>NC_138893.1:83955232-85155232 GCF_965194825.1 Balaenoptera physalus
TGAGGACTTTTAAGATCTACTCTTCCAGCAACTTTTAAATATACAATACAGTATTATTAACCATAGTCACCATGCTATACATTACATCCCCAGGACTTATTTATCATATAACTGGGAGTTTGTACCTTTTGACCACCTTCACCATTTCTCTCATATTAGTTTTAGTTATGCAGAACTTTTTATATTCTTTCAAAGTCCAAACTATACTAATAAGGTCCACTGACAGAAGTCTTACTTTCATTTCTGTACTCCTCAACCTGTTCCTTTCTTCTTCCTATATGTAACTACCACTTTATTAGCTTTTTCATTTCCACTGTTTCTTTTTGAAAATATAAGCAAATGTATATATATTCCTATTTCCTCTCAACGTCAGCAGAGAAGGCAGCATGGTATAAATACTTCCTGTACTTTGGCATTTTAATTTATTGATATGTTCTAGATAGTACTTCATATCCTATATAGAAATCCTCCTCATTTCTTTTTACAGCTGCATGTTACTCCATTTTGTGGAGTTACCATAGTTTATTTAACTGGGCACCTATTGATGGACATCTGGTTTGTTTGCAGTCTTTTGCTTTTATAAAAATAATACTTCCATTAACCTTGTGCATATATTATTTTGTTTTTTTGCTAAGTGATCTTTGGGATATTTTTTCTAGAAGTGATGCCACTGAATCAAAGAGGAAATGCATAGGAAATTTGCTAATATTGTCCCAGTTTCCCCCCATAATGGTTCTGTCATTTTGTATTTCTAGCAGCAATATATGAGAGTGCCTATTTCCCCACAGCATCACCAAAAAAATTTCAAACTTTGAGATTTTTGCCAATCTGATGGCTCACTTTTCTTTAAATGTATACCAATTTCTTTGGTTATCTTTTTTTTTTTTTTTTTTTTGGTACCTCAGACTTTTCTTTTGGAATTGTTTTCTTCCTCCTTGAAACAAATCTTTAAGAAGCCCTTGCATGTACTTTGTTTGGCTTATTATTCTCTATGCTTCCTGAACCTGAAGTTTCATGTATTCTAATTCTAGAAAATTGTCCACCAATATTTCTTTAAATAATGCCTTTTCCACATTCTGTTGTCTTCTTCTGACACATGCTGTTGTCTTCTGTCTTCTTCTTTTTTTTTTTTTTTTTTAATCAATTACTTTATTTTTGGCTGCATTGGGTCTTCATTGCTGCGCGCAGGCTTTCTCTACGCGCGCAGGCTTCAGCAGTTGTGGTTCGCAGGCTCTAGAGTGCAGGGTCAATAGTTGTGGCACATGGGCCCAGTTGCTCCATGGCATGTGGGATCCTCCTGGACCAGGGCTCGAACCCGTGTCCCCCGCACTGGCAGGCGGACTCCGAACCACTGTGCCACCAGGGAAGCCCTGTCTTCTTATTTTTTCTTTCTTGTCTTTTAACTAGAACTTCATGTGTATTCCTCCTCTCTGCTGCATCCTGGGTAGTTTATCCCATGGTAATTTATTCAGTTCTCGCTTCTAGGTTTATTATTCTCTTTTTTGTTGTGTCTAACTTGCTGTTTAACCTGACCAAGATGTCTTTATTTCATTGATAATATTTTTAATTTCTGGAAGTTCTATTTCTTCCCCCCACTCAAATCTGCCTGGTCTTTTTTAGGGTATCTTACATGTTCATATTTTCTATTTTTTAAAAATTCTTTAAACATTTTAATCATAGTTTTTTTGTATTCTTAATCTGATAACACCAACATCTGAAGACCTTGGGGGATGTCTAATACTGGTTTTTAATAGTTTCTGCTAATTTTGCTCATAGTGGCTTGTTTCATCATGTGCTTTGTGATTTTGGATTGTATGCATTTCTTCAGATTGTGTGTTGGAATACTGCAAAACCTGAGGTGAGGGTGCATTTTGCAGAGTTTAAATGTTGCTTCTGCCAGTTGTCCTATTACATTACCAACCTACGACTACTTTAAGTTAAATTCTTGGCTTTAGTTTCCCAGACCATGGAGACAGCATATGTTTGAAATGAAAACCTCCCTGAAAGTGTGCCTGTGGAGTTCTAAGGGATTGTTTTTCCCCTACCTGCAGTGAAGACTGAGGAAAAATAAGTTCTTTTGTTGTTTCTCTTTGCCAGCTGACAGAGTTTTTTTTCTAGTTCATTCTTCCATTCAAGATGTAGTTCTTCAAGGGTCTGCTTTGTCACTTTGCGTGGGCCTGAGGCTTTATCTCCTGTCCCTTTCTTGGTGGTTAAAAATCAAGCTTCTAGTATTCTGATCTGGTGACTGCCTCCAGAGGAGACGCAGCTTCATCCTCTGCTTACCTCTCTAGGTTTCAAGTTCTTTTTTGGTTTTGGCCCCAAGAAATTTGCTTAATTCCTGCGAACTTGGCCATAGTACAAATGGATAATTGTTACATTTAATTCAGCATTTCTAGGTAGAGTCGACCCTTGAACAATGCTGGGGTTAGGGGTGCTGACCCCCTGAGCAGTTGAAAATCTGCGTGTCTTATTTTGACTCTCCCAAAACTTAACTACCAGTAGACTACTGCTGACCGGAAGCCTTACTGATAATTTAAACAGTTGATTAACACATATTTTGTATGTTACATGTATTATATACTGTATTTTTACAATTAAGTAAGCTAGAGAAAAGAAAATGTTATTAATAAAATCATAAGGAAGAGAAAATACATTTACAGTACATATGTGTATTTATTGAAAAAAATCCACATATAAGTGGACTTGTGCAGTTCAAACCCTTGTTCAGGGATCAACTGTGTTTTATATCAGAAGCAATTCCCTCTGGGCCACCCCAGAATATGTGGTCCAGATGTAATTTTCTCTCTGTTGCTTACTTAACATGGTATACACAAAAAACAACATAAAATACTCAGGCTTTTAAAGTCTCCTCTTAACTCACCTGATTTACTGTTTATAAAAATGCAGTGTTATATGGTTGCTATCATTCAGAGTATATTTTTTACATTTATTTCTTTCTATAGTTCTTTCTCTATTTTTCCTTATTCTTATGAAAGTAATGGTAATTGTACAATATTTGAAACAAACAATTAGTCGATAATAAAAAGACAAGTAACCAAATTTTTAAATGGGCAAAAGGATTTGAATAGACATTTTTCCAAAGATGATATACAAATGGCCAATAAGCATGTGAAAGATGCTCAACATCATTTAGGGAAATAAAATTTAAAAACCACAATGAAATACTACATCATACCCACAATGGCTATAATAAAGGTGGAGAATAACAAGTATTGGTGAGGATGTAGAGAAATTAGAACCCTCATACATTGCTGGTAGGATTGTAAAAAGGTGCAGCCACTTTAGAAAAAAGTTTGGCGGTTTCTGAAAATGTTAAGCATAGAGTTGCCATAAGACCCAGCAATTCCAGTGCTACATATACTCAAGAGTAATGAAAAAATGTGTCCACAGAAAAACTTGTACATGAATGTTCACAGTAGCATTATTAATAAAAGCCAAAAAAGTGGAAACAACTCAAATGTCCATCAACTGATAAGCAAAATGTAGTCTATCCCAATGGACTAGTATTTGGCAATAAAAAGAACCTTGAAAACATTATGCTGAGTGAAGGAGTCCAATCATGGAAGACCATATGTTGTGTGATTCCATTTATGTGAGATAGCCAGAATAGGCAAATCTACAGATACAGAAAGTAGATTAGTGGTGTCTAGGGATAGGGCAGGAAAGGGGAGATGATGGGTAGTGACTGCTTATGGTTACAGAGTTTCTTTTTGGGGTGATGAAAATGATCTAAAATTAGATTATGGTGATGGTTGTACAACTCTGTGAATATACTAAAAACTATTGGATTCTTTAACTGGGTGAACTTTATGGTATGTAAATTACATACCATTAGTGCTTTTGAAAAGGATTACTGTAGGGGAAGGGAAGAGGGGAAAGAATCAATTGAAAGGTTTGTCTCTCTTCCTGTCCATTTATCCCTTGCCCAGATTGTTGGTTAAGAGTTAGATATATCTCATATGGTGATTCCCGCTGTGTTGGAAAATTGCATGCTTCAACTTAATTGATGCTTCGTTTTGGTATGATGGCTGATAACTGAAGTCTCGGGTTCTATAGGTCCCACATTACCTATTAGCTGTGTGATCCTCGCCATGTTTCATTACCTTGTAGATTGTTCCTTTGTTTATAAGCTTAGGATAATTCCTGCTTTTCCTACCTCAGAAGGTTGTTGTGAGGTTCAAATGAGAGCGAGAGAGTACTTTGAAAGCTGTGTAGTCCTAAATAAATATATAATAGTATTAAGATTCCTAAAGTTCTCTGTATTTTGTTTCCATAGGAGTAAAACACAAATCGTTTCTAACAGTTGAGGACTGTTTTGAGTTGGGCAAAGTGGCCTACACAGAAGCAGATTATTACCATACAGAACTGTGGATGGAACAAGCACTAAGGCAGCTGGATGAAGGCGAGGTTTCTACCATTGATGAAGTCTCTGTTCTAGATTATTTGAGCTATGCGGTGTACCAGCAGGGAGACATGGATAAGGCACTTTTGCTCACAAAGAAGCTTCTTGAACTAGGTATGTTAATTTGGCCTAATTCAAGGTTAAAGATGTATTGGTGGATATATAGATATACTAATTATAATTATGTGTGACTGTATATATTTGTCATATAGCTTTGTTACTTTTTATTTGTCATAAGTCAGGAGCTCATCTGTCAGATGTACTTTATCTTTCTGTTTATCCTCTAAATAAATGGCAACTGGTCTTTCTCACCTAACAGTACTACAACAGTAGCTGTGTTTCTCTGCTCTGTACTCTTCAGGAATTTCAAAATTGAATCTAACCTAGCTAACTCAGTCAAAAATATTTGTTTACCCTGTTGCCATATTAAATATAGACTGGTGTCCTTTGAAGGAAGTTTTTGGTTTATTGCATTTCATATTCAGAAATAGTGATTTGAAATGTCAACCTTAAATAAAAAGGTAAAATGAGGCACACTCAAAATTGTCAAAAAGATGAGTTCAGTCAGTAATAGCAGAGGAATTGCATTCAGGACCTGCAAAATGTAGGAAGCTACAGGTGAGACCATTGAGGGATTGGGGTAGGCTATGTTTATGGGCAGGGAATGTAAAGAGGGGAGAGTTCAGTTAGAGTCTGTTCAAATCAAAAACAAATGGGGACTAGCGTTGAACATTCCCTAAGCAGACAAAAGCAGTCCAGTCATACAAACAAAGCTCAATTCAGCTTACTTTTAAGACTAACTCAACCTGGGTGATTTCTTGTTCATGCCCCTGGAAACCATAAGCAACATTTCCTAAGATTGATATGAGGCAACCCCTGACCAATTCCCTATAATTTAAGAAAATTCCAATATTATCAGTTTTCTGAAAATCAGGCATTTATGGGAAATCAGTCTCTCAGTCCTTAAGTTTTGTGGTCCTGAGGGCACATGCATGAGATTTTCCATTTTATATCCTCTGGTTGAAATTCTTTCATAGAAGTAAATAGACTGGAAATATATTTGATTGTCATATTCAAATGTTAGGAAAATATGATATCTTATGAAGATTTTACCACTAGTATTTTGAACAGAGATGTAGTGTTTCTGTAAGTATGAGCCAGGGGCCACATGCATCAGAATTACTTGGATACTTACTAGAAATGAAAATTCCTTGATCTCCATGCCAGACCTACTAACTCAGAATCTGTGGTGGAGTTGTATGCTAAAAAAATTCATGTGGTCTTTGGTGTATAATGAAGCTCTAAAACTTAAAAAAAATTCTTTTTATGAATAGGTAAATATGTGTATGTTAGGAGAGTCGAACAGTTCAAAAACATTGGTCATCTGAAAATAAGCTTTTGATAATTAGGTTATTTCTTAGTTGAGTGAATTAATAAATTGAGATATTTATTCAATTACCCTTTTTTTCCCAGTATTTTTTAGTGATATTTTTCCTCCTGACTTAAAAAATACTTCATTCATTGTAGAAAAAATTTTAAAGTAGAAACAGATACAGAAGAGTCATCACTCAGAGCCAATCACTCGGAGATACCCACCAATTTTTTTTGTTTCCTCATAGTATACCCCCTCCCCCCTTTTCCCTTTCTTTTACAAAAGTAGACTCATATTGTGTGTATCACAACATATATTATGAGCAGTTTCTCAAAGACAAGAAGTATTTTACAAATCTAAGGCTAGATTTTTTAAACACTTCAATTAATGTCACAAATGAAGTTTCTGTGTTCTGTTCTGTCTTTTTCATTTGTGTGTGCGTGGCGGTTTGGATTTTTTTCTCCTGGATAGGTGGAGTAGTCCTCCTTTCCCCTACTAAAAGATAGCTAACAATTATGACTAGCAATTCCAAGGCAGTTAGTGGATTCTGGCTTATTTGAAAATTATATTTTTAGTTTCTCTTTTCCGTCTCACTTAGAATTTTGGGATGGAAGTCCACTCAGCCCTCAGAAGTAGACTGTGTTCTGTGTTTATAGTGTGTCTGTGGTAAAGGTTGCTTTTGAAATGTATACCTTGTCCTCCCCATGGTCATTACATTCAATCTCAGAAAAATCTTTTCCATTGCCTCAAATAAGTGTAATAAGTAATACTTGAAAATTCATTTGACATCAAAGCTGATTAGTAACTTCTCACATGGAACATTCTCAAAGTAGAAGCGGTAATTGCTACTTTGAAATAAACGGCTGATTTCCATCTCCAGAACTCTTTTTGTATAGGGTGACTATATGTCTTGATGTGCTTGGGGCAGTACAGGTTTACACCTATTGTTTTGGTATAATAATTTTCATTAGTGCCTCCTTTCACTCTCAAAAGCATCCTGGTTTGGAAGGTAAATTTATATATTCCTCCACTTGTATATTGTTGTATTCTGATGCTTGAACAACTGTAAGCTTACTCATGGACATGCTTTCTTTCTTTTCTAATAGATCCTGAACATCAGAGAGCTAATGGTAACTTAAAATATTTTGAGTATATAATGGCTAAAGAAAAAGATGCCAATAAGTCTGCTTCAGATGATCAATCTGATCAGAAAACCACACCGAAGAAAAAAGGGGTTGCTGCGGATTACCTGCCAGAGAGACAGAAGTACGAAATGCTGTGCCGTGGGGAGGGTATCAAAATGGTAAAGTGGAAAAGCCAATTGTGTGTGTGTGGAAGTGCATGTGTGTGCGTGTTTGTACATAGTTCTAGAGAGATTTCAGAATTCTTTTATTTTTAAACTTTTGTGATAAAAATCAGAATTATTGATAAAGTATTACAGTATGCCACATCACTTTATTGAGGAGTCACACTTAATATGCTCCAACTCTTAGTAAAATAGCTTTAAAACAAAACTTGTGAATCATATACCATTATAATGCATTTTTGGTAATTATTACCCTTTTCATAGATTAAAACAGGGTTTTTAAGGTGAAGAATCAGATAATTTAAGGGAAGTGATAAAGTTTTTTCTTATATCTTAATGCAAAAAAGATTTCAGCAATCTTAAATAGAAATAATATACCATTCTAACCCACCCTGTGAAACAATGGATTTATCTATACAGTGATCTCTTTTGGTTCTGCTCCTAGTCAACCTAGACAAGATTGCCTAGTGAAATGTTTTCATCTATTTAAGAAATATTAAAAATGCACAAAGACTTTAAACAGATTTTGGCTTTAACATTTATTCTTTAAAATACTAAAATGTGTCTATAAATATCGCTTTGTTTATTGTATATCTATATTTATGCATTTGTACTCAGATTACCAGTGCTTCAGGATACTTAATAGGTAATAGGCCAAAAATAATAAAGTTCAAGCGTGGGGAACATAGTTTTTGTTCAGCCTTAGGACTTTTCAGATCCTTTTATGATAATGTGCATTATGAATAGGATATACTTTGTTTCTCAACATTAATTGATCATGGAATCCTTATTTAAGGAATAGCATGTGGTACTAGTGTTCAGTTGAAAGCAGGCATGCGTAGAAGGAGTTAGTGAATTTTTGAAGTGAGTACTTTTAAGTGAAAACATTTGAATAGTGTGTATCTTTTTCTCTACTACTGTTAAACTGAAGCTGGGTTTTATGTTTTTATGTTGATGACTTCCTGGTATTTGATGACTCACTGTTGACAGCCTAACCTCTAACAGCAAATAAGTAGATCATATTTATGTTGACATTTTTGATAAGTTTGTGGATTCCCAGAAGAACATGTTTACTTTCGCTTTGGGAGCTAATAAGTAAATACAAATTAGACTCATGAAACATTTTTTAAAAATTTCACATCTAAATATTTTAGTGTGTATCTTTTAAAGATAAGGACTCTTAAAAAATAACCACAATACCATTATCATGGTATTTCCAGTATCACAGTATTCATAGTAGTTCCATAGTATCATCAAATATCTAGTCAGTGTTCAGATTTCCAATAGTAAGCAGATATTTTTTATTGCCCTTAGAATCTCTTAAAGAAGAGAGCAAAATAGAACTACAGATATAAAAACAGAAGTCTGTTAATTTGCCAGTTTGTTGATGTAACACACACATGTCAACTCTGCCCCAGATCAAAAGAGCATCCTTTTTCTCAGAATAGTTAAATTCATCTCATCATCATATAAAAAACTTATTTGATATAAAACCTTGGATTTGATTCTAGGTAAATAAAGTACAAGAATAAACATGAATCATTATTTGTTTTTGTATAGTTGATAATTAAAACCAAAACTAATATTATTCCTACCTCATAATATGAAATACTTGTTTAATCAAGAGAAGAATCAGCAATGGAATAACTTACTTAGTTAATATAATACATAGATGATTGAAAGGAACATTTATTTGTTTTGTTGACCACTCTGTCTTTAATACCTGCTAGTAAAAGCACCTGGCTTCTTTGTTTAATAACTTATTTTCTCTTTTTCAGAGCTACCCATTTTCTTCTTTACTTTAAAAAAAAAAATCCCTTAAATTTTTTTAAAATTGGGAGGTATTTGGGAAAACCTGGTTAGGTTTTGTTTTCTTTTCTTTTTTTTTTCTTTTAGAAACTTTCTGAGTGCTTCCCAGTTACTTTGTGAAGTTTGGAGCAGTGCTGGTCATTCATTTCATATTTCTATAAATATTTTATTATTTCTTTCATATTTACAATGCCTGAACTTTATTTTGATGAGAGAAGGGGTTAAAGAGAAACCTCACCTTTTAAAAATTTAAGGCCTATCATCTCTTCCAGAAAATAATCATTAATAAAACTTTTAAAATCCTGAAGGTCCCATTTGATGCAGAATATTTGCAGGGTACTGTTTCTTTTGTGTGTTCTTCCTCAGATACTCTGTGTATACAGTAGCATGATTATTGTTTCTTATCTTCATAGGAACAAGCATTAAAAATACTATTACTCTAATATATTTATAATTTTTTTAACTTTATGTTTAGACTCCTCGGAGACAGAAAAAACTCTTTTGCCGCTACCATGATGGAAACCGGAATCCTAAATTTATTCTGGCTCCAGCCAAACAGGAGGATGAGTGGGACAAGCCTCGTATTATTCGCTTCCATGATATTATTTCTGATGCAGAAATTGAAATTGTTAAAGATCTAGCAAAACCAAGGGTAAATAATTTTTTTCTTTTTTTCTCTCCTCAATTTACTCTACCGGTGTTTCAGTTTTTTCCTTTGCAAGATTATAAAAATGATAATTGACGTGGCAATAAGCCCATAGATAGTTTTAGATATTGTTGTTGCAAACTAATGGAATTAACTAAGCTCTGTACCAGTTGTTCTCTGTTATCAACACAAATAACATACCTTGCAACTGGGTTTTAAGCCCTTATTTATGAAAATCATAGATGAGATTTTTATTCACACTTGACAAATTTGTGTTTCAGCATCTTCCTGAAAAAGTTTTCTATGTACTTTGGGGTCCTTTAATCTCAGAGACTAATCAAAGACCAACTTTTTATATCTTCTATAGTTTTATCTGAAATAATACTTGAAGTATTTTTATTCCTGTTTAGGTACATTATTACTAGAAGGATATAACTAGGTACAAACATCTTGCTAATCTGAAATAATGACATCATAGTTTTCTGACTTCAACCCACGTCATTTATCGTAATAAGAAAAACAATTTATTGTAAACACAATCCTATAAACTTAGTGTTTAGCATAGAAATTCTTCTTTTGCGAGAGTGTGAGAAAGATTGCCCTTTATGCTCTTGCCTTTTTTCCCATCAGCTTGTTCTTAAAATCTGTTTGGTCTTATTGATAGTAAAATACAAACCGCCATCATTTTCATAAAGAGATTGTTAAATAAACACTAGGAATATTTTTGCTCGATTATTACACAGGAATTGGCAAATTTTTCTGTAAAGGTCCAGGTAGTGAATATTTTTTTAGGTTTTGCAGGCTGTATAGCCTGTTATATAACTACTCACCTCTGCTGTTGCAGTGCAAAAGCAGCCATAGAAAATACATAAATGAATGTGGCTATATTCCAATGAAAGTTTATTTTTAAAAGCAGGTGGCTGGATGAATTTGGCCCATGGACCACAGTTTGCTGTTCCGTGTTATATCATAAAAGTTGAGTTGTCTGGATATCTGTACTGTAGAATAAACTTGAAGTCAGAATTTTTGTTGTTGTTGTTGTTAAGTTTTACTACTTTTCCAAATGGGTACTTTTTGTTTTTTACTAAAGATTACATTTTAAATGGAAAAGGCCAGTCTAATATGTATGGATGTTGTCCAAGGGAGTTCTTATAAATCTCTTAAGCAGAATGCCACTTATAATCACGTCATATTCTGTCATTCTCTTTTGGATTGTACTTCACTATTTGTGGTCAGTAAACCAAAATTACCTTGGTAGAATATTTATTAGGAATTCATTTCAGCTTGGAGATCAAGTCTTATATTTCTGGGTTTGGAGGCCTCAATCTTCAAAGTGGATGCCTCAGTTGGATTATTTGATCAAGAAATTCAATGGCAATAAAAATTTTATACTCTTTTGTTAACATCTGAATCATCCTTCATTTTTAGAAAAAAGTTTAAAATCATTATCTTGGCTGTCTTCTCTTTCTGTTTTTTAACATTTATGAGTTCTTTTCATCTGTCTTTGTGCTCATCCAAGATTATTTCACTGTTTATTTACATCTTGAAGGAAGAAAAGATGACCTTGAAACAAATTTTGAACATTATCTTTGCAAACATTTCCATCACCGAGAAAATTAAAACAAAAAGTTTGGAATGGATTATTAACTGCAAATAGCCATTCTTATAACTATAAATTAGACTTCAAATTTTAGAAATTTCTTTTCCTCACTTCACGTCCTCTAACAGTTGAAAGAAATTTAATTTCCAGTCTCTTTTGTTTGTGTACCCTCCATTCATGCGAAACAAAAACAAAAAATTTTAAAGAACTTTTAAAAATATAAAAAATTTAAAAATCAACAGGCTTTCAAGGCTAAACACAGGTGACTGGAAGTCTATGGAATTATTTTCTCTTTTTAGCCTCCTTTGTAAAAAAAAAAAATCCCAGAATTCTGACTGATTGGATAAATGTGATTCATTTTTTTTTTTTTGTTTTATAATGCAACTATTTTGATGGTTGGCTTCACAGCTGAGGCGAGCCACCATTTCAAACCCAATAACAGGAGACTTGGAGACGGTACATTACAGAATTAGCAAAAGGTAAGAGATGTGTATGCTGCATATTCTGCCCTCTAATGAGTGTTTTGTACATCCTACAGGAATTATTCATTTAAGGGAAGTAGGTCATTTTCAGTCTCCAGTCAAGTCACCACCTATTTTTATGCATGGATAAACTGCTTTGTGTTTCACAGGTCTTTCCCTTTAACTAGAAGTTCTGTTTTTAATATTTAATTGGTCTGTTATTTTTAGGGAGTTAATATGCTTTGCATCGCTCTTCAGGTTAGGAATCAAATATCCGGGAAATGGCTTTTATACTTGTTTTCTTTTTCTTGCCAAAGATGGGGGGAAAGAAAGCAGCAGCCTGGATTAATCTGGGAGTAGTCTTTGTTTATGTAGTTCTCTCATATTCATAAATGCTGTGGTGAATTCACATCATTCTTCATGATGATTGTATTGGCATTTGTTCATGCATCTTATAAAATAACATTGTCATTTTGGAGTAATCTATTTCTCCTGTTGGAGTTTTTATTTTAAAAAACTTGCTGACTTAAAAGCTGGCAATGGAAAGAACAGAGTTATGCTTCAGATCTCAGTCTTCCAAATGCTATTGCTTCTGAGTTTAGTTGCCTTTTACTTCACCAGAGAGATTTAACAACAGTTATAGCTTGGTGAGAGTTTTAAAAAATGAATTTAAAGAGACTAAAGAGACCACTAGTTATTCTTTTGTCAAATAATTTAAAGAACATTAAACTTCTAGATCTGAGAAAGCACCTGTGAAACCCAGTGCTATAAAAAATTTACATAGAGCTTCAAATGATTTTTAAAAAAAAAAGTGAAAGGACAATCTACAACAAAAATCTGTCAACCCATTTTCTCTTGATTTGGAAGTGGCTTTTCTTATTGCCACCTTTCTAAATGTTTTTGCTGATTCGAAACCATTACCTACCATCCAGACCAATCTGAACCCTTCCAATCACCTGTGGCTTGGCAAAACAAAACAAAACAAAAGCCCCAAATTGCCTGCTACGTGAGTAAGTCCTTGTCCTTTCTCTTTTTTTGTAGCTGAGCCGAGCTACAGTACATGACCCTGAGACTGGAAAATTGACCACAGCACAGTACAGAGTATCTAAGAGGTAAGGGAGTAATGGGAAGAATTTTAGTCATATTTGGACTGTTTTCTTTCTTGAGAATCTAATTTTCATAAAACCCATCATATGATTTCTAAGACCTAGGCTATTAGGCATAGGTATTGGATGACACCCGTGCCTGACTTTTCATGATGGATGTGGTTATGGGGCAGTTAATAGGAATTACTAGATTTTAAAATGCCTGCTGAGATATCCCAAACCCTACCTGATAAGTGAAGTTGTGTTCTAATATTAAAGTAAGGGAAGTTCCCAAAGAGTCTTCATTGAACAAGGCCTAATTTGGTCTTTGTAGTAAAGCAGGGGTTGAAAAATCTCTGGGTTACTCAGTAGCTGTAGGTAGTGAGAAAATGAATGCCTTGAAGGATTACCTAACAAATCCTCTGCAAGTCAGTTGGTTTCAAATTCTTTGCTTTTAACAATATTTAAGAGAATCTCCTTAAGTTATTGGCTGATAGATCACTGAAATAATTTTTAGTAAAAGGTCACTATATAACTTATAAGTGTATATAACATATAGGAGCTCACAAAATAAGTGACATTATTTCAACAGAACTCCTTTTCCATCTACTTATTTACATAAAGGTTTCTCAGCTCTCATAAAAATGAAAATAGAAGTATCATTGAGCTGAATTCCGTCTCATTGTAGCAATATTTATTCACAGATATAATACCTAATTGAAAATAACAAAATGAGCTTTATCCATCTCATTAGGAATATTTTAATATATTTTCACTTTTTATATTTAATGATGATTGTTTAATCATGTTCTTTAGATTAATGTATACTAATTATAATTGTAATAAACCATTCTAGGAGACACTTTTTTTTTTTTTTTTAACACTTAGGCCTTTATGTTATAGGAAATTTATATTTTTATCAGTTTACATAAATATTTTTCTTGTAGAGAAGTATAATGTGATGAATAAAAAGACTTTTGGTCATAGAAATATATCACTCTAGGACAGGCCTTCTCAACCTCAACACTATTGACATTTTGGATCAGATGATTGTTGTTTGTTGACTGACCTGAGCCTCATAGGATGTTTAGCAGCATCTCTAGTGCCCACTGGATGCCAGAAGCACCCATCATCCCAGTTGTGACAATCAAAAATGTCTTCAGACATTGCCAAATGTCCCCTGGTAGGCAAAATTCCCACCACCATGCCTGGGAACTCCACCTCTCTACCCCTGTTGAGAACCACTGTTTTAAGATAAGAATGGAATGAAAATGCAAGTTCAAGGAAAAAAAGAAAAGAATAATGTAAAATTTCCAAGTTTTTAAAAAATGCTTCATTAATGTATTCTTTATAAAGTGGATGATGGTGGGCATAAAATCATTATGGTATTTAGAGTCCACTGGATACATAAAACAAGTAATCATTTTTCAGAAATTACCACTGTTTTCAGAATGACAGAATTAAATCCTCTGAAACTCTTACGATGAAAAATTTCATTTGTCAACTAAAAATTGTGCAAAGGAGTACGTAGATTTTTAACAACTATCTTAGGCACTCAAACAAAAAAAGTTAACATTGTTGCTATAAGTCATAGCAAAAGTACTATAAAGGCTAGACAGAATGCATTGATTTCATTTCCTTAATTACTCTTTTTAGGCAAAGCTTTATGTCCTTCACATATTAACCTTCAGCATCCCCACACACATACTCTGATCTCCCAACTGTTTGCCCTATACCACTACCTGTCCCCTTGCCCCTAATCACATTCCTATAATGTGATTTTGATTTTAGTAACACTAATACAAGGTAAGGATTTGCAGTAACTAATTTGGATAGACATATTGAGCCATGGTTTATAATGCTTCTGTGCATAGTAAGTAACCCTCGTTTTGAGTAAGCTAATTTTCCATTTACAGAACCTTATTCATGTCTAAAAAAAATGAAGCCGTTATCTATTTTTAAAAAAATAACTAAATCCATTATATATTTTATCAGATTACATGGTGTTAGGCATTTTTACTGTCATAAAGCTAGTAAGTATCTAAATTCTCCAGATTTTGCTGTTTTTAGGAATCGTTTTAAAACAAAATTTTATGAACTTAGTGTTCTAGAAGTCATTTTTGGAAATTTTCTATATATACAGTAGACCTTTTGACAAAATATTCAGCCCACAGAGTCATTGGGCTTTTACCAACAATTCAAAATAAATTACTCTCAGAAAGGTGGTCTACAAACATTTTTTCTCTGTTAGGAACTAAATACCTCTAAATATTTTGAACTTATTTTTTAAATATTATAATTTTATAGCTCTGAGAAGCAATTTTATTGGATTTTTGAGAAAGGCCCAACGATACTTCATATTATTTATAATAGCAGAAGATATTTAGCCAGTAGCATTAGAAGCATTAGAAGACTGGGTAACACTACAATAAATTCACCCAGGCTTGGCAAAGTATGCAGTGTGGGTGTGTGTTTGTGTTCAAAACAACATAGTAAAGTAGTAAAAAAAAAAAAGAGTTCCACAGCACAGTGATTTTCATCTTTACTCTTAAGGAAAATTGTTCATCAGCCCTTTTAAAAATAAAATATTTATGTTGAGAGAGAGCTCTTAACTGTTAAGGAAGGAATTTGCTCCATAAAATATCTAATACATTTCATATTTTAACAAATTAAAAGTTTCTACTATTTTGGAAATTTAATAGCTATGTCAAGACATTTTCTACCCATCACTGTAAATCTGAATTTGAAGATTTTACAAGTGTAATAAATGAGTGTTTTCTGTTTCCTTCGTATTTTATGCCTCTGAAGAAGGCATCTCAAATGCAAAATAGCAGAAAGAGTTTATGTGTACTGATGTCAGTTAATGTGATCCCTTTTACTCTGGGAACATCTGTATTTTGAAAGGCTCAGAAGGGAATTTCAAATATCTGTATTTTGAGAAATTTCTTAAGTGATTGCATCATCATCTGTGGAAGTAAAAATATGTTCCAGTGTTCTAGCAAATAGAATTTTCTTTGGGCAAAGTATGTGTGGAAATCCATTACTGTTTAAAAACATAAAGTTTTAATTTACTTTATTGACTATCTGTGAACTTTTGGCAAATCATTTTCTGTCTTTTCCAATATTAAAAAAAAGAAATTTACTACAACTTGTTAATGGAGAAGCTAATAATTTTGGCTAAATCAGAGAAACGGAATTTTAGTTTTTGAGAGGTAAACGTTCAGTTGTATGCTCTGAGAAGACAGTTTAGTTATTTGAGCTCATAAGTCCAGTTAAAGCAATATAAATAATGAGATATGCAAATAAACAGTCTATTTAGTATGATAGAAAAAGCTTCTTTGATTCTGGTGGAATCAGAATCACTTCTTGGAAGTGATTTCATTTTTTTTACTTTCAAGTACAGATTCCTACACTATGATATTTTATTATGCTTAAGATTTAATTTTCCCCATGTTAATAAGGAGCAAATACAGTGTAAAAATATATTAATATTTTTACAATATAGAGGGCAATGCAAATAGCTTTGTTTTTTTAAATTTTATTTTATTTTTTATACAGCAGGTTCTTATTAGTTATCTATTTTATACATATTAGTGTATAGATGTCAATCCCAATCTCCCAATTCATCCCACTGCCACCCCCCCACCCCGCAAATAGCTTTGAATGATATCAGATTTTTTTTTTAAGTGGCATAATTTTTTTTAATGAATAATTTTTTTAAATAAATTTATTTATTTATTTTTGGCTGTGTAGGGTCTTTGTTGCTGCA
The DNA here is from genome assembly GCF_965194825.1 of Balaenoptera physalus. Lineage (NCBI taxonomy): Eukaryota > Metazoa > Chordata > Mammalia > Artiodactyla > Balaenopteridae > Balaenoptera > Balaenoptera physalus. The sequence goes on from NC_138893.1 coordinate 83,971,704, forward strand.
CACAGGCTTTTCTCTAGTTGTGGCGAGCAGGGTCTACTTTTTGTTGCGGTGCACAGGCTTCTCATTGCAGTGGCTTCTCTTGTTGTGGAGCACAGGCTCTAGGCGTGCGGGCTTCAGTAATTGTGACACGTGGGCTCAGTAGTTGTGGCTTGTGGGCTCTAGAGCGCAGGCTCACTAGTTGTGGTGCATGGGCTTAGTTGCTCAGCGGCATATGGGATCTTCCCAGACCAGGGCTGAAACCCGTGTCCCCTGCATTGGCAGGTGGATTCTTAACCACTGCGCCACCAGGGAAGTCCAAATTGGCATAACTCTTTTTTTTTTTTTTTTAATTTTTATTTTTTATTTATTTTTTATTTTTTTAATGCTATTCTTGTCTGCTTACATTCTTTTTTTAATGTATGTATGTATGTATGGCTGTGTTGGGTCTTCGTTTCTGTGCGAGGGCTTTCTCTAGTTGTGGCAAGCGGGGGCCACTCTTCATCGAGGTGCGGGGGCCACTCTTCATCGCGGTGCACGGGCCTCTCACTATCGCGGCCTCTCGTTGCCGAGCACAGGCTCCAGACGCGCAGGCTCAGCAACCGTGGCTCACGGGCCAAGCTGCTCCGCGGCATGTGGGATCCTCCCAGACCAGGGCTCGAACCCGCATCCCCTGCATTGGCAGGCAGACTGTCAACCACTGCACCACCAGGGAAGCCCTGGCCTAACTCTTAACAACAGCATTGCCTTCTATTGGGTAGAACAGGGGTTCTCAGATTGAGATAACTGAAATGGATAGATCTATAGTGTTGTATAATGGTCCCACTAAGAAACAAAGGGACTGGATAAATTCCCAGTTTGGATGATTAGCCTTTCTTTGTTAACTATTAAGCACTTAGAGAAGAATTATTGAAAGTTTTGCCCTCTGTAATTGGCACTTTGGGCCCTGCATTATCTTTTGCCTTTGCAAAAAATCACATAGTGGCAGTCAAGTTATATTAATCATATTTCCTTTGGAGGTTTTATAACAGTCTTCAAAACCTCCAAAATGGTGTTGTCTATTTACTTGAGCATGCCTTCCTTAGTATTAGAAATACAGTCATGCAGTGTGAGAATGTTTCTCCTTACTTAAATAAAGCATTCCAGTGATATGTTTAAAAAGCATATATTAAAAGAATAATAAAGATTTTTCAACAGTAGAAATTCATTAGAAATGAAAAAAAAATATTGCAGTGTTACTCTGCATGTACAACTTAGCTCTCACTTTCCTGTCATTAAGAACAAAATAAATATATTTTGGGTTATCTAGTTATTAATGGAAAAGAGGGACACATATAAAATTATCTGGAGAAAGAATTCTGTTTTTCTCCTGGCACTAAATTATGTTTTGTGGAAAAAACACTGTAAAACTTAGTTGACATTTTCAATTATAATTGTACAAAAGATAAAGAATGTTATTCAAATGATTTTTTTCCTGTTACAGTAAATACTATAACTTTACATTCTAACTCAGTTAAAGCACTGGGTACTAGAAGAAAGAATGTTGATTTCTGATTACTTAATTTAATGTAGGAGTAAGACTTCCAGATCCTAAAGAATTGACAGTTAACATATTATAGTATCATTGTCTCCACTGAATTTTTAAATTTTTAAAACAACTCAGAGCTAATTTCTTCAACTACCCGATAGGTCTACAATAATGTTGCTGAAGACGGATTAGCAGTAATGCTTTAAGGGTGGGATCTAGATGAATTAAATGTTTTAAACATATGGAGTTCTCCAGCTTAGGAAAATCTTAGTATATTTTGGAGAGGTTTTCATGTAAAAGTCAAATTAAGTGAAATAACTTCCTATGTAGAACTCATTTTCCTCTCTAATGACTATGGCAGAACCACAATTAAGATAAGTTTATTTTTAAGCTGCAGTTATCAATGACTTTCTCTCATCTGAGGCTTAACTGCTAAGCCTCAAACCTTCTATTGAGGTCATTTGTGATATAACAAGAAGTGCAGATTAAAACTTTTTTTAAAAAGTAAAAAAATTAAAATATTTTTGCCTCTAAGATTGGCAAAGATTGAAAAGATTGATACTGGCAAGGATTTTATGAAATGGGCACTCTCATAAACAGTTGATAGAAGTATAAATCACTGAAACTTTTTTGGAGGGCAATTTGACATCATTTATCAAAATGTAAACGTCATCTAGCAGTTCCACATCTAGGAATTTGTCCTACAGAGATATTCCCATAAGTACGCAAAGATATACAGAAATTTCTGTTACAATATTGTTTGTACTAGAGAAAAATTAGAAACAACCTTATTTAACCAGTGCTTTATTGACTGACCTTCATGGTCATTTTGAAATTAAAGGTATTTTATTTTATAAAGAAAAGCAGTAATTTAAAAAACAATGAGGAATGGAAATGTAAAGTGTTACAGTTGCTGTGGAAAACAGGCTGGCAGTTCCTCACAAAGTCAAACATAGGATTATGATATGATGCAGAAATTCCACTTCTAGGTATATACCCCCAAAAATTGAAAGAAGGGACTCAAACAGATTACTTGTACACCCATGTTCATAACAGCGTTATTCACAGTAGTCAACAGGTGGAGGCAACCCACGTATCCATTAATGGATGAATGGTTAAACAAAATGTGGTATAAACAAATTATGGACTATATTCAGCCTTAAAAAGGAATGAAATTCTGATACATGCTATATAACATGGATGAACTTTGAGAACATTATACTAAGTGAAATAAGCCAGGTACAAAAGGACAAATATGGTATGATTCTACTTACAGGGGGTACCTAGAATAGGCAAATTCATACAGACAAAAAGTGTATAAGAGGTTACCAGGGGCTGGGAGGAGAGGGAAATGGCAAATTACTGTTTAATGGGTACAGAGTTTCAGTTTGCGATGAAGAAAAAGTTTTGGAAATAGATGGTGGTGATGGTTGCATGACTTTGTGAGTGTACTTAACACCACTGAATTGTACACTTAAAAATGGTTAAAGTGGTTAATTTTATGTGTATTTTACCATATTTTAAAAAAATGGTTAAAGTGGTTAATTTTATGTTGTGTATTTTTAACCACAATAATTTTTAAAAAATGAGGCAGTGCTATGTGTATTGACTAGGAAAGATGTCAGAAGTATTTTCAGAGGGAAAAAGTGTATGTGTATATTATGGTGGAAGGTTGAAGGGTGGATTCTCCTTTTTTTTTTTTTTTTAATTCTCTCTGTATGTTTGTTTATACACGGGGGAGAACTGTTGAGAGGATACATATCTATTTGTTAATAGTGTTTACCTGTGGGGAGTGGGACTAGGAAAGGAACTTCATACACTTTTATACTGTTTGAAAATTTTTAAATTTTGTTTATTTATTTATTTAATTTTATTTTTGGCTGCTTTGGGTCTTAGTTGCGGCACGTGGAATCTTTCGTTGCAGTGCGGGGGCTCTTCGTTGTGGTGTGTGGGCTTCTCTCTAGTTGTGGTGCATGGGCACCAGAGCATGCAGGCTCAATAGTTGTTGCACGCAGGCTCTCCAGTTGTGGTGTGTGGGCTCCAGAGAGCGTGGGTTCTGTATTTGCGGCACGCGGGCTTCTCTGTAGTTGTGGCGCACAGGCTCAGTAGTTGCAGTGCGCGGGCTTAGTTGCCCCGCGGCATGTGGGATCTTAGTTCTCTGACCAGGGATTGAACCCGTGTCCCCAGCATTGGAAGGTGGATTCTTAACCACTGCGCCACCGTGTTTGAAGTTTTTATAATAAGTATTTCTTTAAAAAATAGCTTTATTGATTCACCCATTTGAAGTGTACAAGTCAGTGGTTTTTAGTATATTCAGAGACTTGTGCATCCATCACCACAATTAATTTTAGAACATTTTCATTATACTCCTTAGCCATAACCCCTCAATCCTTAGTCCTCTCCCTGCCCCAGCCCTGGGCAACCACTAATCTGCTTTCTGTCTTTATGGATTTGCCTCTTCTGGATATTTTTTATATACTACATGGACTTTTAGTGTCTGGCTTCTCACTTGGCATGTTTTCAAGGTATGGCTGAACAACATTCTTTTGTATGGATATGCCACCTTTTATCTATCTTATCTGTTGATAGATATTTGGGTTATTTCTACTTTTTTGGCTATTATGAATAATGCTGTTCTGAAATTCATGTCTTTTGAGGCACAAACGTTTATTTTGATGATGTCCTGTTTATTTTTGTTGTTGCTGCTTGTACTTTTGAGGTCATAGGTAAACCATACGCCAATTTTTTTTCTAAAAGTTTTGTAATGTTAGCTTATATATTTAGGTCTTTAATCCCTTCTGAGTTAATTTTTTTATTATGGTGTGAGGTAGGGGTCCATCTTCTTTGTTTTGCATATGGTTATCCAGTGTCCCAGAACCATTTGTTGAATATAACAAGCATTTCTTGCTTCCATAATTTTAAAACTATAAAAGTAAAAGATTGGAATGATAATTTGCTAAAATGGCAAAAGTAAATGTGTTCTTGATAACAGGGGACTTCAGTCTGAAGAGTTAGTAAGCAAGGAAAAGATTAAAGATAGAAAGGGAGCCAATAACTGCTGGAGTAAGGCCTATGGAAAAGGTAGATTCAAAAGTATGGATAGACGCTGCAGCCTCTGAAAGGCTGAAGGATAATGCTTCTACCAAAGTACAAGAGAAAAATGTAAGAATAGATGCTTAAGAATTGGTGGTAGCAGGGAGAAGAGAGTTGAAGATGTCAGAAGACAGGTTCTCTTGGGTGATAGGTTCCAGGATGAAATAGGAAGAGTTATTTTATCAAGATGTATTTAGTTTGAAACTTTATTAGAACACTTGCCAATCTTGTGTTGCAGTTATCTATAAAAATCAAGTCAGTAGTTGGTTGCTTATAAAATTCAAAAATCTATGAAATTGTTGCTAGGCAAAAAAGGTACATTGACATACGAGATTAGTTCTACCAGGAACTTGGTCAGAATTAGAAGAAATAAGTTCTTAGTATATTTATCAGCTACATCCTTTATAAAAATAAAATTCTTGGATTCTTCCTATTTCTGTGACACAGAGGAATTCTACTTGGCCAATCCCTATAAATTTGCATGAGATCATCAGACAAATACTTATGGTAAAGTAAAATAAATCTTGGATTAGTTCTAAGACGTCTTCAGGATTCATTCATTCAGCAAATATTTATTGAGCATCTACTATGTGCCAGGCACTATGGATATAGTGGTGAGCAAAACCAGGCAGAATTTATATGTATTTGGAACTAGTAGTTGAATGAAGATGTCTTACCTTAATCAAATAACAAATTAATGTACAATTGTTATAAATGCCACAAAGGAAGGATATGTAGTACTATAAAAACATACTGGGGTGGCTGCCTTCTCCACTTCTAGATGCATGGAGGTAGCGTCTCCCTGATGTGCTTCGGGTTGCAGGTAGTTGCCAACCCTGAGATTAATGGAGGGCTGTGAGATGCCCACGATGGTTCTGCAGGCACAGGTGCCACTACCCTCCCACCTCCCAATCTAGGGTGATTCTCATAGTAGCATCCAGTAGGTGCCCACCAAAGTCACCGTGATCCATTAGATATTAAAGGTACCACAAGCTTGATTAGTTTTGTGACGAACACTTAATTTCTTTACATCAAAGAAAACATTGAGTATCTTAACAAAGAGACAAAGATACTTCTTTCCTCTTGGAAAGAAGAGGAGTGTCAGCAGGACCTCAATCTTTTTTTTTTTTTTTAATATTTATTTATTTTGGCTGTGCTGGGTCTTAGTTGCAGCATGTGGGATCTTTAGTTGTGGCATGTGGGATCTTTAGTTGCGCCATGCGTGCTTCTTAGTTGCAGCACGCAGACTCTTAGTTGCTTCATGTGGACTTCTTAGTTGTGGCATGCAAACTCTTAGTTGCAGCATGCATGCGGGATCTAGTTCCCCAACCAGGGATCAAACCTGGGCCCCCTGCATTGGGAGTGTGGAGTCTTACCCACTGGACCACGAGGGAAGTCCCAGGACCTCAGTCTTTTGAGGAAACAGGCTGAAGAGGATTCCCATAGGGTTGGGGTATTCTGATCCCTGCAGCATCAGGGAAATGGAGTGGATGACGCAAAATAGATGGTCTGTGCTGTGGTAGATAATGTGTGCTGGCAAATGTCTCTGGACAGAAAGACCTTGGTACTGAAATAACTTCAGGGCTACGTGGCGAGCAGCATTCACAGCTGGGTGCATGAAAGTAGCATTCTTTGAAGATGTAGTTCCAGCAGTTAGGAAATGGAGAAGCTGGAATGAACGTGTATATCTATTCGTCAGGGAGTGTGGGAGCACAGAAACTAGTACTTGGGCAGTGTACAGAGGAAGATATTGGCGAGTTGTCAATGTTACTTTGATACCAAGATTGGGCAAAGTGGAGAATGAATTGCTGAATGATTGTGAATAGTATTGAGTGCTCGGTCAACAATGTCCTGTTTACGATAGACATTACCCTCGAGGCTAGTGCTACTGAGGAAGTGGACATGTATGTAGCTGTGGTGATAAGACATGACAGTGTGGGATTAACACATGATGAAAAGACTAGAGCTTCATCAAATCCTTCAGCAAATTGTACTTGCCCTTCTCAAACTAGAAAAGGATTTCTAAGGAAGACAAACTGTTCCTCGTAGTTACCCCTGTTGTCTAGCTTTAATGGTAAAAGCGACTTACTTTAAAAAATGTATATGTATACACACAAATATGTATGCAAATATGTGTGTGCTCAAATTACCTTCCACAGGTATATGAGTGGAAAAACTCAATTCAGTGAAATGAAAACTTACTCTATTATATGTAAAAATTGTTTGAAACCACAACACTAACCCTTATTGAAGGTAAAGTGTAGATATTAGAAGAAATGACTAAAATACAGATCAAATATGTCAGGTATCAGGTCATGCACCAAAATGGAAAGCTAGTTTTGAGAAGTTATTCAGAAGCCTTGCTGTTTTAAAAGCTGGCAGTGTTTCAAAGGCTTATTCCTAATAATAATAATTGCCCCCGTTTAATTGTGAAGGAATAAAATTTAGATCACAATAGCTGCATTTCACAATATTTGCCTAACTGTATACAAAAGACAAAGATATTTGCTTGTTCCCCAAAAGAGGGCAACATTAGAAAGAAAACTCACTTCAGTTTTGAACAATTGAATGTATATTACTTAAGAAGAAGCTCTTTAAATCAGTGCACCTTTTCTCTGGTACAGCAAACAATTGCTTTACCAGTGAAAAGGTGCATTGATTTAACAGCCAAAAAAGAGATATAGTTCTTAATATTTCATGAAACAGCCCTAATCCTGTCAGTTGTTTTCATTATAGATTTTATAGTTGCCTTTCTGACCACTTCTTAGCAGTCTGAGAAAATATACTGTTATTTACTATTAAAAAAAATGATTTTACTGAAATCAGCCCATCAGATCAAGAGGAATCCTCATGCATTTTCCTCTGAAATGGATGTGAGAAATGTAAATTTTGTAATGAGAAATGTAAATTTTGTAGCAGTATTATTTATCTTCCTTCACTTCTAATAGCATGTCATGTCAATTTCATGTGATTACTTAAAAACTTTTTCCTCTTACTGTTCCCAAAACAAAACAAAACAAAAACCTGGTCTGGCACAGGAGGAGTCAAGGAAGGCTCCTCTGAAGAAGAGACGACTAAAATGATAATCCAAAGGCTTAAATTTGCAAAGTTAAGCAGAAGAATACTCTGGGTAGAGATGAGCATGTGCACTAGCCTTTGGGCAAGAAGAAACATTGTTGAATAAGTGCTGCTGGGGCACTGGGAGAAAGGCAAAATACAGTGTGAGAGGCTGAGGGAGACCAGGAGGGAACATCCAGAGAGACTAAAGGAATACCTGGAGAATGAATGAGTCAGGGGGAGAGTTTCAAGAAGGATGAACATTCTGAAATCTTACTAAAAGAGCAAATACTATGAGAATGGGAAAATCTTGTTAGATTTAGTAGCATAGTAGGGTTATGGGTGAGATATTAGCAAGAGCAGTTTTGATGGAGTGATGGGGACTAAAGCTAAATTGGAATGGATTGAGAAGTGAGGAGTCAGTGAAAAGGTTGACTTGAAGATGGAGGAGAAAGAAGTTGGTGGCTGGAGAGAGAAAGAATTGAGGGAAAGAATTTAAATTTAATTAATTTAAATTTAAATTTAAAATTTTGCTTATTTATTTAATGGGAGAGTCTAAAGCCCCGTTAAAAGCTGTGGGAGGAATTATTGAGAAGAGATGTTGATTATATGAGAGAGAGAAGGGCTCATCAATGATTTATGGTTCCTAAAATGGCAGGAGATAATAGAATCTAAGGCAGAGGATTGGCCTTAGATAATGGAGAGAAATCTCCTCTTGGAACTGGAATGAACTAGAATGAACTATGTATAAGGAAAAGATTGTATGGTTTCTATTTTATCTGTGACATAGGAGATATGTAATCCACTGAGTAAAGGAGTCTGAGGTGGGTTGGGATTCAGAATAGAGGCGAGAGAAAGAGTAAGGCCCATTTGGAGTTAGTGTTTATGATTGTTTGTTTTGTTTTTTGTTTTTTTTGGCTGCGTTGGGTCTCGTTGCTGCACGTGGGCTTTCTCTAGTTGCTTTGAGCGGGGGCTGCTCTTCATTGTGGTGCACGGGCTTCTCATTGCAGTGGCTTCTCTTGTTGTGGAGCACGGGCTCTAGGCACACAGGCTTCAGTAGTTGCAGCCTGCGGGTTCAGTAGTTGTGGTTCGCGGGCTCTAGAGTGCAGGCTCAGTAGCTGTGGCGCACAGGGCTTAGTTGCTCCGCGGCATGTGGGATCTTCCTGGACCAGGGCTTGAGCCCATGTCCCCTGCATTGGCAGGCAGATTCTTAACCACTGCGCCACCAAGGAGGTCCCAGTGTTCATGAATTTTTAGTGGAACATATCTGCCCTATCTCATGACTTTTTCCAATACGATTTGGTGATATAGGTATAAGCTTGGAGAAAAGAAATTCATCAGGCTTGTGTTTTTTGCCAGACAGGTGAGTTTAGGCTTTTAATCAAGAATGCTGTTGAGGGAATTCTCCGGCGGTCCAGTGGTTAGGACTCCACGCTTCCACTACAGGGGGCACACGTTCGATCCCTGGTTGGGGAACAAAGATCCTGCAAGCTGCGTGGCACGGCCCCCCCCAAAAAAAAGAATACTGTTGAAATGATGGACCAAAGCTTGATGAGAGAAGTGAAGAAAGAAAAAGTCTGATAGACTGGGAAAAAGCATATGTAAAGGAGAGAGTTGAATTTTGCTGTGCCATGTTATTGAGCTATAGTTCCCATACCGTAAAATTCACCCTTTAAAGTATACAGTTCAGTGGTTTTTAGTCTTTTTTAGCTGTGCAGTCATCACCATTATCTAATTCCAGAACATTTTCACCACCCCAAAAGAAAATCCTGTACCCATTAGGAGTTATTCCTTAATACCGCCTTCTCGTGGCAACCACTAATCTACTTTCTGTATTGGTTTGCCTGTTCTGGACATTTCATATTAATGGAATCATAATGTGTGACCTTTTGTGTCTGACTTATCTTTCTTAACATAATGGTTTCAAGGTTCATCCATGTGGTGGCATGTATCATTACTTCCTTTTCATGACACAATAATCTGTCTTATGGATATATAACATTTTAGTATCTGTCCATCAGTTGATGGACATTTGTATTATCTCCACTTTTTGGCCATTATTAATAATGCTACTATGAATACTTATGTACAAGTTTTGGTATGACCACACATTTTAATTTCTCTTTGGTATACACCTAGGAGTGGAATTGCTAGGTCATATGGTAACTCTGTGTTTAACAATTTGAGGAACTGCCAAAGTGTTTTCCAAAGTGGCTGCACCATTTTACATTCCTACCAGCAATATATGAGGGTTCTAATTTCTTCACATCATCACCAACACTTATTATTGTACACCTTTTTGGTTATAGCCATCCTACTGGGTGTGTTGGGTACCTTTTAAAACTTTTTTATTTAGGCAAGTAATACATTAATTTTTCTTATAAAACATTAGAATCATATAAATCAGGCTAAAACCCCTATGACCTTCACCCTGGCCAGTTCCTATACCTTATCTAAAAGGAACAGTTGTTTTCATTTTGATGTATGTATTTTTCCAGAATTAAAAAAAATTCTCAGTGTAGATAGTCCTATATAGTCTTCTTACATTAATCTGTTTTCATAAAAACTCAGTAATAAATGATATTAGTTTTTTTCCCTTTCCAACCTCTAACTGTAGAATGTAACATCTTTTAAAAATTATAACATCATTAGTAAAAATTGTATCAAAGAAGTAAATGAAGTAAATGCCTATAGATAAAGCCTTAATGTCCTGTATATAATGGCTTTTTAAATGACAGCTATTGGTCCTCATGTATTGAAACTTTATCAGTAAAACTAATAATTTTCTTCTTGTTTTTAGTGCCTGGCTCTCTGGCTATGAAAACCCTGTGGTGTCTCGAATTAATATGAGAATACAAGATCTAACAGGACTAGATGTCTCCACAGCAGAGGAATTACAGGTAGGTAATCACATCCTACACTTCTTCAAAAGATGCTTCAGATGAGATTTTTTCTGTCACTATACAGGCAGTACTCAATTTGCATGATACTTTGAGACTGTAAAAGTGAATATATAAGCTGAAACCATATACAGTGATCTTAATAATCAGTAGGAAAAATTGTTCTGTGACCTTTAAAATTTTTTGTCAAGACATTAAAAACTCTTATTGTTGAGTATAAACTTATAGGGAAATGAAAAATATGTAAAACTAGTATTTATTAAGTACACTGTGATTTTTTTTTTTTTCATTCCTAGGCCTGTCAGGTGGCCATGGCAGTTTTTTTTAAAATTATTTTTATTTTATTTATTTATTTTTGGCTGTGTTGGGTCTTCGTTGCTACACACGGGCTTTCTCTAGTTGGGGCGAGCGGGGGCCACTCTTCATTGCGGTGCGCGGGCCTCTCGTGGTGGCTTCTCTTGTTGCGGAACACGGGCTCCACGCGCGGGGGCCTCAGTAGGTGTGGCACGTGGACTCTGGAGCGCAGGCTCAGTAGCTGTGGCGCACGGGCCCAGCCGCTCCATGGCATGTGGGATCTTCCTGGACCGGGGCCCGAACCCATGTCCCCTGCATTGGCAGATGGACTCCCAACCACTGCACCACCAGGGAAGCCCAGTTTTTTTTTTTTTTTAATAAATTATTTTTTTCTGTTTTCTAGTAAGAAAGAAATAATTCACATACCATAAAATTTACCCTGGTTTTAATATTCACATGGTTGTACAATCATCACCACTATTTTCATCACCTCCAAAGAAACCCCAGTTAAGTAGTCACTCTCCATTCCCCCTCCCTAGTGCCCCTGGCAACTGCTTCTCTACCTTCTGTACGTAAGTTTGCCTATTCTAAATATTTCATGTAAATGGAGTAATACAATATGTGGCCTAGTGTATCTGGCTTATTTCACTTGACAATGTTTTTAAGGTATATCCATGTTGTAGTATGTATCAGCACTTCATTCTTTTTCATGGCTGAATAACGTTAACATTCTCTTGTTTGGATATACCACGTTTTATTTATTTATCAGTTAGAGGGCTTTTGGATTGTTTCCACTCTTTGGCTATTAAGACTAATGCTATTTGTCTACAAATTTTCGTACAAATGTCATTTAAATTTCTCTTGGGTATAAACCTACATATGTAATTGCTGGGTCATGTGGTAACTTTAATATTAGAGGAACTGCCAAACTGTTTTCCAGAATGGCTGCACCATTTTACAATCCCATTGGCAATGTATGAGGGTTCCATTTTCTTCACATCCTTGCCAACACTTGTTCTTGTCCAGTTTTTTTATTAAGGTCATTCTAATACGTTTGAAGTGCTGTCTCATCATGGTTCTTATTTGCATTTCCCTGATGGCTAATGATGTTGAGTATCTTTTCATGAGTTATTGGCCATTTTTTAAAAAATTTATTTATTTTATTTATTTTTGGCTCTGTTCAGTCTTCGTTGCTGCATGTAGGCTTTCTCTAGTTGCAGCGAGCAGGGGCTACTCTTCGTCGTGGTGCATGGGCTTCTCATTGCGGTGGCTTCTCTTGTTGCGGAGCATGGGCTCTAGGTGCGTGGGCTTCAGTAGTTGCAGCACGCAGGCTCAGTAGTTGTGGCTCGTGGGCTCTAGAGCACGGGCTCAGCAACTGTGGTGCACGGGCTCTAGAGCCAGGCTTAGTAGTTGTGGCGCATGGGCTTAGTTGCTACGCAGCATGTGGGATCCTCCCGGACCAGTGATTGAACCCATGTCCCCTGCACTGGCAGGCGGACTCTCAACCACAGTGCCACCAGGGAAGCCCCAGCCATTTTTATATCTTTGAAAAAATTTCTATTCAAATCCTTTGCCTATTTTTTATTGGGTTGTTTTTCTTTTTATTGCTGAGTTGTGTTATTTATATGTTCTGAATACTTGACCCATATTAGGTGTATGGGTTGCAAATATTTTCTCCCATTCTGTGGTGTGTCTTTCACTTTCTTGATGGTGTCCTTTGGCAAAAAATTTTTAATTTCTATGAAGTCTGATAGGTCTTTTTTTTAGTTGCTTTTGCTTAAGGTGTCTAAGAAACCATTGCCTAATCCAGGGACATAAAGATTTACACCTATGGTTTTTCCTACAATTCTTATGGTTTTATTTCTTACATTCAGGTCTTTGATCCATTTTGAGTCAATTTTTGTATATGGTATAAGATAGAGGTCCAACTTCATTCTTTTCATGTGGTTAGCCAATACTCCCAGCATAATTTGTTGAAAACTAATCTTCCCTATTGAATTGTCTCAGTAATTCAATTGTCACAGTGTTTTATTTCTTTGTAAACACTTACCAAGAATAGTTTATGTTCCTTCATCTCATTGTGAAACTTACGATACAGAGTGAGCATCTTTTCTCTTCCTTTGCAAATTGTCATACTTTTAAGTTTGGATCAGCTTTCAACATTTTATTCCTTTGTGCTTTCAATGTTGTTAAATATCTCTGAGGGATCTTCTATTGTTGTTTTTTTTCCAGTCACTTCCTCTAAGACATCTTCTTCATCCTTTTCATCATGATCACTTTCCTTATGTTAGTAAGTTCACCTTCACCAAATTCCTCTGACTGCATATCTAGAGTTTCTCAAACAGCAAAATTTAGAAGCATTTTCCTTGTCAGTCTTTTCTTCTGTGTCTCCATTTAAGTTTGATTTCTTTTTTGGCAGGGGGAGGGGGTCTCAGCATGAGGGTTTTTTTTGTTTTTTTTTTTTAAAGCTTTCCCTTTTTTTTTTTTTTTTAATATTCCATTGGCTGGATAGACCACACGTTTCTTTTTTTTTTTTAAATTAAATTAATTTATTTATTTATGGCTGTGTTGGATCTTCGTTTCTGTGCGAGGGCTTTCTCTAGTTGTGGCAAGCGGGGGCCACCCTTCATCGCGGTGTGCAGGCCTCTCACTATCATGGCCTCTCTTGTTGCGGAGCACAGGCTCCAGATGCGCAGGCTCAGTAATTGTGGCTCACGGGCCCAGTTGCTCCGCAGCATGTGGGATCTTCCCAGACCAGGGCTCGAACCTGTGTCCCCTGCATTGGCAGGCAGATTCTCAACCACTGCGCCACCAGGGAAGCCCATCATGAGGTTTTTTTTTTAGCATTGGAGTATAGTTGATTTACAATGTTGTGTTAGTTTCAGGTGTACAGCAAAGTGATTTAGTTATACATATATGTATATCTATTCTTTTTTAGATTCTTTTCCCATATAGGTTATCATAGAGTACCAAGTAGATTTCCCTGTGCTATACAGTATGTCCTTATTAGTTATCTATTTTATATATAGTAGTGTGTATATGTTAATCCCAAGTCCCTAATTTATCCCCACCCCCACCTTTCCCCTTTGGTAACCATAAGTTTGTTTTTGAAGTCTGCCAGTCTGTTTCTATTTTGTAAATAAGTTCATTTGTATCATTTTTAGATTCCATGTACAGTGATCATATGATGTTTGTCTTTCTCTGTCTGACTTCATTTAGTATGACAATCTCTAGGTCTGTCCATGTTGCTGCAAGTGGCATTATTTCATGCTTTTTTTTATGGCTGAGTAAAATTCCAGTGATATATGTACCACATCTTCTTTATCTATTCCTCTGTTGATGGACATTTAGGTTGCTTCTTAAATGCCCAGGAGTGGGATTGCTGGATCATACGGTAGCTCTATTTTTAGTTTTTTAAGGAACCTCCATACTGTTCTCCATAGTGGCACCACCAATTTACATTCCCACCAACAGCATAGGAGGGTTCCCTTTTCTGCACACCCTCTTTAGCATTTATTGTTTGTAGACTTTTTGATGATGGCCATTCTGACCAGTGTGAGGTGATACCTTCGTAATTTTCTTGTTTCTAGTTGTGGCCCTTTGTTTTCTTCCTAGAGAAGTTCCTTTAGCATTTGTTGTAAAGCTGTTTTGGTGTTGCTGAATTCTCTTTAGCTTTTGCTTATCTGTAAATCTGGTGATTTCTCCATTGAATCTGAACAAGAGCCTTGCTGGGTAGAGTGTTTTTGACTGTAGTTCTTTCCTTTTCATCACTTTAGATATATTGTGCCACTCCCTTCTGGCCTGAAGAGTTTCTGCTGAAAAATCAGCTGATAACCTTATGGGGATTCCTTTGTATGTTATTTGTTGCTTTCCCCTTGTTGCTTTTAATATTTTCTCTTTAATTTTTGTCAATATGATTAATATGTGTCTCAGCATGTCCCTCCTTGGGTTCATCCTGTATGGGACCTTCTGCTTCCGGGACTTGGGTGACTGTTTCCTTTCCCATATTAGGGAAGTCTTCAGCTACTATCTCCTCAAATATTTCCTAAGGCCCTTTCTCTCTCTCTTCTCCTTCTGGGACCCCTATAGTGTGAATGTTGGTGCATTTAATGTTGTCCCAGAGGTCTTTTATACTGTCTCTTCATTTCTTTTCATTCTTTAATCCTTTCCACAGCAGTGATTTCCACCATTCTGTCTTCCAGCTCACTTATCCATTCTTCTGCCTCATTTATTTGGCTATTGATTCCTTCTAGTGTAGTTTTCATTTCAGTTATTGTATTGTTCATCTCTGTTTGTTTGTTCTTTATATCTTCTAGCTCTTGTATCTTCTTGGTCTGTGCCTCCATTCTTTTCCTGAGATCTCGGATCATCTTTACTATTACTCTGAATTCTTTTTCAGGTAGATTGCCTGTCTCCACTTCACTTAGTTGTTCTTCTGGGGTTTTATCTTGTTCCTTCATCTGGAACATTGTCCTCTGCCATCTCATTTTGTCTAACTCTCTGTGTTTGAGGTCCCACAGGCTAAAGGATTGTAGTTCCTCTTGCTTCTGGTGTCTGCCCCCTAGTGGATGAGACTGGTCTAAGAGGCTTGTGCAGGCTTCTTGGTGAGAAGGACTGGTGCCTGCCCACTGGTGGGTGGAGTTGGGTCTTGTCCCTCTGGTGGGCAGGGCCGTGTCAAGGGGATGTGTTTAGAGGCGGCTGTGGGCACAGGAAGACTTAAGCAGCCTGTCTGCCTGTGTTCCTGCCCTGTTGGTTTTTTGGCCTGAGGCATCCCAGCACTGTAGCCTAAGGGCTGTTGGGTGGGGCCAGGTTTTGGCGTCAAAGTGGCAGCCTATAGGGCAGCTCACGCCAGTGAGTACTCCCCAGTGTCTCCGCCACTGGTGTCCTTGTCCCCATAGTGAGCCACAGCCACCCCCACCTTGCCAGGAGACCCTCCAAGTCCAGCAGATAGGTCTGACCCTGGCTCATATGAAGTCACTGCTTTTTCCCCTGGGTCCCCGTGCACACAAGACCTTGTGTGTGCCCTCCAAGAGTGGAGTTTCTGTTTCCCCCAGTACTGGGGAGTTCCTGTGATCAAGCCCCACTGGCCTTCAAAGCCAAATGCTCTGGGGGCTCCTCCTCCCAATGCCAGACCCCCAGACTGGGGAGCCTGACGTGGGGCTCAGAACTTTCACTCCTGTGGGAGAACCTCTGTGATATAAATATTTTGCAGTTTGTGGGTCACCCACCCAACACTTATGGGATTTGTTTGTATCACGAATGCATCCCTCCTACTGTCTTGTTGTGGCTTCTTCTTTGGAAGTAGAATATCTTTTTTGGTAGGTTCCAGTCTTTTTTGTTGATGGTTGTTCAGCCATTAGTTGTGATTTTGGTGTTTTCACGAGAGGAAAGGTGAGCTCAGGTCCTTCTACTCCCCCATCTTGTCCTGGAACCAAGCCCATTTAAATTTGATTTGAATTTCACTTACAGCATTATTGCTTTCCATTTCTCTGCTGTACTGTATCTTGTTGGCCAATATCTTCTTCTAATTGTCTGTTTTTGTAAAATATCACATAGGTTTTTACTGGGAAATAAGGAGGCAGCATAACTACATGCTTTGCTGTCTGTGCATGAACTGAATAACAGATATGCAGTGACCAATCACTGATTGATAGACTTTGAAAGAAGTGACATGACTGGTCATTGATCATGATATGTAGCTGTTATTTGTATAGTAATTTGTGGACTGAAGAGCTGGTAGCAATATTTGCACTTTATGCAATTACTCACAGTTAATGTAACATGGTAACTAAAATGTCCACTGTGTCGTTGGGGGTCTGGTGTTAAGGGTTAGCTAAACCATGGTATCTGAGATTTGTGCATTTTGGAACTGTGCAAAACAGGACTTCCCGCATTTAAATTTGCTTATATTAAGTTATTTACTCCATGGTCAGTCATCTACAACTTCCTTGGTACTCGTTTGATTATTAAAAAAACTATGATGTGTCTTTTTCTTTCCTAATTTGTATTTATTCTCACCTGCCAAACCTTCACAGGCTCTTTCAGGCTACTTGATATATTTCTAACTTAATAGTCTGATTCAACCCAACGAAGGCATCTACAACATAAGAAGTAAAATATCCACAGTAATAATAATTTACATAGGACTTGGACTTTGCTGTGGGCAACACTTTTAATTATGTACTCATTTCATTTCATCAATAATGCTCTTTAAATTACATTCTCCTTTCATTTTCTGAGCATTTTGTCATATTGAGGTGGAAGGAGGGAGTTAAGGAAGGTATCATTATCCTTATTTTACAAATAAGAAAACTGAGGTTGTATCCAAAGTTACATATACTGTATTGTAACTAAGAAATCTGGAACTTGAACTCAGACCAAATATTTCTCTTACTTTCTTTTGCTGCTTCATGCTGGGGCATTGTCACATCCAAATGAAGTTGTCAGGGCCTTCCAACAGGAATAATTAAATTGGTGTTAACTTCTTCCCTTTTTTACCTAAGTAGAGAAAAAAAAAATATGTAGGAAACTGGATTTCATTAAAGTAGATTGGGAGTTTGCCAGCATTTTGGGCTTTGGAAAACATGAGTCTTGATTTAAATTCCCAAGGAAAGTATTTAGTGAAAATTAATAATAAAAATATTGAAATTCTAATTCTAGAAATTTTTAATTCTAAAATTCTAATTCAGATTTTAGTTTCTTATGTATTACGGAAAACCATGTCCCCCAAACATTTGCTAAAGAAAAGCGTATTAACTAAGGTTCTATAATAGCATATAGTAGCTATCCTTAGTTTTTCATCCTTGGTTTTTTAGGAACTCTTTATTGATTTTAAAAATGCTTTGTTTCTCATTTATTTAGAAGTACCTAACCATGATATATAAGAGGCCAAAATGGGACTCATAGATAGTTTTGAATAGTGATCTTGATAGTTCTTTCATTGATGTTTTGTTTCTCTCCTTCAGGTAGCTAATTATGGAGTTGGAGGACAGTATGAACCCCATTTTGATTTTGCACGGGTAAGTAAAAAAAATGGCGAATGAAGGAGTTCCACTGAAGCTTAGGCATGACATGTTAATTCTCTTCTTTTAGTATTAAAAATTCATAGCTTATTTGGAATTTGTGGAAGCATGGTGGAATAGATATTCTGTAAAGCCTTTTAAAGCAGTAAAAAATACCTAGAGACACGGTAAAAGAACTTAGGATACTTTTAAATGCATTGCTGAGCTTTGAAGAAAGTAAAGGAAATTCTCAAAGGCAAACTGAACAGAGATAAACCTAGAGACTAAAATTAGAGTGTTTAAAGGGAGCAAAAAAGCTGAGACTGGAGGCATGTACCTCCAGGAATCTAGAGTTTTGGGGATTAACAGCTCTGTGAGAGGACCTGCTATAGTGTAGGCTACTGAACTGAGATCCCTGCATGAAACCTAAATCTCCAAAAGGATTACACCTTCAGAGAAAGAAAGAATGGCCTAGAAAATCATCTGCTTTGAGTCAAGACCCTTCAAAAGAGTTTCCTCTCGCATCCTAGCTGGAGTATGATGTGTTATGGGGAGCTTTTTCTGGCAGTTGGAAAGCAGAGGCCTGCCAACAGATACAGATGCCCCCAGGATGTTAGATACTTCAGTTATCAGATACAGAATATAAAATAACTATATAGGTCCAGCCTAGCCTCCTCTGGGAGCGGGCAGTTGGCGAGCCCACGCTAACCTGCGCAACTCTGTCCCGATCCCCGAGTTCTCACACGGTGCCCAGACAGATCGGATTGAAGCCATGGCCATTCTTTTCGCTGTTGTTGCCAGGGGAACCACTATCCTTGCCAAACATGCTTGGTGTGGAGGCAACTTCCTGGAGGTGACAGAGCAGATTCTGGCTAAGATACCTTTTGAAAATAACAAGCTAATGTACTCACATGGCAATTATTTGTTTCATTACATCTGCCAAGACAGGATTATATATCTTTGTATCACTGATGATTTTGAGCGTTCCCGAGCCTTTAATTTCCTGAATGAGATAAAAAAGAGGTTCCAGACTACGTATGGTTCGAGAGCACAAACAGGGCTCCCATATGCCATGAATAGTGAATTCTCAAGTGTCTTGGCTGCACAGCTGAAGCATCACTCCGAGAATAAGGGCCTAGATAAAGTGATGGAGACTCAAGCCCAAGTGGATGAACTTAAAGGAATCATGGTCAGAAACATAGATCTGGTAGCTCAGCAAGGCGAAAGATTGGAATTATTGATAGATAAAACAGAAAATCTCGTGGATTCGTCACCTTCAAAACAACCAACAGAAATCTTGCCCGAGCCATGTGTATGAAGAATCTCAAGCTCACCATCATCATCATCATATCAGTCGTATTCATCTATATTATTGTGTCACCTCTCTGTGGTAGATTTACATGGCCAAGCTGTGTGAAGAAATAAAAAAGTTATCATTAACCAAGGATACGAGAGAACAAGGAGTTAAAAGCAATCCGTTTGATTCAAGCCTTTTAATACTGACAGACGGTGTCTGCCAGTCTCTTCAACCCTCTTCTTTCTCTCTTTTGTTTTAATATTGTTCTGTGCCTCCAGATTTATCTTTGTCCTATCAACCAGTTTATTCCAGTGCACTTCAGACCAAACCATTTATTGCAGCAGTAGCCTTAAAAAGGCGTTTTGTTTCTTTGGTTTTTTAACTAGTGTCATCTACTTATAGATACATTTTTGTTTATAATTGCACAAAGCTATCACCAAGGTAGAAACCACCTGTCTTTTGAGCTGTCTGCTGAAATTATGGATGACCTTTGTGCACACAAAAGTTCAAGAGACAGGTAGTATTGCTAACATCTCATCTTAATGTCCTTTGATTTTGAAGGGTTTTAAGTGCTTGGAAACAATATACATGGAGAATTGTTGTTATTTGGGGAATTGTAATTAATTGTTGGTGTTTCTAGGAGCCCAAGCAGGTAAAGTATTAAACGTTTTATCTCAGCGAGATGGGGAACGTTTTGCTAGCCTCTTAGAAGCAAACAGAATTATCCTTGTCTGCCTATTATTAACTTATAGAAAGAAAGTTTTGATCTTTCACAAACCTCGCAGAGCTTGATATCCTCTGTTTCCCCATTGCAGTTGATTTGAGAAGACAGTGGTTTAAATATTGTTGAAGGTTGTGGTTTTTTACATATTCCTTTTTCTTTGGTGGATATTTAGGGCAATTGTATAGATAATAGAATGGGTAGTGGACGGAGTGGGGAGGCACATTCCTCTGGCTCACCAAAGAAAAAGAAGAGAACCACAGTGGAAAAGCCCAAACTGAATATAGTCAGCAGTCAACTCCAGGATTTGGGTTTGACTGGTGTTGAATAATAGTTTGAGCATCCTTTGCGGTTTAGTTAGGTTCTTTAATCTGCCTAGTTTTGAAGAATTCTTTTGTGAAACTTGAGAGTAGACAGTATGATACATAGAAAGAATACAAGACATTTTAGCTAACATCCATGTAACTGCAGTGTGAAAAAACTGGAGTGTAATCATACTGCTTTGGCTACTCTGGCATCTGTTAGCTAGTGTGAACTTCTAGTGTGTATCTGAAAGGACAACATTTGCTGCCCTAGATCTAATTGCATTTATTTATCAATAAATGCCAGTAAATGGACATTATATTACATTTGACTGTTTTCCCAATGAAAGAACAAATTGGTCTGTAAAACCTAGTCACCTGTTTAGCCTAGTCATGTGCCTTGAATATTTATATGTGTCACATAATCTGGCACCTGCAACCTATTCTTCCATCTATACCTTTCAATTCATGCTGATTCATTTATTTGACATATATTTTCAACCCCCTGGAACTCTTTTCCTGGCGATCATGTATAGTGCAAATGTTTTTTCAGTCCTTTTTATCAACACTAATGCCTTTTAATTACATCAGCACTTCCTGTTGGAAAACACATTTGTTCCATGAAAACATTTAGCATTCCTTAATAATAATTTCCAAATGTCTTTAATCCCAAGAAAAAGACTTAAATCTTATTTCCCTTTCTTATACACACGTGAATAAAAATGATGTGCATGTTTTAGGGATAAATTGCTTAACCATCTCTTTATCTATTTATGTATAAGAATGCTTTTTAAAGCACATACCTTGTTTTAAATGATGCACAAACTGAAGGCATTAATAAAATTTAAGAGTAATAGAAAAAAATAACTATATAATACTTTAAAAATAAAAGAGGATAAAAATTAATGAATTCTCAAAATGATTTAACATATTTGAAAAATAAACAGAAGCTTTAGGTCGAAAAAATTGTTGAAATTTAAAATTTAGTGTATAAGTTAAACAGATTAGAGACAGCTGCAGTGAATTAGTGAATTGGGCAATAAATCTGAAGAAATTACAGGAATACATTTTGAAAGACAGGAAGATAAAAAACATAAAATAGATGCAGAGGCTAGAGAATAAATAATATTAAAGCAGTTTGTTAAAAAGTTGTCCTTGCCCAAGTACTCTTGCTTAAGATCAATAAACATTTAGCCTTTTTAATAAAAACGTTAAGTAATTTTAACATATCAAGCTATAAATGGTCATTACCAAATCTTAATTTAAGCTTTATCATAATTACATGAATTCTAAGGAATGTGCCAAGTATTCTAATAAACTTCTTGATCTATTACCATTTTTTAATAAGAGTATATTCTTTGGAAAGAAAACAGTCTGTATTGTATTAAATTCCTTGACTGGTTTAATCCCAGAATCCTAGACTCTTTCTCTGGGCAGGCTAGCAAAGAATATATTTTTAGTCTCTTTTCCATCTGTTTTCAATTATAGAAAAATGTCTGAGGATCTTGGATGATGTGAAAGACTAGAGTTTAAGTCCTCACATTAATGTAACTAAATTTTTTTTCTTAGCTTTTTATTTTGAAATAATTGTAGATTCCTAGGAAGTTTCCCCCCAAATATACAGGGAGATCCCATGCACCCTTCACTCAGCGCCTTTAGTGTTAACATCTTGCATAACTATAGTACACTATCAAAACCAGGAAATTGGTGTTGGCACAAGCAACAGAGCTTATTCATATTTCACCAGTTATTTTCGCACTCATGTCTGTCTATACAGTTTTATTACATGTGTAGCTTTATGTAACTACCACCACAATAAAGATACATAACCGCACCATCACTGTAAGACTCCCTTGCAGTACTGCTCTGTAGCTACATATACCCTTCTGCCTCCCATCCATAACTGCTGGTAACCACTAATCTGTTCGTCACTAAAATTATTTCAGAAATGTTATGTAAATGTTACATACGGCATGTATCCTTTTAAGATTGTCTCTTTTCACTCAGCATAATTCCCTTGAGGTTCATCCATGTTTTTGCAGAACATATCAACAGGGTGTTCCTTTTTTTTGCTGCGTAGTATTCTGTGATATAGGTATACGACAGTTTTAGTCATTCATCCTTTGAAGGACATTAACGGACAATTTGAGGATATGACAAATCGATGTGTATAAATTTCTGTGTGAAAAATACATGATTTTCATTTTTCTGGGAAAATGCCAAGAGACTATACTGTATTTTAATTTAGCTTTAAATAGCCAGACGCGAATTCTCCAGCCAGATTAAAGTGCTGACAGCCCAAAAGACAGTCAAGAATAGTAGCAGTGACATTTGAATGGATCATGAGTTCAAAGTAAATCTCAAGTTAAATTTTTTTTTACCCACAGAGAATTGACTTTATGAATGTAGCTGAGGGACTCATGTCTTGCTTTTTTGGAAGCTAAAACTATAGGTGTTAATTTTTAAAATAATCTGTGGATAGTAGATATTGGTTCTCATTATATAGGCTAACAAATCTGTTTTTTCCCCCCGAATGGTCTTATCAAAAGTATTCAGTGTACTAGTTGAATCAACAACCAACAAATATCTGAGTGCCTGTTGTATATAGTGCACTGAACATCATAAAGGAACCTTTTGGGGCTGTTTTTAGCATACTTTTCAGCATATTAATGATGTTAGTTGCCATTGGAGAATTTGCATTACTGAATTTTATACCACCGAGTTGTGTTTTATTCACAGAAAGATGAGCCAGATGCTTTCAAAGAGCTGGGGACAGGAAATAGAATTGCTACATGGCTGTTTTATGTAAGTTATAGCTAAAATTTTTAAGTTGGGATTTGATCACATGACTCATTTATTTTGATGTGTTCAGATGTTTGTTCTGTTTAGCTCTTGATTAACATCCTAGTTTAATGTTTTTTTACAAGTGAGTAAAGGGAGTTAAGAATTTTTTCTTTGCATTTATAACTTTTTCAGATTGTACTTATTACAACCTGAAGAAGAAAGTTAAAATTATACCTAGTCCCACTATTTGGAGGCAGTGTGATATTTTGGAGTATGCACTGTCATCTATAGTCATCTATAATGTGTATATAAGCAACTCTATGTATTTGTAGGAATTTATGTGTATATATACACATTATCTTAATAAACTTTTATTTTGAATTTATTGATAAATATCATATCAGAAAAGTGTACAAATTTTCACAAAGTGAACACTAGCATAATCAGCACCCAGATCAAGAAATAGTACATTAGAGCATGCTAGAAGCCCTTTCCTCAAGGGTAACCATTCTCACATTGTTCATTAGTTTCAAAACAGTATGATCTTTATTTTTTTAATTGTTTATATATTCATACATATAGAAAAAATTAAGCTTTGATCATAATATTTGCCCCAGTTATCTATTGCTGCATAACAAATCACCCCAAAACTGAATGGTTTAAAGTAACAGTTTGATTCTTATCTTTCATGGTTGTGAGGTTGATTGGGCTTCATTTATGGTTCTTGCTCTGGATCTCTCATGCATTTACAATCAGATGATGGCTGGCACTGGGGTCACCTTAAAGGCTGAGGTTGAGGCTGGTTTTTGGCCAGAATACCAGCATGTGGACTGGGCTTCCTCATAGCATGAGACTGGATTCTAAGAGCAAGTATCCCCCAAAAGGCAGTACATAACTTTTTTTTTTCTTTTGGCTGTGTTGGGTCTTCGTTGCTGCACGCAGGCTTTCTCTAGTTGCAGCGAGCGGGGGCTACTCTTAATTGCAGTGTGCAGGCTTCTCATTGCAGTGGCTTCTCTTGTTGCGGAGCACGGGCTCTAGGTGCACAGGCTTCAGTAGTTGTGGCTTATGGGCTCTAGAGCACAGGCTCAGTAGTTGTGGCACACAGGTCGCTGCAACTAGGGGAGGCCTACACGCAGCAACGAAGACCCATGGCAGCCAAAAATAAATACATAAAGTAAATAAACTAAAAAAAAAAAAAAAGCAGGGCTTCCCTGGTGGCGCAGTGGTTGAGAATCTGCCTGCCAATGCAGGGGACACGGGTTTGAGCCCTGGTCTGGGAAGATCCCACATGCCACAGAGCAGCTAGGCCCCTGAGCCACAATCACTGAGCCTGCGCGTCTGGAGCCTGTGCTCCGCAACAAGAGAGGCCGCGATAGTGAGAGGCCCGCGCACTGCAATGAAGAGTGGCCCCCGCTTGCCACAACTAGAGAAAGCCCTTGCACAGAAACGAAGACCCAACACAGCCATAAATAAATTAATTAATTAATTTATAAAAAAAAAAAAAAAGCAAAGAAATACTAGAAAATTGATGCTATATTATTTGGTCCAATATCCATAAATGTTAGATTATTTGTGACTATTAGACTATATATTAGATAATTATATCCCCTTTTAGTTATATATAGCATTTTTATTAGATTAGTATTCATTTTTTTCATTATTTGAATGCTTTTCTCAGATGGGCCACATAGCACAACTTTTAAATTTCTCTAAAGTTAATTTTTTCATTGCTTAAGAGCTATTAGCTCTTTGATATCGATTATATATTTATCATGGTAAAATACACTTCTTTATATCACTGAATGCC
This sequence comes from Balaenoptera physalus, assembly GCF_965194825.1. NCBI lineage: Eukaryota > Metazoa > Chordata > Mammalia > Artiodactyla > Balaenopteridae > Balaenoptera > Balaenoptera physalus. Next base: position 83,996,464 of record NC_138893.1, read on the forward strand.
TTTAGCTTTAAACTGTGGTTGATACTAAGATCAAACTCTTCTTTGGTACAGCATTTGCCTATAAATCACTTGTTTTAGATGTGACTCTTGAATATAGCATATAGTTGGATTTTGCTTTGTGATACATTAGTCTGACTCTACATTCTACTTACGTTGTTTTTGAAAAAAATCTTCACTATATGATCTGTGTTTCCTTTGCCTCATTTTATGCATGTGCTTCTTCAGTTAATTTGGAAGGTTTGTGTTTTTATTCTAATTCACCATTAAGAATATAACTTTAAAAAAAAAAAAAAGAATGTAACTTTATAAATCTTTTAATCTTGTATTTTTTAGTAAATATGTGTTGCTACCCTACCATGAGAAATGACAAAACTGGTTTTAGTTTATTACTTTTCTCTTGGTGTTTACTTCTATTTTGTTTGAATTCACTTATTTAAATATTTATTGAATACCTACTGTTTTGAGGCTATTCTCAGCAATAAACAAAACAGATGAAAATTCCTGCCCCCATGGAGATGATATTCTAGTGCTATAGAATACATATTTATACCCCATATTACTTGATTTGTCAGTTTTAAATAATCTCTTTTTACCTCTGGCTATAAAAGAAATAGCTATCCCAAATTATACCCCAATCTCCCTTGCTAACTTCATCTTTCCTTTGCTTTTATATATCTATGTAAACCTAAATAGCATAGTATTTTTTAGAAACTGACTAGCATGCACAAACCCATTTATGTAAGTAGAAGTCCAGATATTCTCATTCTAGTATTTAGTATCAAATCTACCTCACAGTGGCATGTTTAACTTTATTCTACCAGCACTTTCGATAATACTCTCATCTCTTATTAGATGAGTGATGTGTCAGCAGGAGGAGCCACTGTTTTTCCTGAAGTAGGAGCTAGTGTTTGGCCCAAAAAGGTAAGCTTAGTTTGTTATTTTAATTTGGGAGGGGGGGGTCCTCTGTATTTTTTTCCCTGAGGAATATATGCACCTATATTTCATAGTCTAAGTAGTAAATAACATTTTTAAAGGTAGTATACTTAAAGACATTATGTCTAGGGAAAATTTTAGATATTGTACAATTTACCCATGAGTACCTAGAGGTATGAACAACCAGGGATTAGTATTTAGAAGTTTTCATTTCTAAAATGGGTTCCATATGATACTTGCTATTGTAAGATGTGTTAGCTTTGGCAAATACACTTTTTTGTTAAGTAACGCTGATATTAATGCTTTCATGTGATCACCAAAATTTTGTAGATTATATGATACCTTCAGAACTATATTAGAGGAAGATATAGTGCTGCCATAGAGAATTATTTCCATAGAACAGAGGAAAATTTAGTTACTATAAAAAGCAATAACCTGATACTTTGTTTGGGGATAATTTTGTATTGTTTTCCACAGGGAACTGCTGTTTTCTGGTATAATCTGTTTGCCAGTGGAGAAGGAGATTATAGTACACGGCATGCAGCCTGTCCAGTGCTGGTTGGAAACAAATGGGGTAAATATTTCCTATATTCTCTTAATAGAATTTGTGATTTTTGTCTCTTATTTAAAAATAATTATAATTTACATCTTAAAAGAAAGTGAAAAAAAAATCCTGACAGATTTGCCTACTATGACTTTAACACTGAAAGGGATTCAACCAAGCAAGTTTCTGATCTTAATATAAATTTGCTTTCAGCAGATCAGATTTTTTATGACATTTTTAACACTATTTCCACTTATTTAAGAAATGTTAATTTACTCAAAGTTGAATCTTCCTCTCATGGGGTTCACAGTTGTCTCTTGTAGTAGATACTAATACAAAGATATAAACAGAAGACAGTAACTACTTACATTTAGGGAGGCTTCTGCAAAGTTTAATTTTTATATTTAGTCTTGAAGATAGAGCAGTAGTTTTCCAGGCATGTTAGGGACCAGGGCCAGGAATCATATGAGGCTAGAGAGGTACTCTCAGGTTCATGCAAGTATAGGACTGGCCACATTAAAAAAAAAAAAAAAAAGAAAGAAATGGGTGAACTTGTTTTTATATAGATTTATTTAACCCCATGTATCTATTTCCGTATGTGTCACTTGGCCACATTCCACACTTCAAGTGCTTAGTAGCTACATGTGTCTAGAGGCTACCGTATTGGACATAGCAAGATTAAGGAGTGATACCTGACCATCAGGATTTAAAAGAACTCCCCTGATGATTACTAATGTTTGAGAACCACTGGACTAGAATGAAGAGAGGCTAGTGGAGGAGAGATGAGTTTAGAAGGCTGTTTTCTGTTGTCTAAATGGGTGATGATAAAAGCCTGGACTAAGGCAGCAGCAAAAAGTTTGGAGAGCAAAGAATAGATTGAAGAGATCATAGAAGTAAAATCAGCAGGGTTTGATGAATAAAAGATTGGATACACGGGTTAAGAAAGGTAACAAAGTAGTTAAGAATTAATGAGTGCTAGTTTAAATATCTTATACATGTTGATGCCATTGATTGGGTTCTATGATATAGAAGGAGGAGGAGAAAGAAATTAATTCCTTTTGGGGTATATTAAAAAACAGTATCTTGGAACAAAGGAAACTTGATGAGCACATAATATGAGAGATTAATCATAGAGTTGTGTTCACTTTTAAAATGTCTTTGTATTAGAAGTGGTATTTTGCAAACAAGTAAAACAGTGTTTTGTTCTGTCTGTACCTACATCTCAAGTCTTACATTGAACATTAGAAACTTTAGGAAATACACATGCACAGATTCTCAAATGTACATACATATATATAAAATCTTTTTTATTTCCAGCATTTAGTGAAGTTCTTAAAAAGACAGCCTAAGTAGCATCTGTCTTTGTCTGGTTTTGGTCTTGAACTTTTTTAGCCCATGTAGAAACTTCATTATAGTCCTAGCTCCTAGGAGTTAATTAAATACTAGTTAGATAGTGGGGGACATTAATATATTATTTTCTTTCACAGTATCCAATAAATGGCTCCATGAACGTGGACAGGAATTTCGAAGACCATGCACCTTGTCGGAATTGGAATGACAAACAGACTTCTCTTTCTCTCCTGTTGTACTCTAATGTGTCTGATACACACATTTCCCAGTCTTAACTTTGAAGAGTTTACAATTGACTAACACTCCATGATTGATTCAGTCATGAACCTCATCCCATGTTTCATCTGTGGACAATCACTAACTTTGTGGGGTTTTTTTTTTTTCTTTTAAAAGTAACACTTAAAACACCACATCTTACATATGAAACCTTAAAGTTCATTTGGTATCACAGAGGACAAAGCAAGGCAGGGTAAAAAAATGAGGAATTTTTACATTTATGGTATATTTTAAAGAACTTTTTTTGGTTGGATAAAAAATACTATTTAAACATCTGATTATAGTATTTCAGTACATCTCAGTTGGTGGGTGGTAGGCTAGACTGGTCCGTGTGATTAAGGAACAGATGCCATATAGTATGTACCTAGGTATTATGTTTACCTAGTTTTAACTCCCTTCTGGATCTGCCTGAAGACTAGGAATAAATTAGCCCTGTAAACTGGGTTCCATACAATGTTTGCCCCTCCATATGCTATTCTAATTTGATTTTTTTTTCTCCCAAGTCATTTTTAAAGTATGCTTTACTTTACCAATCCCTTTCTTTCCTAGCTCCTCTGTGGTGAATTAAATCTGAGTTACAATACTTTGATTTAAAAAAAATTTTTTAACAGAAGGTCCTACATTAAAAGACTGGGCCTTCTTAACTAAAATGATCATGACTTAGTCTGTTTCTTGTTTTTCTTAAATGACTGATGATTTTGTCCAAAAAATTTTACTGTTTTTCTTAGTGCTAATTCCTTGCCTCTTATTTCAGCTACCTACAGCGGGGGATGATGATGTTGGCATTCGGATTTAAAAAATATCGTGCCTTAGGAGACTGGAAATTTTAAAATGTACAAGTCCTTTCAATGATGAGGGAATTGATAAAAAAGGAGTTTTTCCTAAAAAGCCAAAATGTTTGTTTTTTCAATTCTGAAATGTGTTGTGACAACAGTGACCTATTTATGATCTTAAATCTTTTTTTTTTTAAATGTTTCCGTTTTCTGTGTGGTATTTTTCGTATTTAAATGTGAATGTGTGCTATAGCAATAACAGGTTATTTCTTTAGAATTAGGACTTAGATTTATCCTCCTGATTTTCATTCACTCTAAAGTCACATTGTTATGGTAGAAAATTAAGGCTCTTTTAACTTTCAGATATTTAATCAATCAAAATATGTTACCTTCAAAGGGAGCTCTACAACTTTATTACTATGGTTATGGAGTTTTTACAGTAATGCTACTTAAGATTTTCTGTTGTTCAAATACATGGTATGGTAGTAGAAAGCTCTGAACCTAATGAAGTATGTTAATTGACCCTTTAACCTTTATATTTCTTATGGTGAATCATAGTTCACATAAGGGCTCTTTATCCTTTATGCAGTATTTAAATAAGGAAGAATTTGGTTAATTCTCTGGGAAAGAGGGTATTACTTCACCAGTTTTTTAAAACAGTGAACTGTGAACTTTATTTCTCTGAACTATCCTTTGTTCCACTACAAGTACTTTAGTAAGAAATATTGAGAATTAAGTTCATTAATCTAATCAGATTTTGTGACCACAGATTTTTTTAAAAATCTTTTTTAGATGGAAGCAATGTAAATTCAAAATTGAAGAAATAAAATGGGTGTTCAAAGAAAGGATACTAATCCTTAATTGCCACATGTTTTAGAAAGTAGAATAAAAAATACCTATTTCACACGGAAACAACATATTCCATAATCTTACAAATTTCATTATATTCAACCCCAAACCCCACACAGGGATTGGTAAACTCTTGTCAGTGTTAGGTCTTACAGAACCCTCCCAAGTTTCATAATTACCAACTATTTTTCTTTCCAAATGAAAAGGAGAAAAATATTCCAGTATCAAACTTTGCAATCCTTTTTTTTTTATGCTGAACTTTAAAATAAATGAGGGCTAGAGCTATCATTGGAAAATGTGGAAACTGTGGTTTCCTCACCAACCCTAAGTGTCCATCCTTTAAGATTGGAAGTTTCATCATTCATTAACTTTAACCATGAGTTATCACCAGTATCACCAAGTTAACTGAAGTTAACTGGAGTTAACTGAAGTATCCACCAGAACACTCAATCAGCAGGGTAAGTAAATGTCATAACTATGTAATAACCTACTAGGATTATTTTTAAAAATAATGAAGTGACTTTAAGATTCTTCAGAAAGCTAGATGGTAAATGCAGTAATGAAAGACACAACCAACCATATACTTTGGTTAATTTATAATAAAATGGTTACTGCAATATAAAAGGATTGAGAAGAGTTGTTGTAAGCAGTAAACACACACACATATAAAAATATAATACCTTATATATGTGTGTGTATATAAGATATATATTATTGCTGCTGAGAAGAATCTAAATATCCTTACAGAGTCATGTGTTGCTGGTTATATGTAAATTCCATGCCAGGTTTCCACTTAAGTCCATATAGCTGAAAAATGAACAACCCATGTGTAGGGCCTAATGAGCTAAACAACTGAATGACTAGATGGCTGCCATTAAGAAACTTACAGTGTAATACCAAAATAACAACAACAACAAATACCCAATCATGATTAAATAACTAAATCACTTGAGAAGGAATAAACAGAATTATGAAATGGAGATTGCTAGGAGAAAGCGGAAAGAAAAATGACATCTTAGTCTGGATGCCCAGCAGCACGAGAACCAATCCCTTCTCTTGGCAGCACTTACTTCACTGGGGTAAAAGTTTGTTATTTAGCAGGAGCAGTATTGGGTAACTTAGAGAAATAAGAATGAATTGTCAGCACTAGAGAGTACTGTTTATTAAATTATCAGATTTATCAGAATGAAATAGATTTCATATTCCAATTTCCTAATGTCCTTGGATATTTTTCTACCACACTAATGAGTTTTGCAAAAGTAACTGTAGTAGAACCATAAATTTCTTGGCTGCCTGCTTTATTGACTTTTATTTGAGGACTTGGAAGTTTACTTTCTGTGTGAATGTAGCCTTCAATTAAATATACATTTTGATGCAGGAAGACTAAGTTGTGAAAAAAAAAAATTAATAGGTAGTTTTATCAAATGTGAAAGTTTAAATAAAAGGAACCACTGAAAAGGAGTGGTAGTCTTTATATCCTTCTTTTTGAGGCCTTGTTGAATTCCCATTGCAGCACTGTTCTATTGAAGGCAGTTGTACAAAACAAGATAATCACAGATAAAATGAGCTCTAAAATCTGAAAAAAGAAAATCCTTAAATTTTGTCATTTGGTTGTTCCAATTCCTAACAGGCTTGTTTATAATACAAATCTGTTTTAGGCCAAGCACTTTAAAAGATTCAGAATAGAACATTTTAAAGAGAATATGTAGAGTGATGTACACCTTGACATTTCATGGCTTTTTAGGGAGGTGAATTTTATCTTTAGTCAATTTCTTCTAGAAAAGGCATTCACTTATTTAAGTCTACAAAGAGCCAAAATTATTATTTTAATATCTACCTTAAAGTCATAAACGTAATTAAGCTCCATTGCAATATAGGTTTTACATGGGTTTGGATATCTCATGGGTTAAATCATATTATGTAAATAACCTTATAGTTGTTAACTCTTAGAAGATGAAATAATTAAATTAACCTATAAAGTAAGTTATGTTCTATTTTTACTTTATATTTAAAAGGCACAAAAGTTAAGGCTCTGTAACATGAAACACCTTTCAGATTTTTATCATGAGATTGGAAAAAAGTTCTTATTAAAAATAATCAGTGTTATCTTTCCCACATTCCCTTTTTAATTCTGCAACTATAGGAAAATAGTCTATGGAAAAGTTGAAGTAAGGCAATCATTAAAAGTGCTCTGAAACAGTCCTACTTAGAGTGTGGCTTGCAAAAGAGTTGCCATGGGGTTTGTTACTGTTCCACAATGAGATAAGGAGATTACATCAAAATGTAAATACAGTACATCCATAACTACATGGTTTTGTTCAGTTGACTTTTTTCATAGCAAGATTATCAAGATGAAGAAAGCAGTGTGTTATTTACATTGTGGTACAAGCTCCTTATATCTCAGTGAGAACTGGCTTTAAATAGCATTGCTCTAGAACAGTACAAATTTTGTTTGATTCTACATTTTTAACAGCACTAAAGAGTTTCATATCTGTGGTTTGGATCTTGGTGGGGTAGTGGGAGCAGACTTTTTATGTCATGGCATAATGGCAAAAACAATTCAGAATATTAATTAGCTTAGCATATAATGTATCAAGGAATCAACATACTATCCTTAAGGTGATAGATTTGGATCAACATTTCCTCTAGTTCTAAGACCACTTAAACTTAATGTGACTTATTCTTGTTGGTATAAGACATATTTAAGAACATCGGTTCTAGAGGAAGCTAGTGGACTAGGAAGCTCCAGACCTTTGTTCCCCCATGGAAACATGAAACCAGCAACTAGAGCCTAGATGAAGTAACTTTATAGAGGTCTGGAAAACAGCCAAAGGTTTAAATTAACCAAGTGAAAGCCAAGTTAAGAAAAAGCCATGTTCAAAGTGGTAGGAAATTTCACAGTGTTTTTACTTAACCTTGCCTCACCCCAAACCTGGTACAGCACAGGTGGGAGGAAGTAGCTGCCCCATTCCCAGTTTTTATCTTTAACCAGAAGGAGCAGAGCAGATCTTGTTTGTAACCTTTTAATCTGTCTGGAAGCTGCATGAAGGACTGGTCTTTTTCACTTAATTCAGAGCTCAGAAGGAAAAGGGTAGAGCTGGAAAAAGCCCTGGGAAGCATCAGACACTGCTTGTTAAAGCTGCAGAGGAACTACAGACCTGGAGTAGCCTGATGCAAGAGATTACAAGTAGTGGAATACAACAGAAGGCCCTGAAAAGTGGCTGGATGAGACTTCCAGGGAAAACAAGACTTTAAAAAGCAGCCATGTATATGGGGAGATGGAGAAAAGCATCAACAAAGGTCCAGGCAAGATGCATGCCAAGAAAAGACCTTGAACCCCATGCTGATCCCAAGGATTCAAATATGCTCTTCTGCAAAGACTGGGAGAGGCTACTCTTTCAAGTACCTAATTTTCAGCACCCCCCCCCCCAGCACACACACACAAATCACAAAGCATACATAGAAACAGGAAAACATTTCTCATTTCTCCCATTCAGAGGGAGAAAATTAATTGGAAGAAACCATCCCTGAAGAAACACAGACACTGGATGTACTAAACTAAGAGTTTAAAACACCTGTTTTAAATATGCTCAAAGAGCTGAAGGAGAACATAGACAAAGAGCTAAAAGAAGCCAGAAAACGATATATGAACAAAATAAGAATATCAACAAAAGGATAAAAATTATGAAATTAGTTTAAAAGAACTAACAATAATTCTAGAGCTGAAAAATAAATAAGTGAATTGAAAAATTCACTAGAGGGGTTCAACAGCAGGTTCAAATAGGCAGAGGAATAAATCAGCAAACTTGGGGACAGGTCATTTCAAATTATCAAGTCAAGTCCAAGGAGCAGAAAGAATGAAGAAAAGTGAACAGAGCCAATGGGACTTACATGACACCATCAAACAGCCCAATATATACATTATGTGAATCCCTGAGGAAGAAAGAAAATTTCTGAGAGATCATTTGAAAAAATAATTGTCAATTATTTCCCAAATTTGTAGAAGTTTATAAAGAATTCCAAGTAGGATAAACTCAGAGAAAACCCTGAGACATATTATAATCATAGTACATAGTAAATCTATTCTACAAAAATGAGGGAGAAATTAAGACATTTCCAGATAAATAAAAGCTGATGGAGTTCATTACCTCTTGACCTGTCCTACAAGAAATGCTTCAAGTTAAAAGGACTCTGGACATTGACTGGAAATCATATGAAAATATAAATATCTATAATAAAGGTAAATATATGGAACAACAGAAAAATCAACATTGTGATTTTGGTTTACAACTCCACTCTTTTTTCCTAGAGGATTTAGAAGACAAATGCATAAAAAATTATAAATATGTTAATGAGTACAATATATAAAGCTGAATTTGTGACTGCATTAACATAAAGGGGAGTGGATCTGTAAAGGGGTAGAGTTTTTTGTGTGGGGTTGCAGAAACTGGTATTAATTCAGATTAGATTGTTATAACTTTAGGATGTTATGTGTAGTCCACGTGCTAACCATAAAGAAAGTATCTATAGAATATACACAAAAGGAAATGAAAAGTAATCAAAACGTGTCATTACAAAGAAAGTAAACAGAAAAGAAGGCAGTAATAGAGGAAATGAGGGACAAAAAAAGCTGTAAGATATAAAGAAAAAATGGCAAAAGTAATTTTGCCATCCCTAGCAGTAATTACTTTAAATGTAAATGGATTAAACTCCCCGATCAAAAGACGTAAATTGACATAATGGATAAAAAACACGACCTAAGTATATGCTGTCTTAAAGAGACTCACTTTATCTAAAGACATGCATAAGTTGGAAGCAAAAGGATGGGAAAATATATTCCCTATCAAAATCCCAATGATTTTTTTTTACCCATCATAAAATTAATATGTGGGTATAGAGGGAGCAGATCTCAAGACAATAAAAGCTATTTATGACAAATCCACATCCAATATAATACTGGTGAAAAGCTGAAATCCTTCCTGATAAAACCTGGAACAAGACAAGTATCCCCACTCTCACCTCTTCTATTCAACATAGTATTGGAAGTCCTAACCACAGCAGTCAGACAAGAAAAAGAAATAAAAGATATCCAAATTGGAAGGGAAGAGGTAAAATTATCATTATATGCAGCTGGTATGATAGTGTATGTAGAAAACCCTAAAGACTCCACACAAAAACTACTAGAACTGATAAACGAATTCAGCAAGGTAGCAGGATACAAGACTAACATACAGAAATTGGCTGCATTTCTTTATGCCAACGATGAAATATCAGAAAGGGAATGTAAAAAAAAAAATACCTTTTAAAATCACACCCCCAAAAAGAAAATACTTAGGAATAAAAGCTGACCAAGGAGGTGAAAGACTTATATGCTGAGAACTATAAAACATTAATAGAAGAATTTGAAGATGATTCAAGGAAATGGAAAGATATCTCATGCTTTTGGATTGGAAGAATATAATTAAAATGGCCATACTACCCAAAGCAATCTACAGATTTAATGCAATCCCTATCAAATTACTCATGACCTTTTTCATGGAACTAGAAAAAATAATCCTAAAATTCATATAAACCAAAAAAGACACAGAATCGCCAAAGCAATCCTGAAGAAAAAGAACAAAGCCAGAGGCATAACCCTCCCAGACTTCAGAAGATACTACAAATCTACAGTAATCCAAACAGCGTGGTACTGGCACAAAAACAGACATACAGATCAATGGAACAGAATAGAGAGAGAGCCCTGAAATAAACCCACACACCTACAGTCAATTAATCTTTGACAAAGGAGGCAAGAATATACAATGGGAAAAAAACAGTCTCTTCAGCAAGTGGTGCTGGGAAAGTTGGACAGCCACATGTAAATCAATGAAGTTAGAATACACCCTCTCACCATACACAAAAATAAACTCAAAATGGCTTAAAGACTTAAACATAAGGCACGACACCATAAAACTCCTAGAAGAGAAAACAGGCAAAACATTCTCTGACGTAAATCATACCAATGTTTTCTTAGGTCAGTCTCCCAAGGCAATAGAAATAAAAATGAAAATAAACAGATGGGACTTAAACTTACAAGCTTTTGCACAGCAAAGGAAACCATAAGCAAAATGAAAAGACAACTCACAGAATGGGAGAAAATAATTTGCAGATGATGCAATCGACAAGGGCTTAATCTCCAAAATACACAAACAGTTCATACAACTCAATAACAAAATAAACAACCCTATCCAAAAATGGGCAGAAGATTTAAATAGACATTTCTCCAAAGAAAACATAAAGATGGCCAATGGGCACATGAAAAGATGCTCAACGTTGCTAATTATTAGACAAGTGCAAGTCAAAACTACAATGAGCAGAAGGGCCCCCCTTGTGCACACCACCTCCACAGACAACCATCACCACATGATGGCCCAATTACAGCACCACTGGCCACTGCTCTCTCCCCCATTCTACCTCTCCTCGACCCAACCCAGAGGGGTCAGAAACTGCTGCTAGTTTTCCAGCCTGAAGTAGGCCCAAGCTCAGAAAGGGGGGAAATTTAGAATTTAAATCAATTTGGATTTTCAAAAAAAAAAAAAACTACAATGAGGTACCACCTCACACCAGTCAGAATGGCCATCATTAAAGAGTCTACAAATAACAAATGCTGAAGAGGGTGAGGAAAAAAGGGAACCCTCCTACACTGTTGGTGGGAATGTAAGTTGGTGCAGCCACTGTGGAAAACAGTATGGAGGTTCCTCAGCAAACTAAAAATAGAATTACCATATGATCCAGCAATCCCACTCCTGGGCATATAGCCAGACAAAACTATAATTCAAAAAGATACATGCACCCCTATGTTCATAGCAGCACTATTCACAATAGCCAAGACATGGAAACAAGCTAAATGTCCACCAACAGATGAATGGATCAAGAAGATGTGGTACATATATACAGTGGAATACTACTCAGCCATAAAAAGAACAAAATAATGCCATTTGCAGCAACATGGATACAAGAGATTATCATACTAAGTGAAGTAAGTTAGACAGAGAAAGACAAATACCATATGATATCACTTATATGTGGAATCTAAAATACGGCACAAATGAACCTATCTATGAAACAGAATCACAGACATTGAGAACAGACTGGTGGTTGTCAAGGGGGAGAGGGTTGTGGGAGGGATGGATTGGAAGATTGGGGTTAGCACATGTAGGCTTTTATATATGGAAGAGATAAGCAGCAAGGTCCTACTACTGTATGGCACAGAGAACTATGTACAAAATCCTATGATAAACCATAATGGAAAACAATATGAAAAAAAGAATGTATATATTGTATAACTGAATCACTTTGCTGTACAACAGTAATTAACACAACATTGTAAATCAACTATACTTCAAAAAAATAAATAAATAAAATTAATATGGAATCAAAAGGGACCCTAAATAGCCAGAATAATCTTGAAAAGGAGTAACAATAGAAGTCTCACACTTCCTGATTTCAAAACTTACTACAAAGCTACAGTAATCAAAATAGTGTGATACTCGCATAAAGACATAGACAATTAGTATAGAATAGAGAGCCTAGAAATAAATCCACATAACTCAACAAAATATAACCCAATTTAAAAAAAAAGATCAAGGACTTGAATAGACATTTCTCCAAAGAAGAAATACAAATGTCTAATCAACACATGAAAAGATGCTCAACATCACTAATGACTAGGGAAATGCAACTCAAAACCACAATGAGATAAACTCTCACACTCTTTAAGATGACTATTATCACAAAAAATAAAAAATAACAAGTGTTGGTGAGGCTGTGGAGAAATTGGAATCTTCACACATCGCTGGTGGGAATGTAAAATAGTTTAGCCACTATATAGTCCTCTTCTGGGTATATATCCTAAAGTAAGGAAAGCAGAGATTCAAAGATATTTATTTGTACACTCACTTTAATAGCAGCAGTATTTACAAGAGCCAAAAGGTGGAAGCAGCCCAAGTGTCCATCAACAGATAAATGGATAAATAAAAGATAAAAAGGAAGACAGTTTTTAAAATAAAAAAGAAATTAATAAAACAATCCAAAAGAAAATGAAACTGAAAATAAGCAACGAAGATCTAACAGAGATAATGGGAATCCCTAAATAAACAACAAAACCAAGTAAAGAGAATCATGCTTAAAAGTTATATTTCAAGAAAATTGTCTGTAGTATGCCTGACATTAAGCTTTTGAGTGCTGAGACATCCATTTCAAAGGCATCCATCTTGAATAACCATATTGCCAGCTATATGACACAGCTACAAGCAAAACAACTAGATAAGGAATCAGGCTGCCCCACACATGAAGTTTCCCTTTTAGAAAGCCCTGTGTCCTAGATAAATGACCACTGGAGCATACCTGCTTTTCACTTCCCATGCCCTATTCCCACTCTTATACTTGAAGCTTGCCAATAAAGAGTGAACCCACAAAATCTCAGGCACCCCACCCTCAGAACTTAATAAAGGCAGACCACCAGGTTTGTGCTCCCTCCCTCCCACTCTACCCGTGACCTACTGTGTGGCCCTTGGTAGTGCTGTGTACCCTCTAGGATATTTGAGTAATCTTGTTCTTCAAAGTTCCCTGATGGTTTTTGCTGAGGTGCTCCCTGCAATCATAGTAAGAACCACAAGGGCTGGTCCAGCCACAACATTGGCTCCAGTCCAGAAAACATCTGCAGGGGCTCCCACAAGTAATAGGGACCCAGGCAAGTGTCTCAGGCATTCCTACCCAATAGCGTCACTATCAGTAGGCTGGGACGGACACAATACTTTCTTAAAATAAAAACGTTTAAAACTATATATTGAAAGAGCACATTGTGTACCAGAGAATAACAACTCAGAATGACCAACATCAATACATACTCGTAAAATGACCAGATTTTAAAGAGCAAAAAAATTTCTTTTGAGCATTTTGGCAAAAAGACCACATTACTTATAAGGGAGAGAGAATTAGATCATTAGTAGATGTCGACAGCAACACTTTATCCCAGAAGAAAATGGATATAAAATATATTTAAGGTAGTCAAGGAAAGAAAATGTGAACGAAAGGTTTTATATCCAGCATAACTACCCTTTAAGTATAAACGGCACAGACAAATCTATCAATATGCAAGAACTCAGAAAATATTGTTCCTGTGACACTTTCCCAAGAAATCTAGAGAATGAACATCTGACACCAGAATGGAAATTAGTTAGATATGAAAGATGATGAAAATACTAATTATCAAACCCATAGGATATAGCAGCAACTACAGAAAAATATTTAACTTTTAACATTTACAGTATAAAACAAAAAAAAGATTTAAAATTAGTGTATTTATGGTGCAGCTACTATGAAAAACAGTATGGAGGTTCTTCAAAATATTAAAAATAGAACTACCATATGATCCAGCAATTCCACTTCTGGCTATTTATCTGCAGGAAATGAAAGCACTAACTCGGAAAGATATAGGCACCCTCATGTTCTTTGCAGCATTGAACACGAAAGCAATGTAAGTGTCCATCAGTGGATGAATGGACAAAGAAAATGTGATATATACACACAATGGAATATTAATCATCCATAAAAACGTAAATTTTGCCATTTGTGACACCAGAGATGGACCTTCAGGATGTTATGTCAAGTGAAATAAGTCAGACAGAGAAAGATAACTACTATATGATCTTACTTATATGTGGAACCTAGAAAGATAAAACAACAACAAAATACCTAAACTCATAGATACAGAGGACAGAGTTAGTGGTTTCCAAAGGTGAGGGATGGGGGTGGGGGTCAAAATAGGTGAAGGAGGTCAGGAAGTACAAACTTCCAGTTATAAGATAAAGAAGTCACATGGAAAAAGTGTAACTCTGTGTGGTGATGGATGTTAATGACTTACTGTGGTGATCATTTTGCAATATATATAAGTATTGAATGATTATGTTGTACACCTAAAACTAATATAATGTTATGTGAGTTACATCTCAAAAAAAAATTATTAGTCCCAAGTGTCAGTAGTGCCAAGGTTGAGAAACCCTGATCTAAGTCACTTGACCAAGAACAGCTGAAGGAAATGTACTCATTGTGATGAAGTGCTGGTTTGAAGAACTTGTCTTTAAAATCTTCAGGTGGTATAACAGTTGAGCCTGCTAGATGTATTCATCAGATATCATGTTCTTCATCCTATTCCTTTTTTTCTTGGAACATTAAAGGTATTATAAAAACCAAAAAAAGTAATAATAAAATAAATGTATTCAACTAGAAAAATAGAGAAAACCTTTAGTAAGTATGATGGAAATAATTCGTGCTTAGATGCAAGTTTACAGCACCAAATATCTACATTAGAAAGAAGAAAGGTCCAAATTTAATAACCTGGTTTCCACTTTAAGAAGCTGGAAAAGCTATACAATGGGGAATATTACTCAGCAAGAAAAAGAAATGAAGTAGTTTCTCTGGTGGCGCAGTGGTTAAGAATACGCCTGCCAATGCAGAGGACACAGGTTTGATCCCTTGTCCGGGAAGATCCCACATGCCACGGAGCAACTAAGCCCGTGCGCCTGTGCTTTTGAGCCTGCGAGCCACAACTACTGAGCTTGGGTGCTACAACTACTGAAGCCTGCGTGCCTAGAGCCTGTGCTCTGCAACAAGAGAAGCCACTGCACTGAGAAGCCCGCGCACCACAATGAAGAGTAGCCCCTGCTCGATGCAACTAGAGCAAGCCCACGCACAGCAGCAAAGACCCAACACAGCCATAAACAAACAAACAAACAAATAAACAAATAAATAAATAAATAAATAAATAAATAGGAAATAGATTTTTTTAAGAAAAGAAATGAAGTAGTGATACATGCTACAAGATGGATGAACCCTAAAAATAAACTAAGCGAAAGAAATTCATCACCGAGGACTGTATATTGTATGATTCCATATATATGAATGTCCAGAATAGACAAATCTAAAAAAGAAAGCAGATTAGTGGTTGCCTGGGGTGGGGAAATTAGGGAGTGATGGCATTAGGTTTCTTTTTGGGTTAATGAAAGTGTTCTCAAGTTGACTGTGATGATGAAAACACAATTCTTTGAATATACCTAAAGTCATTAAATAGTACATTTTAAGTTGTTCACTTGTATGGTATGTGAATTCTGTTTCAATAAAAGTTGGGTTTTTTTTAAAGACTAGAAAGGAAGAACAAATTAAACCAAAAGTAAGCAGAAGAAAACTAAGAGCAAAAATAAATGAAAGGAAAATAGACAAACTGTAGAGAAATTCAGTGAAACCAAAAGCTATTTTCTTAAATCCATCAATAAAAATTGATAAATCTTTAGACTGATAAAGAGCCAAGAGAAAAGGAACAAATTACCAATATCAGGCATCAAAAAAGGGACATTACTACAGTTTTTACAAGCATTAAAAGGATAATGGAGGGACATCCCTGGCGGTCCAGTTGCTAAGACTTCACCTTCCAATGCAGGGGGTGAGTGTTCAATCCCTGGTCAGGGAGCTAAGATCCCACATGCCTCAGGGCCAGAAAAACAAAACATAAAGCAGAAGTAATATTGTAACAAATTCAATAAAGACTTTAAAAATGGCCCACATCAAAAAAAATGATAATGGAATATTATGAACATCTTTATATCAAAAATTAGACAATTTATTGACAAATTGACAAATTTATTTTATTTATTGAAATTGACAAATTTCTTGAAAGAGAAAAATTACCAAAATTTACTCAAGTAGAAACAGTCTGGATAGCCCCATTTCAAGTAAAGAAATTGAATTAATAATTAAAAACATTATCACATTATCCCAAGAATGTAAAGATGGTTCAATATTTTTAAAATCTGATGGCCAAAAAGCACATGAAGAGATGTTCAACATCACTAATTATCAGAGAAATGCAAATCAGAACTACAATGAGGTATCACCTCACACCAGTCAGAATGGTCATCATCAAAAAGTCTACAAACAATAAATGATGGAGAGGGTGTGGAGAAAAGAGAACCCTCCTACACTGTTGGTGGGATGTAAATCGGTACAGCCACTATGGAGAACAGTATGCAGGCTCCTTAAAAAACTAAAAATAGGGCTTCCCTGGTGGTGCAGTGGTTAAGAATCTGCCTGCCAATGCAGGGGACACGGGTTGAAGCTGTGGTGCAGGAAGATCCCACATGCCACAGAACAACTGAGCCCGTGAGCCACAACTACTGAGCCTGCGCTCTAGAGCCCGTGAGCCACAACTACCGAAGCCTGCGTGCCACAACTACTGAAGCCCACGTGCCTAGAGCCTGTGCTCTGCAACGAGAGAAGCCACCACAATGAGAAGCCCACGCACTGCAATGAAGAGTAGCCCCTGCTCACCGCAACTAGAGAAAGCCTGCGCGCAGCAATGAAGACCCAACACAGCCAAAAATAAAATAAATAAAATAAATAACTTTTTTAAAAAGAGACTTGAAAAAAAAACCTGAAAGTAGAAATACCATATGATCCAGCAATTCCACTACTGGGCATATATCTAGAGAAAAGCGTGATTCGAAAACGTACATGCACCCCAATGTTCACTGCATCATTATTTACAATAGCCAAGACATGGAAGCAACCTAAATGTCCATCAACAGAGGAATGGATAAAGAAGATGTGGTACATATGTACAACGCAATATTAATCAGCCATAAAAAGAACAAAATAATGCCATTTGCAGCAACATGGATGGACCTAAGAGATTATCATACTAAGTGAAGTAAGTCAGACAAAGACAAATATCATGATTTCATTCATATGTGGAATCTAATTTTAAAAAATGATATAAATGAACTCATTTACAAAACAGAAACAGACTCACAGATTTCAAAAACAAACTTATGGTTACCAAAGAGGAAACGTGGAGAGGGGGGATAAATTAGGAGCTTGTGATTAACATACACACACTACTATATATAAAATAGATAACCAACAAGGACCTAAAATAGATAACCAACAAGGACCTAATGTATAGCACAAAGAACGATACTCAATGTTCTGTAATAACCAATATGGGAAAAGAATCTGAAAAAGAATGAATATATGCATATGTATAACCGAATCACTTTGCTGTACACCTGAAACTAACATAACATTGTAAATCAACTATACTCCAATAAAATTAAAAAATAAAAATAAAATAAAATCTGTTAATTGAATCCACAGCCTTAATAAAGGTAATATTAATTGTTGGGGAAGGTGTTTGTCATCCATACATGATTTAAAAAAAAAAAACTTGGAAACTGGAAGTAGAAGGGAACCTCCTTAATCTGATTATGGGTATCTACTATAAACTTCTAATAAATATCACACTTGATTATGAAACTTGTGTTTTGTTTTGTTTTTTTTAAAAGAGAATTTAATCTTAAATCAGTATATTTACCAATATCCAGATGTGTGGTAACAAATACCAACATTTCAACTGCACATGCTATTTTCTTCCCTATATTTGACATTTTATAGTTAGCTGGAGCAGTATAAGAAGCACTGGTGGGCACTAAGGAGGCTTGGTTTCTTTTCTTTTTTTAAAAAAAAATTTTATTTATTTATTTATGGCTGTGTTGGGTCTTCATTTCTGTGCGAGGGCTTTCTCTAGTTGTGGCAAGTGGGGGCCGCCCTTCATCGCGGTGCGCGGGCCTCTCACTATCGCGGCCTCTCTTGTTGCGGAGCACAGGCTCCAGACGCGCAGCTCAGTAATTGTGGCTCACGGGCCTAGCTGCTCTGCGGCATGTGGGATCTTCCCAGATCAGGGCTCGAACCCGTGTCCCCTGCATTAGCAAGCAGGTTCTCAACCATTGCGCCACCAGGGAAGCCCTGAAACTTGTTTTTAAGAATTTCAGTTAACACCACAAGTAATGTCAAATGCTTGCTAGTACTTCTTCCATTCAAAATGGTGTCAAGGTTCTGGTAAATATAACAAGAAAAAGAAAAGAGGTACGTGGCAGATAGTTTAGAAGGACTCACTCTACCTGTTTAAATTCTTATTTTGCTATACTAAATAGACTAAAAGCTACAATATTTTTAAGACTTCCTGTCTGTAGGAATCCAGGTATGTTTTACCACGCAAACACACTTGACAGCAAGGTATGGCACTATTTGCACGTGCTAAAACTGGATCTTTTTGCAAGCTTCATGGTGGTGGCAGCTAGTTTTTCTGGCCCTTCTATGGCAGAGTTTCATAAATATTGAGTGGCAGCATTTTTCCTTGCTATGTTAGCATCCAAGCTCAGCATCTCCTACCTCTGTAGTTTTAGTGACCTAATTCATATCATTTTAAATAATCTTTTTGCTTAAATTAGACACAACTACTTATAACATACCAGTTACAAGTCTTGGCCAAGGAAAGAAATTATGATAAAAAGGAAAAAAAATTTCTCATTATTTGCAGATTATATGATTGAATATAGAGGAAAATCTGAGAAACATACTATATACAAATAACTGTAATACCAAGTTGAAATGGTATTATGAAAGTAGAGATAAAGTGCTACTTATGTTCAAAAGTAAAATTTAATTTCTAGCTTTGAGAGCCCAGTGGTGGTGGAGTGATGCTAAGAGGTGGCATGCACATGGTTATGATGTATAATCTTTTAAAATGATGATGAATTCAATTAGATAGAATTTTGATGAAGACATTTGCATCAATATTTATAAGAGATATTTGCCTGTAGTTTTCTGATCTTGTAGTATTATTGTCTCGCATTGGTATCAGGGTGATACTGGACTCTTTTTTTTTTTTTTTTGGCTGTGTTGGGTCGTTGTTGCTGCACGCGGGTTTTCTCTAGTTGTGGCGAGCAGGGGCTACTCTTTATTGTGGTGCACAGGCTTCTCACTGCAGTGGCTTCTCTTGTTGCGGAGCACGGGTTCTAGGTGCGTGGGCTTCAGTAGTTGTCACACATGGGCTCAGTAGTTGTGACTCACAGGCTCTAGAGTGCAGGCTCAGTAGTTGTGGCATATGGGCTTAGTTGCTCCACGGCATGTGGGATCTTCCCGGACCAGGGCTCGAACCTGTGTCTCCTGCATTGGCAGGCGGATTCTTAACCACTGCGCCACCAGGGAAGCCCTGGACTCTTAAAATGAGTTAAAAGTGTTCTTTCCTTTTAATTTTTGGGAAGAATTTGAGAAGGATTGGTGCTAGTTCCATTTTACATATTTTATAGAATTCAACAGTGAAGCATCTGGTCCAGGGCTTTTCTTTGTTGGGAGGGTTTTGATTATAGATTCAATCCCAAACTAGTCATAAGTCTATTCAGATTTTCCATTTCTTTATTATCGAGTCTTCTAGATTGTGCATTTTTAGGAATTTGTCCCTTTCATCTAGGTTATCCAATTATTGGTGTACAATTGTTCATAGTACTCTTACAACCCTTTTTATTTTTGTAAAATTGGTAGTAATACTCCCTCTTTCATTTCTGATTTAGTAGTTGAATCCTGTCTTTTTTTCTTGGTCATTTATGGCTAAAGATTTATCAATTTTGTTCTTCTCAAGTGGGATTTATTCTTGAAATGCAAGGGTGGTACAATGTATGAAGTGTAATAAACCACATTAATAGAATGGAGGAAAAACCCACATGATAATTTCAAATGTTATAGAAAATCCATTTGACAAATTTTAACACCCTTTCATGGTAAAAACTTAACAAACTAGGAATTAAAAGGGAACTTTCTCCACATGATTTTAGAAGACCCCACAGTTAACAGCATACTCAAAGATGAAAGACTGAAAGGTTTTTCCTAAGACCAAGATACTTCTACCACTTCTATTCCCCACAGTATTGGAAGTCCTGGCCTGAGCAATTCAGCAAGGACAAGCAACAAAAGGCATTCAAATGGGAAAAGAAGAAGTTAAATTATCTCTATTCACATGTGACATGACCTTATATGTAGAAAATCCTAAGTATTACACAAAAAACCCCACTAGAACCAATAAATGGATTAAGCAAAGTTGCAGGATATAAAATCAATTTTAAAAAATAGTTGCAATTATATACAATAATAATTGACAGTTGAGAGAGGAAAATAAGAAAAAATCCATTTCCAAAATCATCAAAGAGAATAAAATACCTAGGAATAAATTTACCCAAGGAGGTAAAAGACTTTCACCTGAAAATTACAAAACATTGCTAAAAGAAATTAAAGACATAAATAAATGGAAAACATCCTTTAATCATGGCCTAGAAGACAATATTATTGAGATGATAATATTACATAAAGGGATATATATATATATTCAATACAATTTCTACTAAAAACCCAAAAAAATTTTTTGCAGAAATAAAAAACCCATTTTAAAATTCATGTGGAATTTTAAGGGGCCCCAAATAGCCAAAATAATTTTTAAAAGGAGCAAAGCTAGAGGATTCATACTTCCTGATTTCAAAGTTTACTACAAAGCTTAAGTAATCAAAATATTGTGTTATTGGCTTAAGGAAAGAAATATAGACCAGAATAGAGAGACTAGAATAAAGAGCCCACAATAAACACCCTCTTACATAGTCAAATGATTTTGACAAAGGTGCTAAAGCCATTGAGAGGTAGAAAGGACTCTCTTTTCAAAAAACAGTCCTGGAAAAACTGGCTATCTACATGCAAAAGAATGAAATTGGTCCTTTATCTTATACCACATGTAAAAATTAATGCAGAATGGGATTTCCCTGGTGGCGCAGGGGTTAAGAATCTGCCTGCCAATGCAGGGGACACGGGTTCGAGCCCTGGTCCGGGAAGATCCCACATGCAGGGCTTCCCTGGTGGCACAATGGTTAAGAATCTGTCTGCCAATGCAGGGGACACAGGTTCGAGCCCTGGTCTGGGAAGATCCCACATGCCACAGAGCAACTAAGCCTGTGCGCCACAACTACTGAGCCTGCGCTCTAGAGCCTGCAAGCTACAACTACTGATCCCATTTGCCACAACTTCTGAACCCCATGTGCCTAGAGCCCATGCTCTGCAACAAGAGAAGCCACTGCATGGGAAGCCCCTGCACCACAATGAAGAGTAGCCCCCACTTGCTGCAACTAGAGAAAAGCCTGCATGCAGCAACGAAGATCCAATGCAGCCAAAAATAAAATAAATAAATAAAAATTAACTAATTAATTAATTTTTTTTAAATCTGGTTTTTTTAAAAAAAAAAAGATTCCACATGCTGTGGAGCAACTAAGCCTGTGTGCCACAACTACTAAGCCTGCGCTCTAGAGCCCGTGAGCCACAACTACTGAGCCCACGAGCCACAACTACTGAGCCCATGTGCCGCAACTACTGAAGCCCATGCACCCAGAGCCCGTGCTCCGCAACAAGAGAAGCCACTGCAACGAGAAGCCCATGCACCATAATGAAGAGTGGCCCCTGCTCACCGCAACTAGAGAAAGCCTATGTGCAGCAATGAAGACCCAATGCAGCCAAAAATAAATAAATAAATTTAAAAGAAATTAATGCAGAATGTATCAAAGACCTAAATGTAACAGCTAAAACTATGAAACTATTGACAAAAACATAGAGGAATATCTTCATGACATTGGATATGGCAATGCTTTCTTGGATATGACACTAAAAGCACAGTCAACAAAAGAAAAACACAGATCAATTGGACAATACCAAAATTTAAACTTTTCTGCAAAATTTAAAACTATCAAGAGAGTGAAAAGGCAATCCACAGAATGGGATGAAGTATTTGCAAATCCTATAAGAGACTAATATCAAGAGTATACAAAAAAAAAAAAAAAGAGTATACAAAAACTCCTAAAACTCAACAACAACCACCACTGCAATTAAAAACTGGGCAAAGAAGCTTTCCCAGCTGTACAGGACAGCCAATGAGGCCCATTTATCTCTTACTTCATCCAGAGTACTGAGTTATCAGCTGCATCACTTGGGGGGCAGGAAGAGGCTGGGAGAGTGGCAAATAGGACTCTTGGATAGCATAAAAGGGATGCAAATCCTAGCCACATCAGGGACTGCATCAAGAAGCCCACCCACGAGTCACTGGGGATGCCTCCTGACCCACTGATCCCCCCAACTCCAGCACTCTGCATGCCTCACCCATTATATCCCCACAACTTGTGGCTGGCTCTTGGTGCATGTTCCTGATGGTGCCTGGAATGAGCTTCGGCAGATGGCTAGTGGGGACTCACAGAAAGCCAGCCTGACTCTGCAGGCCAGGGAGAGACCAGAAACTTAAGTTTTAAGTCTGCCCTTGGTTAAGCAAAAGGGAGGCTGTGAGCACCAGGCCTAGTGTACTGCAGGATTGAGAGAAGGCATATGAGCTTAAGAATTCAGCCAAAAGAGGGAGCAGGTAGCATGGAGCAGATGCATTCAAATAATCTGATAAATGCTGAGAATTTCTAGCAGAGCTGATGGAAGGTAATTCTCTCCTGAAGCCGGTTATTAAAGACAAGAGGAGGTAACTCCTGCTTTAAATGTAAAGAGAACAATGTAAGATTTAAGGAACATTAAAAAAATCAAGGAAACATGACAACACTAAAGGATCACAATAATTTTTTAGTAACTGAACCCAAAGACATGGAGATCGGCAATTTACCAAATAAAGAATTCAAAAGAATTGTTTTAAGGAACCCCAATGACCCACAAGAAAACACAGAAAATCAATTCAATGAAATCAGGAAACAATACATGAACAAAATAAGAAGCTTAACGAAGAGGTAGAAATCATAAAAAAGAACCAAACAGAAAATCTGAAGAATACAGTAAGTAAAAGAAAAATGCAGTAGAGAGCACCAACAGCAGGATGGATCAAGCAGAAGAAAAATAGATATGAATTAGAAGATAGGACCTTTGAAATTATCCAGTAAGAGGAGAAAAAAGAATAGAAAAAGCTAACTTGATCTATGGGACAACATCAAAAGAAAGTCTGTGAATTATTGGAGTCCCAGAAAAGACAAGAGAAGGAGAAAGAAAGCTTATTTAAAGAAATAATGGCTGATGGACTTCCCTGGTGGCACAGTGGTTAAGAATCTGTCTGCCAGGGAAGGGGACATGGGTTTGATCCCTGGTCCAGGATGTTGCCACATGCCGCGGAGCAACTGAACCTGTGTGCCACAACTACTGAGCCTGTGTGCCACAATTACTCAAGCCCGTGCACCCTAGAGCCCACGCACTGCAACTACTGAGCCGATGCGCTGCAACTACTGAAACCTGCGCACTCTAGGGCATACGTGTCGCAACTACTGAGCCTGCGTGCTGCAACTACTGAAGCCCACGCAGCTAAAGCCCATGCTCTGCATCAAGAGAAGCCACTGCAATGAGAAGCCCGCACACCGCAACGAAGAGTAACCCTCGCTCACTGCAACTAGAGAAAGCCTGTGCACAGCAACAAAGATCCAACGCAGCCAAAATAATTAATTAATTAATTTAAAAACCCGAAACAATGGCTGAGAACTTCCCAAATCTGAAGAGAGATTTGGATATCCAAGTTCATGAAGCTCATAGGACACCAAACTCTTTCAATGTGAACAGATCTTCACCCTGAAATGATACATTAAATTAAAGGAACTTAATAGATATATACAGAACATTCCACCCCAAGGTAACAATGCATATTTTCCTCAAAGTGCACATATCTAGGATAAAACATATATTAGGCAAAAAAATACATCTTAATAATATTAAGAATATTGAAATCAGATCAAGCATTTTTTCTGACATCAATGGTATAACTGGAAATCAATTACAAGAACAAAACTGAAAAATTCATAAATATGTGGGGATTAAACATGCTACTGAAGAACCAATGGGTCAAGGAATAAGTCAAAAGAGAAATTTTAAAAATACCTTGAGACAAATGAAAATGGCAATACAACATACCAAAATTATGTAATGCAGCAAAAGAAGTTCTATGAGGGAAGTTCATAGTGATAAACGCCTACACTAAGAAATAAGATAGATCTCAAATAAACAACCTAACTTTACACTTCAAGGAACTAGAAAAAGAACAAAGAAAGCCCAAAATTAGTAGAAGGAAGGAAATAAAGATCAAAATGAAAATGAATGAAATAGAGACTAGAAAGACTACAGAAAAGATCACTAAAATTAAGGGCTGTTGTTTTTTTAAAGATAACAAAATTGGCAAATCTTTAGCTGGATTCACCTAGAAAAAAAGAAAGGACTCAAATAAAATTAGAAAGGAAAGAGATGTTACAACTGATACCATAGAAATACAAAGGATCATAAGAGACTACTATCAACAATTATTCACCAACAAATGGGACAACCTAGAAGAAATTGATAAATTCTTAAAACATACAATCTACCAAAACTGAATCAGGAAGAAATAGAAAATATGAAAAAAAAAACAACAAACCAAACAGTTACTAGCTGGAGATTGAATAATTAGTCGAAAACCCCCCAACAAAAATCCAAGACCAGATAGCTTCATTGGTGAATTCGACCAAACATTTAATGAAGAATGTCAATCCTTCTCAAACTCTTCCAAAAAGTCAAAGAGGAGGAAACACTTCCAAACTCATTTTACGAGGCCAGCATTACCGTGATACCAAAAACAGACAAGAACACTACAAGAAAATAACAGTACTGGCCAATATCCCTGATGAATATAGATGCAAAAATCCTCAACAAAGTATCAGCAGACAGAATTCAACAATACATTAAAAGGATCATACACCAGGGAGGTGTGGCCAAGATGGCAGAGTAGGAAGACCCTGAGCACACTTACTCCCACAGGCACAGGAAAATTACAACCATCTACAGAGCAACTGTCTATAAGAACGACCTGAGGCCTAGCAGAAAAGATTTTCCACAACTAAAGATATAAGGAAGGCACTACAAGATGATGCTGTATAGTCAAGAACCACATCCCCAGAGTAGGCGACCACAAATGGAAGGATAATCACCACATCCCCAGGGCAGGCGACCACAAATGAGAGGATAATCACAACTGCAGAAGTTCTCCTTGATGAGCGGGAGACTGAGCCCCATGTTCTGCTCTGTAGCCTGGGGGTCCTGCACCAAGAAAACAAACCCCAAGAATGTCTTGCTTTGAAGGCCAGTAGAGCTTGTGTATGGGAAAGCCAGAGGGCTGTACAAAGCAGAGACTCTGCTCTTAAAGGGCATGCATATAATCACACACACTCTGAGTTCCAGTGCAGAGGTAGTAATTTGAAAGGAGCCTGGGTCAGACCCACTTACTGATCTTGGAGAGCATCCTTGAGATCCAGGAGCCAACTGGAACTCCCTCTGGGGACATAGATGCTGATAGCACCATTTTGGGGGGAGCTTATTCTACTACAAGGATGCTTGTGTTGGCAAGCATCATTTTGGAGTCCTCTCTGTAGCCTATTAGCGCCAGGGGCTTACACATCCACCAACAGGTTGGCACCAGCCCTGTGACTCCCTTGACTACGCAACCAGCCATGCTGGGACATGGCCCCACCCACCAGCAGGCTGAAACCAGCCCTATGACTACACATACTGGGAAGCCAGCTGTGGTGGCACCTGCCCACCAGCAGGCCATCACCAACCCCAGGACCCTTCAGGCCACATAGGCACCTGAACTACGCCTTGACCGCATCCACCAGTGAGCTGGCAGCCACTGCATGAGTCAGGGCCTGGCAGCCAACCAGACCTGGGGCCAGCCATGCCTACCAGGACTCCCACATTAGTTGGCCTCACCACAACAGAAGGGCCCATGCAGCCCATATAGGGGGCACCCTAGAGTGTACAGCCCTGGAAACAAGAGGCGAGTGTGCTGCTGGGCCCCATAGGACATCTACATAAGGCTACTTTTCCAAGATCAGGAAAAGTAACTCACCTACATAATATATAGAAGTATACAGATAATTAGGCAAAATGAAGCGACAGAGGAATATTTTCCACATGAAGGAACAAGACAAAACCCCAGAAGAAGAACTAAGTGGAAATAAGGAATCTATCCAATAAAGAGTTCAAGGTGGGACTTCCCTGGTGGCGCAGTGGTTAAGAATCCACCTGCCAATGCAGGGGACACGGGTTCGAGCCCTGGTCCGGGAGGATCCCACATGCCGTAGAGCAACTAAGCCTGTGCACCACAACTACTGAGCCTGTGCTCTAGAGCCTGCGAGCCACAACTACTGAAGCCCGTGTGCCTAGAGCCCATGTTCCGCAACAAGAGGAGCCACCACAATGAGAAGCCCACGCACAGCAATGCGTAGCCCCCACTTGCTGCAACTAGAGAAAGCCCACGCGCAGCAACAAAGACCCAACGCAGCCAAATATAAATAAATAAGTAAGTAAGTAAATTTAAAAGAAAAAGAGTTCAAGGTGATGATCATGAAGATACTCAATGAACTCGGGTGAAAAATGGATGAACACAATGAGAAGTTTAACAAAGAGCTAGAAATATGAAGAAGAAACAAACAGAGCTGAAAGATACAATAACGGACATAAAAAATGTACTAGAAAACATCAACAATAGATTAAAGGAAGAGATCAGCAAATTGGAAAACAGAGTAGTGGAAATCAGCCAAGCTGAACAGACAAAAGAAAAAAAAATTTTTTATGAGGATAGTTTAAGAGACTTCTGAGACAACATCAAGGGTACTAACAAAACAACTAGATGTTAAATATTATGCCAAATGTGTGTGTGTTGGGGGGAAGGAGTAAAATTGCAGGGTTGTTAGAATGTGTTTGAACTTAAGATAACCACATATATTTTTATATATAGTCATACTTTTATATTTGAAGCTCATGGTAACCACAAACCAAAAATATATAATAGATACATACACACAAAAGACAAAGGAATCCAAACATAACACTAAAGATAGTCAAATCACAGAGAGCAACAGATGAAGAAAGAAACAAAAGAAAAATACAAAAACAACCAGAAAACAATTAACAAAATGGCAATAAGTATATACCTAGCAATAATTGCTTTAAAGGTAAATGAACTAAATGCTCCAATCAAAACCATAGAGTGGCCGAATGGATACAAAAACAAGACCCATATATATGCTGCCTAGAGACTCACTTCAGATCTGAAGACACACACAGAAAGTGAGGGGGATGGAAAAAGGTATTCCATGTAAATGGAAATGAAAAGAAATCTGGGGTATCAATGAGACAAAATAAACGTTAAAACAAAGAATGTAACAGGAGACAAAGGATATTACATAATGATAAAGGGATAAATCCTACAAGAAGATATAACAATTGTAACTTTATATGCACTCAACATAGGAGCACCTACATACATAAAGCAAATATTAACAAACCAAAAGGGACAAATTGATAGTAACACAATAATAATAGGGGACTTTAACACCCCACTTACATGAATGGACAGATCATCCGGACAGAAAATCAATAAGGAAACACAGGCCTTAAACAACAGCTTAGATCAGATGAACTCAAGATATATATACAGAACATTCCTTCAAAAAGCAGCAGAAAACACATTCTTTTCAAATGGGCATGGGACATTCTCCATGATAGATCACATACTCAGCCACAAAAGAAGTCTCAGTAAATTTAAGAAAATTGAAATCATATCAAGCATCTTTTCCGGTCATGACACTATGAGACTGGAAATAAACTACAAGAAAAAGTTTGCAAAAAACAAGCATGTGGAGGCTAAAATATATGCTACTAAACAACCAATGTGTCATTGAAGAAATCAAAGAGGAAATTAAAAAAATACTCAGAAACAAATGAAAATAGAAACAATGATCCAAAAATCTATGGGATGCAGCAAAAGCAGTTCTAAAAGGGCAGTTTCTGGCAGTACAAGCCTACCTCAGGAAACAAGAAAAATCTCCCATTAACAATCTAACTTTACACCTAAATGAACTAGAAAAAGAAGAAAAAACAAAACCCAAAGTTAGTAGAAGGAAAAAAATAATAAATATCAGAGCAGAAATAAATGAATCTGAGACTAAAAAATAATAATAATAATGATTAATGAAACTAAGAACTAGTTATTTGAAAATATAAGCAAAAGTGATAAACCTTTAGTCAAACTCATCAAGAAAAAGAGAGGTCCCAAATAAATAAAATCAAAAATGGAAGAGAAGAAGTTATAACCGAACCATAGAAATACAGACGATCATAAAAGACTACCACAAACAATTATATATCAATAAAATGGACAATCTAGAAGAAATAGATCAACTCCTAGAAACACACAATCTCCCAAGACTGAATCAGGATGAAACAAAATATGAAGAGACTGATTACCAATAATGAAAATAAACCAGTAATAAAAAAACAAAAACAAAACAAAAAATCTCCTAACAAAAGTCCTAGACCAGACAGATTCACAGGTAAATTCTGTCAAATATTTAAGAAGAGTTCACACATATCCTTCTTAAACTATTCCAAAAAAACTGAAGAGGAAGGAATACTTCCAAACTCATCCTATGAGGCCAGCATCACCCTGATACCAAAACCAGACAAAGACACCCCCAAAAAAGAAAACTACAGTCCAGTAACACTGACGAACATAGACGCAAAAATCCTCAACAAAATATTAGCAAACCAAATTCAACAATACACTAAAAGGATCATACACCATGATCAAGTAGCATTTATTCCAGAAATGCAAGGA
Source organism: Balaenoptera physalus (assembly GCF_965194825.1). Classification (NCBI taxonomy): domain Eukaryota; kingdom Metazoa; phylum Chordata; class Mammalia; order Artiodactyla; family Balaenopteridae; genus Balaenoptera; species Balaenoptera physalus. Next base: position 84,025,763 of record NC_138893.1, read on the forward strand.
TGGCCCCATATCCACACACAAAAAATCAATGTGATACATCACATCAACAAATTGAAGAATAGAAATCACATGATCATCTCAATAGATGCAAAAAAAAGCTTCTGACAAAATTGAACACCCATTTATGATTAAAAAAAAAAAAACCTTAACAAAGTGAGTATAGAGGGAACATACCTCAACATAATAAAGTCTATGTGTGACAAGCATACAGCCAACATCATACTCAAGGGTGAAAAGCTGAAAGCATTTCCTCTAAGATTAGGAACAAGACAAGGATGCCCACTCTGACCACTTTTATTCAACATAGTATTGGAAATTCTAGCCATAGCAATCAGAAAAGAAAAAGAAACAAAAGGAATCCAAATTGGAAAGAAAGAAGTAAAACTGTCATTGTTTGCAGATGACATGATACTATATATATAAAAAAATCTTAAAGACACCACCAAAAAAAAATTAGAACTAATAAATGAATTCAGTAATGTTGCAGGATATTAAATTAAAATACAGAAATCTGTTGCATTTCTATGCACTAACAACAAATATCAGAGGAGTTAAGAAAACAATCCCATTTACAATTGTGCAAAAAAGAATAAAATACCTAGGAATAAATCTAACCAAGAAGGTATAAGGCTTGTATTCAGAAAACTATCGTACAATGATGAAAGAAATTGAAAATGACACAAGCAAATTCACATGGATTGGAAGAATTAATATTGTTAAAATAACCATACTACTCAAGGCAATCTACAGATTCAGTGCAATTCCTATCAAAATACCAATAGCATTTTTCATGGAACTAGAGCAAGTAATTCTGAAATTTGTATGAAAACAGAAAAGATCTCAAATAGGCAAAATAATCTTGAGAAAGAACAAAGGTGGAGACATCACTGTCCCTGATTTCAACCTATGCTACATAGCTACAGTAACCAAAACAGTGTGGTACTGCCACAAAAACAGACACAGATCAGTGGAACAAAATAGAGAGCCTAGAAATAAACCCACATTATATGGTCAATTAATCTACAACAAAGGAAGCTGGGAAAAGACAGCTTCTTTAATAAATGGTGCTGGGAAAACTGGACAGCTACATGCAAAGAATCAAACTGAACTACTTTCTCACACTATATCACACAAAAATAAACTCAGAATGAACTAGATTCAAAGGTAAAACCTGAAAACATAAAATTCCTAAAGGAAAATATAAGCAGTATGCTCTCTGACATCAGTCTTAGCAATACTTTTTTGGATATGTCTCCTCAGACAAAGGAAACAAAAGCAAAATAAACAAATGGGACTATATTAAACTAAAAATCTTTTGCACAGCAAAGGGAACTATCAACAAAACAAAAAGGCACCCTACTGAATGGGAGAAGATATTTGCAAATGATTTATCTTATAAGGGTTAATATCCAAAATATACAAAGAAGTCATACAACTCAACATCAAAATAAAAAACAAACAAACAAAAAACCCAGACAACATGATTTAAAAAATGGGCACAGAAAAACAAACAAACAAACAAAAACAAAAATGAGCAGAGAACCTGAATAGACACTTTTCCAAAGAAGACATACAGATGGTCAACAGACACATGAAAAGATGTTCAACATCACTCATCATCAGGGAAATGCAAATCAAAACCATAATAAGATATCATCTCACACCTATCAGAATGGCTATTATCAAAAAGACAACAAATAACAAGTGTTGGCAAGGATGTGGAGAAAAGGGAACTCTTGTGCACTGTTGGTGGGAATGTAAATTGGTACAGCCACTATGAAAAAGAGTACAGCAGTTCCTCAAAAAATTAAAAATAAAACTACCTTACAATCCACCAATTCTACTTCTGGGAATTTTTCTAAAGAAAACAAAATCACTAATTTGAAAATATATATGCACCCCTATGTTCACTGTGTGAACATTATTTACAATAGCTAAGATGTGGAAGCAACCTAAGTGTCAATGTATAGATGAATGGATAAAGAAGAGGTAGTATGTGTGTGTATATATACACACACACAATGGACTATTAGTCAGTCACTAAAAAGAATGAAATCTTGCCATTTGAGACAAGAAAGATGGACCTAGAGGGTATTTACGCTAAGCGAAATTTAAATCAGACAGAAAAAGACAAATATCATATGCTTTCACTTATATGTAGAATCTAAAAAACAAAACAAATGAACAGACATAACAAAATGGAAACAGAGTCATGGATACAGAGAACAAACAGGTGGTTGCCAGAGGGGAGGGGGTAGAGCTATGAGTGAAAAAGGTAAGGGAGATTAAGAGACACAAGCATCCAGTTGCAAAAATAAATGAGTCATGGAGATGAAATGTACAACATGGGGAATAAAGTCAATAATATTGTAATAACTTTGTATGGGGACAGATGGTAACCAGACTTATCATAGTGATCATTTTGTAATGTATAAAAATATCAAATCACTATGTTGTACATGTGAGACTAACATAATATTGTAAGTCAATTATACTTCAATAAAAAAAGAAAAAGAAGAAAGAAAAAATACATAATTATTCAGAAGCTGGAATCAAATGTTTAATCTGTTGACAAAAACTGATTCTCTGATACCACTTAATGAGAACATCAGTCACGCCATTTTAAAACTTTCATATGTAAGGAAAAACAGGTGGCTAATCAGGTAAAATGAAGAATTGTAGAAAAAAAAGTTTGCTTTGAATTTGCCGGGGGTTTTTTGCTTACAAAAATTGAATTTTGATTATCAAGAGACATGTGTCTTTTATCTGTTGGTGACATATATTGATTTGTAATGCTGTCTCTTGCATTAACCTAGAAGGAGTTGCCTTCATTATTTCTTCATTTCAGCAGAAATAAATGTGGAATCTAGCGTCCTTTTAAACCTCAAAAAAAAAAAAAAAAAAAAAGGATCATACACCATGATCAAGTGGGATTTATTCCAGAGATGCAAGGATGGTTAAATATCTGCAAATCAAGCAATGTGATACAGCATATCGACAAAATGAAGGATGAATATCATATAACCATCTCAATAAATATAGCAAAACAGTTGACAAAACCCAACATCCATTTATGATTAAAAACTCTCAACAAAATGGGTACAGAGGGAATGTACCTCAACATAATAAAGGCCACATACAACAAACCCACAGCTAACATCATACTCAATGGAGAAAATCTGAACACTTTCCTCTAAGATTAAGAGTAAGACAAGGATGCTGACTATTACCACTTTTATTAACATAGCATTGGAAGTCCTAGCCAGAGCAATTAGGCAAGAAAGTGAAATGATGGCATCCAAATTGGAAAGGAGGAAGTAAAACTGTCACTATTTGCAGATGATGTGATATTATATGTAGAAACTCCTAGAGACTCCACAAAAAAACTATTAGAACTAAAGACAAATCCAGTAAATTTGTAGGATACAAAAATCAATGTACAAAAATGTTGCCTTTCTATATGCTAATAATAAACTATCAGAGTAATTAAGAAAACAAACTCATTTACAATTGCATCAAAAAGAATAAAATACCTAGGAATAAATTTAACCAAGGCAGTAAAAGACCTATACACTGAAACCTGGAAGACGCTGACGAAAGAAATTGAAGATGACATAAATAAATGGAAAGATATTCCATGGTCATGGATTGGAAGGATGTTAAAATGTCCATACTATGCAAAGAGACCTCTAGATTCAATACAGTCTCTATCAAAATTCCAATGGCATTTTACACAGAAAGAGTACAAACAGTCCTAAATTTTGTATAGAACCAAAACAGACCTGAAAAGCCAAAGCAATTCTGAGAAAGAGGACCAATGCTGGAGGCACAACATTTTCTGATTCCAAGCTATATTACAAAGCTACAGTTATCAAAACAGTATAGTATTGGCATAAAAACAGACACATAGATCAATGGAACAGAATAGAGAGCCTACACGTGAACCCACATATATATGATCAATTAATTTACAACAAAGGAGTCAAGAATATACAATGGGGAAAGGGCAGTCTCTTCAGTAAATGGTGCTAGGAAAACTGTATAGCCACATTCGAAATAATGAAACTGTACCACTATCTTACACCATACACAAAAATCAACTCAAAATGCATTAAAGGCTTGAGCCTAAAACCTGAAACCATAAACCTCCTAGAAGAAAATATAGGCAGTAAGCTCCTTGACACTGGTCTTGGTGATGATTTTTTTGGATTTGACACCAAAAGCAAAGGCAACAAATGCAAAAATAAACAAGTGGGACTACATCAAACTAAAAAGCTCTGAACAGCAAAGAAAATGATCAACACAATAAAAAGGCAACCTACAGAATGGGAGAAAATATTTGCAAATCATGTATCTGATAAGGGTTTACTATCCAAAATATACAAGGAACTCATATAACTCAGTAACAAGAACACCTAAACAGATTAAAGAATGGATAGACAACTTGAATAGACATTTTTCCAAAAACAATATACAGATGGCCGACAGGCATATGAAAAGATTTTCAACATAACTAATCATCGGGGAAATGCAAATCCAAATTACAATGAGATAAACTCACACCTGTCAGAATGGCTACCATCAAAAAGACAAGAGTTAAGTGTGGGCAAGGATATAGAGAAAGGGAGACCCTTATGCACTGTTGGTGGGTAAATAAATTGGTTCAGCCACTATGGAGAACAGTATAGAGGTTCCACAAAAAGTTAAAAATAGAACTACCATATGATTACCAATCCCACTTCTGGGCATATATTCAAGGAAATTTAATCAAGATCAAAGAGATATCTGCATCCCCATGTTCACTGTAGCATTATTCACAATAGCCAGTATATGGAAACACCCTAATAAAAAATTATATGTATGCAACCATGAGAAAGAAAGAAATCCTGTCATTTGCCACAACATGGATAGACCTTGAGGGCATTATGTTAAGTGAAATAAGTCAAAAAGAGAAAGACATACACTTTATGATATCACTTGTATGTGGAATCTAAAAAAGCAGAACTCATAGAAACGGAGAATAGAAAAGTGGTTGCCAGGGGTTGAGGGCTGGGAAAATTGGGGAGATGTCAGTCAAAGAATACAAACTTTCAGTTACAAAGTGAGTAAGTTCTGGAACTGAGGTGTTGACAGAGCCATTTCACACTAGGAGCTCTGTTCTGAAGGGCCGGGTGACAGGTCTCTGGATGTAGTACCCTTAAGCAAGTGAAACTACACTGAGCACAAAGGAAAAGAAAAAGAACTGCAATGTGTTCCACCTGAATGAAAGGAAGTTGGGTTGTGATAATATAATTCTGGATTCCATGGATTATTGTGTCTCAGAGGTAAGAGATAAAAGGAAGAGAAACAATATAGTGACTGGGCCCCACCCAACAACCTGCAGGCTCCAGCACTGGAACTCCTCAGGCCAAACAACCAGCAAGATAGGAACACAGCCTGACCCATCAGCAGACAGGCTGCCTAAAGTCATACTGAGCTCACAGCCACCTCAAAACACACCCCTTAACACAGCCCTGACCACCAGAGGGACAAGACCCAGCTCCACCCACCAGAGGGCAGGCACCAGTCCTTCCCACCAGGAAGACTGCACAAGCCCCTGAACCAACCTCACCCACCAGGGGGCAGACACCAGAAGTAAGAGGAACTATGACTCTGCAGCCTGCAGAAAGGAGACCACAAACACAGAAAGTTAGAGAAATATGTTGTAGATGGAGGAGCAAGATAAAAACCCATGAGAACAACTAAATGAAGGGGAGATAGACAATCTATCTGAAAAAGAATTCAGAGTAATGATAGTAAAGATGATCCAAAATCTCAGAAAAGAATGGAGGCGTAGACTGAAAAGGTACAAGAAATGTTTAACGAGGAGCTTGAAGATCTAAAGAACAAATAAACAGAGATGAACAATACAATAACTGAAATGAAAAATACACTAGAAGGAATCAATAGCAGAATAACTGAGGAAGAAGAACGAATAAGTGAGCTGGAAGACAGAGTGGTGGAAATCACTGTCACAGAACAGAATAAAGAAAAAAGAATGAAAAGAAATAGGGACAGTCTCAGAGACCTCTGTGACAATATTGAATGCACCAACATTTGCATTATAGGGGTCCCAGAAGGAGAAGAGAAAGAGAAAGGGCCTAAGAAAATATTTGCAGAGATTATAGCCAAAAACTTCCCTAACATGAGAAAGGACACATTCACTCAAGTCCAGGAAGTGCAGAGATTCCCATACAGAATAAACCGAAGGAGGAACATGCTGAGAAACATAATCAAACTGACAAAAATTAAATACAAAGAAAAAATATTAAAAGCAGCAAGGGAAAAGCAACAAACAACATACAAGGGAATCCCCATAAAGTTATCAGCTGATTTTTCAGCAGAAACTCTACAGGCCAGAAAGGAGCGGTGTGATATATTTAAAATGATGAAAGGGGAAAAACTACAACCAAGAATACTCTACCCCAGCAAGGCTCTCATTCAGATTCGACAGAAATATCAAAAACCTTACAGACAAGCAAAAGCTAAGAGAATTCAGCACCACCAAATCAGCTTTACAACACATGCTAAAGGAACTTCTCTAAGAGGGAAAGAGACCAGCAACTTAAAACAACTATATATATATATATATATATAGATATATAGATATATAGATATAGATATAGATATATAGATATATATATAACCTCATGGGAACTGCAAAGCAAAAAACTACAATAGATACACACACAAAAAAGAAAAAGCAACCTAAACACAACACTAAAGATAGTCATCAAATCACAAAAGAGAAAGGGAAGAAAAAAAACCTACAAAAACAAATCCAAAACAATTAAGAAAATGGCAATAGGAACATACATATTGATAATTACCTTAAATGTAAGTGGATTAAATGCTCCAACCAAAAGACATAGACTGGCTGAATGGATACAAAAACAAGACCCATATATATGCTGTCTACAAGAGACCCACTTCAGACCTAGGGACACATACAGACTGAAAGTGAGGGGATGGAAAAAGATAGCCCATGCAAATGGAAATCAAAAGAAAGCTGGAGTAGCAATTCTCATATCAGACAAAATAGACTTTAAAATAGACTCTTACAAGAGACAAAGAAGGACACTATATAATGATCAAGGGATCAATCCAAGAAGAAGATATAACAATTGTAAATATATATGCACCCAACATACGAGCACCTCAATATATAAGGCAAATGTTAACAGCTGTAAAAGGGGAAAATGACAGTAACACAGTAAGAGTGGAGGACCCTAACACCCCACTTACACCAATGGACACATCATCCAGACAGAAAATCCATAAGGAAACAGAGGACTTAAATGACACATTAAACCAGATGGACTTAATTGATAGTTATAGAGCATTCCATCCGAAAGCAGCAGAATACACATTCTTTTCAAGTGCACACACAACATTCTCCAGATAGATCACATGCTGGACCATAAAGGAAGCCTCAGTAAATATAAGAAAACTGAAATCATTATCAAGCATCTTTTCCAACCAAAACACTATGAGATTAGAAATAAATTACAGGAAAAAAAAACTGTAGAAAACACAAACACGTGGAGACTAAACAACCAATGGGTCACTGAAGAAATCAAAGAGGACATCAAAACATACCTACAGACTAATGACAACAAAAATACAACGATCCAAAACCTATGGGATACAGCAAAGAGGGAAGTTTATAGCAAAACAATCTTACTTCAGGAAACAAGAAAAATCTCAAATAAACAACCTAACCTTACACCAAAATCAACCAGAGAAAGAAGAACAAACAAAACCCAAAGTTAGAAGGAAAGAAATTATAAAGATCAGAGCAGAAATAAATGAAATAGAGATGAAGAAAACAATAGATCAGTGAAACTAAAACCTGGTTCTATGAAAAGATAAACAAAATTGATAAACCTTTAGCCAGACTTATCAAGAAAAAAAAGGAGACAGCTCAAATCAATAAAATTAGAAACGAACAAGAAGTTATAACGGACACCACAGAAAAACAAAGCATCCTAAGAGACTACTACAAGCAACTATATGACAATAAAATGGACAACCTAGAAGAAATGGACAAATTCTTAGAAAGCTGCAACCTTCCAAGACTGACTGGGAGGAAATAGAAAATATGAACAGACCAATCACAAGCACTGAAATTGAAACTGTGATTAAAAATCTTCAACAAAGAGAAGTCTAGGACCAGATGGCTTCACAGGCAAATTCTACCATACATTTAGAGAAGAGTTAACAACTACACTTCTGAAATTATTGCAAAAAATTGCAGAGGAAGGAACACTCCCAAGCTCATTCTGATACCAGAACCAGACAAAGATATCACAAAAAAAGAAAATTATAGGCCAATATCACTAATGAACACAGATGCAAAAAATCCTCAACAAAATACTAGCAAATCTAATCCAACAACACATTAAAAGGATCATACACCATGATTTAAGTGGGATTTATCCCAGGGATGCAAGGATTCTTCAATATATGCAAATCAATCAATGTGATACACCATACTAACAAATTGAAGAATAAAAACCATATGATCATCCCAATAGATGCAGAAAAAGTCTTTGATAAAATTCAACACCCATTTCTGATAAAAACTCTCCAGTAAGTGGGCATAGAGAGAACCTACCTCAACATAATAAAGGTCAAATATGACAAACCCACAGCAAACATCATTCTCAATGGTGAAAAACTGAAAGCATTTCCTCTAAGAACAGGAAGGAGATGAAGTTGTCTACTCTTGCCACTCTTATTCAACATAGTTTTTGAAGTCCAAGCCATGGCTATCACAGAAGAAAAAGAAATAAAAGGAATCCAAATTGGAAAACAAGAAGTAAAATGGTCACTGTTTGCAGATGACATGATACTATACATAGAAAATCCTAAAGATGGTACCAGAAAACTACTACAGATCATCAGTGAATTTGGTAAAGTTGCAGGATACAAAATTAATACACAAAAATCTCTTGCATTCTTCTACACTAACAACAAAAGATCAGAAAAGGAAATTAAGGAAACAATCCCATTTGCCATTGCATCAAAAAGAATAAAATACCTAGGAATAAACCTACCTAAGGAGGCAAAAGACCTCGACTCAGAAAACTATAAGATACTGATGAAAGAAATAAAAGATGACAGAAACAGATGGAGAGATATACCATGTTCTTAGATTGGAAGAATCAATACTGTGAAAATGACCCAAAGCAATCTACAGATTCAATGCAATCCCTATTGAATTACCAATGGCATTTTTAACAGAATTAGAACAAAAAATTTTACAATTTGTATGGAAACACAAAAGATCCTGAATAGCCAAAGAAATTTTGAGAAAGAAAAACAGAGCTGGAGGAATCAGGCTCCCTGACTTCAGACTATACTACAAAGATATAGTAATCAAAACAGTATGGTACTGGAACAAAAAGAGAAATATAGGTCAATGGAACAGGATAGAAAGTCCAGAGATAAACCCATGCACCTATGATTACCTAATCTATGACAAAGGAGGCAAGAATATACTAGATTGGCCAAAAAGTTCGTTCGGTTTTTTCCCATACGATTACTCTAGTAGTGCTTAGTTGTCTTTAACTTCATTCGAAACAATTTTGTATTGTGACAGGTGTCATATCAGCATGCATTTAAAAAAAAACTTAAAATTGGTGAATTTTAATATTGAAGATGGAAGAAAAAACACAACATTTTCTGCATATTATGCTTTTACTATTTCAAGGAAGGTAAAAATGCAACTGAAATGCAAGAAAAGATTTGTGCAGTGTATGGAGAAGGTGCTGGGACGGATCGAACATTCCAAAAGTGGTTTGTGAAGTTTTGCGTTGGAGATTTCTGGCTGGACGATGCTCTACTGTCAGGTAGACCAGTTGAAGTTGACAGTGATCAAACCGAGACATTAACTGAGAACAATCAATGTTATACCACGCAGGAGATAGCCGACATACTCAAAACATCCAAATCATTTGCACAAGCTTCGTTATGTTAATGGATTTGATGGTTGGGTTCACATAAGTTAAGCGAAAAAAACCTTCTTGCCCGTATTTCTACTTAAATGTAATGAAAATCTTCCGTTTTTAAAGCAAATTGTGACAGGTGATGAAAAGTGGATACTGTTCAATAATGTGGAACAGAAGAGATCATGGGGCAAGCAAAATGAACCACCACCAACCACACCAAAGGCCAGTCTTCATCCAAAGAAGGTGATGTTGTGTATATGGTGGGATTGGAAGGGAGTCCTCTATTATGAGCTCCTTCTGGAAAACCAAATGATTAATTCCAACAAGCACTGCTCCCAATTAGACCAACTGAAAGCAGCACTCATGAAAGCATCCGAAGTTAGTAAACAGAAAACACATAATTTTCCATCAGGATGATACAAGACCGTATGTTTTTTTGATGACCAGGCAAAAACTGTCACAGCTTGGCTGGGAAATTCTGATTCATCTGCCTTATTCACCAGACATTGCACCTTCGGATTTCCATTTATTTTGGTCTTTACAAAATTCTCTTAATGGAAAAATTTCAATTCCCTGGAAGACTATAAATGGCAGCTGGAACAGTTCTTTGATCAAAAAGATAAAAGGTTTTGGGAAGATGGAATTATGAAGTTGCCTGAAAAGTGGCAGAAGGTAGTGGGAAAAAACGGTGAATATGTTGTTCAATAAAGTTCTTGGTGAAAATGAAAAATGTGTCTTTTATTTTTACTTAAAAACCAAAGGAACTTTTAGGCCAACCTAATACAATGGAGAAAAGACAGTCTCTTCAATAAGTGGTGCTGGGAAAACTGACAGCTACATGTAAAAGAATGAAATTAGAACACTCCCTAACACTACACACAAAAATAAACTCAAAATAGATTAAAAAACTAAATGTAAGGATGGATACTATAAAACTCTTAGAGGAAAACATAGGCAGAACACTCTCTGACATAAGTCGCAGCAATATCTTTTTTGATCCACCTCCTAGATTACAATGAAAATAAAAACAAACAAAAAAAACAAATGGGACCTAATTAAATGTAAAAGCTTTTGCACAGAAAAGGAAACCATAAACAAAATGAAAAGACAGCCCACAGAATGGGAGAAAATATTTGCAAATGATGCAAGTGACATGGGATTAATCTCCAAAATATACAAACAGCTCATGCAGCTCAATATCAAAAAAACAAACAACCCTATCAAAAAATGGGAAGATCTAAATAGACATTTCTCCAAAGAAGACATACAGATGGCCAAAAAGCACATGAAAAGATGCTCAACATCACTAATTATTAGAGAAACGCAAATCAAAACTACAATGAGGTATCACCTCACACTGGTCAGAATGGCCATCATCAAAAAATCTACAAACAATAAATGCTGGAGATGGTGTGGAGAAAAGGGAATCCTCCTACACTGTTGGCGGGAATATAAATTGGTGGAGCCACTATGGAGAACAGTAGCCAAGACATGGAAGCAACCTAAATATTCATCAACAGAGGAATGGATAAAGAAGATGTGGTACATATATACAATGGAATATTATTCAGCCATAAAAAAGAACAAAATAATGCCATTTGCAGCAACACGGATGGACCTAGAGATTGTCATACTGAGTGAAGTAAGTCAGACACAGAAAGACAAATATGTGATTTCATTCATACGTGGAATCTAATTTTAAAAAATGATATAAATGAACTTATTTGCAAAACAGAAACAGATTCACACATTTTGAAAACAAACTTCTGGTTACCAAAGAGGAAACGTGGAGGGGGAGGGATAAATTAGGAGCTTGTGATTAACATACATACACTACTATATATAAAATAGATAACCAACAAGGACCTACTGTACAGCACAAGGAACTCTACTCAATATTCTGTAATAACCTATATGGGAACAGAATCTGAAAAAGAATGAATATATGTATCTGTATAACTGAATCACTTTACTGTACAGCTGAACTAACACAACATTGTAAATCAACTATACTCCAATAAAAGTTTTTTTAAAATCTGAAAAAGAATGTGTATATATATGTCTCATTCACTTTGCTGTACACCTGAAACTAACACATTGTAAATCAACTATACTCCAATAAAAAATTTTTTTAAAATGTTCTGAGGATGTAGTCTATAGCACATTGACTACAGTTCACAACATTTTATTATATATTTGAAAGTTGCTAAGAAAATTGATCTTAAATGTTCCCACCACCAAAAGGAATGATAATTATGTGAAGTGATGGAGGTGTTAACTAACCTTACTGTGGTAATCCTTGCACAATATATAAGTATCAAATCATCATGATGTACACCTTAAATTTACATAATGTTATATTCCAGTTATATCTCAAAAACACTGAGGAAAAAAACTAGGCAAAGAGGGACTTGAATAGACACTTCTCCGAAGATGACATACAAATGACCAAAAAGCTCCTGAAAAGGTGTTCATTATCTATGACTAATCATTAGAGAATGCAAATCAAAACTGCAATGAGATACTACCTCATACCCATTAGGATGGTTGTTGTCAAAAAAAAGGAAAATAACAAGCATTGGTAAGGATGTGGAGAAACTGGAACACTTGTGCATTGCTGGCAGCAATGTAACTGGTGCAGCCACAGTGGAAAACAATATGATGATTCCTCAAAAAGTTAAATGTAGAATTACCATATGATCTAGCAAATCCAATTCTAGGTATGCACCCAAAAGAATTGAAAGTAGGGACTCAAACAGGTATTTGTATACTAATTTCACAGCAGCATTATTCACAATAATGAGTACTGACACATACTTCAGCATGGATGAACCTTGACAACATTATGCTCAGTGAAACAAGCCAGACACAAAAGGACAAATATCGTATGAGCCATTTCTATGAGGTACCTTGTATAGACAAATTCATATGGACAGAAAGGAGAATAGTGGTTGCCAGAGGCTGAAGGAAAAGAATGCAGAATTATGTTTAATATGCATAGAGTTTCAATCTGGGATGATGAAGAATTTCTGGAGATGTAAAGTGACGACAGCTGAACAACATTGTGAATGTACCTAATGTAAAGACACTGCACTGTCCATTTAAAAAGTTAAAATAGTAAGTATGAATAGTTTACTGCAATTACAAAAAAATTTAAGGTATCAAGAAATGGGGGAAAAATACTATTACTAGCTCCAGTAAGAGCTGGGTCAGCAGAGCCTTCTCAAAACTAAAGATTATCAAATATTATTTGTGACCTTGCATTTGCCAAGAGCAACTGACATTGCTTTCAGTTGTATGAACTGAAAATGAAGTTATTAAAAGTATAAATTTTAATGACCTAATAGATGAATTTACAGAAAAGCAAGTCAGAAAAATGATCAATCACATCATATATTAATAAAGTATTATATATCTCATTATATAAAATTATGACACCAAAAATATTTTTGCAATTTATAAGCTTATATTGTTACTCAGTTATCACTATTACCCAATTATATTTTACAACAGTGATAACACAATAAAACATTTTTAAAGGAAAACTTTATATTTTAGGTCCTTTAATGGCTCTTTTTCCCTGCTTTTTGAAAAGGAGCTCCGCATTCTCAGTTTGACTGGGCACCCCAGATTATGTGATAGCTGGTTCTGACCCTCAGCTCTTATCCTTGATAGCCTGTTTATCTTTGACTGAGTCATTTAACCTTTGTATCTCAGTTTTCTCACCTCTCAAACAGGAATGGTATTTACCCTCCTTCATAGAATTGATGTGAAATTTAAAAATATATATATACACACACACACAGTGGTTTGAAAAATTATAGGTACTTTAAAATATTGGTGGCATTGTTGCTGTTCATATGATATATTTTATAACTACTACCCTTCCTGGAGTCTGAGTCTTTAGACAAATACATTTCTTATTTAAAATGAAGAAATTTAATTCATTATTTTCTCTGGGGCTTTCCAGACTTTTGAGAGAGAAGCTAAGTGACTCATTTGGTCCATAAAGCCATCGTTTTTTAGCTTAGTGATTTCATGGATGGAACTTATTTCTTCACATGACTAAAAGCAAAGTATAAACTGAAGATGATGCCAAAACACTAGACTTCGGTCAACACTTTTAAAGCCTAAAATTTCAAATAGCGATTCTGATAAACTCTCTGACTTTTAAGCAACTCAATGGAAGAACAACACTATGAGCGCTGAGTTACCCCAGCTCTATCTCAGGGCAATCTGTAGATACCAGATGCTGCTGAGTGTTAATAAAAATACTGCTGTAAATACAGAGGCAAAAATGCCCCAGCACCAGGATGGCTTTGATGAGGAGCTCTGCCAGATTAGAGGACTGAGTCTGAGAGCCAAGCATTGACCGACGCAGAAGCTGGGGTCCTAAATCTGAACCCTCCCATCATGCACACTTACAGCAAACTCTGACAATATCCAGACCGTTGGTACAGGTGACACTGTTGACCCGCCATCACTGGGGGTTTCCTGAGTCCTTTATACATCTTCCTGCATCTCCCTACATCTCCCTAGTTACCATACGTAGGTGACTGGCTTAGGGGTGCGGCTAGGTCCTTTGTGTCAAGAGGCCTGTCCTAGGGGACCAAACTTGTAACTAATCCATAGGTTAACCAGCTGGTTGGGGATAGAATTCCAATTGCTCCACAACTCATGCCTCTGAAAAGTTGGCTAACATCCCCCTGCTCCAGGGCCGGGGAATCCGCTCTGAAGTGTTCTCTCCCTCACTGGCCATCCCTCAGACAGGCCCTCCTACTGCTTAACCTTTGCCCTTTCTAATTGCCCTGATCTCATCCCAACCTCCAGAGCTGTGTTTAAAGTCCACCTCTGTGGAACACACAGATTGAGTGCTCCAGATAATCCCTTTCCCAGTCCTGCCTGGCATCTGGCCGGTGGGCCGTGTACCCAGACTTCCTGGGACACTGGCTGGGGTTTGAGGAGGGACCTCAGTACCTACCTGGCTACAGGATGACGCTAGCCACCAGCTTCTTGATTTTGTGGCTCAGCCTGGGGGGTGGCCTGGCTCAGAGTGACACCAGCCCTGACGCAGAGGAGTCCTATTCAGACTGGGGCCTTCGGCACATCCGGGGCAGCTTTGAATCTGTCAACAGCTACTTCGATTCCTTTCTGGAACTGCTGGGAGGGAAAAATGGAGTCTGTCAGTACAGATGCCGATATGGTGAGTGCACGGCTTCTCTTCCGGTGAGACTCTCACTGGTGGACCTGTGAACAGCCTGAGCAGGGCCACAATCTGTCATGCGCTTTTTCCTGTTATCCACCTCTTAGAGGAGTGCCAGATTCAGCAACTAAAAATATAGGACACCCAGTGAAATCTGAATTTCAAATAAACAACCAAGACTTTGTTAAAATATGTGAGATATTTGGGACACACTTATAGTGACAAATTACTGGTTGTTTATCTGAAATGTAAATTTCACTGAGCTTCCTGTGTTTTACCTGGCAAACCTATTCCAAGGAGTTTTGCGAGAATTGTTTCCCTGGGGACAATTTACTGGGTTTATTGTGAGGCAGGTAGGTACTTAGGAAAAGGTGGCAAGAGTGGGGAGAAAGAATAAGAGATGTCTTTGGGAGGTGTTCCTAGGGATGGAAACTAAGCTGAACATTCAGGAAAAATTCTGCCAGAAAACTCTGAGCTTCCTCAGTTACTCTGCTCCTAGCTTGGAAATGGATTCGCCTCTCTCCCTGAATGCAGTTCACACCTTCCTTCCAGATCTGTCAGTCTCTGATCAATTTGCCTGACCCTGCCCCTCCCCCAAGAGAGCTGTCCCTGCCTCAGTCAGCAATGGCAGTCCTCTGGTGGGTAGGATGGGTGTCTGCCAGCTGCCTCTGTCCACCAGGCATCAGGCCCCAAGCAGGCCTGGGACTGTCCCTCAGGTCTGGTGTGGGATGTGGAACTGAATAGGTAGGACCTCACCTGAGTTGTAAAGAGGGTACATGGGAGCCTGCGTGCAGGCCTGGCTGCAGAAGAGCAGACCCTGTGGCCTGTCCTTCCTTCACCTCGCACTGGAATTCAGTGTAACGGGAGCAGAATGTGGAGCCCTGGACCTTGCAGCTGGGAGGCAAGGGGTAACTTCAACCGCAAACGAGAATGTTTCTGAAAGCATACACAGCCTCAAACAGCATTTGCTTCCCTGTTTAGTTTACCAGATGTTTCATCATGGGATTAAGAGATGAAAATGGTGAGTTTAGCCTAGCAGGAAAACACTTGAGAAATATTTTCTCCAGACGCTCAACAGACAAAACTCAGCTTGGAGAGAGACTCAAAAGAGCTACACACTTGCTGGACTCACCCAGTCTCGCAGTCCCTTTTTAACCTTTGAGCGGGGGAAATCCCTTCCTTTTAAACGGGGAGTGATTAAGAGACCATGGTTAAGCCTCCAGAACCAAAAGTTTTACAGCACAGGGGCTTCCCTGGTGGCGCAGTGATTGAGAATCTGCCTGCCAATGCAGGGGACACGGGTTCGAGCCCTGGTCTGGGAAGATCCCACATGCCGCGGAGCAACTGGGCCCGTGAGCCACAATTACTGAGCCTGCGCGTCTGGAGCCTGTGCTCCGCAACAAGAGAGGCCGCGATAGTGAGAGGCTCGCGCGCCGCGATGAAGAGTGGCTCCCGCTCGCCACAACTAGAGAAAGCCCTCGCACAGAAACGAAGACCCAACACAGCCATAAATAAATAAATAAGAGGATGCATTTCAAATAGTAAAAAAAAAAAAAAAAAAAAAGTTTTACAGCACAGAAGCTTTCATCTCAGAGGGGAACGTTGAAAAAAGGAAGCTGCAGCGTCTTTGTGAAGATTCCATAGGGTAAACCTGTGCTAGGACCCACCTGGACCACTAGCAATGTCTTCGTCCAAGGTGTGTTAGACTAATGCAGAGATGCCTTGTCACAGGGACTGTTCTCACCTAGTTTGCATGGATAGGGCAGGAAAGGGTTAACTCACTTCAGATATTTGATCAACACTGGTGCTATTTTCCTTCCTGAAGGCAACACAAGACTTAGGTCTGTGGCTGAGCAAATAGATAACAGAAGGATTTTGTTTTTTTAAGGGAAACGAAAACCAAACCCTCTTTTTTCTCTAGCAAAACGGCATTAAAAGATTTTAGCAAATTTTGGTTGCAAGCCTGCACCTGGGTCGGTCGATGCATCAGCCACGGGTGGGGGATGGGAATAGTCAACAGAGAGATTGCAGGAACACAAATAACTCCACTCACTCTACAAAACAGGACCTGTCCAACCAGGGGTCTGAAAAACACGCAGGAAATAGGGGGTTAAGCCTTGTTACCTCTGGAACGCAGCAGAGCCAAGAACCTGGAGGCTGTGCCCAAGCAGTACAGAACTTCTTCTTAAGTTGAGTGTGGATCAAGCAGGCTTTTGAACAGATAACGCCTAATAACTAACTGAGTCTTTCTGTTTGCCTTGTGATACACTTCTTGTGCACAATGCTTCTCTTTCTTTAAAAGAAACTTGCCGTGCTGCAAATCCCCTGAAGGGCTTGTTTAAACAGACTGTTGGCCCTCACCCCTCTTATACTGATTGGGTAGGTCTGGGGTGGGACCAGAAAATTTGCATTCTTAAGTGTTCGCAGGTGATCCTGCTGCTAGTGGTCCTGGGACCACGCTTTGAGGAAAAACTGCTTTAAAAACTGCAATTTTTTTTTTTTTTTTTTTTGTCAGAAGGAACAGTTTAGCAACAGTTAGTCTACAAGAAAAAAAATTGCCATTTGGTAGGTACTTACCACTGCTTAAAACAGTGGTTCCTACCTTGCTCTGCACTTAGAATCACCTGGGGGGGGGTGCTTTAAAAAATGCCTGCTGCCCGAATCAATTAAATGGGGATCTCCATGGGCTGGACCTAGACATCGTTATTTTAAACGTTTCCCAGGTGATTGCAAGGTGCGACCAAGGTAGAGAGCACTATTTAAGGGGTCATTCAGCCCATAGGTTGTTCAGACAGGCAAAGGTGTATTTGTATCCTGCTAGCCTACACTAGCGTATCAATATTGCTTTCCACACTTCTTGTATCTACAATTCGTTTTCAGGTCAACACACAACATCTGAACTTGCCAAATGATGGGGCTGTAAATATAACGAGATTCAGCACGGATCAATAGCATACATGGTACAACTCGTTTAAGGGGTCTGCACTAATGTGAACACGATTCCTTCTCCCACCTCAGGGATTCTGATTCAGTAGGTCTGTGCTAGGAACTGCACACGTGGTCCTCGAACCAGACTTTGAGAAATACTAGTAATGGAAAAATAGGGGTTTGTACTTGGGGGGGGGGTGTCTCATTGCTGATGACCTTGGGCAAGTTACGTCTCTCAACCTTTGCTTCCTCATGTTTATAACTAATGTTAATAATACCTACCTTACAAGGTTGTTGTAAGAATTAAAGATAATATATATAAAGAATTAGTGCCGTATGGAACATGGCAGGTACCAAACAAATTTTATAAATGTTATGAGAAAATCTGGTGAACAGGTTAACTATGCATTCTGATTCTTCAGATTCCCTTTCAAAATAAAATTAAAAAACATGAAATCCCAGTGCTGGACAACACCCTCTCAGCTTCTGGAAGAGATCATCAAATGATGATTTAGGTGTTCTGTGCCTTTATGAAGGTCTCTGAGGCAGAGTTTCTGTGTCTTGTAAATCATGATTTAAGCTATTATCCACACTGTCACACTTCGATAAAAGGACCTCATGATGATTTTCTTCTTGGGTTTAGTTCTAGGAAGAAAGGTATCCTTAAATATCAGCGTTCTTATTTTCAGGAGAACTTTTTATCTGTTTGAAATCTTAGAGCAAAATTTTATGAACCTGTGAGTTTATACATTTTTCTAGACAAAGAATTCACAGCCTTCAAAAGATTCTTAGAGGACCTGTGGCCCCCAAAAAGAAAACAGCTACTGACTTAGAGAGCAAAGGTTGTTCTCGAGAAGGGTGAGGAAATGTCCAGGTTTGCTGGTGATGGAGGGAAGGGGTGCGGGTTCCTGAAACGTGGGACTTTAAGTACTAAAACAAGGATGGTCCCAGGCAAACCAGGACAAGTAGCTCGCCTTACCTCATGCAGTAACTTAATGTGTTTTAGTGACTGAAATAGAGTTTATTGCTTCAGTTAAATTGTCACAGTTCTGTTTTGTTCCCTTGTTGTGTTCCTCATGCTGTATTTGAGGGTTTCTGGCAGGAAGCAGGATGTGCCCTTCAAATACGGCCCTTGGACTCCTAGGTAGACCTCTAGTGGAGCACACAGAGCCACTTCTGCAGGAACCAGCTGGGTGGGGAGAAGGGCCACACCTTCCTAGGAGGCTTAACCCTTGACCTGGGTGATAAAGCCCCAGACATTTTTACTGTTGTTTTCAGTGACAAAACAGAGAGAAAAACGGTGGGGCCTGGGAGGCAGCGGACCTTCCTGCTGGTAGAACTTTCGGGTTTCATGCCTAACTCCCTCATTTGTCTTTTAAGTGTTTTGTGGCGTTTCACTTTATGCAGAAGTTTTAAATTTTCCTAAGAACCAGTCTATCAGTCCTTTTCTTTATAGCTTCTGCATCTTTTGTCTTGCTTAAAAGACCATCCTCACATCAAGATCATAACGACATTCGGCTCTTTTTTTCTGTGAAAGCAGCTGTAGCTAATACGTAAGGAATGAGTGTTCCTGTGTTCTGAAAAAAACTTTTTTGTGAGCACTAAAATTTTAATTTCAAATAACTTTCATATGTCGCACAATACTATCCTTGTTTTGACTTTTCCCCCAATCATTTAAAAATATAAAAATCATTTTTATCTGGCAGGTTATACAAGAACAGGCAATGGGCTGGACTTGGGCCGGTGTTTGCCAAGCCCTGATCCAGAAGATCAGATGGTCAGCCTCCCACTCCTATAAATAGCCAAAACCAAAAAATAAAATTAGTTTGTGGACATTGTACATTATTGATGCCTAGACGCAAAACATCAAACTGAAAAGACTCAACACAACTCAAATCTGCTCCAACTGTAATATGAGGATATAGTACCTTATTTCTGTCTGGATTCAAACCATCAAACTGAAAAGATTCAACACAACTCAAATCTGCTCCAACTGTAATATGAGGATATAGTACCTTATTTCTGTCTGGACTCAAACCATCACCTTTTTTCTTAGAACTTTTAATTCAAGCTTCAAACAGAATTTCTACAGCTTTCGTAAAAAAAAAAAAAAAAAAAACTGTCATCAATATCAGACCAGGTGGGGCGTGTCTATAGTTGGTGTCCCATTAGCTTTCAAACTGGGATATCAGAGTTTTATCTTCTGTGAGTTACCAACTGCAAAAAGGGCAGAGGGTAACTCAGGGAACTGGACTGAGTCTGCTGCAGAAGCCCTTTATCAGAGAAATTATTAAAGAGTTGAAGTTCACCATCAAATTTAGACATTTGTTTCTTCATTGAAATTTTTTTCCTGATTTCTATAAAGCTAGTATAGGTAGAACATTTGTAAAAGAACAATCTGAAGAAAAAATAAAATCACCATAGTCTCACCTCCAAGAGACAATATGCTTTAATTGTATCATAGTGTGATTATTTTCATATGTGTAATTTGATTACTAATATTATTTAATACACTTTACCCATTCCCCTATTCCCAGTGCTACAACAAGTACAGGACCTCTCCATTACAAATAACAAGAAAGACGAGGTGGAAATAAAATATTAAAACAAAAAACACACACTCAACCTAGAATGAAATAAAGGGAAAACTTCAAGTTCCAGAAATGAACGGGAAATAAAAAGCCAAAGTGGTAGCAGGAGCTGATGCTGCCATGGCCCTTGGGGGTGTCAGTCTGGAACATATATAGACTCCAGGGGCTGAGGAATGGGCTTTATTGCTCATACAGACAGAGGAAAAGTAAATTTCACCTGTAAGAATTGGGAAGTTGGAACTGAACAGTCTGCATAAAGCTTAGAGCCTGAGAAACTGTCTAGTCTGTTTAAAAGGGATTAGATTATTGGATTATCCAATATTCCAAGAAGTAGCAAGAATGCTTTCTGTCCACCTGGGGCTGGAGCTTGGAGGAGGAATAAAGAACATCCACTAAGAAAAATCACTACCTGGGCTCCCCTGGTGGTGCAGTGGTTAAGAATCCACCTGCCAATGCAGGGGACATGGGTTCGAGCCCTGGTCCATGAAGATCCCACATGCTGCGGAGCAACTAAGCCTGTGCACCACAACTACTGAGCCTGCGCTCTAGAGCCCGTGAGCCACAACTACTGAGCCCACACACATAGAGCCTGTGGTCCGCAACCAGAGAAGCCACTGCAATGAGAAGCCTGCGTACCACAAGGAAGAGTAGCCCCTGCTTGCTGCAACTGGAAAAGGTCCACACACAGCAATGAAGACTCAATGCAGCCAAAAAAAAAAATCACTCCTGAGGTATACACTATGCATAGGTGAGGAATCTGAATCTATACAGCTGGCCTCGTGTGAGTATCCCAAGCTGAGAAATTAACATAAAGACATGTGTCTCACTTATCTTGGGACTCCTAGAGCCACAGCAAAAGCAATTAGGGATTACTCTGTAGTATGTGACACAGGGCACAGGAATTCATTTAGAAAAACAAGCCCTCCAGAAAACAATTACATACCATTCGAAAAGATAATCCACCATGCGGGAGAGTCAGTAGACATTAAAAAATGAAATGGCATCCCAAGGATTGGAGATAATAAAAAAATAACAACATTTGAAATTATTAAAGAAATAAAAGAAGGAATAGAAAACATAATTAAAAAACAGAACTCAATGAAAACGAACACACAGATTTAAAGAAGATTTACATAGAACTCCAAGAAATGAAAATTATAGTCATCAGAAGAAAAAAACTCAGTGGATGGGTTACATAGCAGATAACCTAGCAGTTAGTCAACCTAGAGATAATTAGTAAAATGGAAAATAAATTTGATGAAGCTAGTAAAAATTCAGTACAGAGAGAAAAAGATAGAAAATATGAGAGATTAAGATATATGAAGGACAGGATTAAAAAGACTCACCATTCAGTAATAAGAGGCCCAGAAGGAGAAACTATAGAGAATGAAGAAAATAAAAAATTCAGACAAGGGCTGTGAATTCTCCAGAGGTGAAAGACACCCGAGACTTCAGCTTGTTCCAAGTCGGGTAAGGATACACAGTCCACCTATAGATACATTGTAGTGAAACTGTGAGGATTGAGGAAATTGGAATTTTTGTGCATTTCTGGTGGGAATGCAAAATGGTACAGCTGATGAAGAAAGCCTGCTGATAGTTCCTCAAAAAGTTAAACAGAATTACTATGTGACACAGCAATTCCACTCCTCAGGTATGTATACCCAAAAGAACTGAAAACAGATATTCAAACAAATACTTGTACACAATTATTCATAGCAGCACTCTTCACAATAGCCAAAAGATGGAAATGACCACCACGTCCATCAATGGTGGATGAATAAACAAACTGGGGTAGATCCAGAGAATGGAATATTATTCAGCCATAAAAATAATATTGATGAACTGTGAAAGATGGAGCATGACTGCTAAAGATGGGTATGGGGATGATAAAAATGTTCTAAAATTAGATTGTGGTGATGGTCTCACAACTCTGTGAAAAGCTAAAACCCATTGAATTACACACATTAAATGGGTGAACGTATAATATATTAATTACATCTCAATAAAGCTGTCGTAGAAAAAAATGTAATGAAAAAGAGATGCAAATCATAATGGCAACTGCAATAGTTAAGTATTGTTGAGTAGCAGGTGACCCCCAAACTTAGAAGCAGAAAATAACAAACATTTATTGTATCACACAGTTTCTGAGTGTCAGGAATCTAGGGGCTCTGCTGGGTGTTTCTGGCTCTGAGTTTCTCATAAAGTTGTAGTCACACTGCCTGTTGATATTACAGTCTCTGAAGATATGACTGAAGCTGGAGATCTCCTTCCAAACTCATGTGGCTGTTAGCAGGAAGCTTTAGTTCTTTACCAATGGACCTTTCCATGACAGAAGTTGTAGCCTTTTTTTTTTTTTTTGACATCTTTATTGGAGTATAATTGCTTTACAATGTTGTTAGTTTCTGCTGTATAACACAGTGAATCAGCTATATGTATACATATATCCCCATATCCCCTCCGTCTTGCGTCTCCCTCCCACCCTCCCTATCACACCCCTCTAGGTGGTCACAAAGCA
This sequence comes from Balaenoptera physalus, assembly GCF_965194825.1. Classification (NCBI taxonomy): domain Eukaryota; kingdom Metazoa; phylum Chordata; class Mammalia; order Artiodactyla; family Balaenopteridae; genus Balaenoptera; species Balaenoptera physalus. The sequence continues at coordinate 84,048,992 of NC_138893.1, forward strand.
CCAAGCTGATCTCCCTGTGCTATGCAGCTGCTTCCCACTAGCTATCTATTTTACATTTGGTAGTGTACATACGTCAATGCTGCTCTCTCGCTTTGTCCCAGCTTACCCTTCCCAGAAGTTGTAGTCTTTTATACTGTAATCTTGGAAGCAACATAGCTCCACTTCTGCCATATTCTGTTGATCACACAGACCAACCCTAGGACAATACACAAGGTTATGAATACCAGGAGATGGGGATCACTGAGGGCCATCTTGAAACACCATCATATACACATGTTGTACCACAGCAACAAATACCCAAACAGACTGTGGCAGAGACTGCTTATTGCCCCCCTTTTCTACATTCATAAGCCCTCCTCCCAACTTCCAGCAGGGCTCATGGCTGCCTCCATTGAAGAAAAACTTCATTTCCTAGCCCACCTTTGCAACTAGGTGTTGCCATTTGATTAAGGTCTGGCCAAAGGGAAGTAAGATGAAGTGATGTGTGTAACATTCTGGAGTGTGTTTATTAAAGAGAGGAGCTCTGACCTTTCCACCTCCTTCTTCCATCCTGCTGCTTGTAATATGGATGTGTTGGCTGAAGCTCCACCTTGGACCATGAGAGTCAGGGCTAAATTCCAGGGCTGGTAGAGCTGAAGGCTAGAAGCAGCCTGGGTTCCAGAAAAGGTCAGATTTATCATTCCAGCCTTCTGAGCCTTAATTCTGGATCTTGATGAGATATCCTATCTTGTTTAAGCATCTGAATAATACAGTATTTGGAGGTATAATAAATATATGGAGAGGGCTTCCCTGGTGGTGCAGTGGTTGAGAGTCCGCCTGCCAATGCAGGGGACACGGGTTCGAGCCCTGGTCTGGGAGGATCCCACATGCCGCGGAGCAACTGGGCCCGTGAGCCACAACTACTGAGCCTGCGCGTCTGGAGCCTGTGCTCCGCAACAAGAGAGGCCGCGATAGTGAGAGGCCCGCGCACCGTGATGAAGAGTGGCCCCCACTCACTGCAACTAGAGAAAGCCCTCTCACAGAAACAAAGGCCCAACACAGCCAAAAATAAATATAAATTAAAAAAAATATATATGGAGAAAATTATAACACTGTTGAAAGACATAAAGGAAGACCTAAGTAAATGGAAAGCTATATTAGGCCCATGTTTGGGAATTCAGAATATTATAAGAAAGTCAGTTGTCTCCAAATTAATCTATAAATTCAATGTATTTTAAATAAAAATCCTCATTTCATCTCTTGTAGACATAATCTACATGTCTCATATAGACTAATTTGACTCTCAAATTCATATGCAAGAGTAAAAGTCCAAGAGTAATGAAGGCAGTTTTTAAGAATAATAAGGAGGGAGGGCTCTAAAGCATAGACTTCGTACCTAAAAATTAAAACAGAAAGATGGGGTGCAAAGGGGCTTCAACTGTACTTACACCATTTAATTAAACAGAAGAAATATTTACAGCACATTTGGCAAGTTAACATTCATTGTGTTTGTGTAGTGGGTACATGGGTATTTGTTTCTCTGACTTCAGTTTTGAAATATTTCATAATACAAAATAATTGAAAATAAAATACCTGGCAGGAGAAGACTAAAGAAAAGAAAGAGGAAATGCCATATGTCTCACTTGGAGGATTAATTCTTAGCTTATTTCCTCCGTCTTTTGTTATGTCTTGCATCTCCTACATGAGGCAAAGGAACTGGGGAAAGAACATGGGCTTTGGAGACAAACAGGATATCTGGATTTATATCCCAATTCCCCCACTTTCTATATGACTCAGGCAAGTCACAAAACCTCTTAGCCCCATATTCCTTGTCTGGATAATGGGATAAAAATACTCACTGCAGATGACTGTCCTGAGGTCATCTCAGGTCAAGGTTATCTTTATCTATAATGACTACCCTTGACACACTGACAAAGCTTCTCTGTATGTATTTGCAAGATTATAAAATTACCCAAAAGCCATGTAGGAGAAACCAAGAAATCCAAAGCTTTTCAGATAGTTTCGCCTTAGTTCTGTGACACAGATACCTAAAATGTTTCACTGGGGTGTTTTCTTTGCCCTTTGGTAAACAATGCTTTGTCTGCATTTATGGAATCTTGCAAAATTTCCTTCACGTTATTCTAAAAAAGTTTGTGGTACTGTTTTAGTTCTGATCCCTTAAGTGTATGATCAGGTCTTTGTGCATAGTATGTGGTCTTACAGTGGATAAAAGAATGAGAAACCTTGAGTTTTAGTTTGGTTTTGCCACAGACCTTATCTTCAAGGTCGTGCATGTAAGAAACATTAGAATTGTTAGTAAATAAGTGCTCATAAAATTCTTCAATATAAGGAGAAAAACGCCAACCTGGTCTGAAGGTTATTACTCTTTTATGATATCATCATAATCATCATCACCACCTAATTTAAGTCTGGTGAGGAGCAGTGACTTTTTCTTTTAATTAAAAATAATTTTTTATTTATTTATTTTATTTTCGGCTGCATTGGGTCTTTGCTGCTGCGCGCGGGCTTTCTCTAGTTGCGGCGAGTGGGGGCTACTCTTTGTAGCGGTACGCGGGCTTCTCATTGCAGTGGCTTCTCTTGTTGCAGAGCACGGGCTCTAGGTGTGTGGGCTTCAGTAGTTGTGGCATGCAGGCTCAGTAGTTGTGATTCGCGGGCTCTAGAGCGCAGGCTCAGTAGTTGTGGCGCACGGGCTTAGTTGCTCCGCAGCACGTGGGATCTTCCCGGACCAGGGATTGAACCTGTGTCCCCTGCATTGGCTGGCGGATTCTTCACTGCGCCACCAGGGAAGTCCCAGGGGCACTGACTTTTAAAGGAAAAACTGAACATGCTTTTTAGATCATTTTTATTTGATGAATGTTCCCAAATGCTTAATTTCTAAACATTTCTTCCCGCTTCTTTCCTCTCTTTCCCCTGCTAGGAAAGGCACCAATGCCCAGACCTGGATACAAGCCTCAGGAGCCCAACGGCTGCAGTTCCTATTTCCTGGGTCTCAAGGTACCAGAAAGTGTATGTACACCACCATTGTTTTCTTAGGTGACTGGTTTTAACTAAAACTAATCCAAGAGTTACCACTGATGGAACTCAACACTTATGGAATATGATTGAGAAATACGATTAGTATTTTAAATTGGATACAGAGAAAGGGAGATAATTTTCAAGGAAAGTTTCTGATTTCCTTTTCTCAGAGGCAGCTATCCCCCAGATAAGCCGTTGTGTACTGAACTCTGAAAGCACCAATGCAAATATCAGCTGAGCCTTAGTGAACCAAACATAACTTAATTTGAAATACATCTGACAAGTTTGACTTATTTAAATTGGTGAGACTTTCCAGTGATGTACTGGAGCAAACTGGTACTGACCAGTACCAGTGAGGGCTGATTGCTGTATCCTCAGCACTTTTGCAAGCGGCTGACTTGATGACGGTACCGTCCAACCAACTATGTTTGGAGTATTAACATCATAGAAACTGGCAAACACACCTCCACCCACCCACATGCCCACACACACAACCGGCCACTGGCTAAACATTTATCATTTTGCCTCTGACCATTTCTCAAACTGTCGACTTCCTCTAAAAGCAAGGAATAATTAATTTCTTTTAAGACCCCTTGGAAGCCCTTTTACCTTTTTCACTTTAGAAAAGAGGTTTCATGTAAAATGTAGGTAGAAAGATTTCATATCTAAAATCATAGTTTAGCTATGTCTTTAGTTGGTGTCTTAATCAGGCTAAACGTCACTTTTCTGCTGGTTCAAAAGATTTTTGTAGTAATTTTCTAAGCAGCATAATGTTTATTCTTCTAACTAAAATGCTGCTCACCCATGTGGCATTTTTGTGCAAATTGAAAAAAAGTTCCCTTTCCTCAAGATGGTTTTCTTCCATTTGTCAGAAACTAAGCTTAATATACTGATTTTGTAAGAAAAGGAAATGCCTGCCACTGGCTGGATATTTTTCTTAATAAATATATAAATCTATGATGTCTTGTGGGAAGGTGCGCCCTTAGATATGACACTCTTGTTCACTGCACAACCTGCGCAGCTGTATGCCTAACCTGGTCCACAATCATCAATACGTGAATGGACACAAAAGAAAGACAATCCTTCCAAATATACATTAGAGAAACAATGTATTTTTGGCTAATATCTTTTACTTGATATCAATTTAGCAGCTAAGGAAGTGGTATGCACTCTATTTTGGGAGTAATGTCATTTTGTTTACTGGTACAAATATTATTTAGAACTAGTTCAAGAATTTCCAATTGAGTTGAATTGAATGATAGCCACTATACTCATCTAATTCTGTTACCTCTGTTGTGATGTATTCTTAGGTTTAGGGGTGAGGTGCAAGCAAAGTAGTTTGCTTCAGGTATCAGATGATGGGAACTTACCCAGAATTGCTGAGGCCAGGCCTTTGCCTAGTCTAATGAGTTAGATTATCTCTTAATGTAATAAGGCTTTGTTTTGGTTTTTGCTTAAAAGGGCATTTTAAACTACCAAAGTCCATATTCTGCTCTAGGTGGTCTTGTAGTAAAAGTTCAAACAAGAGAACACTTAAGGAGACCCAAGAGGAAAGGATCTATGATAGCTGGTTAATCAATCCCCACCCATACCTCGAAACCAGATTTTCACAGCTTCCACCCAAGTCCAAGTCTATATTATGAGAAGAACTGCAAAAGATCCATGTCTATGGAAGCAACCTAAGTGTCCACTGACAGATGAATGGATAAAGAAGATGTGGCACATGTATACAATGGAATATTACTCAGCCATAAAAAGAAACGAAATTGAGTTATCTGTAGTGAGGTGGATGGACCTAGAGTCTGTCATACAGAGTGAAGTAAGTTAGAAAGAGAAAAACAAATACTGTATGCTAACACATATATATGGAATTAAAAAAAAAAAAAAGAACCTAGGGGCAGGACAGGAGTAAAGATGCAGACCTACTACAGAATGGACTTGAGGACACGGGGAGGGGGAAGGGTAAGCTGGGACGAAGTAAGAGAGTGGCATGGACATATATACATTACCAAATGTAAAACCGATAGCTAGTGGGAAGCAGCCGCATAGCACAGGGAGATCAGCTCAGGGCTTTGTGACCACCTAGAGGGGTGGGATAGGGAGGGAGGGAGGGAGACGCAAGACGGAAGAGATATGGGGTATATGTATATGTATAGCTGATTCACTTTGTTATACAGCAGAAACTAACACAACTTTGTAAAGCAATTATACTCCAATAAAGATGTTAAAAAAAAAAAAGATCCATGTCTAAACTCACCCTGTTCTCATCTGTTTTACAAACCACAGAATGATTACTCCTCTTTAATCACTTATTGTATCATGTCCCTTCCTTCCTCGAGAGTCTTTATCAAATCTAACTTGCTATTTTGGATGTCAAGGCCATCTATCAACTTGCCTTTCTCCTTAATAAATCACCCTGCTAAGACCCTTGAAAGACTAAACAAACGAATTGACTTGCTCATATATGATTTGCTCATTATTTCCTTTCTTTATCTGCTGTATCTTAAGTCTACCATCATCTCTAATAATCCTCTCAAAAAAACTCCTGTTTGATAACTCTACATGTGGCAGTCTATGAACTTAGTTTATGACACATTTGTAATTGTTTATAGGATGCTTTATAAATGTGTGTGTGTGTGTGTGTGTGTGTGTGTGTGTTACATTGTTGTTTGATCATAGTCCCCTTGTGGTCAGGAACTATGTTCTATCTCCACTCTACTCCTCAACACATACAAACACATATACACATACTTAAAACAGTGCTGCATGGGATGGATCCCTGATAAATGCTGGTGACCTCTTCATGAACTGAGGCTTAATTTTTCATACTTCTGAGCCTTGGAATCTTTTGTTTAAACAAAATCTCATATAGCATAGGTTTTAGTTGAATTTGCAAGTCTTGAAGCTATGCCCTCTTGCCTAACTTTCTGATTTCTATGTTTAGCACTATAGTGGCCTGTGAATTTGAAAATTACTAAACCCTAAAAGAAAAAGAAGTGGGCCATTCAAAGTTATTAAACTAATAACTAGATCATGATCAAAACTTAGCATCCTGTGACTGTCAACCTGATGTATTCTTTCCAGTCATCGGTGCTTCTGAATTGATCTGAATCTGTAACAGGAATTTGAGAACAAGGTAGGCAAGGTTGCCTAAGGTCCTTGGTCTAAACGTGGCATTTTCTTCCTTCACTTTTCTTCCTTCACTTTTCCTCAGATGGACTTGGGCATTCCAGCAATGACCAAGTGCTGCAACCAGCTGGACGTCTGTTATGACACTTGCGGTGCCAACAAGTATCGCTGTGATGCAAAATTCCGATGGTGTCTCCACTCTATCTGCTCTGACCTTAAGCGGAGTCTGGGCTTTGTCTCCAACGTAGAAGGTAGGAATCTTAAGTGCATCTACCCGTGAGCAGGGACTTTTGTTCCTGTTTTCACACAGAAATGTAGCCAGAGCCTTTTTACTCAAAGAGACTCAGAGCTCACTGATCTTTCTTTATAGAACTCTGTGACCAATGCAAGCAAGGGGGAAGGAAGATTCTGGGCAATCCTTCACTTAAGTTCTTGCTGTCCTGCCCAGGAGCTGCTGGCACCACTCCTGATGGACAGGGCCATACCAAAGCCTTCCCAGAGAAATAAAAATCTATCCTCTAAGGACAGAGCAAGAGTTGCCCAACTGGCTTTCGTTATCCATTCCACTGTTAAATAATTTTCCATATCAGGAATTATTCTGTATAGGACTACGTGGTTGGGTTTAAGCCTTTTTTTTTTTCCTTATTTTGTTCTCATCAGGGAAATAATTTTAATTTAAAAATCTATCTTTTTTGTGTAAAGGTCTCTATATCTTTGAGGATAATTATTTTCAAACAACTGCTTACCTGCCTAATTTCTAGCACTGATTCTGTAATTTCTTTTTCCTAATTTACCTTAGGAAAAGTTGTAATCCTTTAGTTTCTGAAGCCCAAACATTACATCCAGGTATTAGCATTGTATATTTTTAGATAGTGAAGTTTGAAATTCAGGCTTATGAAGAGCTGGCCCCACGCCACCGAGAAAGTCAGCCGCAGGAAGAATCTCGGATCTTGTTATAGATCAATGTCTAGAGTGTCGTCCTGAAGTGAATGTGGGAAGGCTTGAAAATATGAACAATTAATTAGGCCCTGTAAAAGGGAGTATCAATCTATCTGTACCTACAAAAGGTGAAAAAGTGCCTGCTGCTAATCTAGGGTCAGGTCAAGTTACTCCCTCCAAGCAACATCCTATTGATTCTTTCTCCTAAATATCTCTTTGATATATCACTTGCCTGGTTACTACAGATTAACCCAATCTCTGGGTCCCATCCAATCTATTGACCCCATAGAAACCAGGTATATTTTCATACCAGACGAATCTGATCATCTCCACCCTCCGTGTAAGTCCTTCAATAGGTTCCTCTTCCTAAGGATTAAATCCAAGTCCTTAGCATGACATTCATAGCCCTTTCTGATTCAGTCTTAGCCTACCTCTCCAGCATCATCCTGCTTATTTCTGATTTCTTTCCTGACTTCTGCTATTCCAAACTATGTGGGTTGATGGCGCAAATTTTTCTGCCTCTTCAGTTCCCTCTGCTTGAAATACTCTGATCATTCATTTTTTTGTTGTTCAGTTTTATTGACATATAACTCACATACTATACAATTGAACCATTTAAATGCTTTTTAAAATATGTTCACAGAGTTATGCAATCAGCCCCACAATTAACTTTAGAACATTTTCATCACTCCAAAAAGAAACTCTAGAGCCATTAGCAGTCCCACTACATCGTTCCCCTGGCTAGCTCTAGGCAACCATTAGTCTGCTTTCTACCTCTATAAATTTGCCTATTCTGGACAATTCATATAAATGGTATCATAAAATATGTGGTCTTCTGTGACTGGATTCTGTCACTTGGTAAGGTTTATCCATATTGTAACATGTATCAGTATTTCATTCCTTTTTATTGCTGAATAACATTCCATTGTATGGATATAATATGTTTTCTTTATCCATTCATCAATTGATGGACATTTGGGTTGTTTCCACTTTTGGGCTATTATGAATAATTCTGGTATGAACATTTATGTACAAGTTTTTGTGGTGACATGTTTTCATTTCTCTTGGACATATATCTAGGAGGGGAATTTCTGGGTTATATGGTAATTTTATGACAAACTGATTTCCAAAACAGCTATACCATTTCACATTCCCACCAGCAATGTATTATGGTTCCAATTTCTCCACATCCTTGCCAACACTTGTTATTATCTATCTTATTACAGACCCTAGTGGGTGTGAAGTTATATCTCATTGTGGTTTTGATTTGCATTTCCCTGATGGCTAATGATGTTGAGCATCTTTTTACGTGCTTATTGGCCATTAAATAATTGCTTTGGAGAGATGTCTATTCATTTGCCCCCTTTTAAATTGGGTTATTTATCTTTTTATTATTGAGTCATAAGACTTCTTGTATATATTCTGGATGCAAATCTTTTATCAGATATATGACTTGCAAATGTTTTCTCTCATTTTATGAGTTGATTTTTCACTTTCTTGATGATATAATTTGCAGCCCAAAAGTTTTACATTTTGATTGAGTACATTTTATCCTTTTAAAAAATTTTTCTTGTACTTTTGGTGTCATATGTAAAAAGGCTTAGCCTAACTCAAGGTCAAAGATTTACTCCTAAGTTTTCTTCTAAGAGTTTTGTTTTAGCTCATATATTTAGACCTATGATACATTTTAGTTAATTTTTGTGTAAGAAAGGGGTCCAACTTCATTCTTTTGTATGTGGACATACACCATTTGTTGAAAAAGACTATTCTTTCCCACCATTTGTTCCTGCACCATTTGTTGCAAGAGACTATTCTTTCCCACAATAAATTGTCTTTGCACCCTTGCCAAAAATCAATTTGCCATAATTGCAGTGTTTATTTCTAGACTTTCAATTCTATTCCATTGATCTATGCCAGTACCACACTGTTCCTATTATTGTAATTTCGTAGTAAATTTTGAAATCAGGAAGTGTCCTTCAACTTTGTTCTTTTTCAAGATTTCTTCAGATATTCTGGATCTCTTGCATTTCCATATGAATTTTAGGTTCAGCTTGTCAATTTCTTCAAGAAATGGCAGGTGGAATTTTGATAGGACTTTTGTTGACTCTGTAAATCCATTTGAGGAGTATTGCCATCTTTTTTTTTTTTTTTAAGATTTATTTATTATTTATTTTATTTATTTTTGGCTGCTTTGGGTCTTAGTTGCAGCACATGGGATCTTTGTTGAGGCATGCGGGATCTTTCATTGCAGCGCGTGGGCTCTTTGTCATGGTATGCAGGCTTCTCTCTAGTTGTGGCGTGAGGGTTTTCTCATCTCTAGTTGTGGCGCGCAGGCTCCAGGGCACATGGGCTCTGTAGTTGTGGTGCACGGGTTCCAGAGCATGTGGGCTCTGTAGTTTGCAGCATGCAGGCTCTCTAGTTGAGGTGTGCAAGCTCAGTAGTTGTGGTGCGTGGGCTTAGGTGCCCTGCAGCATGTGGGATCTTAGTTCCCTGACCAGGGATCGAACCCACGTCCCCTGCATTGTAAGGTGGATTCTTTTGCACTGGACCACCAGGGAAATCCCGAGGAGTACTGCCATCTTAACAAAATTATGTTTTCTGATCGATGAACATGAATGTCTTTCCACTTATTTGGGTCTTCTTTAATTTCTTTCAACAATGTTTTATAGTTTTCAGAGCACAGGTCTTATACTCCTTTGTTTAGTTTGTTCCTAAGTATTTTATCCTTTTTGATGCTTTTTTTTCTTTTTTTTCCTGATATTTGTGACTTTATTCTTCCATTTGAAATAGCACTTGATAAGAAGACTTATGGATAGCTTTCTGACTTTACTAATGATGTACTGTGTGAAATTGAGTAAGCTATAAATCTTTACACTTTAGTGTGTTATACATTAACTAAAACTAACATCAATCTCAGAGGGAAATCATATATATGTAGAAATCTACAAATAATGTATAAAATTATGCATTATAAAAGCAACATTAAGCCTTTAGACTGTGTTGTGTCTTTGTTGCTGCATGCAGGCTTTCTCTAGTTGCAGCAACTGGGGGCTACTCTTCATTGCAGTGCGCATGCTTCTCATTGCAGTGGCTTCTCTTGTTGCAGAGCCTGGGCTCTAGGCATGCGAGCTCCAATAGTTGCAGCATGCAGGCTCAGTAGTTGTGGCACAAGGGCTTAGTTGCTCCACAGCATGTGGGATCTTCCTGGACCAGGGATCGAACCTGTGTCCCCTGCATTGGCAGGCGGATTCTTAACCACTGTGCCACCAGGGAAATCCCTTGATGCTATTATAAAGGGAATTGTTTTCTTAATTGTATTTTCAGATAATTTGCTGATAATGTATACAACTACAATTGATTTTTGTATACTGATCTTTTATCTTGCAACCTTACTGAACTCATTTATTAGTTCCAATAAATTTTTAGTAGATTCCTTAGGCTTTTCTGTACACAAGATAATGTCATCTGCATATTGTCTTCCTTTTCAATTTAGATGCCTTTTATTTCTTTCTCTTGCCAATTGCCCTGGCTAGAACTTCTAGTACAGTATTGAATGGAAGTGGTGAGAACAATGTGGAGATTAAACAACATGCTACTGAACAACCAATATGCCAAAGAAGAAATCAGAAGAGAATATAACACACCAAGGCTTATGAGATGCAATAAAAGCAGTCCTAAGAGGGAAGTTTATAACAATAAATGTCAACATCAAAAAAAAGAAGGATCTCACATCAACAACCTAACTTTATACCTCAAAGAACTAGAAAAAGAAAAGCAAATGAAGCCCAAAGTTTGTAGAAGGAAGGAAATAAGAAAGATCAGAGTGGAAATAAATGAAATAGAGACTAAAAGGACAATAGAAAGGATCAATTAAACTGAGAGCTGTTTTTTAAAATAGTTAAAAAAAAAGAGGATGCAAATAAATAAAATCAGAGATGAAAGAGGAAACATTAAAACTAATATCGCAGAAATACAAAGAACCATAAAAGACTACCATGAAAAATTATACACCAAGTTAGACAGCCTAGAAGAAATGGATAAATTCCTAGAAACATACAACCTACCAAGAATGAATCATGAGGAAATAGAAAATCTTATCAGAACTGTTACTAGTAAGGAGATTGAATCAGTAATCAAAAATCTCCCAACAAACAAAAATTTAGGACCAGGTGGCTTCACTTTTAAAGTGGCTTCAACATTCAAAAAAGAATTAATCAGCCATTTAAATGGCTTCAACATTTAAAGAAGAATTAATACCAATCCTTCTTTCAAAAAGTAGAAGAGGAGGGAACACTTCCAAAGACATTTTAAGAGGCCAGCACTACCCTATTCCAAAACCAGATTAAGGACACCACAAGAAAATAAAATTACAGGCCAATATCCCTGATGAATACAGATGCAAAAATCCTCCACGAAATATTAGCAACCTGGTTATTCATCCCACACTTGAATAGGGAAAGCTATAGGAAACATAGTAGTGTTATTTGAGGGAGTATTCTGAAAAAAAAAAAAAAGGTAAATTTTCCATGGAGTGAGCACAGTGATGTGGGGCATTCTGATTGCTAATCATGGTATCTACCTGGAGGCCCGTAAAAGGAGGGCATCCCAAAGTGTGTTCTGCTTTACTAGATTGGATAGAAGCTCCTCTGAAAAAGCTTCTCTTAAATCTATTTTTTCATTTAAATTCTGTATTTGGATCACTGCCTCTACTTTCCTCTGGGTATCATGTTATCCTTGGAAATACGCTGCCTCTTCAAAATTACTCAGACTACTTGGGGTAGTCTTGTATATTAACCTTTCTATTTCTCTTAATCTTTTTCAAGTAGCCTGTGATTCTCTGGCTGATACTGTGTTCAACACTGTCTGGACCTTGGGCTGCCGGCCCTTTATGAACAGTCAGCGGGCAGCCTGCATCTGTGCAGAAGAGGAGAAAGAAGACTTATGAGGAAGAGGTGATTCCTTTCCCGTTTTGAGTGACACCACAGCCGTCAGTCTGGGAGATGGTAGTACGGCAGATGTGTCTCATTCTTTTTTCCAAAAGTTTGGATACCACAAAGCAGGAGAAAGGAAACACTATTCTACAGCTGAAAAGTGAGTCATCGTTTGAGGAGAACTGGAAAAAAGACATGGAGTGATTTGAAGACTACTCTTCACTTTAACACTGGTCTCCCCAACCAAGACATATTTGCCCGGAAATTCAGTTCTTAGTTTAAAGACTAAAACACCAGGATTCCTGGAATTAATAATTATATTCATAAGTGAAATTTTGGAGAGTCCAACCACTTGGGAGGCAATGACTTTCCTCTGGTCCATGTTTCAGTTGCCAGTAGGCATCTCACATTTAATAAAGTGTACTTTATAGAAAATTTGAAAAGAGATGAATGAATTCCATTATCACCAATATGCTTCCATTTCACTTAGAGAAGAGAACAGAACCCAACCTGGTAAGTTCCATCAATGATAACAGTTATTCCCACTGGTGCTGAAGAGATAAGAACAAGGCAAGGTCAGAGGCTTACCTGATTAAAACCAACGGAGGTAGAGGTCAGATGGCGTTAGGCCTCTAAGGTTCCATTTTTTTTTCCTTCTTTGAACTATTCCTGTTGAAATTCCCAATTACTAAGCGGTATTAGTGTCCTGTTAACATCTGAGAAGCCCTCGGTAAAAACTGCCACTGAAGACAGCTAGGAAAATCCCTGAAAACTGAGGGGAGTGAGAGACTGAGGGCCATTCCCTAAACTATGGTTCTCAGCCCTGATTGCAGATTAGAGTCACCTGAGGAGCATTAAAAAAACCAAAGAATCTCTGTGGGGTGTGGTACCTACGTATTTGTATTTTAAAAACACTCCCCAGTGATTCTGATGCACCGTGAGGCCTGAGGGCCACTAAAGTCAGGGACTGACAAATGAAGGCCCATGGGCCAGATCAGGCCCAACACCTGTTTTGGTAAAGTTTTACTGGAACGCAGCCAGGCTCACATTTGTTTACGGCTGTTCCTGTGCTAAGACAACAGAGTTGAGTAGTTGTGACAGGGCCTGTATGGTCCAGGAAGCCTAAACTAGTTACCCTTTGGCCCTTTACAGAAAAAGTTTGCCAACCTTTGATCTACATCATTTTATCCTTTCCCTTCCTTTTGTTAATTAATTTCACTGGTTCCAATACGAAGTGTTTGTTGCAGTTGTTTCTAAAAAAAAAAAAAAGAAGAAAAACTGTTTTCTGATCTTATGTAAAGCCATAAAATGAATTGGCATATTAAGAAAGCAGATTTAACTGCAGATAACATTAATCTCTGTGGTTTAGGATATTTATCTCAATAAAATTTATTAAGCACCTACAAAATAAAGTATGGTATAGTTTTATACCTTTTTCTATTGTCTTATCAGTCTGAGGGCATGGAATGCCAAATAACAGGGTATATGGTACCACATTTTAATTCTGTCTACGGTTCAGTCATTGAACCACTTAAATGCAAGCTAGTGAATTTATTAACATTTATTAATTGAAAATAGTTTACTTAAGACAGCATAAAAACCTCAGAGGAAAATATTGTGCAGGAGAATATCCAAATAGTATTTTTTTAGTGCACACTTACAGTGATAAACTTCCAAATCCTCTATAACTACTCTGTCTTTGAATGGAAATTTCAGGGTATAATTATTGTTTACATATTTAAGGAGTCAGTGGGTATTTAAGTCATAATTTCAAGCAACTATTTAATTTTTTTAAGTTCCTAATTTGAAATACTATACCCAACTTCTGATTTTAGTCATGCTACTGCATCCAACACTAGGTGTTTTATTGCAGGAAAGAAATGGGGGGCATGGGGTGAGCTGCTTTCTTGGTGCACAGCGCAGCTTTCCACATTAGGAAGATGAAGCCCCACCTGAGACAGGTTGGTCAGCAGTGAGGTGATCTTTCCCGACACCTAGAGTCAGAGTGAGTCAGTTCTGGGAGTTTGTCTAAACCCACAGTATAAGGTTTAAAGCAGCGCTGTGTTCTAGGGTGTCGGCTGATGTTCTCAGAGGGCGAGGGGAGAATTCCATAGAGATAGGCAGCCAGAAGTAGGACTCGGGTGCTGGGTCACCCTAGTCCTCCCAGTTGATGCTGATGGGGCCGCCTGTCAGCACCTGGCTCTGTGGACCACTGTCATTCTCTCCTCCTACTGCCTCACGACGCATTCGCTGGTGGCAGCCCTGGGCACAGCGGGAACGCTCGTCCAGCATCCCGCAGACAAGGACCCGGCAGTGCAGGAACACTTCCTAGAAAGATCATAATGATAATGAACAAAAACAGTGAAAAGAGCTGCCACTTGGGGGCTGCTTACTAGGAGCCAGACACAATACCAAACGTTTCATATGTATTATCTCATTTCATCTAAACAACCACCCTTTGAGATAGATATCGTCATCCCCATTTTACAGATGAGGAAACTGAGACTTAGGAGGTTAACGAACTTGCCCATATTCACACATTTAGTAACATGGCAAACACGAGTCATGTGGGTGATTTAAAACCCTACATCCATAACTTCTGCCTTTGTGCAGGGACACAAGAGACCTCTGTGAAGACAACATCTAATAACGTTAACATCTTGGTTCTTCACATCAAGATCTGGCATAACATGGGCTCCCACGCACTTCTGTGTAAAATAACAAGTTCTTTCTCCAAGCTTCTTCCTATAAGTAACTTCCCCATGCATGCTGCCTAGCTGAGGAGGAAGATCAGGGTTAGTCATCATGGTTAACAATTGTTCTAGAACAGTGATGTAGCTGGACAGGACATAAATACACTTAAATGCAGTATGGAAAAGACTGCTGGTCTCTTAAACTTCCTTTTGTTTATGTGTTTCGACAACTCTACTAAAACAAAAAACAAAAACCTTCTACCTTACAGAGTATACATAGCCTCTTATAACCTCTATTCATGTATATACATTAAAAAAAAAAACTATCACATTCAATTTGCATGTAAATTTTTATGACAATAGTTTTTTCATATCTCCTTTTTCTATATTTCATTCTGCATTAACTGCTTAATATTGCATTAACTGATACACTGGTTTAAACAACACCTCTCTCATAACAGTGCTCTATAAACACATTCAACAAGTCATGTTTTACTTTTTGTTTTTGAGAAGCTGTCAGAATTGAAATTTTTAGACGATGATAATTTTATGGTTATTACACATTGTCAGACCACTTTCCAGAAAGTATACCAATTTATACTGCCACTGTATACATCACCCTCTAGCCTTGCAAGTTGGGATTTATAATCTTTATAAATGTAATATGTATAAAATAGTCTTATAATAATTATTTTAATTGGCATGTAAGTACTATTTTCATTGAACATTTCACTATTTGTCTTTTCTGCAAATATTCTGTCCATATACTTTGCCACGTGACCACTACACAGGCTTTTTCAACCACATCTGCTCACAAGGATTTTATATTATAATCACATAGTACTTTCTTTGAACAAGCCCAGTTATTTTACTGGGGGGGGCAGATAATTGTGACATTCATGGAGGTGTTAAGCTTCTAGATGGCCAGTTTTATAGTATTTTTCATAGAGGTGATGCAGATCCTAACTGTGGGCTTGTGGAATGTGAACAAACTGGGACACCATGAAGGAAGGCTGGAGAGGAGAGGTACCTTTACAAGGTAAAGGTGTTCAGCTCACCTTGTGGTCTTTGCCCACAAACTTGAAGACAGGGACCTGGAAGTGCTTTGCAAGGTGATCCCGTGATGTGTACTGCTTTACTGAGTCATCTGAAACACAGCTGGAAGTAGGGCAGGATAGCACGTAAGACTTGATTGTTTAAACAGAGGTGGAAAAACAATCCAGTCCAACGTGTTTGTTCCAAGGACAGGCAAACTGGGTGGAGGAGGCTGGGCTGCACTCAAGATTTTTGAGAATGAAAGAAAAATGAAATCCCCTCCCTGTGAAGGCATCTTCAGACACAGGCCTGCTCATTAACGCTGTCGGTCCCGTCTCTCATTCTCTGTACCCACAAACTGGGCACAAGGACCTCCTGTTAAGTCAATGTATTGAAGTATTAGCAACAGCAGCAACATTTGTTTCAGAGATATCTTTTGAAATCAAGGTATCTTTTTAAGGCTGTATTTTCATTTGTAATATATTGCAGGAATTCTGCATTTACGTACTTTATTATTGATTTGAGAAGGCTTTTCTTTAACTAGATTTCACTGTATTTATAGACACTCGCCCCTGAAGGGGATCCAAAGGTGAGCAAACCCCAATTTGTACAACAAAGAGCTGCATAAAGATGTCAGTTTCTTAGAGAATAACTGGATCTATTGGGGAAAATCATTCACCTTCAAAATGTTTTAATTCCTCTTTTCCCAGATTTAATGCTAAATTTTAGTTTGATAGGGCTTTGGGGTTTTAATCTCAGGTCTACCACTTAAAGTGAAACTCCTAGGCTCGCCTCAGGATTAGTTGAGGGTAAAGAAGGGTTAGTAATGCTCCACTTTGAGGCGAAGGTTTAGTACTGATGAACCGTTTCTCCTAAAGGCCAGGGCTCACACATGTATTGTCTTTTCCATTCTGAATTCAAAAGGAACTTTTTTCCTGACTGTTTTCCTTTTATGGATACTTAATAGTTCCCGTCTACCAGGCCAGTAAAAAAGTGGGATCAAATATAAAAGCCTATAAAAGTTGATACTTGGCTCCACATGCTTACAGACCACTTTCTAGTTCATTGTTAATTGCTGTTTCAGGGCAGTTGAAAAATCCAATAAAATTATTTAAAAATAAGACATCTTGACTTGTATTACCACTACTACTTTATTCCCCTAAACTGAAGAGGATCTAAACGTATAATGTGGTTTCTGTTATTTCCTGTATTTATGTACACATTTTCATTTTCCTGAGGTTAAATGAATTTATACCATCTTCTGATTATGTTCTCTAATAAATACCTAATGCATATCTAATCTGTGTGACACACTCTGCTGGGGGCTGCACAGGAGATAGAGATGACCAATATGGTCTGTGACGTCAGGGAGCTTAAAGCCCAGTACCTATGAAAACAATAGTAACGTGACATTAAAATGGCACTTTTCATGTGAATGCCTCAGCATTTTCAATTTATCTTTACCTAAAAATACTATTTTTAAAAAATTGAAGTATAGTTGATTTACAGTGTTGTGTTAGTTTCTGGTTATACATATATATTCTTTTTTGTATTCTTTTCCATTATAGGTTATTACAGGATAGTGAATATAGTCCCCTGTGCTATACAGTAGGACCTTGCAGTTTATCTATTTTATATATAGTAGTTTGTATCTGTTAATCCCAAACTCCTAACTTTTCCCCCCATTTCCCCTTCGTTAACCATAAGTTTGTTTTCTATGTCTGTGAGTCTGTTTTTGTTTTGTAAATAAGTTCATTTCTATCATATTTCAGAGTCCACATATAAGTGATATCATATGAGATGTGTCTTTCTCTGTCTGACTTACTTCACTTAGTATGATAATCTCTAGGTCCATCCATGTTGCTGTAAATGGCATTATTTCATTCTTTCCTATGGTTGAGTAGTAAAAATACTATTTTTTTTTAAAGGGAAGATGTGGCAGAAAGAGTTGTTGCAGGGCAACACGTTACAGAGTAGAACCCAAGACAAAGTCTGGCTCTTGATTTGGTGTTTGCTGTGATTAGACAATGCTAGTTCATCAACTCCAAGTTCATGTGCTAAAGAAAGTAACAATGGTATAGGAAAATCCAAAATAACTGATTACCCAAAAGTTGTCCAATATTTGATTTTGGAATTCAATGTTTCTTTTTCTGGAGATAAACTTTCTAATTCTACTTTGCTTAGGTTTGCATTAAATTATTTTGCATTCTCAGAGCATATGCCAACTAAACTAGAGGGAGGTGAATCAGATGTGTTAAATATCAGCCTGAATTAAATTTAAGCTGAACACAGTGAATAATCAAACAATTTACAAATATAAGTAAACTGCATTATGTTTATTTTAGGGCTCTGAACTAGCCCCAGATTAGTATTATAATAAATACTCATTCAGTAGTTCATTAGACAAATATTTAATGACTTTTACTGTAGGCAAGGCATTGAGGAGGAAGGAAGGAAGATATCTAGTTCAGGTCAGAAGGAATCAGGGAAGGCTTCATGGAGGAAAGAAATCCCAATGTGTCTCGAAGGACCAGTAAGAATCAGACAGGAAGAAAAAGGGAAGAAGATTTCAGGCAGTGGAAACAGCAGGTGCAGAGTCAGGAGGGTGTAAGGAACAACAGAATTTGGAAATTGCCCATGGTTCCCTTTGGCAGGAGCAGAAACTGGAGAAGGTAGAGGTCAGAGGGCGAGGAAGAGCAAGCCAAGCTGAGAGTTGGATTCTATCTTGAGGGATTATCTCAAATGCACCACTACTGTCCTAGCGAATATTGTACTATCTAATATTGTACCGGAAATGGGACTGTTTTCCTGTGAATAGTGGAAACAGGCCCACACAGCAGTGTTTTTGAGTTCCGTCTATGCTTTTCAACAATTTTAATATCTTCCATAGCATTTTGTTGTTGTTTTGTGCGTACTAACGGCTGGAAAATTAAACAGCACAGCTTCTTAGAACTGTCTAAAATAAAAATACATAGTCAGTCCTAACTGAGGGTCTGAATAACAAGCTTTATTGAGATTGCAGGTTACATGTTTTCCCAGTAAATGAGTTAAGACTATACGTTTATGTTTGCAAAAAGTAAATAAGAGGGGCAGGAGAAAACTTGGGGTAAGTGAAATATTCACTGTCTTGATTGTAGTGATAGCTTCACCAGGGTGTATACGTCAGAACTTATCAAACTGTACACTTTAAATATGTACATTTATTGTATGCAAATAGCACTGCAATAAAGCTGTAGAAGAATTTGAAAGGAACCCAAATCCATTCTCCCCCAAAAGTAAATCCATTCCCTAATCTACTTAGCACTAATTATATGACTAAAAAAAAGATAAAAATTGATGCTTCTACGTTTCATTTTAAAACTTTGTGGAGAACCCTTTAAGATGGCAAGAAATCTAAAGGGCTTCAGCCCCCTATGAGACCTACTCTTAGCCATCCGAAGCAGCTCAGAACGATGCATTTTCCAGATTCTGAAAACAAGCTAAGGAGGCTACAGGAATCTGAAACTAGAAGTACTCCTGCTGATAAACAGTTAAATTTACCAACCAAAGGAAATCAAGAGGCATCAAAATGTTTTCAGCAGGGATCTGACTATATATATAATATTTTTTCTTTTGGCTGGATACCCAGGGCTCTGTGGAGCTGAGACTTGAGAGCTGGGATTTAGGAGGCTGTTAGAAAGCGTTTTACCTGTCCGGGTGAAAGATAATGAGAGCTGGAATTAAGGCAATAAGAGTGGAGAACCAGGTTGGAGTATTGCTACTTTTAGAAAGGCTTCTCAGTTGATCCTAATGTGCATCAAGGGTTGAAAATCATTGTGCAGGAGAATGATAGCAGCAGGTGAAGCTTGCCTGTGGTGAGAGATCCGGGGAGTTAAAAGCAAAGGAGAAATTTCAGTCTATCAGGCCAATTAGCAAAGGGCATGAACTGAGGCACATCTATGGTGCTCTGACTAGACTATTTGCCTTTTCTTAAGCTGCAGGTCCTGATCTGCCTGAGATATGTCCCATCTGACATTGAGAATGAGGAAGAAACTGATGAGATACTACTATGAGTTTGGGATGTGAGTGTAATTTTCCTGGGAATGTAAGCAGTGGGCGTGGTAACTGCAGGCTTCCAGCGATACACGGAGACAAGCAAAGTTCTCAATCCAAGCATCCTCAGGGAATACGGAAATCGCCTTTGTATAAAACAAGCAAACAGAAACAAACTTCACCTGATCCTTCTTCTCCTAAAACTGACCAAGTATTTCTTCTCTCTCTTTCACTACCAAACTTCTTAAAAGAGGGGCCTGCATTTGCTGCTCCCACTTCCTAACCCTCTTGCATTTCTCAGCCCCCACTTGCCACCCATGCTCTACAATCTCTCTGGGCAGGTTAATCCTATAGTTTTGACTATAAACAGGGGCGATTCTCTGTCCTTTGTCTCTAGTCTTGACCTTGTTCCTAGGTCTGACACGCATTTCCAACTGCCCACTGAACTTCTCTGCCTTAGTATCCTGCAGGTATTTACAATACAATATTATTATTTGGAATTATCATATTCGATATTTTCACAGCAAATCTGCTTTTCAACCTGTGTCCTTTCATCTTGGTTAAGGTCATCTAGTCAGTCATACGAGCTAGACCTCTTGGAGTCATTTTGGACTCCCCTCTCCTTCACCAGTTTTTACCACCAAAATGCGCACAAACGGTTTCTGAACTAATTAAGAGCTGGCGAGAGTGCTGCGGTGGTTTTAGGAAATGACTGAGTTTGCTCTCGCGCCCAGAGGTCGGATGTGAACTGGGGCTAATCCATCGTCCAAGCAGCCTACTTACCCATCCCGGATGAGGTAGTACTTCAGGATCTCGTCGATCTTGGACGTAGGGGTGGCAAAGCAGCTCTCCACCAGGCTTTCTAAACCATTCACGTGCACCAGGGGCTCAATGCCAAAGTAGAGGGAGTCTCGCAGCTTGAGGGTGGGCAGAGCTTCCCGGTAAGGCTCTTCGAACTCATGGTCCTTGAAGATCTCCAGAGTGAAAGGGAAGATCCCGTGACTGCGGCTCATGATTTCCAGCGGGGTGTTGCGAAGGTTGGGAACGTAGCCTTCGGAAATGGTGTACAGGCGCGGGAACTCACACGTCACAGGGATCAGCAGTTTGCTGGTCCGGATGATGATGTCGCCGCTGCTCCCTGGGGTCTGCTTGGGTAGACCTGTCACAAGGTTGCTAGCCACGATTTTGTCGTTCACCACCTGAGCCAGGCCAGGGCCAGGAGAGGAGAGTCTATGTTTATTTCCACAGAGCGCCTCAGCCCCCGCCCACCGTAACGTTCTCCAAATTTCTTTTGACATCAAAGCACGTGAGAGATTTGGTTGCTGAAGCCTGAAGCGTTTGTTTTTTTTTTTTAATTGCTTCTCCTCCTTTTAGCAAGATATTTTGACTGTTAAAGAGTTTTACATACCACTTCATGGTCAACCCACACATCCCTTTGGAGTATTAGTCATAAAAACTTGAGCTATGCAGAATCAGCCAATTCAAAGCTCTGATATTTTAGAAAAGAACAGCTTCTGTCCATTATTCTTTTTCTGGAATCCTAGACCTGGTGATGGTGCTGCAGCATGACCTTGTGCTGAGCTCAACCCCACGCAGACTTCAGCTGTCGCATTTACCCAGATGATTTTTTAGTTCTTCGTCTCCAGCCTTGTCTGCTCTCCTGTGCGCCAGAACCCCTGGCTCATCGTAGGGCATTTCCATTTGATTATCCACAGATACAACAAACACAATTTGCCTAAAGTGGGACCTTCTCCTCATATATCTCCCCCATGTCTCACCCCAAATCTCATTAGCTCTCTGATTTTCTCTAAGTTGGATTCAATAAATAAGTATTTGTTTATTTGGTTGCAAGGGCCTCTACACTGATCTCCTGGGTCCAGGTCCTCATTTTTCTATCCATCTTGCCCACTTCTGATTTCATCATGACAGTGCCTGCTTAATCCCGTTCCTATGGGAAAAAGCCCAAATGTCTCACCACAGCACACAAAGCAGATGTCTGGAAGCATAGTCTCCCCCCATCTACTTTTCCAGTCTCCTTTTCCAATCAGGCTGTGTTGCCCATTCACTCAGCATAGGCCTCAAGAATTCCCGTCTCTGAGACTGGCTCACTTGTTTCCCATCTGAAATGCCCTTTCCTTTCGTCTCTGCCTGTATAAACCACACACATGCTTCCACCCCAATTCAAGTCCCACTTGTCTTGACTGTTCCAGTGTTTGTCCCTTTCTGGACTCCTATACCACCCGTCAACTGTATCACTGTCTCTTATTTATAATTTGTGTGTGTTTTTATCTCAGTACTACTGTGTATGTTCCTAAAAGTCAGGAATCTTATTTCACATATCCCTCAGGCTCCCAGCACAGGGCTGTGCACAGATTCTTGTAGGAAAGTACAAACCTTTTACCTCTAACTGGTTCAATCCCTGAACTCATTTGCTACCTCATAAATGAACCATCATCTATATCAGTCACTATCTTCAAGTACAATAATTGGTCAGAGGAGACATAGCCAGCCTCCTGGTACTGGTGCTGATGCACTTAGAAAGATGTCTGCACATACTGGAGAGATGGTACTACTTGAGAACGGAAAGAGCAGAATTCTTTTTAAGCCGCTGTCTTCCCAGTGTTGGGACCACAGCACAGCAGATGCTGAATAACACATTTGTTAAATGAATGGTATATGATTTTTTGAACTCCATTCTTTTATGTGGAAATATTTCATCTATGACACAAGCCACACTGCACACCTCTGTCAACAACTTCCCAAATAACTGGATTTGGTCATTCCCCAAGGGTCCTTCAGGAAGAACCTACCTCGACCACTGTGCCACATGTCTTGAGGGAGAAGAGGATGTTGACGTGGGTGCCATTGGACACGCCTCGGCAGGAGGTGTTGGTTAGGAAGAGCTCCAGACCGCCGACCAGGTCCCTGGGGATGCTCACTTCAATGGTGTTCGACTTGCAGAACACGGGGACTGCGGGGGCAGAAACTGCTGTGAGAACCGGAAAAGTGGAACTGGGAGAAGGGAAGGAGGATTCTAGGAGAAATAACTTCTCCCTCCCACACCTTGAGCTTTTTGTTCTATCCTCAAGGAACTCTCTGAGGCTCGAAACAAATTGGTGAATAAAACCTGGACTCCTAACTCCCAAGGTTGTGGTCAAATAATGCTCCTCAAATACTATATTGTTTCCCAAATGAGAAAATACTGTGTCAAAATTTCAATCCAACAAACATTTATTTCAAAGTGTGTCTAGCATAACTCCATGCACTGAAACACCTAAAGGATGAACTTTTAGCACAAACACAATTTATTGGCAATACAGAAAAAGCACTGCTTTGATATAGGCTTAAATTACATAACGCTACCGCTTTGACTTTACCATTAATTACTGCCCCATAAAACAGAGGTAAGAAAAACAGCGTTAGCGCACGTGGGGAAGAGTTCTAAATTGTCCTTGCATTGCTCAATAAACCATAAACTATAAAATTCACTTTAATTTAATATAAAAAGATTGCTCTTCCTTAGCGTTCACTTCTCTAGACTGTACAAATATTCTAAAAGGAGTACAAAGGGTACTGTCAGACAATATGTGAGGGCAGTATCAGTATGTGAGGGCATATCACAGCAATGGCTTAGTATAAAGAAGTCACATATAGGTGCTCATTAAATACTTGCTGGATGAGTGAATTAATTTTCTGGACATAAATAACTAGATTTCCAGAAAATCGTTCTCAGAGGATTGTTGATGATCAGATTGTACATGTAGGGGGAAGGATCAGTTCCCAGGGCTTTCAACTTTTCATAAGCCAATTATCTGTTAGAAAAGAGAGGAACTCCATCTAAATTAAGTATTAGTTATACAACTAATAATAGAAATTAGAGAAAGAAATCAAAAGTAAAAAGCAAAGGAAACTGTGTGATCTAGCAATCCTGTTTCTGAGTATAGGTCCAAAAGAATTGAAAGCAGGACCTCAAAGAGATATTTGCACACCCGTGTTCATAGCAGCATTATTGACAAGCAATCCAAATGTCCATCAACGGATGAATGGATAAACAAAGTGTGGTATACCCATGCAGTGGAACAGCTTTATAAAGGGAAGGAATCCTGTCATATGCTGCAACATGGATGAACCTTGTGGACAATTTGCTAAGTGAAATTAAGTCAACCACAAAAAGACAAATACTGTAGGAGTCCACTTATATGAGGTACCTAAAGTAGCTGACTTCATGGAAATTGAAAGTAGAATGGTGGTTGCCAGGGGCTGGAGGGAGGAAGGAATGAGGAGTCCTTGTTTTAATGGGTATAGAGTTTCAGTTTCGCAAGATGAAAAAGTTCTGAAGATTCGTTGCACAAAAATGTGGATATATATATAACACAACTGAACTATACATTTAAGATTGGTTTAGATGGTAAATTTTATGTTATATTTTTTTACCACAATTTTTGAATGGTTCCAGAGTGAACACACGCTGCTAAAAGAGGTGGTGTTCTAAAAGATGAGAATCTTGACACACTTGGTTGAGGAAGGCAGGGAGATTAAGAGGGAGGAATTAAGAGCAGAGGTTGAGCGTGTACTACCTTGGCAAGTGTGGTTATCCTCA
The DNA here is from genome assembly GCF_965194825.1 of Balaenoptera physalus. NCBI lineage: Eukaryota > Metazoa > Chordata > Mammalia > Artiodactyla > Balaenopteridae > Balaenoptera > Balaenoptera physalus. The sequence goes on from NC_138893.1 coordinate 84,073,366, forward strand.
GACAGCACCAAGCCCCGGGGACATTCACACTGATAGCCCTTCTCAGACATAAGGCAAGAATGGCTGCAGCCGCCATTGTTATTGTGGCATCCCTCAATGTCTGCAATAAAAACCAAAAGAAAAGGGAATGATATTGTAGCCCTCTTCCCCAAGAATTCTGGTTCTTGGACTGGTACTTTGCATCAGGCATTGTACTTGACTTATCACAGTATCACTGGGGCCCAACTCAGTCACTGAGACATGACATCCACAAAGAAGTTTATTAAATGTTAAAGCTACAAAGAGCAATCTTACAACACACATAGCTCTAACCATTTAAGCTGGTCATTTTGTAGAATGCCCTTCAATCCGGCTTTGTCTGTTTTTCTCATGGTTAGACTACAATTTTGGGGAGGAAGACCCGAAAGTCATTTCTTAATTTCTGTAACATTTAGTCCACCCACTTTGAAATTTTATAGAGCATTATTGATGTAAAAGGGACTGACAGAATATAAATTCACCTAGAGCAGCTAAATGGATCAGAGTTAGTCAGAGCTATTACCAATGGTTGGATCACCAGCCCCTCTCCTCAGATCTCTAGGAATAATAGCACTGGAGATATGTTTCTTGGGCTGACAGCACATTATAAAAATGAAACCTGGACAACACACTGAAAGATTCCACTCAACTGAGCTCTTTGTGACATTCCTCTTATGAGGTAGTTTTTTTAAAGTTTTCTTTTTAAAAGTTTTCCATTTTCAAAAAGCATACTCATCAAATGTGCAAAAAGGAAAAATATTCAGTTGAAAAATGAAGAAACTACCACATAATGTCATAGTTAGCGAGGAAAAATAATGACCTTTGTGGGCTCTGGATATGATCTTCTAGATCATGGGTCATCAAACTATGGCCTCCTTAAAAAAAAAAAAGAAAAGACTATGGCCTGCTACATGTTGTTGTAAGTAAAGTTTTATTGGCACACAGTCATACCCATTTATTTCCCTATTGTCTATGGGTGCTTTCTCATTACAAGGGCAGAGTTGAGTAGTTTCAACAGATTCCATATGGTCCGCAAAGCCTTAAATATCTACTATTGTGTTTATGCGGAAAAAGTTTGCTGGTCCCTGTTTTAGAGGTAAGATAATAAAAGGGAATACGTTCAGGAATCCCCTGGTGGTCCAGTTGTTAGGACTCCACATTCTCACTGTCAAGGGCCTGGGTTCGATCCCTAGTTGGGGAAATAAGATCCTACATGCCACATGGCGTGGCCAAAAAAAAAAAAAAGGGAATGCTTTCAAATCATGTAAGATGTTCACGGAAATATATGAGCCAATTTCCAGTTATAGTTAAAAGTCTCACTTCATTAATAATAAAAATATTAGTCCTCAGTAAATTAACTTGAGATGAATCAATTTTTGTGAAACAGGGAGAGAGAATAAATTTGCAATGAATTAACCTTTGCAAAATTTAGGAGAGATTAGGCTATCACCTGTTTATAAATCTGTACAGTTAAAAAGGATAAGAGTATTCCTATGGGTTTTTGAAATAGCTGAAAATGATATATAATGGTGTAGAAGAAAGCATAAAATATGCTATAAAATGTTAAAGTCAACATTAATAGGAAATTTTTTTCTTAAAAATGGTCTTCCTTAAGTCAGTTAATTTCCCTGGGCCTCAATTTCAATATATGTAAGATGAAAGGGTTGGATTAAATGTTCACTCAGGATATTTCCAGGTCTAAAATTGCAAAGCACAAAATAAATTGAAATTCTTATTTGGTTTGAAGGATTTTAAGTCTCTTCCAAGGACATACCAAAATGTTTAGAATGGCTATATCTGCAAGTGGGATTGTGGTCATTTTAGTTATCGTTCTTTTACTCCTTTGTATTTTCTTCTATGAACATAACTCTTTCATAATAAAACAAAACAATAGAAGTTACTTAAAAATTAAAAAGAGCTTTTTATTTTAAAAAAGAAGATATGCTAATCTAACAGACTAGCTAAAGAAACAAATATGTTTGGACTATCAATAAAATGTAAGGGTTTCCATAAAAACAAATAAACAAAAAAACAAAACCAAAAAAAAAAAGTAGGGTTTCAAATATGAATCTTAATCCTAAAGTGTAATTCATATTCAAATTTTATCTTCTGCTAAAATACTTTTCAGTTATGATTATTAGGTTTTAAAATTATATGAGGATTAACTTAATATTTCCAATAAAATACTCATGAGTAATTATAAATGTTCCTCATGGAACACTTCATTAATATTTAAATATGTAAAGATCATTGCATAAAATAAGATTTAAGGAGGATTCAGGACATCACTCTTATTCAATAAAATTTAAAGTACATTTAGTCTTTTTACAAGGGACAGTAGTTTGATATCCTGGTTAATGGTCCCTGAGTTAATAATGCAAACTTTGTTGCATGAAATGAATTGTGAGTACTAGCTATGATTTTTCCTTTTGGGGTAGTATTTTATTATTTTGAATATAACTAGAATAAAGTGAAATCGTAAGCAGTATTATACTCTGTTATGCCACAAATTCAATTATCCTCTGGGACAAATCATATGTCCTCTGTAAATAATGATAATTAAGCCATTTATCTCTTCATATAATCTGCAGAATTTTTTTCTTTTTTCGTCTCTCAACTCCCAATATCATGAGATTCAGACTTATTAAAGTGGGAGTGATGAAATTTTAGTTGGGATAATTTGCAAGGGCCTTAGAGAAGGGACATTATCTAAGTTTCATGTCGTAATAGTAGACAATTTCCATTTCAATTATTTGACATACATTACAAATTCTTTTTAGTACTTAATTATATAAAATGTATACAGCATTTCTACTATCAAAAATAGATAAGTTTATATACAAATATGTTCAGAAATTATGTGAATAAAATGCGCAATAGGCTTTAAAAAAATAGATAAGTTTACTTATCTCTAAAAATGTATTAATCTCTAATAAATTCAAAGCATATGAGTAAAAAAAAATGGCTTCATGTTTTCCCAAACTTCCAAGATGGTAAGACTCACCTAGGAACTTGGTAAAAACACAAACTGTAAGGCCCCTCCCGCCCCACTGAACCAGAGTTTCCAGGAGAGAGGCCTGGGAAAGGCCAGCTTTAAAAGCACCCAGGTGATTCTCAGCAGGGAAGTTTGAGAAACACTGCTGTAAACCATTTGTTATGCTACCTACCTCCATTATCTTGCTACTCCAGATGTGCCCCCTGGATGTGCAGCATAGGTGTCACCTAGAAGTTATTCAGAAACGCAATATCTTCACCTGACCCCAGACCTACTGAATCAGAACCTGTACTTTAACAAGATCCCAGGTGATTCGTGGGCACATTAAAGTTTGAGAAACACGGAATACCCTATTTTTATACCCCAAATTAAAATGCAGCTCTCTGCCTCTTGCAAAATGCAACAGCTCCCTCCTGCTAAAGCTTGGAGACAAAATCAACACGGCATTCTGTCTGCAACACGAGCATCCTGCAATGATACTCAGTGATGATGATTTGTGGTTTCTTTACACAGCCAGATTGTTACTCTCTTCTGACGTTGGCCAGTTTTATGAACATCAAAGAATAAGCCAATGGCTTACTGGGGGCTCCTGATGTGAATCCCTTCTTGCCCATCTCACCTTCACATGTCTTGCCATCACTTCTTAGCACACGGCCAACCCCACACTCACAGCGATATGAATTTTTGAGGTTTACACAGATCTCGCTGCAGCCACCATTGTTTTGTTCACATTCATTTTCATCTGTAGAAGAGAGACCACACCATTTACATACTGCTGAGCCATGCAGTCTTTTCCCAAGCCCCTTAGCAGAAACTCCACATCTTTTCAGATCCTGTCCATAGACTTTCTACAAACCAACTCCAATATAATCAGTTTTATTAACCTCATCTCCCCACCAAGTTATTTGTCCCTCTGCCCTCTGCTGGAGCGGGAGGCAGTTAGTTGGTTGCTTGCCAGTTCCCTCCTCAGGGCAAAACTGTTGGGGAAATGAAGTCCCCTTTGTTATTTGGGTTCACCTGCTTGTTTGTATTGGAGAGTCTCACTTTCTCCAATTCCTGAAGATTTGCTAAATAAATAAAACATAAATCAAACTGTGTTTTAAATGCATTAGAGGAATTTGCATTGCAGAAGGATATGTTGGACAGAATTTTTTGTGAAGCAGTCTTCTTTATAACATGAACAACTGCCCTCAAAATCTATTTTAAATATTGGAATATTCCCACATTGTACTTAAGCAATGATTGCTAACATTTTTGAGAATCTGATGAAGGACATGGACTCTTGCTATAAAAAAAAAAATGCACAGTTGGCAACAAATGTCAACCCCCTTCCTTCTACAAACAAAAAAAGGGGAGCTTGAGGAGCTAAATTTGTCATGGCTTGGATATAGGTTATAAACCAGGGACTGGGGTTTAAATACCCACAAGGTGACAGAAGGCATGGCCTTGGGCCCACGAGAGGAGATGAGCTGGAACTGAAACCCTGCTCAAGTCTAGGACCCTGGAAAAGGTATCCCCACAATGAAAGGGGGAGGAGAAGGACTGCTCCAAGGCCCAGGAGAGAAGTAAGGAGCTCTCTGCCTGAGGCTCTAGGAAGGAGAAGAGCCTTCATAAACCCCAAGTTGGGCCCTGCCACGGTTGAAGTATGAACTCATAATTCCCACCTGGCGTGGGGATCTTGAAACTGAGAAACTGATGTAAAATTTGGCCTGGACTGGTGAAGCTTCTGTGACAAAAGCAATCGAAAAACTCTCTGTAGTAAAAAAAAAAAAAGCTCCTCAAACCAGGTAATAAGAATGGAGTATCAGAGAAAAACAATTACAACAGAAGGTGGTTTATCATAAAACACTATGCAGGAGGAGATGATCCACTACGAGAAAGCTGACAAGATAACAAATGGGAGGCTTTGAACTGGAGAGAAGAGAATAATCCAGAAAAATCCATAATACAAGGGTTTAAAAAATTACTAAACAGATAAAAGAAAGGCCAGTAACCAAAATAAAATTGTGTAGGAAGACAAGGCAGAATTGAAACAAAACAAACATACAGAACTCTTAGAAATGAAAAATACAGTTGATAAGATTAGACCCTTCATCAGGGCCCCTACTGCCTGGACAGTGGATGGCTAGAGGTGCTCGCAGCCCTCCTGGGAGTGGCCACACTGGTGCTTGGGTTCACCCTCTGTCGAAAGTCTGGATTGCTTACCTCGAGACTGATTTTCTTACCTGAGAGAGAAACACGCTTCTACTTATTGAAGCCATTGTTATCTGGGAGTTTATTGTCACTTACAGCCTTAGATACTCTATGCCCCAGCAATTCCACTTTTATGGGTATACTCTAGAGAAAATCTCACACGTGAGGTAAGGTATCATTTTTAATGTTAATTTTAAGAACACACAAAACAATGCTATATATTGTTATTGTTATGTTATGTTTTTATTGTTATTTATTACATAAATAATAAAAGCATAAAAACAGGGACCAGGAGGACACACACTAACTTCAGAACAGTGATTCCCCCTGGAGGGTGAGAGAGGTAAAAGAGATGGAGTGAGATGGCTTTATTTGTATTTGTAAAATTTTATTTTAAAAAAAGGAAGAGGGACTTTCCTGGTGGTGCAGTGGTTAAGAATCCGCCTGCCAATGTAGGGGACATGGGTTTGAGCCCTAGTCCGGGAAGGTCCCACATGCCGCAGAGCAACTAAGTCGTGAGCCACAACTACTGAGCCTGCGCTCTAGAGCCCACGAGCCACAACTACTGAGCCTGCATGCTGCAGCTACTGAAGCCCGTGCACCTAGAGCCTGCGCTTCGCAACAAGGGAAGCCACCACAATGAGAAGCCCATGCACCGCAACGAAGAGTAGCCCCTGCTCGCCACAACTAGAGAAAGCCCACATGCAGCAATGAAGACCCAACGCAGCCAAAAATAAACAAATAAATTTTTTAAAAAAATTTTAAAAATTAAAAAAGGAAGAAAAATTTAGCTATAAATCTGGGTACATGAGTGTCTGTTATATTATTTTCCTATACTCTTCTCTCTGCCTGAAAAAAAAAATTTATAATAAATAATTAAAATTGTTATATGTTTTTTAAAAAACTAAAGTAACATTGACACATGCACATAAACACAAAACTTTGCCTCTAATTTCAGGGAATTCATGATCTCCCTGAAACCAACAGACAGGCCCCAGGCAGAAACTGGGGGCTTTTCCCTATGTCCCGATAGGCAGAGATGTCCAAGATAAATTGTTAAGCAAGAGATGTGTATGGTGTGTATAATATGCAACCTTTAGTTTAAAAAACGGCAAAAAATAAATAAATATGTATATTTTTATTTTTATATCTGCCTGAAGAAACCCTGGAAGCATACGTAAGTTAATAATGTAAGAGTTTACTTGGGGGACTTCCCTGGTGGTCCAGTGGTAAAGAATCTACCTTCCAATGCAGGGGACGTGGGTTCAATCCCTGGTCAGGGAACTAAGATCCCACATGCCATGGGGCAACTAAGCCTGCGCACCAAAACTACTGAGCTCATGCGCCTCAACAAGAGAGCCCGTGAGCCACCACAACTATAGAGCCCACGTGCCCAGGAGCGCATGTGCCGCAACTAGAGAGAAGCCCGTGCGCCACAACGAAAGATCCCGCGTGCTGCAGCTAAGACCCGACACAGCCAAAAAAATAAAGAAAAATAAAGAAATAAAATAAATATTAAAAAAGAAAAAGAGTTTACTTGGGATGGAGTTGGAGGAGAGGGAAATGGAGCAAATGGGGGACAGAGAGCTAGATATTTCACTGTATACCTTCATGCTGTTTAACTTGGGAGCCATTTAAATACATTACCTATTCAAAAGTTATATTAAAACAAAAGAAGAGATGAATGAACAACTCGTGCCTTAAGAGGAAGCCAAATATTTTCCAACAGACGTGCGTGCGCGCGTGTGTGTGTGTGTGTGTGTGTGTAGTGTGAGGGGGGTTGAGGGGAATTGTAGGAACCATCGTCCCCCACACCCCGAACCTGTTTACATTAAATCACATAGTCAAAATCAACCAGGCAAGAGCCCTAACAACTGTTATGGGAGTGCCTAACCATGCTCCATGGGATGGCCAGTGAGGTTCATTAAAGAGACTGAGGAACAAAAGCTTTTCTAAAATAAGAACCCTTTGATATCCCTTTCATCCTGATGCCCTATCCCATCCTGATCTTGTTACTCTTCTTCTGGAGGAGGCAGCTGTGGGGTAGTCCTCCACTTTCTCTCTAGACTTGTTTTAACTCTATTTGAGTCTGAATACAAAAAGCTTCATAACACTAAACAGAAAATAGATGATCTTCAGTCCTGGGTTTTTCAACTCTATTTTCTCCCTGCTGTAGACAACAAAACATGTATACGATTGGACAACTCTGGATTTCCTACAAATAATCTGACTCCCCTTTCTTGCTACGCAGACAAACCAAAATTATATTAGTGAAGCTATAGGAGTATGTCCTTAGATAATTCTAGACCAATGCTATCCAACAGAAATACAAAGCAAGACACACATGTAATGTAAAATTTCTTAGTAGTCACATTAAAAATTTTGTTAAAAGACATTGGTAAAATTAATCTTAATAATATATTTCAGGGACTTCCCTGGTTGTCCAGTGGTAGAGAATCTGCCTTCCAATGCAGGGGACGCAGGTTCAATCCCTGGCTGGGGAACTAAGATCCCACACACTGTGGGGCAACTAAGCCGGCACGTCACAACTACTGAGCCCACGGCCCTCAACTAGAGGGCCCTCGTGCCACAAACTACAGAGCCCACACACTCTGGAGCCTGTGTGCCACAACTAGAGAGAGAAAAACCTGCACACCACAACCAGAGAGAAACCCACGCGCCTCAACGAAAGATCCCGCATGCCACAACTGAAGATCCCACATGCCTCAACGAAGATCCCACATGCCGGGCTTCCCTGGTGGTGCAGTGGTTGAGAGTCCACCTGCCAATGCAGGGGACACGGGTTCGAGCCCTGGTCTGGGAAGATCCCAAATGCCGCGGAGCAACTAAGTCCGTGAGCCACAGCTGCTGAGCCTGCGCGTCTGGAGCCTGTGCCCCGCAACTGGAGGGGCCGCGATAGTGAAAGGCCCGCGCACCGCGATGAAGAGGGGCCCCCGCACCGCAATGAAGAGTGGCCCCCGCTTGCCGCAACTAGAGAAAGCCCTTGCATGAAACAAAGACCCAACACAGCCAAAAATAAATAAATAAATAAATAAATAAAGTAGCTATTAATTAAAAAAAAAAAAAAGATCCCACGTGCCGCAACTAAGACCCAATGCAGCCAAAAGATAATACATAAATAAATAAAATAAATTAAAAAAAATAGATTTCATTTAATCCAGTATGTCTAAAATATTTCATTTCAATATATAATCAATATTAAAATTATTGATATTTTTTATTCTTTTTTTGAACTAATCTTCAAAATCTGGTGTGTATTTTATACTTATAGCATGTCTCAATTTGGATGATAAATTTTCATCAGAAATGCTTGAGCTGTATTTTAGAGTCATAAAATTTACAGTTCACTCAAGTTGTCCCACACATTTTTAGTTTTCCAATGACTGAATCAAATATTAGCTTTTAAATTAAAATTAAGTAAAATTACAATTCAGTTTTTCAGTCACACAAGCCACATTTCAAGAGCTTCATAGCCACACATGGCTCGTGGCTAGTGTATTGGACAATGCAATCCCTGACTGTCCCGACACATGATATAAATTTGGCTTGAGGCTTTAGTTATGAACTAAAAAGACAAACCCCATTCTGAGTTTTCAGAGACACAAACTGGAAAAATGATGGCGCTCTGAGTCAGGAAGAGTTTTTGATTTGTCCTTTACTCCTAATAGCCTGTTTCTACCGCAAGATGGGTTTCTTACCAAAGCATGTCTGTCTGTCGGGGCCTAGCACGGTTCCTGGAGAGCACGTGCACCCACTGGTATCCAGGCAGCTGCCGTGGCAGTCCTCATCACAGATGTCATAAAAATCTATGGAAGATAAAGAGGACCTTTCATGAAGGGCGAGGACCAGAGGACACTCTCATCCATGAGAAAGCCTCATGAGTTCAAGAATGGGGTATGAATTCCTAGCCAACATCAAGAGAATTCTCATTGATCAGGGTTTATATAACCCAATGGCAAGAGATGCTGCCTAGGGACATGTTCTGTCATTGAGATCAATGAGTCCCAACTTCAGATCCACAGGCCCTTGGGTGACCATGGACCTTCTGCAAATCTAAAACCTCAACAAACATGAGCTGTAGATTAAATAAGCATTATGTCCTACTCTTCTATGCAGTCTATTTTTTAAATGTATACAGATTTTTATGGGATTAATAACATGAAAATTCATTTAAAAGTATTACTGATCTCAAGTGGCTTCTTCCCATTATACATCATTTAAAAAATCAATGGGCACTAAGCACAATGCTACCATATGGATGTCTGAAATATATATTAAGAAGGGGTCCTCCATGCTCAAAAAGGCTGGAAATCCACACTAAATAACGTAAGTCAACATTTCACTTTCTACTGTTCTGTTTGAATGGAGTGGAAGACAAAGTAAAACTGATCAAAGTCATAGCTCCTTTCCCTTTCTAGTCTTCAGGAATTTTTCAGAAATCTAAGAACAGACCTCAGCAATCATGATCTGGAGGTATCCATGGCCCTAAATCAATGTTCTTCAGGCTCTGAGATACTACCATAACCAAATTTCTTACAGCGTTTTTCTCTTTGATGCCATATGTGGCCTTGTGGGGGAGGGAAAAGAGCCCAGGGGAAGGTACTCACAACCACAGTAGACATGAAAGCAGACGCTGGGCTTGGCCAGACGATACACATAGTAGCCTCCAGGGCAAGCCTTGACCTCCACCGTGGTGTTCCAGAGGCAGCAGTTCCCACTGAAGCTTGCACAGGCCTGGCGTTGCACAATGCCATCACCTTCCAGAGGGTGGCTGCCATTGAGCCAGACAGGTGCATGGGTTCCGCAGTGGTTTTCTGGTATGCAGAAGGTGGGCATGGCATCCCCTGCCATGCCTGTGAAGCGGTACCACTCCCCATCCACATTGTTGTCACACAGAGGGGAACCTTGAGACTCATCAAATTGGTGGTCAGTGTTCCTCCACGGCTCATTCAGGCTGATGTAAGCAGAACAAGGATCTAGGGCTGGGAATGAAAAGGACACCTCAGAGGCACCTTGTGATGTTTCAGATCACAGTGGCAATAGCCTGAGTCCACCTTCTTGGTCTTACATTTTGGCTTTTTAGTTCAAGAAAGAGATAATCTAAAGTCACCAAAAGTAGCTGTTTAAGATTCCTCAAGTTGATGTAAACATATTTCATAAATGCCTTTTACATTTGAAAAATTATTTCAAATCTATTTAAGGTTTTGTGTTTGCATTGAACTAAACCTTTTATCCAGAGTAATCATCTGATAGGATAGTTGTTCAGACCAAGGGAGGTTATAGTCTCACTGAAATCTGCACTGGTCAGACTATATTTTGAGTACTGTGTTCACACCTAGAGGCTATATTTTAGGAAAGTAATGGACAAACTTGATATCCAGAGGAAGGTGACCAGATTTAGAAGGGAGCCTAACAATTACTTACTAGGGAAGAAGCTGAGAACTACTGTTCGGAGGAAAAAAACCCAAACAAACCAACCCTGAAGAATATGCATCAGTCTTCAAAAATCTGGAACAGCTTGCGAAAGAGGAATTAGCTTTCTGTTACAATGACAAGAACAAATTGTTACGGGGAAGTGCATTTCAGTTCAGCTATCTAGTAATGGAGAGGCTGTATCACAGTGTGGTAAGCTCTTCATCTTTGGAAATTTTCAAAAAGTAGTTGGATGGTCATTTGTAAGCAAGATTTTGGATGGAATTTTGCATTAGCGGGCAGTTTGGCTTGATAATGAATGTGTAAAGCTCATTCCACCTTAGAAGGAATAGGCCTCTGGCATATGTCAGCTGCTTTGAAATACACAGTATAGTGTCAAGTAATTACCAAAGATATTCTCCATGTGAATGTTGGTACATGTTCCATCACCTTATTGAAAACACCATGAACTTTGTGTCTTCACAATTAGCCAGGGCATCACTGTCTAGAATACAGCAACATTTCAAGCATGCATTTTTAGTGCATAACTAACATGGACAAATATCTCATCAAAGACATTTTAATGACTGAATACACCAATATCTCCAGTTCACTGCTTCTCTCAATTTCAGGAAAAGATTGAATTAACACAGGCAAATTGTTCTTACAAAGAATCTATAAAATCAAGAAATTCTAGAAAGGAGTCCTAGCCAGAGTACCATCCTTCTTAATGCATGTGAGGCTGACTTAATAGACATTGTAGGCAGGGAATTCATATTAAGGCTGATATACTTTGTGGGCAGGAAATTCAGCTTCAGCAAATACTGCACAATAATTAAGTGTGGATAGGCCATGATCATAAAATCTAAATTGTCTAGAAAATATTTTGGGTTTTCCCAGTCTACATTTCAAATTCAAGTTTACTCTCAAAACTTCAGTCATATGTAGAGGAGGGTGTAGCCTAGTGCTTATGGTCCCACTGAGAGTATAATAACCGTTTGGGACAAGAAATAAGTAGGATATTGCATATTCTGGAAGTAACACTTTTGCAGAGTTACACATGCCAGGAGCAACCCTCTCCTTATAATGTCCCTGCGGTTTCCCGACTGTGCCCTAGACCATGGTTTGATGTCCCTTGAGAGGAAGAAATGTCCTCATACAGACTCTCTACCCTCTGAAAAGGGAAAAATTCCCTTCTCTGCTCTCCCAGCTGTGGTTCTCTTATGAAGACAGATTTCCAGGGCAATTTCACAGGTGATTATAAATTCATAGAAATATTTGGTTCATCTCCTTGGCTCTAATTTTATAAGACATGGTTAAGTACTCAACTTTTAATAGCTTTTACAGAAATTCCTAAACCTCCCTCAATAACTATTTCATGATTTATAAAGTTTTTCCTTAAATTTAACTATCATTTCTTGTGCTATTTGTTGAAAGTTTACTTCGTCTCGTTGTAGGTGATACATGGCACAAATAGGAGAAATTTACTATCTTCTGTGAACTAAATACATATTTTAAAAGTTACCCATGCAATATTTCCTAACATTAAATAAACTCATTCCACTCACCCCCTTTAAAGGCAGTAATTTAATACTTTAATAATCTGGCCGCTGGCGTTAATTCCTTTTTTCAGTCTCTCAATGTGGAGCCTGGAATTCGGTATTATGCATGTTGCGTCCTGAATTGCTGACGTTTATATACACACGCACACATAATACACCCCTCAAATGAGAGAGCTTCAGAGAACAGCCCGGTGGGCAAAGTTCGAGTCAGGGGGCCCCAGCTGGCAGACAGCCGGTCGGCCTTTATTTACCAGGATGTTCACTCGTCAGCCCGGACGTCCGTGCGCCCCCAGGGCCGGCACCTCGCCGTGGCCGAAAGCAGAGAGCAAATGTCAGCATCCCCGCCCTTTCGTCCCGGGGACCAGGCGTCCCTCACCCTCCAGGTCCGCATCCCGGGCACCGCCCCTCGGATAGTACCGGTCGCCAGATTCTGCCCCCGCACGCTCGGGCCGGAAGCCCCTCCTCTACTTCCTTCCCTCTCCCCCTTCGCTTCCCCCCTTACCCCCTCCGCTCTTCTCCTTTTCTCTCACTTACCCTCTCCTCTCAGGCAACCGCACCCCCACCCAATCCCTAGCCCCCAAAGCTCTCCCTTTATCTTGCTTATGGCATTGAGTCAAACGTCCTAGAAGGTCTGGAAAAAAAAATTAATAAAATAGAAAAGATCTGGGAAGGGAGAAGGTGTCTGATGGGAGGGTACAGGAGGTACCCTGGGAGGAGTAAGCCAGGGAAGAGAGTGGGGAGAAAGCAGAGAGGAAGTTGAGGGCAGGACCACTTTGACTCAAGCGACTCTTGGTTACTTACTGGCAGCAAATACAGGGTGATTAACTTAGCTCAAACCTATCTTTAAGACTTTTTTAGACCAGTTTTAGATTTAGAGAATAATTGAGGAGATTGTACAAAAAGTTCCCATTTTCTGGCACCCAGTTTCCTCTATTATGAAACAATCGTACACTAGTATGGTATCTTTGCCACAATTAATGAACCAGTGTTGATACATTATTATTAACTCAAGTCCATAGTTTAGATTTCTTTAGTTTTTGCCTGTTTTTGTCTATTCTGGCATCCCATCCAGGATACCACATGACATTTAGTCTTACATGTCTCCTTAGGGTCTCAAGCCTATTTTTAATGTTTATTCTTAAAGGTACTAGAGCAAGGCCTTAGTTACCCCGAAGAAATAGGGACAATTAAACACTGAGATTCTCAGAGGTGCCAAGAAGGATGGTTCTCGCCATCTCACTCTCTCTTCTAGTTAGAACTTAAATTCTAATGGGAAAAGGAGAGAGAAATTTGTTACAAACTGGAATTAAAACTTTGCTTTGTTGGCCAGTTTTGTATCAAGTCTGGAGGTACCAAGGGGGAAGACAGTTTAAGATTCACTCAGTCTCTGCAAAAAGTCATATTTTCAGATGTCAAGACTAAGAAGTCTGATTTATCCAGATCTGTGCCTTTAGGGTCACACTCAGTCCCTTGTATTAATGAAAGAAAAAACTCTCTCCTCTGCTCTAAAAAAATTTTTTTTTCCCTCTTAAAGTTGGGACTATACAAGTGCCTAGAATATAAAGAGGTTAGGATTCCTTTTACAGATACTCCAAGAAATATTTAGCTCATGGAAAGTTGTTTGGATTTGGCAGATCCATGGAAATTTTGGATTCCCAGGCAAAAGGATAAATGGAACATAAAATGAAATTCTCTGAAAATATATCTCCATAGGTTTTCAATGACTTTTCTTCTCCTATTCTAGAACCAGTATTTAAGATACTGGAATCTTGCTCTTAATAACCTGTACATAACAGCAAATTCCTCCAACAAAAAGTACATCGTGCCAAGTACTTGACACAAGACTTACCCACTGGTGACCCAAGTGTTACTGTGATGAAGAGGCAGGTGAAGAGCAGGAACTGAAGCATCCTTTTGGACCAGCCACCAGAGACAGACTGGAAAATCCTCTTCATTTCAGTTTTCCTTTGTCCGCTTCTTTTTCAAACACTTTTAAGAAAGGCCTCTAGGCTGTTGTGAAGAAGACTTTTCAGTACTGGTTGGGGCTTTATCAGAGGAAGAGGATGAGTGGGATAAGGTGTCCATTGCTCTGGCCTTGACCCCAGATAGAAGCACTGCTTTACACTGTCAACAGAGTTATTCTATTGATATTTTTCTTTAGGGGAAAAAAAAGAAAAACCCTCACAATCCCTCATCCTCCTATTGTTTTTTTCTCAAGATTTCCCTGCAATGAGGCCTCCAGTATCTTATCCAGAAGGGAACTCTAAAAGAGGGACATCCCCTCACATCAAAATCTTGTTTTGTGACTTCAAGGAACTGATTTCATAATATTGCAGCCATAGCATTGCACATTACATGAGAATGAGATAAAGCCTAATTTTTGGAAATGATCTTTAGAAAATGTCTTGGTCAGGTGGTCAAGGAGTTTACAATAGCACACAAAAGAGTAGTAAGGACAGGTGTGGAATGAGGACAATATTCTCTTGAAGCAAGCATCCAAGTCTGTTTTATTATGGTCTTTGGTATCAAAACTTCCTAAAGAAACAAGGTTTAAGTTGTGTTTGAGCAGCAGTATCTCATGTTTTCATAGTGCCTTTCTTCTGCAAATTTAAAATGGTTAAGTGTTATTTATTTCACTAATTCTCACACTAAGATAGGGGTAGGGGCTTCAGATTAGGAACTATTCATTAAATTGACGACACTGAAAAGTAAGTGACAAAGTTTACTAGAGTTTCATTTTTAGACAAGAGAGGGACAATGTAGGGTCCTGTATATTACATGTCACTAGACATAACGTTAGTAATTACAGGTTTGGAGTTTGCCAGCTTCCTGACATCCTACAGTGCGTAGAATGAGAATTGGCAAGCACTATTACTGAAGATAATGTGAAGGGGAAGGATAGAAAGAAGGGTAGAGAATAGGTTTTTGTTTGTTGTTTGTTTTTAAATATGATATTAAACAAGGATCCACGTGAAACCAAAATTTTTCTCTCCTAATCTTACCTTGATCTGATGCTTTGGGCTTCTGTTATTCCTAAACTTTCCTCATCTATGCTTCTTTTCCTAATAACTGAATTTCTAATGCCTGGGAAAGAAATATTATTGTCTTTTAGGAAGTAGTCCCTAAATTTGTCTTCATAATCTTTTAACACATTTTCTTACTACACTAAGTAGCATTCAAATTACTGTGGCCCCTTTCCTCTAGGGTTTCGGTTCAGTTAAACAGTAGTGCTTACTAGGGGCCAGGTAACATGCTGGTCACGGGTATTTGACAGTGATTAAGGTAAAAGCGGTTCCCACAAGCAGACTTTACAGTCTAGCAAGGGGTTTCCATTGATCTAACTTGTACTCAGCTACTTTATCACTAATGCTAGTGGGACACAGGCAACTTGATCATTATTAGCTTATTAAGTTGCAATCTGATGGCAGCAATGGATGACTCTGGGACTAAGGAACTGTTTCATTGCAGGGTAGTGCTGCTAAGTGGCAATGGTCTTAACAGAAATAACAAAACCCTGCAATTTCCTGTCTCTGAGAAGCCATCTGACTGCTTCATATGTGTTGCAGAGAAACAGAGGACGTGTGCATGAGATAAACCCAGATTTGCTGCCAGGATTGATTGCCAGAGTCAAGGACTTTTACCAGATAGTCCTTTGGTTCTGTAAACAAGCCTTCCCAGGATGGTAGGATATTTTTCTTATTCCTATTTTTTCCTTTTTAGTTGACCGGCCCTTTCATTTTAATTTTTTACGCTGAAAAATTTCAAATATATACAAAGTAGAAAAAACAATAATGAGTACCCAGCTGCAATAATAGTTAACATTTTGTCAATCATTTATACAGCAGTATGCATTTCCAACAAATGGCCTTTCTTTTTTATATAATCATATTGTCATTATTACAACTATGGAAAGTAGCAGTAATTCCTTAATATCATCTAATAACTCATTCCATATTTAAATTTCCCCAGTTGTTTCAAAAATTTCTTTGTATTGCTAGTTTGAGTCAGGATTCAAACAAGAGCTATAGGGGCTTCCCTGGTGGCACAGTGGTTAAGAATCCACCTGTCAATGCAGGGGACACGGGTTCAATCCCTGGTCCAGGAAGATCCCACATGCCACAGATCAACTAAGCCCGTGCGCCACAACTACTGCGCTCTAGAGCCCGTAAGCCACAACTACTGGAGCCCGCACACCAAGAGAAGCCACCGCAATGAGAAGCCCGCGCACCACAACGAAGAGTAGCCCCCGCTCACCGTAACTAGAGAAAGCCTGCATGCAGCAACAAAGACCCAACGCAGCCAAAAATAAATAAATAAAATAAATAAATTTATAAAAAAACAAAACAAACAAGAGCTATACATTGCTTGTGGTTGGGTCTCTTAAATTCTTTTAATCTATAACAGTCCCTCCACCTCCCATGATACTTGTTGAAGAAACCCAGTCTTTTGTCCTACAGAACGTCTCACATCCTGGGTTTCACTGACCACCTCGTGTGGTGTCTTTTAGCTTCCCTTCTCTCACATTTATTTTTTATTTTTTAATTTTTTTGATAAGTCATTTTTATTATACGTTATAAAAGTAGTGTTCCATAACACATTGGAACAACGTTTTTTTAAACTGGTTTTCACCACAGACAGTTTGAGAAGCACTGATTTGGATGACTTGCTTCTCATCTGTACCACTGTGATTTGACAACAAAGGTTACTTTCCCACATTAAAAAAATTTTTTTCTTGCCAATATTCTAGACAAAAGCAAGAATCACCCATACAGCACTCTAGCCTCACAATTTCTTGACTCATTTATTCCAATAAAATATACCTTCAAACAATAACCCTAGCCATATCTTGTCCTTAGTCCTCTTTCATCCTTAACTCTGAAACTCTGCTCTTGGATCACAAACTTTCATTCTCCTACCTTCTTACTAAAACTGCTCTCTACTGTTCCTACTGGAATAAACACTTTGCCTGGATATGGACTTGCTTCCCTGAATGCAATGCTTGTGCAAAAACAGCCATCCATGGACTTACAGAATGCCTTACATATCACTATGAGATTCCACACAGCATTGTTCTGATCAAGGAACTCACTTCATAGCACATGAAGTGTGGCAATGGGCTCATGCTTACGAACACTGATCTTACCAAGTTCCACATCATCCTGACACAGCTAGCTTGATAAAACAGTGGAATGGATTTTTGAAGACTTGATTATAGTGCCAGATATGTGGCAATACCTGGTGGGGCTAGGACAAGGTTCTCCATGACAGTGTATATGCTCTAAACCAGAATCCAGTATATGGTACTTTTTCATCTACAGCCAATATTCACGGGTCCAGGAATCAAGGGGTTGAAATGGGAGTGGCTTCATTCATTATTACCCATAGTGATCCAATACTAAGATTTTTGCTTCCCATCTCTGCAAACTGAGATTCTGCTAATCCAGAGGTCTTATTAGTTCCAAAGGGAGAAAAACTTCCACCTGAGACAAAGCAGCATCCCATTCTTCTATCACTGCATTCATTTCTTCTGCAGTTATTCTTTTTACATTCCTTGGTCTTGTAGATTCTATCCACAATTATAGCTCCATTCTTCTGAATAGCTAGCTATCCCTGTGTCTGCACTGTTTATTCTGTTCAGTAATTCCTGTAATGTCATGTCATTTTCTTCAGGGTTAATATTTTCTAGCAGTTTTAGAGACATTTCCATATGCTTGGCTCGTGCAATTGCTTCACTTCTCTCCTCATTGGCTAACTGCTGTCGAGACATAATAGCTTCATCATGTTCCCTCTGCAAAATACACCTCTTCAACCAGAGCTGCTGTGTTTTCAGCAATTTGAGCTTCTGTTGCTTTTTCTTGGAGTTCCAGTTTAAGCTTTAGTTTTCTCTGTTCTTTATCTTCTTTAGTCAGTTTTTCTTAAAGTTTTTTATTGCTTGCTTTGAGAATGTCCAATTCTTTTAGAAGCAATGCTATTGTCTCCTCTTTAAGTCTGAAGTAACTTGACAAGGAATCATACATTTGTAATGCAAATCATTATTTCTATGTTCCATAATGTTGGATTTTTCTGTGGTGCAGTGAGCTGTCTTATCACCTAGATGAGGACTGATGACTTGAAAATTCCTTGATTTCTGCTCTGGCAGTTCTATGCCCTCATATGTAGCTTCATTAACTAATTCATTGGATTTCTGTTGCATGCTTCCCTTAGAATTCACAGGCAGTTGCTCATCTGGCTGTGTACTTTTATTTCTCCCAGTGGTCTCTTGTTCAAGATAACTATGGGTTATGTCTGGACTAATGCAGCACTGTCCTGGTGTTAAAATATACTGGTTGATTATAAAATACAGGCAATGAAGGTTTCTTTCACAGCTGGATGGAAGAACAATAACAACCACCACTTATCTAGGCCCTTTTGACCAGTCGTCCATTTGTACTTCTGTTCTTCTTTGCTCTGGCAAGGTCTCTGGGTTTTGCGCCAAGATTTGAAGCTTTGTACAGCATGGCTCAGCGTGCCTCAAGAAGCACCGCATTCTTTGCCGAAACTTACAAGTGTGAGACCTGAGATGCGCCCCGCACCGCCCCAGGAGCCGACTGCGCACTCGCCCAGAGCTTCTCAGGCCCCACGCGCAGGCACCACGTCCACCAACCGACGCTCACTCGGAGCCTCCCTGCCCGCCTGGGGCTCCTCTGCGCGGGAAAGTGCGCTCGCCTGCGAAAATTCCCGCGGGCCACAACGGGAGAGCGAGCCAGCCACCGGTGGCGCGCGGGGCCCACGGGGAGCAGAGGCTTCTCACATTTAATGTTAACTCTTGTTCGTATTTTCCTACTTTTCTAAAGTATGTGCTATTAGAAATTAAAACAAAAATACTCCGGTGACAGTGAACGAATTTAATGCACAGGCAGGAGTGGGGGAAATGGATCACTTAGGAGATAGATTAACCACTCTTCAGGAGAAATCTGAGCTAGGATAACAATTTGAGAGAGCTACCAGCGTATAAATGGTAACTGAAATTGGGGGAGGGGAATGGATGAGATCATTCATGGAAAATGGGGTCCAAGATGGAACCTTGGAGAAGCCTAATATAAAGATGTGGGCAGAGGAAGAGGATGCTGCGAAATAGGCTGAGAAGTAGTCAGAGATTTACAGAGAAGTAGTCATCACAAGAGCTGAGGGCAGTTTCAAGGCGGAAGGATTGCTCAGTGGATGATGCATTTATAAAACATACATAAATGAATATTTATAAAGCGGGTCATTTTATATTCAGTAGGGCTTGTTAAAATTAACCTATACATTTATCCTAAGGAAATAACCACATAGTGCATTTTGGAAGACAAGGAGTTTGGACTTATTTGCGGAGCAACGAAATAAAGGTTGTTGGCAGTGACAAAAATGAACGACAACCCTTAACAGTTTTGGTGAAACTGAGTTCCAAAATCTAAGAAGTTCCACATTTCTGTGAAATCTTTCCGGACAGATTTTAAAAATTCAACCTATTTGTATTTGTTTTTGTAAGCATCTACTGTGTGCTTACCACTACACCCTCACAAGCAAGATACAATAGTATGTACATGTGACATGATCTCTATCCTTTCCATTTACCATAGTCACCATACTCACCAATCCTCACTCAGTCTGGTTGTTTGATCATAGAATTCACTGATGAGTTATGACACAGATGCCCTCTCTATGCCTCAGTTTCCTTCTCTTTAAAGCCACGGTTTGATGAGGTCAGTGGTTCGCATCAGAATCACCAGGAGCGCTTGTTGAACACAGATTGCTGGTTCCACTCCTAGTTTGATTCAGTAGGGAGTGGAGAACTTGCATTTCTGGAGAGGTAAGTTGCTGTTCCGGGAACCATACTCTGAGAACCCTTTTACTTTCTCCAGCTCTAAAAGTCTATGATCCCTTAGCAAAACTGCATTACCTATGCTCACTAATGGATTTAACACTCTCCGTTATTCACCAGAGCCTAAGAGGATGTTGTGGAATATGTAGTTATTATTTGCCTTAAAAAAATTTTTTTTTTTTACTGGAATATAGTTGACTTAGAATGTTGTGTTAGTTTCAGGTGTACAGCAAAGTGAATAAGTTATACATATACATAGATCCATTCTTTTTCAGATTCTTTTCCTATGTATGTTATTACAGAATATTGAGTAGAGTTCCCTATGCTATACAGTAGGTCCTTATTAGTTATCTATTTTATATATAGTAGTGTGTATATGTTAATCCCAAGCTCCTAATTTATCACTTCCCCCCCCCACCCCGTTTCCCCTCTGGCAACCATAAGTTTGATTTCGAGATGTGAGTCTGTTTCTGTTTTGTAAATAAGTTCATATGTATCACTTTTTTATTAGATTCCACATATAAGTGATATCATATGATATTTGTCTTTCTCTGTCTGACTTACTTCACTTAGTATGATAATCTCTAGGTCCATCCATGTTGCTGCAAATGGCATTATTTCATTCTTTTTTATGCCTGAGTAATATTCCACTGTATGTATGTACCACATCTTCTTTACCCATTCCTCTGTCAATGGACATTTACGTTGCTTCCACATCTTGGCTATTGTAAATAGTGCTGCAATGAACATTGGGGTGCATGTATCTTTTTGAATTATGGTTTTCTCCAGATATATGCCTAGGAGTAGGATTGCTGGATCATATGGTAGTTCTATATTTAGTTTTTAAGGAACCTCCATACTGTTTTGTTCTCCATAATGGTTGTATCAATTTACATTCCCACCAACAGTGTAGGAGGGTTCCCTTTTCTCCACACCTTCTCCAGCATTTATTGTTTGTAGGTTTTTGGATGATGGCCATTCTGACTGGTGTGAGGTGATACCTCATTGTAGTTTTGATATGCATTTCTCTAATAATTAGTGATGTTGAGCATCTTTTCATGTGCTTTTTTGCCATCTGTACGTCTTCTTTGGAGAAATGCCTATTTAAATCTGCCCATTTTTTGATAGGATTGTTTGTTTTTTTGACATTGAGCTGCGTGAGCTGTTCGTATATTTTGGAGATTAATCCCTTGTCAGTTGCTTTGCAAATATTTTCTCCCATTCTGTGGGTTGTCTTTTCATTTTGTTTATAGTTTCCTTTGCTGTGCAAAAGCTTTTAAGCTTAATTAGGTCTCATTTATTTTCGTTACTCTAGGAGGTGGATCAAAAAAGATATTGCTGTGATTTATGTCAGAGAGTGTTCTGCCTGTTTTCCTTTAAGAGCTTTATAGTATCCGGCCTTGCATTTAGGTCTTTAATCCATTTTGAGTTTATTTTTGTGTATGGTGTTAAGAAGTGTTCTAATTTCATTCTTTTACATGTAGCTGTCCAGTCTTCCCAGCACCACTTATTGAAGAGACTCTTTTCTCCATTGTATATTCTTGCCTCCTTTGTCATAGACTAGTTGACCATAGGTGCATGGGTGTAGTTATTATTTGTTGAATGCAAACAACGGCTTAATATTTTCAATCTTATCTTCTTAAACCTTACATATCTTAGGGATGTTTGTGTTCAGTTGCTGTGAGCTGCCAGGAGGCAGGACCGTAGCTGTGGAGGCTCTTAGTACATCTCACACTGCACTTAATGCAGACATTTAATACATGCTTTTTGATATGACTTCGATAGTCTAGGTGGCATGTGATATTTTCCCATTTGGTGATCATTATAAATTTGATACAAACTCTTAAAATAATGAGTATTTGATCTTAGTTCATCCTTGAACAAGTTTCTGGAGTCCAGGAGACCACATTGGGCAATCTGGTGATCTGATATAATGGAGATATTTCCTGTTAATCAGGAGATAAGGATATTAGTGTCAGTGCTGTCCTTGGCTCTATCACGGTTGCAGAGGTCACTGAACCTCTAGTGGCTCTGGAAAACTAGGAAAATACTGACCATCTTAAGTTCAGGAAGAATTCATGAAATGCCTTTTAAAAATATAGGCTCCAGGAACAAAACTTAATTTCAAAATGGTATTTTTAAAAAAATTTTAATTAATTAATTAATTAATTTTGGCTGTGTTGGGTCTTCGTTTCTGTGCGAGGGCTTTCTCCAGTTGCGGCGAGCGGGGACCACTCTTCATCGTGGTGCACGGGCCTCTCACTGTCGTGGCCTCTCCTGTTGTGGAGCACAGGCTCCAGACGCACAGGCTCAGTAGTTGTGGCTCATGGGCCTAGCTGCTCCGTGGCATGTGAGATCTTCCCAGACCGGGGCACGAACCCGTGTCCTCTGAATTGGCAGGTGTATTCTTAACCACTGTGCCACCAGGGAAGCCCCCAAAATGGTATTTTTATAAAAATTAATTTTAGAGGTAAAAATCTTTCCACCTTGAATCAGAATAAGCTTGTTTTTGTTTCTGATCTTGGTTGTTTTGCTTTAAAGAATGAGATGCTATAGTTCAAAAATTGAATAAGTATTTATTGTTCCAGAAGGTACATTGCTTTTTATACATATTTCATAAATGATACAGGATTTTACACATGTTCAATATTTTGCTATTTGTTTAAAGGACTTTTCTCCATGTCCTCCCTCCCCTTGCCTCCCACACACCCTGAAAGGATTTGCTCATTGCACTGTGCTGTTTCTTCTTAAAAACCCTGTGTACAAACAGGATAAATGGTTTAAAAATAATTCATACACCTTAACAGAAATAAATGAGGGAAGGGGGTTGAACGACTGGGGGTGGTGGGTGGGGAAGGAAGTGGGAGGAGAGATGAGAAGTGGAGACATGCATCCTTTCATTCCATCATGCCAGTGGAAGGGGTGGTGGCAGAAGCAGCAGCAGCAATCCTGGCTGGCCTTCAACCTCTGCAAGGCACCTGGAGTCTGGGTTTGTCATTTAAAGTGTTTCTCTTCATACACAATGATCCCAAAGGAGGAAGAAAAAGAGAAAGAAATCCCTTGCCACAATGAAGAGGGATGAATCATGTGAAAGAAAAAAGCCAATCAATCAGCTGTGTGGCAAGCCCCATCATCCTTTCCATCCTGCCCCTGCAGTAGTTAAAAACAGGATAGTAGACACAGATTCCTTTGACTCTTCAAGTGTGATGTCATCTGGAAATATGGTAGAAAATATTTTGATAGAGTATAAGATTAACTCCTTTTTCTCTGAATTTAAGATAAGAAAAAATAGGGTGAAGAGGGTAGGCTGAAAGAAGCCATAGAAATGTATTCCTGTACAAAGATAAATTGCACCCTTTGAGATCCACACACTTGATTTACAACTACTGAAGTGGTGAAGGTGGGAGGGCTCACAAACAGTGTGGGAGTGTGTGTCCTTCGAGATTAACAAGGCCTCCAGACAAGGTAGTGCCATCTGGGTGGCCTGGAATGCTGTCACACAAACAGATTAACAGCAATGAAACTATTCTGGTTCTGAAATGGCTACAGAGCCATGATTTTTAGCCAATTTGTAAACCTTACATCTTCCTGATTTGGTAATACAGCTGAACACTCCGCCTCTGGCTTGAGCTGTGGAGGGAGAGGGGAGTATCAATGGGATAGTTAAATAAAGGAGGGAAATCTGTCCTCCTCTTAAAGATTAATTAGTAAAAAACAAAACAAAACAAAAAAACCTCATGCAGTGTTGCCAATTATTTCTAGACAGTGATCCAGAGAACTGGAATATTGAGACATTTAAGAAGGTATGAAGGGATAATCCAAAGTGTCAATTATCAAACAGTCATAAGTTGCTTCCAATTATCATATGGATAAAATTAGTGTACCAACAGGTGTGGGTGGTCAGAAATGGGACACAAACGGGAGAGATTCCTGGTAACTTTGCAGAGACTGGGTCCAATCTAAAATAAATGCTAATGACATGGGCTCAGACTCTGTTTGCCACCCACGTATCTCGAGGGTTTGCTTTTCTGGTATATTTATTTACTGCTATGTCAAAAATAAGAAAAGTTAAATTAAAAAAAAATTTAGAGCTGAGTGGGGTGCTGGTGTGTTACTATTTTGCTGACCCTGAAAAGAAGATGCAAGAAACAACACCCCTAGCATCATTTTCTCTCAACTATAATAATAATGCATTATTTTCATCTAGAAACTGAGATTCTTGATTAAGACAATATTCACTAAGCCCTTTGAGCTTATATTCCACAAAGCCTGATGGTCAGATTTTAACATTCCTTTCTTCCCTAAGATCCTTTTGTTTTTGTTTTTTAATTAAAGGTAAAAACCCTCTACCCCGACATGGCTCCCAGCTTCCACCTGCAATGCTTTAATTAAAAAGGCCATAGTTATAAACAGGTGTTCTTTCTGCTGGGATTCAGAGGCTCTCCGCAGATCAATCTTCCTCACCAATCTGTCGGAGGGGCAGATGTACTTGTAGTGGGTCTCTCAGTCTCTTAAGGTCCATTTCTGCCTAAAATAGAAACAAAAGGTGAGAACACTGGCTAGTCAAGCTTTCAATGATATTACTGTCTCCTGAGAAGAGGAAATTGTCTTCCCTCCATCACTATGAGTCAGAGAAATCATCTCAATCACTCTCAAAGTAAGAGTGCCTCAGAGGCAAAGAATGTTAAAGGCACAGGACAACAAAGCGGACAGAAACAGAAGTCTGTCCTGGCAGTTTCAGCTATCAACAGAGCCTCCAGAAAAGACTGTGCAATCAACAGGGCAGGACTCAGGGGCTCAAGAATGTGGGAGCATCTGATGCACCTTGATGGCATTTCTCCAGGGAGAAGCCCTTTTACAAACTTTTTGCCTGGAGCCAGAATTCAAATTTATGCTCCTCAAGACTTTAGTTATTTGTCTAGTAGTTGTTTAAGTTTTTCACTAATCAGTAATTTTTAAAACAGGGAGGTGCAGTCAACTGCAGCACTTTCAAAACTCACATGTGCTTGGGCATCACCCCTGAGGAGCTGGATTAATAGGTTTAGGGCAGGGCTGAAGCACCTGTATTTTTAATAGCTCCAGAGATGATTCTGACGCATTCCCTCCAGTTGAGAACCACCACACAGAGCAACAGAAGGTAAGAATTCACTTAGGCCAAGGCAGGGAGATGAAGTAAGCCTATTCAAAGCACAACCCCGTCACCAAAAAGGGACAGAGAAGGCGGAGAAGGTCCAGAGGAGAGTAATTAAACATTAAAGAGAATGGAAGGGCTTCCAGAGGTTTTAAAAAAATCTCTAAAGTCATGAAAGACTGCAGAGAAAAGGAATGAGGATTTCTTCACCAAAATCAAAGATATCAGAGTGAGGGGGAGGCACGATCAGAAATGTGAAAGAGGTAGCTGTTATGAAAAATAAGATATTAGTCTTTTAAAAAAGCATTTCTGGCTCAATAATCTTTGACCTGCACCTAGCAAACATTTCTAGTAGTCTCTCTCTGACCTGGATTTAATTTGGCTCCATTGCTACCACACATCTTAGGTGAGAGATCTTTGGGTCAATTGCAGAAAGATTAAAAAAAGAGAGAAAAGTAAAAACAGACCTCTCTAAAGAAACAAAATGAAAAATATAAAAATAGGTTTAAAAATTTCAATATGCTAGTGATAAAAGGATAGATAGGACCCATTATCTTTTCACCTGCTTGTGTTATGAAACTTTCTGGAGCGGTGACCATGCTAAAATAGTCATTTTTATCAATTGAGGAATAATTTACATAGGAAGAAGAGGATTGGATCATTCTTTCAGAGTTTACCCATCTAAGTACTTGATTGTAGATGATGATGATGATGATAATGCCATACAAGATGGGGCTGGGATTTATTTTAATTTTTGTAAAACTTACCTGAGCAATTGCATCTTTGAGTTGATTGTATTTCTCTAGGTCAAAACGTGACTTTTTGGCTCCTTTATGGAAAAATAATAAGTATTGTCTGTCTCTGGCTTCTGGATAAACATATTCCTACAAAAATAAAGAAGAAATTAAATTATACTCCTTAGCACACTATCTTCACAAAATAAGCATTTACTATTGATTAGATTCAGTACACATGAGCACATATAAAGATATACTACTGACATGTGCTGTATTACATATTTATTTCTTAAACATTTTTTATTGCAAAACACACACAGAAGAGTACACACACAAAAAATGTACGTCATAAAGAATCATCATCATGTAATAAATGTTAATCATCACCAGAGAAAATAGAATACCACCAGTAACTCACAAGCCCCCTTCCTGCCCCTTTCCAATTACTAACCCCTCCTTCCCCACCAAAGTAATCACTATCTTGACTTTTATGGTAACTGTTTTCCTGCTCTCTTTACAGCTTTCTTACTTAAGCATGCATTCCCCTGAGCTCTACGGCTGAGTTTTACCTGTTTTTTGAATTTTATAAAAATGGAGTCAGATAGTATGCATTGTGTATGGCTACTTTCACTCAATATCATGTTTGTGATATTCACCTTTTGCATGTAGCTGTAGTCTGTTCATTTCCATTGATATGTTATATTCTATTGTGTGGCTACATCACAATTTATTTATCTGTTGTACTACTGATAGATTTTAGGGTTGTTTCTAGGTTTTAGCTGTTGTAAATAATGCTGTCAAAATCATCTCTGGACTTATCTTCTGTTGGGTATAAACCTATGAATGGAAATCCTGGACCACAGGGTATGCTTGTGTTCAAATTTAAGGAGTGACATCAAAACGGCTGTACCAGTTATACTCCCATAAGCAGGACATGAGTTGCCATCACTTCACCTCCTTGCCAATACTTGGTATTGTCAGTTAAAAAACGAGTTAGGCAGAAATACTACCTCAGATTCTGTTCCCTTATAGGTTATTTCAAAATATTGAGTATAGTTCCCTGTGCTATACTATAGGTCCTTGTTGGTTATCTATTTTATATAGTTTGTATATGTTAATCCCAAACTCCTAATTTATATTATTTATTTTACTACCTCATATTTTAAAAACAACTTTACTTGAGATACCATAAAATTTACCCATTTAAAGTATAATAGTCAATGCTTTTTAGCATAGTCACAGAACTGTACAACCATTACTACAATAATTTTTAGAATATTTTCATCATCCCCCAAAGAAACCCCATACCCTTTAACATCACTTCCTATTTCCCTCCATACTTCCAGTTCTAAGTTAACTACTAGCCTATTTTCTGTCTCTATAGATTTGCCTCTTCTGGATATTTCATAAGTGGAATCATAAAAAAGCCTTTTGTGTCTGGCTTCTTTCAAGGCTCATCTATTTGTAGCATGTATCAGTACATTATTTCTTTTTATTGACAAATAATACTCCATTAAATGGATATGCTACATCAGGGGTCCCCAACCTCCCGGCTGCGGACCGGTAGCGGTCCATGGCCTGTTAGGAACTAGACCGCACAGCAGGATGTGAGCAGTGGGCGAGCCAGCGAAGCTTCATCTGCCGCTCCCCATCACTCGCATTACCGCCTGAACCATCCCCCGCCATCCCCTCCCCCGGGGAAAAATCGTCTTCCACGAAACCGGTCCCTGGTGCCAAAAAGGTTGGGGACCACTGTGCTACATTTTATTTATCTATCTGTCAATTGATAGACATTTGGGTTTTTTCCACTTTTTGGCTATTATGAATAATCTTGCTATGAACACTTGTGTACAAATTTTTGTGTGGACACGTTTTTATTCCTCTTGAAGAGATATAGCATTTTCCTGATCACTCATGAAGCTGAGGCCTTTTCACATCCTCTTTTATATTATTGGCCATTTGCATATCCTCTTTTAGAAGTGCCTGTACAAACCTCTTGCCATTTTTTTCCTACTGGATTGTGTGTCTTTTTCTTACTGATTTGTAGGATTTGTTAATATATTATGGATATGGATCCTTTGTTGGATATACATACTGGAAACATCTCCTCCCAGCCCACTCTCCCTCTTCATGGTGCTCTTTAATAAATAGATGTCCTTAATGTTAATATAGCCTAATTTATCATTCCTATTCTTTATGGTTAGCACTTTTCATTCTGTGTAAAAAGTCATTCCCTCTTCCACAGTAATTAAAATATTCTTCTATATTATTATCTGCCAGGAGCTTCATCGTGTTACCTTTTATATTTAGATCAACAATCTGTCTGGAATTAATTTTTGTTTATAGTGTAAGGATGGGGTCATTTCTTTTTTCTATATGGATATTCAATTGTCCTAGCACCATTTATCAAAAAACTCTTTCCCTGCAGTGCCAGTTTTTTAAAATCAAAAGTTCATTTATACTAGGTCTATTTCTACTTCTCTCTTTTATTCCACTGGACTATTTGTCCATCCCTGTGTCACTGTCTTACACTGCAGTACTGTAACTAAAGCTGCAGTCTTCATATCTGATAGAGTAAATCCTCTTACCTAGTTTTTCTTCAAGTGTTTATTGCTTTACTTAGTCCTCTGTATTTCCATATACATTTTAGAATCAGTTTATTAAAATCTCTTCCCCCAACTCCAAATCTGTTGGGATTCTGACTGGGACTGCACTGAATCTAATAGATCAATGTGGATAAAACCAACATTTTTGCACTATTTACTTTTCTAGTCCAAGAACATGCTATATCATTACATTTATTAACTCTCCTATAATTTTGTTTCTCTACATAGAGGTCTTGTACATCTTTTGCATGATTTATTTATTTATTTGGTTATTTATTTATTTTTAAAACATCTTTATTGGAGTGTAGTTGCTTTACAACAGTGTGTTAGTTTCTGCTTTATAACAAAGTGAATCAGCTATACATAAACATATATCCCCATATCTCCTCCCTCTTACGTCTCCCTCCCACCCTCCCTATTCCTCCCCTCTAGGTGGACACAAAGCACTGAGCTGATCTCCCTGTGCTATGCGGCTGCTTCCCACTAGCTATTTTACATTTGGTAGTGTACATATGTCTATGACACTCTCTCACTTCGTCCCAGCTTCCCCTTCCCCATGTCCTCAAGTCCATTCTCTACGTCTGCGTCTTTATTCCTGTCCTGCGACTAAGTTCTTCAGAACCATTTTTTTTTTAAGATTCCATATATATGTGTTATCATACAGCATTTTTCTCTTTCTGACTTACTTCACTCTGTATGACAGTCTCTAGGTCCATCCACCTCACTACAAATAACTCAGTTTTGTTTCTTTTTATGGCTGAGTAATAGTCCATTGTATATATGTGCCACATCTTCTTTATCCATTCATCTGTTGATGGACACTTAGGTTACTTCCATGTCCTGGCTATTGTAAATAGAGCTGCAATGAACATTGTGGTACATGACTCTTTTTGAATTGTGGTTTTCTCAGGGTATATGCCCAGTAGTGCGATTGCTGGGTCATATGGTAGTTCTATTTTCAGTTCTTTAAGGAACCTCCATACTGTTCTCCGTAGTGGCTGTATCAATTTACATTCCCACCAGCATTTATTGTTTGTAGATTTTTTGATGATGGCCATTCTGACTGGTGTGAGGTGACACCTCATTGTAGTTTTCATTTGCATTTCTCTAATGATTAGCGATGTTGAGCATCCTTTCATGTGTTTGTTGGCAATCTGTATCTCTTCTTTGGAGAAATGTCTATTTAGGTCTTCTGCCCATTTTTGGATTGGGTTGTTTGTTTTTTTGATACTGAGCTGCATGAGCTGCTTGTAAATTTTGGAGATTAATCCTTTGTCAGTTGCTTCATTTGCAAATATTTTCTCCCATTCTGAGGGTTGTCTTTTCATCTTGTTAATGGTTTCCTTTGCTGTGCAAAAGCTTTTAAGTTTCATTAGGTCCCATTTGTTTATTTTTGTTTTTATTTCCATTTCTCTAAGAGGGGGGTCAAAAAGGATCTAGCTGTGATGTATGTCATAGAGTGTTCTGCCTATCTTTTCCTCTAAGAGTTTTATAGTGTCTGGCCTTACATTTAGGTCTTTCATCCATTTTGAGTTTATTTTTGTGTATGGTGTTAGGGAGTGTTCTAATTTCATTCTTTTACATGTAGCTGTCCAGTTTTCCCAGCACCACTTATTGAAAAGGCTGTCTTCTCTCCATTGTATATTCTTCCCTCCTTTATCAAAGATAAGGTGACCATATGTGTGTGGGTTTATCTCTGGGCTTTCTATCCTGTTCCATTGATCTATATTTCTGTTTTTGTGCCAGTACCATACTGTCTTGATTACTGTAGCTTTGTAGTATAGTCTGAAGTGAGGGAGCCTGATTCCTCCAGCTCTGTTTTTCTTTCTCAAGATTGCTTTGGCTATTCGGGGTCTTTTGTGTTTCCATACAAATTGTGAAATTTTTTGTTCTAGTTCTGTGAAAAATGCCATTGGTAGTTGGATAGGGATTGCATTGGATGTGTAGATTGCTTTGGGTAGTATAGTCATTTTCACAATGTTGATTCTTCCAATTCAAGAACATGGTATATCTCTCCATCTGTTTGTATCATCTTTAATTTCTTTCATCAGTGTCTTATAGTTTTCTCCATATAGGTCTTTTGCCTCCTTAGGTAGGTTATTCCTAGGTATTTTATTCTTTTTGTTGCAATGGTAATGGGAGTGTATCCTTAATTTCTCTTTCATATTTTTCATCATTAGTGTATAGGAATGCAAGAGATTTCTGTGCATTAATTTTATATCCTGCTACTTTACCAAATTCATTGATTAGCTCTAGTAGTTTTCTGGTAGCATCTGTAGGATTCTCTATGTATAGTATCATGTCATCTGCAAACAGTGACAGCTTTACTTCTTCTTTTCCAATTTGTATTCCTTTTATTTCTTTTTCTTCTCTGACTGCTGTGGCTAAAACGTCCAAAACTATGTTGAATAATAGTGGTGAGAGTGGGCAACCTTGTCTTGTTCCTGATCTTAGTGGAAATGGTTTCAGTTTTTCACCATTGAGAACGATGTTGACTGTGGGTTTGTCACATATGGCCTTTATTATGTTGACATAAGTTCCCTCTATGCCTACGTTCTGGAGACTTTTTATCATAAATGGGTGTTGAATTTTGTCAAAAGCTTCTTCTGCATCTATTGAGATGATCATCTGGTTTTTCTCCTTCAGTTTGTTAATATGGTTTATCACATTGATTGATTTGCATATATTGAAGAATCCTTGCAT
Source organism: Balaenoptera physalus (assembly GCF_965194825.1). Lineage (NCBI taxonomy): Eukaryota > Metazoa > Chordata > Mammalia > Artiodactyla > Balaenopteridae > Balaenoptera > Balaenoptera physalus. The sequence continues at coordinate 84,104,587 of NC_138893.1, forward strand.
TCCTGGGATAAACCCACTGGGTCATGGTGTATGATCCTTTTAATGTGCTGTTGGATTCTGTTTGCTAGTATTTTCTTGAGGATTTTTGCATCTATGTTCATCAGTGATATTGGTCTGTAGTTTTCATTTTTTGTATACGTTTGTCTGGTTTTGGTATGAGGTTGATGGTGGCCTTGTAGAGGGAGTTTGGGAGTGTTCCTCCCTCTGCTATATTTTGGAAGAGTTTGAGAAGGATAGGTGTTAGCTCTTTAAATGTTTGATAGAATTCGCCTGTGAAGCCATCTGGTCCTGGGCTTTTGTTTGTTGGAAGATTTTTAATCACAATTTCAATTTCAGTGCTTGTGATTGGTCTGTTTATATTTTCTATTTTTCCTGGTTCAGTCTCGGAAGGTTGTGCATTTCTAAGAATTTGTCCATTTCTTCCAGGGTGTCCATTTTATTGGCATATAGTTGCTTGTAGTAATCTCTCATGATCCTTTGTATTTCTGCAGTGTCAGTTGTTACTTCTCCTTTTTCATTTCTAATTCTATTGATTTGAGTCTTCTCCCTTTTTTTCTTGATGAGTCTGGCTAATGGTTTATCAATTTTGTTTATTTTCTCAAAGAACCAGCTTTTAGTTTTATTGATCTTAGCTTTTGTTTCCTTCATTTCTTTTTCATTTATTTCTGATCTGATCTTTATGGCTTCTTTCCTTCTGCTAACTTTGGGGTCTTTTTGTTCTTCTTTCTCTAATTGCTTTAGGTGTAAGGTTAGGTTGTTTATTTGATATGTTTCTTGTTTCTTGAGGTAAGATTGTATTGCTATAAACTTCCCTCTTAGAACTGCTTTAGCTGCATCCCATAGGTTTTGGCTCATCGTGTTTTCATTGTCATTTGTTTCTAGGTATTTTTTAATTTCCTCTTTGATTTCTTTAGTGATCTCTTAGTTATTTAGTAGTGTACTGTTTAGCCTCCATGTGTTTGTATTTTTCACAGATTTTTTCCTGTTATTGATATCTAGTCTCATAGCATTTTAGTTGGAAAAAATATTGATATGTTTTCAATTTTCTTAAATTGACAAAGGCTTGATTTGTGACCAAAGGTATGATCTATCCTGGAGAATGTTCCATGAGCACTTGAGAAGAAAGTATATTCTGTTGTTTTTGGATGGAATGTCCTATAAATATCAATTAAGTCCATCTTGTTTAATGTATCATTTAAACCTTGTGTTTATTTATTTTCATTTTGGATGATCTGTCCATTGGTGAAAGTGCGGTGTTAAAGTCCCCTACTATGATTGTGTTACTGTTGATTTCCCCTTTTATGGCTGTTAGCATTCGCCTTATGTATTGAGGTGCTCCTATGCTGGGTGCATAAATATTTACAATTGTTATATCTTCTTCTTGGATTGATTCCTTGATCATTATGTAGTGTCCTTCTTTGTCCCTGTAATAGTCTTTATTTTAGTCTATTTTGTCTGATATGAGAATTGCTACTTCAGCTTTCTTCTGATTTCCATTTGCATGGAATATCTTTTTCCATCCCCTCACTTTCAGTCTGTATGTGTCCCTAGGTCTGAAGTGGGTCTCTTTAGACAGCATATATATGGGTATTGTTTTTGTATCCATTCAGCCAGTCTATGTCTTTTGGTTGTAGCATTTAATCCATTTACATTTAAGGTAGTTATCGATATGTGTGTTCGTATTACCATTTTCTTAATTGTTTTGGGTTTGTTACTGTAGGTCTTTTCCTTCTCTTGTGTTTCCTGCCTAGAGAAGTTCCTTTAGCATTTGTTGTAAATCTGGTTTGGTGGTGCTGAATTCGCTTAGCTTTTGCTTGTGTGTAAAGGTTTTAATTTCTCTGTCAAATCTGAATGACATCCTTGCTGGGTAGAGTAATCTTGGTTGTAGGTTTTTCCCTTTCATCACTTTAAATATGTCCTGTCACTCCCTTCTGGCTTGCAGAGTTTCTGCTGAAAGATCAGCTGTTTACCTTATGGGGATTCCCTTGTATGTTATTTGTTGTTTTTCCCTTGCTGCTTTTAATATTTTTTCTTTGTATTTAATTTTTGATAGTTTGATTAATATGTGTTTTGGCATGTTTCTCCTTGGATTTATCCTGTATGGGACTCTCTGCGCTTCCTGGACTTGATTGCCTATTTCCTTTCCCATATTAGGGAAGTTTTCAACTATAATCTCTTCAAATATTTTCTCAGTCCCTTTTTTTTTCTCTTTTTCTTCTGGGACCCCTATAGTTCGAATGTTGGTGTGTTTAATGTTGTCTCAGATGTCTCTGAGACTGTCCTCAATTTTTTTCATTCTTTTTTCTGTATTCTGCTCTGTGGTAGTTATTTCCACTATTTTATCTTCCAGATCACTTATCTGTTATTCTGCCTCAGTTATTCTGCTATTGATTCCTTCTAGAGAATTTTAAATTTCATTTATTGTGTTGTTCATCATTGTTTGCTCTTTAGTTCTTCTAGGTCCTTGTTAAACGTCTCTTGTATTTTCTCCATTCTATTTCCAAGATTTTGGATCATCTTTACTATCATTACTCTGAATTCTTTTTCAGGTAGACTGCCTATTTCCTCTTCATTTGTTTGGTCTGGTGGGTTTTTACCTTGCTCCTTCATCTGCTGTGTATTTCTCTGTGTTCTCATTTTGCTTAACTTACTGTGTTTGGGGGTCTCCTTTTTGCAGGCTGCAGGTTCATAGTTCCCGTTGTTTTTGGTGTCTGCCCCCAGTGGCTAAGACTGGTTCAGTGGGCTGTGTAGGCTTCCTGGTGGAGGGGACTGGTGCCTGTGTTCTGGTAGGTGAGGCTGGATCTTGTCTTTCTGGTGGGCAGGACCATGTCTGGTGGTGTGTTTTGGGGTGTCTGTGGACTTATTATGATTTTAGGCAGCCTCTCTGCTAATGGGTGGGGTTGTGTTCCTGTCTTGCTAGTTGTTTGGCATAGGGTGCCCAGCACTGTAGCTTGCTGGTCGTTGTGTGGAGCTGGGTCTTCATGTTGAAATGGAGATCTCTGAGAGAGCTTTCGCCATTTGATATTATGTGGGGCCGGGACGTCTCTGGTGGACTAATGTCCTGAACTCGGCCCTCCCACCTCAGAGGCTCAGGCCTGACACCCGGCCGGAGCACTAAGACCCTGTCAGCCACACGGCTCAGAGGAAAAGGGAGAAAAAGAAAGAAAGAAAGAAAGAAAACTAAACTAAACTAAAATAAAAATAAAATAAAATAAAATTAAAATTAAATTAAAAAGTTATTAAAATAAAAAATATATTATTAAAAATAAAAAAGCAATTAAAAAAAAGAAAGAGAGAAAGAGGAGAGCAACCAAACCTAAAAACAAATCCACCAATGAAAACAAGCACTAAAAACTATACTAAAAAAGAAAACAAAAAAAAAAACCCACAAAAAAATGGACAGACAGAACCCTAGGACAAATGGTAAAAGCAAAGCTATACAGACAAAATCACACAAAGAAGCATACACACACACACACTCACAAAAGGAGAAAAAGGAAAAAAATATATATATTTAAAAAAAAAAAAGGAAGAGAGCAAGCGAATCAATAAACAAATCTACCAATGATAATAAGCTCTAAATACTAAACTAAGATAAACATAAAACCAGAAACAAATTAGATGCAGATAGCAAACTCCAAGTCTACAGTTGCTCCCAAAGTCCACTGCCTCAATTTTGGGATGATTTGTTGTCTATTCAAGTATTCCACAGATTCAGGGTACATCAAGTTGATTGTGGAGATTTAATCCTCTGCTCCTGAGGCTGCATGGAGAGATTTCCCTTCTCTTCTTTGTTCGCACAGCTCCTGGGGTTCCGCTTTGGATTTGGCCCCACCTCCGTGTAGGTCACCTGAGGGCGTGTGTTCCCCGCCCAGATAGGATGGAGTTAAAGTAGCAGCTGATTAGGGGGTTCTGGCTCACTCAGGCCGGGGGAGGGAGGGGTACTGAATGCGGGGCGAGCCTGCGGTGGCAGAGGCCAGCATGACATTGCAACAGCCTGAGGCACGATGTGTGTTCTCCCTGGGAAGTTGTCCCTGGATCACGGGACCCTGGCAGTGGCGGGCTGGCAGTGGCGGGCTGCACAGTCTCCCGGGAGGGGAGGTGTGGATAGTGACCTGTGCTGGCACACAGGCTTCTTGGTGGCTGCAGCAGCAGCCTTAGCGTTTCATGCCCATCTCTGGGGTCCGCACTGATAGCCATGACTCGCACCCATCCCTGGAGCTTGTTTAGGCGGTGCTCTGAATCCCCTCTCCTTGCGCACCCCAAAACAATGGTCTCTTGCCTCTTAGGAAGTTCCAGACTTTTTCCCGGACTCCCTCCAGCTAGCTGTGGCGCACTAGCCCCCTTCAGGCTGTGTTCACGCAGCCAACCCCAGTCCTCTCCCTGGGATCTGACCTCCGAAGCCTGAGCCTCAGCTCCCAGACCCCATCCACTCAGGTGGGTGAGCAAAGCCTCTCAGGCTGGTGAGTGCTGGTCATCAGTGATCCTCTGTGTGGGAATCTCTTCGCTTTGCCCTGTGCACCCCTGTTGCTGCGCTCTCCTCCGTGGCTCTGAAGCTTCCCCCCTGCTCACCCGCCGTCTCCGCCAGTGAAGGGGCTTCCCCGTGTGTGGAAACTTTTCCTCCTTCACAGCTCCCTCCCAGAGGTGCAGGCCCCATCCCTACTCTTTTATCTCTGTTTTTTCTTTTCTCTTTTGCCCTACCCATGTACGTGGGGAGTTTTTTGCCTTTTGGGAGGTCTGAGGTCTTCTGCCAGCATTCAGAAGGTGTTCTGTAGGAGCTGTTTCTCATGTAGATGTATTTTTGATGTATTTGTGGGGAGGAAGGTGATCTCTACGTCTTACTCCTCCGCCTTCTTGAAGCTATCTCTTGCATGATTTATTTTTAAAAGTCATTTTGAGTTTCATCTCTTAAAGTTTCATTTTCTAACTATTTGTGGCTGGCATATAGATATGCAATTCATTTATATATATTGACCTTGTATCTAGTAACCTTATAAAACTCACTTATGAATTCTAACCAATTATCTATATACATTCTTTAAATTTTTCTATGTACAAAATCTATGGATCATGCCAATTGTTTTTCTTTCCAATATTTTCATCCTCTGTATCTTTTTTTGCCTTCTGTACTGGCTAGGTCTTCTCATTCAAAGTTGAATGCAAGTGGTACTTTTACCCTCTTCCCAGACAATGAAGGAACATTAGAACATTTCAAGTTCACTTGCCCCCTCCAGACGTATATGTTTTAGTTTTAGTTTTTTCTGTATTTTAAATTCTATAAGAGTTTATTATAATTATTTTATACATTTAATATTCATTTAGATTCGCTCACAGATTTACCATTTTCATTGCTCTTCATTCCTTCCTGCTTTTTTTTTTTACTTTCCACTTGTGATAATCTTCTTTCTGCACAAAGAACACTCTAGTATTTCCTTTTGTACAGATCTACTGGTGACAAGTTCTCTATTCGTTTGTCTGGAAGCATCTTTATTTCACCTTTATTTTGGAAGGATATTTTTGCTGAGTATAGAATTCTAAGCTGACAGTTATTTTCTTTCAACACATTGGAGGTACCATTCCATTACCTCTGGCTTTCATTTCTGCTGTTGAGAAGTCAGCTATCTAACAGTGACTCCTTTGAAGGCAAGCCTTTCTTTTTCTTCTTTGGCTACTTTTAAGATTTCTTCTTTGTCTTTGTCTTTTGCAGTTTTACTACTGATGTGTCTAGATGTGGATTTTTTTTCCTTTATATTGGTTGTATTTGATGGAATTCTTAAATCTATAAATTAATGTCTTTCATCATTTTGGAAAATTCTCAGCCACCATCTCTGCAAATATTGTTTCTTCCCATTCTCTCCCTCCTCTCCTTCTGAGATGCTAATAAAATTAAAAATATATTAGGCCTTTTCACTCTATCCTCTGTATCTCTCACCCTCTCCTATATTTTACTTCTTTTTGTCTTTCCATACTTTATTTTGAATGGTTTCTTCTGATTTATTTCCAGGTCACTCTATCTCTCTTATGTCTAATCTGCAGTTAAATCCATCCATTAAATTTTATTTCTAGAATTTTCATTTGTTTTTTAAAAAATCAAGTTATCTGCCAATATTCTCAACCTTACCTTTTATCTCCCTGAATCTAGTAAGTATAATTATTTTAAAGGCTATGTCTGATAAATCCAGTAACTAGATCTCCTATCTGTGTCTGTTTCAAATGTCTATTGTTTCTGTAGGTGTTTTCCTGTGTATCTGCTTATTTTTTATTGTATGCCTAACTTTGTATTTGCAAAATTATTTGTAGTAATAATGTAAGGCTTAGGATAATATTATTATTATTATTATTAGGATAATGTTATCTCCTCCCAGGGATGATTAATGTTTTCTTTGGCCTGGAACCAGTGATATCAGCACTCTGGGATCACCTGCATTCTAGGACTACCTCAATCCAATTTACAAGATTGGGATGATCGAAAGATGAGCTACAGTCTCTGAGAGAGCCTACAACAGGTTCTTCTGTTCTACAGTAGCGGCCTTTAAAATTCCACACCAAAGCAAAAATGTTTCAACCTACTTTAGCAATCCCTGGACATGAATCTCTGTGGCTTGAATAGAGATATTGAATCTTGAATCTTGAATCTCTATCTCTATCTCAATGCTTCCAAGGGAGCATTGTTCTGATTACCTAGGATGCCATAACTAGAAACAGAAGTAAATATTTAATTACTGATGATGACAGATAATGAACGAATAGCGGTTGAAGGGACTGTGGAAGCTTTTTAAAAATGGATAGAATCATGGTCTGAATCAAGTAATATTGACCTAAGGGATAACTGTTGGATTAAAAACTTGAGGGAATGCCCTCTAGGTTTCATCTAAGTTGTTATTACTAGGCCACTTACCTATCTTTGCTGAGGATGTAAATGTACACACTAACTCAATTTATTCAGATCTATTCTATGCTTCCTCTTTTGGGCAACAAGCATTTACTAAGCAACTACATGCTAGACTCTCTTCTAGAAATTTGGTAATTTGATAATAAGTGAGAAGAGATACACATAGAGCTTGGTTATGAAGGAAAGGGAGTCAGAGAGGGAGAGTTTGATAACATACGGAACACAAAAAATATACTGGCATAAGATTCTGGAAGGGGGTAATGGGATTAAGAACAGGTGGAAGAGCTAGCCCTGAGCAGGAAAATGCCACCTCTTATTTGAATTTAAGGAAATAGTGTGAAAGTAGGTATGGATACTATTAAACTCACAGGGTTTAGGAATTTGCAAGCTTGTATCTGTTAAGCTCAATTTTCCAGGAGAGGTAGGAGGCAAAGGTAAAGGTGGGATGAGGAGCTTGATGTGAAGTCTTAGAATAACTAATGAGAGGGTTATGGCGGAAGAAAATCTAATTAGAAACACAAGCAGTGGTCCAATCCACACTATTACATGATTTTTCTCTAGCAATGTTCAGTAGCCTGGATATAGGATAAATAGCTAAATTTATCCAAGATTAGGAGTTTATAGAGTATATATGGTGGAAAGACAATGGAGCAGAGATTGAACAGAATGACAATATGGTCTAATTTGGACAGAAAAGGAAGCAACACACGAGGAAGGTGACAGAAAAAAGTTAAGAGAGATGTCAGGAGCCTAAAGGTTTAGGCATACTAAATTTTTAGGCATGCTAATTTTTATTCTAAGTAGGTCCTGAATGGCCACTGAAGTAGTTTGCTGGAGTAGAATATAAATGCTGGATGTTGGAATTGAGATGACAAAGGGTATTAAAGGCTAGGTCAGTGTTTCTTAACCTTTATTCATCATTGTTCCCTTAAGTTGCCTTTTTAGATATATTTTCCTTAATTGCCCCTCCTCCCCAAAAAAGTTTTTTTAAAAAAAAATTTAAATATTTATTTATTTATTTTGGCTGTGCCAGGTCTTAGCTGCAGCACGTGGGATCTTTGTTGCGGCATGCGGGCTTTTTAGTTGCAGCGTGCATGTAGGATCTAGTTCCCCCACTAGGGATCGAACACGGGCCCCCTGCATTGGGAGTGTGTAGTCTTACCCACTGGACCACCAGGGAAATCCCTCAAAGAAGTTTTAACACCACAAATATACTGTGTATCTGTTTATCTGTTGTAATATCTAAGATGTTTTACTCCCCCAGAACCAATTTTCACCCCCTTGAGAGTGACCTCCCCTTTGTAGAAAACGCCTGGGCTAGGGGGCTGAATGGTGGTTCACATGCCTGCTGAAGTAACTTTGCTGAATGGCAATTCTTATTGTCAGGCTCCTTTTTCACATGATAGAAAATGGTACTCAGGTCTCACTGAAATATTAGTCAGTAAAAGTCAATATTTCACTTGATTTTATGATGTCAAGGAACTTATCTTTTGAAAATTCTTTGGAACTTAATATACTTTTGGAATATATTTAGGTTGCTAATAAATGCTCATTGAACAGTTTAAATGCTGTTGAACAGGCATGTTGTTTCATGGGTGTTAATTATGGATACTGATATGGGGAAGAATATTTAACATGAGAAACTCTATTTACATTTTATTTGGTCAATGTTTTCCTATTCACAAAAGACTTAATTGTTTACTACTGCTATTTTACAACTTGTCACTTGGGGGCAGCAAAAACATTTAGGAATCACAGAAGTAGGACAGCATTTAAATAGTAGGACAGATAGGCACTGTATTAGGCATGGTAAGGAAATAAAAATTGAAAGAAACACCTGAACGCCTTGCCTCAAAAGATATCATAGTCTAGTAGACGGGAAAAGACATTGAACATGAATAATTATAATACAAGATGGCATAGGATAAGTGAAATGAGAGGCACAATGTGCTATAGGAATTCAGAAGAGGGACAGATCAAAGTCGGCTGCAGGGAAGTAGTCAAAGTTTCATGAAAAATAAGCATTTAAGTAAACCTTGAAATATGACAGGTAGCGATCTACAGGGAAAACCTTCCCAGTTAATAGAATGGTATGAAGTAAGGAAGGAAGTGGTGAAAAACTCAGGGCATTTTGGGGGAAATACAGACTACACAGTTGAGCCTTGAACAACATGGGTTTGAACTGCACAGGTCCACTTATATGTGGATTTTTTTCAATAGTAAATACTACAGCACTACACGATCCGCAGTTGGGTGAATCCCCAGATGTGGAATCATGGATATGGAAAAACTATGGATACAGAGGAACCATGATATGGAGGGCTGACTTTAAGTTATACATGGATTTTTTTACTTCACAGAGGGTTGACGCCCCTAACCCCTGTTGTTCAAGGGTCAACTGTAATTTGATGTGTTTAAAATACCTAGTACATACACAGAGGAGCTGAGAGACATTTGGAAAGGACAGCAACCAGTTATGAATATTGGGCTAAGGAGTCTGGATTTCAGTCGATAAAAAGAATCCATTAAAGGGGTATATGAAGGACAGTGACAGGGCAGAGGAAGAGGGAAAGAAACATAGACAGACACATACACATATGTAAGCCATGTCCAGAGGTGTGGTTAGATAAGATTGATTTGGCTGTCAGCTCTGTTCAGGTAGAGTGACGAACATGAGCCAGACATGGGATTAGGTGCTAGAGACACTGGGCAAACAATAGCAGGACACGAACAGTTTACTGTCTCTTCTCCACTAGACATATTTGGGAGGCCCAGAAAGGTTAAATAACACCCTTGGGCTTTCATTTTCCCACACAAAAATAGGCCTATGACCATTGGTCTAATGACAACAGAAACAAAATGCCTATGTTCAACAGTGGCCATATAAAAATATAAGAGAAGCAACTCTCAGCTTTCTTCTGATACCTAAGAAAATAGAAAAGGTTTCTCATATCTCTCAGCTATTCCAAATACTTTTTATTCAAGGGAGCCTGGATCTGTGGTTGTATCACATATAGCAATAATAAATAAGTAATAATAAATCCTTCATACTTCCTAAAGTGACCATTATGGATTTCCAAGCTACTAAAAATACAGCACTAACAATAAAAATTAGTTCTAGACACTGATATTTAAAATATGAGCCTTGGTTGATAAAGAATAGAATAGTGATTAGATATCTAATTTTCACCTGTCTTCCATGAAGTAAAAACAACAACAAACACCTATACTCCTAATATATTTAGAAGTAGCCCAGAGTTTAGTTTAACTATTTGATTAGATATCACCAATTCTCCATTCCAAACATTTAATAAAGACCAAAAGCTTGGGACTACACCATCTGACTGCTAAATTAATCACACAGTACATAAAAAGCCAAGCCAACTGAGCAAGTTATCCTACAGCTGACCACTCTTCTCCTTTGCCTTCTTATTCTATAGCTTACTATAATAATTTTATGAATTTAATGGTTTATATGGCTCTCTTAATAGTCTGTTTGCTCCATGAGGGCCAAAGCCATGTCATATCTATCTCTCTATCTCTAGCACTTAGACTAGTGCCTGATACATAATTGTCATGCACGTGCATGTGCACATATGTGTGTTTGTGTGAGTGATTATGTATAAAGGATAAATGATTACTTCAAGGGAACTGGCCTTAGAAAGAATATGAGAGAAAAGAAAACTACTTTGACAACCAACATTGTACTATCTCATGGAAAGTTACTTGAAGAGGAATTCTTACCTGGCGTGTCATTACAAAATATGCATACATTGCCATGGCACTTCCATAAGTGATGAAGTAGGTAACTGGCTCCATGATGTCCCAGGAATATTCCCACCAGGTAAGCCGGGCCAAAATGCCAAACTGTGTGGCCATGTAGGCAAGTCCACCCCATAGCACCAAAGTGGTCCTCTTCTCAGCTTTTCTGCTAATCTCAATTCGTACCTACAGGGCACACATGACTGGTCAACTGTAAAGCATTTTGACATAGAACCAATCTTAAACTCTTATTTAAACTGTTCAATGTTCACTAAAGAAACGGCTCGTAATCAAGATATAAGTTAGTGTCAATTCTAGGAAATATAGTTTGTCTTCCTAAATAATATCTGTAGTTTTTACTGAGTACTATTTTATAGGAATAACATTTTTGATACCCTTGTGTTTCATGTTTCATCCTAGAAGTAGCTGAAAATATGGTGAAATTATGGGAGTGAATAAGCAAGTTTCAGCGGGTCTTTATCCAACCACAAGATTGCTTTCTTTGAAAGAGAGAAATAAAAACATGCCAATGTTCTCTCACTGCAGCGTACAAGATTTAATCTATCATTAGTTTTTTACTCAAAAGGTCTACTAGGGGCAAAACAGCACAGTGGGTCAGAGCATGGACTCTGGATTCAGAACGGCTGAGTTCAGGCCCTGATCTGCTCATTACCATAACTTCATTAATGAGTTGTTCTGAGGATTAAATAAGAGAATACAAGTAAAATACTTAGGACAATTCCTAGCACATAGTAAATATTCAATAAGGGATGATAATTATTTTGCTATAGTTGGTACATTAAAAAATGCTTTACATTTTGAAAATACCAGATTTAAATTTCATCCCCCTTCACAACAGTTCCTCAAATTTAATTTATCCAACATTTCTAATGGTCTTAAATTTAATGAAAACAACCTTGAGATATGTGTTCCTTACTTTTAAAGAAATCAGAAAAAGCACAGTATTAATAGTATTTGTTCCCTTCCTTAATCTCTAATATAGTCTGGTTTCTTAAAATGGAAAGACTTGTATTTTTATTTAAAAAAAAAGGATGACACATGTTCATTGTAAAACACTTAGGAAAGTGTAAGAAGAAAAATCATTCATAATCCTACTATTCTATTAGCATTTGGGAATATGTTCCTTCTAATTTTTTTCTTTGTATATATGTGTGTGTGTGTGTGTTGTGTGTATGGCTATATGCATAATACACTTAAAAACTGGATCATAGTATGCACTAATATACACATTGTTTTGTAATTTACTTTTCATAAAATACCATGAAGTGTTTTCTATAGAATATTAGATCTACACGATTGTTTTTAACAGTTGCATAATATTCCATATAATATTAATTCTTAAGTTGGCTAAAATGATTATCCACCTCACTTAGAACCCTTCTTGATCAGCAATTATTCCAATCTTTGTTGTAAAAGTAGTAAGTCTGGTTAAGGGCAGTATATTTAGATCTCAAAGCTCTATGTCCATTATCAAGGTTCCAAACTATTCCTTTTTAAGTCCTTTCTTAGCTTTAATCAGAAGCTTTGTATGATTCAGTTCCCAAAACTAGTGGGCTAGTTTGATTGACACAATGCAATCACACAAAACTCGGAGGGAAAAAAAGCAAACATATATGCTCTGGAAAAAATACTGGTGAAAAGAAAAGTGTGAAATTTGAATCTGCACCTTTTCCAGGGGCGCCAGTTGTTCTTTGAGATCTTCTAATCTTTCGATAAGCTCCCTTTCCTTGTTTAACTGGTGCTGCTCGATGCACAAAGTAGTGTATAACTGTTGGACCAGTGTCTTTACATCATTCAGTGTTGCTGCGTTTTCATAGCTTAAGAGGTCTGAAAGAAAAATATTACATTTTTTTAAAAATGTATGCCTTAAATGAAGAGTTGCTATTCCTAGGGCTATTAATGATAAGAACAAGGCAGATTCATCCACTATAGGGGTCCCACTTTCAATGTTAAACTGAAGGAAAGGGATAGTTCCTTTTTAAAAAGCAAGAGTCTATAAATCCTAGAAAGTAAGCTCATATTTGGGCAACTTGAAAATTTTGAAGCCAACATCCACCATTATATTCTTGGAAGTATAAGTGCTACAAATGAGGCTACAAGTAATAATAATCTTCATTAGATAAAGACAAAAAATTTAAAGAAATATGTCAAAAACTAGTAGAGAGGTTTAGAATTAATCTGATTATCATGCTTATTAAAATTCTGATCTATAATTTATCTGTGGTCTTGCCATTTTAATTGGTCATTTTTTCCCTTTAGTAACTAACACTTAAGGAAAAAATATACAGTAGTTCAAATTTGCAAATACAAGGGTATAAATAAAACTATCATTATCCTAATAATCTTAGCCCCTATATACCTTCCCCCTAGCATATCAATTTTTATTTATTCCCGTTGGGCAAAGACAGAATAGCTGTATGGGTCTCAATATCAAGCTTGAAAGGGCATGAAGTTATGAGAATAACTGAAAAGGTAAAAGATTAAATAATTCTTTGATTCAATATCCTCTTCTGTGAGTAGCATGTGCTTCCAGAAATCTAAAAATTGTTTTGAAAATTTAATAAAAAGTCAGCTGATCTCAGCTGTCAAATAACTTTTTAAAAAGCACCAGAAGTAAAGCTTTTGTTTTAGAATCTTATTAGCCTTAAATGTGACATTTTGTTAGCTACAGCAGAAGGTCAGCCTTTTTCTAAATCAAAATAAGCCACAGTCACAATTAGTCATGTGTGTATTTCAAATATTCTTCAAGGATGTCTTTTAGTACAGTTATCACAGAAATTCAATCAATAAAAAAATTCAAATAAGGGTAGCAAATTGGATTAGAGAAGAGCTGATATAGTAAAATGGGATATAGCACCTAGCATAGTATCTTGCATGCTTCAATGAATGTGTGCTGCATTAATGGGAACAGATAAAAGAACACTTTGAGTTCTAGAAGTCGTCTATGTCAACAGAGTCTGCTTTGCACTAAAGTTGCAGCTCACATTCACATATGGTTCTACACTTTCCAAAGTTACAAAAAGAGAAAACTGCACTCTAGAATGTCATAGTGAAGTGGTAGAGTCCATGCCTCCTGACCCCCAGGCCTGGAACTGAGTTATGAGGCTTTTACTATATCAATATTAATATTTCTCCTGCAGGCTCAGTCCTCTTTCTTTTTTTTTATTATTTATTTTATTTTTTGCTGTGTTGGGTCTTCGCTGCTGCACGCAGGCTTTCTCTGGTTGCAGCAGGCGGGGGCTACTCGTCGTTGCGGTGCGCGGGCTTCTCACTGCGGTGGTTTCTCCTGTTGTGGAGCAGAGGCTCTAGGCTCATGGGCTTCAGTAGTTGCAGCACGGAGGCTCAGTAGCTGTGGCTCATGGGCTCTAGAGCGCAGGCTCAGTAGTTGTGATGCATGGGCTTAGTTGCTCCGCAGCATGTGGGATCTTCCCGGACCAGGGCTCAAACCCGTGTCCCCTGCATTGGCAGGCAGATTCTTGACCACTGTGCCACCAGGGAAGTCCTCAGTCCTCTTTCAAAAAGATAATTTTTTAGGTAGGTATAAATTACCTATGGTAAACAAAATCCTCTCACATATATTATCCCATATTTATCCTCATGGCAGCATATAATCCACAATTTATAAATGAGGAATTTTGAGTCCTAGAGAGATAAGATTAACAAACATTTTTGTATTAGGTACTGATCTATTCACTATAGAGGGGAAAAAAATTCAAATATGAGGTGGTTTCTCTCCTTAATGAGGTCTAATAATGATATTCACAAAGCTGCACGGCTAGCAGGGAGTGGGAAAAGGTCTTCTGACTGGTAGTCCAATGACTTTTCTATTCCATGTCCTTTCTTTTTCCATTTCCACTTTCAATACCATAGTTATACTGTATTTGCTTAGAAATCCAAGGAGGGAGAAAAGGAGGGAGGAAGGGAGGAAAGAAGGAAGCAAGCAAACAAACTAAACAGACCCTCTCCTCTTCCTTTTCTTAATGAAGCACACACATGTTAATGATCAAATATGTATAGACAATCATAACCTGAAAATCTATAAAATCTGAAATCAGGCTTGGTATTTGTTTTATAAAAGAGTTTCTATTAGAATGTCATTCATTGAAGACTTATTATTTTAAAATTAATATTCATATTACGGGTTCTGCTGTGTAGAAAATTTATTTTTTATATCAGTCTTTTCTTTCATGGCTTCTTCTGTGTTTTATGTTATAGGTAGAAACATATTTTTCACTCCAAGTTTGCAAAAATATTTCTCTTTTGATTTTTTTCACTATGATAAATTATAAAATCAGCAGCTAAGTGAATGATAATATACATTCATACAATGTAACACATAGCAGCTGTGAAAAAGAATAAGGAATTCTTTATGTTCTGGTATTTTAAGATCTTCAGAATACACTGTTAGGTAAGAAAAGCAGTTTGGTGGTTTTATACCTTGACATCTAGTTAAACTAGAATTATGTTTCCCCATATATCCCAAATTCCCCCAAATTCCCTGTATGGTTCTGAATTAGAGTTAGCCAAAAGAGAGATTCAAGTGAGGTTTAGAAGGCAGAAGTGAAGCAGAAGCCATCAGGCTCTGAAGGTTGTCGTTAGTAGTGAGAGAGAGATGCAGAGGTGCCTGGAGATGCCGGTGTGTGCCTGCTCTCCTTGGCTCTGCATCCACCTCTTTTTTCTCAACTGCCACCTCTGATGCTTAACAGCAAATCCACGCCCACAGCCAGATGCAGCTTTCTAGAGCTGTGCTGTCCAAAACAGTAACTGCTTGCTGTGTGTGGCTATTTAAATTTAAATTAATTAAAATGAAATAAAATTTAAAATTCAGTTTCTCGGCCATACTAGCCACATTTCAAGTGCTCAATAGGCACATGTGACTGATGGCTACCATATTGGACAGTGCAGAAATGGAACATTTTCATCGTCACAGAAAGTTCCATTTGATAACACTGTCCTAGGGATCTCTCTACCAGCCCTCCTTTGCTAATTCTTCTTATCCTACTAGTTGGACGCGCTTGAATTTCCAGGTTCCCTGGCAAGCTTTGATTTGTCCACATGTGCCATCACTTCAAAATTAGTAACTTTTCTCTGATCTTTCAAGCTCCCCTTTACAGACTCTTACTTCTTTACCTTCATCTACAACTGTACAAAGTCTCATTCCTATAAAAAATCTTTTATTCCACTTTATTCACATGCTTCTGCTTCCCCAATTGAACCCTGACCGACATGAACAGTATATGTATGATATGCTATTATTTGCATAAAAAGGGAAAAAAGATTTTGCATTCACATTTGCTTATGAATGCACTGACTCTCTGATAGGAAACAAGAAACTAAGAACAATGCTTGCTGGTAAGAGGAGAAAAGGGTGGCTGTGAAACAGGGATGAGAAAATCTTTTCCCATATACTCTTTGACTTTGGGAGTTGAACATTGTGAATGCATTATCATTCAAAGCAAATAAAATTTAATGTGCTACAACATACCTTCAAACAGCAATGAAAAGACTAAAAAATGATAATTCATAGGAGATTAATCTCACAGATGTCCAATTCTAGACCTGGCTGAACACAGAGTTGTTATCTTTCTGATCAGTAAAGCCCTGGCAAACTCAAGAGACTTAGCTTTATTTTGTTAGATTTTCTTGACAGGAAGAATATGCTTCCAAGGTACTGTCATGGTGGAGGAAAACAACCTCAAACCCTTGACCCTGAAAAATGTGCCCACCTATTTGGAGATGAAATTATAGGAAGAGAGAAGGTAAATCTGCTAATGGCTTAACAAAAACACTTCTGGATGATCCGTGTATGCTTCACTAAAAATGCAATTAAGATGTTTATTAATGTTTCTGCACATGCCATCAGTGCCAGGATAATTAAGGTACACAAAGACAGGGAGATGTGCAAAAATAATGGGGATTAAAAAGTCTTTTCAGCTACTATAATGGTTTGGGAAGGATTCTGGCTATCTGAGTCTCTGATAAGGTATTCATTATAGTTGGTATTTGGTTTGCCTGTTCAACACTCTCTCTCAATTACTTACATTATTAGGAGAGAAGCAAGGTCTCCAATATCCTCTGGATGGATAAATGGGGGAAAGGGCTTAGTGTTGCCAATCAAGATGAGTCTCCTTAGCACAAAAACTTTCAACGACCAGTGCTCACAGGGGAATCCAGCCATATACAGCTTTGGTAACCAAAAGAATGCAATGGAACTTGCAGCTAGCCTTGCTGCTATGACCTGCCCCCTTGTTCCATTTCAGTTTTTTCCTGCCTCTTCCCTCCAATTTTGGCATTAGGTACAAGGGTTGTCAGTACTTAGGTATTCGTAATACCTATGACTGCCAATCCCACATAAACATCAAACATGGCTATATTAGATCCTATATGAATAAGCCCTCTATCCTCAGTGCCTGCTGAAGTATGTGAAGTTAAGGTTTACTGGTGCACAACATTCATAGAGCATTTTTAGCTCTAAAGTGCTATCCATGTACAGGGAAAAGAAAAATAGGAGAGAAAAGCAAAAATTAAAGGGGCGTAAGGAATGAGTAGAAAAAAACTGTGTCAAAACTTAAAAAACTATTCTGGAAAAGTTTTCCATCATTGACTATTTTAACTTTTATTAGATAAAGTATATTTGTTCCATCTGCTCCATGTATATATAAAATCCTAGTGTTCTTCTCATTATCTAACACCCAAAACCTAGTGCCTTCAACTTCTTTTCTCCATTTAGCTTTTTCACTAAAAACAGTGACAGTATGGGGAAGAGGAATATGTTTACCCATCTGCATGATTGGCATCCCTCCTCAAATACAGAAATTCAACTGTTCTCTCACTCACTGCAGCTGACAAACAGTGGTGACTGGGAGGAAGATAATATGATGGAAACAAAATGAAAACCTATCTTACGTTTATTCCAAAAGAAAAAAAGATTTTTTTTACTGTTTTAAAAATTGAGGGAAAAGTGTTTACAAACTTAAAACAGTATTATTTAAGCTTCTGTGAAAAAAGTATATAATGACATAATCACTCATTGACTAATAATAACAGAGCTGAGAGAGATTTGATGTCTAAATTTAAATAGTAAAATGGTCTTTTAAAGTTTTATACTAATGCTACTAGTGAGCTTATGAAATTTCATACTTCAAATTACAATTATCCCATGAATTATAGACTTCTGACCCTTGCAAACCTCACATTCTAATTGACTTCTAGGGAAGGTGGATAGATATCCCACAGTTCTGAGATACAGATAAAACAAAGAGTTGTAAGGCAGCCAAACTGATTACCAGACAATCAAATATAATTTCTCCCCTTTTCAGTTTCTACCTTTACTTTCCCTATTCAACTTGAGAATAGCCCTATTTAAAAAATTAAAACTTTCATTTCTTTTAAAAACACAGTATTAGACAAGATGGTTGGAATTATTCATTCATTAAAATACCTCTAGTTTTTGACAACATAAATCTTTACTTTCCGGATTGTTATACTTTATATAAGAATATATTAGTCAACTTTTAATATTTTACTAATGCAGTAGAAAATCAAAATAGAATGAACTCTCTAGGAAATTCACATACACACACAAAAATTGAATATAATGCCCTTAAGGTCTATCCATGTTGTTGCAAATGGCAGGGTTTCCTTCTCTCTCATGGCCGAATAATATTTTAGATACACACACACACACACACACACACACACACACACACACACACACACACACACGCGCCACATCTTCTTTATCCATTCATCTGTAGATGGACACTTAGGTTGTTTCCATAGCTTGGCTATTGTGAATAATGCTGCAATGAACACGGGAGTGTAGATATCTCTTTGAGATTCTGATTTCATTTCCTTTGGATATATACACCAAAGTGGAATTGCTGGATCATACAGTAGTTCTATGTTGGTCAAAGGGTACCAATTTTCCAATTATAAGATGAATAAGTTCTGGGGATCTAATGTACAGCATGGTGACTATAGTTAACAAAACTGTAATGTATACTTGAAAGTGGCTAAGAAAAGTAGATCTCAAGTGTTCTCATCAAAAAGAAATGGTAATTATGGGAGATGATGGAGGTATTAACTAATCCTGTTGTGGTAATCATTTCTCAACATATAAGTGTATCAAATCATCACACTGTATACTTTAAACTACACAGTGTTATATGTCAATTATATGTCAATAAAGCCAGAAAAAAATAAAGAGCAAATTTAAAGAACAACAACAACAACAAAAAACTGAGTAAAATAAGGCCTGTACTTCTGTTATTTTAAACAAAACGTCTAGTCCAAGAATCAGGGAATAAAGAAGAAAAACATATTAGTATAGCTAATATATAGCTAACAATCCTTGGTCTACATGTTCAATTATTCCAACTTAATAAAATCTGATTCAGTAATGTCTTACTATTTAAAGGATTCTTTAACTCATTTAACTCGCTCAATATAGGATGACTACCTAAGTCAATGGGGTATACAAAAATCACAGTGCCTTCCCTCTGATCATTTGAAAAGAAAAGGAATGAAGAATTCAGAGAAGAGAATAATCACTTCTGGTTGGCTGGGAGTAAGAAAAAGAAAGAATGGGATCATGAAAGCCTTCATGGAAGAGCTGACATTGATGATTTTGACCTGAGGAAATAGGAGGTAAGGAAGAAAAGAAAAAGGCATCTTAGAGGAAAGGTGAGAAAACACTGAGATGGCAAAGGAAAGAGCAAAGGAACTAGAGGGTGGAGGAAAAGTAGGCATCTTTTAAGAGGAAAAGAGAAAAACTTTAAAGGTAGATGTGGACCAGATTTTGGAGGCATTCAATACTTAGGCTTTTACTTAGAACTTTTTCTACATTAGAAACAATTCTCAAAAGCAGAATGGAAAATAACAAATGTCCTAGGAAGCTGATGGAGGGGGTGGTGGTTGAAGGGGAATTAACGACAGCAGTGAGTGACAATGAATATCAAGGGCAAAGAGAGAAAGATGACCAAAAGAGACACACTTTAAAATGTTATTTTAGAGGACTATTTAATAGCATCAGTACTGTGCAAAGCCATATCGGAGTGTGGGGTGAAAAGAAAAATCAGTAAAACTAACTTTGTCTTTATTTAAATTTTTGATATTTTGTTTATCATGGATTTTTTGCATTAACTTTGGTTTTTAAAAGTAGTTCATGAAAATATTTGATTACTGAGTTTTTTGGCACCGGAGGCAAATATCCCATTTTTTCGCCTAAAAGCATATTCTTGTCCGAAGTTCCCAAGGACTGTTATTGTACAATAATTGACTTTCAAACTGCTAACCTTGAGCCATCAAAAAAAAGGGGTTAATTCCTGTTACAAATGTTTAAGAGGACAGGGAATTCCATAATTTTTAAGAAAGATTCCCCCAATAACGTTATTAAAATAATATGACTTTTAGCTTGTATGGAAGGAAGGAGTTTAAGTTATATAGAACACTCATTTATGTGAACAGTGACAAGAGCCGATAATAAAGCATTCTGGTGTCTATGTTTTAGTCAGTGTACTAGCGAAGTGCTACCTATATGTAAAACTTTGACTGCTCTTTGAATACTGTCTGTTTCTCAAATTTACCCAGGGGAAAAAAAGTTCTTTCCAAAAGCTGTTCTCACATTTCTCTGGCCTTATCAAGGTTACTTGTTACCTCTCTTTGGTGGTCGTACATGATACGTTAAGTCATTAATGACCAGTTTAAAGTCGTCAAGGAGGAGGAGGTCTATCCCTGTTGAGGCAGCAACTCGAACGCCATCTGTGAAAATTTAAATGTGAAAATTTGAAGGTCATATGTCCAAAATTATTCAAGAATGGTCAGGAAAAAAGCAATCCTCAAAATAGATTTTAAAATTATGTCTTCTCTTTTAAATTTCAGTTAACTTTTTGCCTTATCCCTAAGTTCTATGCTAAACAAAGCTTATACTATCTGAGGCTTTCTGTTTTCATGGCAATCTTCTTGGTGAAGATTTAACAACGTGTTTTTCTGGAAGAACTTTATGAACAAGTGAAATAATTACATAGATGTATAGGTGTCAGCTGGAAATCTAGGGTCACTGGGAGAGGTGCATGGATGTCTATGATGGAAGTTGGTTGAGTAAAACACCCCATGTTTTCTAATATATGGTACTTCGCAGTATAGTTACTGATTAGTTGCCAATAATCCAGTAGGGGCAGATGCTAGGGTTTGCAAAGTACACCAAGCTGATCTATTAATTATATTACAAGATGAGTTGAGAATTAAGAATATTTAAAATACTTAAACTACAGAAATGTGGCAAATTAGCAACAACTGAGTAAATCCAAGGGTAAATAGGTACTTACTGTACTAGGCTTTTACGTTTTCTGTAGGTTTAAAATTTTTCAAAGTGAAAGTGTGAAAAATGTAAGGCACTTAAAAAAAATAAATAAATGAAATGGATATCATGTCAAATGGGAATTTTTAGTGCCTTATATTATTTTCAAACCATATGTCTATTTTGTAAGCATTTATGTGAAAGACCTAAGAAGATTTAAAAAGAAGGCCTAATATTTCATATCTTCAGAGATGATGGCTCAACTACTAGAAAAGTTTATTCTACACCTAAGGTAATGACAAAAGGTCTCAAAAGTATAAATGTGATTGATGGTTCATCTTTGCCCATGGCATTATACGTGAGGTGCTTTTGAATGAGATCCCTGTGTATATACCCTTGCTAAAACTGAGCAATCATATTCTGAAAATTGGGAGAGAAATCACTGTCTCTCTTGACATTTGCTAAGCAAAAGACTGTGTCCTAAAGTTAAGAGCATGGGATTCTTTTGCAGTGGTGTGTGTGTGTGTGTGTGTGTGTGTAAAAACAATTTGGAGTGAAATGATGGGTGGGTGGGAATTAATAATGAAGGTGTATGCCCAGTAGTGGGATTGCTGGGTGGTATGGTAGTTCTATTTTTAGTTTTTTAAGGAACCTCCATATTGTTCTCCATAGTGGCTGTTATCAATTTATATTCCCACCAACAGCATGGGAGGGTTCCCTTTTCTCCACACCCTCTCCAGCATTTACTGTTTCTTGATTTTTTGATAATGGCCATTCTGACTGGCGTGAGGTGATACCTCATTGTAGTTTTGACTTGCATTTCTCTAATGATTAGTGATGTCGAGCATCCTTTCATGTGCCTCTTGTCCATCTGTATGTCTTCCTTGGTGAAATGTCTATTTAATGGCCTATGTGGGAAAAGAACCTAAAAAAGAGTGGATATATGTAAATGTATAACTGATTCACTTTGCCATACAGCAGAAACTAACACAACATTGTAAAGCAACTAGGTTCCAATAAAAATTAAAAAAAAAAATAATGAAGGTGACTATACCTGGTGAATAGATTGCAACTCTGTCAATTCCCCGATCCTCTTCTTGTAGTTGTCGTAAAAACACACCAACAGAGTCTGAGATAGGTTTGAGTGTAAACTGGCAGCGTTCACGCCGGGATGGTAGCCTCACAGATATCACAGGTAACCCATTTTGATACACCACTGTCACATCTGAATGAAAAAGACCCATAACCATATGATAATTAGATTTCATTATAAGTTAAAGTGACATTATTAATCTTCTTAAATGGGGGTTTATTATTATTAGTGTGGCTTAAAATGTTTTCTAAGGTTCAAGAATATGCCCTTTAGCTTTAGTTGAAGGTTATTCCAGGAAATGGCTTATGGAAGATCATATCTATCACACAATTCACTTTGCAGAAAAAAGACTATATGCAAAGGATTATCTTTTAAGTGGGTCAAGGAGAGGCTTTCCCAGGAATTTAAGGTAAAGTTCTTGGTATTGGTGAATACAAACCCTGAATCCATTTAGGAAAATTTTATTAAGTAGCCAGAGATTGCTGGGCCAAATTCTATACCTTGTAGGAGGTGGCTCTTGGGAGCCAGAGCTTTTTTAAGAATCTGTGGGGAATGACATGTGAAAATACACTAATAAGTGAGACTTACTGAAGGACAATCAACTCATATTTCTGTAGTACATATAATATTATATCCAAGGTGCTTGATAAGTAAGCATTCTCTTATACAATTTGGACATATTATGATATAATAAAAAACAATTCCTTTTAAGTTCTCTTGAACATTTTCCTGAGGTTAGCAAGAGGCCAAAGCTCAACTTTTGGGATTTACTAACAAAACGTTATTAAGGGAACCATTATCATAAGCTACACAACTGAAAGGATTTTCTACAACAGAACGGCACAGAATTCCTTATTTCCTTATCTTGTTCCTTAACAGTCTTGATTTATATAGAACCTTAGTCCCTAAAACAAATGTCAGAATAACTCTTTCAAAATAATTTTCAAATGAATCTTTTAATAAATAAATTTTGAACCAGAATTTTTTACACAAGCAACCAAGCATTTAAAGATGATAATTTAGGGATTTCCCTGATGGCACAGTGGATAAGACTTCACGCTCCCAATGCAGGGGGCCTGGGTTCAATCCCTGGTCAGGGAGCTAGATCCCACATGCATGCTGCAACTAAGAGTTCACATGCCACAACTAAGGAGCCCACGTGCTGCAATTAAGGAGCCCACCTGCCACAACTAAGACCTGGTGCAACCAAATAAATAAATAAATATTAAAAAATAAATAAATAAAGATGATAATTTATCACTAGTCTGTGAAAGGAAAACAGGGTTTGGAATCAAATCTGGTATGGAATCCAGCCAAAAATAATTAATTAATTAATTAATTTTTAAAAACCCACTTAGCATACTGCTTTAAGATGAGTGATGTTTCTTTTTTTTAAATAATTTTTAAATTAATTAATTAATTTTTGGCTGCGTTGGGTCTTCCTTGCAGCACGCGGGCTTTCTCTAGTTGCGGCGAGCGGGGGCTACTCTTCGTTGCGGTGTGCAGGCTGCTCATTGCGGTGGCTTCCCTTGTTGCGGAGCATGGGCTCTAGGCACCCGGGCTTCAGTAGTTGTGGCTCGTGGGCTCTAGAGCGCAGGCTCAGTAGTTGTGGCACACGGGCCTGGTTGCTCTGCAGCATGTGGGATCTTCCCAGACCAGGGCTCAAACCCTTGTCCCCTGCGTTGGCAGGTGGATTCTTAACCACTGTGCCACCAGGGAAGTCCCTGATAATGTTTCTTTATTAGCTTTTTTTAAGAATCAAAAGATACACTCTATAAAGTTTTTAAGGATTCGTATCCCTCAAAATTGAAGAGCCGAGAGGAAATATACATAGAATAATGTTCTGGAGATTCTAAATGCATCAAACTTTTCATAGTTGTAGTCATTTACATCTTATTTCCTCGCCTGGTCTAGTAAATTATAATGCCTACAACGAATACAAAAGCCTCACACTACATTGTTTCGTGACTTAAATTTTAGAAGTAACCCTTATTGAAGCACAGTTTATAAACAACAATATACACTCTTATTTTAAATGAACATTTGATGAATTTTGACATAATAATCAAGATAAAGAACATTTCCATTAGCCCCCCCCCAAATTCTCTTGATCCCGATTCAAGTTAACCCCTGGGCAACTACTGATTGGATTTTTTCACCACAGATTATATTTAGTTTTTCTAGAGTTTTATACTACTGGAATCATACAGCATGTACTCTTTTGTATCTGGCTTCTTTCTTTCAGCATAATGATTCTGAGATTCACCAGTGTTGCTGCATGCATTAGTAGTTAATTTGTTTTTATTGCTGAGTAGCATTTAAAATTGTGGGTACACCACAATTTGTTCAATCATTCACCTGTTGATTGACATGTGGATTGTTTCCAGTTTTGGACTGCTATGAATAAACCTTTTATGATTATTTACTCACAAGTCTTTGTGTGGACATATGGTATACCTTTTCTCATCCTTTTACGTTTAACCTACCCACGTCTTTATATTTCAAGTGGGTTTCCTGCAGGCAGCATATGGTTGAGTCTTCCTATTTTATCCAATCTGACAATCTCTGTCTTTTAATTAAAGTGTGTATATCATTAGCATTTAATAAATTATAAATATTGTTGTGTATGTCTGCCATCTTGCTACTTTTCTTGACTCTACTCTTCTTTCTTCCACTTTTCTTCGATTCATGCCCTCTTTTAGATTAACTGAGTATTTTTTTATTACATTTAATCTCTACTATTGGCTTATTAACTGTACCTTTGCATGTTTTGGGGTTACTCTATAGCAGGTATTGCCAAACTTTTTCTGTAAAGGGGTAGACAGACATTAAATACTTTAGGCTTTGTAGGCCATAAGATCTCTGCTGCAACTTTAGACTCTGCACTGTGGTGCAAAAGCAGCCCTAGGCAATATGTAAACGAATATGCATGGCTGTGTTTCAACAAACTTTATTTACAAAAATAAGGAGTGCACTGGACTTGGCCTATTGGGTTTGCTGAACCCTACTCAAGGGTTTACAATATATATCTTTAACTTATCACAGTTAACCTTCAAGTAATATCATACCACTTTAGGTATAGTGTAGAGAACCTTACAACAATATACTTCCATTCCCCCTGTATTGTTCTATATTTTATTTCTACATGTTATAAACCACACAATACATTATTTTTACTTTGATAACTGATTATACTTTAAAGAAATTTTAAAATGAGAAAAATATCTTTTATATTTATACACATATTTACCCTCTGGTGTTCCTCATTGTTTCTGGTATAGATCCACATTTCCATTTGGTATCATTTTCCTTTTGTCTCAAGAGCTTCCTTAAACATTTCTTGTTGACAATAAATTCTCTCAGTTTTGGTAAAGTGAGAAAAAGTCTATTTCATCTTCAATTTTGAAAGACATTTTTGCTATGTAAAAAATTCTAGGTTGGCTTTTTTTTTTCCTTTTAGTGCTGTAAAGAACTTGCCTTCTGGTTTGCACAGTATATGATAAATTTGTGTACATTCTTATCTTTGTTCCTTTGTATGTAATATGTCTTTTTTCCTCTGGCTGCTTTTAATATTTTCTCTTTATCATTGGTTTTCAGCAATCTGATTATAATGTTCCTTTCTATGGTTTTCTTTATGATTATTCTGTTTGGGAATTGTTAAATTTCTTAGCTCTGTGGGCTCATCGTTCTCATCAAATTTGGAAAAATTTTGGCCATTATTCAAATATTTTTTATGTCACCCACCCCTCTCCTTATGGGATTCCAATTATACTTATATTAGATCATGTGGTACTATCACACAGGGCACTAAAACTCTTTTCATATTATTTTAGGAGTTTTCCCCTCTCAGATTCATTTTGGATAGTTTTAATTGCTATGTATGTCAATGTCACTGATCTTTTCCTCTGTAGTGTTTAATCTGCTATTAATTCCATTTATATTGGTTTTCATTTCAGATATATTTTTCACCTCTAGAAGTTCCCTTTGTTTATTGTTCTATTTTCTATTTTTCTTCATATTATGCTTATGTTTTCTTCTCTCTCTCTCTGAATATAAGGGTCACATTTATAATAACTATTTAAAATCCTTGTCTGTTAATTCCATCATTTCTGTCATTTGTAGGTCTGGTTCAATTGACTGATTCTGGCCCCCCCACCCCCCACCCTGCAGCTTCTTCACATGCCTAGTAATTTTTGATGGGAGATTAGACATTGTGACTTTTACACTGCTGAATACTGGATCTTGTTGTATAGTTAAGTTACTTGCGTATTAGCTTGATCCTCTCAGGTCTTTTAAGACAGATCTAGAGAATCCTTTATTCTAGGGCCAATTTGGCTCCACTTCCAAGTTATGGTTCTTCTGGGAGTCTCTGCTGAATGTTCATGTATTCAGTGATGTCTCTCCTCTCTAGCTGGTGGGAAGTCAAATGATTTCTGGCCCTGAGTGAGCACTAAGAGTTATTCATTTTACAGCTTCTGGTAATTGCTATTTCCTTGGAAGTTGTTATAGCCTGGCCTTGTGGTTTAGAATTTAACCAAAGCCTCAGGCTGCAAGCTGAAGCAATGTAAGGTTAATTTCATTTGCTTCTCTTTTCTCAGAGATCAAAGTCCTGTCTTGCCTACTGTCCAATGTTTAGAAACAGCATTTTCATGTATTCTGTCTGGTGTTCTAGCTGTTGACAGCAGGACAGCAATTCCCACAGCAGTTAATCCTTTGTGGATAAATGATTTGAATTTTTACATGAAAACTAAAAAGAAGCAAAGTCAGAAATCTCTGTTTATTCCTTCCAAAAGGAGAGTCTGAGTTTCCTAAGGAAAAAGAGGCCAAAAATAGTAATATAAACTTAATACATAGCATGTACCACCTAAAGTTTTCAATATCTAAAGTAACTTGAAATTTTTGTCATTTTCTTTCTCATTTTTAAAAGAATCCTTAGCAATCCATTGTTTCCATAAAGTCAGAGCCAGCAACATAAATATCCCTATTTGTTCTATAAGCAGTAATGATGATGGGGTCATAAAATTAGGTGATTAACTTGTCTACCTGGTGTTTTCTTCCCCCCAATCCAGTCTTCTTTCTATTGATATATGCAAAAATATTCACACACAGATTTCAAGAAGTAGACAGAGTTGGATTTAAATAAAAGATAGGAATCTGTGAATCTTAAACACATAAAGTATGGAAGATTTCACTAATACATCAGTTTCACAGGAAAGTGCTTAGGGGTTACTGTTTTTAAATAACTGAGACAAAGTCAACAGATAAAATTAAGGTCTTTATCACTCAGTTTAACTTTTTCCTTTAAAGATTATAAAGCCTTTAAAAGGAATTAAATATGAAAGCTTTGAGAAACTCTGCACGGATAGCACATTTCAGAACTGACAAATCTTTATTACAATACTGCTTTTGAAATAAATTTCCAGGTCTCCTTCTTTCCCACACACTAGATTATAATGCAAATGTTAGATTTCTTGTTGTGCAACCAAAGAATAACAATTACCATAGTTCCTCAAGTTTAACAATATACAAAATTGCTGTTGGTTGTAGTGAAGTCACAATGGGAATTTACAAGCTAATGACAGCTGTCAGCTACTATTCTCTAGAGATAAATACTCTTTTTAAGTGTAAATTGCATCAAGTAACTTTTTGGTTGGTTAAAAAAAATCTTTTGCTTTGATTTCCATTTCAATAAATAAGAAATAATCTAAGTACGTTCTATAGCAGTGTGGTTCAAAGAAACCTAGAAATTATGGGGCATCCCATACAAATACTGAGAGACAGAATATGACAACTGATTTAGGAATAAAAATTAAAAGGCCAGGAATTTTCCAGAGTAAGAAGAGAAGTGCAAGAACAACAGACACATGGGGTTGAAGAAGTATTTAAAAAAAAAAAAAAGGCTTTGGAGCATTAGGTGTAGAAAAAATCATATAATACAAATGCTTGTTATTTAGCCAACTGTTAAAAATTTATAGTAGGAAAATTAGTTGGTGTTCAAAATAATTAGTAAAATCTCCTCTAAAATATATCATTTTATGAACACTGTTACTGAACATAAGTTCGTGTGCCTGATGCACAGTGAAGCCAAACAAACCGAAACGTCAGAGTATGAAGCAGAGAAAGGTTTATTGCAGGGTCAATCAAGGAGAATGGGTGGCTTGTGCTCAAAAATCCCAAACTCCCCAATGGTTTTGGGGGAGAAGTTTTTATAGGCAAAGTTTGGGGTGAGGGCTGCAGGGTTTGTGACTTTCTTCTGATTGGTTGGTGGTGAGGTAACAGGGCGGTGCCCCAGGAATCATGCGCCCAGCCTGAAGTTACCATCTTCCACCTGGGTGGGGGCCTTAGTTCCTGCAGAAGAACTCAAAGATACTGTCATGTATATTCCTTGAGGAGGAACCAGGACCCTGCCCCAAGGCTGCACTATTGCTTCTTAACTGTTCCTCCCTTGTTTCTGCATTCCCTCCCCTCCCTGATTAGCAACAGTGTGAATCAGCCCTTTGGAACTCAGGAAAGGCTGAGGCTGAATGAAGCCCATTTTCTACAAACAAGAAACAGGGACACAGAAAGGACTTGTACCCAGGAGCCCCACAGGCTCCTGCTTGGTTTCAACATGACTGTATATCTCTTAAGGACTTATTATGAAAGGGAACTGGTACAATAAGGAAGCACATTTAGGGTGTTTTCTGCAGAGATACTTTGAACTGAACTTTATATTATATGATGGATGATTCCAGTGGTTTATGATCTTGCCATCATCTGTTTCTTTTCTTTCCCCTTTCTGTACTATTCTGCATCAAGAATGTGAAATACAATCATAGAATTTTAGTGTTGGAAGGGTCAGAGAAATCATACAGACTAATGCCCTTCTTCTACAGCTAAGAACAATAAAGTCCAGCAAGGTTAGATGAAGTTCCTAAGGTCCATCCATGTTGTCCCAAATGGCAAGACGTCCTCCTTTTTTATGGTTGAGTAATATGCTCTTGTACATATATACCACCTCTTGTTTATCCATTCATCTATCTATGGACACTTAGGTTGCGTCAATATCTTGGATATTGTAAGTAATGCTACAATGAACACAGGGAAAAATACCTGGAAGTAGAATTGCTTAATCATATAGTAGTTCTATTTTTAATTTTTTGAGGAACCTCCATACTGTTTTCCATAGTGGCTACACCAATTTATCAATACATTCCCACCAACAGTGCATGAGGGTTCCCTTTTCTTCACATCCTCCCCAAAACTTGTTATTTCTAGTCTTTTTGATAATAGCCATTCTGACAGGTGTGAGTGATATCTCATTGTAGTTTTGATTTGCATTTTCATCTGTTTGTCTTCTTTGGAAAAATGTCTCTTCAGGTCCTTTGCCCATTTTTTAATCAGGTTGTTTGTTTCTTTGATGTTGAGTTGTATGAGTTCTTTATATAATTTGGACATTAACCTCTTATTAGATATATCATTTGCAAATATCTTCTCCTATTCAATAGGGTGCCTTTTCATTTTGTTGATAGTTTCCTTTGCTGTGCAAAAGCTTTTTAGTTTGATGTGGCCCCATTTGTTTATTTTTGCTTTTGTTTACCTTGCCTGAGATGTATCCAAAAAATATTGCTAAGACCTATGTCAAAGAGTGTACTGCCTATGTTTTCTCCTAGGAGTTTTATGGTTTCAGGTCTTACATTTAAGTCTTTAACCCATTTTGAGTTTATTTTTGTATATGGTGTGAGAAAGTAGTCCATTTTGATTCTTTGGCATGTAGCTGTCCAGTTTTTCCAACATCATTTATTGAAGAGGCTGTCTTTTCCCCATTGTATATTCTTGCCTCCTTTGTTTTAGATTAATTGACCATGTAAGTGTGGGTTTATTTCTGCAATCTCGATTCTGGTCCATTGATCTATGTGTCTGTTTTTGTGCCAGTACCACACTATTTTGATGTGGTAGCTTTGTAGTATAGTCTGAAACCAGGGAATATGATACCTCCAGCTTTGTTCTTCTTTCTCAAGATTCTTTTGGCTATTCGGGGTCTTTTGTGTTTCCATACAAAGTTTGGGGTTATTTGTTCTAGTTCTGTGAAAAATGCCGTTGGTATTTTGATAGGGATTGCGCTGAATTTGTAGATTGCCCTGGGGAGTATGATCATTTTAACAAGATTAATTCTTCCAATACATGAGCATGGTATATCTTTCCATTTGTTCATGTCATCTTGGATTTCTTTCATCAATGTCTTACAGTTTTCTGAGTACAAGTATTTACCTCCTTGGTTAGATTTATTCCTAGGTATTTTATTGTTTTTGATGCAATTGTAAATGAGATTGTTTTCTTAATTTCTCTTCCTGATAGTTCATTGTTAGTTTATAGAAACATAACAGTTTTTTTTTTTTTGGCTGCACCACGTGCCGTCCAGGATCTTAGTTCCCCAACCAGGGATCGAACCCGTGCCCCCTGCAGTGGAAGTGTAGAGTCCTAACCACTGGAGCACCAGAGAATTCCTGCAACAGATTTCTATATATTAATTTTGTACGCTGAAATTTAACTGAATTCATTTATTAGTTCTAATAGCTTTCTGGAGGCATGTTTTAGTTTCTGATATAAATTAGGCTAACTTTTTTTTTCTTTTAGAGCTGTTTCACATTTTACTCCTTATGCCATCTGAAATATACTTTTGTGAAATAAGAAATCAACTGTAACAGAACCATTGACTCTGCCCCTTCTCCTGATGTACAAAGCTAATTCTATCACATGTCAAATTTCCATATATGCAAGGTTTCTCTAATCTGATCCTACAATCTTTCCTGCACCAATACTTCACTGTTTTGAGTATTATGGTTTTAAAAATACATCTTAATATGTGGTTTAGGTAAACCTTTCCCTCCCCTTTCTACTCCAAATTTATCTTAAGTATTTGTATAGTTTTATTCTTTCATATTAATTTTTGAATAAGTTCGTCAGTTCCTATTGAGGTTCATATTAACACTGTAGTGAGTTTATAAATTTGTGTGAGAGAAACTGACAATTGTTACAATGTTGTCCTCGTATTCATTAACATATTATAACTCTGCATTTATTTCTATCTTTTTTTAGGTCCTTCAATAAAGTTTATTCTTCTCAATAAATGCTGTACAGATTTTTTAATTAGTTTTCATTCATAGATACTTTCAAATAATTTATTTTTAATATTCACTTCTCTGTTCATAAATATAATTCCAAAAGTCCGTATCATTAAATTATGATATATTAGACAAAACATAAGATTATCATTTTAATAGAATAAATTAAATATTATTTAGGTGATAGTAAGGCCCTTCCTTATACATTAGGGCAAAAACATCCTCAGATTTACTTAGATATGTAAAATAATTTAAAATTTCTTTAAATTATTCATAGTATATTAAAAATGCTAAATCTGTCACATACGATAATCATTTGAAGAATACTCATTTTGAAAAACAGGTAAATATTTATGTAAAAAATATCTTTTCATATCAGTATAAGAAAGCCCAATTATAGAATCATAACTTTAGTAGTTTGATAAATCCAGTCATTTGGGTCCTTCCAACTGGTAGTATAAATTAACTTAGTGAAATCAGCTATATATTTCATTGTGAACCTAAGGTGAATTAGTATTTGTACAACTGAACCTCTCTCTTTAGAACTATGTAAAAACATTTGTGTGAAGTTATTATGAGGCTTAAATGATAAAAGTTGTGAAAACACTTAAAGTTATAAATCTTTTAAAAATACATGGTATTATTGGTTTTATGTTAAATAGTAGTACAACCTATGTACCTTTCATTAAATCTGGTTCTTTTAAAATCTGTTTATGAAGATAATTAATCTCTCATAAATGTCAAA
Source organism: Balaenoptera physalus (assembly GCF_965194825.1). Classification (NCBI taxonomy): domain Eukaryota; kingdom Metazoa; phylum Chordata; class Mammalia; order Artiodactyla; family Balaenopteridae; genus Balaenoptera; species Balaenoptera physalus. The sequence continues at coordinate 84,136,504 of NC_138893.1, forward strand.
AGCATTTGTGCTAAGTAAAAGGTCATCCTCTTCCTTCCTTCCATTCATCTACTCATTCTACTGAGAATTAACTATTTTATTTTGCTTTTGTAAAAATAAAATCCTGTCCTAATATAGTGTTCTAACATATTTTTCTTTTTACAAATAATGCTTTTGGGACTTCCCTGGTGATGCAGTGGTTAAGAATCCGCCTGCCAACACAGGGGGCATGGGTTCGAGCCCTGGTCTGGGAAGATCCCACATGCCGTGGAGCAACTAAGCCCATGCGCCACAACTACTGAGCCTGCGCTCTAGAGACCACGAGCCACAACTACTGAGCCTGAGTGCCACAACTACTGATGCCCGCATGCCTAGAACCTGTGCTCCACAGCAAGAGAAGCCACCACAACGAGAAGCCCACGCACCGCAACGAAGAATAGCCCCCTGCTCACTACAACTACAGAAAGCCTGCGTGCAGCAATGAAGACCCAATGCAGCCAAAATAAATAAATAAATAATATTTAAACAAACAAACAAAAAAGAATAGTGCTTTTTATGGTGCTGCTTTGAAAGTAACTTCATTAAACCTTGACTCTTGGTCCACTTTAATTTCTGGGTGGTAAAAAGTGGAATATAATCCTGAAGTACAGAGAGTCAAGTGCAGTAGAAGAATGATGGATTTTGGAATCTCAGATTTAGTAGTACTGAATTTCTACCACAGGAGATACCTTGAATGCATGAGCCCATTACTGAATATAACTTTACCTCCGTTTCCTTACCTATAATGCAGAGTCTAATACCTCAGAAGGCTGCTTAGGAGATTCAATGAGAATATGGAAAAACGCTTGCCTTAATAGTTTTTCTTGCTTTTTCTAAAATCTACAGTCTTAAAATCCAAAGCCTAAAATCATATAAGTTTCCATGAGAAAATTTCCAATCATGCCTTTAAACCCCAAGATAACAAAAATGACTTGTTCCACTGAGGGCAACAAGGGGAAAAAAAGCTTAAGTTATACAAACAAATTCCATGTGCCTAGGTATTTTTGGATAATAGACCTCCTTGAGAACCTGAAGAAGGTATGGATTCCCTTCTTAGACCTACTTCTTGAAAAAATTCAAAGTGATTTATACATAAAAATTTTAGATACCATCATTTTGTTGCATTGGAAAATGACTTCCTTCATATTACCTGCTATGGACTGAATTGTGATATCCCAAAATTTGTATTTTGAAGCTCGAATTCCCCATGTGACTATCTGGAGATAGTGTCTTTAAGAGGTGATTAAGGTTAAAGGAGAAGATAAGGGTGGGGCTCTAATCTGATAGGACAATGGCTTTATATGAAGAGTAAGAGCTTTCCCCACCCCCCACCCCCCACCATGTGGGGACACAGTGAGAAGGTGGTCATCTGGAAGCTAGGAATAGTTCTTACCAGAGCCTAACCATGCTGGCACACTGATCTTGGACTTCTAGTCTCCAAAACTGTGAGAAAATAAAATTTTGTTGTTTAAGCCACCCAGTCTACAGTATTTTGTTATGAGCAGACTACTGCATTGCAGTATTTTAAAAATAAATGTTTAGAAAAACTGAAGCATTTTACCTAATTTTAAATCGAAATTAACAGCCATTTTCTGTTGTTTCTTTTTTTTTTAAGAAATAAAACAAAAATTTACAAATTAAAACAGAAAACAAACTTTAATTCTATATAAAAGAACATTTCAATTACAAGGCTGCTATTGTTTGGCTTGAATAAAGAAGTCACATAGTGGCCTGGTTTGGGAACATGATAACTTGGACATTATCTTTGATATCTAAAAAGGTTGTACCTTTCTGTTTTGATGAAAAGAAGTTGTAAAAACTCTGAGACTCTAGGAGAGGTATGTGGTAACAAACATAATCACAGCTCTCATAGTTCACTTTACCAGATGATGCTTGGCTAGGCATGTGCAAGGAACCTAAGATTTCTCTAAGACTCTTAGAATTGAATTCATATCACTCACTGTTTTGATGCAATATCAATAGTGAAACGATTGGAAATCCGAGTTCCAGTTTTAAGGTTTCTGAGTGGAGGTAATCTTCAAGAGCTCTAAGGTTTTTCTAATTCTTGTAGAGAAACTGACAAACCTCTCCATTCATGACTAGCCTAGAGAGAAACTTCCTACAGCAGCTGGAAAATTCACAAGGTTGTCTATTTCTACCTACTGCACAGCTACAGCTTGGTTGAAAGGGTTCATGATTTTTCTACCAAATCCATAATAATGACTGTAAGGTCTTGAATTGGAAGATTATGCTCATTCATAAAGGCCCAAATATCCCCAAGTAAATCAAGCCACAACTAAACACTTCCTTGTGATAAACTTTCTCTTCTCTTAAAAAGCAAACTCCTCTCCAAAGTTTAATCCAGCAAAGGAAAAATTTCTATTTTGATTCTTTTTCTCATAAAATCTTGTTCTCATAATAGTGATTACTTCTGTGGTAGCAGGCAGGCCTTCTTTTAGGGCTGTTCAAAGTCTTCACTGCCAGTATGTGCCAATGAAAAAAACCAATGTATTATTGCAATGGGTAGAGCTCCTTTCTTCTCTGAGGCCGTATACGTATGCATGTCTCTAAGTTTGGAAGATGTGCCATCTGTTCATAGAGTACCAAGATCTTCCTTAGAGTAAAAAAAAAAAATTTTTTTCCTGGTAGTTATTTTGGAAAAGAAATTTAACACTATTTCAAAGATGGTGATAGCCATTAATGTTAACAGCTTTTCTAATTTCCACAAGAAATCACATATTTGGGATTTTTCTTTGTATCAACATGCATATTAACAGACAAAAACTAGAAACTAACTCCTTAGAGCAATATCAGTAGTTTCATGAAGTCGCATGCATTCTGGACAAAAATTGGATAGTTTCCAATTCCCTCAAAACTTACTTCAAAATATTGAAACAAATGACAGCAATCCTAGAATGGATAACATCACCTGAAATTTGACATAAATTTACTTCTGCTCCACACTAAGCCAGTTTAAATACTGTCAGCACATAAAGCTTAAACGTCTTTCCATGTTCATGTGGCTGTTTTTCTTAGCAATGTGAAAGTCAATTTTATACAAGCCTTCAAAAAAAGACTTTTGTGATGGAACACGTTCAACCATATTTTGGTATTTTCAAAATATGAAACTTCTACTTACAAAAAAAATTCAACTGTAGGATATATTTTTAAAATGGAAAAATAAAATGGTGTTTCAGCTTTCCCAACTTCACATTTAGGTTGATGAGAACTCTGCCCACATTAAAACACTGTGGCTTTCTCTTCTATCATTTTTCATGATTTCATTACTTTCATTTCTTTTTTGTTGTCAAGTTTTTAAAAGTTGGAATGAAAGACAGTGGTGGGGTATGTTTATGTCCTCAATATAATGATGACAATAAATATAGAATCTCCAACTGTATATGAGCAGCTATTAATAATAAAACATGATTTAAAAAGTCCACCCTTTCCCACAAAATTATTTTAAAAGTAACAGGAAAAATTCTAGAATATAAAAAGAACCCTTACAAATCAATACTAAGAAGACAGTCCATTTTTTTAAATGGGCAAAAAGTTTGGGCACTTCATCAAAGAAAATATTTGAATGGTTAATGAGTATATTAACAGATGCCCAACATCTTGGTCATCAGTGAAATGCAAATTAAAACCACAGTGAAATAATACTACAAATCCACTACAATGTCTATAATCAAGAAGACTGATCATACCAAGTGTTGGGGAGGATACAGGGAAACTGGAACACTTAAACACTGTTGGTAGGAATGCAAAGTGGGACAGCCACTTTGGAAAACAATTTTGCAGTTTCTTAAAAAGTTAAGCACATGATGAAAGAAACTGAAGACCACACAAACAGTTGGAAAGATATACCGTGTTCTTGTATTGGAAGAATCAATATTGTTAAAATGACCACACTACTCAAGGCAGTGTAAAGATTTAATGCAATCCCTGTCAAATTACCAATGGCATTTTTCACAGAACTGGAACAAAAAATTTTTAAGTTTGTATGGAAACACAAAAGACCCTGAATAGCCAAAACAATCTTGAGAAAGAAGAACAGAGCTGGAGGAATCATGCTACCTGACTTCAGACCATACTACGAAGCTACAGTCATCAAAACAGTATGGTACTGGCACAAAAACAGACACATAGATCAATGGAATAGGACAGAAGGCCCAGAAATAAACCCACGCACTTACGGTCAATTAATCTATGACAAAGGAGGCAAGAATACAATGGAGAAAAGAAAGTCTCTTCAATAAGTGGTGCTGGGAAAACTGGGCAGCTACATGTAAAATAATGAAATCAGAAGATTCTCTAACACCATATATAAAAATAAACTAAAAATGGATTAAAGACCTAAATGTAAGACTGGATACTATAAAACTCCTAGAGGAAAACATAAGCAGAACACTCTTTGACATAAATCATAGCAATAATTTTTGGCTCTGTCTCCTAGAATAATAGAAACAAAAGCAAAAATAAACAAATGGGACCTAATTAAACTTAAAAGGTTTTGCACAGCAAAGGAAACCATAAACAAAACAAAATGAAAAGATAACATACAGAATGGGAGAAAATATTTGCAAATGAATTGACCGACAAGGGCTTACTTTCCAAAATATACAAAGTTTGTACAGCTCAATACTAAAAAAAACCCAACCCAATAAAAAAAATGGGCAGAAGACCTAAATAGACATTTCTCCAAAGGAGACATACAAGACGCACATGGAAAGATGTTCAACATCACTAATTATTAGAGAAATGCAAATCAAAACTACAATGAGGTACCACCTAACACCAGTCAGAATGGCCATCATCAAAAAGTCTACAAATAATAAATGCTGGAAAGGGTGTGGAGAAAAGGGAACCCTCCTACACTGTTGGTGGGAATGTAAACTGATGTAGTCACTATGGAGAAAAGTATGGAGTTTCCTTAAAAAACTAAAGATAGAGTTACCATATGATCCAGCAATCCCACTCCTGGGCATATATATGGAAAAGACGAAAACTCTAATTTGAAAAGATACATGCATCCCAATGTTCATAGCAGCAAGACATGGAACCAATCTAAATGTTCATCGACAGATGAATGGATAAAGAAGTGGTATATATATACAATGGAAATAATGCCATTTGCAGCAATATGGATGGACCTAGAGATTATCATACTAAGTGAAGTCAGACAGAGAGACAAATATTATATGATATCATTCATATATGGAATCTAAAAAAAAATACAAATGAACTTATTTACAAAACAAAATAGACTCACAGACATAGAGAACAAACTTATGGTTACCCAAAGGAAAAGGGGGGTGAGGATAAATTGGGAATTTGGTATTAAGAGATACACACTACTGTATATAAAATAGTTAAAAAACAAGGACCTATTGTATAGCACAGGGAACTATATTAAATATCTTGTAATAACATATAATGGGAAAAAAATCTGAAAAAGAATATATATATGTATGTAAACTGAATCACTTTGTTGTACACCTGAAACATTATAAATCAACTGTACTTCAATTAAAAAATATTACGCACATACTTACCATATGACCCAGTCATTCTACTCCTAAGTATCTACCCAAGAGATATGAAAACATATATCCATACAGGATATGTAAAAGAAGCTAGATGCAAAAGACTACATATTGAATGAGTCCATTTATATGACATTTTTAGAAAAGGTTTAACTACAGAGAGAAAAAGCAGACTAGTGTTTGCCTCAGGTTTAGGGTAGGAGCAGGGATTGGTTGCAAAACAGGAACAAGAGAACTTTTAGGGGTGAAGGAAATAGTCTAAAGCTGGATTGTTACTATGCTTGCATGATGATAGGTGAATTTTATGATATATAAAATATACATCAATAAAGTTTTTAAAAAAAGGAATGGGACAAAAACCAAAGAAAAAACTGGGGCATATATCCAGTTCCCCAAACCATCCACAGACTTTACTTAGGTTAAGAATTTACATATATTATCTATATTTGGGTTAGTTAAACAGATGATTGTTTATTATTAAACAGGAACTTCAATAACTGTTCAATGCTAACATTATTTGTCCTCAAACAATTTTTGTAAGGAAATCCTACATTTTTTGTTAACTACAAAAAAGACACAGCTTTCTACCGCAATTCCCAATACAAGGCTAATTGAGTAACATTACATTTCTGGATAGAGAAATGAAGGCAGCCAGAGAGACTATTTTTCTTGCTCTTACTCTAGCTTACCTACAGTGAAGACGTGTCCTGGTTTACCATATTTAAAATTGTCAGGACAACTCTGGGTGTCCTCCTTTTACTCTCAAAAGTGTCCTGGGTTGAATGATAAATTATACAGTCAACCTGTCTCTAACAGAATTACTTTCATCATTAATCCTTAATTTTCATTACCATGAAGGGGAACCCCTGAAAGATTTGAAAGACTTTAAATAGGCTATAAGCCATACAATCATAAAAATTTCAGTTAGTCATTTTACAATTGAGGATATGGGGCACAGAAAAATTAAAACAAGAAGCCCCAAACCACATTTTTTTGATTAGGGGTCTTTAACACTACCACAGCACTTTTTATAGAAGAAGAGTTTCTGGGAACTTCCCTGGTAGAGCAGCGGTTAAGACTCCGAGCTCCCAATGCAGGGGGCCTGGGTTTGATCCCTGGTCAGGGAACTAGATCCCACATGCATATCGCAACTAAGAGTTTGCATGCCACAACTAAGGAGCCCGCAAGCCACAATTAAAGAACACACGTGCCGCAACTAAAAGAGCCAGTGAGCTGCAACAAAGGAGCCCGCCGGCCTCAACTAAGGAGCCCACGTACCGCAACTAAGGAGCCGGTGAGCCACAACTAAGGTGCCTGTGAGCCGCAACTGAGGAGCCTGCCAGCCGCAACTAAGAAGCACATGTGCTGCAACTAAAGGAGCTGGCAAGTTGCAACTAAGGAGCCCGCCTACCACAACTAAGACCCGGTGCAACTAAGACCAAATAAATAAATAAATAAATAAATATTAAAAAAAGAAAAGAATAAGAGTTTCTGATGGGTAAGTACTATTTCTGTACGGTAAGTACATTTCTCTCTTGGAGGTGGTAATTATTACTATCTCCATTTCACACATGAGGAAGGAGGTTTTAAGAAGTTCATTACTTTGCCTAAGGTTAAAAGGTGGTCGAGTGGTGGAATTGGGATGCAAACCTTGATTCCAAAGCTTGACACTTAACCTCTAAGCATAATGCCTCTCATGAAAGGGAACACGGGCATGGGTACAGGGATGTGCATGTGCACCTGTGTGCAGTGTAGCCAAAGCAGTTCTTCTGAGGTTCAGTTCTTTTGAGCAGTTCAGTTGAGGTTCATGAGACTAGGGATTCCATGAGCTGGTTTGAGAGCCTGTATCATTAAGAAATTATATATAACATTTCCTATGTGTATATAACATTTTTTTTCTAGAGAGAGAATCTAGAGCTTTCACCAGATCCTCAAAAGTATTTATGACACAAGAAAAATTAAGAACCTTTTAGATTGCTTTGGTAGGGAGGTTAAACTTTTAAGATAACCTATATATTTTACATCGGCTATCATAGTCATAACTAGAAGATTTTGTCAAACAACAAAACTAACAAGTAATTATCGAGAGGCAGTATATATTAGGTATATATATTATATACTAGGTATATAAATATCACAATTATATAATGTGGTATTTTAGATTTTGTATTTTTTAAAAAAAAGGGTCAAGCCCTCACTTGCTATAGAATATGACCCAGTAGTCATAACAAGAAGCAATGAATGATGGTAGAGATGTTTACTAATGGTGGCTAAATTCTGTTGAAGTAGCTGTGTATTAAGCAGAGTTTTCATATATGCTATACCAGCCTAAGGTAAGATTAATTTAGAAGTACAACATAAGAAAGGTATATGATTTGGGAGTAGTAAGGACACTAAGTTGCATTAAATCAAATCATTTTCTGCTTCTGTTTCTTGATAATTAATACGAGTTGATTTTCTTAAGAAGGGCAATAGTATTGGTAGGAATTTTGGGAGCATCTCTTTCTTTTTTTTTTCTTTTTTAAGTATGTATCCTTTTACCTCTGTAAAAATATTGTCTTCAACCCCTCACACAACACAGAGGCAACATACTAGCATTTTTGTCCTGGGGTAACATTCAGCCAGATACTCCAGTACAACTGTACATTGTTACATTACTGAAAGACTTCCATACAGATTGTTATTAGGATAATAGTAACTGTATTACATGGTGAAATTCATAATAAAAATTTCAGTATGAATTCATTAGTTCAAATTATTTGCCACTGAATATCATAACAACTACTGGCACAAGTGTCCTGTTGTAGTGTGACTTAGTTGCCACTGAATATATATAACTTAATGAATATATATAAATACTGACCCTGAATATTTAAGTTTTCGACAACATTATAAAAACAAGAAATTTTTAAATGAATTGCTGCTAGTTCAGCAAAAGCTGAGAGGATTCAGCACTATGAACAATATTTTTATATTGGAGAAATTCTCTCTTTATTGAAACTATCCAATGATGTAATCCTGCAGTGGCAATGGAGGACAGTAATAAGACCTTGGAGTGGTGCTGGTATAGATGTGGACAGCCCCCATTTGGCTGTTTAATGGGCCAAGACAGTTCTAAGGGCAAGAGTGATACCCACCTACTGCTTTTTAATTTATATACTAATATCACTTTATCAACTCTGTATGTCTCTAAGAGATAGGAAAAAGAAAGCCAGCTACCATTTTTCATTATTTTGATTCTGGCCTATTTTTCCTTTTAACCTTTCCATACTACAAATGAGTAATCAAAAATGGATATTTCCTCCAAGTTTAGGGACTATGAGCACACTGTCTGTGTATTCCGACAACTAAACAGCTTTGGGACGGGTTCTGATAACACTGCAAATATCTATACTGATTAATTACAGGGGATCCTAGGAGTTTCAAATGATTCATCTGAGGTTTCTTCAACTTCAGGTGTCCTTGTACATTTGCAGGATGCTCTTTCAATGGTTGCTATGCCTATGAATTAATGTTTATAAGGTTGAAGTTAGAGTTCTATCACACTAAACTTTACAAAGAGAAAATATATTTAACAGTCAACTCTAAGCAAATAGTCTAAACTGTAAATGTGTAATGCTGGGTAAAAGAAATGAGAAGAAGAGTTGTAAACTTATCTCCTCCACTACTGTAAATAAAATCAAAGCTTAGATCCTCTTGCCAATTTGTATCATCATGGACTTTTCCAAAGGACTGTGGTCCCCAAGCATCTTTCTTCAATTTTTTCTCACAACAGAGAAGAGTATTACAGCCCTGAGCGTAAGGGAAGAAAAAGACAAGAAAGGACAGGAGGTTTCAGACTTTGAATTGCTTCTGTCTAGGCTCTGATACCCTGAAGGAGCTGGAGTGTTTGATCATTATCCATAGTATGAAGACTCAATGGTTAGGAAATTCCAAAGGTGGTCCTTCTGCAATCTTCACATTAACTATGTTCCCAGTTTTAAAACATAAATGGAAAGAGTTGACAGTATTATTCCATGATCTATGAAAACTTAAGTCTATTAGTTTTTCTTCCTGATCTCTCTTCCAAATTTACTATATCCTCATTCAAATTTTATTTCTCTTCTTTAGTCCCTCCCAACACCTTCTCCCTCTGACTCCAAGCCCACCTCAAGTGAAAGAGTAGGGTTTATAAATCTATATGTCAGTTTGAGAATGGGAAACAGAGTTAAAGAAAAAAAAGCATTGGACATAAAAATGGATTTGCTGAAACTCACCATCAGAGGGCACAACAGTACTGCAATAAACAACTCCACTAGGCCAAGAAGAGAGCCTCTGGTGCACCTAGAAAATGCAAAAAGACACATCCATTGTCAGGACGAAACAACAAATGTTATATGCATATGTGTATGTATATAATAAATAATAGCTTTTTAATTATTTAAATAGTATGTATCCTTTGAGAAAAATTTAAAAATACAGATAAAAGAAAAGACTCTCAAACTCCTATCATCCTAAGATGATAGTGATGAACATTTTGGTTTATTTCAAGATAAACCAGTATTTCACCATAATTGTAATTTGCATTTTTTGTACTAAGAGTGATAATCTATACATGTTTTAATCTAAGAGTTAGTTGTATTTGCTTTTCTATGCACTGAGTATTTACATCTTTTGCCATTTTTTAAGTTTGGATCTTGGTCTTTGAATATTATTTTGTAGAAGTTCTTTAAATATTAAGAAAATTATCCCTTGGTCAACAAAATATGTTACAAAAATTTCCCTGTTTTTATTTTTACTTTGCTAATGGTGTTTTTGTATGCACACAATTTTCAAGTTTTAAGAGTCAAACTTTTCAATCTTTTCTGTGTGGTTTAACGGTCCTGTGTCATATATCAGCAGCTTTCCCTACTTCGAGAATACTATAAAACTCTTCCATGGCTTCTAGTTTGATTTTTCAAGTTTAAATCTTTGATTTATTAGGAATTAATTTTAGTCAGTTAAGAAGCAGCAATCCAACTAACCTCTAATGATAACACAGCTATCCCTTATATTTAATAATTCATTTTTCCCTCTTATTTGAAATGCTACCTTTATAATTTTCCAAACACCTATATGAATTTGGATCTTTTTCTGTCCAATGATCTATATGCTCATGTCATAGTAGCCACACTGTTTTAAATATCCTAGCTTTATATTTTTACATCTGGTAGGGTGGGATAGTTTCCCTTATTACTTTCCTTTAAGAATTTTCCTGGCTATTTTTGCTTATTTGTACCTCCATATGAACTTCAGAGTCAGTATTTCTAGTTACACACAGACACACACACACACACACAATCAGCTTCAAAAATAACACAGCATTGTGATTAAGAGCATAGAATCTATAATCACTCCTGAGTTCAGATTCTGATTCTGTAACTTACTCTAACTGCAACCTTTGCAAGTTCATTAGCCTCTTTGTGCCTCAAGTTTCTTCACTGAAAAATGGACAAAACGTAATACTAGCACCTGCCACATAAAGTTGCTGTAAGGACTAAATGATGAATACACATAAAGCACTTAGAACAGTGCCTGGCATAGAATAAGTATTCAATAAATGTTAGTTTTTTTGTTTGTTTGTTTTGAAGTTGAGATCTTATTAACTCAATGGATTAACATAAGGAAACTGACATCTATGTGATTTTTGAGTCATTCTTAATCAAGAACCTTGTAAGCCTTTCTATTTTAGTCTTTGTGTTCCTGAGAAGCATTTAAAGGTTTTCTTTATTCAGATCTTATATGTCCCCTTTAATCTAATGTAATTCTTTTTGTACTAAGTCTTGTCCAATACTAGGATCATGACCCCTGAATTTTTTCCTTTTAGTTTGCAAATGCCTGTTAATGCTCTGCCTGTCCTTTAATTTTGTTACTTTTCCTGAGTTTCTTTGTTTTATGACTCTATAGCTTTCTTTGTGATCTAATCTGGGATTCTTTTAATAGAAAAGTTTAGCCTGTTTATATTTATTAATATAACGTATATTTAATGTCCTTTCAGTCGTCAAATTTTATGCTATAAAATTTTTATGTTTTTTGTTTTTATTGCTGCTCTTTCTTCTTAAAAATAGTTTACTAAATGGTCTATGTTTGCTTTGTTTTAGTTAAACACGTACTTCTAATATTCATATGGAAAGTTTTTTTTTTTTGGATTAGTAGTCATTTTAGAGTAAGATCTAAGTTCTTTGAACTGCCTTTAAGGCCCAATATTATCTGATACCCAATTATCTCTCTGACTTCACCTCATACCACTCTCTCAATCATTCTGCTTTAGCCCCTAGGCTCTTTTCTGGTTTTTGTACATACCAGCTATACTCTTGTTCCAGAACCTTTGCAATAGCTATTACCTCTACTTAGAATACCGTTTCTCCAGAAAACTATCAAGCTCCCTCACTTCCTTCAAATCTTTGTTCACATTTCACTTTTTGAGTGAGGTCTACTCTAGCCAACCCAATTAAAAATGGCAATTCCATCAGTTGGTACTCCTGATATATAGATGTATATATATATTTTTTCTCTTATTATGAGCAATGATGAACTTATAGTTACGTGTCTTTTTCCCTCCCTTCTACTATCCAGTTTATTTTATTTATTTATTATGTAACTTTTCTTAGTGTTTATCTATCTATCATCTATCTACCTATATACCTCCCCCCAACCCCACACACTTCTTTTATTGAATTTATTGATTTTAGATGACATATTTTGACAGCTTGTTAAAAAACTGGGGTTTCTACCACTTTACATCATTTGTCCTGCACCCTTCCAACTTTCGTTAGAAAACTGTCAACATTGTCAAAATTTTAAACATTCATACTCTGCAAAATCTAATCTTCACATTTGTTTTAATCTTAATTTTATAGATTGATGGACTCTAGGCTTACTAACAATACTTTAACTGTCATTTTTCCTTTCATTTCTTGATTGGCTGAACTTCATCTTATAGAGGTAGGACTCATGGAGCTAAATTCCCTATAGCTTGGCATGTTAAAAAATGTTTGTCTTTGCCTTTATATTGAATGATTATTTGGATTGGCACAAGATTCCTAAATTAATCTTTCCTTGAGGACTTCGTGGGTAGTGTTAGTGTTGATTGCTGCTTTGGAGAAGTCTGAGGCCAGCCACTTATTTTGGAGAACCAAGCTCTCTCAGCTTTGCTGGGGATCTGCAACCATATCATAGGCATCCTCTCTTGGGGTCTTCTCACACACTCTCTTTACTAGATCTGGCAGCCGTTCTTCAGTATTGTGCTTTGGGATTGCAGAGAGCTCTCTGGTTGTACTGAAGATGGAGCTTGTATTTCTGTTTCTTATTCTCCTTTCTATTTCAAAGTGATTCCAAGAGAAGGAAGAAACTGCTGCCTTTACTGGGCCATTATTTATTTAAGTGGTAACTTTTTCATATGGACTTTTTCAAACTTACATAGAAGTAGAGAACACAGTGTAATGAATTTCTTCCATTCACCCATCATCTGCTTCTATATTTACCAACATTTGGTCAAACCTGGTTCATCTATATGAACCAGGTCTTTTCCACAGAGTATCTTAAAGGAAATTCCAAACATCATATTGCTTTACCTGAAAATATTTCAGTATACATCTACTAGGCCATTTTAAAACAGGAAATCCTCTGTCTTCTATGATTTTACAGATTATCCTCAACTTTAATAAAAGATGTATTTCTGGGGCAGAGAACTAAATAAACACATGGCTGTTTATGAATATTATTTGTTAGAATGCTATAGAACATGGGTTGGCAGGCCAGCCACCAGTTACACCAGTTACAAAAGTAAATGAAGTTTTATTAGAACACAAACAAACTCATTTATTTACTTACTATCTAGAGCTCATTCATCTACTTTGACACTACAACAGCAGAATTGAGTAGTTGTGTAGTTGCAGGAGAGTTGAGTAGCTGCAACAGAGACCATATGGCCCACAAAGCCCGAAATATTTACCATATGGCCCTTTAAGAAAATGTTTGCTGATCTTTGTTGTAGAACCCCTCTGTTGTTTTGAGATAATTCACTTTCCCACTTTCCCAAAGTCTTCCCAGTCACTTCTACAATGACATTGGCAATTACAAAATATTACTTAGTAAGTGTCCACAAACACACATATAGGTCCTTTTCCTTCTTTAACCCTTCTAATAGCCTATAGTCTAATAAGGCCAATGGGAACAAAAATGATTTTGCTCTTGCCTTTTTTCTTTGAAATATGGCAACAATAACAACAACAAACAAAAGCAAAACAAAGACAAAAAAATATAAGGAAAGGAATATAAGTGTTCAAGACCAAAGAGGCACTGGCATTCTAAATTGTATTCCATGACTCTCCTAGACTGAAATGTATTTTGTTGTTTAAATTGTATGTTCTTAATAAATCACAAGAAAATAGGAAGAGTTTAATAAATACTTGACTGATGCTGAACATTTTAAAAATATGTCAAGAAAGTAAAAAAAGAAAAACATTCAGGCAAATGGCATGTATTATTCACATATTTAAATTTCATAGGCAGAGAACAAGATTAAGGTTAAGAAAGTAAATATTCAGAATGAGCAGAAATCATCAGAGAAAGAGTAAACCTCTAGGCAATCAATGCCAACTGAACAAGGTGATTTGGTGCCTACTCGGTCCCTTGAAAAGAAAATACAAATTTATACTTTTGGTATGAGATAGTCCATATCTTTGATAAGTAACTTGAGAACCTCTAGGAAAAACAGGGCTTTGAGTGAAAGTAAAGGAAAGTATTAACAACTGCCCTGGTATTACAACCATTACCCTTAAATCTTAACCCCAGGAGAAGAAAAATGCTAGCATTATCAAGTTAAGAGTCTGAGTACAAAGCACTGTAACTTTATTTTCCCAAGTCATAAGATTCAAGATAATTTTAAAAATCAAACTTTATTATTATAAAAAGACATTCCATTACCCCAGAGAAAATTATTAAATTCAAGTCAAAACTAACTTTAAAATCCTTTAGTTCTATCATAAATTATGCAATTTCCCCTACACACACCATTCACTGTTCAGAAGAGCAAACTCAGCAATGTATTCCTGCCAGCAACTTGGGAAGACTGTCAAGTCTAAATAACCTGTCAATACCCTCCAAATATTCACAGCCAGTTGGACATTAAACCAGAGGCGGGGAAATAGAAAAAAATAGAGAAAAAAAGAAAGAGGAAAAAGGTATTTCCATATTAACCCAGTTCCCTTTATTTACGAAAATTTTGGGACCTAATTTCATTAGGAAACAAATATCTGTTACCTATGTTAAACTGTATAAAAAATATATTAATTATGTCAAAAAGCTTTAGATGGAATAATTATATATACTTGTCCATGGCTAAAACCTTGTTATAAATAGCCTTACTATATCATGAGTTTAGATGTCAAATGATATTCCCGTTACATTTCCCGTAGTATATATAACAAGGAATGCTTATGAGAATGGATCCTTTCAATACATGTTCCAAAAGTTTCTCTTCTTTAAGACCAGGGTACCCAGGTTTCAACAACTTTGCCAAACTTACCTTTAGAATCCAGTGCTTACAAGCATACTAGGATTAACAGTGTAAAACTATTTCAGGTGTTCTAAAGCAGGACACACCGATAACAGCTTCTACAATTTGGCATCAGTTTTATCCGTGCCCTTGACGTAATAAAACTGTTGAAGCATTACATCAGTAATAATTTTTCACTACTTCAACTCTACCAATATACTAAAATAAGCACCATGACTTCAAACCCACAAGATACAGGAGATCTGCAGTTAGAAGAGTTGGGGCCAGCTGAAATCTTGAATTTCAACCCCAAAGTCTCAGTTTCCCCAGCTGTTAAATAAGACAGCAATGACAACAAAACTATTTCACAAGGCTGATTTCATTTAAGGATAAGTGACAGTATAAATGTGACAACATGTGAATGCCCAACATCCTACCAAAATTTAAGATATTCAGAAATATAAACTCAAAACAGGGACTTCCCTGGAGGTCCAGTGGTCTCCACTGCAGGGGGCACAAGTTCAATCCCTGGTCTGGGAACTAAGATCCTGCATGCTGCGTGGCGCAGCCAAAAAAAAACCCCCAGAACTCAAAACAAATCAATCTCTTTAAGGGCCTCTTATTAAAAAGAATTTAGTAAGTTTAACACATTTCAAAAGCCACAACCATCTCTAAACAAAGAGATATTATACAATATAAACACCTTGTGATGTTAAAGCTAGAAACCTGAAGGTTTAAACGAGAATCTCTTCAGAAAGCACTGTAAAAAACACTTAAAGGGTTAGACTAACTACAGGGCATATTTTATTCTTCTTTCAATAACTCACCAAGGAAACAAAGTTTCTGATACAGTTTAAGTGAAAGTGGTATATTTTGTGAGTTAAATTATATAATACAGTTTAATATTGGAAAATTATTTTCTCCTTGAATATATTATTTTAAATGGTTCCTACATTTTATTATAACATTGGCAACATTTCCCCATTAGAATATATTGTTACTTCATAATGGAAGTCATGATTGAGTTTATATACCTTTGATTTTCAAGAGAATTTCACATCTACAAAACAAGGCAATATGAAGGACTTTTCGTTGTATCTTTCAATATCAGTTTTCTAATTAGGAAATCAAATCTAGCTTCCAAATTATCAATAAGGTATTTAAAAAGTAATACTTGTTCAACAACTCACAGTGCTTTGAGGATCGAACGTATATAAAGACATATGTATATAATAGCATACATGTATATAAAAGCATACAAAGCAAGACCTTAGCCACACAATCTTCACTGCTGATCTAACAACAGACTAAAATAATCAGAGCATTCAAACCTTAACCATAACTAGCTGTATATCATATCATTTAACATAATATGAATTGACATAAAGGTCATTTAAAAATCCAAGTAAATACAAATATCTATCCATTTAATAGTATCAAGAAATGCTCATTAAAGCAAATTCTCTTAAATTAGGTTTTGAAATCAATATCTAGGCTCTAAGATTGAAAATATTACCAATATTTCTAGTATATCACTACTTATTAAGTTAATTTGGTATAAATTAAATTCATTGATAAACAATGTTTCTATTTAAGATTTTGATATTACCCCAAAATTACAACCTATCGTTTATACTGCATAAGAACTAGAGTCCAATATCTATTAAAATTTCATTGTGTAGTCGAAACCCCTAGTATCTGAGGCAATTCTACACCTACGTTTGGAATGTCCTCGCACCCTGATGGTTGCTACATTTTCCTTAATGGATGCACTTTTACTCTCTTGGGTCTCAGGACAGACACGTTCATGATACCAGTGCAAGGCATTTCTGCTTTACTTAAGTGACAACCTGCCTTCCCCACTGTGAACTGGTAAGTTCTCTTCTATTTTGTTCCTTTCCTTCTATTTATTAAGAACCTACACTCACTCACAAGAAAAGTAAAAATTGTGGCCCCTCTATATCATACTATATGTTTTTTTATAACTATTATTTTATCCAACATTTTATTATGAAACTTCAAACAAACAGCAAAGTTGAATTTTACAGTCAAAACTCTTTTTATACCTTTCACCTAGACTCTATATTATCATGTAATCTATCCATCCTCTTTTATAGAAATTCTGAATTCTCGTAGTTTCTTTAATCATTTTTAAAATATATTACATTCTCTAACTCCATTTCCTCTGCAACTTTCCTGCACTGCTCCTAGATTTTGTCCATACCTGTTTTCATTTGTCACACTGTATTCTAATTATCTGTTTGGATGCCTGCCTCCCCTTCAGAGCAATGATCACCTTGAAGACTGCCTTCGTTTCTTTCTTTTTTTTTTTTTTTTAATTTTATTTATTTATTTATTTATTTATTTTTGTCTGTGTTGGGTCTTCGTTTCTGTGCGAGGGCTCTCTAGTTGCAGTGAGCAGGGGCCACTCTTCATCGCGGTACGCGGGCCTCTCACTATCGCGGCCTCTCTTGTTGCGGAGCACAGGCTCCAGACGCGCAGGCTCAGTAGTTGTGGCTCACGGGCATAGTTGCTCCGCGGCATGCGGGATCTTCCCAGACCAGGGCTCGAACCTGTGTCCCCTGCATTGGCAGGCAGACTCTCAACCACTGCGCCACCAGGGAAGCCCAGTTTCTTTTTATATTGGTACCCCACCCCCCTACACTAGGAGAAAGTAGAAGCTTAATTAATATTTATCTGAGTTGTCTTCCTCCTTATACCTCACTATCCTTGACATGTTTTATGACTTTGCCTTGTTATTTTACTGCTAAAACTACTCTGAGTAACAATGAAGTAATTATTACTTCTATAAGCATTTTGGGAGATATTCAGAGAACAAATTTCTTCATATATATGAAATGTCTTTTATATTTATTTGCTCCAGTTACAAATGTATTCCATGTAGTATTGAGATGGCCACTAAGTATACTGCTAGTTATTCTTTTTAAACAACAACAAAAAACCCAAATGCAAAATCCTTAAAACCTAGCATTTGTACCTTTCAATAATCATTTAGACAATTCAAAACAGCATACAGACTTAGATATAAAGGAATGAAATCAGAATGTAAACTACATGGGAGTGTGAACTCTCAGTATTTGTTAAATGAATAAAGGTAGCTGGTTTAAAAGATCTTTTTATTGAGAGTAAAAATGGAACTTCATTGGTTGTGCTTTTTGACTGACAGTTCAGTTTGACTATGGTTCTTTTCATCACCTGAATTAATATTTCCTTCCTTAGTACCATTAAAGTCTGTGGAATCTCAGTATATAACAATATTGGGGAAATAGGTAGTTGCATCTATAAATTAATATATTGGGATAAAACTCCCTTCTCTAAAGTGACATAAAAGTTAGGAAAACAAGAACTCTAAAAAAAATTTTTCTTTTGCAGGTTCTTATTAGTTATCTATTTTATACATATTAGTGTATATATGTCAATCCCAATCTCCCAAATCATCCCACCCGCCCCCCGCCCCGCTTTCCCCCCTTGGTGTCCATACGTTTGTTCTCTACATCTGTGTCTCTATTTCTGCCTTGCAAACCAGTTCATGTGTACCTTTTTTCTAGATTCCATATATATGCGTTAATACACGATATTTGAGGAAAACAAGAACTTTTAAAAGTATTTTATTTTGGCTTGATGATGAGTAAATAGGTATTAGTTATATTATTCTCTATACTTTACATAACCTAAGTATTTTGTAGTTTTTTCTACTTTGCTGGTGTCCGGAGGCTATGAGATTTCTGTGCTGGTTCTAGATAACTGCTACTCAACATGTAGTTCACGGATCTGCAGCATCAGCATCGGATGAACATGTTAGAAATGCAGGTTCTCAGGCCCTATCTCAGACTTACTGATTCATAATTTGCATTTCAACAACATGACTAGGAAATTCACATGCACATTAAAGTCTGAGAAGCATGGCTGTAGTTCATCCAGATGAGATTACATTAGTTATTACATTAGGGATACATTAGTTAGTTAGGTGTCGTAGTCTCAGACATTTTACCTTTCGCATTTATCAAGACCCCAACACAAGCAACAAGGGCTCATGGGGAGGCAACATGACATAAAAGAAAGAATATTGCATTAAGAGTTTGAAAAGCCAGATTCTAATCTCATCTCTGGTGTGTGACCTTGAACTTCAGTTCTTCTCATCTGTAAAATGAGTGAGTTATACAACATACATTGTAAGGCCCTTCCAACTCTGAAAGTCTATGAATATATGAAAATAAATACTAATAGGTATTTGCGGAAATGATTCAACTGTATGTGATATCTTACGAAATTGGGCTTACTTTTAATGCTACAGGGGCCTTGTCCATCAATTACTTTATATTTATTTAGGTTTGAAAATCAACCTCTATCTTTCATTTTCACACTTGGTTTCTGAAAGATGCATAGTGGTGAATAACTGAGGAAGTGGGTGGCTGCTATTAATAATTCCCCTCACTGCTTCCTTTGTTCTTGAATGCTGATAAAACACAGGTAATAGACAGGATTCATGAAAAAGTAAAATCAGATTCTGTATTTTGAACAAGAGCAGGAGAATATTTTTGTTCTTAGGAAAAACATGGCTGAAGCATTTATAGCTGAAGGATTAGGATGTGTGACACTGTCAAATAAAGCAGAAAATAATAAATAATAGTATGCCTGTATATATATATACACGTGTGTGTAAAGAGAGAGAAATAAAGCAAATGTGGCAAAGTATTAATAATTGATGAATCTAGGTAAAGGGTGTAAGACTGTATATTGTAATCTCTCTGCAACTTTTCTGTAGGTTTGAAATTTTTTCCAAATAAAAGTTGAGAAAGAAAAATAATTAACATAAATATAATATTTACTGACCCCCAAATATCTTGTTGTATTATTCTCTCTTTTTTAAAGTATAGTGGATTTATTTATTTTTCTGAAACCTTTAAAATGCATGAGAAAAGCTAGGATGGAAGGGGAAAAAAAATCATTATATATAAAATTTCAGTAACTTATACCCCCATATTGCTCCTATATTTTGTCTTTTAGTTACAGACTTGCTTAATTTTTTATTAGCTTAGGATAAAATAAAAGGGGAGAAAGAAGTGGTAGTGAGAAGTTGTGTCACATCTTCCTTACATTAATGAAGTAAACGATTTCAAGCCAAAAGTAGGCCTTCTGTGATTTTTATTTTCACTCTAGCTTCAGCTAATAATGAAAAAGAATGTAGTTACCACTCACGAATATAAGTAACTACAGGCTCTTTTTATTCCTCTGCAACGAGAGGGACACAACAGCTGCTATAAAAATCACTCTCTACCCTCCCGTGTATTGTATAAGTGTAACAGACTTATACCATGAGAAGAGCAAAACATAAAATGGGAAAGTAGCTATTTTGTTTCAGAATTCCTTTTTCATTTATTGTAAGTTATTGTACCTAATTAAAAACAAAATAAACATGCTGCCTACATTTCTAATGTAACTGTCCTGTGTAATTGTAAATCTCAATTTGGAATACGAGCAAAAGAATCATGTACTAGCTGACTGGTGTTCTTCCTTCATTCCTTCCAGAATTTATCCAACAGGAACACCATAAGAACAACAAATCCAGCTTCAACTAATAGGAAATTTTAAAACATTCAGAAGTCTTATTTGTCTTTAACACTCTGGCCTCATATAGAAACACAGATTTTGGTTAACTTTCCTCCTTTTACTATCTTTAGTGAAGGGGATTTATCTTAATTTGCTTGATCTTTAAATATATTCTTAACAAAGCTGTTCCAGGGTGTAACTTCAGATAATAAATACATTACTGAAAATTAAAACAAAGGAATAATAGTCGTTAAAGGTTTTAGTAAGTACAAAGGGTAAGACCAAATATGATAGTTAAGATGATTTTCATATATAATTCAAAGCTGAAAACACTCAACCCAGAATCTTCCTCAGCCCACTCTGACTCCAGCTGACCTCTCCATCTGTTTAGGAATCACATGGGGGCCAATCTCTTAGCTAACAATTCTTTTTTTTCTTTCTTTAAAAAAAATTTTTTTTGAAGTATAGTTGATTTACAATGTTGTGTTTAAGTTCTGTTGTACAGCAAAGTGACTCAGTTATACATATATATATTCTTTTTCATATTCTTTTCCATTATGGTTTATCACAGGATATTGAATAGCTCCCTAGGCTACACAGTAGGACCGTGTTGTTTATCCATCCTATGTATAATAGTTTGTATATCCTAATCCCAAACTCCCAATCCTTCCCTTCCCCACCCCCCTCCCCCTTGGCTACCACAAGTCTGTTCCCTATGTCTGTGAGTCTGTTTTTGTTTCTCAGATATGTTCAACTGTGTTGTATTTTAAATTCCACATATAAGCGGTATCATATGGTATTTGTCTTTCTGTTTCTGACTTACTTCTCTTAGTATGATAATCTCTAGGTCCATCCATGTTGCTGCAAATGGCATTATTTCATTTTTAATTTTAAAAATTTTTTAAATTTTTGGCTGCGTTGGGTCTTCGTTGCTGCGCGCGGGCTTTCTCTAGTGGTGGCGAGCGGGGGCTTATATTCATTGCGGTGCGAGGGCTTCTCATCGCAGTGTCTTGTTGCAGAGCACGGGCTCTAGGTGCATGGGCTTCAGTAGTTGTGGCTTGTGGGCTCTAGAGCGCAGGCTCAGTAGTTGTGGCGCACGGGCTTAGTTGCTCCGTGGCATGTGGGATCTTCCCGGACCAGGGCTCGAACCCATGTCCCGTGCATTGGCAGGTGGATTCTTAACCACTGTGCCACCAGGGAAGCCCCCATTCTTTTTAATGGCTAAGTAATATTCCATTGTATATAAATATCACATTTTTTGTGTGTGTGTGGCTGCGTGGGGTCTTTGTTGCTGTGTGCAGGGGCTACTCTTCGTTGTAGTGTGTGGGCCTCTCCTTGCAGCGGCTTCTCTTGTTGCAGAGCACTGGCTCTAGGCATGCGGGCTTCAGTAGTTATAGCACACGGGCTCAGTAGATGTGGCTCACGGGCTCTAGAGCGCAGTCTCAGTAGTTGTGGCACACAGGCTTAGTTGCTCTGTGGCATGTGGGATCTTCCCAGACCAGGGCTCGAACCTGCGTCCCTTACATTGGCAGGCGGATTCTCAACCCTTGAGCCACCAGGGAAGCCCAAATACCACATTTTCTTTATCCATTCATCTGTTGATGGACATTTAGGTTGTTTCTGTGTCCTGGCTAACATGTGAATAGTGTGCTGTCTTAGCTAACAATTCTGGTCACAACTTTACGCAACTGAGACTGAGACTGAGAGACTAGCAGATCCTTATCTATATACAGAGAGAGGTCATTACCACTATCATTACCATCATCTTCATCTTCTAAGCATGCACAAGGTCTAAGTTTTCAAATTATTTTATTTATCCTTCGTCTGTTGTACAAAGAATTTGAGGCAACTATAATATAAACACACCACAAAATGGTGGTAAATTTTTTTAGAATTCTGAAATTGAAATTAAAAAACCAGGACCAAGAAAAATAAAAATATTAGAAAATAAAAATTGGGAGAAAAGAAGTTTTGATGTGGCCCATCAAAATCTTCAATGAGGTCAAGACTTCCCTGGTGGCACAGTGGTTAAGACTCTATGCTCCCAATGCAGGGGGCCCGGGTTCGATCCCTGGTCGGGAAACTAGATCCCACGTGCATGCTGCAACTAAGAGTTTGCATGTCACAACCAGAAAGTCCACATGCTGCAACTAAGAGTCTGCATGCCGCAACAAAGATCCTGTGTGCTGCAACTAAGACTCAGCGTGCCTAAATAAATAAATATTAAAAACAAAAACAAAAACCTTCAACAAGGCTAAATTAAGTTCCATACTTGGCTCTAAGTCTCTGCAGTAGCCAGAATAACACCCTTCCCCTGCTGCGCCCCTGCCCCACAAGATGTCCATGTCCCGATCTCTGGATTTTGTGGGCATGTTTACTTAGGCAAGGGAAAATTAAGGCTGCAGATGGGATTAAGGTTGCCAATAAACTGAGTTTAAAATAGGGAGATTATCTGGATAGGACAAATGTTATCACAGGGACCTTCAAATAGAGGAAGGTGTGCCTATAGAGAACCAGAAAGATGTAAGTGTGACAAAGACCAAGAAGGACTCTCCCCAGTGTTGCTAGAGGAAGAGGCCATGGCAAGGGTGTAGCCTCTGGAAGCTGGAAAAGGCAAGTAAACAGAGTCTCCCTTAGAGCCTCCATAAAGGAACACAGACTTGCTGACACCTTGGTTTTAGCCCAGTGAGACTTGTATTGGACTTCTAACCTACTGAACTATATAAGATAATACATTTATGCTGTTTTAAGCCACAAAGTTTGTTGTAATTTGTTAGAGAAATAATAAAAAACTATTACGGCCTCCTAGCCTCCAAGACAAAAAGGCGACATAATCAGTGATAATTCTCATTAATAGAAGGGACAAAGCATAGCAATTTGTCAGGAAAGGCAAATATTTTCTAGCACAAAGTTCTAAAAGAAATTTTTGATGCAGCGCTTGATATAGTAAGCTCTGAGTAATAATAGTGGATACAGGGATACCCCCCAAATTCTGGATATTAAATAAGAAATTTCACAAGGTTGTTTCTTATATCACTTTTTGATAAAAGATGAGACAGTATCATCTTAAAGTACAATTGAGTAAAGGCAATCTTTGAGGGAGTACAATAATACAAATCAAGTTGTTTTTTTTTTTTGGCAGAGTCAGCTTGATTTCAAAAGATTATAATTTAGAACAGCATAAAATATTATGAACAATTAAGTGCAATAATTCATATAGTAAAGTTCATTTAGAATTAAGAGCTATTAATAGATCTATAAGTTGATAAATCTCAAGATTTAAAAATTATAGAAAGATAAGCAAGTTAGAGTACTCTGTATGTTAAGTTTAAAAGAAACAAATATATACATACATATTATTGTTTTCCTTTTCACATGTATTTATATATAGTATATACAATAATATATTTAAATATTAACTATTAAAATAAATGGGAAAGATATTTTTATGGTAATACTCTCTGGGGAAAAAGGGTTTTGGAATTGGGGATGGGAACAAAGGTAGCATTGACTTTATTGTATTGTACTGTATATTTATTGTTTATTTTCTTAGTAAAAAAGATCTGATACAAATATATCAAAACACAAATATTTAGATTAAGGATAACTGTTTTTGTATAATTCTCCATAATCTTCTGTGTTAAAAATTTCCAAATTATTAAAAAGAAAGAAAAAAAAAAGAGCAGTTTATCCTTTAAACAGTCTTTGACAAACACCATTTCTCCAGTTAGGCTTTTCAGCCTGGAAAAAAGGTAGATTTTGTTTTCTGATAAAGGCCTGGACTTTATATTAATGGAACCATACAGAATTTATTAATTTGAATTTGGCTTTTGTTATCAACATTATATGTATTAGATTCATCCATGTTGTTGAGTACAGCAGTAGTTAGTTCTTTTTCATCATTGCATATCTATGTATCCATTATATGAATCCATTGTATGAATATTCCAAAAGGGACATTTGGGCTATTTCCAGATTTGGCTAATAATGCTCTGATGAACATTCTTTACGTCTTTTGGTGCACTTATGTATGCACATCCTCTGTCTGGGTATATAGCTAGGAGTAGAATTGCTCAGTCATAGGATATTCATATGTTCAGTTTTAACAGATATAGCCAGTTTTGCAAAATAGCAGGTAACAACTTAGACACCTACTAGCGTTAAAGAGTTCCAGATATTCCATATTCTTTTTTTTTTTAATTTATTTATTTTATTTATTTATTTATTTTTGGCTGTGTTGGGTCTTTGTTGCTGTGCGCAGGTGTTCTTTAGTTGTGGTGAGTGGGGGCTACTCTTCGTTGCGATGCGCAGGCTTCTCATTGCGGTGGCTTCTCTTGTTGCGGAACACGGGCTCTAGGTACACAGGCTTCAGTAGTTGCAGCATGTGGGCTCAGTAGTTGTGGCTCACGGGCTCTAGAGCGCAGGCTCAGTAGTTGTGGCGAACGGGCTTAGTTGCTCTGTGGCATGTGGGACCTTCCCGGACCAGGGTTCGAACCCATGTCCCCTGCATTGGCAGGCAGGTTCTTAACCACTGCGCCACTAGGGAAGCCCAACTCCACGTTCTTGTGAATACGTGGTATTGTCAGTTTTGTTAAATTGTGGCCATTCTGGTAGGTGTGTATGTTATCTCCGAGTAGTTTTACTCCTTGATGATTAATGAGGTTGAGATCCTTTTCCTATATTTAGTGAACATTTAGATATCCTCTTGTGAGTATCCATTCAAGACTCTCACTCAGTTTTTTGTCAGATAACCTTTTTTTCTTATTGATTATTAAATTTCTTAATATAGTTGGTATATGAGCCCTTTGTCAGATACACATATTGTTAGTATCTTTTCTCAGTCTGTAGCTTGCTGCTTCTCTCTTAATGGTACCTTGATGAACAAAAATTTTTAATGTTAATCCAATTAGCAATCTTTTCCTTTATCATTAGTACTTTTTGTATCTTATTTAAGATATGTTTTCCTACTCCAAGGTCATAAGGATATTCTGTGTTTTAACAAGTTTTATTATTTTACTTTTCACATTTATATCTATATTTTACCAGGAAGTTTTTTTTTAACTGCTGTGAGGTGAAGCCAAGATTAAATTTATTTTTTCTATATGGCATCAAATTGACCCAGCACCATGTATTGAAAGGACCATCCTCTCTCCACTGAATTGAGATGGAGGATTTGCCATAATCAGGTGTGTGGGTCTATCTCTGTGTTTTCTACTTTGTTCCATTTGTCTATTCATCTATTCTTGCACCAGTTCTACATTACCTTATTTACTATAGCTTTACTAAGTCTTAATATTTGATATTGTAAATACTTCAATTTTGTTTTTCTTAATGATAGTCTTGACTATTCTTAGCCCTCTGCATTTCCTTATACATTTTAAAATCAGTTTATTAATTCCCACAAAAATTTTTCCTGGGTTGTATACTGGATACATAGATCAATTTAGGGAGAAGTGACAATTAAACAATGTTTAGTCTTCCAAAATTTGTTTTATGGCCTAGCTTATGGTCAGTTTTGGAAAACGTTCAATGTACATTTGAAAATAGCCAAGTACCTACAGTTGTTGGATGTGGTGTTGCCAGAGGCTTTTAATACCACTGAGTTAAAGCTGACAATTTTTGGTGACAATTAAAGGGCTTAACTTTGTTTGTTGCTTGACTAGAAAGCAATTCTACTCCTGCAAAGAAACATGCTGTTTCAAGAAACTGTTGTGAGGAACTTTCCAAACAGAATAAACTGCTTCCCTAAACATGGTGGGGTTAAAGTCAAGCAGAAAAGCATGTTCGTTTCCTTCTGATGATTAGATAGATTTCATGTTAAGAACTCAAGCGTGCACATTAATCTTATTAAGAATGGAAGCAAAGGTTGGACTGGTTGTTTTACTCTTTAGAGCTACATGACTAATTGGTTTTTAAACCCGTTTTCTAGAAAGAATATACATTCTTCAAAAAGCTTATCACATATAACGGATAATACTTAAATACCAAATGAAGTTTAAAATTAGCTGATTACTTCACTATATTTTACATGAAGGGAGCACTTAATTAGGAAAATATCTATCTTGTATTTCATGCAGGCTTTGGGGACCAAATGTTTTGATGAAAAAGAATTTTTTAAGCCCTTATAAACTTTTGCTCTTTGAGTTTCATAACAGATCATTGTTCCCTTTCTAGTCTGTTTCCTGCAGTACAGAAGCCTATTGCTTCTCCTAGACAAGAGTAATGATCACAAGGGAGTTAGAAAGTTAAAAATGGGACAACACTTTAGAGATAAAGTAAAAATTAATTTCAGTTGGCAGAATGGGCACTGAATTGAGGAATAGAATTTGATGTACAAAGTTCAAATCCTGGTGTCAAAACTGAGTTGAAAGCAGATGACTGTGTGGAATCTAGTATCATGTCAACATTTGCGGAAAAACAAACAAACAGACAGAACACATACAGGATGTGGTAGGGAATAACTACTGACCAAAACACTGTGAAACTTCATGTTATTATTCCATTAAAAAAATCCTTGTCAATTGGATGAATAAGAAGTCCAAAAGGAGACATCTACTTGATGATTTGCCAGTAAAATATCAAATAATTCCTTGCTATGCCTCTCTTTCAAAGCAAAGCATGAGTAATTGTGACAATCAGCTAAACATTTGTCCTCCAGCTAACATAAGCATGAAGGCAAAGCAGCACCGAGATACCAAAAATATTTATTTCCTTCCAACAATGAAGCTGGGCAGTTCATGAGTATAGCTTGTCTAAGAGGAGAATGAGAAAAATTATTAAGAATCAAATCTAACAGTCCTTATGATACATGGCACATAATATCTTATTTCTTACTGACAAAATTCTCTACAAATGTTAGCAAGCAACAGCAATAAAAACACAAGGTTTGTAAATATATATTACACACATGCACAGCACAGATGAAATATTCTTTGAAGCACAAATGTAAGGCAAATGGATCACGCCTTTCAACAGATATTCACGGATGAAAGATGCCCACTTCAAGCACAATTATTACTTCCTGCACTGTAATGGATATATACTACTCAAATTCATAGAATAAATGGCAAACACTTTCCCTTCAAACTGATTTTCTTTTTTTTCAATATAATTTTTTAAAAATTTATTGATTTAGGGGGATTGGTTCAAGATGGCAGAGTAGAAGGACATGCTCTCACTCTCTCTTGCGAGAACACCGGAAGCACGACTAACTGCTGAAAAATCACCTACAGGAAGACACTGGAACTCACCAAAAAAGATACCCCACATCCAAAGACAAAGGAGAAGTCACAATGAGATGGTAGGAGGGGTGCAATCACAATAAAATCAAAACCCATAACTGCTGGGTGGGTGACTCAAACTGGAGAACACTTATACCACAGAAGTCCACCCACTGGAGTGAAGGTTCTGAGCTCCATGTCAGGCTTCCGAACCGGGGGGGTCCGGCAACGGGAGGAGGAATTCCTAGAGAATCAGACTTTGAAGGCTAGTGGGATTTGATTGCAGGACTTTGACAGGACTGGGGGAAAGAGAAACTCCACTCTTGGAGGGCACACACAAAGAAGTGTGCGCATCGGGACCCAGGGGAAGGAGCAGTGACCCCATAGGAGACTGAACCAGACTGACCTGCTGGTGCTGGAGGGACTCCTGCAGAGGCGGGGGGTGGCTGTGGCTCACCATGAGGACAAGGACACGGGCAGCAGAAGTTCTGGGAAGTACTCCTTGGCGGGAGCCCCCCCAGAGTCCGCCATTACCCCCAACAAAGAGCCCACATAGGCTCCAGTGTTGGGTCCCCTCAGACCAAACAACCAATAGGGAGGGAACACAGCCCCACCTATCAGCACACAAGTGGATTAAAGTTTTACTGAGCTCTGCGCACCAGAGCAACAGCCAGCTCTATCCACCACCAGTCCCTCCCATCAGGAAACTTGCCTCTTAAATAGCCTCATCCACCAGAGGGCAGACAGCAGAAGCAAGAAGAACTACAATCCTGCAGCCTGTGGAACAAGAACCACATTCACAGAAAGACAGACAAGATGAAAAGGCAGAGGGCTATGTACCAGATGAAGGAACAAGATAAAACCCAAGAAAAACAACTAAATAAAGTGGAGATAGGCAATCTTCCAGAAAAAGAATTCAGAATAATGATAGTGAAGATGATCCAGGACCTCGGAAAAAGAATGGAGGCAAAGATCGAGAAAATGCAAGAAATGTTTAACAACGATCTAGAAGAATTAAAGAACAAAAAACAGAGATGAACAATACAGAACTGAAATGAAAACTACACTAGAAGGAATCAATAGCAGAATAACTGAGGCAGAAGAATGGATAAGTGACCTGGAAGACAGAATGGTGGAATTCACTGCTGTGGAACAGATTAAGGAAAAAAGAATGAAAAGAAATGAAGACAGCCTAAGAGACCTCTGGGACAACATTAAATGCAACAACATTCGCATTATAGGGGTCCCAGAAGGAAAAGAGAGGAGAAAGGACCTGAGAAAATATTTGAAGAGATTATAGTTGAAAACTTCCCTAACATGGGAAAGGAAAGAGCCACCCAAGTCCAGGAAGCTCAGAGACTCCCATACAGGATAAACCCAAGGAGAAACATACCGAGACATATAATAATCAAATTGGCAAAAATTAAAGACAAAGAAAAATTATTGAAAGCAGCAAGGGAAAAACGACAAATAACATACAAGGGAACTCCCATAAGGTTAACAGCTGATTTCTCAGCAGAAACTCTACAAACCAGAAGGGAGTGGCATTATATACTTAAAGTGATGAAAGGAAAGAACCTACAACCAAGATTACTCTACCCAGCAAGGATCTCATTCAGATTTGATGGAGAAATCAAAAGCTCTACAGACAAGCAAAAGCTAAGAGAATTCAGCACCACCAAACCAGCCTACAACAAATGCTAAAGGAACTTCTCTAAGTGGGAAACACAAGAGAAGAAAAGGACCTACAAAAACAAACCCAAAACAATTAAGAAAATGGTAATAGGAACATACATATTGATAATTACCGTAAATGTGAATGGATTAAATGTTCCAACCAAAAGACACAGGCTCACTGAATGGATACAAAAACAAGACCCATATATATGCTGTGTACAAGAGAACCACTTCAGACCTAGGGACACATACCGACTGAAAGTGAGGGGATGGAAAAAGATATTCCATGCAAATGGAAATCAAAAGAAAGCTGGAGTAGCAATACTCATATCAGATAAAATAGACTTTAAAATAAAGAATGTTACGAAAGACAAGAAAGGACACTATATAATGATCCAGGGATCAATCCAAGAAGAAGATATAACAATTATAAATATATATGCACCCAACATAGGAGCACCTCAATACATAAGGCAACTGCTAACAGCTATAAAAGAGGAAATCGACAGTAACACAATAATAGTGGGGGACTTTAACACTTCACTTACACCAATGGACAGATCATCCAAAATGAAAATAAATAAGGAAACAGAAGCTTTAAATGACACAATAGACCAGATAGATTTAATTGATATATATAGGACATTCCATCCAAAAACAGCAGATTACACATTCTTCTCAAGTGCGCACGGAACATTCTCCAGGATAGATCACATCTTGGGTCACAAATCAAGCCTCAGTAAATTTAAGAAAATTGAAAACGGAGCTGGAGGAATCAGACTCCCTGACTTCAGACTATACTACAAAGCTACAGTAATCAAGACAATATGGTACTGGCACAAAAACAGAAACATAGATCAATGGAACAAGATAGAAAGCCCAGAGATTAACCCATGCACCTATGGTCAACTAATCTATGACAAAGGAGGCAAGGATATATAATGGAGAAAAGACAGTCTCTTCAATAAGTGGTGCCGGGAAAACTGGACAGCTACATGTAAAAGAATGAAATTAGAGCACTTCTAAACACCATACACAAAAATAAACTCAAAATAGATTAGAGACCTAAATGAAGGACCAGACACTATGGAACTCTTAGAGGAAAACATAGGCAGAACACTCTTTGACATAAATCACAGCAATATCTTTTTTGATCCACTTCCTAGAGTAATGGAAATAAAAACAAAAATAAACAAATGGGACCTAATGAAACTTAAAACCTTTTGCACAACAAAGGAAACCATAAACAAGACGAAAAGACAACCCTCAGAATGGGAGAAAATATTTGCAAACGAATTAATGGACAAAGGATTAATCTCTAAAATATATAAACAGCTCATGCAGCTCAATATTAAAAAAACAAACAACCCAATCCAAAAATGGGCAGAAGACCTAAATAGACATTTCTCCAAAGAAGACATACAGATGGCCAAGAAGCACATGAAAAGCTGCTCAACATCACTATTAGAGAAATGCAAATCAAAACTACAATGAGGTATCACCTCACACCAGTTAGAATGGGCATCATCAGAAAATCTACAAACAACAAATGCTGGAGTGGGTGTCGAGAAAAGGGAACCCTCTTGCACTGTTGGTGGGAATGTAAATTGATACAGCCACTATGGAGAACATTATGGAGGTTCCTTGAAAAACTAAAAATAGAATTACCATATGACCCAGCAATCCCACTACTGGGCATATACCCAGAGAAAACCATAATTCAAAAAGACACATGCACCCCAATGTTCACTGCAGCATTATTTACAATAGCCAGGACATGGAAGCAACGTAAATGCCCATCGACAGATGAATGGATAAAGAAGATGTGGTACATATATACAATGGAATATTACTCAGCCATAAAAAGGAACGAAATTGGGTGATTTGTAGAGACGTGGATGGATCTAGAGACTGTCATACAGAGTGAAGTAAGTCAGAAAGAGAAAAACAAATATTGTATATTAACACATATATGTGGAACCTAGAAAAATGGTACAGATGAACCTGTTTGCAGGGCAGAAATTGAGACACAGATGTAGAGAACAAACGTATGGACACCAAGGGGGGAAAGCGGTGGGAGGTGGGGGTGGTGGTGTGATGAATTGGGAGATTGGGATTGACATGTAAACACTGATGTGTATATTATATAATGGATGACTAATAAGAACCTGCTGCATAAAAAAATAAATAAAATAAAATTTTTTTAAAAATTTATTTATTTATTTATTTATTTTTGGCTGTGTTGGGTCTTAGTTGATGCATGCGGGCTTTCTCTAGTTGCAGTGACAAGGGACTACTCTTCGTTGCGGTGCGCGGGCTTCTTATTGCAGTGGCTTCTCTTGTTGCGGAGCACAGGATCTAGGCGCACAGGCTTCAGTAGTTGTGGCAGGTGGGCTCAGCAGTTGTGGCTCGTGGGCTCTAGAGTGCAGGCTCAGTAGCTGTGGCGCACAGGGCTTAGTTGCTCTGCAGCCTGTGGGATCTTCCTGGAACCCATGTTGCCTGCATGGGCGGGCAGATTCTTAACCACTGTGCCACCAGGGAAGTCTCCAAACTGATTTTCAAGGGGGAAAATGTATTTATCTTTGAGGTGGGCAGAAAAAAACATGTTTCCTTGAGTCAACAATACCATCTAATTATGATATGTTTCAATACACTATTAGTTAATAGCATTGTTTCAGTGCTAAATTTCTTGAGTAATAACTACATTATGGTTACACAGAAAAATGTTCTTCCTCTTGGAAAACACAGGCTGCACTTTTTTATGGATGAAGTGTTAATGATGTCTCAAAAGCCTCAGTAGGGGAAAAAAATCATAATTTGGCAAAATGTTAACAATTAGTGAATCTATATAAAAGGAATTTGGATGTCCACTATACTGTTCTTTCAACTTTTCTGTAGATTTAACATTTTTCTACATAAAAAGTTAAAAAGGAAAGCATTTACTAAAAATCCACAAGTGCAAAGGCTGATAGGCTATTATAGACTAGAGAACTGCAAGTACTAAATACTTATACTATTCTAAGCTCCTTGAATGAAAAAACTTTCTTCTCTGACTGCTTCTTATATATATCTTGATATTTTAAACTTAGTGTGCTGATATCTAAACTTCCTGATGAGTATTTAACATGTTGGGGTGAAGCAAACAGTGGGAAATAGGAGTAGCAACAAGTGATGAAAGGACTAACAACTTGCCTTAACATTGTGCACGTGCATGCATGTGTGTCTTAGTTCTTCCTTGAAACCCTTGCCTAAAAAAATACTCTTAATTTTAGGATACATTAAGATCTTCAATATCCCAAAGCTAATCTAAGCAGAAGAGAAGGAAGGTAATAAATTCCTCTATTAGTAAGTCAAATAGGAGCTGCTACAGTCATGATGGGCTATTTTGTTAGTCAAAAACACTTTGCAATATCTAAATGGAGGCCTAATGGTGACAGACTGGCAGTGGTTCAGGAGATTTACTCCTGCCCTCACTACTCTCCAATGGGAGGGTCTCAGTAATGCCTCCTTTAGTGTTTCTATATGAAATGCAGTGTCAATCCCTAAAGCCCATCTTTCATTAAATAAACATGCAAACATGTTTTCTCCTCTCTTTTCTTTCTCTATTACCACTCTCCCTTCTCACCAAAATGTCGGACTTGCACTGAAAGCTATTTCCTCAAAGCAGCTTTTCAGTTGAACTATGCAAGTTATAAGGCCTATCCTGGTTCACCCCAATTTGTCAAAATAATAAAAATTGACCTAAATCTCTCTTGCCTATTGATTTTTAGAGATGCTGGTTAGGATCCAGAAACCATTCTCTATGAGGTTCACCCACCAAATTTTCAAATGGCACTCAATATCTCAAATCTTTTCCTATCATACGGAGCAGAAGAAAGTATTTTAGATATACAACAACCAAAACTGACATCTGTTTATATACTGAATTAATGTTCTTATAAAAGGAGGAGTAAGAGCATTAAGAGCTAAAAGTTACTTTTGGGACTTCCTGGTGGTTTAGTGGTTAAGAACCTGTTTTGCAACGCAGGGGACGCGGGTTCGATCCCTGGTCAGGGAATTAAGATCCCGCATGCAACGGCGCAACTAAGCCCGTGCGCTGCAACTACTGAGCCCATGCGCCACAACAAGAGAGCCTGTGTGCTGCAACTAGAGAGAAGCCCGTGCGCCGCAAACAAAAGATCCCGTGTGCTGCAACTAAGACCTGACACAGCCAATAAATACATACATATATACATACATACCTGACCTGATTTTTAAAAAAAAAAAAGTTGAAAGTTATTTTTATTTCCAGTATATAAGAACATCCAGTGCCAATATGTTTAATGTCTCTGAATAGCATCATTTAAACAATGCTCTGAGTCAATGCTGTCTTTACATACCTTGACATCACAAGCTCTTTGAGGATGGCCACAATATTAAATTCTCTCTCTTTTAATTCAACACTACTAAATAATTCAATAGTTGATCTTCAGTAACAATTGCAATAAATAGAAGCTAGTTGATTCTTTAATCAGGTTGTGTTAAAGGAGTTCAAGGTTCTAAAATAGAAATAATCACAGAAGTCAGGAAGGCCAAAGGAAACTTAAGTGGCTTCCCTGAACAGTACCTTCTGTTTTAATTTCATAGAGTAAGTTAGCAAAAACACTGTGAACATCATTATTACCACAACAGACCAATCATGACTTGCTCACACTTAGTACACCCTTCCCATTAATCATTCTACATTTGAAGCACATGAAAATCTGAGAAGTCACAGAAGAGGACAAAGACCTATATTACCAAGTGAAACTTTACATTCAAAATCACATTTTTTCAATCCTATAATACAGCTAGAACAGTTGTTCAATTATAAGCTGTTTAAGTCTTTTAGGTTTTCTACTCTATTATTGCCCTATCATCTAATTCCTTTCCAAGAAGGAAGCTGAACACTGTTGATTTTGCCTATTTTCAAACAGCTGTTTTCCATTTTAAATAATTCTAAAAGAATAAAACAAGTCAAAATATTATCCACATTTAGAGATTAGAATTACTACTTGATTGAATTTTTGAAGTACTTAGTACATGCAAGGCACTCAATAAACATTAATTTCCTTTGGGATAACATTTCAGAGTCCTCTGGGTCACTCAAGTTCACTAAGTCTCCACTACTCTCCCTCTATCACTTTACTAATACAAAATAAGATACTTCCAGCTTTTACTGACATTTGTAATACTTTTCCCAAATAGATTGCAAGCCCTTTGAAAACAGAAACAGTGTCATGTACTTCTCTTAATACTAATTTATAGTAGCCACTTAGTAACTGTCATGTTAAAGACAATAATAATTCTAATACCAAGGCCATTGGCCGCTGCAAGCAACACCTAAAGAACAGATTCAAATGCTTATCCAAAATAAAATAACATTACGTTTCCTTATAAAGTATTAGCAAGCCAGCATACCTCACGCTACTATCAAGAAGGTGGTAAGGCTGGGACTGGTGGAAGTGGTTACGAATCCTCCTGCCAATGCAGGGGACACGGGTTTGAGCCGTGGTCTGGGAAGATCCCACATGCCGCGGAACAACTAAGCCCCTGCCCCACAACTACTGAGCCTGCACTCTAGAGCCCGCGAGCCACAACTACTGAGCCCGTGAGCCACTACTACTGAAGCCCATGCACCTAGAGCCCGTGCTCCGCAACAAGAGAAGCCACTGCAATGAGAAGCCCGTGCACCACAACAAAGAGTAGCCCCCGCTCGCCGCAACTAGAGAAAGCCCGCATGCAGCGACGAAGACCCAACACAGCCAAAAATAAATAAATAAATAAAGATAAATTTATATATTAAAAAAAAGAAGGTGGTAAGGTCAATAAAACCAAATAATATTGGCACTCCGCAGGGAAAGGATATGTGATGAGATGAAACTAGCTAAGACTAAAAGGTTCTATTACTGTATTGTGTAAATGCTGCCAGGTAGAAGAGTAAGAAACAAACATACCTGAGGAGAGTCTACCCTCCAAAGTAAAAGCTTACTTACATAATCATGTTATTTGAAATGTATATATACAAGGCAACAGAGTAATAGAGGTTATAAGGAGAGAACCAACCAAACACTATTTTCTGAATCCTTCTGGATTAAACGGATTTTAGAGTGTATGCCAGGGGAGGAGTATGAAGGAAACCAACTCCAATAAGTAACTATAAATTCACAGCAATGAAAAGAAATAGAAAAAAAAAAAAGATTGACAAAAAGTTTGCTGCATAACACTTTTTGTTAATCAATCAAACTGTTAAATTCAACTATTTAAATTATGACATTATGCTACCAACTCCTCATCCTGCTTATATGGACTTGCTTGTTTGCCTGGTTTCTCAGAAGACTATAATGAAGCTCAGTAACTTCACCAGGTTATGTCTTAGGTTATGCCTTATAATTATATCCTGTATTAGCTACTCGAAAGCACACACCAACTGGAATACTTTTCAGTGACTAAAGTACAGGAAGCAAGAGGAAATTTCATTTTATTTAAATGACTACTAAAAACTCTACTATACAACCAAATGAATTCTTATTTTTGGCCCCTTCCAACACATTTTTACATGTTATTCTTAGAGTACTTAAAAGTTTTCATTGAATTATCTGAAGAAAAAGGATCTGGTGTAAAACTGAAGAATTGCTAATGAGTGATGCATCACATGACATTCTTAAAAGATCCCTCTAGATTAAAGAAAAAAATTATGAAAAATATTAAGAGCCCAGAGCAATTTTTTACCTATGTTCAACTTTAAGGAGTATTTATTGATTACATGCTATGCAAGATGAAGAAAGGAGCACATTTATACTTCCTTTTATGCCCCTTCCCCACCTGATTTGTTAATTTTATTATTTTTATAATATCATAGTTTATAAATTTATAATCTATTCTAAAAGTATAATTTCCACTGAGGGATATAAGTTCTGTAATGAAATGAATTTAATTTCTCACTGTTACACTATTTTGTCATGGTTTACTTCTGAATATTTTGATTCATCTTTTGATTATATCGTATTTTATTACGATATAATTTTTTTATTTTTAAAATTTTTAAAATAAATTTATTTATTTATTTTTGGCTGCGTTGGGTCTTCGTTGTTGTGAGTGGGCTTTCTCTAGTTGCGATGAGTGGGGGCTACTATTCATTGTGGTGCGCAGGCTTCTCATTGAGGTGGCTTCTCTTGTTGCAGAGCACTGGCTCTAGGCACGTGCGCTTCAGTAGTTGTGGCACACGGGCTCAGTAGTTGTGGCTTGTGGCCTCTAGAGCGCAGGCTCAGTAGTTGTGGCACACGGGCTTAGTTGCTCTGCAGCATGTGGGATCTTCCTGGACCAGGGCTCGAACCCATGTCTCCTGAATTGGCAGGCGGACTCTTAACCACTGCGCTACCAGGGAAATCCTACAATTTGTTTTAAAAAGGTCTTATGGGTATTATGTTTGTTGAGCTTTTCCATGCTCGAGTACATTTATGTGTTGTAGTCATGCTTAAAGTATTTGGCTGGTTGAAAAATACTAGATAAACCTCAGGACATGGTAGACATTCCCCTGTTGTTTTCTAACATTGTTTCTTGTTGAGGAAAAAGCTAAAGTTCTGTCCCCCACCCCACTATCTAGATGTCCACAGAACTCTTTCTTTATTCTTCAAGTTCAGTAATTTGGCCAAAACATGCCTTGATATCAGCTCATCTATATTAATTATTCCCAGGCCAAAGGGTAGTCGTTTTGATTCAAGGTTTTGATTATTTCAGGAAAATTTTTCTTCTATTATAGTTCTAAATATTTTTTCAGTTCCATTTGTTGTTTTCATTAAGAACAGAGGTTGGCAAACAGAGCAGGCAAGATCCAGCCTACCACTTGTTTCTGTACATAATTTTTTATTGGAACAAAGCCATACATAGCATCTATGGTTTCTTTTGCACTATAAGAGACAGAGCTGAATGGCTGCAACAGAAGCTGTACTGACCACAGAGGCCTAAAATATTTACTGTCTCTTTACAGAATAAGTTCGCTGACCCCATATAGATGTTAGATCTCCTTTATTTTCCCTTATCATCTTGTCTATAATTTTTATATCTTATATTTTCTTATTTAACGTTATTAAATTTCTTCAAGCCTTTCAGCCATGTCTCTGACTACATTTACTCTCTCTTAAAATTTCTAATATGATTTTCATTATTCTAATGATTTTCCTTTTCTCTTATACTTCTTTCCTGAGGTTTACCCACTGATATTTCATCTCCTTCTATTGTCCTAATATCTCTTAACATTTGTGTTGGTGAGGTTTTAAAAAAATTGTTACTATATTTTCTGTTACAGATCATACCTATAATTTCTTTGAGTCTATGAACAAAGACATGTCACAACTCCAATAAAGGCTCACTGGTTAGACCTTTAAAGTATTACAACACTTACTTTTAGCAAAATCAGTGTATTGCTTGGGATTCCAAGGAGGGGTTCAGACATCCTTCTGCATGTGGTCTAGATTTTATAGTATTTACAGTATGTTTCTTTCCTTTTAAAATTATTTATTTATTTATCTGTCTGTCTATCTATCTATCTATCTATCTATCTATCTGTCTGCGCCGGGTCTTAGTTGTGGCACACGGGATCTCTGTTGCCGCATGCGGGATCTTCCTCGTGGCATGCGGGCCCTTTTAGTTGCGGCATGCGGGCTCTGGTTCCCCGACCAGGGATCAAACCCGTGTCCCCTGCATTAGGAGTGCAGTCTTAACTAATGGACCACCAGGGAAGTCCCAGCAAATTATGTTTCATTGTTTGTATTTTGGGGCTTAGCCTTATGCCTCGTTTCTCTAATGATGGACTTCTTTTCTATTTTCCTGTCTTCTTATTTTTAGTGAGTTTCAAAGGAGAAGGGAAGAGTAAAACTTTCTTCACTCTGCTACCTTTAACTGAAGTCTTCTCCTCACACACTATACTTTAAAATGAGTTAATCTTTTAAAGCAATAAATTATAGGCTTGATAGGTTTTAATGCATAGGGGAATGGAAGATAAAAATCCAACATCAGCAGTGTGAAAGAACTGCTTAGAAGAAGCCTGTGCCAGGAACAACATTTGTTTGGAGATCTGTTCGAGCAGCTGTGCCAAATCAGTTGTATCACTTGGATTAAAAGTAGTTGCAGAATGCTGTACTCTAAAAGACTTCCATAGCATGCTTACAATTAGGTTTAGGGTTACTATTAGCAGTTTCACCTGAGCATCCCTGAAATCCCTTGTTGTACTCTTTTATTCGATTTGGCCCTCATTTGTTGACACATATGTATATAATTGCTTTTACTTTTCCATCTTCTGCCACTCTGGTTCAAATATCTCCTCCAATTTTAGAAGGTTAGATTAAGTGATTTTTAATGCTTAAAATTCTTTGGGTCTAGGTCATGCTATTAGTTATAATATACATTGTGCAGTATGAAGCTGAATTATGTTTTAAAAACATCTATTTATTGACTTGAAGGACATGTGCCAAACAGATTTTAGGTGATTATATCTGTATAGTTCCCAAATTATTTACAGTAATCATGTATTATTTCACAATCAGAAAAAAAAAAATCACAAAAATATGCTGTCCATAGTGCAGATTTCAAAAGATATGGTATTCACATTAACAAACCCTCTTACATTCTTTCCCAAATTTTGCCTGATTTTTTTTTTTTAAACATGCCTGATTTTTTAAAATCACCATCTATAATTGAAGGTTTGGGTTTCTGCAGTCTTCAGAGTTGTTTACATGTAGCTCTTGAGTCTTACATCACATTGCTGGTTGATGCCTTTGCTCATAAAAGGATCCTCTGTCCCTAAGTGTTAATTTCCAAGTTGGCTGGTCAGCAGCTCTCACCAGCAGTGTATGGCTGACTATATCATTTGAATTTGTGTTCCAGTGGGTTCTATTCATCTTGCTAAAAGCTTGCCTCATTTCAGCTTCCTTCCGGGAATCTGTTTGGATGACATGAGTCATCCTCAATATATGAAATTCCAGAACGTTGGGTTGGGCTACCGGACTAACAAATAGACTGTGTTCCAAGTGCTGGCAGCAGTGCGTCCTCATGCTATTTAATGTTTATTACAGCTTAGAAATGACACTGATGAAAGTGATCCAGGAATAAGATGTGACAGTTAAAGCACATTTTCAGTCTCCAAGCCACAGAGATGACTAAACTGTCAAGCTGTAGATCTTATGTTTACTCAAGGGCTGGATGTCCCGCTCCACCAATTTCCCGCAGGACACTAATAAACAGACAACATAAAACCTAAGTATTTGATAAAAAATTATTTAAAGCAGTAATGGGAAGAAAGCTCACTTCCTCTTTATATTGCTTTGCAAAAATTTG
The DNA here is from genome assembly GCF_965194825.1 of Balaenoptera physalus. NCBI lineage: Eukaryota > Metazoa > Chordata > Mammalia > Artiodactyla > Balaenopteridae > Balaenoptera > Balaenoptera physalus. Next base: position 84,176,406 of record NC_138893.1, read on the forward strand.
CTTCATATTGCAACAATAATACGTTTTGTTAGGTATTGTCAGAAAACAGCCCCTCACTTCAAATGCTATTTTAGAGCATATCTTCAATAATGAATACTAAAGATTATTCACTAGAGACCACCCCTGAAGCTCCTTTGCCCCTTCACATCCTGTATTCAACCTTTAAATCTCTTTATAGAATTCTGTTCTCTCTGGTCACTGATCAGAGGTCCCTTTTCTTCCTTTTGTCTCTTGCTCTGCCCACTGTCTCCACCTCACATCAATAATGAAGTATAAGAAACCCTGAAATTACAATTAAAAGCATTATACTTTCTATATTTTAAAAAATCACTATACACATCCAAAATGAATAGAGATAATATCGTTTCCTAAAATATATAAAAATATATCTAATATATATAAAATATTAAATATATAAAATATAGGAAATTGCCTTCAAGTGTATCTAGCATATAAATGACAAGGAACACAGGCTTGGCTGAGTGAAATTTGTTTTTCTCCTGAAATGTAAGGAAGACACAGGGAAATGTTTTAGGTTATACCTGTAATGAAAGAAAAGACATCATTTAGAATTCTATAGGTACCAAAATTAGACTGAAAAAGCAAGTAAGGTCTTTCGGTAAAATTCTTTTAAAAAAATATTCATGCTATCTTGAGAAATTATCATTTATCTTCAAGGATAAGTTGGTTAATATGAAATTTATTTTTCAAATATTTAAACAGTCTCATTACTCAGTCTCTGAATACAGAGATAAAAGGAAATCATTAAACGATAAGCTCAAAGACAACTTACGCATTTTTATAACAGTGTGCCTTTTCTATCAAACTAAACCGAGTTTGAAAGATTCCTTTCCTCCTGCTCTGAAATTCAAATGCACTGGTTGAAAGAAAAGCAAACAAGGATTGGGTGGCTTTCTAATCAGGAAAAGGAAATTCAATTGTAAAAATAATCTGAATGAGTCCCACTGATCTTACAGTACAAATCTTATTAAACGGATTTACAGAAGATCAAGTCTATTGGTTGTTACCCGAATAACTACAAAAGGCACAAGAAAATGCTTATCTCATAAAAATGCCAATTCAGTTCAACAAAAAACATATATGAACACATCAACAAGATATCAACAAATGTTATTTTGGCTTATCGACACTACAACGTGAGTTTCCTTTAACATCAATAACCTTTTTCTCAAAACAACAACTATTACAAAAAAAACTGAAAGGTAATGTGTACTTAAGTCTGATCATCTATTTTATAGTCTGTTTTTCTTACATTATAAATTATGCATTTTCATTTAAAGAAACTGGCAGTACAAGATCTGAGTTTAAACTCCTATCATAGGATGAGGCAAGGACTATTAAAAAAGGCAATATAATTGTCTTAACAGATATTGTTACAAATTCACATTATCCAACCTTAGCTAGATGATGAAGTTTGCTCAGTAAATGCTTTCACACGTTTCTAGTAGACACTCAGACTTTTTCCCTAAAGAGCCTTACAGAAGTGCTTCCTATACCTCTCAGTAAATGACCTCACCTCTTACTATACCAAGGTCAAGATCTTCTGAAATTCACTCCCAAGACTTCTTTCTTTTCCATACAAAAGCTTCTGAATTTTCTTTCTTCCTCTCTATCTACCTCTTTATCTATCTATCTATCTATCTATCATCTATCTATCTATCTATCTATCTATCGTATAGTTGAATTACAGTGTTGTATTAGTTTCTCTCTTAATCTATATCAGGAGATGAAGCATCTGTATTCCTTTTCAATGTTACTCTCTTTACTCCTTCAGTTTTGGCTCTTTTTCCCAACCTTAAACATGTTTATTTATGTATTATATACATTCATCCACCCAACAAACTCTACCTTCACTGATACTACTGTCGACCCAAACTAGTTTTTTCACTGTCAAATTTTCCATCACCTTTTCCTCATTTCTCATATATTAATACCTTTTGGCAACATTTGACACTACTGACTACCTCCTCCCTCTTGAAATTCTTTTCTTTGAATTTTATGACGCTATAAGAATTCCTGAATTTACTTCTTGTCCTACTGTGTCTTTGATTAGTTGTCTCTTTCATTGACTATTGCTCTTTCAGCTATCCCCAAAATACTCCTTATTTAGGTCTCTTCTTTGCCTTTCTCTTGTCACACTTCATTATGCCTAAAGAGCACAATCTTTTTTAGAACTTCAAGTTATTACCACAATGAAAATAATAACTTGAGTCCTTTCTGTACTGATTTTCAGATCCAAATTTCCAATTGCTAGATATCTCTATCAAATATACCTACATTTTCTTGAACTATATGTTCCCAAACCTGTTCCACTCCTGTGTTTCCCATTTTGATTAATTAACTCCAATCTTCTGGTTATTCCCTCAGGCTTTAAGCCTCACAGCCATCTTAGAATCTTCACTTCCTACTCCTAGCCAATTCCATAGCTTATTAAGTCCACCACCACCCTTGTAGCTCCTTTTTTACTCCTTTTAAATCTTTTTTTTTTTTTTAAACCAACATTGGTATAATTCAGAGGTTAAGAGCACAGGCCCTGAAGTTGCAAATGGATTTGATTCTCAGCTCCCCCATTTACTAGCTTTGTGATTTCGAGCAAGTTTTGCTTTTGTTTTTAACTACCTCAAACCTTAGTTTCTGCATCTGTAAGTCCAGAGGTGAGGTATCAAAGGGCTAATGTATAAAAGCACTGACACTGACACTCAAAAACACTAAAAAAAAAAAAAATTTGCTATTGTTAACTACTCCTGCAATAGCCCCCATCCTTCTAATATATTCATCAGAGTGGTACCAGTCACACCCCTAAATAAAGACAGGATGATACCATCCCCTCTTCAAAACACTTTCATTCGCTTCTCTTTGCTTAAAGGATAACACCAAAACTTCTTATAATTTTCAATGTTTTCCACAAAATAAACGAACCCAACTCTTCCTCAAAGTACTAGAAGGATACTTCCTTCTAAATCATGACCTTAAAAATGTGTGTTATTAGAGGCTTATTGTTTCCTTTATCTAACAGCTGTCTATCCCATGAATATGAAGAATTCACCTGAAAATTTAACAATGTTTTTTTCTTTGGGAAACTTTGTTCTTGTGTCAAATTGTAAAATATTTTCTTGGGGTTATATAAGCCTTCTGAAGTTAGTATTTCAGATGCCCATGACTGTTCCTATCTCACAAAAAATTTCTACAGTAGATTCATCTAATTTCAGGGCAAACATTAACTTGAATCCTTTTTTTATTTGGCTGGTCATGAGCTCTGCATCAGAGCCAAAGACAAGAGGATCTGGCTGAGTTTCAGAGATAGCAGGTGGGAGAAAAGGTAAGCCAACTGCTAAATATAATGACAAAAGAAACCTAATATCCATTAGGGATGATATGTTGTTGTAAAATATATCTATTTTTTAAATTCATGTTATTCTTTTCCTAAGTATTTCTTACAGAAATCATTTATAATCAAGTAAAATAAAATAAGTGTGTCTAAAAATTATCATAAAGTTTCCTATTTCATCTTGCTTACTGACTAGATTGTATCTAAGTGACTATTTCTATTTGGAAAAGTAATTAGATGTTTAAATAAGTAAATAGAATCTGGACAGAAATCAGTGATTGCTTTTCAAGTTTTTTCTTTCATTAGTTTATCTTGCTAATAATTTATAAATACACATTAACAGAATATGTTATTTTACAAATAATACATGTTCCTGGGTGAGAAAAGGGAAGAGATTCTCAGCGCCCTGCCTTCTGTTGGCCACCCCTTAGTATAGCCAGTAAACACTTAAAAGTCCAATATCAGGGACTTCCCTGCTGGCGCAGTAGTTAAGAATCTGCCTGCCGCACTTCCCTGGTGGTGCAGTGGTTAAGAATCCGCCTGCCAATGCAGGGGACAGGGGTTCGATCCCTGGTGTAGGAAGATCCCACATGCTGTGGAGCAACTAAGCCCGTGCGTCACAACTACTGAGCCTGTGCTCTAGAGCCCGCAAGCCACACTACTGAGCCCGCGAGCCACAACTACTGAGCCCGCATGTCACAACTACTGAAGCCTGCGCTCCTAAAGCCCATACTCTGCAACAAGAGAAGCCACTGCAATGAGAAGCCCACGTACCACAATGAAGAGTAGCCCCCGCTCGCCACAAGTAGAGAAAGCCCGCACACAGCAACAAAGACACAACGCAGCCAAAATTAATAAATAAATAAATTAAAAAAAAAAATCTGTCTGCCAATGCAGGGGACACAGGTTCAATCCCTGGTCCGGGGAGATCCCACATGCCGCAGAGCAACTAAGCCCGTGCGCCACAACTACTGAGCCTGCACTCTAGAGCCTGCGTGCCACAACTACTGAAGCCTGCGTGCCTAGAGCCCGTGCTCCGCAACAAGAGAAGCCACCACAATGAGAAGCCCGTGCACCACAATGAAGAGTGGCCCCCGCTCGCCGCAACTAGAGAAAGCCCGCATGCAGCAATGAAGACCCAATGCAGCCATAAATAAATAAATAAATAAATAAATAAATAAATAAATAAATAAATTTTAAAAATATGGAGAGAGAAGGAAAAGGAGGCAGAAAAATCAAAGAATTAGATTCACTGTTCCAATAAACAATTTAGAATTTAGTTAAAATCTGGGCTTTGATTATTTCATGATGACTAGCCTCCCTTGCTAATAAAAATGACAAAAAAAGAACTAATTTAACTTGAGCAAATTTCATTAGCTTTCTTGACTTAGATCACATTAAAAGTTACTGGCTCCAAGGAGAAGCACCTCAGTGTATATAAAAAATTGTTTTTTTCAGAAGAAGCACACTTGACCTAATGAAAAGTCATTAAAATATTAACATTAGGTAACATCTCCCTCAAGATTCTCCTTTAGGTTTTACTTCAGCTGATTGTGTTGTTAATGAGGAACTATTAAATTACTGTTGGCACGTCCCTGGTGGCGCAGTGGTTAAGAATTCGCCTGTCAATGCCGGGGACACGGGTTCCAGCCCCAGTCCGGGAAGATCCCACGTACCGCAGAGCTACTAAGCCCATGTGCCACAACTGCTGAGCTTGCGCTGCAGAGCCCACAAGCTACAACTACTAAGCCTGCGTGTCACAACTACCGAAGCCCGCGTGCCTAAAGCCCATGCTCTGCAACAAAAAAAGCCACTGCAATGAGAAGCCTACACACTGCAACGAAGAGTAGCCACCACTCGCCGCAACTAGAGAAAGCCCATGCACAGCAACGAAGACCCAAAGCAGTCAAAAATTTAAAAAATTAATTAATTAAAAAATATATATATTATTTAAAAAAATAAATAAATTACTGTCAAAGAGTCTTTCCCCCCGTCTCTAAGGATGAATCACTTTGTAATGGTATTTATGTATGGCTAAAGTCAGGTTTTTAAACTTAACTAGGTATCCAAATAATAAATGAAAATGCTGCTCCTGTGTGTGGAAAGCGGCACAATAATTCTTGTTTCTCAAGGACTTAAGAAACCACATTAATTACTAAAGCAATTGTCACTCTGTATAGCTGTGCCACACAGACTGTAAAAAAGTAAAACCTAGATAAACTGGAGTAATGCTATGAAATTCACTTCCACATTTGTGTTTTACACTGTGTTAGTGAAAAGAAGTTCTATGCAGCCAAGTGAGATCATGATAGATTATATAAAGCTCCTGTGTAATTTCAGAAAGAAAAAATGGTAGAATTGAGACATCACACCACACTCAGTAATGTATGTATGATTGACTCAAAAGAATCCGAGCAGTGGTAATCAGTACCATAATCATATTTCATGTTGGCCATTTAATGTTAGCAAAACATTATCACGTAAAACCAAGGCCACTTGAATTTTACTAGTCTCGTAATATGGTTTTACAGCTGTATAGGAGCTATATCCCTCTTTAACCTTATTTTGTACCTCTGTTACCCACATTCCATAGATCCCAGCCCAGTGCTTTCTTACAGTTCCTTGAACTCACCAACCTTGTTCTGGTCTCATGGCCTTACATAATTTCTCTGCCTAGAATGTTCCTCATGGATTGGTTCCTATTTGTCATTCAGGTTTCATTAAACATCCCCTACTCAGACGGGTCCTCTCTTTCTGGTCACTCAGAAGTAGCTCAACAGTCACTGTGAACACAAGAGTCTGCTTTATTTTATTCTTGGTGCTTCTCACTATGTGATTCTTTCTTATTGATTTATTTGTTTTTGTTCCCTTCCCTTCTGCCTACACCACTACTAGAGCACAAAGTTAATGACTGGTTCAACTATATGTTCCTGGCAATAAGAGGAATGTACCTAACACATAATGGACATGTTCACTCAAATACTATCTGCAAATTTGAATGAATTATTGAATTAAAGACCTCCATATAGCTCCCTGTAAAGCCCTTCATGACCTATTGCCGACCTATGTCTCACACCAGACTTCTCCTCACTCTCTGTAAGTCAGTATACACTGCTTTTGCACTTACTTACATTCTACATTCTCTTCCTTGGGCATGGGGGTCTTTCCTCATTCAGTCCATTTAAAGAAAGACCCCAGTTTATTCCTTCAGCTGATTAATGACTATTCATTTTTGCAGATCTCATTCAATCACTACTTCTTTGATAACCAAACTAGGACAATCCCCTTAAAATATGCTCTCAGAGTTCTTCATAGCTCTATTCTAAGCACTTAAAAATTATAACTTTATATTTAATTGCTAGATTATTTGATTAATATCTGTTCCTTTACTAGACTGTAAGCTCCATGAAAGCAGGAACCATGTTACTTTTACAGCGCCTGGCACATAGCAGGCTCTCAATAAGTATATATCATATGTATAAATACTTGTGGAATGACGAAGGAAAACAGGGCTTCCCTGATGGCGCAGTGGTTAAGAATCTGCCTGCCAATGCAGGGGACACTGGTTCGAGCCCTGGTCTGGGAAGATCCCACATGCCACGGAGCAACTAAGCCCGTGAGCCACAACTACTGAGCCTGTGCATCTGGAGCCTGTGCTCTGCAACGGGAGAGGCCGCGACAGTGAGAGGCCTGCACACCGGGATGAAGAGTGGCCCCCGCTCGCCGCAACTGGAGAAAGCCCTCACACAGAAACGAAGACCCGACACAGCCAAAAATAAATAAATAAAAATTTTTTTTAAAAAAAGAAGGAAAACAAAACTTAAGCGAATCTTCCTTAATGTAACTAAGTAGCTTTTACACTGTATAGTTTTCATTTAAGAAAGTCTATTCTGAAGAAAAAAGAATTAAAAGAATCGAGGACAGTCTCAGAGACCTCTGGAACAACATTAAATGGACCAACATTCAAATTATAGGGGTCCCAGAAGAAGAAGAGAAAAAGAAAGGGACTGAGAAAACATTTGAAGACATTATAGTTGAAAACTTCCCTAATATGGGAACGGAATAAGTTAATCAAGTCCAGGAAGTGCAGAGAGTCCCATACAGGACAAATCCAAGGAGAAACATGCCAAGACACATATTAATCAAACTATCAAAAATTAAATACAAAGAAAAAATATTAAAAGCAGCAAGGGAAAAAACAACAACTAACATACAAGGCAATCCCCATAAGGTTAACAGCTGATCTTTCAGCGGAAACTCTGCAAGCCAGAAGGGAGTGGCAGGACATATTTAAAGTGATGAAAGGGAAAAACCTACAACCAAGATTACTCTTGGTTGACATCCCAGCAAGGATGTCATTCAGATTCGACAGAGAAATTAAAACCTTTACAGACAAGCAAAAGTTAAGAGAATTCAGCACCACCAAACCAGCTTTACAACAAATTCTAAAGGAACTTCTCTAGGCAGGAAACACAAGAGAAGGAAAAGACCTACAATAACAAACCCAAAACAATTAAGAAAATGGTCATAGGAACATACATATCAATAATTACCTTAAATGTAAATGGATTAAATGCTCCAACAAAAAGACACAGACTGGCTAAATGGATACAAAAACAAGACTTAGGGCTTCCCTGGTGGCGCAGTGGTTGAGAATCTGCCTGCCAATGCAGGGGACACGGGTTCGAGCACTGGTCTGGGAAGATCCCACATGCCATGGAGCAACTGGGCCTGTGAGCCACAACTACTGAGCCTGCGCGTCTAGAGCCTGTGTTCCACAACAAGAGAGGCCGCGATAGTGAGAGGCCCACGCACCGCGATGAAGAGTGGCCCCCGCTTGCCACAACTAGAGAAACCCCTCGCACAGAAACGAAGACCCAACACAGCCAAAAATAAATAAATAAATTAATTAATTAAAAAAAAAAACAAGACCCATATATACGTTGTCTACAAGAGACCCACTTCAGACCTACGGACACATACAGACTTAAAGTGAGGGAATGGAAAAGGATTCCATGGAAATGGAAATCAAAAGAAAGCTGAAGTAACAATTCTCATATCAGACAAAATAGACTTTAAAAGAGAGACTATTACCAGAGACAAAGAAGGAAACTACATAATGATCAAGGGATCAATCCAAGAAGAGGATATAACAATTGTAAATATTTATGCACCCAACATAGGAGCACCTCAATACATAAGGCAAACGCTAACAACCATAAAAGGGGAAATCAACAGTAACACAATCACAGTAGGGGTCTTTAACACCCCACTTTCACCAATGGACAGATCATCCAAAAAGAAAATAAATAAGGAAACACAAGCTTTACATGATACATTAAACAAGATGGACTTAATTGATATTTCTAGGACATTCCATCCAAAAACAACAGAATACACTTTCTTCTCAAGTGCTCATGGAACATTCTCCAGGATAGATCATATCTTGGGTCACAAATCAAGTCCTGGTAAATTTAAGAAAACTGAAATTGTATCAAGTATCTTTTCTGACCACAACGCTATGAGACTAGATATCAATTACAGGAAAAAATCTGTAAAAAATACAAACACATGGAAGCTAAACAATACACTACTTAATAACCAAGAGATCACTGAAGAAATCAAAGAGGAAATCAAAAAATACCTAGAAACAAATGACAATGAAAACACGATGATCCAAAACCTATGGGATACAGCAAAGGCAGTTCTAAGAGGGAAGTTTATAGCAATACAATCCTACCTCAAGAAACAAGAAACATCTCAAATAAACAACCTAACCTTACACCTAAAGCAATTAGAGAAAGAAGAACAAAAAAACCCCAAAGTTAGCAGAAGGAAAGAAATCATAAAGATCAGATCAGAAGTAAATGAAAAAGAAATGAAGGAAATGATAGCAAAGATCAATAAAACTAAAAGCTGGTTCTTTGAGAAAATAAACAAAATTGATAAACCATTAGCCAGACTCATCAAGAAAAAAAGGGAGAAGACTCAAATCAGTAGAATTAGAAATGAAAAAGGAGAAGTAACAACTGACACTGCAGAAATACAAAGAATCATGAGAGATTACTACAAGCAACTAAAGGTCAATAAAATGGACAACCTGGAAGAAAGGGACAAATTTTTAGAAAAGCACAACCTTCCAAGACTGGACCAGGAAGAAATAGAAAATATAAACAGACCAATCACAAGCACTGAAATTGAGGCTGTGATTAAAAATCTTCCAACAAACAAAAAGCCCAGGACCAGATGGCTTCACAGGTGAATTCTATCAAAGATTTAGAGAAGAGCTAACACCTATCCTTCTCAAACTCTTCCAAAATATAGCAGAGGGAGGAACACTCCCAAACTCATTCTATGAGACCACCATCACCCTGATACCAAAACCAGACAAAGATGTCACAAAACAAGAAAACTACAGGCCAACATCACTGATGAACATAGATGCAAAAATCCTCAACAAAATACTGGCAAGCAGAATCCAACAGCACATTAAAAGGATCATACACCATGATCAAGTGGGGTTTATCCCAGGAATGCAAGGATTCTTCAATATATGCAAATCAATGTGATACACCATATTAACAAACTGAAGGAGAAAAACCAGATGATCATCTCAATAGATGCAGAAAAAGCTTTTAACAAAAGTCAACACCCATTTATGATAAAAACTTTCCAGAAAGTAGGCATAGAGGGAACACTCCTCAACTTAATAAAGGCCATATACGACAAACCCAGAGCCAACATCGTTCTCACTGGTGAAAAACTGAAACCATTTCCACTGAGATCAGGAACAAGACAAGGTTGCCCACTCTCACCACTATTATTCAATATAGTTTTGGAAGTTTTAGTCACAGCAATCAGAGGAGAAAAAGAAATAAAAGGAATCCAAATTGGAAAAGAAGAAGTAAATCTGTCACTGTTTGCAGATGACATGATACTATACGTAGAGAATCCTACAGATGCTACCAGAAAACTACTAGAGCTAATCAATGAATTTGGTAAAGTAGCAGGATACAAAATTAATGCACAGAAATGTCTTGCATTCCTATACACGAATGATGAAAAATCTGAAAGAGAAATTAAGGATACACTCCCATTTACCACTGCAACAAAAAGAATAAAATACCTAGGAATAAACCTACCTAAGGAGGCAAAAGACCTGTATGCAGAAAACTATAAGACACTGATGAAAGAAATTAAAGATGATACAAACAGATGGAGAGATATACCATGTTCTTGGATTGGAAGAATCAACATTGTGAAAATGACTATACTACCCAAAGCAATCTACAGATTCAAAGCAATCCCTATCAAACTACCACTGGTATTTTTCATAGAACTAGAACAAAAAAATTCACAATTTGTATGGAAACACAAACGACCCCAAATAACAAAAGCAATCTTGAGAAAGAAAAACGGAGCACGAGGAATCAGGCTCCCTGACTTCAGACTATATTACAAAGCTACAGTAATCAAGACAGTATGGTACTGGCACAAAAACAGAAACACAGATCAATGGAACAGGATAGAAAGCCCAGAGATAAACCCACGCACAAGCGGACACCTTATTTTTTAATAAATTTATTTATTTATTTATTTACTTTTGGCTGTGTTGGGTCTTTGTTGCTGCATGCGGGCTTCCTCTAGTTGCGGTGAGTGGGGGCTGCTCTTCATTGCGGTGCACGGGCTTCTCATTGCGGTAGCTTCTCTTGTTGTGAAGCACGGGCTTTAGGAGTGTGGGCTTCAGTAGTTGTGGCATGCAGGCTCAGTAGTTGCGGCCCATGGGCTCTGGAGCCCAGGCTCAGTACTTGTGGCTCATGGGCTTTGTTGCTCCACAGCATGTGGGATCTTCCTGGACCAGGGCTTGAAGCATTTCCCTGCATTGGCAGGCGGATTCTTAAGCACTGTGCCACCAGGGAAGCCCCTGGTCACCTTATGTTTGATAAAGGAGGCAAGAATATACAATGGAGAAAAGACAGCCGCTTCAATAAGTGGTGCTGGGAAAACTGGACAGCTACATGTAAAAGAATGAAATTAGAACACTCCCTAACACCATACACAAAAATAAACTCAAAATGGATTAAAGACCTAAATGTAAGGCCAGACACTATAAAACTCTTAGAGGAAAACATAGGCAGAACACTCTATGACATACATCACAGCAAGATCCTTTTTGACCCACCTCCTAGAGAAATGGAAATAAAAACAAAAATAAACAAATGGGACCTGATGAAACTTAAAAGCTTTTGCACAGCAAAGGAAACCATAAACAAAACGAAAAGACAACCCTCAGAATGGGAGAAAATATTTGCAAATGAAGCAACTGACAAAGGATTAATCTCCAAAATATACAAGCAGCTCATGCAGCTCAATATCAAAAAAACAAACAACCCAATCCAAAAATGGGCAGAAGACCTAAATAGACATTTCTCCAAAGAAGATATACAGATTGCCAGCAAACACATGAAAGAATGCTCAACATCACTAATCATTAGAGAAATGCAAATCAAAACTACAATGAGGTATCATCTTACACCAGTCAGAATGGCCATCATCAAAAAATCTACAAACAATAAATGCTGGAGAAGGTGTGAAGATAAGGGAATCCTCTTCCACTGTTGGTGCGAATGTAAATTGATAAAGGCACTATGGAGAACAGTATGGAGGTTCCTTAAAAAACTAAAAATAGAACTACCATATGACCCAGCAATCCCACTACTGGGCATATACCCTGAGAAAACCACAATTCAAAAACAGTCATGTACCAGAATGTTCATTGCAGCTCTATTTACAATAGCCAGGACATGGAAGCAACCTAAGTGTCCATCGACAGATGAATGGATAAAGATGTGGCACATATATACGATGGAATATTACTCAGCCATAAAAAGAAACGAAATTGAGTTATTTGTAGTGAGGTGGATGGACCTAGAGTCTGTCATACGGAGTGAAGTAAGTCAGAAAGAGAAAAACAAATACTGTATGCTAACACATAAATACGGAATCCAAAAAAAAAATGTTTCTGAAGAACCTACAGGCAGGACAGGAATAAAGACGCAGACGTAGAGAATGGACTTGAGGACATGGGGAGGGGGAAAGGTAAGCTGGGACGAAGTGAGAGAGTGGCATGGACTTATATATACTACCAAATGTAAAATAGGTAGCTAGTGGGAAGCAGCCGCATAGCACTGGGAGATCAACTCAGTGCTTTGTGACCACCTAGAGGGGTGGAATAGCGAGGGTGGGAGGGAGACACAAGAGGGAGGAGATATGGGGTTATATGTAAATGTATAGCTGATTCACTATGTTATAAAGCAGAAACTAACACACCATTGTAAAGCAATTATACTCCAATTAAGAAGTTAAAAAAAAAAAAAAAGAAGGTCTATTCTGGGAATTTGAATTGACCTGAGTCTTTTTTTTTTTGTTAAGAAAACATTACATGTCTAACATTAGAAAAGAAAAACATAAATTTGTTTTGGGATGTTAAAAGTTCCAAACTGATATATTAAAGCAAAGTTTCAACATCAGGTTTTTAGACTGCTTAAAAAAGTTAAACTGAAAATTGGGGGTAGTGCTAATATATCTTAACAAAAGGAGAGATATATAAACATTGTGCCCTCTGATGTGATGCAACAGGAAGTATACAGAATCACCTGAGATGTATTCTTGCCAAAAAATTGAACTAGAATGTGATTGCACCTCTACATTTAATTAACAATATGTAGGAATACAGGTGAGAGGAAAATATGTTAAAAGATATCACAAGGCTTAGCAAAGTTTATAGGGGATTTCTACAGCACAAGTCATCTGATTTGTCTCAAGAAATAAATGACAAGGGGAAAAAATTTAAGTGGAAGATTCAGTTCTCAATCATACCTAGCCAAAATGATGTTCTCTTTTGTCAGAAATATATTTGATAACACATGCATACAATTATAATGCACCATACCTTTTTTTCATTTTTGTTGGAAATAGCACAAAACAGAATTACTTGGTACTCCTATTTGTAGTAATACTATAAACAATGAGTGCATCTGTGTGTCAGTTTGCTCTTTTTTTGCACCCAAACTTTCGACAATAAAAAACAAATTTCAATCAACCATGCTAGAGAAAAGGCTGAATTAGTTTTTGCCCTCTATAGAAAAATACCTTAAAAAACTGTTGTCATATGAAGAAGTGATCAAAGAGTATGAAGACAAAAATATGTAGGCATCAAAAAGTACTACAGAAGTGTTTCAGGAAGTTAATTAATTAAAAAATTTGTTATTATTCTGGAATATGTATTTGTTGGCTTTTGAAATGTACAAATTGTTAAAGCTCTTTTCTCATTCTAAATAAATATTCACTTATATTGCTAAAAAAAAGGTGAGGGAATAGGAACCTATAGATTAAAAGAGAATATAATGTATGGTCCTTGTTTGGATTCTGCTTTAAATGAACCAACTGTAATAAAACATGTATGGGACAATTAGGAAAATTTGAACAATTACTAGTTATCTGATGACATGAAGGAAATATGTTGATATTTCTAGATGTGATGATGGTACTGTGGCTATCCTTATATGTCAGAGAAATATACTGAAGTATTTTTTTGAAAATGATATGATAAATGATTTGCATAAAACAATCCAGTATCTGTTTGTGTGTGTGCAAGGAAATAGGTGAGGGTAAAGATGAAATATCGGCCATTTGGTTGATAACTGATGACGTTAGGTAATGGATACATGGGATTCATTAAGCTATTCTTCCAACTTTCACAAAAGTTTAAAATTTTCATAACAAAATACTAAGAATACAAAATGGAAGCTTAAAGTTATTGATTACAAAAAAACTAGGAGGATAGGAATTCAGTACCTACTGGGATTCTCCAAGAAAAGCCTTCAAAGACAAGCCCCCTTTCCTGAGTTTTCAGTGTGCTTAGATAAATTAATAGTAGAGGATGCTACTCAGGAACAAACAGAACAATCCAGATTCACAGGTTTGGATTTTTGTTTCTTTGTGGCAAGTATTTTTTCATTCTTTCCACTATCGCATCATTAAATGAAAGTTCTGCAGTGTCCTTAGGCTCACTGAGTCTTTATTACAATAAGCAAGCAGAAGGCAGGGGAAAATAAAAGCCAACTGGATGAAAAAATACAGGAAAAATTAGAACTGCTGCTGATTTTGTGAAGAAATGGTTTCTAAAGCAAACACACAAGCAGGAAAAAAATAACCATCTACTCTGTGAGCTATATTCTCCTCCACAATAACATAAAACAGATTATCCAGATGGAAAAACCCACCTAATTTTGCTCCTGGAAAGTATTCTAAGTCTATCTTCTCTGACAATAAATCTCACAAAGAAGAATGGGGCAGGGTATTATTCTATTATAAGAGAAATAGAGAAACAATGAGTCATGAATAATACAAATGAAATACGATACAATTCTTTTGGTACATGACCTGAAGGTTGTACAGGGAATGAAACCACGTAGATTAAGCTGTAGTGAAAAGCTACTCAATGTAACTACATGGGAGTTACAAATATTTCAAAATAAGTTTGAGTGGTGATGTTTTTGTAAAGGATTGTACAGATTTACCAGCTCACTTTTTATAGGCATTTATAGAATAAGAAGAAATATATAAACAAATATTATTTTAATGTTGAAATAAAGGCATAAAACAGAAAACAGAAGGTGAATCTTTAAAGATTATGCAAAGAAATTAACGTTCTGTTTGCTTTTAAAAACAAAGGCTGAGGGCTTCCCTGGTGGTGCAGTGGTTAAGAGTCTGCTCCGCCTGCCAATGCAGGGGACGCGGATTCGAACCCTGGTCCGGGAAGATCTCACATGCCGCGGAACAACTAGTCCCGTGCGCCACAGCTACTGGGCCTGCGCTCTGGAGCCGGTGAGCCACAACTATTGAAGCCTGCATGCCTAGAGCCTGTGCTCCGCAACAGGAGAAGCCACCGCAATGGGAAGCCCGTGCACCGCAACAGAGAGTTGACCCAGCTCACCGCAACTGGAGAAAGCCTGCGTGCAGCCCTGAAGACCCAACGCAGCCTAAACAAACAAACAAATAAATAAAAACAAAGGCTGAATATTTTGAAGATATATACATACTGAATACAGTGGCACAAGGCTGTCTCTGAGAGCAGCGGCTATCCAACAGCCTAAAGCAGCTAAGTATTTGCCTTCACCATAATTTTCCTTTTTCACTCAGTTTCTGATGAAATTACAAATTTGTAGGCCTCATTTATAGGTCCCTGCCAGTTTCACTAAAGGACTTTTAAGACATTCAGAAGCCCTGACCAGAGCTATTAGCTTTGAGTCACTCATTAACCTTTATTTTCTTTTTTAAAGAAAACTCAAATAGGCTTGATTTGTATTTCAATTAAATACAAAATTATTTTTAAATGGAAATGGGGTTAACAAAATTTCTTTGTCTTGTTTATCTTTTATGCTTGCTAGACTCACTGAAAATGCTGAAGTTACTGAAGCAAAGGATAGATGATTGTCTCAAAGGAGGCAAGGAAAATCCTCAGAATACACTAAGAGTCTGCCTCTAGAACCATTTGAATCAGGAAATGCCTTTTGGCCTTCAGGATAGTACGGGCTGACCTCTCAACTGTGGAAGTTTCCATTTTTCAGTTGAGCACTTGGTATCACAATTCCTCAAAGGCCACATATGTATTCTTAAAGGAAATCTTACACGAATGTGGAAAACATGCTTAATTGAGGGTTACCTTGAATTAATTACCTAGAACCCTCAAGAAACAAGATATGTTTCCTATTTTCTTTTAGAATATTGTAGCAATTTTCAAGAAAACAAGCTGGCAAAGAATTACCAAAGATAACCTTCTAAGAAATCTGTGGGTCAGAGTCAGTCCAAGCCTCTCAAAAAGAAATTGGGCTTGTGGGAAGAACACGTGACTCGAGTCAGAAGGCCAGAGTTCTAATGTTAGCTCCATTACTGGCTAAGACCATGACCTTTCTCAAGTCCCTCACCTTTCTCTGAACTTTGGTTTTTCCATCTGAGACGTGAGGACTGGATTAGATGATTTTTAAGGTCCTGACTATAAAATTCTATCAAATCATTTTCATCCTACAGCTTCTATAATACAATCCTAGAAGATGAAAAATAAATTTATATTCAAAATAATGTCCCTGAAGTTATTATACCTGGCATTATAATCATTCAAGAAAGAGTCATATTAACACACTGTATACCTATAAAATCAACAGAATAGATCTTTTGAAAATACTTGCAGCAAAAAGGACTAGAAGTGTCCAGTTAATACTAATTATCTAGAAAAATTATTTAATCAATTTGAACCCCTCACCACCTCAATTTTTAAAGCATTTTAAATTTCTATCACATAGTAATAGTTACCTAGCTTAACAGACAATATTGTATTGTAACACTAGAAGTACTACAAATTTTTTAGAGGGCAGTCTTCAAAGCACTATGGATATGGTCTCTGCCTACCCCCACCTCCCCAAGTTAATGATAATATGCTAAACTTTTTGGTTTCTCCCTTCACTGAAACAGTTTTTTAAAAATCCAACACCTAAAATTTGTGTGCTTAATTGGATGTAAATTATATTTCGGTTAAAAAAATGTTTTAGTGCTTGCTGGCAAGATTAAAAAAATCATCCAAACACAATTCAATTCAAAGATTTTCTTTAGGAAAGTACAACTTTCTCTTTTTTCAGTATTCTGTTAGAGGATGTTTGCCTTTATTTTCAGTGATTTTCAGGCTTTCAAATGAAGAGACTAACTCAGAGGACATAATTTCTAGACAGGGTAGATATATGGATTCATTAAGTCATTCAGTAAGAAAATTTTTACTTGCTGATAGATGAAAAAGAGGCTTTTCCATCTTTTTGCATTATTTGTCAGATTCACTATAAAAAAAAAAAATAGAAACTATAATGATCCAACCGTTAGATGTCTAATATATTTCAAAAGTAATTTATGACACACTTATCATATATTATTTACAATCCTTAAGATACAAATAAGCAATTCATAAAAGAATACAAATGGCCAAATAACCAGAAAAAATGTTCAATCTTAATAATGACAGTTATGAAAAACAATGAAATGAGTTGGGCTTTTCTTTAGAATAAAGAGATTTAGTAGTATCTAACAGGTGCTCTTTGCCCCAACAGTTCTGCTTTCATTTTTAATACTGAACTTGTCACAAGTATATAGATATGAGTGTTCACTGGAGAATAACTTCATGAAGGCTCCAAATTTAGTTTTGTTTACCACCATGTTTTCAAAACCAAAAACAGTGCGGGCTTCCCTGGTGGCGCAGTGGTTGAGAATCTGCCTGCCAATGCAGGGAACATGGGTTCGAGCCCTGGTCTGGGAAGATCCCACATGCCGCAGAACAACTGGGCCTGTGAGCCACAACTACTGAGCCTGCGTGTCTGGAGCCTGTGCTCCGCAACAAGAGAGGCCGCGATAGTGAGAGGCTGGCGCACCGCGATGAAGAGTGGCCCCCGCTCGCCGCAACTGGAGAAAGCCCTCGCACAGAAACGAAGACCCAACACAGCCAAAAATAAATAAATAAATTAATTAATTAAAAAAAAAAAAACAGTGCTTAGCACACAGAGGGTGCTCATTAAATATTTACTGAATGAATGAATGTTCACTATAGCACTGTTTATTATAGTGAATATTTGGAAACAATCTAAATAAATTATGATATAGCAATACAGTGAAATACTATATAGCTGTTAAAAAAGAATGAGGTTGATCCACATACAAATCTTTGAAAAGAATGTATCATGGACCTCTTATGTACAAAAATTAAGTTATAAAATTAAATACAGTATGATTTTATATTTGTGTTAAAATATATAATATGATTCTGTATTTGTGCTTAAAATATATCCACACATTTGTATATGCATAGAGAAGTCTGGAATCTACATCAAACTGTTAATGGTTTTATCTCTTAGGAGAGATGACTCACTTTTTACTCTATAACACTTTTGTATTTTCTGACTTACTTACAAATATCACATATTACTCTAATAAGAAAAGATTTCTAAAATTAAAAAAAAATTTTTTTAATGCACATAGAAAAAGGTTCTGGGAGGATGCAATAAAAATACATTGGTTACCTGTGGATGCTGGGATAATGGGTAGCTATTTTTTCCCTTTAATGCATTTAGTTTAATAAGAAATAATGCCACACTGGGTAGTTTTCTTACCCCTTTATTCATTTCTATAAATATCAAATTGAAACCTGCTGTATAGCACAGGGAGCTCAGCTCAGTGCTCTGTGATGACCTAGATGGGTGGGATGGAGGTGGGGAGGGAGGTCCAAGAGGGAGGGGATATATGTATACCTATAGCTGATTCACTTCATTGTACAGCAAAAACTAACAAAACACTGTAAAGCAATTATACTCCAATTAAAAAAAAAATCAAATTGGGAGAGTTCCCCAGTGGCCTAATGGTTAGTATATCAGGCTTTCACTGCCATGGCCCAGGTTCAACCCCAGGTTGGGGAACTGAGATCCTGCAAGCTACACTGCGTGGCCAAAAAAAAAAAAAAAAAAAAATCAAGTATCAAGAATATGAATTATTTTTGTAATTAGGGAAAAATAACATAAAAAATGTCAAAATCTCAAGTTATTTAATTATGTTAATACTGTTTTACCATCAAACTGAAGCTCATAGAGGTTAGATAACATTTACAAGGTCACATAGCTAGAAAGAGATATCTAAGGCAGTTCCCTAAGAGTTATGATTCACAACAAAAATATAACAATTATGAACATCTGTGCACCAAATAGCACAGAAGCTATTTATCATAAAGTAGAGAGAAGAGATACAAGATGAAACACACAGAAATATATTAGTAACAGGAGACTTTCACTTCTTAGACCAACATCATCAGGTAGACAAAAATAATAGGGAAAAGGCTAGTTAATCTAGTTAATAAGCTAGAATATGTATGTATATAGGTATGTGGGTATATTCTGTACCTATCAAATGTCCATGGAACATTTATGAAAACTGACCACATTAAGTCACAATGAAAATATCAATAAATTCCAAAACGTAGCAAAAATAAAGGAAACATTCTGTAATCATAGTGCAATAAAACTAGAAATTTGTAGCAAAACCAGAAAATAAAAAAGTCCTTCTGCCTGGAAATTCAAAAACTTTTTGTTAAACAATTCTTGGTCAAAGAGGAAATAAGGATTGTTTAAATTTCCCTCTTAAGGCTTTGGCCTTGCCTTATATAGGATGCAATATCTCTATAATTGTTTTAAATGTTTCTATTCGAGAAATGTTAAGGCACTTGCGTGTAGTTTAGGGCAAAGGTAATCAGAGCATGGACCTGGCTTTCCTGGTGTTTTGTGGAAACCCCTGGTAGATCAATGAGCTCTAACAGTTACAAAGTAGCATTATTTTAAACCAATCTGTTCACTTGGGCCAAGAAACAGATACCACATCATAGGCACCTTATCAGAAGCCAGCATCTCCAGTCACCAGGATCTGTGATCCAACTGAGGGATGAATAAGTTAACAGTGTGCCCAGGTGTTATTTGGTGTTAGAGGAAAACTTGGCACAACTCCCTAGAGTTTATTTATCTTGGAGTCTGATAGAAAGTATTTTGATATTTCCCCACTTTTTGAAAGTTTGCTTTACCTACTTCACTTTTATGGAAGACTTACATTAGTACCTGGTTTCACTAACCAAAAGAAATCTGAAGATGATTTTCATTTTTATGAAAAAAGGCAAAAAGCAAAAATAGCATTCAGTATTTGTTTTGCAATGAGCCGTGGTAGAGGCAGTGCACAACCCGAGCAATGAGAGTGGCACTGCCAACCTCCTTCCCTGGGAACCACACTCAGCATCTTGGCATCAAGCCACCAGAGCTTTCAACTGTGTCTGTGAGAATCTGTGCTTTACTTAGATTTACTTTGTGCATCCATTAGCAAGAGCTGTCCTAAAGTAATTGCTTCTTTGTTTTATGCCATTTCTGCTTACAAAGTTTCATAGGAATGCTCTACTTTTGGATACCAGTGAAACCTTATACGTAAAAAGATAGGGCTTCCCTGGTAGCGCAGTGATTAAGAATCTGCCTGCCAGTGCGGGGGACACAGGTTTGAGCCCTGGTCTGGGAAGTTCCTATGTGCCGTGGAGCAACTAAGCCTGTGTGCCACAACTACTGAGCCTGCACTCTAGGGCCTGCGAGCCACAACTACTGAGCCCACGTGCCACAACTACTGAAGCCTGCATGCCTAATAAATAATTTATTTATTTAAAAAAAAGATATACATACTTAGTACATAGTAGAATTTAAAAATGTATGCAAGCTTCAAATGGGAATTTGAAAATGGGATTTCAAAGAAACTTCACACCTGCCAAAGATACCCTAGGGTCCTGAGGGGGTCTATTTCTCACTCTCTGTAGTTAGGGGTACTGCAGGAGAATAGCTTGAAAATCACCTGGTATAGTAACTTTTTTGGTTACAATGCCAGGCAAGATCCAGTAAAGTAAACAATGAGGTAGCTTTTGTGGATAAACAAAGTAATCATAAAATTAAAAAAAAAAAAAAAGGAAAAAATTGAGAACAAAAGTTTCAGTGCACAACTGTAGGTGACCAAAAGCACCATATAATAATGCCTCATTTACTTGGCACAATCAGAAAATTGAGTATCCCACATAAGTGACTTTTCCATGAAACTAAAGCTTACCCTTTTAAGTATAAAATCTTTTTAAGTTTTAATTTTCCTCTGAAGAACTCCCAAAGTATTTTTACTTTAACTTTTTATTTTATTTTACGCAAATATATTGTACAATGAATCCCCATGTACCCGTCACCCAGATTCAACAATTGCTAACTTATGGTTGATCTTATTTCATCTGCCCCACACTCCATTTCCCCCACTTATATATTATTTTGAAGCAAGTTCCCAGAAGCTATATCATTTTATACACTAATATTTCAATATCTCTAAAAGATAAAATTATTTTAAAATATAATCACAATTATCATACACACACATTTTCAATTTTTAAGCAGTTTTAATGGGAATTTTTCTTAAATTTACTCATTTTAGTTATGGATTATGAAACAACTTTTATTTGACAATCCAGAGTCAATATTCCTGGAAGTGGGGTGCTGCTATATCAAAAACCTAAAACATGTGGTGCTGACTCTGAAATGGGGTGGCAGGTGGAGGCACAATAGGCCTCAAGGAGACTGCTGTTGAGAGCTTAAAGGAAAATGAGGAAAATTTCATCAGAAGTTAGAGGAAATATATGTAGTGGTGGAAATTTTGGCAATACTGTCACCTGCGGTAATGTGGAAAAAAGGAAATGTACCTAATGAACTCAATGTTCTAGCTAAGGAGATTTTGAGGCAGAGTTTTAAAGGTGCTACCTACCTTCTTGTAGCTATCTATATTAAAATACAAGTGGAAGAGAGAAGCTATTAAAAAAAAAAAATCTACCTTTTTTCTTTTCAAAAAAATTTTAGAGGATATATAAATAACCTGGGATTTTCTGGGTTTGAAAATAACATTTTCTCATTTCAAAACTTATCTCTGGGGCTTCCCTGGTGGCGCAGTGGTTGAGAGTCTGCCTGCCAATGCAGGGGACACGGGTTCGAGCCCTGGTCTGGGAGGATCCCACATGCCGCGGAGCGGCTGGGCCCGTGAGCCACAAATGCTGAGCCTGCGCATCTGGAGCCTGTGCTCCGCAACAAGAGAGGCCGCGATGGTTAGAGGCCCGCGCATCGCGATGAAGAGTGGCCCCCGCTTGCCGCGACTGGAGAAGGCCCTCGCACGGAAACGAAGACCCAACACAGCCATAAATAAATAAATAAATAAATAAAAAAGAAGCAACTGTCATAGATTAATTGACAAAGTCAAATTAAAAAAAAAAAAAACTTATCTCTATAGAAGGCAAACTATTCTCAAATTAAGAAATAGGTTCTAATGGAAATAAAAACAAAAATAAACAAATGGGACCTGATGAAACTTAAAAGCTTTTGCACAGCAAAGGAAACCATAAACAAGATGAAAAGACAACCCTCAGAATGGGAGAAAATATTTGCAAATGAAGCAACTGACAAAGGATTAATCTCCAAAATATACAAGCAGCTCATGCAGCTCAATGTGAAAAAAACAAACAACCCAATCCAAAAATGGGCAGAAGACCTAATTAGACATTTCTCCAAAGAAGATATACAGATTGCCAACAAACACATGACAGGTTGCTCAACATCACTAATCATTAGAGAAATGCAAATCAAACTACAATGAAGTATCACCTCACACCAGTCAGAATGGCCATCATCAAAAAATCTACAAACAATAAATGCTGGAGAGGGTGTGGAGAAAAGGGAACCCTCTTGCACTGTTGGTTGGAATGTAAATTGACACAGCCACTATGGAGAACAGTATGGAGGCTCCTTAAAACACTAAAAATAGAACTACCATACGACCCAGCAATCCCACTACCGGGCATATACCCTGAGAAAACCCTAATTCAAAAAGAGTCATGTACCACAATGTTCATTGTGGCTCTATTTACAATAGCCAGGACATGGAAGCAACCTAAGTGTCCATCGACAGATGAATGGATAAAGAAGATGTGGCACATATATACAATGGAATATTACTCAGCCATAGAAAGAAACGAAATTGAGTGAGGTGGTGGACCTAGGGTCTGTCATACAGAGTGAAGTAAGTCAGAAAGAGAAAAACAAATACCGTATGCTAACACATATATATGTAATCTAAAAAAAAAAAAAAAGATTATGAAGAACCTAGGGGCAGGACAGGAATAGAGACGCAGACGTAGAGAATAGACTTGAGGACATGGGGAGGGGGAAGGGTAAGCTGGGACGAAGTGAGAGAGTGGCATGGACTTATATATACTACGAAATGTAAAATAGCTAGTGGGAAGCAGCCGCAAAGCACAGGGAGATCAACTTGGTGCTTTGTGACCACCTAGAGGGGTGGGATAGGGAGGGTGGGAGGGAGACGCAAGAGGGAGGAGATATGGGGATAGATGTATATGTATAGATGATTCACTTTGTTATAAAGCAGAAACGAACACACCATTGTAAAGCAATTATACTCCAATAAAGATGTTAAAAAAAAAAAAAGAAATAGGTTCTAGGCAAACATCAAATTGAAAGTGAACCTTTAAGAACCTTCATTAAGACCTTGACAAGACTTAAGGTGATGCCTTATAGATCCTTTCAAACAGAAAAAAAAAGGCTATCAATAAGGGCATGATGCCTCACAGATACTCTCCGTTAAACAACAGGGTTTCTAAGAATCTGAAGGGTCTTGTCCCGCTGCAGTCTCACTGGGAGCTCGAGGTTGAGAAGGGCTTACCTTGAAGAAATTTTTGGTGCGGGTTTGTCTAATGGAGTGAATTTATAAACTGATTTAATAAGAAGCCCGCAGAAGTTGGGATACAGAAACTGTACCGACATGGACAGAAAAGGTCAGAAACAAAACAAAATGAAGGGAGGCTTTGGACCTCCCAAACTTCTATAAGGTTACTCAAGAGCAAAAAAAAAAAAAAAGAAAAAAAAAAGAAGGAAAGAGACTAATTTTTAATGCAAAAGCAAGGATGACTCAGCAGAATCAAGAGCCCAGAGGGCAGAGCCAAGAATTTTAGCAAACAACCCCAAAGACACAAAGACTGAGCCTAATCAAGCAACTGGCAATATGTGTTTGGTTAGATTCCAGAACTGCTATCAATACGTGACTGCTATGTATGGCTTGTTTTTCCCTCTTTTTCAATGGGAGCATCTATCATGGTTATCCTATAGTACCTGTCCTGCCATTATATGTTGCAATGTATGTGGAGCAGATAACTTATCTCTTTAGTCACAGGCCTTCAAATCAAGAAGGGATGGTTCTCAAGGAGCTGTATGCAGGGAACTGTACCTGTGGTACCTCATTCACACCTGGACTTGATATAGATAAGATCCTAGACTTGGAGTTGCTGCTGTAATGGAATGTGAATTGAGGATCTTGGTAGAGGGATTGAATGTATTTTGCATGTGGAAATGAATGCTTGTGGATAGAGGGCAGACTGGAAAATTGTGTTTACTAAAGATGGCCACCACAACATATCCTATCCCACAGGTTTTTCTCACAGTATGATGAAGCCAATAATTCTTTCCATCAAGAGGAGGATCTATGATTCTTCAAATCTGGGTAGACCAGTGAATATGGAAGAAGTAATGATACGACTTCTGAAACTAAGTCATAAAAGGCAACAAAGCTTCCACCTGGCTCCTTTGAGAGATTCACTCTTGAAAGCCAGTCACCATGTGCTTAGAAATTCTAGGTCACATAGAGAGGCCACATATAGATATTCCATAATACAGCCCCAGCTGAGGTACAAGCTAACAGCCAGCCCAGCCAGACATGTGTGAGGAAGACCCCATCATCATCTGACTGTAACCACATGAGACACCCCAAGCATGAACTATCTCGCTGCACCCAATCAACCCACAAAACCATGAGAGATAATAATATAATAACTGTTGTTGTTTTAGGTCACTAAATTTCAAGGTGATTTGTTACAAAGTAATATATAACATGAACCCAGTCTACCCCTCCTGAATAAATTAAACCCTCATGGCCACAAAAGGATACAGGACTGTTTACCTATATATTAAGTGGCCCAAGACTACTGAGCTTCTATAAAAATTTTCTGATAGTTCTTCCTTTTTCTGGTTATTCTCTTTTTGAGTGGTTTCAATAGCTGTTGCTCCTACTCAGATTACTGCAGTAAACCTTGAAAAGCAGCATAATCATCATTGCCACCAGCATCTATTGGGCACTAACCATGTAACACACTATACCTTACATGCATTGATGTCATTTAATCTTCAAAAGAAACTCCTGAGGTGGTACTACCATTATTCCCATATTTACATGGAGATACTGAATGACTTTATCCAAGGTCACACAGCTAGGAAGCGGAATAGCCAGGATTCAAACTTGACTTCAAAGGCCCCACACTTTATTATTCATATGGTTCCTACTGATAAAGGGAACTGAGGTAGCAATCTCCTCTGGATAAAGTCATTTAAAAATGTCTGTTGCTTTTCAGCATTTAGAAAGAATTTCCCACACATAAGAAAACATGTTCAGAAGGGGAAAATTTTTTAATAAATTAATAGAATTTCATATTCTTACATAAATACGCAGAGATCAACTTACAAGTAATATACCTGCACTCAAACAGTAATTATTCAGATTAGTCGTACTTGGTGATTCATGGAATTTCAATAACTAAGGGAAAGCAAATTGGCTGAAAGCCTTCCTGATATAAACAAAAGTAATTTATCCTATATCTAAACAGGCTATATAATTAAACAGAAACTTCAAAGAAAGAGAAAGAGAAAGAATATAACTTTTTCAGCACTGTTTTAAAGAGAAAAACATTCTCTAAAGAGAATCCATCTAAGGACTAGCATAAAAAACTTTGATACCCTTTCCCCTAGACTAGGTGTATAGATGGTATGGTAAAGAGAGTAATAATACAGAAAGGAGTGAAAATAATAAATACTAATGATTACAGTTTGCAGTCCATACATGGCATTAAACGAAAATTCTCTTTTGTCCATTTTGCACAACTTTAAGAGACAGCTGGCCAGCAGCTGAGTTTTATAGACTTAAATTTGACTTGAAAACATTATAGTCATTTAATAATATAAAGAAACTTAAGACACAAGACCCATCACTAATTTTAAATTGTTGGGAACAAGTAGGGCAACAAAGACAAAAAGTGCCACTCACCACTTCTTAGCCCTCAACAATGAGAAGATCATTTCTCTTAAAATACTTTCAACCCCTCCCCCATCTACAAAGACTATCAAGAGTATATCATATGAGGGCTTCCCTGGTGGCGCAGTGGCTAAGAATCTGCCTGCCAATGCAGGGGACACGGGTTCGAGCCCTGGTCCAGGAAGATCCCACATGCCGCAGGGCAACTAAGCCCATGTGCCACAACTACTAAGCCTGCGCTCTACAGCCCGCAAGCCACAACTACTGAGCCCGCGTGCCACAACTACTGAGCCCACGTGCCACAACTACTGAAGCCTGCATGCCACAACTACTGAAGCCTGCGTGCCTAGAGCTCATGCTCCACAACAAAGAGAAGCCACCGCAATGAGAAGCCCACGCACCACACGAAGAGTAGCCCCCTCTCACCACAACTAGAGAAAGCCCGCGCACAGCAACGAAGACCCAATGCACCCAAAAATAAATAAATAAAATAAATAAATTTATTTAAAAAAAAAAGAGTATATCAATATGAACACTATTCCTTCCAGGGAGAATCAATCACTCTGAAGAATATCCACTAAACATATACCAATAGAGCAAGGCTTTCACGATTTTGAAATGCCTCTAAAATATCTGATCTATCTTTGTCAGGCCACAATATATTTCTTTGTTTCTTTGTTTCTTTTTAATCAAAATGAAAAGCACTATTATGATTTAAATTATATACTGGATATGAGATCCTAGGAGATTACATTTCAAA
The DNA here is from genome assembly GCF_965194825.1 of Balaenoptera physalus. Lineage (NCBI taxonomy): Eukaryota > Metazoa > Chordata > Mammalia > Artiodactyla > Balaenopteridae > Balaenoptera > Balaenoptera physalus. Next base: position 84,203,297 of record NC_138893.1, read on the forward strand.
TGAAGTGCTATTATTCACAAAACTACTTCTGCAATCAAAGCTTTCTGAGCATAGTGGCATATAGCATGCCTAGCAGCTCTTACTGTGTAGCCAGAGCCTTCCCTAGACACAAACTTATAAATAATAAGGACCAGGGAATCCCAGGAATACCCAGGGTTATTATTTTATCAAGCAAAAAGAGATTCAATTTAACAGGAGATGGGGACTTCCCTGGCGGTCCAGTGGTTAAGACTCCGCGCTTCCACTGCAGGGGTGCAGGTTCAATCCCTGGTCGGGGAACTAAGATCCCATATACTGCACGGCGCAGCCGAAAATAAACAAATCAAACCAAACCAAACCCAACAGGAGATGTGTATTTCAACTCCACACTTACTATACTTTCATCTGCATTTACTTACAAAATAATAGAATTCGAAAATAAAACACATCAGAATTATCTTGCAGAGTTTTCTTTTTAATACCACAGTTTCCAAGAGGAGTATATATGATTCACCTTAGACCTCATTCAGGTAACAATCTTCATATGTTTGTTTAGGCTGCTGGGAAGTATATGACACATACAACTTCCTGTGTATCTTACCCGCCACACCCAACCCCAAAGGGGGGTGGAAGAAGGGGGACAGAAAGTACTGAAAATAGACAAGTCTGGAACTAGCCTAAAGGTTACTGCCCTTCTCATTCTATTGAAAAAAGCCAACATTCACTTGATACAGATTCAGGGAACAGCTTTTCCTCCCTCTCCTTTGCTAAATTTTGCAACATGAAAGACACACACTAGAACCAGACCAAAATGCTGGACTGTAATGCTGTAGGGGTAAGAAAGATCTACAGAATTCAGAATTCTGATGTATATGTCTACAGTTTCAGTGGTCTATGACAATGCATGGCACAGAACAGGTTCCCACAAAGTCTCCTGAATTGAGCCACTGTTCAAACCAGAACCAAAGCCAGTAAATATATCAGAAGTAGCTGGTGGGCCATGTAGTGAGAAGAGGAACTGACATCCTTTTGAGGATCTCTGATCATGCTAGCTGGTCTTCAAATTTCTTTTCTAGTACTCCATATTTTATTGTGTGACTTAGATGGCTTGATGAAGTCTGAAATGCCTTTGAAAGAGGATAACTGCTTTAGTACCATGATTAGAAATATGAATCTAATTTCAGAAGCCCAGAAGGGTCACAAAGATTAATGTAGTGATAGTCTATCTTTTTCTTGGATGCAAATTTGATGGAGAATTCTGAGAGAACAGGACTCAATAGGGGTTAATAGGAACAGAAAGGGAAAGCTAGAAGCCTTGGAGATGAACTTCACCGATCTTACATTTGAATGAAGGGATGAGAGGAAGAGCTAATCCTGTGTGTCAAATATGGTTTAACCTTATTTTATCTGGATGTAGTATGAAAATGGAGCAATTTCCCCATAAAACAAGATCAGAGAGAGAAAGCTCAAATAAGATGATTAGACTATAAAATAATATAAAGCTAGCATTATAAATTCTTATAGCTTCAACACTTGCTTGACATCAAGCTAAAGCTAATGTAGTTCTAAATACATCACAGAAGCTATAAGACATTTGAGGAATGCCGTAATATAATGAATATGCATTAGCAATCACTCAAATTCCAGCCATTTGACTCTGTTATGTATTAAATGGTACTCATACTACCAACGACAGAATGTGAATTACATAATATTATTTAAATCTAAAACATCTTACTGCCTATTGTGCTAAGATTACACTCTTAAGTACCCTGTTTCCAAAATTTCTAGCCATTCAATCCCATTTTTGGAACTGGTCAAGTTATCCAGCATGTCAGTTCTGCTCACTTGACTGTGATAGGTTTTAAGGTCCCTAGAGTGTACCTGAGCATTGGTGAACTTAGAGATAGTCAATGGGAGGACCCAAAGAAAAGATGTGAGAAATTACAAGCCTGCCCTCTACTTTTTACTCATCTAATACCCCAAACTCACCCCTTATAATAAGCCTCAAGGCGTAGACACAGTAATCATTCGAGACAGGCGCACATGAACCAGTTACAGGACTCAAGGACTCTAAGCACCGTCTTATTCTTCCACTTAAGGAAAGAGATAACAAGACATAAAAGATTCAGGAAAACAGCAAAACTGGCTCCAAGACATCATGCCCCATTCTAGACTGTTGCCAGAGGAAGAAATTCAGACATACCCAATGCTTATTCTCTCGAGTCCCGACTTAGCAAATGTGAGGTTTATTACAACAAACCACCTGGTCCGTTACAGCAGCTTTTAAAACAGGGGATGTTATAGACTACCAAGCGAGCACTCTGTTGAGTCAACTACTCAAGATGTGCTACTAGGTGACAACGCAAAAATACAAAATGATTTTTTAAACACATCTTCTTTACCTATCCCTTAGCAATATGGTGTGGTGTAACATTTCTAAATAGAACGTATTAGATGAAATTTACTCATCACTAGTTTGTATGTGCAACTATTTATACAGCCTACTACCTATGTGGTTTCACTACAATCCCATCATTTCAGTGCTACATTGGAAAGCAGTAACTGAGTTGTTTAACTAGCTGGAGTCATACACTCAAAGTCAACAACTACTTGTTTTGGTAATGGCCTAGATACCTATTAAATGAACAGGCCAGAATTCCCTCCACAGACTAGAGTACGGAATAGACTCTGTCCTTGTTTCCTGACTATTGTTATCACTTTCCTCAAGAAAAAGGTATCAATTCAGTATGTATTATGTACAGAGCAACACTGGGGTGCTGTGAAGAAAATAGAGAGGATTAAGCCAAGGTCTGTGATGGCTAAGAGGTTACAATCTAATTAGCAACACATGATACAATCATAAAATGCACATACACTGGTTTATAACAATGTTTAAGTGCCAAATCAGAGGAAACTCAATGAAATTTAAATAACCAAGAGAAACTGAATTTTCAGTGAGTCAAGATTATTGTGGGCAGGGGTGACCAGAGAAGCTTTCTTGGAGGTGGGACCTCAGCTGGGTCCAGCAAGATATTTTATAAGGTGCAGGGGGCAGCAGGTTTGTCTTTCAAATTATGTTTTGTTTGGCTTAATACTAAAATCTTTTTATATTACATTATAAAGCTGATAGGAAGTTTACCCTTTTGAGATTAAAATATGGTCCCTGAAAAATCTTTCCCTCTCTCTATAGAAATTTTCTTGGCTATTTTGCTGTTTGAAGTTCAGAAGGTATAGATTTATAAGAGAGGGTAGGAGAGCACTAATTTGATGGTTTGCATAAGAACAAGTACTGCAGGAAATACCTAAAGCTTCAAACTCACATTTTCTACCAGTGTTGGCATGTTTCCAGGAGGACTGAATTCAGTGAGAAAACTGGAGAAACAATGTTTGTGTTTCAAAATAATTTAATCCCAACAAATCTGTGAATTAGTAACTATTATCCTAATCCTTCAAACGAGAAAACTGAGGTGCAGGGAAGTTATACAGCTAAGAATCAGCACAGCTAGGATTTGAAATCAGATGTATCTGATTCTAAAAACTCATCTCTTTCTGCCATATGTGACTTGTTTTTAGGTAGCAAAAAGAATGGCTGCTCACTCCAGGCTGATGTGTTCAAATACAGCATAAAACAGGTATGTGTGTGTGTGTATGTCTGTGTGTATAAACCTAGCCAGAATTCCACCAACAGCTACCCTGAACTACATTAACTAAACTGGGTGACATCTCTGAACACTAATCTCATGTCTAATGAAAATATTTCTATGGCAAATCAGTCCATTATGTATCATTCTATTCTTGAACTTCTACTGCATTGCTTAATACCTGATTTAAAACAGTCTTGTTCACTTACTGTTCCATAGGCAACTTTCATCTCCTCAAATTGGTAAGAAACACCTTGTAGACAAGGACATATTCTTCTTCTTTAGAATCTGTAAAGTGCTCAGTATGTTCCCATAGTATATATTCGATAAACATCTATTAATTAAGAGTCTCTGAGCAACACCCCTTTAATTTCTATTAAAAAAAAATCTCTTTTCCAAAAGGATTCCTTCAACCACTTCTACTATTAGGTAACTAACACTAAATTAAAATAAGTGGCTACACATATAATGGGTTTTTTTTCTTTTTTACAAATTATACTAAGGTGAATATTGCTGCTCTTGTAGGATCTTACTTGTAATAAGACAAGGGTCAGAGATAAAGTGAGCCCTTACTTCCATGAAAGGAGCCAACAAAAATTACATAAACACTAAAAAGTGAATACAATTGCAATTCTGGAATATATGCCAACACACAAAAGAAGCTCATTTCAATTTGTCGGATAAATGCCTACTCAACAAGCGTGACTTCCTAGAATATAGTCTATTTTATATTCTGTTTCCTTAATCTGCCACTAACTGTGACAATTAGAGAATGTTTTTGGACATTGAAATATATTTCTGTAATACACTGTTTAAAAAACTCTAAAATGTATTTTTTAAATGCACATCTAGTCCCTGCATACCATTTGCAAGTTTATAAACCTAAGTGGTAGGGGGTGGTAGCAGGAGGGGAGCTGGGGAAATGTGTGGAAGCAGAGAGAGAAGAGAAAAAGAAAGTTGTAGCTTCAGTAAATACACAGCCACTAACCTTGCTGCAGAGACACCAAGGTTACTGGAAACCTGCTAGCAGTAGGACTGCCAGGTTTGTGTGGAGCTGCCACTATAATCATTTGCTTCGCTGACCGTGTGATATATGTGGAAATTGGGGAGATTCTCCTGCTGGATCGTGAAACTATATCTGCATGCTAAGTATCTAAAGGAAGGAGGAGCCCTGGGGAATGGAAAAGAAGGGCAATCCCTGAACTATGTGGAATCCCAACTCCCCTGACAACAGTTAAGACTCTGCTTGAACAGCTCTATCAAGCAAGTAAAAGACATACACTAGGAATTGGTTGATTCACGTTTTAAAATCATCCCCTATGTGCTTTTTGCTCCTCACTCCGACAAGGGCATTATCACTTTAGAGCTGAAAATATATCAGCATTTAGGAATCTCCCCAAATTCACTGGGTAGCAGGAATTCCTCACACCAGTGCCCTGAAAAGGCAAGGTCGCTCTGCAATCTACTTCAGCCAGGGAGGCAGATCGCCCAGCAGCCCTCTCACACTCACCCACGCCTACCCAGGGACAGGCTTTTCCCCAGCACTGGCTCCCTGCATAGTGCCACATTAACATTTATGGGAGCTGCTGGGTGCACAGAGGGCTTTTCCTGACAAACAAGGGCATCCAGAGATCTAATCCCTGCCGACAACTGCTTTGCAGGACTTTCTGCCCTTCTTAGACATGCCAGCAGGCAGCCAGCTTACTTAAATCTATTCTTTAACCTCTCCTAAAACTATATGTACCCAGTTAAAAAGTGTAACTACCTTCAACAAAATGCTCAAGAAAATTATGCATGGCTATAAGACAGCTTGATTTTAAGTAAGTAACTTACGCACATTAGCTTTTAAAAACCACAATTACTATCTGCATAAGACACATGCTTCTAAGAGATCTATTAAGAAAACAGACCCACATTTTCCCAAATTTGACAGTATTAATTTGATAAGATCTGAAAAAACAAAAGTAAAGAAAACAAAAGCCTATGTACTTCCTTTTAGTCAAATTCAAAGCAAGCAGTCTCTCTCTCTCTCTCTGAATTAGGCATTCTCTTTTCACTGGTTCTCAAGAGGGAGTAGAAGGAAATATCTTAATGCAACCCCTCACAGATCCAAGTAAATGGGCTATTCAACCTTGCAGCACAACATGAAGGGTTAAGCAAGGAGCTACATCATCCAACAGTGCCTGGTCTTCCCCTGGCTTCCCTTGGATCAAGCAGCAGGGTTAATTATGTGGAAAGGCCAAAAAGGTACAGTAATTAGATATTGACTTTTGGGGGCTGGTAAATTTCAATAATGCCTATGGTTCTAGACTTCATAATAAGCTTCTATTTAACCTGCTTTTGAAACCAAAAACTCAAAGACAAAGTAAAAGAATTTTTTAAAAAAGAAAAGAAGAAAATAAAAAACAATATTGCTTTTTTTTTTTTAAACATTTGTAGTTAATTATGAAGAAGATCCTTCCCACATGCATCTGATTTTAGGGACTTATATTTTGTTCTCCACCTCACTCCACTCTTGTGTTTTTCTTGGTATGATCTCTGCTCTCTCCCTTCCTCTGATAACACTTTGGATACTACAGCTCTCCCCATGCCCCTGCCCCAAAAGCCTCTACTCATCCTGCAATGTTTAACTTGACATGTTTTTCCCTCAGCAGAAAATGGGCTAGAAATCCCAACACTGTTCCACTAACCAAGCTCTCCTAGGGAAGAAGAGAGTGTTCACACAGTACATGCAAAAGTCTCTCAGATGCCAAAGACAGGCCCAAAGTAGTGGCATGTGGTAATTCCATATCTGAGTCCAAAACGCACTCCTTCAAGGAGCCACTAGTTTGCTTTTATCATACCTTTTGTCCTAAATAATATTCTAAAATGAATAGCATCACACTTGTTTTGGACATGAGGGTAGGGGTGAAGGAACGGCAGGGAATTAAAAACCATAATCTAATCCTTCGAAATATCTAGAAGTTTCACTAGATGCACCCAGATGGCATACCTTTGTCAGGTAATAAAATCCAACTTGAAAACAATCTACACAATGACATTCTCTAGCCAAGGTGGAGCACAAGCAATGCAGTGGTTTCATTTGAACTGTTCAGTGAAGTACTGAGGGTGGATATTGATTATGCTTGAAGTGCATTCAGCAAAAAAATTCAAACCACTTGAGTTACTGTTTCTTTTTTTTTTTTTGTCTGGGAATTCCCTTCACACTTTCCTGTAGAACTATAGGCTACAAATTACTCAGGTTTGCCTTAGCAGAAGAAGGGTCCAGTGAGAGACACCACCAGTCACAAACATTTCTAAATTCTCTGCATTCTTGATCATTTATCTTTTGATAAATGGGCTAGTCCCTGATGTACTACTGTAGGATGTTGGCTCATGGTTAGACAGCTACACTAGAATCACAATAACCTCTGTTGTTCCTGGCTTTGCTAACTACCAGCCAAGATACAAATAAAGCATGAGTCCTACATATAAGGGACTTAAAAAACTAGTAAGGGAAACTAGACACACATCCTTGCAACGTTAAATAAGAAAACAAAAGTTAAAACTGGGTTCCTCAGAAGAGGTAGAAATTCAGTTAGACTTTTAAAAATAAGTAGGATTTAGAGAAAGAATAAAGAACATTTGGGAGTGCATGGGCTAAGGAATACATATGGTATGAAGGTGAGAATGTACCAGGCACGCTATAAGTGGAAATGGACCAGTTCAAGTACTGCTACACCTCTATAACCACTTCACAACGGAGATTTTTGGGTAAACTGAGAAGGGATATGCATTCCTCTGTATTGCCAATTCTTGAGTTCCTCCCACTGAATGTGTGGTTAGGGTATATTTTGTGGAATCAGCAATGGTGAAGAACGGATCCAGGACAGAGTATGGAGAATCACGATCCAAGGACTACAGAGGGGAGTCTGTAGTCTCGGCAATAACCACTGGTTTCCCTCATGGAAGTGACCCCCCACTCTGATGAGAGTGAAAAGGAGTCTCCCCTTTTTGTGGCCTATGCATGACCACAGATCACAGTGTCCTCATTTCATTAGAACTGACCATTTGGATCATCTACAGATCCTCTCACTAAAATGGGTTCCAGGATCACTGGCCCTTCGGCCAAGCCACAAAGACTTTAACTATATCAGAGCAACCACAGGAAGGAAAAAAAAAAAAAGAAAGGAACTGACATGAAAAGTAGATAGCTATTTTTCTAAAGTATGTTTGGGAACTAAGCAACTTGTCTTTCTCATCCTTCCCTAAGAATTAGCTCAGGTTAAGCTTTCACACTTAAGTCTCAATCAATTCCCAGAAAAACAAAACACCTGCTTCTAGTACAACCACACAACCATCTGTTTCTGAAAACAGACATAAACACCCCAACTCCCAAAGCCTTGTTTTAATCAAAAATGGAATGAATGGATGATGTTTCACACGCAGTATACTTTGTGTATATTTTGCCTTTGAGAATACTCACAACCTAAAACCTGGCTGGTCTTAAGATGAATTTAACCCCACAATTCATTTAAAATTATTAAATCTAAGAAACTGAAGAGGCTGTATCAAAAAGCAAAGTGTCAGCAGCAAAAAGTAACACATGGGGAGAAATTTTAAAAGCTGGCAGCCCAGGCTGAGGATATGATCAGTTTATACATCTAAACAAAGAGGTCCCTACTGGCTCCAAGTAGCCTCAGCCTCAACAACTTCTTATCCCCAAACTCCTTGCCTGACAAATTCAAACCATCAAATCTTTCCTGATTACCAATAACAAGACACCAAATTCTACAGCAAAAAGCTCTCTAACATTCCCTCCATAGTGTCATCTCCCTTCACCCCATTCCAGTGTTCCAATTCTTAAAATTAAATTAAGATGGCAAAAATATCCAGAAATAAATGAATAAACTATTCATTGAATTACTATCTCCACGTGCCTGTCAGACCAATTAAATGGGCATCACAATATCACCAAATTAAAAGAACATTCTGGGGACTTCCCTGGTGGCACAGTGGTTAAGAATCCGCCTGCCAATGCAGGGGGCCCGGGTTCGAGCCCTGGTCCGGGAAGATCCCACATGCCGCAGAGCAACTAAGCCCGTGTGCCACAACTACTGAGCCTGCACTCTGCAGCTCGCAAGCCACAACTACTGAAGCCTGTGCACCTAGAGCCTGTGCTCCACAACAAAGAGAAGCTACCGCAATGAGAAGCCCGCGCACCGCAACAAAGAGTAGCCCCTGCTCGCCGCCAACTAGAGAAAGCCTGTGCGCAGCAACGAAGACACAATGCAGCCAAAAATAAATAAATAAATAAATTTATTTTTAAAAAACCCCTATTTTCCCTCAAAATTTAGAGGTCATTTCTCCAATATTTAGTAGATTTCACTGTTGAGAAGCTTGAGCTTTGATTTCTGATCTTTTGTAGTAAAACTTGTTTTTCTCTTGATTCTGTATGATTTTCTTTTTTAAAATCATTACTATGAAATTTAAGAGGTCCTTTGATGTGGATCTCACTATGCTTGGCAACTGTTGGATTATTTCAATATAGAAACTTGTATTTCAGTTATGGAGAGTTTCTTGGAATGGCTTCTTTGATGATTTCTTCTCCTCCATTTCTACTATTCTCTATTTCTGGAACTCCTATTACTTGAACCTCTTTTGGTTATTGAATCTCTTGGACGGGTCCTCTAATTTTCTTACTCTTCTCTCCTAAATTATATTTCTTTCTTTTAGTTCTAGTTTCTTGGTCACTTCAAAACTTTTATGGAATACTCTGTTTTTAATTTCTAAAATCTGGTTTTCTGAAAGTTCCTTTTTTAGAGCACCATATACTAGATGGATTACTTTTTTTCTGAGGATTATTAGTGATATATTAAAATTTTTTTTTCCTTCTTCCTGCATAAGCTCTGTTCCCTTTAAATTGCTGTTTCCTATTTGCTTTGGCTTTGCTCATATTAAAACTGTTTCTCAAATATCTAGTGATCTTTCACTGATTCCTCATATTTAGGAGTGGGGAGTGATGGCTAAAAAGCTGATTGGAAACTTTATGCAAATAGTGGTCTTCACTGCAAAAGTGATCTGGTTGTGCTATTTCCCTGGGGATACCCACATGATTAGTATCTTTAAGTCTTTTCTTTCAGATTATGTCAGGTTCTCCAGAGAAAATTACCAATCTCTTACTTTGAAGGTAAAAGCTTGTCTGCCAATGTTCTCAGAGCCAAATGAGGGAAGCAGGCTAGAAATACCAATATTCAATACGTCAATTTCCATTTATTCCTCCTCTTTCAGTACATTACCCCTTGCCCTCATGGTGTCCAGGGTTCCTCATTCCAGAAAATCTCTGTTTCATTTTTTTGGGAGGATTAAATTTTCAGTTTTCTTCCAGGATAGGGGAAGAGAATCTGGGGGACTAAGTACCATGTAAAGAGATTTTCAATGAATCCTTCAACTAATTTCTCCTGTTGTCTCATTCCCATTTCACAAAGGTATTGGAAGATGTTTCAGGGTAAGCCAGGTTCCTTTTCAATTTACACCATTACTAATTTCAGGATTCAGTAAAGAAGTACTCATTCTTCTTCTCTTCAGATTTCTGAATCTAAAATTTCCAGTCCCTTCCATTTCCCTCCCCTTTCCTTTGTCTTTTGTTCCCATTGTGGATTTATGCCTAAAAAACCAAAAACCTTTGTTATTTTAGTGGAGTTTTGAGAAAGAGTGAAGGTAAATCTGTGTTCAATGAACCATCTGACTATAGTTAACGATCTAACAGTAGTCCCCCCTTATCTGCAGGGTATATGTTCCAAGACCCCCAATGGATGCCTGAAACTGTGGATAGGACCGAATCCTAGATATACTATGCTCTTTCCCATACATACATACCTATGATGAGGTTTAATTTATAAATTAGGCACAGTAAGAGAATATCCAAATTTCCAGCATCACTACTCTTGTGCTTTGGGACATTATTAAGTAAAATAAGGGTTACTTGAACACAAGCACTATGTTACTAAGACAGTCCATCTGATAACCTGGATGGCTATTAAATGACTAATGGGAGAGATATGCTGGACAAAGGGATGACTCACATCCTGGACAGGACAGAGCAGGATGGCAAGCACACTACTCAGAACAGCTCACAATTTAAAAATTATGAATTGTTTATTTCTGGAATTTTTCATTTAATATTTTCTGACCGTGATTGACCATGGGTAACTGAAACTGCAGAAAGCAAAACCATGAATAAGGGTATACTTATAAGAAAGTTGTTAACAGAATACACCCTAAGAGTTCTCACCAAAAAGAGAATTTTTTTTCTTCTTTTCTTTTTACTCTATCTATATGAAATGATGGCTGTTAACCAAACCTACTGTGATAATCATTTCACAACATATGTAAATCAAACTGTACATCATGCTCTACACCTTACATTTATACAGTGATGTATGTCAATTATTTCTCAATAAAGCTGGAAAAAAATCTACCATCTTTAACTGGAAGCACCCACATTTCTTTAGATCATATCTGAAATCCAATACTATAATCCAGGGGCCGATCAAGCCACAGAATTCCAAAAAGCTATCTTGGTGATAATAGTAACAGTAAAGTTAAGGTACACTGTCTACTATACTTTCCCCCAGCCTTTAAAATTTGCCACAAAGCCGAGAAAGAAAAAAGTATAATATTCTAATAACCATTAGGTGTTGATGGCCAAAGGTAGCTCGAAGGTTAACTTCAAGGTTTTGCGATGTTTGTTATGGTTTTAAAGAATGATAAGAGTAATGGAGGTGGCACTCATTGAAATGCATTAGCATATGCTAAATGACACACCCACAGGCACCAGGACAGTTCCAAGGCTAACCATAAAAGGCCAAAAAGTGGGCGGCGGCCCATATCCTGGAAATCCCCACCCCTTCTCCAAAATAGTTGGAATAATCCTCCCACTTGTTGGTCTATGAAATTACCCAGCCCATAAAAACTAACCACCCCGTATTTTGGGGCCACTCTTGACTTTTGAGATGGACCGCATTCTGTCTATGGAATGTGAATCTCTCTAAATAAATCCACGTCTTACCTATCAAAAAAAAAAAAAGAGTAATGGAGGTGGGGAGACATAGGGATGGACTTGAGAAGCAAATCACTTCTTTTCAAAATTTATTTTTCTAAATGTTTTCCACTGGGTACCATTTTCCTTACTGTCTTTAAGTTTCATAAAGAAAATCTATTCTGTCCCGCCCCTCAGGCTCCTTTTGGGTGGTGGGGCTGGTTGGGTTTCTGCTGTGCTGAGGCTGCTGGCTTTTGCTTTACTCCCAGCCTCTCTGGCTCTGCTGGCAGAGTCCCTGCGGACAGCCAGATTTCTAGACCCTGGGCTGCTACATGCCATATATAGGAATTTTACTCCCTGGAGTTATGCAGTACAGAGTTTGAAGGACTGTATGAATTGGTCTTTCCCAGAAATAAGCAGCTAAACATTTACTAGTTTGGAGTTTAAAGCATGTCATCATCGAAGTTTCAAAAAAGGACTTGTATCATTTTGTCACTTTCTATTCTATTTATTTTCTCTCTGATGATAGGTTTAAAAATGGGAAGACCAAATAAAGCTACTTCTGGAGATCCTTTTGGACTTGATCTTCTTCCAGAACTTCATTGATGAACTACTCACTTGGGGGAAAATTTTGATTCCCCAAAGAGTGACACAATCAGCAGTGAAACAAATATCAAGAATTTAAAGCTGTTGAGATCACTATGAAACCCTCCAAAACCTCTGAACCTTACCTGGGAGAACTGTCACTTCTGAATTATTAGTTACATGTATTTTATTACAGTTGGTACAGAAATCTACAATTTGGTGGAATCATCTTGTCTTGGAGCTTTGGGATCCCAGAATAGCCAGGAATTATCCACAAGGGAGACCCAGCCCCCGAGATGACACTGGCTCCAGCTTTTACCCTGAGAGGTTCTCAGTGTCCTTTGGTCATAGAAACTCACATGAAACAAATGCACTCAGCTGCAATTAGTGTACTAGTATTAGCCCTATCTTGGTACCCACCTGATTCAAATGATGAGAATGATGAAACTACTGATGACTTACTACCAACTATTTTGGATAAAGATCATACATATAATCTGAAGCAGAAAAGAAAGAGGAGTAAAATGGTCTTTTGTGAAGATAATACAGAAATTAGTGAAGATTTACACACTAAATTTCTTAGGTGTCTACTAAAAACAAGAGTTCTTAATTATGAGAATTTAAGTATTTATAAAGAAGTTAAAAAATAAACTGCTCCAAAGAAGGAAGGAAGGAAGGAAAGAAAGGGAGGGAGGGAGGGAGGGAGGGAGAGAGGGAGGGAGGGAGGGAGGAAGGAAGGAAGAAATCTATCTTAACTAACGAATAAATGAAACTTTTGAAAGTTTCTTAATACATATATTACACTGACCCTTCACCAGGCAAAGAAAATTCTATGATGGAACAGTATTCTAAGAAAGTAAGCTTAGGGGTGCATGGAACAAGGAAAATCTGGGGTCACTTTCCCTCAGGACTTGGGCTTCTATCACCAGTGTAAATCAAACATCTAGTGGCCTCTAAGTTATAAAAGACAACTAAGTAAAGAATGGATGGGGGATTGGAGGATTCCCTTATAACATGTGCCCAACTTTCATTGTTATTTCTCTTGTCTACCACCTCTGGCATGTGACGGTCAGGTAACAAGTGTTGGTCCAGATAATGACTACACAAAACTTTCATGCCGTGAAGAAATGGGAATACAAGCAGCCCAGCAGATTTTCTTCTCATAAACTAGTTTAAAAGCATGAATGAAATCACAGTACTGCTCAAGTAAAACAATTCTCGTTTCACTAGAACACCATACTGAGAGTCAAGAGAAGATTCTTCCCCCGCGCCACTCACCAAATTAGGAAATCACATAGAAGAATATTTTCCCCACAAATCTGCTCTCTCCCTTGTACTCCTCCTTTCAGAAAATGGTACTATCATTTAGTTGTTGAAATTATAAACTTGGCTATCATTCTTAACTTCTTCCTCCCACCTTCCTTCCTTCAGTCACCAAAAACTGTGAGTTCTAGCTTTTATATAGCTGTTAAATCCATCTGTTTCTGTATCTCCAAGTCCCTGCCTCCCATCTATCCTCCACAACATAACCAAAATTATCTTTCTAAAATGCTAATCTTTTCATGTCACTCTCTTGCTTAAAACCCATTTCACTAGCTTTAAGAATTTTTAAAAGTGCAAATATTTAAGGGGAAGAACAAAAGCAGTAACAGATTTCCAAGAGTTCACTGTCATGAGTATATACTTGGGAAAAGGCCAAAAGAAAAGATATGGATTAGTAAAATGCCAGGAGGAAAGAGAGGAGCAGCAGTGGGGGCCAGGCTGTGATTAAAGCCAATGCTAAAATTAAAGGCGGCATAAAAACTATTTTTAAAAATGAGTAAATTGCCTTTGTGGCACATTAAAATTGTAATATTACTTCACACAATAACTTAGATTTTTCAATTCAATAAATATTTAATAGAGCTTCTACTACATGGAAGGCTTTGGGTTATCCACTTATTTGCAATAAGCCACCATTCCAAACACTTGCCACAATTCCACTTCCCCCATAGCCTACCCACAAGATAACACCTTCTCTGACTTCACTTAAAAACAGAGTTACAAAGTATTTATGGATGGAATAATATGTTGTCTGTAATGTGATTTAAAATAATTCTGGGAAGGGAGCTAGTGGGGGGAGGGGAAAGATATAACAAGATTAGCAAAATGTTCATATGCTGAAGTTGAATAATGGGTATGTTGGGGTTCATGGATTAATTATATTATTCTCCTCACCTTGTGTATTTTGAAATTTTTCTATGATAAGAAGTAAAACTAAACCAAAAAATATTAAAAGAAAAAGTGACCCTAGTGCTAAAACACAATGCTTTTTTCATTCAGCAAGGTTTCATACAGGATAGGTAGGTAGATTTTCGTATTTCAGGCATTGATTTGATATGATTTTGAACCACAATTAGAAAGGCTATTCTTTCAAATTCAATTGTGTAACATAAAGACTTATACCAAAAATTAAAGAGAAAGTGTATGAGAAATCAAAGTTTATTTTCTTAGGTAACAGCTTCTGCAACTGACATACAGAAACCACATTTGCTTTAAGAAAACCTGAGTAGTGGTCTTTCCCTGTGGCGCAGTGGTTACGAATCCGCCTGTCAATGCAGGGGACACAGGTTTGAGCCCTGGTCCAGGAAGATCCCACGTGCTGCAGAGCAACTAAGCCCGTGTGTCAAAACTACTGAGCCTGCACTCTAGAGCCCGCGAGCCAGAACTATTGAACCTGCGTGCCACAACTACTGAAGCCCGCACACCTAGAGCCCGTGCTCTGCAACAAGAGAAGCCACCGTAATAAGAAGCCTGTGCACCGCAACTAAGAGTAGCCCCCACTCACCGCAACTAGAGAAAGCCTGCGTGCAGCAAGAAAGACCCAACACGGGCAAAAAAAAACACCAAAAAAAAAAAACCCGAGTAGCACCATACTTCCATTCTTTTGTTCCTTGATCCATTATAGAAAAAAAAATTTTTCTTAAAGTTAGTATCTATTTCACAAATACTTGATTTTAAGTAGTCCTGGTTGATATTATAGGATAGGCTACAGGGCGTTTTGTACTTCCAATAATGAAGTTTCTATGAATATGATCATGCTGTTCTCTTTATCTCTAAAACTACCCTTGGTGTTGGTTATAATGCCCTACAGCAGCAGTGGGGGTGGGGGAGCATGGTTCAGGTGGTAATGTGAGCGATGGGGAGCAATAGGGAGCGGCAGATGAAGCTTCGCTCACTTGCCCACCACTCACCTCTTGCTGTGCAGCCCGGTTCCCAACAGGACCAGTACCAATCTAGGGCCCAGGGGTTGGGGACCCTTGGCCTACAGCAGGGTTTCTTAACTTCAGTACTACTGACATTTTGGGCTGGAAAGTTCTTTGTTGTAGGGGGCTGTCCTGTGCATTGTAGTATGTTTAGAATCATCCTTGGCCTCTAGCCACTGACGCCAGAATCAATGCTGCCCCCAATCAGTTTTTGACAACCAAAAATGTCTCCAAATATCTCCGTGGGGGGTGGGAGGGCGGCAAAATTACCTCCTCTTGAGAACCACTGCCCTCCAGCAATTACACAATATAATTTTTGCTTACTTAAAAAATACCTGGGACTTCCCCAGTGGTGCAGTGGATAAGAATCCGCCTGCCAATGCAGGGGACATGCGTTCGATTCCTGGTCCGGGAAGATCTCACATGCCATGGAGCAACTAAGCCTGTGCGCCACAACTACTGAGCCCGTGTGCCGCAACTACTGAAACCCGTGTGCCTACAGCCTGTGCTCCGCAACAAGAGAAGCCACTGCAAGAAGTCCGTGCACAGCAATGAAGAGTAGCCCCTGCTCGCCACAACTAGAGAAAGCACCACGCAGCAATGAAGACCCAATGCAGCCAAAATAAATAAAATTAAATCTTTAAAAAAAAAATAACCTTACTTCAAAAATACATTTTCCTAATCTAAGACAGTAAGACACCCTGGAATGTGTGTATATGTTGCCATCATTACTTACAGGAACAGCTTCCTAGTCGCAGAATCATAGAAGTGTCTTAATGATCTAGTTTGATGTTCTCAATATGGACCACAGCCCAAATCTGTGGCTGTATATTCAAGAATTTAGGAGTTTTCTATAAAACATTTAAAATTTTCTGCGTTTACCACTGATGATCTTTGAAAATTTGGGTCATCTGAATGAATACTTTATAATTAAGTGTTGCCAGGATATTTGTGCCCATATTTGTATTTACCAACACAGGAAATCATCAGTTTCCCTCACTATCCTAGGCTAATGAGAAAAGTAGAGAGGCAGGCAATACAGTTGAGCCAGTAAAGGCCAAATGATATCACGATACACTAAATCAAAGATTTATAATAGTTTTAACAAAAACAACACGTCAGGAGAATTAAATTATCATCTCATGCACTGTAGTCTAGGTAGCCCAATGCAAAAGAACCTACAGTGTAGCAAGGAATAACATATTCACATGGGAAGCAGCATTTTAGTTTCAGCAAACCATTATCATTCATCATGCTGATGTTGTTAATACATTGGTTTTGTAGTTTTGTTTGTACTACACTTGTTTTGGTTTTGTAGCTCTACATGGATGTAGCAGAGGGAACTTCTATTTAGCTTCATGTTTGTCTACACTAAAGCTGAGTACATAATTAAGAACAACAACAATATAGTTTAAGTCAAGAGTTTGGATATTCCCTTGAAAGGATCTGCACAATACTCAAGTTTGAAAATTGCTGATCTAGTCCACTGTCTTCATTTTACTCAGAAGAAACTATAGTCCAATGGTATTAGTAACTTGTCCAAAAATCACACACCTAACCACTGGCAAAGAGAGCATTACAACTATAGGTCATCTCATGCACCAATTGTTATTGTATACCTCCGTGTCCTGTTTAAACAACATACTTAAGTAAACATAACTGGAAGTCTTTTCTTTTCGCATACCACTTTCTAAATTGAACTTATAAACAGTGAAATAACTCAGTATTAGAGATACAGTATAAACAGACTATAGCAGTACATTATTTTACATATATTTGCCTACAAAATAAGACTGAGCTATCATTCTATTAAAAAATAAAAAAGAGTATATGGATGTTACTCTTGATCATGAGCCATCCCAAAATTCAATCCTCCAATCCCACACCTCATAAGGCTTCTTGGCATTTTAGAGGTTGCTTAAATGTTGCATTTTTTTTTTTTAACAACTGTGAAACATTAGAAAAAGTTTTCTAACAATAAAGAATTGTTACATTACCAATAGTATGTTCATGTAACAGAACACTTGAATAAAGATAGTGACCATTTATTAAATGATACTGTGTATCAGATTTTGTGTTAAATGCTTCACATGACCTCATTTAATCTTTACAACAATCCTATAATTTATCTCCATTTTACAAATGAGGTTTATTTTCCAAGTCATGTGTTAAGCTGAAAAGTCCAGAATCAAAGTCTGATTCCAGATTCTGAACTTAAGCTTTATGAAAAACTGTCACGTATTAAAATTCTCATGTCAGTGTCACATGAAAATATATTCAATGTAATGCTATGTGATAAAAACAGCTTAGAAATAACATATACAGGAAAAGTCAGGAAGGTTCTATACCAAACTGTTAACAGTGAATGTATCACTAGGTCTTATTTTCACACAATTGCATTTTCTAATTTATTTGTAGTGAATAAATATCACTTGCTAAACAACAACAGAGTTTTAAATAATAAAAATCAAACCAGCCAACAGACTTAGGCTGGGCAACCTAGTCATTCAGGGCAGTCTTGGCAACAAGACCCCCATGCTCTAGTTACAAATTATGACTTAGGCTCCAAACAGCTTAAAAATAAAAAATCTTCCTTTCCCTGTTTCTTATACTAGGTAGTCTCAGTGAGGATTTACCTATAAATAAGAAAAAAAAAAAAAAAGGAAGAAGAGAAAAGGAAAAAAGAAAGCATGTCATTTTACAAATTTTTTTCTCACATCAGTGTTGAACATCTTTCATGTGATAATTACTTAATACATGGCAGTTTTCATACAGCTTCCCAATGACACAATTTGAGAATTATGCAGGAAATTTTATAACTGCATTAAATGTTAATCAGTTTCAAAAATAATACTGTATTTGTGAAACTTACTAGCTAACCATTTAAATGGAACATTCCTTTCACTGTGCTTTTAAAATCCATTTACTTCTGAAAAAAGCCTGTATTTGCTCAAAACAGAAGTCTTCGATAAGCCTGTGATGATAGAACTTATTAGCCTTTAATAGTTATTTTTTTTTTTTTTTTAATTTATTTATGGCTGTGTTGGGTCTTCGCTTCTGTGCGAGGGCTTTCTCTAGTTGCGGCAAGCGGGGGCCACTCCTCATCGCGGTGCGCGGGCCTCTCACCATCGTGGCCTCTCTTGTTGCGGAGCACAGGCTCCAGACGCGCAGGCTCAGTAATTGTGGCTCACGGGCCTAGTTGCTCTGCGGCATGTGGGATCTTCCCAGACCAGGGCTCGAACCCGTGACCCCTGCATTGGCAGGAGACTCTCAACCACTGCGCCACCAGGGAAGCCCCTAATAGTTAATTTTAAGTCTTGGTTTTGAGGCAACAATGTAAGCAATCATATTAGTAATACAGAACAAAAAGGAAAGCATTAATTTGGTAATGTATAATAATAACCTATGGGATTATTTGTGTGAATTTAATTAAACCTTTCTGCTCTGATCTACTTCTCATTTCACTTTTAGAAACAGAAGAAAGGTGACATCAGATAATCTTAGTGCAGTCTAACTGCTAGGATATAAAACTATGAAGATGCCTAAACCTTTAAAAGTCAGACAAGTTTTTCCTGAAACAAAAATCAAAGTACTCAGAAAATACAAATATTTTATTAGCACTAGACTACCTTCACCACAGAGTTACAGTAAGTCAGGTCTTCCTTGTTTTATTAGTTTCCTATTCTTTCTGTAATAAATTACCACAAAATTAGTGTTTTAAAATAACACATATTTATTCTCTTATAGTTCTGGAGGTCAGAAATTCGAAATGAGTCTCACTGGGCTAAATAAAGTCAAGGTTTCAGTAAGGCTAGTTTCTTCTAGAGGCTCTGAGACAAGAATCTGTTTCCTTACCCTTTTCCACTTCTAGAGGCCTCCTCCATTCCTTGGCTCATGACCCCTTCCTTCCTCACATCACATCTACCACTAACTTTCATCTCCTGTTTCCCTATTATAAGGACCCTTGTGATTATATCAGACCCATCTATATAATCCAAAATAATCTTCCCAAAGAGTTTAAGAGTAGCAAAGATTTGTCACTCAGCAGTGAGGTGTGTAACTATATTGCATCAAGTCTCTGGAACTAGTGAAACTAAGTATTTCACCTTCTGCTAGCTAATGCCTAAAGGCATTTTTCTATTTGATAACAAGTAACAGCAATGAAAGGCAACCTCATGGCTTAATGCTGTTATGAGCTAATCACAGATACCCTAGATGCAAAAACTACTTCACTGCATTCAACATCCAATAAGGCCCAAGGACAAATGGTTATACATTTTCAGTATTTTCAACTGTTTAGGCATAATAGAAAACAGTAAATAATATATCCTCTCATGTGTGTGCTGCATGTTCTTCACTAGCTTGTAACATATATAACATATAAAAACCCCATGTAAAAAAATTACTGCAACTTTTGCTATTTTAAGCCATTTTGATATTACTACACTTTTGTATGAGTGTTAAAGACATTATTAGAGCAACATTATGCAGCTTACAAATAGATATTGTTTTCTAAATTTGTAAATAAGTTGTAAGGAAATTTAGATACTATCAAGCCACAGTTGCTATTTCAGAGGAGAGCAACCAAGAAGGTAGGCCTTCCTCTACACCCAAATCCCAATGGAGGATTATGATATCTGCTAGGAGGGGCAGTCCACCTGCATTTCTCCTACTTCCACCTCTTTGTTGCAGAAGCTCTGTAAGAGACAAGAGCAGCTGAGAGGTCTGGTCCTCACTTCTTCCAGCCAGCCCCCACTTGTGGGACAAAAGTTATACCACAGCAGGCAAGCCAGGAACACTGGGATCCCAACTGCCCTTGCCCCAGCTTGCTCATTCGGTTAAAGTTTCTGCAACAGAAGACGCCCAGAAGACCAAGCAGCAGTGTCATTTCCAAGAGAAGGGGCCACTAGCTCACTCCCTACTCCAGGCAGTGGCAGAGGTTTAGCCCAGGGGTAAAGGCAGGACAGAAAAAGAGAGAAAGCTCCAAAGTGTTCCCCAAGGGAAATGACTTTATTTGGAACACAGTGTGGGAAAGTTAATAGTGATGGCACTGCAGAAGATAATAGAGATTCTGGTGGTAAGCAATTAAGAGACTGGTAAATCTTTGAGAGTAACAAGCTAGAACAGCTAGAATTTTACTAGGGAGAACCAGGGAAAGAAGCAGCTAAGAAAAGTCCTCCTGACAAAAAAACCTCAAAGGGTGGCTGCAAAATTACACCTGCAGTGAGGCCCAATATTAATTGCATCAGCCTGTGGAAGAATTTATGTTACAGGCATTACTGATAATGAGCTAATTATAATGATAATGAGCAATTAGCGGAAGCTAACAGATGGGTGTGATACCTATAAAGACAGACAGCTAAACAAAGAGAACAGAGAAAGAGACAGCCAAAGAGAGCCCTGCTAAAACCATCATCATCCTAGGATGATTCTGTGCATGCCAAAGACTGTGACTTCTGAGGAACAATATCAGTAGCTACACACTATAGGGAAAACAGACTTCACTAAAATGGTCCAGACAAGCCACTAAACAAATAAACAAGTAAACAACAACATCCAATTTGGTGAATGTGTGGGAATTGGGGGTGGAATCATATCCTCAGTTGCTACAATATGTTATCTAAAATATCCAGTTTTTACTATATATAAAATAAATAACTGGGGCTTCCCTGGTGGTGCAGTGGTTGAGAATCTGCCTGCCAATGCATGGGACACGGGTTCGAGCCCTGATCTGGGAAGATCCCACATGCCGCGGAGCAATTGGGCCCGTGAGCCACACCTACTGAGCCTGCGCGTCTGGAGCCTGTGCTCCGCAACAAGAGAGGCCGCGACAGTGAGAGGCCTGCGCACCGCGATGAAGAATGGCCCCCGCTTGCCGCAACTAGAGAAAGCCCTCGCACAGAAACGAAGACCCAACACAGCCAAAAATAAATAAATAAATTAAATTAAATTAAAAAAAAAAAAAGAATTTATGCACCACAGCTAAAGCCATGCTTAGATGGAAATTTTTTTAAAAATCTGGAAAAATCTATATAAAAAAATGGATAACTAATAAGGACCTACTGTATGGCACAGGGAACTCTACTCAATCCTCTGTAATGACCTATATGGGAAAAGAATCTAAAAAAGAGTGGATATATGAATATGTATAAATGATTCATTTTGCTGTTCAACAGAAACTAACACAACACTGTAAATCAACTATACTCCAATAAAAGTTAATTTAAAAAATAATTAAAATAAAATGTCCAGTTTTTGGTAAAAAATTATGAAACATGCAAAGAAACAGAAAAGTATGGGCCCTACATAAGAAAAAAGAGCAAGCAACAGAAATTGCCTTTGAAAGAGTTCAGATGTTGGACTTAGCAGGCAAAGACTTTAAAACAACTATTATAAATATGTCTAAAGAATTCAAGGGGCTTCCCTGGTGGCGCAGTGGTTGAGAGTCTGCCTGCCGGTGCAGGGGACATGGGTTCGAGCCCTGGTCCGGGAAGATCCCACATGCCGCGGAGCAACTGGGCCCGTGAGCCACAGCTACTGAGCCTGCGTGTCTGGAGCCTGTGCTCCGCAACAAGAGAGGCTGCGATAATGAGAAGCCCGCGCACCGCGATGAAGAGTGGCCCCCGCTTGCCGCAACTGGAGAAAGCCCTCGCACAGAAACAAAGACCCAACACAGCATAAATAATAAATAAATAAATAAGTAAATAAATAAATAATAAAAAGAAACGTCAATCTTTAAAGAAAAAAAGAATTAAAGGAAAAAATGCTTTAAAAAAGTAAAGGAAGCCATGATAATTTCTTGTCAAATAGACAATATCATTAAGATATAGAAATTATTTTAAATAATGGAAATTCAGGAGTTGAAAAGTATAATAACCAAGAAGAAAAATGCATTCCAGGGACTGAACAGTAAATATCAATTAGCAGAAATATCAGCAAACTTGAATATAGATGGATAGACATTGTACAATCTGAAGAACATAGAGAAAAAAGAATGAACACATATGAACAGTCTCAGAGAAAAGCGGAAAACCATAAAGCACTGCAACATATGCATGGTGAGAAGAGAGAAGAAAACTTTTTTCACAGAAGTAGAGAAAGGAAGAGAAAAAATACTCAAAGAAATAATGGCTAAAACCTTACCAAATTTGGTTAAAACAATCTACACTTCCAAGAAGCTCAACAAATTCCAAGTAGGAAAGCACAAAGAGACATCATACATATACAAGTCATATCATAGTAAATATCTTGAAAGCAGCAAGAGAAAAACAACTTCTCACTCACAAGGAAATCCCAAAAAGATTACACCAGATTTTTCATCAGAAATAATGAAGGCTAAAAGGCAGTGTGATGACATATTCAAAGTGCTGAAACCCAAAAAATACGTCAACCAAGAATCTTATATTCAGGGGACTTCCTTGGCGGTCCAGCGGTTGGGACTCTGTGCTTCCACTGTGCGGGGCATGGGTTCAATCCCTGGTTGGGGAACTAAGATCCAACATGCCATGCGCTGCAGCCCAAAAAAAAAAAAAAAAGAATCTTATATTCGGTAAAACCATAAACCATCTTTCAAAATGAAGACAGATAAAGACATTCCCAGATAAACAAACATTGAAAGAATTAATTGCTGAGAATTCATTGCTAGCAGACCTACCTTACAAGAAATAGTAAAGGAAACTATTCAGGTTGAAAGCATATGACCCCAAAAGTAATTCAAATCCACTTTAAAAAATCAAAGATATAATATAAATGCACATTTCTTCACCTCTCAACTATTTAAAAAGCAATTATTGAATATATAAAACAATATGTATATAGTTGTATTATTGAGCCTGCAACATTTAGGAATGTAATATATTTGATAATAACAGATAAGATAAGTAAGAAGAAGCAAAGTTGTATAGGAGTAAGGAAATGACACCAAAAAGTTACTTGAATTCACAGAAAGGAAGATAACAAATGATAAATAAGAAGATTTAGTATAAGAAACTCTATAACAAAAACTTGCTTCCATTCTTCTCTCTGCTTCTTTAAAAAGCATAAAATTATATAAAGTAATTATTATTACACTATTAGGTTTTTAACATACATAGCTATAATATATATAATAACAATAGCACAGAAGGGGAGGAGGAAATAGAGCTAATTTGGAGTATATTTTGATGTTTCACTGGAATTTAGTATAAATCTTAAGTAGATGTTGGCAAGTTATCTGTGGTGAGCCCTGAGCACTCAGTAAGAAAATAATTCAAAAAAAAAATTAGTGAGAATAATCATCAAAGGAATTAAAATGTTACCCTAGAAAATATTCACGTAATGCAAAAGAAAGCAGTAAAGAATAAACAGAAGAATAGGAACATAAGACATCACATGCTGGGCCATAAAACTAGCATCAATAAATTTAAAAGGACTGAAACCATAGAAAGTACATTCTCTGACCATAAAAAATACAACCAGAAATCAATAACAGAAGGAAATTTGGGAAATACACAAATTCGTGGAAATTAAAAAAACTTCTAAATAACCAATGGAACAAAGAAGAAATCACAAGGAAAATGAGAAGATACTTTGACATGAATGAAAATGAAGACACAACATAACAAACTTATGGAATGTAGTAGCTAAAGTGGTGCTCAGATGGAAACTCTCAAATCAATAACCTAATCTTCCACCTTAAGACCACACAGTGTATGATTCTATTCGAGAAATGTCCAAAGTAAGTAAATCCATACAGGATGTATACTACTGGTTACCTAGAAGTGGGAGGATTGAGGGGGAAATGGGTATGCGGTTTCTTTTTGAGGTGATGTAAATATCTGAAAACTGATTGTGGTGATGGCTGTACAACTCTATGAATATACTAAAAAATAATTATATACTTTAAATGAGTGAATTGTATGGTTTTAAATTATAACTCAATAGGCTGTTAAACACACTCAAAGAAATAAACAAATAAATACAGATACTACATTACATCAATACAAACTTTTTTTTTCACATGTTAACATCTGTGAAATCAAAATGCATCTACCTTCAATGGAATCTCTCACAGCAAAGCAACAACTGGACACAGTTGTCATTGCCTGTGCAAGCAAGAACTTAGTTTTCATGGAGTATCTGCAACTTCAACCTCTTTACTTCCTTCAACAAATCACTTAATGTTCATTTTAGAAAGAAATATGAGTCCTTCTGTTGAATGGACATTCCACTGACACTAAAATCAAGAAAGTGCCAACCTAGAGATTATCATACTAAGTGAAGTTAAGTCAGACAGAGAAAGACAAATACTATATATCACGTATATGTGGAATCTAAAAAATGGTACAAATGAACTTATTTACAAAACAGAAACAGACTCAAAGACATAGAAAACAAACTTTACCAAAGGGGAAGGAGGGAAGGATAAATTAGGAGTATGGGATTAACAGATACACAGTACCATATGTTAAATAGGTAAACAACAAAGATTTACTATATAGCACAGGGACCGATATTCAGTATCCTGTAATAACCTATAATGGAAATGAATCGAAAAAAAGATTATGTATATAACTGAATCACTTTGCTGCACACTTGAAACTAATACAATATTGTAAATCAACTATACTTCAATTAAAAAAAAGAAAAGAAAGTGCCAGCATCAAAAGGTATAGAACATATGTCAGGAGCTTGGAAGAAAACTCCAGAGACAATAGTGGAACATTTTCTAAAAACACAGGATGACACTGTATAGAAAAATATGGATATCCACAACTCTGGGTAAAAAAAAAATGATTCCCAAGACCTGGGCTCTGAATATTAAGAAGTTTTAAGGTTACCTTAAGCAATTTATTTCACTTATGTATTCCTTTTTATGTGTGATATGTAATTTTTATATATCTAAAGAAAATTTTCAATGAGCATGAAATTTTGCATGATGAAGCATTATGTCATAGTTCAATCATTTTTTAAAATGCTACATAAAATAATGGTGTATTTTACAACTAATGGCATCTTAGAGGCAATTAAATACAGTATATTAGTAACAACAATCAATGTGAGTGGACTAAAGTTGATCATTTAAGAGGCTAAAATTATCACCTTGCTAATTGAGTTCCTATAATGCACAGAGTTCAAGGTTGATTTGCCTAATTCTAATTTACTGGAATTCTAAAATGAATATTAAAGCCTAGATTTATTGAAAGGTTTTTAAATCAAGAAATGAATTACCAGAATCCCTAGTAGAGAAATTCTTCAGAACCTATTATTACTGACTATAAAGCAGATTTTTTTAAAACTTATTTATTGTTTTTTAAAATTTATTTATTTATTTATTTTTGGCTGCGTTGGGTCTTCGTTGCTGCGTGCAGGCTTTCTCTAGTTGTGGCAAGCGGGGGCTACTCTTCATTGCAGTGCACAGGCTGCTCACTGTGGTGGCTTCTCTTGTTGCAGAGCCCAGGCTCTAGGCGTGCGGGCTTCAGTAGTTGCGGCTCGCGGGCTCTAGAGCGCAGGCTCAGTAGTTGTGGCGCACAGGCTTAGTTGCTCCACGGCATGTGGGATCTTCCTAGACCAGGGATGGAACCCGTGTCCCCTGCACTGGCAGGCAGATTCTTAACCACTGCACCCCTGGGGAAGTCCCTATAAAGCAGATTTTTAAAGAGAACATGTCTATCTTGCAACCTGGACAAGAGGGGTGAATTTTTATAATACCAAAATGACGTCAGAGTCAAGTAGTTTCATTTAAGAGGATTCTAGGATGCCAGAGATAGAATGTATGAAAGATTCTATGGTAATTTTATTTTGAGCAGAAATAAATGCAATTTTAAAAAAGAAAATTATAAGTCATTTTTTTCTTATTTTCTTCTCAGGATCAAAAATTGACTACTCTTTATTTCCAATCTTCTTCTTTCCCCTTAGAAAATTTTCACTCTAACAGATAGTACATGTCATTTTAAGAGTCTTAGCATTCTCTATGTTCCCTTACAGGTTGTTGTTTTAAGTTGATCTGATCATCTAGCATGTGCCTAAATTAAAAGAACCTAACAAGAAGAAGACAAAACAACCAGTACAATCTCTCCCAAAATTAAATAGACTTCTGTCCATTCATACACTCTGTTTTAATTCCTATGACAACTCTGAATTTTAATTTTAATTTTGCAGATAAGAAAACTAAACTTCAGAAACCTGGTGATTTGATCAAAGTCACTTAAAAAGTGGGGCAGGGGGAGAGACTCAGCACAAATCCTAAACCCTTATTTTCATTCTTTATAAATTCATCAGAACCGGGACTTTCCTGGTGGAGCAATGGTTAAGAATCCACCTGCCAACACAGGGGACACAGGTTCGAGCCCTGGTCCCAGACGATTCCACATGCTGCTGAGCAACTGAGCCCATGTGTCACAGCTACTGAGCCTGCGCTCTAGAGCCTGCGAGCCACAACTACTGAGCCTGAGTGCTGCAACTACTGAAGCCCGCACGCCTAGAGCCTGTGCTCCACAACGAGAAGCCACCACAAATGAGAAGCCTGAGCACCGCAACGAAGAGTAGCCCCCGCTTGCCTCAACTAGAGAAAGCCCACATGCAGCAATGAAGACCCAATGCAGCCAAAAATAAATAAAATAAAATAAATTAATTTTTTAAAAAAATCAGAACTTAATGTGCTAGAGACAAAAGAGGTAAAAAGAACTGATTTGAAACAAAAATGCACAGACACAGTCAAATCAAAATAGATATTTTCATTCCCTTCATAGAACTTCCAACTGAGCTCCTTTTTCAACAAGCAAGAATTCACACTGTCCTATACTATCTCTGGGTCTCTATATCCGTGTCTCAGTTTTCTTATCTGTAAATTGCAGGTAATATCTTTCCTAGGAAACCTCAGTGCTAAGAGGACCACCATAAACAGCAGAAGGAAAACTGTTTTAATTTGGAAACCCCTGAAGTCCTAAACCAACGTAATCCATTAAAATAGTTTTAAAAAACATAAAATAATCCGAATTTCAAAAAAACAATACTTTTTAATACAGAATCTATAACTAATCTGTAATGTCAGAAGCAGGTTAACTGACATTCTGTGGCCAGAAGCAGAAAGAGATTAACTGCAAAGAGGCACAAGGGAACTTTTGGAGCAATGGAAATATTCTGTGTGACTGTGGTGGTGGTTACATAGATTTATATGCTTGTCAAAACTCAGTAATTGTACACTTAGGCTTAGTTCATTGCATGGTAAATTATACCTCAAAACAATTGATTTAAAAAGGAAAAGAAGCCACAGAATCAAGGCCAGGTGCTTTAGAAGAGTTCCCCCCCAACAAGGAACAATCTCTTGAGTAACACTTTCACATCTACTGGTTTTTGGAAAAGTATTTGATGAGCATATTTAAATCGTAAGAAATAAAGAATCGTTAATTCATAGACGTTCATTTGAAGAACCACAGAATGTTAAACAACTTGGTTTTCAATCATAATTGATTAATAAGTATCAGAAAACAGGATGAGAAGGCCATGAAGTAGTGTCTTACCAATTTTACAGAGAATCAGAAGTACTGGGAAATGGACTATAATCCTGAATGTTCAGTTTTAATACCCTAGCTATAAGATTCTGCAATCTTCTAAAAGCACATTTGAAAAAAGACAATTATTTTTTAAATTATTTAAGGGTAAGATTGAAAAGTACTTAAGGGTCTTAGGAGTCCAAGCAGCCCTAAGCTACAGATTGCTAGTTTATGACTTCAATTATCTAAATGTAATGATTAATGCAGATTTTCTGCTTCTTGCATATTTTGGACCTAGCAATACAGAGAGGTCATCAAAAAATAAAAGCTCATATTTGAACTTCAGAGACTGTGGCAAGCCTTGATTTTACCGTAAATTAGTAATGCTAATTAACAGGTGAGACTGCATTTAAGCTATCTGACATCCAAGAAAATCTAGTCTTGTTGGACCTTTCCTATAAGCACAAAAATTTTTTAAAGGGAAAAGAGCTACGAAAAAGGTACTTTTAATTTCAAACCTTCTCTTAATTTTATTCCAATTGATATAAACTTCAAGAAATGAAAAATATTAGTCTGGATTGTTTTTATGCTGGAAAGTTTTAGAGCTTCTGTAACTCACTGGTGAGAAAAAAGATTACTTATCCTTGATGAAGATATTTGCCTCTGATACCTGCAATACAAAGCCCTACAGGTTATTAAAATAATAATCTTTGAAACATAAGACATGTCCCAGGAAATAATAACTTTCCAGGAGGAACTGACATAAAGCAGAACAAAAGGCTAACAAACTTTTCCCTCCCTCTTACTCATTACCCTCTCCCATTATCTCTCATTTTTTATGAGTAGCTCTAATGAAACCATTTGTAGATTTTGCAACATTGTATAGACAAAACTTTTAAATAATACATTTCTAAACTATGAGATAGTCAAATTAACTATCCTATGCTATCAACCACTGAAATTTTTATAGACTCATTTCATTTGGGCAAAGCACAGTATTTTCACTAAGACCTTTGTTCTCTGTGCCCTAATATCTAATTGTTCCTAAAGGCAAAAATCACATCAATGTAAGTCTCAGTTTTATCTAATTCTATAACTTTGTGGTCATTAATGAATCTATATTGTGGCTACTAGTCAAAGAATTTACAGTGAACTTGTGCTATACAGAAATTCAGAACCACCCTGATAAACCCCATTCTCTTCATGTAGCCAAAAAGTAACATTAATCAACTTTGAACTTCATGGCAATTACATTTCTTAGTTACTCTATGTAGATTGTGCCCCATTTTTCAACTAGAAATATTAAAAATATAACCCCAAATCTATTTAAGGGAATGCAAACCATTTAAATTCAAATTATAATTATTCCCTACTGCATACTCTTCCTCATGAAAAGGTACAGTTTACTGCTTAAACATTTTATAGTTTAAGCAGTGTATGTAAGAACTATTAGTCCAGTTGGTGAGCAGAAAATATTTGGACACATGTGCTATAGCATGTTATGCTACCTTTCAGCTACCAGGCCAAGCGCAGACTCAACTTTCAAAATAACTAGAATTCCTAGCTATGTAATACATTAAATTGCTGTATTACAACAAGGAAAAAATACTATGTCTACATGTAAATTCCACTCTTAATCAGCAACCACCTCCCCTGAAGTTTTTTGATATCCTGAAGTAACAAGTTCCATCTGTGGTCACGATTATACAGTCCATTAAATTGAATAATGGACTACTTGGCAAGCCAGAAACTGGTTCAATCACTACAACATAACAAAGGAAAGAGAAAGTAAACTAGAATAGACTTCTACAATGCCCTGACTCCTTAAATCATTTAGTGGAAGTGAAAGCCACAGGGCAGGGAAAGGCAAAATATGTGGCCAGTCAACATTATGTATATGTGAGGTAGATGTCAAAGGGAAACAAGATTGCTCTTAAGGACAGAAAAATCTAACAGTTCAACCTCAACTGTTTTGCTTACTTACTGATGGTAAATGGCTAATTTTAGAGAAGGAAATTAAGAATTTAGGTTAACTCTCTAAAAGGCTCTTCTTTTACTTTGCATATGTGTATGAGGGGGAGAGTATTATTATTACCTTAACATCTCTCAAGTTTTTCTTTCTGTACTCTTCTATGTCATATGGTATGACCCAGTCACCTAAGCCAAAAACTCAATCAACTGAATTATATATAAAGATACCTGAACAAAAGTAACAGCCTTTTCACTGCCTCTTTACCTCCAGTCTTATTCTCCCTCAAGACAGCTGAGAATGATCCATCGAAAGTGAAATCTGATCATGTCAACCCCCTCCTCCCCGTTTCAAATTCTTCACTGTCATGCCATTGCCTATAAGATAAACCAAAGCTCTGAAGCATAATGTGCAAAGTCCCATCGTAATCAAATCTCTCTCCCCATCCCCCTATCTCTCCCTATTCCACCATCACATACATCTTGAATTTGTGGTTCCTTGAAAATAAACACATAAATAAACAGGCCATGCTATTTCACAATTCCATATACAGTATACTTATATAGCTTCCCTTAACTCAAATGCTTCTCCCCCGTTGAGACGGAACAAGCAGCCACCTCTCTATATGCCTCCTTCACCCAATTCAAGACTCAGCTGATCTCCTCCTGGAAGTTTTTCCTGGATCCCTGAAATGGGTTAGGTGCCCAACTTTTATTCTTCCTTGTGTGGCAGGCAAAATAATGCTCCCAAAATATGTCCACACTTTAATCCTGAAAAATCCATGAATATGTTACATGGTAAAAGGGACTGTATAGATATGGTTAAGGACTTCTGAGATGAGGATTTAAAATAATCATCCAGCACATATATACAATGGAATATTACTCAGCCATAAAAAGAAACGAAATTGAGTTATTTGTAGTGAGGTGGATGGACCTAGAGTCTGTCCTACAGAGTGAAGTTAAGTCAGAAGGAGAATAACAAATACCATATACTAACACATATATATGGAATCTAAAAAAAAAAAAAAAAAAAGGTTCTGAAGAACCTAGGGGCAGGACAGGAATAAAGACGCAGACCTAGAGAATGGACTTGACACGGGGAGGGGTAAGGGTAAGCTGGGATGAAGTGAGACAGTGGCATGGACATATATATACTACCAAATGTAAAATAGATAGCTAGTGGGAAGCAGCCGCATAGCACAGGGAGATCAGCTCTGTGCTTTGTGACCACCTAGAGGAGTGGGATAGGGAGGATGGGAGGGAGACGCAAGAGGGAGGAGATATGGAGATATATGTATATGTATAGCTGATTCACTTTGTTATAGAGCAGAAACTAACACACCATTGTAAAGCAATTACACTCCAATAAAGATGTTAAAAATAAATAAATAAAATAAAATAATCATCCAGGATTATCCAGGTGGGTCCAATCTAATCACATGAGTCCTTAAAATCAGAACACCATTCCCAGCTACAGAGACCCAAAGAGACGGCAGTGTGAAAAGAACTGGACCCCCATTGCTGCTGGTTTTGAAGATGGAGGAAAGGATTATGAGCCAAAGAACATGGGTGTCTTCTAGAAACTAGAAAAGGCAAGGAAACGAATTCTCCTGTAAAGTGTCCAGAAAGGAACACAGCCCTGATGACACCCTGATTTTAACCCAGTGAGATCCACATAAGATTTCTGACCTACAGAACTGAAGCTAATAAATTTATGTTCTTTTAAGCCACTAAGTTTACAGTAATTTCTTACTGCAGCAATACAATCTAATATACTTAGGGACTTTTTCTATTACTGGCTGTGTCTGCTTGAGGGTGGGAACTTTATCTTACTTTAAATTGTATTCTCAGTAACCTAGCACTGTTCTTGTCTATAGAGATGCTCAGTAGTATTTTAGAACTGATACATGTTCATTATTTAATTCCAAAGATCCTACTACTATAATTAAAACATTTTTCTTCAATTTAGAATTGGCAACATGAACTGCTTTCATTCCTCACCAGTCATTTCAGGCACAGAGATCTATTAATACTTGTTTACTTCTTTTGACTTGTCTCCTTTTATTAACAGGATAAGTACTCACTCACTATGACACAGTCTTCTCATGGAACTTCAGGTATGCAGCTTTTTTTATCCATGTTCCTGTGTCCTACCACCTATATCAATATTTTAAAAATCATATATATTGTCATTAGGAACATATTTTTAGTTCTATCTATCCCAATATCCATTAAGAACTACAGTTAACCCTTAAACAACATGAGTTTGAACTGCACAGGTCCACTTACACATGGACTTTTTTCAATAGTAAATACTACAGTACTACACTATCCAAGGTTAGTTGAATCCGAGGATGCAGAACCACAGATAAGGAGGAACTGCGTACATGGAAGGCTAACTAACTACTAAGTTATACAGGGATTTTCCACTGCATAGAGGATCAGCGCCCCTAACCCCAACTTGTTCAAGGGTCAACTGTATTTTATTTATCCACAGTGTTTTTAATTTAGGTCTCCTGAGTATCTGACAAAATAAATTAGTACTGGAAGTTCATCTCCTGAATCAAGGTTTTAGAAATATTTAGACGGTACAAAGTACCATTTTATAACCCTCTAAAATTGATGTTATTGTCCCCTCTTCAGAGGCATGGTCAATACCATAGTTCACAATGATATCAGCTAACATTTTTGAGGACGTAATATGTGCCCGTCTCTGTGGTAATTGTTTCACAAGCATTCTTTTTTAAAAAATATTTATTTATTTTTTGGCTGCATTGGGTCTTAGTTGTGACACGCGGGATCTTTCGTTGTGGCATGAGGGCTCTTCGTTGCAGTGCGCAGGCTTCTCTCTAGCTGTGGCACGCAGGCTCATTAGCTGTGCCATGTGGGCTTAGTTGCCGGGTGGCATGTGTGATCTTAGCTTCCTGACCAGGGATCGAACCAACGTCCACTGCATTTCAAGATGGATTCTTAACCACTGGACCCCCAGGGAAGTCCCAAGCATTCTTAATCTTCACAATGACCCTTTGAATGTGATTCTATTACCCCCAGTGGGTTGAGGGTGGGAGCTCAGAGGTATTAAGTATCTTGCCCAAGATTAATTATACAGCTCAAAAGTCGTGGAGTTGGGAATTCAAATCCAAAGTCAATTAAACAGTAAAAAGAAGTGAACTTTTTAGATCAATACCTATATAGCGGGCTTCCCTGGTGGCGCAGTGGTTGAGAATCTGCCTGCCAATGCAGAGGACACGGGTTCGAGCCCTGGTCTGGGAAGATCCCACATGCCGTGGAGCAACTGGGCCCGTGAGCCACAACTACTGAGCCTGCGCATCTGGAGCCTGTGCTCCGCAACAAGAGAGGCCGCGATAGTGAGAGGCCCGCGCACCACGATGAAGAGTGGCCCCCGCTTGCCACAACTAGAGAAAGCCCTCGCACAGAAACGAAGACCCAACACAGCCAAAAATAAATAAATAAATTTATTTTTTAAAAAAAAACCTATATAGCTTATTCTACTAATCAAAAATGGCATTTCGGAAAAGTCAACCTTCACACTTGACAAAGTTTTCAGAGTGACAGGTACCCATGAAGGTATGGCAGTGGTTATCATAAAATACCAAAAAGTACCATCATTTGAAAGTGAGAAAAGGTATCTGGCCATAACTTCATTATCTTTGTATCTTAGAATCTGTTTTCTAGGATGAAGACAGGTCAGTAAATCACATGTCAGTACTATCCATCTTTCTTAACAACTGTTACTTCCATTCTTTGAGAGATAAAAAGTAGAAAGATTCTAAATTTCAGGCTCAGTTTATGGTTTAAGATTGGTTCCATATGCAACTCATTTTGTTCAACATCTTCTGATATTTCTCATGACTAATGGTTAGCACTTACACAGGCTTAAAAATGGACTGCAAAACGTTAGCAATATTGATCTTCACTTCTCTAATTAGCTCTGCAATCTTAAGTCACTTCACTAAGTTTCTGGTCTTTGCACTCTGCCTGGCATTCTACTGAGTGCAGTACAGTAGTAGAAACACAGAAGGAATTAGAGTGTAATTTAAAAGCTTCAGAAGGACTCTGAATCTCATTCCTATCACTTAACTAACTATACAACATTGGGTAAGTCTTAGTTGCCTTATCTGTAAAATAGGGACAAAAATATCTACCACCTACAGTTCTTCTGAGGATTAAATTATTAAATACATTTTTTAAAAATGCACCTAAAATAATGCCTGGTGCTAAGTAAGTACTCATTAAATATTCCTTTCTTTCTCTTTTAAAATATATTTTATTGAAGTATAGTTGATTTACAATGTTGTGTAGTAGTATTCCTTTCTCTTAAAGTGTGACTTTTTAAGTGTTAAAACCAGGTTTTTCAGCGAGCCATTTCTTGAATGAAGATTTAAAAGTTTTGTAGGATTTAAAGATAATGTAATGTCAAGGGTATCTTAAGTCTACATGGGCTGCCATAACAAAAATACCATAGACTGGGTGGCTTAAACAAAAGACTTATTTTTCACAGTTATGGAGGCTAGAAGTCCCAGATAAAGGTCTGATGGGGTTGGCTTCTGGTGCTAACTTTCTTCCTGTAGACAGCCATCCTCGTGCTGTGAGTTATAGTGTTCCTTCCACTTCTTATAAGGGCACCAACCCTGCTGGATTGAGGCCCGACCCTTATGACTTCATTTAATTTTTATCGCCTCCCCACGGGGCCTGACTCCAAATACGGTCACATTAGAGGTTAGAGCTCCAACGTACGAATTTTGGGAGGACACAAGCATTCAGTCCATAACAAAGAGTATTACTGTATTTTTGTACTGAGGGGCTTTTATTTTGAAGCAAATTTTATAGACCTCATTCAAACCTCATGTAAAGTTTCTGCAATGAATAGAAATACTATTATCCTACATGGAGACTCGAGGAACAGACACGGAAAGGTTAAGGAATATAACCTTAACGATACAACTGAATAGAGGCAGAGTTACAAATAGAATTTGAGCCTTTTAACTTTGAAGCTCATCCTATTAAATAACATTGCATTTTTCAAACTTTTATTTCTAAATGTTTTATCATTGTCCTCTCTCACATTACTTCTAAAATCTGTCTTAAAATTCTTTCAACAGAAATTTTAAGTAATATTAAAGAAACAGAAGAGTTGAAAAAAATGACTAAAGTTCTCAAAGCCAAGGAAATAGATTAAACAGAGCCACGAAAATCAGAGTTTAATTAACCTTATGGTTTTGTGATTTCTTCTTTTAGAGAAAGCCAAAAAACTGGCACATTCAGCAAAGTCACTGGCTTGCTTCTTGACCAACACTCATCAAGGATGCTAATCCACCCACGGGCAAGTTGGAGTTAGATAATTATTTCCAGAAGCTGAAAGCTGCCTATTCATGCTTGCAGAAAACAGGAATGTATTACTTTAATAACTATATTTCACTTCCTCTGAGTGGCAGAGATTTTATAAACCATCTCTTTGAGAATCAAATACTACAGGACACCTTTGGTCATGATACAGCATAAAGGTTACTTCAAAGAACATTCTCATGGGGTGGGGGTATGCACTTCTTTAGTGGGGAAAAACACTGGCTTATATGTGATCGGTATCACTCCTCAGACCACTTTGGCTACGCATTAAGTTCCTTCCCTCTTTTTAGAGATTTTTTAAAAACCCATAAAACTAGGTGATGTTATTACAGTTTTTATGGCTTTTTAAAAATACTTTTACCCTTTAGCATTGACATGCAGGCTGGCACATCCTAGAAAAAGTGAGAAGCTTCCTCTTCAAAAATAGCAATTTTTACAGGGCTTTCTGTGCTTATGGGGGGCAGGGGAAAAAGAAATAGAGAGTTGAATCACATTGTACTTGTCTACCTAACCAAATTAAATAATATTTCTTTTTTTTTTTTTTCAGAAACGATGTTTGTACTCTGTGCAATAATGTTGTACCTCCCTGAGTTTCTTCAGCTAGAAGGGGTGGTGGTGGTAGTAGTGACTTTTTTCTAACATCTTTATTGGAGTATAATTGCTTTACAATGGTGTGATAGTTTCTGCTGTATAAAAAAGTGAATAAGCTATACATACACATATATCCCCACATCTCCTCCCTCTTGCGTCTCCCTCCCACCCTCCCTATCCAACCCCTCTAGGTGGTCACAAAGCACAGAGCTGATCTCCCTGTGCCATGCAGCTGCTTCCCACTAGCTATCTATTTTACATTTGGTAGTGTATATATGTCAATGCTATACTCTCACTTCATCCCATCATACCCTTCCCCCTTCCCGTGTCCTCAAGTCCATTCCCTACGTCTTCATCTTTATTCCTGTCCTGCCCCTAGATTCTTCAGAACCCTTTTTTTTTTTTTTTTTTTAGATTCCATATATATGTGTTAGCATACGGTATTTGTTTTTCTCTTTCTGACTCACTTCACTCTGTATGACAGACTCCAGGTCCATCCACCTCACTACAAATAACTCAATTTCATTTCTTTTTATGGCTGAGTAATATTCCATTGTATATGTGTGCCACATCTTCTTTATGCATTCATCTGTCAATGGACACTTAGGCTGCTTCCATGTCCTGGCTATTGTAAATAGAGCTGCAATGAACATTCTGGTACATGACTCTTTTTGAATTGTGGTTTTCGCAGGGTATATGCCCAGTGTGGGATTGCTGGGTCGCGTGGTAGTTCTATTTTTAGTTTTTTAAGGAACTTCCATACTGTTCTCCATAGTGGCTGTATCAATTTACATTACCAGCAACAGTGAAAGAGGATTCCCTTATCTCCACACAGTCTCCAGCATTTATTGTTTGTAGATTTTTTGATGATGACCATTCTGACTGGTGTGAGGTGATATCTCACTGTAGTTTTGATTTGCACTTCTCTGATGATTAGTGATGTTGAGCATCCTTTCATGTGTTTGCTGGCAATCTGTATATCTTCTTTGGAGAAATGTCTATTTAGGTCTTCTGCCCATTTTTGGATTGGGTTGTTTGTTTTTTTGATATTGAGCTGCATGAGCTGCTTGTATATTTTGGAGATTAATCCTTTCTCAGTTGCTTCATTGGCAAATATTTCCCCCCATTCTGAATGTTGTCTTTTCGTCTTGTTTATGGTTTCCTTTGCTGTGCAAAAGCTTTTAAGTTTCATTAGGTCCCATTTGTTCATTTTTGTTTGTATTTCCATTTCTCTAGGCGGTGGGTCAAAAAGGGTAGCTGTGCTTTATCTCATAGAGTGTTCTGCTTATGTTTTCCTCTAAGAGTTTTATAGTGTCTGGCCTTACATTTATGTTTTGTTTGTTTGTTTGTTTTTCTTTTTAACATCTTTATTGGAGTATAATTGCTTTACAATGGTGTGTTAGTTTCTGCTTTATAACAAAGTGAATCAGTTATACATATACATATGTTCCCATATCTCTTCCCTCTTGCATCTCCCTCCCTCCCACCCTCCCTATCCCACCCTCCCTATCCCACCCCTCTAGGTGGTCACAGAGCACCAAGCTGATCTCCCTGTGCTATGCGGCTGCTTCCCACTAGCTATCTATTTTACATTTGGTAGTGTATATATGTCCATGCCACTCTCTCACCCTGTCACATCTTACCCCTCCCCTCCCCATAACCTCAAGTCCATTCTCTAGTAGGTCTGTGTCTTTATTCCCGTCTTGCCACTAGGTTCTTCATGACCTTTTTTTTTTCCCTTAGATTCCATATATATGTGTTAGCATACTGTATTTGTTTTTCTCTTTCTGACTTACTTCACTCTGTATGACAGACTCTAACTCCATCTACCTCATTACAAATACCTCCATTTCATTTCTTTTTATGGCTGAGTAATAGTCCACTGTATATATGTGCCACATCTTCTTTATCCATTCATCTGTTGATGGACACTTAAGTTGCTTCCATGTCCTGGCTATTGTAAATAGAGCTGCAATGAACATTTTGGTACATGACTCTTTATGTATTATGGTTTGCTCAGGGTATATGCCCAGTAGTGGGATTGCTGGGTCATATGGTAGTTCTATTTGTAGTGTTTTAAGGACCCTCCATACTGTTCTCCATAGTGGCTGTATCAATTTACATTCCAACCAACAGTGCAAAAGGGTTCCCTTTTCTCCACACCATCTCCAGGGTTTTTAATCCATTTTGAGTTTATTTTTGTGTATGGTGTTAGAGTGTTCTAATTTCATTCTTTTATATGGAGCTCTCCAGTTTTCCCAGCACCACTTATTGAAGAAGCTGTCTTTTCTCCATTGTATATACGTGCCTCCTTTATCAAAGGTGACCATATGTGCGTGGGTTAATCTCTGGGCTTTCTATCCTGTTCCATTGAGCTATATTTCTGTTTTTGTGCCAGTACCATACTGTCTTGATTACTGTAGCTTTGTAATATAGTCTGAAGTCAGGGAGCCTGACAGCTCCGTTGTTCTTTCTCAAGATTGCTTTGGCCATTTGGGATCTTTTGTGTTTCCATACAAATTGCGAAATTTTTTTGTTCTAGTTCTGTGAAAAATCCTATTGGTAGTTTGATAGAGATTGCATTGGATCTGTAGATTGCTTTGGGTAGTATAGTCATTTTCACAATGTTGAGTCTTCCAATCCAAGAACATGGTATATCTCTCCATCTGTTTGTATCATCTTTAATTTCTTTCATCAGTGTCTTATAGTTTTCTGCATACAGCTCTTTTGCCTCCTTAGGTAGGTTTATTCCTAGGTATTTTATTCTTTTTGTTGCAATGGTAAATGGGAGTGTTTCCTTAATTTCTCTTTCAGATTTTTCATCATTGGTGTACAGGAATGCAGGAGATTTCTGTGCATTAATTTTGTATCCTGCTACGTTACCAAATTCATTGATTAGTTCTAGTAGTTTTCTGGTAGCATCTGTAGGATTCTCTACGTATAGTATCATGTCATCTGCAAACAGTGACAGATTTATTTCTGCTTGTCTGATTTGGATTCCTTTTATTTCTTTTTCTTCTCTGATTGCTGTGGCTAAAACTTCCAAAACTATGTTGAATAATCGTGGTGAGAGTGGGCAACCTTGTCTTGTTCCTGATCTTAGTGGAAATGGTTTCAGTTTTTCACCATTGAGAACGATCCTGGCTGTAGTTTGTCATATACAGCCTTTACTGTGTTGAGGTAAGTTCCCTCTATGCCTACTTTCTGGAGGGTTTTTATCATAAATGGGTGTTGAATTTTGTTGAAAGTTTTTTCTGCGTCTATTGAGATGATCATATGGTTTTTCTCTTTCAGTTTGTTAATATGGTGTATCACATTGATTGATTTGCGTATATTGAAGAATGCTTGCATTCCTGGCATAAACCCCACTTGATCATGGTGTATGATCCCTTTAATGTGCTGTTGAATTCTGTTTCCTAGTATTTTGTTGAGGATTTTTGCATCTACATTCATCAGTGATATTGGCCTGTAGTTTTCTTGGTTTGTGACATCTTTGTCCGGTTTTGGTATCAGGGTGATGGTGGTCTCATAGAATGAGTTTGGGAGTGTTCCTCCTTCTGCTATATTTTGGAAGAGTTTGAGAAGGATAGGTGTTAGCTCTTCTCTAAATGTTTGATAGAATTCGACTGTGAAGCCATCTGGTCCTGGGCTTTTGTTTGTTGGAAGATTTTTTTTTGGGGGGGAAGATTTTTAATCACAGTTTCAATTTTAGGACTTGTGATTGGTCTGTTTATATTTTCTATTTCTTCCTGGTTCAGTCTCAGAAGGCTGTGCTTTTCTAAGAATTTGTCTGTTTCTTCCAGGTTGTGCATTTTATTGA
This sequence comes from Balaenoptera physalus, assembly GCF_965194825.1. Taxonomy (NCBI): domain Eukaryota; kingdom Metazoa; phylum Chordata; class Mammalia; order Artiodactyla; family Balaenopteridae; genus Balaenoptera; species Balaenoptera physalus. Next base: position 84,242,992 of record NC_138893.1, read on the forward strand.
CATATAGTTGCTTGTAGTAAACTCTCATGAACCTTTGTATTTCTGCCATGTCAGTTGTTACTTCTCCTTTTTCATTCTAATTCTATTGATTTCAGTCTTCTCCCTTTTGTTCTTGACGAGTCTGGCTAATGGTTTATCAATTTTGTTTTGTTTAGGCTTCCCAAGAACAAGCTTTTAGTTTTATTGATCTTTGCTACTGTTTCCTTCATTTCTTTTTCATTTATTTCTGATCTGATCTTTATGATTTCTTTCCTTCTGCTAACTTTGGGGTTTTTTTGTTCTTCTTTCTCTAATTGCTTTAGGTGTAAGGTTAGGTTGTTTATTTAAATGTTTCTTGTTTCTTGAGGAAGGATTGTATTGCTATAAACTTCCCTCTTAAAACTGTCTTTGCTGTATCCCATAAGTTTTGGGTCATCGTGTTTTCATTGTCATTTGTTTCTAGGTATTTTTTGATTTCTTCAGTGATCTCATGGTTATTAAGTAGTGTATTGTTTAGCTTGCATGTGTTTGTATTTTTTACAGATTTTTTTCCTGTAATTGATGTCTAGTCTCATAGCGTTGTGGTCGAAAAAGATACTTGATACGATTTCAATTTTCTTAAAATACCAAGGCATGATTTGTGACCCAAGATATGATCTATCCTGGAGAATGTTCCATGAGCACTTGAGAAGAAAGTGCATTCTGTTGTTTTTGGATGGAATGTCCTATAAATATCAATTAAGTCCATCTTGTTTAATGTATCATTTAAAGCTTGTGTTTCCTTATCTATTTTCATTTTGGATGATACGTCCATTGGTGAAACTGGGGTGTTAAAGTCCCCTACTATTATTGTGTTACTGTCGATTTCCCCTTTTATGGTTGTTAGCATTTGCCTTATATATTGAGGTGCTCCTATGTTGGGTGCATAAATATTTACAATTGTTATATCTTGTTCTTAGATTGATCCCTTGATCATTATGTAGTGTCCTTCTTTGTCTCTTGTAATAGTCTTTATTTTAAAGTCTATTTTGTCTGATATGAGAATTGCTACTTCAGCTTTCTTTTGATTTCCATTTGCCTGGAATATCTTTTTCCATCCCCTCACTTTCAGTCTGTATGTGTCCCTAGGTCTGAAGTGGGTCTCTTGTAGACAACATATATATGGGTCTTGGTTTTGTATCCATTCAGCCAGTCTGTGTCTTTTGGTGGGAGCATTTAATCCATTTACAGTTCAGGTAATTATCGATAAGTGTGTTCCTATTACCAATTTCTTAATTGTTTTGGGTTTGTTATTGTAGGTCTTTTCCTTCTCTTGTGTTTCCTGCCTAGAGAAGTTCCTTTAGCATTTGTTGTAATGCTGGTTTGGTGGTGCTGAATTCTCTTAGCTTTTGCTTGTCTGTAAAGGTTTTAATTTCTCTGTCGAATCTGAATGACATCCTTGCTGGGTAGAGTAATCTTGGTTGTAGGTTCTTCCCTTTCATCACTTTAAATATGTCTGCCACTCCCTTCTGGCTTGCAGAGTTTCTGCTGTAAGATCAGCTGTTAACCTTACGGAGATCCCCTTGTATGTTATTTGTTCCTTTTCCCTTGCTGCTTTTAATATTTTTTCTTTGTATTTAATTTTTGATAGTTTGATTAATATGTGTCTTGGCGTGTTTCTCCTTGGATTTATCCTGTATGGAATTCTCTGCGCTTCCTGGACTTGATTGCCTATTTCCTTTCCTATATTAGGTAAGTTTTCAACTATAATCTCTTCAAATATTTTCTCAGTCCTTTGTTTTTCTCTTCTTCTTCTGGGACCCCTATAATTTGAATGTTGGTGCATTTAATGTTGTCCCAGAGGTCTCTGAGACTGTCCTCAATTCTTTTCATTCTTTTCTCTTTAATGTGCTCTGTGGTAGTTATTTCCACTATTTTATCTTCCAGGTCACTTAACCATTCTTCTGCCTCAGTTATTCTGCTATTGATTCCTTCTAGAGAATTTTTAATTTCATTTATTGTGTTGTTCATCATTGTTCGTTTGCTCTTTAGTTCTTCTAGGTCCTTGTTAAACGTTTCTTGTATTTTCTCCATTCTATTTCCAAGATTTTGGATCATCTTTACTATCATTACTCTGAATTCTTTTTCATGTAGGTTGCCTATTTCCTCTTCATTTGCTTGGTCTGGTGGGTTTTTACCTTGCTCCTTCATCTGCTGTGTATTTCTCTGTCTTCTCATTTTGCTTAATTTACTGTGTTTGGCGTCTCCTTTTCGCAGGCTGCAGGTTTGTAGTTCCCGTTGTTTTTGGTGTCTGCCCCCAGTGGGTAAGGTTGGATCAGTGGGTTGTGTAGGCTTCCTGGTGGAGGGGACTGGTGCCTGTGTTCTGGTGGATGAGGCTGGATGTTGTCTTTCTGGTGGGCAGGACCACATCCAGTGTTGTGTTTTGGGGTGTCTGTGAACTTATTATGATTTTAGCCAGCCTCTCTGCTAATGGGTGGGGTTGTGTTTCTGTCTTGCTAGTTGTTTGGCATTGGGTGTGTCCAGCACTGTAGCTTGCTGGTCGTTGAGTGGAGCTAGGTCTTAGCGTTGAGATGGAGATCTCTGGGAGAGCTTTTGCCATTTGATATTACATGGAGCCGGGAGGTCTCTGGTGGACCAATGTCCTGAACTCAGCTCTCCCACCTCAGAGGCACAGGCCTGACACCCGGCCAGAGCACCAAGACCCTGTCAGCCACTCGGCTCAGAAGAAAACGGAGAAAAAAAAGAAAGAAAGAAAGAAAAATATAAAATAAAGTTATTTTAAAAAATGAAAGAAAATATTATTAAAAATAAAGAAAAATTTTAAGTAATAAAAAAAAAGGAAGAGAGCAACCAAGCCAAAAAAAAAAAAAAAAAAAGACAGACAGAACCCTAGGACAAATGGTAAAAGCAAAGCTATACAGAAAGAATCACACAAAGAAGCAAACACATACACACTCAAAAAAAGAGGAAAAGGAAAAAAAATATATATATATATATAAAAAGGAAGAGAGCAACCAAATCAATAAACAATCTACCAATGATAATAAGCTCTAAATACTAAACTAAAATAAACATAAAACCAGAAACAAATTAGATGCAGAAAGCAAACCCCAAGTCCATAGTTGCTCCCAAAGTCCACTGCCTCAATTTTGGGGTGATTCGTTGTCTATTCAGGTTTCACAGATACAGGGTACATCAAGTTGATTGTGGAGATTTAATCCACTGCTGCTGAGGCTGCTGGGGGAAATTTCCCTTTCTCTTCTTTGTTTGCACACCTCCTGGGGTTCAGCTTTGGATTTAGCCCCGCCTCTGCATGTAGGTCACCTGAGGGCATCTGTTCTTCGCCCAGACAGGACGGGGTTAAAGTAGCAGCTGATTAGGGGGCTCTGGCTCACTCAGGCCGGGGGAGGGAGGGGTACCGAACGTGGGGCGAGCCTGCGGCGGCAGAGGCCAGCATGACGTTGCAACAGCCTGAGGCGCGCCGTGTGTTCTCCCGGGGGAAGTTGTCCCTGGATCACGGGACCCTGGCAGTGGCGGGCTGCACAGGCTCCCAGGAGGGGAGGTGTGGATAGTGACCTGTGCTTGCACACAGGCTTCCTGGTGGCTACAGCAGCAGCCTTAGCATCTCATGCCCGTCTCTCGTGTCTGCACTGATAGCCGCGGCTCGCACCCATCTCTGGAGCTCGTTTAGGCGGTGCCCTGAATCCCCTCTCCTCGCGCACCCTGAAACAATGGTACCTTGCCTCTTAGTCAGTTCCAGACTTTTTCCCGGACTCCCTCCCGGCTAGCTGTGGCACACTAGCCCCCTTCAGGCTGTGTTCACACAGCCAACCCCAGTCCTCTCCCTGGGATCTGACCTCCGAAGCCCGAGCCTCAGCTCCCAGCTCCCACTCACCCCGGCGGGTAAGCAGACAAGCCTCTCGGGCTGGTGAGTGCCTGTCGGCACTGATCCTCTGTGTGGGAATCTCTCCACTTTGCCCTCTGCACCCCGGTTGCTGCGCTCTCCTCCGTGGCTCCGAAGCTGCCCCTCCCCGCCCACCCCGTCTCCACCAGTGAAGGGGCTTCCTACTGTGTGGAAACTTTTCCTCCTTCACAGCTCCCTCCCAGAGGTGCAGGTCCCATCCCTATTCTTTTGTCTGTTTTTTCTCTTTTCTATTGCCCTACCCAGGTACGTGGGGAGTTTCTTGCCTTTTGGGAAGTCTGAGGTCTTCTGCCAGCATTCAGTAGGTGTTCTGTAGGAGTTGTTCCACATGTAGATGAATTTTTGATGTATTTGTGGGGAGGAAATTGATCTCCACGTCTTACTCCTCCACCATCTTGAAGGTCCCTCCTAGTAGTGACTTCTTGTTGCTAATCTCTAGATTATTTCACCATCTCTTACTTGGTTCTCAGCTCCTCCATTACCAGTGTTACAATTTTCCTGCATAAAATTCCTTGTGTTGTAAATACCTGAGAATAGCTGAGATGGTTTCTGTCTCCCTAGTGAGATTTTGACTGATAAAACCACTTACTGGCAATTTGTATCATTTATTGCTTTTTGAAATGTTAATTAGCTTTTTCATATAGTCTGTGCTTTAATACTGAATATAACTCCTCAAGTAAAAATCTTAAGCTTGAATTTATGGATTCTGAGATCAAAATTTCTCAGGGCCCATGCTGAAATAAGGACGGAGAGTGGAGAGGGGAGAAAAGGCAGACGGCGAAGGTCAGTGAACAAAATGGATGGCAAAAGCTTCTCAGGTAATATGCTGGGTGTGCCAAAGTAATGTCAACCAGGGAGTCTCTATGGTTGAGCTATTCTTTGAATACAGCAAAAGTACCATTAAAAACAGGTAAGGGGGGCTTCCCTGGTGGCACAGTGGTTGAGAATCTGCCTGCCAATGCAGGGCACACAGGTTCGAGCCCTGGTCTGGGAAGATCCCACGTGCCGTGGAGCAACTGGGCCTGTGAGCCACAACTACTGAGCCTGCACGTCTGGAGCCTGTGCTCCGCAACAAGAGAGGCCGCGATAGTGAGAGGCCCGCGCACCGCGATAAAGAGTGGCCCCCGCTTGCCACAACTAGAGAAAGCCCTTGCACAGAAACAAAGACCCAACACAGCCAAATAAATAAATTAAATAAATTAAAAAAAAAAAGAATATATGGGTATATTGTAAAATTCCTTTAAAAAAAAAAAAAACAGGTAAGGGGGACTTCCCTGGAGATCCAGTGGTTAAGACTCTGCACTTACAATACAGGGGGTGCAGGTTCAATCCCTGATAAGGGAACTAGGGTCTCACATGTCACACGGCACTGCCAAAAAACAAAACAAAACAAAAAACAAAAACAACCAAACAAAAAACAAAAAGCTAAGTATACCAACAATGAATGCAGCAAGCGATGATAATGCTATTATAACCTCTAAGAACCTCCACTGAACTATGAAGTTTCTTCAGAAAGGCTCCCCAAACTGGCTAATGATCCAAAAGAAATTTTTTATGTATGAGTAATTGTTAATGGCTATAACCTAGAGCAATCTACTAAAAATGCAATTCTTAAAGCACAACACAGTACAAACATTATTTTTTTCAGAAAAAATGAATGGAGAATACTATATGGCTATGCAAACCTCTTTTAGGAATTGGGCTAGTATCCCTAAAGCAAGTACTTTGACACAATCTTTGAAAACTCCTGTCTGGCAAGGAAAAGTCCCAAGAGACCATATTGATTTTTGTTTTGTTTTTGGGTTGTTTTTGGCCACGCCACGCAGCATGCAGGATCTTAGTTCCCAGACCAGGGATCGAACCCATGCCCCCTGCAGTGGAAGCACAGAGTCCTAACCACTCGACCACCAGGGAATTCCCCCAAGAGACCATATTTAGATGACCATTGATGTTTCAGCAAATCAAACTGCTTTGACTTATAGACACAAACTCATAATGATGTAATACTAATAACAATAATAACAACAAAATATAAACTAGCACTTAAATAGTACTTACTATATTTATGTGCCAGGCATTGTTCTAAGTACTTTATATATTTAACTCATACAGTAATTCTCACAACTCATTGGGATGGGAACTATTGTTCCCCACTCCACCTCAAATTATAGACAAGGCTTAAAGACATAAAGTAAATTTCCCAAGTTCACACAGTAAGTAACAGCTAGAATCTGATCCCAGGTAGTCAGAGTCCAGAATCCGTGCTCTTAACCATTATACTATATTTTTTCCCTAACATGGTCAAGGTCATACAGCTAAGTAGGTGGTGAAGCCAGGAATTCAGTATAAGTCACACTTTGTTATGAGACATGTGGGTTATAACTCTTTAGCTCTTCCCTGCTAAACCCTCAGAAGTCTTTACCATCACACAACAAACAATGCCTGTGAAACTGGGCAATGGGCATAGCATAGTATGGGAACTCCAGTGTCATTTGTAACTCAGCCAACCTGCATGGTATACAACAGAAAGAGTAAAGTGTTTATGGTCAGAAAAACTGGGTTGAAGGTAACTTTGCAATTAATTGGCAGTAATTAAACAGACTACGGGCTCTGGAGTCAGATAGACATGTTAGGTTGGCCAAAAAGCTCGCTCCATAACATCTTACGGAAAAACCCGAACGAACTATTTGGCCAACCCAATAGATTGAAATCCTGGCTTTGAGACCATTGTGTAGGGTGATAAAGTTTATGCATAGAACAAAGGCATCTGGTCAAGAAAGCAAAATGGGGATGAAATTCTGCCCATGTTCAGCTCACCAAGCCATCCACCCTGGAAGGGGAGCTCCATTTTCTAGAAGAGGTGGCACCTAACCCAGGCCCTAAGCTGCTGACTAGAGTAGTGTGGCAGCCCAGAAGAAGTTTCAGTTATTTTACTGGTTCACCACAGGGGGTGCCTTTTTCTATTTCAAAAGTGTCTCATAAGCTAGTGGTGACTTCCTACTCCAGTACTTACTACTAGTTAGGTAATGTGGGGCAAGTTACTTAACCACTCTAAACCTCAGTTTCCTTGTGTGGAAAAAGTGTTTGAAAATAGTACTTCCCTCATAGTGAGGTTTTGAGGATTACATAAAATGATGCAAGTAAAGTGTGTAGTACAGTGCCAGGCACTGAATAAGTGGTCAATAAATTGTAACCAATAAATTATAACAACCATGTGTAGTATCACACCTCTCTGAGCCTCAGATTCCTCGTCTGTTCAAATGAATACCATCTACTTCATAAGCCATTTCCATGAATGTTGAATTGTGACAATAAGAAAGCATTTTATAAACTACTTCATATTTACTTATAATTTTTATCTAAAGCATTAGCAAATATAGAAAGTTCTTGGTACCTAGTGCTTAGTAAATGCACGATGAACGTTAAACAATATTGTTGCTGTTAGAATTGACCATTTATTTAACAGTTTTACACCATATATTCATGTTTTGGGTATTACTTATTTTAGGGAGAATAATCATGCTCATGGATCATTTTAAATTGTGAGAGGAAAATTAACTCATTAGAGAGCTCTGTAAACAATACAAATTTAAGGGGTCTAAGACTAAGTGGTATCCGGTCCAAAAAAAAAAAAAAAAAGCCACAAATCCTACAATCTATCAGGTTTGAAATAACTTCTAAAAAGAAAAAAGGAAAAATCATCTCAAAGAACACTAAACCTTCTTGCTTAATATTAGAACCTCTCAATAGGAAAGACTGTGTTTTATATCCACATGACACACATAAATCACTAGATTTACACATAGTGGCAAAGTTGCAGTTTCTCTGAACTTGGAAACAGTGTTCCTTAGAAACTGCCTGTTGATCCCTTTCAACTTCAAAATAGATATTTGATCCTGCTCCCTTAAGAAAAGAGCTCTTTCCACCCCTATGGCAATGTTTGGGATATTTAAAGCTTCTATAACCGTAAATTCCAAGCTTATAGTCTCACAGCAGCCATAATTCAGCTACAAGGAACTTACACCACAGGCCTACAAACCAGCGGATTTAACAGGCCTCCGATTCTGCAACTGAATGATGCTTACTGTGACCATACAGCAGGAAAAACGCAAACGAAGATTTAGATTGCTATCAGATCTAAGATTGCTATCAGATCTTATCCTTCCTCCATGTCTCTCTATCTTCCAAATGTGCTCACAAGTTTTGTTGTCATTTTGTTGCTATTCAAGGTTATTAACACCACCAGAATGCTTGCTACACATTTGCTGATACAGTATTAAAGAACGAAAAGAATGTTTTCCCAACTTTATGCCTGTATCTTCTTGGCACTCTAACAAAAAGCACATTCTATATTTACTGTGGATTATTCTCCCCATCAAGACACATTTTGATAGGACAGAGACCAAGAAGCTCTGTATTCAAATCTGAATCTGTCACTAAATAGTGTTATGTCCTCAGTAAATCATTTAACCTCTGTGAGTTTCCTCTGACATAATGTATGAAAAAGATTTTTTCTATTATAAAATGACATACATATGGAAATAATTATTTCTGCCAATACTATGTCATACAAATAGGTATAAAAGTTCCTGTTTTATGCATATGTATGGCTGAGTCGCTTTGCTGTGCACCTGAAGCTATCACAACGTTGTTAATTGGCTATACTCCAATATAAAATAAAAAGTTAAAAAGAAAAGAAAGTAGAATGTCCAGTGAGGAAAAAAAAAGAATCCCTGTTTTAGTTATTTCAATGCACGATAAAAGAAAAGTGAAAGTGCTTCTCAAGAATAGAAACATTCTACAAATGCAAGCCTTATGAATTCCATCATCTTTTAATTCTTTGGAATCTTATTAGAGCACCTGCTACAAGTACTATACACAAATGGCTCAATCAAAAGGTAATCATAATTTGGAAACTTCTGGAAGCATAAGTATTGACAGTTGGGATAATCGGCTTCATCAGCAATACAATCTGTTTGCCAAAACCTGCTGCATTCTTTTGGCTTGTTTAGTAGCATTTCATGTGGCGCATGCTATCCCACAAGGGCAGTAAAAGTAGAGCTTCAAATATGCCTATCCTCACATCTCTCAGGGTTACTCAGGGCATGGGACACCTCCAGTTAATAAATGAGGAAAGTCTGAGCAATCACCTAAACATATGAAATAAAAGATAAAGCCAGAAGTGGAGCAATAAATAGGCTTAATTCACTGTTATTTTTCCTAGAATGCACTGCCTTCCTTGGGGCAGGACAAACCTCCAAACTGAAAACAACAAAAAACCTCCCTGTTCTTTCTCCCAAGCTTCTTTACTACCTGAGAATCATGCACAACAGAGCACAGAAGCAAAAAAGTTTGTCCTATGAGGCATTTCAAGGGATTAACTTCATGTAATCTTTGGTTTCTACTTGGCAGCTCTACAAACTATATATAAACTGACCTCCAATAAGATCAAGGCCAGACTCATGTGACTCAAGCTTCTCCATTTGGGAAGGAAACACTAGACATCCAGCAAAATAATCTGTCAAAGGACAAGTCTCCCTGTGTCATGAACAGGCAGATGAACACGGCTGCCAAACGTCAAGTATAATACTGAACTGCTATTGCTAATGTGCACTTTCCACATTTAGAGAGGAATTATTTTCTTTACTTAATGTGCAGTAATTATTACTAAAGCACAACATCTCTAATCTCACATATAAACATACCACGAAGAAATAAAACAACCACCTCAAATGGCTTTAAAAGACGACATAGCTAGAAGCCAGAAACACAATAGTTCCAAAATTATATTCCAAAATGAAATACTTGTGTGCTAAATAGTGTACAAATATGTTGTCATTGGTACAATATTTTGCTAACAATGTACGGCAACACTGATATCACATATCACAAGTTTAAAATGGCTGCTCATCTAGACCTGAGGTCCACAGATGAAGTAAATGCTGATTTGGTTTTAAAACACTAAATATGTTTCAGCTGCTGAAATGCATCACCAATTTGAACTTATACAGAGAACATAGTCCATAAAACATAACAAAACAGTGTGCAAATTTTCACAAGGCAGAAATGAGCAATGATTTTTTTTTTTTTTAACTAGATGTGTGTTTAAAGTTGAAACACAGAGGTTTTGACACAGAGGTTGTTATTGAAGATATGCATCTGATAGACGATCTATGCTCCTGTGGCCATAATTTATATGAAATGTATTTAAAAACCATTTAAAGTCAAATTTAAATTTTGAAACTCTTCAAGGTATAGTCTATTCACTTTAATTTTTCTCTCTTTCATGAAAACTGTGTTATGGTTTCTGAGGAGCTGGCTGGCTGACTCTGATGGTTCACAGATGCTCCAAACCTCATCTGGGATTGTTCTCCTGTGCCATCTTCCCTTTCCTGACACGTAACAACTATTTTGGGTTCCAGGACTCAATTCCAACATATGTGCGTGGAGGGTTTTCCCACACCACCAACAAGCAATCTTGAACACTAGCAGGGTGTCCGAGAATTCAACTGAATTCTGACACTATCTACCTGGAGAGAGAGTCAGAAACTTAGGAACAGCCAGATGGAACAGATGCACAGGGCAAGGTGTGTGGGCAGGAGGGCCTCTCCAGGAAGACCATTTCCCCTGCATCTCCACATGTTCACCAACCTGGAAGCTCCAAGCAATGATCTCTGAAGCAGAAGATCTGAAAAGACCAACTAAGGACCACTGATTTCATATCAGAGGCCATTAAAAGGGTTTTTCTGATGTAATGACATTTAAAACAGTGTAATTACACAGAAATCATTTAAAATTGATCCTGAGAGCTGATTTTAAATAGGAAATGGATTAAAGGTATAAATGGGCAACTCACAGTGGGAAAAACATGAATAGCTAACAAATATTTTTAAAATACTCTACCTCACTCGTAATCAGGAAAATGATTTAAAAGACTTTTAAGATTCCATTTCATATCCATCATATAGGCAAAAAATAAAAAGCCTGACAATAACAAGCGTTGAAAGGATATGGAACAACGTGAACTCTTAAACACTGCTGGTGAAAAAGTAAATTGCTATGACCACTTTGGGCAGCATCTGTAAAGAAAAATATGTAAACCTATATCCCAGCAATCCTAATCACAGGCAAACCACAGAGATAGCCTGGCACATGTACCCAAGGAGACTTGTACAATAATGTTCACAGCCACATTTTTATTAGAAAAAAAACTGGAAATAGCTGCATGACTATCAATAGGTGAATAATGTTCAAAAACTGCTTGCTGAATGAATGACACTGAGGGATGAATGGCAATGTTTTCAAAGGAGGTCAGAGCCTCAGGAATCTGTAGGACAATACCAAAAAGCACAACATCCATGTCATCAGAGAGGAGAAAACGATATGGTACACAAAAATGGAAGACAAACTGTGGTACATCCGTACAATCGAATACTATTCAGCAATAAAAAAGAACAAACCATTGGAACAACATGGAATATGTTGTTGGAACCACTGGAACAACATGGATGAATCTCAAAGGCATTATGCTGAGTAAAAGAAGCCAATCTCCAAATGTTACAAACTATTTTATTCCATTTATATGAAAATCTGAAAAAGGCAAAAGTATAGGAACAGAAAACAGATCAAAGGTTGCCAGGGATTAGGGATGAGAGGAGGGTTTGAGTATAACTGAGAGCACAAGAGAATTTTAGAGGTGATGAAACTGTTTTGCACTCTGACTGTTGAGGTGGTTACACAAATCTCCATGTGTGTAAAATTCATATAAATGTATACCCAAAAAAGCCAATTTTATTATATATAAACTTTAAAAGTCTGAAAAAAATCAAGATCTCCTCCAGAGATATGTATATCTGAGATTTACGACACCATATATCATATAACTTTTATACATAATACTTACGTATAAATACATAAATCATAGATCATATACTTTTATACATAATATAAAAGGCCATCATGCAGTTAGATGACGATCCACATAAATACTATGACATGTCCCTCAAAGATGGTTAACAAAAAGCCTAAATAAGGGCACTGAACAATAAAAATCAAATATGTAATCAGTCTTACAACAAAATTTTCTTAGGAGGGAAGTGCTCAGTTTTTTGTACTTGTTTTATGAAGTTAATTTGGAATTTAAAGACAATAACTTTGCACAATTAAAAGGAAACATTTTTCTGTCACAATGGTTTCATGCCTGCAAACCTTTCTTGCGGGAATGGGAGAAATTGCCAGTCTGTTAAATTAAAATTCTCTATCTTTTCCTTCTCATTCAACTTCTCAATTTCAGTGTTCCCTGAATAAAAAGTTATCTAAATCCTGAGACGAAGGAGACCCCACCCACAGATCAGGACATTAATGGTGAAAACTTCCAGAAATTCACTTTCCACAGCCTATTAGGATTGCCTAAAGAAAAGGTAGCAAAGCTAAAACAGTGCCCTTTAACTCAGGTGACCATGTGTCCTAGTCTGTCTGGGACAGCCCTGGTTTAACACCTTCTGTGCTGACATAAGTTTTAACAGCACCTTCTTTCACCCTAAAGGTGCTGAGGTTTAGACAATGAATTATATGGCCATTCTACCCTTAACCTATTTCCCTTTAGAAACCTAACTCACAAACCCTATCACCGAGACATACAAAGTAGTCCCACAAAGTGAAGCCCTTGTACTAGTTTTTTTTTTTTAAAAAAGGCAGGAAAAATGAATTTAATTAATCTAATGTGTTGTACTTACTTATTTTGTGAATTATAGCTAATAAAATTCTCTTCTTGGGATTCTATAAATAACCTGAAACTCTAGTTAATCCATACCCATAGGGTTAATACTTTAGGAGAAACTCTCCTATGAGTCATGCTGAAGAAAAACAAATCACCCATTTAAAATCTCTACCCATGTCTCCATTCTTGTTTTAAAGTCATTGAATGTGTAGAGAAGCCGGTGCTTTTTTTAAAAACTTGGAGTATAGTTGACTCACATGTTTATATTAGTTTCAGGTGTACAACATAGTAATTTGATATTTTTATAGATCATACTCCATACAAAGTTATTATAAAATATTGACTATATTCCCTGTTCTGTCCGTTACATCTTTGTAATTTATGTATTTTAATACCTAATAGTTTTTACCTCTTACTCCCCTTCACCTATTTTACCCCTCCCCCATCCTTCTTCCCTCTGGTAACCACTGGTTTGCTCTCTGTATCTGTCTGTTTTTGTTTTGTTATATTTGTTCGTTTGTTTTAATTTTTAGATACTATATACAAGTGAAAACATACAGTATTTGTTTTACTCTGTCTGACTTATTTTTCTAAGCAGAATACCCTCCAGGTCCATTCACGTTGCTCCAAATGGCAAAATTTCATTCTTTTTTATGGTTGAGTAATATTCCATTGTGTATATATACCACACCTTCTTTATCCAAGGCCAGTGCTTTTAGGGTGCTATTTGCCAAATTCTAAGGAAGCTAAATGACTCTAATATGTTATACCTCCATATGGAAAGTTTACCTCTGTTTCTTTGATGTGCTATCATTATCAAAGAAAGGACAGGTTTCAAATTACAATTATTTCTTGAGACTATAACAAACATGGACCAGGATGAATTTCTTTTAAAGTCTATCTAAAACAATGAACTTAACTTCCTCAGGGAATGAACTACCCAGACTCCTTATATCTCCTTATCATCCACCCTTTGGACAGGTCACTGGACAGGAAAAAGTTAATACTTGCTATTATTCCTTGGTAATAGATGTGATGGGATAAAGAGAATAAAACAATAGACCTACACTGTAATGTTACAACAGCCATTAGTCACATGATAATTGAGATGTGTGGTAAGATTTTGAGGACTTAGTACCAAAAAAATGTAAAATAACTCAATTTTTTTCACCTGTTTCTTTTTACCTTTTCTAATGCGGCTACTAAAAAGTTTTAAATTACATATATGGCTGCATTATATTTCTATTGAACAGTCCTGTAATAGACTATGTTTTGATGTGTTTCCATAATTTTCATAATAACAATAGCAGTCATAATACTGAGTTAGCTATAAAGTCTTTGCAATTGCACCAAAAGTTCCAAAGCAACAAAATTATCGGTAACAAGAACAGTCCTTGTTAACTCTATAGTAACAAGCACTATACTCTCTTTAACAGATTTTAAAAAGAAGAAAATGAAAACCAAAGCAAAACTTGGAATATTTTTTAAATGTAATGCTCCTCACTTTTTTGGTTCTTTTTTTTTTTTTTCTTTTTAAAAATTTCTGGTTCAAGGAGTATTCTTAACTATTTGTCTAGGCACTGTGCAATCTCTGAAATATCTCAAAGCAACCAACCATAGATTTAAGACCACAATGGCAGCTTAGGAAACCCACATCTACAGAGGAGTGCTACGCAAGATGAGGAAGCAGAACCTCGGCCCTGTACACAGACTAAATCAGGGGTCCCCAACCCCTGGGCTGTGGACCAGTACCGGTCCGTGGCCTGTTAGGAACTGGGCTGCACAGCAGGAGGTGAGTGGCAGGCGAGCAAATGAAGCTTCATCTGCCGCTCCCCATGGCTCACCATGGCTTGTATTACCGCCTGAACCATCAATTGCATTACTGCCTGAACAATACCGCCCCCATCCCACCCCCGTCTGTGGAAATACTGTCTTCCACGAAACCAGTCCCTGGTGCCAAAAAGGTTGGGGACCGCTGGACTAAATGTAGCAAATAGGAGACAACCTAAGTTCAAACAAAAATAAGCTCAAACTATTACTCCATAACACTTTGTCCTGCATCTCCTCCTAAACTTTTCCTTTTTTTTTTAGTTTATATTTTTAGCCACTTTTGGTCACATCTCCAGATTTAGGCTGAAAAGGCCTAAACAGTTTCATTGTTGGGTTCAGAATTCCCTTTTTATTTCCAAATTTCAAATAAAGTAACTTCATGCTTCACAACCTACCATGAAGTGTTTACCAAACTCCTAAGTAAGAGATAATAAATCAGGCCCCGCCCGATCCCCCTATATACTGACAAGTCTTGATATCTCAGAGTTGGCATTAGAAGAACCAAATAAATTCTTTCTCCTATATCCTGGCTTACCTTACATGGTAACAATTGTGACAAATCTGCATTAATTTCAGATGGCTCCTGACATTACAATTACAAAAATAGCATAAAATCTCCAAACACAAAGCAGCTAGTATAATCTCTGTTTGGAGGCAATTTCAGATATTTCAAGCACTGAATCTTATTACATATCCTAGAAGGAATAGGAGACCTAAAAATAATGGACCTTAGACTTACTGCTTAGGACAGACAGAGCTTCAATAAATACAATTCAAATGATATATCTCTCTAGAGCCAGATTTATCCAATTTAAAAAGGAGGTAATATTTATATAGATAGCAGGTGACATTTATGCCTCTTTGACACTTAAAGTTAACTAAAAATCTACTGTACAAAGGTTTTTTTTTTTTTTTTTTTTTTTTACAACCACAAAAAATCTTTTGGATTCTCAGGTATGTGCTATGACTTGGAGCTTCTGATCAAGTATTTTTTCCTTTTAAGTATTTTTCCTTTAAAATCTGGCCATATTCAAATATTTTATGGAGGCTTCTTCTTTTTGATTTTTGAAAAATTACAGCAGTGCTAGTGTGGTTGGTAACAGTCCTGTATTTGACTATTATAGCTAACGGTTACACCACTAGGTTCCATGCCTTACTCTGTACACAGAAGGTGCTCAATAAATATTTGTTGAGTGAATAAACGAGAAGATAGAAGTATGCAAAGAAAAACCTGATGCAAGGAAACAAAATACAAGCAGAACCAGGTGGGATGCCCTTCCACTAGAAACATTAAAAATAGCTGCTCAGTATGGAATGATGAAAGAGTACTGTAGATGGATAGTGGTGACAGTTCACAACAATGTCAGTGTATTTAATGTCACTGAACTGTACACTTAAATATGGTTAAAATGGTAAATTTTTTAATATGTATATTGTAACACAATTTAAAAAAAATGAATAGCTACTCAGCCAAGTGTGACTACAGGCTTTCACAGGAAGATACTGAGCCTACGGTGAGAAATTCTGGCCATGTAAAATATTATGGTACATGGTACAGTAAAAAAAACCTTCAAGATAAGCAAAAAGGCTCTCACTGAAAAAGTTGTACTGTGAGGATACTCTGTTTTACAAAATATCTGTGTTTGCTAAGTCCTTGTGACAAAAAGTAACATACTATGGTAGCTGTTTATGTATAAAATATTAAATACTATTTGCTCCATTGGAAGAAAAACTAAGTATACCTTTAGGTAGACAGAATTTGAGCCTTTACATATAAACCTGCTTGCTTAAAAAACTGAATTAAACTATTCTAAGTTGTCCATAAGCTTTTCAATTTTACATATATCTTTAACTCACGTAAACTAACCACATAAACAATTTATAATATTAATATGAAGTACTTATTTGCAGATCTTATTACACAAATCCAAAAGAAGAGGGGCAGGTCACTTTAAGGAGAGAAAACTCTTAAACCAAACACCCAGTGGCTGAAAGAAAATATGAAATCTCAACTGGTGATATGGGGACTATCTGCTGACTCAGAGGTCTATGTGAACATTCTTGCAATACTCTCCAATAAAACTCAGGAACAGGCCTGGCAGAAGGAAATCTGCCCTGTAGCTCAAAGAAATCTGGTATGAACCAGATGTTTTTAAGAAAGGAGAGGGGGCCTGTGACTTTGAACAACCACCAGCCTTGCAGTTTTATGTTCTGTCTCAAAGCTGTGACCTGTCAGCCAAAAATTCTAGTATTTTCTCCTCCTCACCAAACTCTTCTGGTTTTAAGGAGCTAGTTGGCAAAATGAAATCAGTCCATTGATCAAGTCTGCACTCAGTCTGTCACTAAGTAGGAACATCATATTATGGCTAACATTAACCATCCAAAAACAAAAACAAACAAAAAAACCCTGCTTTAGATCTAGGATAGGAAAAATGAAGCCAAAAGACAGTTATTACATAATACAAAGACAAAATTTATAAAATATATAGAATATACTTCCTATATTAAGGGTGGGTTTAAAAGGAATTGGGTTAAAATAATTTTCAAATAATAGAACAAAACAAAATAAAAAATATGTGAAGAAGATGAGTTACAGCATAATTTACGAAAAACAAATGGCTGGATTACTGGAAAGATCCCCAGAGCTTAATTATACTATAGAATGGTATCCTGCTCAGCATCTCAGAATCAGCTGCCATCATGGACCAAGAGAACTTCAAGTAGAGGTAAAGCTACTATATAGAACAAGGGTTATTTTCAAGTACAATTAGTTGTCTCAAACTCTACCATGCATATACTAATCTTTCACAGTTTCTTCACAGCTACTCTTCCAATAAGAGCCCTTCCAGCTGATAATGCAAGATCAATCTTTTTTGTTAAAGTTTCTTTCATTTGCCTCTAAGTTCATAATAAACTAATTTACATCATAAAGCTTATACTGCAAGCTTCTGGAAGTAGATATATGACTTATATAGCACCTTAAATGAACAAGTACAAAAAAGAAAAGCTTCCAATGATAGAACAGTGCCTGACATACAGAAGGTACTAAGTATAAATATTTGCTGAATGACTAAAGGAATGAATTATGGATAAGTTGACCATCTCCCCCTCATAATGATGTTTATGTTAAAGGGGATCGAGAAACCCTTCTCTAGACAGCTGATCTGCAGGCAAGGCCGTGAAACATAATGTGGTGACCAAGTGGCTCATTCTCACGCTCACACTCTCTCTTGCCCCCTCACCCCCACCCCCGCCACTCACACACACATATACATTTGATACCAAAGCCAAATATCAAGTACTTGTTTCCCCCCTTTCCCTGACTTCCTGCCTTGCATAAAATTCCTAGTAGTATTTACAGCTTTGCACCCCCTAAAAATCAGCTCAGGGTTGTCCAAAGAGCAAGCAGCCATTCTAACTCTGTCTTCAGGAGAAAGACCTTTCCTAACTCAGGTTCTCTGGTGCTTTCTATCTCCTCCAATGGGTAAAATCATTCCCTGAAAATTAGCCATAGTCCTGCCCATGGCCAACAGATTCCTTTTATAATTAATGACTCTTCCTTATCAGTCATACCCATATGTGTGAAAGTTGTTGGGCAAGACATATGTCTGCCTATCTTCCACTGTGTCCTACATGAATCCTACTAGCTACAGTTTTCACACAGTGACTTTAGTCAATGAATAGGCAAGCACTCAATGTACACATGAAAATGATGGCTCTTAATTTATAAGTAACTTTTTAAAATTATTTATTTATTTATTTATTTATTTATTTATGGTTGTGTTGGGCCTTCGTTTCTGTGCGAGGGCTTTCTGTAATTGTGGCAAGCGGGGGCCACTCTTCATCGCGGTGCGCAGGCCTCTCACTATCGCGGCCTCTCTTGTTGCGGAGCACAGGCTCCAGACGCGCAGGCTCAGCAATTGTGGCTCATGGGCCCAGTTGCTCCGCGGCATGTGGGATCTTCCCAGACCAGGGCTCGAACCCGTGTTCCCTGCATTGGCAGGCAGATTCTCAACCACTGCGCCACCAGGGAAGCCCATGATGATTCTTAACTTATAAATAAAAACACTGACCAGTGGTGACCAGTAGGTTGTGACTATAAGAGTTGTATTCATTTCTGAGCACTATTTACTTAATAAAAGGCCTAGAAGTCTAAAAAGTGGCTGAAATGTATCTAAAAATGATGAAAAGCTCTAAAGAAAAATGGTAATGCAACAGAGTATAAATTAAATAGAACTGCAAGCCTGAAGAAACCCCCATGTTGACAAAGACGGACAGAGTACACAGAAAAAACAGAAACAAGTGGAATCAAGAACACTAATCAAACAGAAGTTTTAGATATAAATAATCCACAAGCCACAGTCAACTTGGAAGCATGGCACAGGAAACGTCAACAGTGGTGACCACTGACCGCAGGGAACATGGACACTCTTCTCACAGCACAGATGTCTTTCATTCCACCTGGTATGAAAATACCTTCCACTTTCAAAAGAAAACTGTTTCTATATGTTTATCTTTTGCAGTGAATGTCTATAAATTACAGGGGCATATTTTTGACATAATTTGCCTATGTGTATTGAAACCTATATTCAGTCATGGCCAGTTAAATGCTGCTCTCTCAAGAGTTCGATTATTAAACTCATGAACTGTTGTATCTGAGGGGGAAAAAAAAGATAGTTAATTGTGTTTATAATTAAATATATGAATACATGCATTAGTATTTTATTAACAATTACTGAAATATGCTGGATCAGCCCACATTATGCCAAACACAGCTAGAAACTTTTTACACATCCAGTAAGTCTTTGCCTATCAGACTTAGAAACCCTTCTCTCTCAGAACCACGCTCTCATCTCCCCACTGCCACAACTGGATTAAAGTATCTGTCCTGACAGATAGTTCATTAAGAGATACGACCACACCTGAGAGCAACACACTGGCTATCCGGGCAAAGGAGCAAATGACTCACAGTACCTTTTGGTTTGAATTATACCAGCTTTTATGACCTCACTGGAGTCAGTTAGAAATCAAGAAAACAAATAACACCTAGGATATGCATACAGAAAGGTGTCAGAAGGCAGAAAGAAATGCAGAACTAAAAATCACACTTCTGAAGCTTGGTTGTTCAAGAAATTCCAAGAAGACCGATAAATAAGAAGTTTTGTTTTGGGAAAATCATTCCTAATAGGATAGTTTGACATTTCACTGTCATGATCAGCCATGAACTATGGAGCTTCCTATTTTGAGGTAAGAGAATAAAAAGCTTCACACTAGAAGGGAAAAAATCATGATGAGAGAGAATACACTTTTCCAGCTATTATTAATTAAAATACAGCAAGGTGAAAAAAAACACTGACTGACAGGTTCAAAGCAGAGTACCATTAAAAGTCTTAATTTTCTTCACTGGTTAACTTCATATACTAAGCCTACTTTAAGGGGAAAGAGGCTGAATAACCACAGCCGCCCCCTGCCCCCAGCCCTACTCCAGCAAAAAGTCAGACTACAGGAGCATAAGAAGTTGGCTTTCTTTAAAATGAAATTTTCCCCTCTATCTCATAAACAGAGCAGCCTGAAGGACTGCTGCAAGGAAGGCTATTAAAATGCTAAATTTGTCTAGAACTGAAATTAACACTTTTTAGCTAGAATTCAAAGAAAACAGGCATATATATATCTAGTCTGACTTTATCATCTTTCCAATTCCCAGCACTTCTGATTTGTGAAAACCCTATTTGACACAACGTAATTTTACAAGATTCAAATTATGCTAAACATAATCTCAAATGTAATTTTTAAAGTGTATAAAAGGGAATGGTCTATCTCAAATCTTAATATGGACTACAATGTATACTCATCATTCCAGCCTTTTCTTTTTCGGCAACTAGTCACTAGTAGTCAAAAAAATTTTAAGGAAAGTTACTCCTAGACACTCCAATTTACAGTTCGGACTTCAGTAATTCAAACAATTTCCTGTGCCTCTACTATGAGCAGCATATCCCTGTGGCACAACATTTAAGCCTAGGTATTTATACTAAGTGCACATATTACTTGCCTTCTAATACATATCCAAATATACTTTTGTCTCTAGCTGAATATAATAATAAGGGGGTATTCAAATAATAGTACAAATTACTGGGGCCTTGAATAAAGAGCTGGGGTCTTGAAGGACGAACAGCATTTTGACCAATAGAAAGGTTCAGGAGGACAGCCAACATAAAAAGAGGCCATGAACAAAGACAGAACCACAAGGCATGTCTCAGGAATCTAGCACAGCAAAAGCCTGCGTTGCTAAAGGGAGAGAAGAAAAAAGAAGAACCTGGAAGGTTAGACTGGGTTCAAACCATGAAGGACTTTCAATACCAAAGCTCACGAATTTTAAGCTTTATTCTCCAGGCAACAGGCAAAAGAGTTTAAGCAGAAGGGTGACCATTAAAAACTGTGTACCAAATACAGAATTTCCACAGATAAGAAATTACAAGTTTCATATAACATTTCCTCACGTTCTATTATTTATGACCCTGAACTACTGAAATATGAAGCTAGAATGTCAACACTATAGCTATCAGTATGCAACATTTCTTTTTTCAAGACAAAAATCCACATTCCCTTGCTTAGGATAAACTTTCTAGAAAGGCTTTGTCTTTTTGTCCCATTTAACCTAAAACAAACAGCACAAACCAGAGGAAAAAGTAGAGGCTTTTCTAACGTTTGCTCAGTCTGAAAGCTAAATCTGGCACATAGGGTACACACTACTTTATTACTATATATGACTGGTGCTATTCCCCACTCCATGAGGCTATTTTTGATTTGTTGAACATATAACTAAGGGAGGGATGAGTGGGAGGAATTTCTCAGTGCCTCCAGGGATCTTACCCATAAAACTTTACTCCTTTCCCCCCCCTTTATCTTCCTCAGAAAAACTTTTTGATGACTATAATTATAAGCTTTATTCCATTAAGAGAGCTAGAAAGCTTTCCAGTGGTTTTATATAACAGACTATAACTCTGTCCCCAGTTCTAGTCTAACTTTTCTCATTCTTTTAAATTATTACAGGATGTCTCCAGCTGCACTAACTCTCAGAAGCCTGCAAGTCCTCATGACTACTAAAGCAGCAACTGTACCTACAATTGTACCTACCCCATCTATACCACCGCTTATCCCTACTCCTATGCCAACTTACAAGTATTAGACAAAGAATTGTTAGCATGTAATCAACAGCTTGTTGCACCTGAAGCCGATATAAAGGAATTGCCCACTCTTGAAAATCAGATAAAAAGTTAAGAAGCAGAAAAGGGGGAAACACTGACAACTTTCCTCTTGTGGAGTTCATACAGGGTTGCTTCCCTTATCCCCTCCTTTTAAGCTTTAAATTATAAAACCTCTTAAAATTAGGTTATGTGCTGTTTGAGGTCTGGGGCCATGGCCTAGCAATGTGGGTCTTCTACATGGAAGGTACAGAATAAGTCAGTTTTTTCTTAAGTATTTTTCTTGAATAAGTATTTCTTGAATTGAGGTTTCTGCTCATCTGTTTTACCACTTTTGTTCCTATCCTGCTCTAACAGAAAGCTCCTACTATTACATTCGTGATCACCCTTCTTTATTTGTTTTCTTACTTCCAAGACACAGTTACTCCTTAACGTCTCTGAGACCCAAATCATGAGTGGAAAGTTGGACTTTTCATTTGGACTTTTCACTATTATGGGACTAACTGAAGAATTCCTAAAGTTTGGAAAAAGCAAGTTATTTTCAAGAAAAATGTTTGTGGCCATTTAGAGTTTAAGCCACAAGTCACATGCCCTGTATGCTTCACTAACAAGACTAAGAAGCTTTACATAATACTGTAGTGAATTATAAATAAGTTCTTATAGAAACTTTTCATAAACATTGAAAGCAACCAATCTGTGAAAGCACTTTGATCAAATGCTAACAGAACCATTTCTTCTTGTACTACAGTTTCTAACACCAAACAACTTCATGTTGACATCAAGCAACAATGTCCAAGATCACCCACCACTTAACTGCTAAATTCTTGGCCTAAAAATCATCAAAAGGGTACTGTTAAGCTAAGGCAAAGGAGTATGGTAATAAATCTCTTCCCTGACAAATATTACGGATTTTAAAATACATGAGAGAACTGCAGCATTTAAATCATTAAAATCCAAAGCTAAGGGGCTTCCCTGGTGGCGCAGTGGTTAAGAATCCACTTGCCAATGCAGGGCACATGGGTTCGAGCCCTGGTCCAAGAAGATCCCACATGCCGTGGAACAACTAGGCCCGTGCGCCACAACTACTAAGCCTGAGCTCTAGAATCCTCGAGCCACAACTACTGAAGCCCGCACGACTAGAACCTGTGCTCCGCAACAAGAGAAGCCACCGCAATGAGAAGCCCGCACGCTGCAACAAAGAGTAGCCTCTGCTCGTTGCAACTAGAGAAAGCCCACGTACAGCAACAAAGACCCAACACAGCCAAAAAAAAAAAAAAAAAAAAACCAAAGCTAAAATTTACTAAGATAATAATGAGGGGGAGGAGGTGTGGCTCAGAGTTTTTGTTTACAACTTATTTACTAAGGCAGCTTAGCAACATTTCTCCTAATACCTCCAGGAGGCAAATGTTGGTCATAACCCATCTTTCCCAACAAGAATAAAGGGCCAACACTCGGTCTCCAGGGGATAAAATAGAACCATCTGAGAGAAAACAAAAGATGTCTCTGTTGGAAGGAAACATTTTCCTAAGAGAATGCAACAATTTTTTCCCCTCTCACTTCCTTTTAGAACTATCAGCCTTTGCAAGTACAGGGGTACTAGGCAGCAGTCAATGGGGGAGAAAATGAATCACAGAAATTTGTCAGAATCTTACTATTTAGTTATCTAATAATCCAGACCTGAGGTTGGAGGTAAATCTGAGCATGCAGCATGATCTGCCAAAGCCCAACCAACTTTCACTGTCACCATCCAGAGAACTACTAAAAGGAACAAAGGCAAGCATTAAGCAAAGTACTCTCCCAAAGGCATAAAAAAAATCATGTACCCAACCTCCATGTGTACACACGCCTCTCAATATACATAAAGGGTTTTAAACACTAAAAATGCTTATACTAATTTACTGTTATATTTGAAACTTTAAAAATTAAAGTATTAAATTGTGCTGGTTTGCGAAACAAGAACATTTATGGCTTTCCTTGCTTTTTTAAAAAATGGTGTAATACATAATAATTGTAAAAACTGAAATTAAATACAGAAATACATAACATGGAAAGTGACAGTCCCCTGCAACTCATCCCCCAGAGACAACAATTATTAAAAGTTTAAACCCCAGGATCTTATAATGTTCTATAATTACAAAATCCCAAGGCTGAGGATCCATATAGGTTGTATGTATAATGGAGCACCTCCTCCACGCCCAACAGAGATACTAAAGTACACTACAATATCCCTGGACAGTGTTCAGCCAGCCTCTGCTTGAACAGATCTTTTGACAAGGACCTGATTACCTCCCAAGGCATTTCACAACAGCCTTTATTCTAATACTGAGTGGCTAATACCTTCCTGTCAGATCATTCTGGTTTCTCTCTTGAGGACGTGTGCTGTTAATGTGCAACCATAAAATAAGGTACCCAGAAATGAACACAATACTCTGGAACAATCATAGTCCTTATTCTGGACACTTTACTTCTATTAACAGAGCTCAAATCACACTGTGGACTCACATTGAACATTCTGTCAAATGAAACCCCCCCTGGTATTTTTCACGTTATTTGCTGTAAACCACATCACATCTAGCTACAATTACACTTATTTTTTGAATCATACGTGGATTTTTACACTTATTGATGTTCAACACATCTTGATCATTTAGTCCATCCTTTTAGTCTAATAACTATTTTCAATCTCTATTTTGAAAAAACACATTAGCTATACAATTTATTGCCAGCTATACGGATTTGCAAAGCAAGTCATCAATAGTTCATCCATGTTAATAAAAATGTTGAATGCGAAAATACTTCTCAGCTATTAAAAAAGGACTGAAATCCTGATAAATGCTACAACATGGATGGACCCTGAGAACATTATGCTTAATGAAATAAGCCAGACACAGAAGGAAAAATATCGTATGATTACACTTATATGAGGTACCAAGAATAGGCAAATTCATAGGAACAGAAAGAAGAGTAGAGATTACAAGGGGCTGGGGGAAGGGAAAGCTATTGTTTAATTGTTGGAGTATTTGGAGGGATGATGAAAAAGTTTTAGGTATAGCGATGATGTATTTAATGTTTCTGAATTGTACACTTACAAATGGTTAAAATAAATACTATGTTATGTATATTTTACCACAATAAAGAAAAAAAGGAATGAAGTATTGATACATGCTGAGTGAAAAAAAGCCCATTTTGAAAGGTTACATACCTCATAAGCCCATTTATACAACATTCCTGAAATGACAAACCTATAGAAATGGATAACAGATTAGTCATTGCCAGGGGTTAGGGAGTGGGGAGCAAAAAGATGGGTAGGATTTTAAAAGGACAAGAGGAAGGATCCTTGTGGTGATGGAACTGTTCTGTATCTTGACTGTGGTGGCAGATACAGAAGCCTACACACGTAATAAAATTCCATAGAACTAACGCACAGACACACAAATGAGTAGAAGTAAAACAGAAAATCTAATAAAATCTCGGGATTGTACTGATGTTAATATCCTGGTTGGGATATAGTACTACACTTTTGCAAAATGTTACCACTGGGGGGAAATGGGTAAAGGGCACGCTGGATCTCTCTGCAGTATTTCTTACAACTGCATGTGAACCTATAATTATCTCAAAATTAAAAGTTTAATTTGAAAAAATAAGTAAATTTTAAAATGCTGAACAGAAGATGAAAAGTATAGTGTCTGTCTATTGCTACCATGTTCCCACTGTCTGTTCTTATCATGGTCAGTACAACTAGAACATCCCACCATTAGACATATGCATTCTTTTTATCAGAATTCTTTGGGTTTAACTAGTTATAAGTCCACTTAATTATAAGAATGTAAAGTCCTCATTTTTTCCCATCTTGTTTACAAAGAAATTATTATAACTTTGGTTCAATATCCAATACCTTAACTTTAAATTTTTCAAAAATAACTTAGTAACTATACTATGTCTAAAGCACAGTGCTATCCAATATATTTCCAAGAGAAATATGTGAGCCACGTATACAATTTTAAATAGTCTAGAAGCTACATTAACAAAAGAAAGAAAACAGGTAAAATTAATTTTAATAAAATATTTTAACACAATATATCCAAAATGTTATCATTTCAACATCTAAATAATCTGATGTGTATTTTACACTTACAGCACATCTCAATTTGAACTAGGCAAATTTCAAGTAACCTGTGGCTAGTTACTACCACAATGGACAGCACAGACAAAGCATTTCACTCAACTACTAGTTTCACAACTCTATTTAGAAAGAACATTAGGGTACTCTGCAACTATTACTTCCTTCTTTAAAAAATATTTACAATTTTTTTTTTTTTTTTTTTGCCACACCGTGTGGCATGTGGGATCTTAGTTCCCCGACCAGGGATCGAACCCATGCCCCCTGCAGTGGAAGCACGGACTCCTAATCACTGGACCACCAGGGAAGTCCCTAATATATTTACAATTTTTTAAATCCATTTTTAATCATCTATTCTAGAATCCTGCCTGTGTCACTAATCTCTTTGGTCTGCAAATCTACTTTCTTCTCTTTCTCAGAAGAACCATCTTCAATTTTCCAGTATTTCTCTCATTTTCTAAGATTTCTCAGATAATTTCACACGTAAGTTATCTGTACCACAGATAACTTCATATGTAAGTTCTGACTACCATGTAGTTTATTTTTTTCTGGGATAACTCTATGCGCTCCTACAGGCTCTTCACTCTCCTCAGACTATCTTTTATTAGTGTCATTTTCATCCTTCAAGTCAAAGGAGGTTCTTTATCTGAAATGTGAATAAGAGGTAAGAAATCATGCTTTCATTGTCATCTGTTTTAACATCATTAAATATAAATAGCAATCCTATACTTACTTTTTCCTATTATTCCACAGTTTAAAAAATGTTTTTGTTGTTTTTGTCTGTTTAGACGCGTCATCTCATTTTGAGCTCATTCTGATAACAATCTAAAGTCACTCTTGATTGAATATCCTCCCCACTGGTCTTTTGTAAATGTCTGTTTTAGATCTGGGTAAAGCAAGAAATTTCTTTTGTAGTATGCATCAGTCTTTAAAGAGTCCTCTTCCAGTTCTTACTCATAATTTCCAATTAACATTGCTATTATTTACTTTTGAGGGATTCTTCTTTCCTTCTTGTACCACATTCTCATTTTAAGCCTCTGTTCACAGATTCCTATTTTTGAGTTATTTAAATGTAACTTTCAAAATAATTTCCCAAGTTTTCTTCAACAAGCACATTTTACCATTATAATAAAAAGTTAATAAAAAAAAAAAGTACGTTCAGATTTGCTTTGTCTACCTTCTGTGAAATTATATTATCAGAAAGTCTTGTCAAGATTGAGCTAAATAAGACTAAGACCATCTAAATCGAAACATATTATATAGCAGGTACCAACAACTGAGCACTAGCTTACGTGCTTTTCATACGTTGCCTCGACAACCTTACCAGGTAGATTTTATCCATCCCTTTTTATAGATGAGAAGACCAATGTTTAGTGAGATTAAGGTGGCTTGTCCAAGGTCAATCAAGGAGAAAATGGTAGATTTTGAAACCCAGTCTGGCACCAAAGCCTGTGTGAGCTCTCTCTACCTTTCCTTCAGTACTCTTTACAGATATTCTATTTATTTTTTCCCATTTAATACTAAACAGGCATAAGAGCTCTTACTGAAAGATTACACTCATTAAACCCACTAAATGTAGAGAAAAAAAAATCAAAAGGACGTTTTTGGTCTCATGGATGCTCTCTCCTGTAATTTAATCAAGCTGAGCCTCCATTTGCTACTACAAAAGATGGTACATATGATAGCTATATAAATCATTCTCACGGTCCAGTTAAACCAGTTATGAATTCTTTGAATACCCAAATTCATTTTGAGGGAGAGCAAAACAAACATAATCTAAATGTTACACACAAAACCTTGCAATACTAGGTACAAATGTTTCTTATATTCCTGGTGAGGGAATGTGCTGAAGGAGTGTGCCAGAAACCAACAGCATTTGTTTGACACATTTAGCAGTCATGCCTTCCTTGCTCAGTCAGATTCCCACAGGAATTAATGGGATTTAATTCAATTCACCGGATCCTATAACACTTGATCAAAATTTATAGTGCTTTATAATTTCTTCCATTTATCTGTCTGTACATCAACAATCTCCATTTTACTTTTTAAAAAACATGACTTACTCCCTTTATGACCAACACTTTAAAAAACTGAGACACTGAAAAGGACACATGACTGCCTTCTTTGAGAAAAGATTCTCTGAGTTATCAGTTTGAAAAATGAATGGATGATAGATTCATAATGAAGAAAAGCTTTAAAAAGGCATTCCTACTATTATGACTCAACAAGAGAAAAACAAACAACCCAAAGTAAAATTGTGCTAAGGATTGAATAGGCATTTCTCCAAAGAAGACATACAAATGGTTAATAAGCAAATGAAAGTATGTTCAACATCATTAGGTATTAGGGAAATGCAGATCAAAACCACAAAGAGATACCACTTCACACCCACTAGCATGGCTAAAATAAAAAAGTCAATAACGAGTGTTGGTAAAGATGCAGAGAAATTAGAACCTTCATAAATTGCTGTTGGGATTGTAAAATGGTGCAGCCTCTTTAGCAAATAGTTTGGCAGTTCCTCAAAAAATTAAACATAAAATTATCCTATGACCCTGCAATTCTACTCCCAGGTATATACCGAAATGAAAACATACATCCACAAAAAAACCTGTACAGGAATGGTCATAGCAGCATTATTCGTACTAGTCAAAAATGGAGGGCTTCCCTGGTGGCGCAGTGGTTGAGAATCTGCCTGCCAACGCAAGGGACACGGGTTCGAGCCCTGGTCTGGGAAGATCCCACATGCCGCGGAGCAGCTAGGCCCGTGAGCCACAATTACTGAGCCTGCGCGTCTGGAGCCTGTGCTCCGCAACAAGAGAGGCCACGGTAGTGAGAGGCCCGCGCAGCGTGATGAAGAGGGGCCCCCACTTGCCACAACTAGAGAAAGCCCTCGCACAGAAACAAAGACCCAACACAGCCATAAATAAATAAACTAAAAAAAAAAAAAAAAAAGAAATACAACCAAATTAATTAAAAAAAAAAATGGAAACAACCCAAACATCATTTAACTGATGGATAAATAAAATATGTATATCCACACAATGAACTATTATGGATTATATTATGCAATAAAAAGAATGAAGTATTGAAGTATGCTATAACGTGGATGAACTTTAAAAACATTATGTTAAGTGAAAGAAATCAGTTACAAAAGCCCATGCATTGTGTGATTTCATTTAAGTGAAATGTTCAGATTAGGAAAATCCGTAGATATAAGAAAGTTCATTAGTGATTACCAGGGGATGGATATAGGAGGGAACGGTCAGTGACTGCGAATGAGTACAAGATTTCTTTCTGTGGTGATGAAAATGTTCTGGAATTGGATAGTGCCGAACTCTGTGAATATACTTAAAACCACTGAACTGTATACAAAAGGTGAAAACTATGGTACGTAAATTATATCTCAAAAAAGCTGTCACTTAAAAAAAAAAGAGAGAGATCTCTATCATTTGACACTGAAGTTAAGGACAGCCATAGCCTCCCAATATCCATTCCACAGGTGCTCACTGACAAGAATACCAGACTGGAACAAAAGACTCTAAGTCTAAACGAGGTAGTAACTTTTGTTTTCTCACAGACTTGTTCTCTGTACATCTTTAATTATTAACATTTTTGGCCATTTAAAAAGGATGAGACAAATGATTTTTTTTTTCCTTTTAAATACTCTGAAGAGAAATAAATACAACCAAACATACCAGGAAAAAAAAAATCACAGCTGTTTTTTGAGCTCAGAAAAATGTCTTTAGACATTCTGCTCTAACTATACCTTTTCTGCCTTCTTTTAGACTGTATTCTTCTAATTGTCATTTCTAATAATGTCTGCTGGCCATATCCTGCAGGTACTTTCCAGAGAATGCATCCTTGTACAGTTTCTGAATATGACCTCCTTATCCTAAATATGCAGAAAGTTTTAACATAGTTTCAAAATGAGAAGATAAAATCTCTTTTCCTTGTGTGCATATCCCTTGGATTTTTCCAATACTACTTTTGTAAGATCATACAAGATAATGCATGTGAAAGTTCACGGTGGGCAATGTTAATTGCTGTAATGGCTGATGCCTCAATAACTATTTCACCTTTTCCCCATTGTGCAGTAGCAGTACCGTTTCTGAATTTGACCCTTGTGAGCTGTGATTAGCCTAAGCTAGTAGTTTTGAAACTGCCAGACATGACCTATTCAACTGTCAAAAAATCAGTTTAGTAGAGGGAGAACCAATTTAAAAAAAAAATAAGTGTAATACAAAAAATATCAGAGTTCATTGCGCAAAGTAAGGATACATATTATTTCATAGAATGATTGTTAACTTGTCTGTGTATGTGTATATGTGTGTGTACTGAATTTTGATGTAAAATATATTTCTTGTGGCTTGTAGTTGATTTCTTTTTAAAAAGGAGTCTAAAAAGCCGTTTTCTATCACTTCATTATATAATGCAATTCTTTAATAGGAAAGACCTGTCAGTACTATTTGGGGTTGGAGACTTTTGCTAATCTGAAGCAGTCACTAGAGCTAGTGCATTACAAGTAACTGTAACCACAAAACACTGTTCCTGTACATCAAGGGAAGAGGGATAAAGAAGCAATTTATTTCAAGGCCCACCGGCCTGGGGCACTGGAATGAAAACAGAAGGCTTAATCCCAATACTTACTGGCACATACTCTTTCTAGTATTTGTTATCTTTGCTTGAAACCTCATGCTGTTCTCCTCCTAAACAGTATATAAATAATTTCAGTCACTCCATGATATCCAACAGCTTATGGGGTTTAATAACACAGAAATCCCTTTCTTTTCTCCACATCTATAATTACAGCCCTACTCTCAACAGGACATCTCAGGGGAAGAAAAAGGAAGTAAGATGAGCATCTTCAAACTTCCATTAAAACAAAACCATCTCTCCATAATCTCACACTATAATCCCTTGCACTGAACACACTCCAGCAATATCAGCCATCCTTCTGTTCCTCTAATAGGCCAACCTCATTCACTATCTTGTGCCCCAGCCCTTCAACCTGATCCCAAACCAGGGCCTTTTCATTGTTCCCTCTACTGAAATATTCTTCAGCCTTATCATCACATGGATTTCTTCTTGTCATTTAGGTCTCAGCTTAAGTACCTTGACCCCAGAAAGACCTTCACTGTACTCAAATATAAATTAAACCTGCAACCCTCTCTACCGTATCAGATTCCCCGTGGTTTTTAACTACCTAGCACCTTTAAACACCTTCCACGTTTGGAGAATTTCTCATCTCATAAGTCCTGCCTCTCCACGTCAGAAGTCAGAAATTCACTTTCCCAGCCTCTCTTGCAAACAGGAAGCAGGTATGTGACCTATGTTCTGTCCATCAAACACATCCACATGACATTCCAATCACAAATATGATACAATGGAGACACCATGTTTTGGAATCCATTCTGAAGAACATTTCAGAGAAATATCAGCTTTCTTTCAGACACAGAATTGGCAAAGGTCCTGGCAGTTGCATCTCATACTCAGCATAGACAATGCAAATTCAAATACCTGTTCTCAGTGGCAAAAGCGGTAGAGTCACCAGTGGTATAATTTGGGCAATGTTCCTAGCTAAGTAGCGTCCCTCAACAGATGAATGGATAAAGAAGATGTAGTGTACACACACACACACACACACACACACACACACAATCAATGGAATATTACTCTGCCATAGAAAAGAATGAAATAATGCCATTTGCAGCAACATGGGTGGACCTAGAGATTATCATACTAAGTGAAGTAAGTCAGACAAAGAAAGACAAATATTGTATGTTATCATTTAGATGTGGAATCTAAAAATATGATACAAAGGAACTTATTTACAAAATAGAAATAGACTCACAGACGTAGAAACTTATGGTTACCCAAGGGGAAAGGGGGGAATAAATTTAGGGATTTGGGATTAACAGATACAAGCTACTATATATAAAATAAACAGCAAGGACTTACTATATACCATAGGGAACTATATTCAATATCTTGTAATAACCTATAATGAAAAAGAATCTGAAAAAGAATATATACATAGCTGAATCACTTTGCTATACACCTGAAGCACTGTAAATCAACTATACTTCAATTTTTAAAAATGGGAAAGAAATTTTTTTTTCTGTTTTAAATAACTAGAGGGGGTTCTGCCATTTGCAACTAAGGTATCAGATTCATTCCTCGTAAATGTTTTCATCAGATTCTTACTGTCTGCTATTTTCTTATTAATTATTTTATTTATTGGCTGCCTCTCCCCACAAGAATATAAACTCCATGAGGACAGGGACATCGTCTAGCTTGTTCATCCCCATATATCTAGTATTTAGAATAGTGCTGCACATACAAGAGGCATTCAATAAAAACTAAAAAACAAAACAAAACAAAAAACAAAAAAAACCTCTTTACTGCTACATAAATGCATAGTACTTGGGAACCAGTTTGAAGAAATTCAAAATATCAGTGCTATAGGAGTTAAGAGCTAAAAAGGATCAGTGTGGATTGGAGATGTCAGAGGCTTCATGAAGGAGCTGGCACCTGAGTACTGAAAAGATGGACTGTATCCATCTTTCTACAGGGGTGTAGAAGGGGAGATATATGACTTCTAAAGGATGAGAACAAATGAATAGCACTGGGAATGAGTGTGGCAAACATGAAATATGGAATTAAGGAAAAGTGTGTTGAGCTGGGGGGAAAATATCTTAGATATGCAAGATAGGCAATATTATGAATGGCTCTGAATGCCAGGCTTGGGGAATGGTATATTTGATGATGTTTCAAGAACACTAATCCTCAATGAGCATTTTCATCTATTCTTTATTCTAGATGTTATCAGCTGTGTAAAACTACAACAGCTACCCACACATTTTCTACAGCATTCCCTTTATGAACATTGGTGCTCTATATTTATCTGTTCAAGCTGAGAGACTACCAGAGAAAGAGATTCTTTAATTAATCCTCCTGTAACCAAGCGAATACCCAATTTAAACATAAAAATCTATTACCAAAATGGCCTTTATTTCCCAACCTCATCCCCAGAGTCAGATTTTAAAAACTGTCTCAATTCCATTTACTCTCTAGTCTATTAGACTATTACACTGGTACCAAGTACATGAACTAGAGCTTTGAGTAGGGAATTTTATTTTGTATTAAAGCAACACAGCCACCCAGAACACAGAAATACAATCAGTTTTATAAGGATAACTCTTCAGATAAAGTCTTTTAAGAATCCAGCAAATCCTATAACTAACAACTAAAAAAAGGCTACATAATTATATTTTACGGTCTTCCATGAATCAGCAGGGACCTTAGAAAGACTCTCTTACATAGTTGGTTTTAGAAAACAATCTGACAGTAATAATTAAATATTACTAAATATACATATATCATACGTATACATTCTTTAAACCAGCAATCCCACTCCTGATTGCTGAGGAGTGGGAAGTCCTGAATGTGGGACTTCCCTGGTGGCGCAGTGGTTAAGAATCCGCCTGCCAATGCAGGGCACATGGGTTCAAGCATGGGTTCGAGCCCTGGTCCGGGAAGTTTCCACATGCCGCAGAGCAACTAAGCCCGTGCGCCACAACTACTGAGCCTGCAATCTAGAGCCCGCGAGCCACAACTACTGAGCCCGTGTTCCACAACTACTGAAGCTCACGCACCTAGAGCCTGTGCTCCGCAACAAGAGAAGCCACCGCAATGAGAAGCCCGCGCACCACAATGAAGAGTAACCCCTGTTTGCCACAACTAGAGAAAGCCCAAGTGCAGCAACGAAGACCCAATGCAGCCAAAAATAAATAAATAAATTTATTTAAAAAGAAAAAAAAGAGGGCTTCCCTGGTGGCGCAGTGGTTGAGAATCTGCCTGCCAATGCAGGGGACACAGGTTCAAGCCCTGGTCTGGGAAGATCCCACATGCCGCGGAGCAACTAGGCCCGTGAGCCACAATTACTGAGCCTGCGCGTCTGGAGCCCGTACTCCGCAACAAGGCCGCGATAATGAGAGGCGTGCGCACCGCGATGAAGAATGGCCCCCACCTGCCGCAACTAGAGAAAGCCCTCGCACGGAAACGAAGACCCAACACAGCCAAAAATAAATAAATAAATAAATAAATAAATAAATAAATAAATAAATAAATAAATAAATAAAATGGGAGGAGTCATTGTATGCATTTCATAGAGTTATTGTGAAGTGGATGTGAGTTACTGCATGTAGATTTCTTTAAAAAAATAAAATAAATGTGCCACAAAAGATGAATACTACAATGTTCACAGCAACAAAAATGGGAAACAAAGTAAATGTTCATGGGCAAGGAATTAACTAAATAAACAATGGTACCAGCTGCACCAGGGAGTAATCTCATATATAATGCCATATTTTATATACCCATTAAATGAATGACTTAGAGCCACACTAATTGACTTAGAGGAAGTTCTACTAATTATTACTGAGCGAGAAAAACAAGATACAGAAAAGAAGGCATAATATGATCCAATTTTATAAAACAAAGTTAAATGAAAAACACTAAATACATGCATGTAGGAGAGTGTGTGTGTATGGATAGGTAGGTAGACAAGAAAGAGATAGGATAAAGATTCAAGTACGGAGAAAAATAAGGAAGGATAAATACTCATGGTTACCTTGGAGCAAAATGGAACAAAAAGAGAGAAAGGAAATTAGGCAAGAAAGGAGAAAAGAAATAAATTCACAGTTATATAAAAATATATGTAGACATTGAAATTAATATCTTTAAAATAAAAACAATATGGAAATTTAAAAGAAGCGTTTTTAGAAAGCAGCTAATCTAACCTTCCTGATCATCCAAACATTCATTTATTCAACACTAAGTGCCTATTTTGTGCAATGAACAGGAACAAGGGTTGGTATCTCCTTTCCAGTAACAGATCTAATAACAAAGAATCCAGCTAGTCCCAAGGATACCCATTCAGTGTTAAAGCTGACATAATCAAAGAAAATTCTTGCATGTGTTTAGCTGAAATTTGCTTCTCCATAAGGAGAAGGAACGAATCTAATCTAACCTCCATGCACATAATTGTCTTCAGATATTTTAAGGACTAATATTTTATTCACTCAGCAACTACAGGTAGCTCCCTACTTTCATACATAATACAGACCTTAAAATGTGCCTAGAAGTTGAATGTGTAGATTCAGACTTAAGGGATTTAAATGATAAAAAAAAAAAAAAAAAATGACGAACTAAAAAAAAAAAAAAAAAAAGGAGCTCCTATTAAATCACAAAGAAAAAGACCAATATCACTATAATACTTAATAAATTGGAGATCTGGTGCACAGAGAAACAAACAAACAAAAAACAGTTCTTTAAATAATGCTCAACTTCACTTACTTAATGCAAATTAAATATACATTGAGGTACCATTTTTTCACCAAAGAGCTCCTGTTAAATCACAAAGAAAAAGACCAACATCACTATAAGACTTAAGAAATAGGATACGTGGTGCACAGACAAAAACAAAAACATAAACAGTTCTTTAAATAGATGTTCAGGAACTTCCCTGGCAGTCCAGTGGTTAAGACTTTGCCTTCCAATGCAGGGGATGCAGGTTCAATCTCTGGTCAGGGAGCTAAGATCCCACATGCCTCACAGCCAAAACACCAAAACATAAAACAGAAGCAATATTGTAACAAATTCAATAAAGACTTTAAAAGTGGTCTATGTCAAAAAAAAAAAAAAAGTGGTCTATGTCAAACCAATCTTTAAAAAAAAAAATAGATGTTCAACTTCAGTCACTTGATGCAAATTAAATATACACTGAGGTACCGATGTATATTTAGACACAGTTTGGTGTTGTTATCGAAAGTTGGTAACACTTTACAGGGGCAAAGATGTAAGCAGACAGTAATTCTCATACCTTCTGCTTTTAGGAACACATTCTATAATCTCACACAGGAGCAATGATGAATGCACAAAGTTATTTACTATAGCAATGCAAATAATAGCAAAAAAACTGGAAACAAATGTATAACAGAGGGAACTAATTTTTTTTTAGTACAAGTACACACCTACATGAAAGAATCCCAAGCTATAAAAACACCAGATAGCAATTCTAAAAGAAGAGTTTATATGATGATTATTTCTTTTTTTTCTTTTTTTTTTTAATTTATTTGGTTGCACCGGGTCTTAGTTGCGGCAGGCGGGTGCATTAGTTGCAGCACATGGGCTCCTTAATTGTGGCACATGGGCTCCTTAGTTGTGGCATGCAAACTCCCAGTTGTGGCATGCATGTGGGATCCAGTTCCCTGACCAGGGATCGAACTCCTGCTCCCTGCATTGGGAGCGCAGAGTCCTATCCACTGCACCACCAGGGAAGTCCCTATACAATGATTATTTCTTAATATTCTTTTTTTTTTAATATAGTCAATTTACAATATTGTGTCAGTTTCAGGTGTACAGCAGAGTGATTTTTTTGTAGATTATATTCCATTATAGGTTATTACATGATATTGAGCATAATTCCCTGTGCTATACAGTAAATCCTTCTTGCTTATCTATTTTATGTACAGTAGTTTGTATCTGTTAATCCCATACTAATTTGTCCCTTCCTGCCCCTCCCGTTTGGTAACTATAAATTTGTTTTCTATGTCTGTGAGTCTATTTCTGTTTTGTAAATAAGTTCCTTTGTATCATATTTTTAGATTCCTCATCTAAATGATATCATATATTTGTCTTTCTCTGTCTGACTTACTTCCTTAGTCTGATAATCCCTAGATCCATCCGTGTTGCTTCAAATGGCATTATTTCATTCTTTTCTATGGCAGAGTAATATTCCATTGATGTGTGTGTGCATGTGTGTGTGTATGTGTGTGTTTCACATCTTTATCGGTTCATCTGTCAGTGGATGCTTAGGTTGCTTCCATGTCTTGGCTATTGTAAACAGTGCTGCTATGAACACTGGGGTGCATATATCTTTTCAAATGGTTTTCATTTTTTCTGTTTATATGCCCAGGAGTTGGATTGCTGGATCATATGGTAGTTCTATTTTCAGTTTTGTAAGGAGCCTCCATACTGTTTTCCACAGTGGCTGCACCAATTTACATTCCCACTAACAGTGTTTGAGCGTTCCCTTTTCTCCACATCTTCTCCAGCATTTATTATTTGCAGATTTTTTTAAAATTTTTAATTTATTATTTATTTATTATTTTTATTTTTGGCTGTGTTGGGTCTTCGTTTCTGTGTGAGGGCTTTCTCCAGTTGTGGCGAGTGGGGGCCACTCTTCATCGCGGTGCGTGGGCCTCTCACTATCGCGGCCTCTCTTGTTGCGGAGCAGAGGCTCCAGATGCTCAGGCTCAGTAGTTGTGGCTCACGGGCCCAGTTGCTCCGCGGCACATGGGATCCTCCCAGACCAGGGCCCGAACCCGTGTCCCCTGCATTGGCAGGCAGATTCTCAACCACTGCGCCACCAGGGAAGCCCTATTTGCAGATTTTTTGATGACAGCCATCCTGACTGGTATGTGTGGCTTTGCTTTGCATTTCTCTAATTAGCAATGTTGAGGATCTTTTCATGTGCCTCTTGGCCATCTGTACGACTTCTTTGGAAAATGTCTATTCAGGTCTTCTGTTCATTTTTTGATTGGGTTGTTTGTCTCTTTTGAGTTGTATGAGCTGTCTGTATATTTTGGATATTAACCCCTTGTTGGTCGCATCATTTGCAAACATTTTCTCCCATTCCATAGGCTGTCTTTTCCTTTCATTGATAGTTTCCTTTGCAGTGCAAAAGCTGTTAAGTTTAATTAGGCCCCATTTGTTTATTTTTGCTTTTATTTCTTTTGCCTTGGAGGCTGATCTAAGAAAATATTGCTATGATTTATGGTAAAGAATGTTTTGCCTATGTTCTCTTCTAGCAGTTTTATGGTGTCATGTCTTACATTTAGGTCTTTAAACCATTCTGAGTTTATTTACAAAGTATACTGTGTGAGGGGATGTTCTAATTTCATTGTTTTACATGCAGCTGTACAGCTTTCCCAACACCACTTGCTGAAGAGATTGTCTTTTCTCCATCGTATATTCTTGCCCCCTTTGTCATAGATTAATTGACCATAGATGTGTGGGTTTATTTCTGGGATCTCTATTCTATTCCATTGATCTTTGTGCCTGTTTTTGTATCAATACCACATTGTTCTGATTACTGTAGCTCTGTAGTATAGTCTGAAGTCTGGAAGGGTTATACCTCCAGGTTTGCTCTTTTTTCTCAGGATTGCTTTAGCAATTCTGGGTCTTTTGTGGTTCCATATAAATTTCAGAATTATTTGTTCTAGTTCTGTGAAAAATGTCATGGGAAATTTGATAGAGATTGCATTAAATATGTAGATTGCTTTGGATAGTATAGCCATTTTAACAATGTTAATTCTTCCAATCCAAGAGCACTGGATATCTTTCCATTTCTTTGAATCATCTTCAATTCCCTTTATCAGTGTTTTATAGTTTTCAGCATATAGGCCTTTCACCTCCTTGGTTAAGTTTATTCCTAAGTTTTTTGTTTTGTTTTGTTTTGTCTTGTTTTGATGCAATTTTAAATGGGATGGTTTTTTCACTTTTTCTTTTCTGCTACCTTGCTGAAATCATTTATTAGTTCTAATAGTTTTTGTACGGAAATTTTAGCATTATCTATATTGAGTATCATGTCATCTGCAAATAGTGACAGTTTTACCTCTTGCTCTCAGTTTGGATACCTTTTATTTCTTTCTCTTGTCTGACTGTTGTGCCCAGACTTCCAACACTATGTTAAATAGAAGCAGTGAGAGTGGGCATCCTTGTCTTATTCGTGAATTTAGTGGGGAGGCTTTCAGTTTTTCACCATTGAGTGTGACGTTGGCTGTGGGTTTGTCATAAATGGCCTTTATTATTATGTTGAGATACGTTCTCTCCATACCCACTTTGAGTTTATTTCTTAATGTTCTTGATTACCAAATCTATAGACAGAAGGATAAGCTTTCCAACAGCCACAGAGGAACCTGACAGTCTTTTTTTTTTTTTAACCTGACAGTCTTTACTAAAATAGCAAAAGGTTTCAGAAGACAGCATCTCAAACAGATGGACTTTTAAAGATGCTTTAAATAACTTTATTGTAATTTGTGGCTGTTACTTTTGAGTGTATAAGAATGTGGTCAGGACAGTAACCAATTCTGTTCACACAGTAACACACAACAGAAGGATCATCACAGGGGTGTTTTTGTTGTTATTGTTTTCAATTTTCCTGAAACTTTTTTCAAGGGGAAAGAATGTTTATTCTTTAAAATTCTCAGTGTCTTACAGTTTTCTGCATACAGGTCTTTTGTCTCCTTAGGCAGGTTTATTCCTAGGTATCTTATTCTTCTTGTTGCAATGGTAATGGGAGTGTTTCCTTAATTTCTCTTTCAGATTTTTCATCATTAGTGTATAGGAATGCAGGAGATTTCTGTGCATTAATTTTGTATCCTGCTACTTTACCAAATTCATTGATTAGCTCTAGTAGTTTTCTGGTAGCATCTTTAGGATTCTCTGTGTATAGTATCATGTCATCTGCAAACAGTGACAGTTTTACTTCTTCTTCTCCGATTTGGATTCCTTTTATTTCTTTTTCTTCTCTGATTGCTGTGGCTAACACTTCCAAAACTATGTTGAATAATAGTGGCGAGAGTGGAAAACCTTGTCTTATTCCTGATCTTAGAGGAAATGGTTTCAGTTTTTCCCCACTGAGAATGATGCTGGCTGTGGGTTTGTCATATACGGCCTTTATTATGTTGACATAAGTTCCCTCTATGCCTACTTTCTGGAGAGTTTCTATCATAAATGGGTGTTGAATTTTGTCAAAAGCTTTTTCTGCATCTATAGAGATGATCATATGGTTTTTATTCTTCAATTTGTTAATATGGTGTATCACATTGATTGATTTGCGTATATTGAAGAATCCTTGCATTTCTGGAATAATCCCCACTTGATCATGGTGTATGATCCTTTCAATGTGCTGTTGGATTCTGTTTGCTAGTATTTTGTTGAGGATTTTTGCATCTATGTTCATCAGTGATATTGGCCTGTAGTTTTCTTGTTTTGTGACATCTCTGTCTGGTTTTGGTATCAGGGTGATGGTGGCCTCATAGAATGAGTTTGGGAGTGTTCCTCCCTCTGCTATATTTTGGAAGAGTTTGAGAAGGATAGGTGTTAGCTCTTCTCTAAATGTTTGATAGAATTCACCTGTGAAGCCATCTGGTCCTGGGCGTTTGTTTGTTGGAAGATTTTTAATCCCAGTCTCAATTTCAGTGCTTGTGATTGGTCTGTTTATATTTTCTATTTTTTCCTGGTTCAGTCTCAGAAGGTTGTGCTTTTCTAAGAATTTGTCCATTTCTTCCAGGTTGTCCATTTTATTGGCATATAGTTGCTTGTAGTAATCTCTCATGATCCTTGTGTTTCTGCAGTGTCAGTTGTTACTTCTTTTTCATTTCTAATTCTGCTGATTTGAGTCTTCTCCCTCTTTTTCTTGATAAGTCTGGCTAATGGTTTAACAATTTTGTTTACCTTCTCAAAGAAACAGCTTTTAGTTTTACTGACCTTTGCTATCGTTTCCTTCATTTATTTTTCATTTATTTCTGATCTGATCTTTATGATTTCTTTCCTTCTGCTAACTTTGGGGTTTTTTTGTTCTTCTTTCTCTAATTGCTTTAGGTGTAAGGTTAGGTTGTTTGAGATGTTTCTTGTTTCTTGAGTTAGGATTGTATTGCTATAAACTTCCTTCTTGGAACTGCTTTTGCTGCATCCCATAGGTTTTGGGTCATCGTGTTTAAACTGTCATTTGTTTCTAGGTATTTTTTAATTTCCTCTGATTTCTTCAGTGACCTCTTGGTTATTTAGTAGCATATTGTTTAGCCTGTGTTTGTATTTTTTACAGATTTTTTCCTGTAATTGATATCTAGTCTCATAGCGTTGTGGTCGGAAAAGATACTTGATACGATTTCAATTTTCTTAAATTTACCAAGGCTTGATTTGTGACCCAAGATATGATCTATCCTGGAGAATGTTCCATGAGCACTTGAGAAGAAGGTGTATTCTGCTGTTTTTGGATGGAATGCCCTAGAAATATCAGTTAAGTCCGTCTTGTTTAAGGTACCATTTAAAGCTTGTGTTTCCTTATTTATTTTCATTTTAGATGATCTGTCCATTGGTGAAACTGGGGTGTTAGAGTCCCCTACTATGATTGTGTTACTGTCGATTTCCTTTTTTATGGTTGTTAGCACTTGCTTTATGTATTGGGGTGCTCCTATGTTGGGTGCATAAATATTTACAATTGTTATATCATCTTCTTGGATTGATCCCTTGATCATTAT
Source organism: Balaenoptera physalus (assembly GCF_965194825.1). Taxonomy (NCBI): domain Eukaryota; kingdom Metazoa; phylum Chordata; class Mammalia; order Artiodactyla; family Balaenopteridae; genus Balaenoptera; species Balaenoptera physalus. The sequence continues at coordinate 84,284,093 of NC_138893.1, forward strand.
GTTGTGTCCTTCTTTGTCTCTTGTAATAGTCTTTATTTTAAAGTATATTTTGTCTGATATGAGAATTGCAACTCCAGCTTTCTTTTGATTTCCATTTGCATGGAATATCTTTTTCCATCCCCTCACTTTCAGTCTGTATACGTCCCTAGGTCTGAAGTGGGTCTCTCATAGACAGCATATATATAGGTCTTGTTTTTGTATCCATTCAGCCAGTCTATATAGTACCAAATGTAAAATAGATAGCTAGTGGGAAGCAGCTGCATAGCACAGGGAGATCAGCTCGGTGCTTTGTGACCACCTAGAGAGGTGGGATAGGGAGGGTGGGAGGGAGACTCAAGAGGGAGGAAATATGGGGATATATGTATATGTATAGCTGATACACTTTGTTATAAAGCAGAAACTAACTAACTCCATTGTAAAGCAATTATACTCCAATAAAGATGTTAAAAAATAATAATAATAAAATTCTCAAATGTGCCATCAACAAAATCTATTTTGAAAATTGTATTATAAACACAAGCAATGTACAGCCACTCTTTGGAGTATTATGCTGTCATTAAATGTTCATGACAAGTTTGTTAAATATTTGGTAAAAGGCTAAGCAAAGGAAGCAGAATATAGTTACATACTTTTATGTTGTATATAAAGATCAATGATTCTTTCATCAGAGTCAAGATGAACTCCATAAAAAAATGTGTGGGAGCTTCCCTGGTGGCGCAGTGGTTAAGAATCCGCCTGCCAATGCAGGAGACACAGGTTAGAGCCCTGGTCCAGGAAGATCCCACCTGCTGCAGAGCAACTAAGCCTGTGCACCCCAACTACTGAGCTTGCGCTCTAGAGCCCGCAAGCCACAACTACTGAGTCCGCGTGCCACAACTACTGAAGCCCGTGCAACTAGAGCCCATGCTCCGCAATAAGAGAAGCCACCACCATGAGAAGCCTGCGCACCGCAACGAAGAGTAGCCCCCACTTGCCACAACTAGAGAAAAACCTGCACGCAGCAATGAAGACCCAATGCAGCCAAAAATTTAAAAAAAAAAAAAAGTCTGGAAGGAAATACATAAAAATGTTCACAGTGATTGTCTCTCAGTAGTATTTTCTTCTTCCTCCCATTTTTCTGTATATCTCAATTGTTATATAATAGATACAAGCTTTTAAAATGGATAATAATTCTGACTGTGTTAGAAAAAATAAGAATCACAGCATCAGACACAGGAACAGAAAACTAAGTTTATCTCTGTTCTCTCTGACAAATTTGGCAATTATTAAAAATGTTGTTATTAAAAAAATCTGTATCTCTGTACCTTTCCCTCAATTTTGCTATGAATCTTAAACTGCTCTAAAAACAGTCTTAATTTTTTTTAAAAACTCCAGAAGATAAACATTTTCTGAAGACAAAAGTGACAGAACAAAGGAAGTTAAGCATTCATAAAAGAAAGGGGGCTTTTTCTCCAATGTTCAAAAGTCTGTAGGAAAGAAATACTGCAAATTTTATTTGGTGTCACTCAAGAAAGTAACACATACACTCATAAAGAAAACCAGACTTTTTCTTCATTTCTTAATTGTCTGCCAAGAAGCGACAGCTTTTAGTTCAAGTCATCCTTTTCTCTGACCTCTGTGAATCAAACCCCCAAACAAAAATGGGTTAATATGGTTACACCCAAAAGATTAATTTGAAAAAAGTAACTCTGGCTATCATGTTTTCAATTCTTACTGCACTGGAATTTTACTTGTAAAAATACTTAAGTGTAAAAGAAAGAAAGAAAGAAAGAAAACTCTGGTTAGTAACTACAGTTCAATCTTGCCACCTCAATGTAATGTTTGTCTTTGCCTAGACTAAGTCAAGTGGAAGGTTGAATTCCACTTCAGCATAAAAAACAGGCAGCAACTGACATCAAGAGGAAAAGGCAGCATCTAGTTCATGAGAAGTCATACACCTGCTAAATTATAATAAACTCAGTATGCTAAACTGGTCTATAAATCAATATTTATACATAAAAATGTCCCCATAAACCCATTTTAATCTTTGAATAAAGTGTACAAATTCCATTTTCTCATTACTTATCACAGATATTCAAACTCACAATGATATTGTTATGAGATTAACACACTACCAAATATACAGTTTTCCATAAATATTGTTGCATTCCTCATAAGGAGCTTAAGTAAACAGCAATTTCGAGTTGCAATTACCAGTGACAGGCCCAAACTGATTTGTTTATATGTATTTCAGATATTTTCATTTCAACCAAAATGAAATGCTTCATTTTCAGTCTCAACAGCAAATATAACCATTATCCCCACCTACAGAAAACACTGCCTAGAAAAAGCAATAATGCATCACTACAGGATGGCATCAGACAGGTACAGAAACACTGCAGTGTATTTTGGAAATCATCTCAGGACAACCAATAAAATAAAAATTAAAAATTCATTCCATACAAAGGATGTTCCCAGATGGGAAAATACACACACTCAATTTACATCTTTAAAAGAAGTACATATTAACTCATTCAACAACTTTTTGAGTGCCTATGTGTTAGGCATTCTTTTGGGTGCTAACAATTATATAGTGATGAAAATGCTCCTGCTCTAATGAAAGGTATAGGAAGGGAAAGCAAGTAATACATAAACATATTATATGTTGGAAGTGCTAAGAAAAATAAAGCAGAGTAGTGGAGAAAGAGAGTGGTGAGTAGATGTAGGGGAAAGACTACACATTTACATAGGAAGATCACAGAAAATATCTGAGTACACTTGAGAGAGAAAAAAAAATAAGCAAACCTGCATGCATTCAGGAGAAGAGCATTCTAACTAAGAAAACTACAAATTCAAAGATCCTGTGAGGTGGGTGCATGTCTGGCATGTTTGAGGAACAGTAAGGAGGGCAGTATCACAAGAATGGAGTGGGTAAGGGGGAAAGAAACAGCAGCTGGGGATGAGACGGGGAACCAAATGTTCAGCAGTGGTAAGATGGAGCTTGCTGGAACCAGCTGAAGAGCAGACTGTTATACATTCTAGAACTTTGAATCCCATAGTGGGAACAATTATAGCACAGAAATAGGCGTATGCTACAAATCAGAAGCTTTGCCTTCTCCAGAGATCCATTTTATCAGCACACTCCTGCCTGGAGGCCACTTAACATACTTTGTCTTTCACTCTGAGTGAGATCTGAAGCTGTTGGAATGGTTGTCTTCTGCCTGGTGTCATCACTTCCACTGCCTGAGTTCTGACCACGGAAAACAAAAGGCAAAAGCAGGGAGGCTAATTTGGAGGCTGTTGTTATAATCTAGGTGAGACATTTTGGTGGTCTAAAACAAAATGCCAGTGGTGAGACAATGAGAAGAAGTCAACCTAAGTGTTCATCAACAAATGAATAAAGAAGATATGGCATATACATACAATGGAATATCATTCAGCCGTAAAAGAATGAAATTTTCCCATTTGCAACAACATGGATAGACCTAGAGGCTAGTATGCTTAGTGAAGTAAGTCAGACAGAGAAAGACAAATACTGTATGTTTTCACTTATAAGTGGAATCTAAAAAATAAAACAAATGAACAATTATAACAAAACAGAAATAGACTGACAGATACAGAGAACAAACTTGTGGTTACTAGTGGGGAGAGGGTTGGGGTGAGGGGCAAAATAGGGGTAGGGAGTTAAGAAGTACAATTATTAAGTATAAAATAAATAAGATATAATGATGTAATGTACAGAACAGGGAATATAGCCCATATTTTATAATAACTCCAATCACAATGAATGAATTCCAAACAATGAATCACTATGAATCACTATGTTGTACACCTGAAACTAATATAATATTGTATGGCAACTACACTTCAATTTAAAAAAAAAAAGTCAGGGCTTCCCTGGTGGCGCAGTGGTTAAGAATCCGCCTGCCGATGCGGGGGACACGGGTTTGAGCCCTGGTCCCGGAAGGCCCCACATGCCACGGAGCAGCTGGGCCCGTGAGCCACAATTACTGAGCCTGCGCGTCTGGAGCCTGTGCTCCGCAACAAGAGAGGCCACGATAGTGAGGCCCGCGCACTGCGATGAAGAGTGGCCCCCACTTGCCACAACTGGAGAAAGCCCTTGCACAGAAATGAAGACCCAACACAGCCATAAATAAATAAATAAATAAAAATTTTTTTTAAAAAGTCAAACTCTTGATATGAAGAGCAGTTCTGATGTGAATCAGCATGTGACAATAGTTATCAAGCTTCCTGCTTACAAATCAGTGATATGTAGCTCTAAGTTAAACACGTCATTCCTGGTTCTGAATTAAGAAACACAAACAACTAAGACAGAGTCTTAGATTAGATGTACATTATATATCTTCAGCTATTAACAATTCTATTATCATTTCAAATGATCAACACATACACTTATTGTTATATACTGCAGGGGATATAAAAAACCCTATAATCCAAGCCCTCAACCTCAAGGAGGTTAAAAATCTAAAGACTAAACTAAATCATTCATATATGAAAAAATACAGATTCAAGGCAATAAAAGTAAAACAATATGTGGTCAGGCTAGTGAGTATTCTATAAACTGCCAGGAGGCAGGGAGGGAAAAAAAAAATCACTGAACAGATGGAACTTGAGCTAGGCACTGAAGGATGAATAGAATGAGACTGTGAGAGAGGGAAGAAAGGAACAAGCAAGGGCCTTCCAAGCTGTGGATCTGCAAAGTGAAAGAGCTAGGATGAAGGTGGAAATGTACTTGGTGGTTAGGGATGGGTCTACTCAAGGCATTCAGGAGACAGAAGTTACAACCATAACTTGTACTAGCTTGGGCATGTTATTTGGAACCCTCCACCTCTATTTCCTCAACAGTGGTAATTACAGTACCTACTTTATAGGAATAAATTAAATAAAACTATGCATGTATGGTGCTTCACACAACCTGGAAGTTAATAAGCAATCACTGGTTATCAAAACAACATTATTATTAGAGGTGGAAAGATAGACTGGAACTCAATTTTAGAAGGTCCTGAATATCAGACTAAGGAATTTGTACTAAATCCTAAAGGTGGTGTCAACCAAAAGTTTTGTGGGAGGAAATGCTGATTGACTGCAGAGGAAACACTGAAAGTTTAGATGCTATTTAGACAAAAGTCCAGACACACGATAAGAGTTTAAATGCAAGTAAGGATAGTGATAATGGGAACACAAAGTACAAGATAAGTGAGATGAGAAAGGTAGACTCCAACTAAGATTTAGTTACCAAATAAAAGGATGGGATACAGATATAGATATTACAGGTTTAGTTCCAGACCACCACAATAAAGCAAACATTGCAATAAAGTGAGTCACATGAATTTTCTGGTTTCCCAGTGCATCTGAAAGTTCTCTTTACTGTACTGTTAAGCGTGCAATAGCTTTATGTCTAAAAAAAATGGACATACCTTACTTTAAATATACTTTATTGCTAAAAAATGCTAACCATCATCTGAGCCTTCAGCCAGTCATAGTAGTAACATCAAAGATCACTGATCACAGATCACCATAACAAATATAATAATGAAAAAGTTTGAAATATTGCAAGAATTACCAAAAAGTGACACAGAGACATGACGTGAGCAAACGCTCTCAGAAAAATGGTGCTGATAGACTTGCTCAACGCAGGGTTGCCACAGACCTTCAGTTTGTAAAACACGCAATATCTATGAAGCACAATAAAGCAAGGTAAAATGAGGTATGCAGTACTGAACTGCACACTTAAGAAACAGTTAAGAAGGTAAATTGTGTGTTATGTGTATTTCAACCACAATTTTCTTAAGAGTAAGAAAGGGGTGCAAAGGAAAAAGGAAGAGCCAAAAAATAATTGTAATTCAACTAACTGGAAGAACAAAAGGTACCAATAAGAAAAAAACAGTAAAGTCAAGAAAAGGGGTGCCATTTGGGAAAAGGACTCTACACATTCTGTTTAGGTTTGAAAGCTCACTCACTGATCTAACGACAATCAGAGAGAAGGAGAAATTCCAGCATGTATAAACACACCAATACACCCAAGTCACAACTACTTGGCTTATAAGTCTTTTCCATAATAAAGAATGGACGGACAAGCCTCATCCACCAGAGGGCAGACAGCAGAAGCAAGAAGAACTACAATTCTGCAGCCTGTGGAACGAAAACGACATTCACCCCAGAAAAACAAGTGAATGAAGTGGAGATAGGCAACCTTCCAAAAAAAGAACTCAGAATAATGATAGTGAAGATGATCCAGGACCCCGGAAAAAGAATGGAGGCAAAGATCGAGAAGATGCAAGAAATGTTTAACAAAGACCTAGAAGAATTAAAGAACAAACACCTAGAAGAATTAAAGAACAAACAAACAGAGATGAACAATACAATAACTGAAATGAAAAATACACTAGAAGGAATCAATAGCATTATAACTGAGGCAGGAGAATGGATAAGTGAACTGGAAGACAGAATGGTGGAATTCACTGCCATGGAACAGAATAAAGAAAAAAGAATGAAAAGAAATGAAGACAGCCTAAGAGACCTCTGGGACAACATTAAACGCAGCAACATTTGCGTTACACGGGTCCCAGAAGGAGAAGAGAGAGAGGAAGGACCTGAGAAAATATTTGAAGAGATTATAGTCAAAAACTTCTCTAACATGGGAAAGGAAATAGCCACCCAAGTCCAGGAAGTGCAGAGTCCCAGGCAGGATAAACCCAAGGAGAAACACACCAAGACAGAAAGTAATCAAACTGACAAAAATTAAAGACAAAGAAAAATTATTAAAAGCAACAAGGGAAAAACGACCAGTAACATACAAGGGAACTCCCATAAGATTAACAGCCGATTTCTCAGCAGAAACTCTACAAGCCAGAAGGGAGTGGCACGATATATTTAAAATGATGAATGGGAAGAACCTACAACCAAGATTACTCTACCTGGCAAGGATCTCACTCAGATTCGACAGAGAAATCAAAAGCTTTACAGATAAGCAAAAGCTAAGAGAATTCAGCACCACCAAACCAGTTCTACAACAAATGCAAAAGGAACTTCTCTAAGTGGGAAACACAAGAGAAGAAAAGGACCTACAAAAACAAACCCAAAACAATTAAGAAAATGGTAACAGGAACATATATATGGATAATTACCTTAAATGTAAGTGGATTCAATGCTCCAACCAAAAGACAGAGGCTTGCTGAATGGATACAAAAACAAGACCCATATATATGCTGTCTACAAGAGACCCACTTCAGAACTAGGGACACATACCGACTGAAAGTGAGGGGATGGAAAAAGATATTCCATGCCAATGGAAATCAAAAGAAAGCTGGAGCAGCAATACTCATATCAGATAAAATAGACTTTAAAATAAAGAATCTTATGAGAGACAAGGAAGGACACTACATAATGATCAAGGGATCAATCCAAGAAGAAGATATAACAATTATAAATATATATGCACCCAACATAGGAGCATCTCAATACATAAGGCAACTGCTAACAGCTATAAAAGAGGGAACCAACAGTAACACAATAATAGGGGGGACTTTAACACCTTACTTACTCCAATGGACAGATCATCCAGACAGAAAATTAATAAGGACACACAAGCTTTAAATGACACAATAGAGCAGATAGATTTAACTGATATTTATAGGACATTCCATCCAAAAACAGCAGATTACACTTTCTTCTCAAGTGCACACGGAACATTCTCCAGGATAGATCACATCTTGGGTCACAAATCAAGCCTCGGTAAATTTAAGAAAACTGAAATCATATCAAGCATCTTTTCCAACCACAACACTATGAGATTAGAAATCAACTACAGGGAAAAAAACGTAAAAAACACAAACACATGGAGGATAAACAATACATTATTAAATAACCAAGAGATCAGTGAAGAAATCAAAGAGGAAATCAAAAAATACCTAGAGACAAATTACTACAAAACCCCGATGATCCAAAACCTACAGGATGCAGCAAAAGCAGTTCTGAGAGGGAAGTTTATAGCAATACAATCCTACCTCAAGAAACAAGAAAAATCTCAAATAAACAATCTAACCTTACACTTAAAGGAACTAGAGAAAGAAGAACAAACAAAACCCAAAGTTAGTAGAAGGAAAGAAATCACAGAGATCAGACCAGAAATAAATGAAATAGAAACAAAGAAAACAATAGCAAAGATCAATAAAACTAAAAGCTGGTTCTTTGAGAAGATTAAAAAAATGGATAAAGCTTTACCCAGACTCATCAAGAAAAAGAGGGAGAGGACTCAAATCAATAAAATTAGAAATGAAAAAGGAGAAGTTACAACAGACACCAGAGAAACACAAAGCATCCTAAGAGACTACTACAAGCAAATCTATGCCAATAAAAAGGACAACCAGAAGAAATGGACAAATTCTTAGAAAGGTATAACCTTCCAAGACTGAACCAGGAAGAAATAGAAAATATGAACAGACCAATCACAAGTAATGAAATTGAAACTGTGATTAAAAATCTTCCAACAAGCAAAAGTCCAGGACCTTCCAGGCTTCACAGGTGAATTCTATCAAACATTTAGAGAAGAGCTAACACCAATCCTTCTCAAACTCTTCCAAAATATTGCAGAGGAAGGAACACTCCCAAACTCATTCTATGAGGCCACCATCACCCTGATACCAAAACCAGACAAAGATGTCACAAAAAGAGAAAACTATAGGCCAATATCACTGATGAACGTAGATGCAAAACTCCTCAACAAAATACTAGCAAACAAAATCCAACAACACATTAAAAGGATCATACACCATGATCAAGTGGGATTTATCCCAGGGATGCAAGGATTCTTCAGTATATGCAAATCAATCAATCTGATACACCATATTAACAAATTGAAGAATAAAAACCATATGATCATCTCAATAGATGCAGAAAAATTTTTGACAAAATTCAACATCCATTTATGATAAAAACTCTCCAGAAACTGGGCATAGAGGGAACCTACCGCAACATAATATAGGCCGAATAAGACAAACCCACAGCAAACATCATTCTCAATGGTGAAAAACTGAAAGCATTTCCTCTAAGATCAGGAACAACACAAGGATGTCCACTCTTGCCACTATTATTCAACATAGTTTTGGAAGTCCTAGCCACAGCAATCAGAGAAGAAAAAGAAATAAAAGGAATACAAACTGGAAAAGAAGAAGTAAAACTGTCACTGTTTGCAGATGACATGATACCATACATAGAGAATCCTAAAGATGGCACCAGAAAACTACTAGAGCTAATCAATGAATTTGGTAAGCTGTAGGATACAAAATTAATGCACAGAAATCTCCTGTATTCCTATACACTAACAATGAAATATCAGAAAGAGAAATTAGGGACACAGTCCCATTTACCATTGCAACAAAAAGAATAAAATACCTAGGAATAAACCTACCTAAGGAGGTAAGTTTAGAGGTAAGTTTAGAGGTGTAAGTTTAGTTTTCCTATACTCAGAAAACTATAAGACACTGATGAAAGAAATCAAAGATGACACAGAGAGATATACCATGTTCTTGGATTGGAAGAATCGATAATGTGAAAATGACTATACTATCCAAAGCAATCTACAGATTCAATGCAATCCCCAGCAAATTACCAGTGGCATTTTTTACAGAACTAAAACAAAAAATCTTAAAATTTGTATGGAGACAAAAAAGACCGCGAATAGCCAAAGCAGTCTTGAGGGAAAAAAACGGAGCTGGAGGAATCAGACTCCCTGACTTCAGACTATACTGCAAAGCTACAGTAATCAAGACAATATGGTACTGGCACAAAAACAGAAATACAGATCAGTGGAACAGGATAGAAAGCCCAGAGATAAACCCATACACCTATGGTCAACTAATCTATGACAAAGGAGGCAAGGATATACAATGGAGAAAAGACAGTCTCTTCAATAAGTGGTGCTGGGAAAACTGGACAGCTACATGTCAAAGAATGAAATTAGAACACTCCCTAACACCATACACAAAATTAAACTCAAGATAGATTAGAGAGCTAAATGTAAGACCGGACACTATAAAACTCTTAGAGGAAAACATAGGCAGAACACTTTATGATATAAATCACAGCAAGATCTTTTTTGATCCACCTCCTAGAGTAATGGAAATAAAATCAAAAATAAACAAATGGGACCTAATGAAACTTCAAAGCTTTTGCACAGCAAAGGAAACCATAAACAAGATGAAAAGACAACCCTCAGAATGGGAAAAAATATTTGCAAACGAATCAATGGACAAAAGATTAATCTCCAAAATATATAAACAGCTCATGCAGCTCAACATTAAAAAAACAAAAAACCCAATCAAAAATAGGCAGAAGACATAAATAGACATTTCTCCAAAGACATACAGATGGCCAAGAAGGACATGAAAAGCTGCTCAACATCACTAATTATTAGAGAAATGCAAATCAAAACTACAATGAGGTATCACCTCACACCGGTTAGAATGGGCATCGTCAGAAAATCTACAAACAACAAATGCTGGAGAGGGTGTGGAGAAAAGGAACCCTCTTGCACTGTTGGTGGGAATGTAAATTGATACAGCCACTATGGAGAACAGTATGGAGGTTCCTTGAAAAACTAAAAATAGAATTACCATATGACCCAGCAATCCCACTACTGGGCATATACCCAGAGAAAACCATAATTCAAAAAGACACATGCACCCCAATGTGCACTGCAGCACTATTTACAATAGCTAGGTCATGGAAGTAACCTAAATGACCATCGACAGATGAATGGATAAAGAAGAAGTGGTACATACATACAATGGAATATTACTCAGCCATAAAACGGAACGAAATTGGGTCATTTGCAGAGACATGGATGGGTCTAGAGACTGTTATACAGAGTGAAATAAGTCAGAAAGAAAAAAACAAATATCGTATATTAACGCTTATATGTGGAACCTAGAAAAATGGTACAGATGAACTGCTTTGCAAGGCAGAAATAGAGACACAGATGTAGAGAACAAACGTATGGACACCAAGGGGGGGAAAGTGGCAGGGGTGGTGGTGGTGGTGGGGTGAACTGGGAGATTGGGATTGACATGTATACACTAATATGTATAAAACAGATAACTAATAAGAACCTGCTGTATAAAAAATAAATAAAATAGAATTCAAAAATTCAAAAAACAAAAAAAAGAATTGATAGACATTGTGACTTGGTTTCTCTATCTAATACAGACTAAAAAGAAAAGATGTCTTTTCTGAGGCATTCCCCAAACCTTGTTACAATAAAGAGCAGCCATTAACACCTACTTTATTCATCTCATTATACAAAGAGGACTATAACAGCTCCAGTAACACAATGGCACTTTGATAACCCTATAATTCAGACACCATATATTCTAGGATATAAGGTTAATTTGTTCAGTTTTTTTCTCCATATAACCCGCAAATGTTAGCAGTGAATTTTCTGTGTGTGTTTTTCAGAGTTGCTATTACTTTTAGTACACTTTTTTCTTTGAAGAATAACATAAATACAGAAAAATATATAAGCTTGGTGAATTTTCACAAAGTGAACACACCCACGTAACCAGTACTCAAAACAAGAAACAGAACATTACTAGCACCTCAGGAAGCCCCTTCATATCCCAATCCAAACACTTTCGCCATCTCCCACAAGGGTATTCAATCTCCTGACACCAAATAGTTTTACCTGTTTTTGAAATTTATGTAAATGGACACTCTTTAGTGTCTGGGTTCTTTCGCTCAATATTATATTTGTGAGATTGACACATTATTATATATAGTTGTTCTTTGTTCACTGTGATCAGTGTTTAACATTCATTGTGTGATTATGCCAGAAACTTACCTACCCATTCTACTGTTGATAGGCATTAGGAAAATTCCAGTTTGGACTACTACAATTAGGCCCACTATGAACATTTTGTCCATCTCTTCTGGTGACTATATGCACACAATTTTGTTGTATATAAATCTAGAAGTGGAACTGCTAAGTCACAGAACATCCATGTGTTTAACTTTGATAAATAACTAATAAACTTAAGGAAGAAAATAGTTTAAGGTCTTTACAGAGAAATTTGAATGATTAATGATTCATCAGAAGGTGCTGACTTCAAAAACTACTTTCAGAAGGATAAACATACTGAAATAGCACAGTTGACCCACACTGCTTCCAAAGAAAGCAATTTACTTTTGAATATTTTCACCAGCAATTCTGCATGTGACAATAACAGAAATAACCAAGTCTGTCTTATCCTTTCTGGAATTGATGATGCTGAAAAGCCATTATTACCAATAAGGTAAAAGTAACCACCTTCTCGACAAGTTACAGAATATAAATGTTACAAGTCAGAACTCTGCAGCAGTTAGGCCTGTACTCATTTAATCACACTCCTGGAAATTAAAAGAGACTTCAAAACTAGTTGAACCTTCAGGTGGTCATATAAATGCCTTCTACATCAGTGAACACACTAATAAAAATTCATTTAATCCCGGAACAGAAAAAGAATATTATGCAAAGACTAAGAGAATCTGAATAAAGCATGGACTTTAGTTAATAATAATGTATCAATATTGGTTCATGACAAAAAATATGTATATATAGGTTCATTAATTATAACAAATGTACCATACTAATGTAAAATGTTAATAATAGGGGAAATGGGGATGGGGTATATATGGGAATTCTGTGTACAATCTTAGCCATTTTCCTGTAAATTCAAAACTGTTTTAAAATAAAATTTATTATTAAAACTCCATTTAAAACTCTGTAACGTAATCTGCAGATTGTAATACACCTGCTAAACTCTTCTCAGAATGCAATCCAAATGCACTTTGAGAGCTGAAAGACACCCATACAGACATACATACACACACGCATACATACAATCCTGCTATCTGTGAGCTTAGACACATAGATACATGAAGGAAGCATTCTATCTGTGCCAATTTTAGTTTTGCTCCTAGCTATAAAATTATTATCAAGGCTCAGACTTCTTTTTATTCCAACTAACCTGACCTTTTTTGAGTATACACTATAAGCACTTAGTGATTCATTAAGAAGCAATTCCCCAGTTATCGTCAAATGATACAAGTTATCTAAACTCCAAGTAAGGTCAATTCTCCAATATATCATTTCTTTGTGGTTTAAATCATTGAGTCTTTGCTTTTACTTCACGGAAAATAAAGGAAAAAGACTGTGCCTTACAGCCAGTAAGGAAAACAAGTAGCCCTAACATGGTATAAGGCCTAGTAGAAGGAACCCTGGGCAACGAGGCAGGAGACCTAGCTTCTAGCTTCAGTTCTATCTCTAATCTGCTACCTAATGAATTCAACTGCGGTTCTACCAAGTTTATATCTAAATACAACTTGAAGTTTGGTTCTTTTATAGCAGAAATCAAACTTTTTCTTTAAGAGCCAGGTATTTTTAGGCTTTGTGGGTCACATGGGCTCTGTTGCAACTCAACTCTGTTGCTGTAGTGCAAAAGCAGTCATAGACAACATGTAAATGACAAATATATCTCTTCCAATAAAACTTTATTTACAAAAACAAGCAGTGGTCTCGGCTGTAGTTTGCCAATCCCTATTCTGTAATATCAGGGGCAAGAAAATCAATTGGCAAGATTGATTTTGTAAAACTACATCATGAGTGCACACTGAAATAAACTGTGTTTTGTTGGCAGGGAGAAAATGCTTATGAATCAGGATCTTCACATACCTGAGAATGTTCAAGTTTCCCCTGCGTGAACAGGTCACATCACCAATACCTAAGACAGAGCAGGAAAACACTCTCCCTTACATGGTTGTTAATGACATAACAGGGGGTGTGTTAATTTACATAGGCAAAATTTACAAGGTGACCTGCAAAAGTAAAATACCAGGTTTTAGCAACTTCAGCAATAAATACAGAAACCCAAACCTCATTAACACCAACAGTCACTTCTTCCTTACAGTAAGCTAAATAAATTCAGAAAATTGCCAAGGTCATTGGCTTCCCTGGAAGAGCTGTTCAGTTTCCATGTAACTCAAGTGGTTTAGACCAGCAGACGCTTGGTCATACATAACCTGTTAAATTTCCCGGAGGCCAGAGTAACTAACTGTTTGTGCTAACGTAGAAGCTCTGATTCATTCTGGGATGGGACAGGGGTTGCTCATCGCTATAAATGGTCTAATCAAGCCAAGATCAGATCTATCCTCCCTTAGGGTCTACCTTAGTAAAAATGTTCCATTCTGTGATAGTCACCTTGCTAAATGCAGCATCATGTTAGCTACCAGGTATTCAATAGCAGGCTGGAGCAAAGAGCCGGCCCACAAGGATCAAGCAAGTGCCTTTTTAAAAACTAATCTTAAGGAGTTCGAGTTCCTCTCCATGGCTTTGCAGAGTAAGCAAAAACCATGCCAAATAGTAAAAAAGGCACTTACTTGACTCCCACAGTCCAGCTCCACACTCTAGCAGCTAAGATGTCACTGGCATGGTACATGGAGAGTGAGGTGGAAACGATATCTTGCCAACCACTGTAGTGAGGAATGGTAGTGAAAGACCTAAAAGAATAGAAAAAAGTAAAGTCAATGTCAAAGGTAAAGGCCTTCCTGAGCCTGCTGACATGGGTACCTCAGCATATAATGCCGAAAAAGAAAAGAAAGTCTGAAAAGCTCTTGTTTAAGTCATTCTTAGCTGCTGGTTATTACAAGTTACCCTTAGGACAAGAGGGCACTTTTAAAAGAATATGAGTTATAACCTAGAATAAATCCAGACTGGTTATGAGAAACTCTGAAATAATACTTTTTTTCTTCAGAGAAAGAAAGTATTAAATCTTAGATAACCACATAGTAGGCTCATAGAGAAATAAAAACAGAATCTGAAGCAACAACTCATAAATCAATACTTCTAGAAATAATATTAAGGGAAATTTTTTTTCACCCCACCTCTACCCTTCCAGCATTTGAAAAACAGATAGAACCCTGATAAACTATGAAGAAATAAGAAATATTTTTAAAAACTTAAGGGGTCCCTGGCAATAGAAGTCTCAGGCTACCCAGGTTCGTTCAGCAACTTTCATTAATTTCAGAAACAAGTTTACAAAACTTAGAAATCTTGGTACAGTTAAAAAAAAAAAATCCAATTCAATTGCCTAGCTATACAACTCTCTGGTTTAGGAGTCCTGTTTTAAAATGCTTGACTCTTGGCCAATTAGTCAGAGATCATTCAAAAACAAGAACAGCAATTTTTAAAAGCCTGTTTACATACCTATCTCCTCTCTCCATACCTACACTATTTATGGGTGAAATAATTTGTGGGAAAAAATTAGTGTGATTTGCAAGAAAAATAGCAACAGTGAAACAACAAAAATCATTCTTAATTAGCAATATCCTCTCTCCTCTTTCCATCTAATTATTCCTACCAAAACAAAACAAACAAAAAACACTCTTCTTTTACTTGCAGGTCCATTCAGCACCCTTTCCATCAGAACCACAATGGAAAAAACAAACAGACAGTTGAGTTTAATCATTCTTGAGGCATCAGAATCCATCCAATAAGAAAAAGCAAATAATTTAAGTTTTCATTCTAAATAAATTACAGCCAAAAGACTATTCTTGCACTAGCCCTTAATTCTAATATGCTTAAAGTTGGGTCACTTTTTTAATAGATAGTCTGGTGATTCAAATTGCCTAGGCCTCAATTAATTTAATTAGAATGAGATATTCACTGTTAATAGCATATCTGACCACACTACATCTTGGGTCCCTAACTAATGTTTTCTTCTTAATTTTGGCTTGTGTTTGCTCTGCCTTAGCTACAGTCCCTGGAAAGCATCCCATTTATTAGTGTTTCCCTCGCTGCATCAGCATTTCTGGTTAATGCATTATAGCAAATCATTTGGAGGGAAACCTGAATGAAGTTCTGTACTGTGTATTCTGCAAAATTGTTCAAACCATATCAAATATATTGCAAATAAAAGACAGCATGAAACTGGGAAGAAAAAATATTTATCAGAGATTTTTTAAATCAATGACTACAAAGAAAGAATATACACTGACATATATATATATGATTTATTACTAAAACAAATACTTATTTCACACCAACTACCTTCCTCAAAAAGAAGTACTTCCCCTCAGACCCACACCTTGTTTTTCCCTTACGCCATCAAAACCATGACACAATCCAAGAACAGTTTTGTTTTTAACCATATAAGTGACATATCCTTTTAAAAAATAAAGCAGGTAGTTCCAAATTGCAAATTATTCCAAACACAGAAAAGAAACAATGAATAAATACCAACAAGTTTTCATCCACAGCTTGTCTGCGCTTGAAAAATCTGAGAATTTTAATAGAACTAACCAAGCTTTTGCTGCAGCTCAGTCCCTCATGAGCTCACTGTAATATAGCAGATGCTGTTCTGCATTTCGTACAAGACACGTTCATCTGTGTAATGAAACATTACTCTTCTCCGCCTTTTCTGGGGAAGTATAAAGGGTTTTCCCAGGAAAACGATAAATGAGGACATTCCACACCAAAAGAGGAAACTGGCTTTTTTGAAAGTCAAAACAACATTCCTAATCTAACTTTTAAAATGACATAACATATTTCTCTTTCCTGTCCCCCTAAAACATTCAGCTGAAAAGGCTTTCAGTCAACAGGAGAATAGTTAAATATGTGCAATAGAGAAAGAAACACCACATAGTTAAAAATGAATGAATCAGAACCACAGGTATCAACTACATAATTAAAGTGTTAAGCAAAAAAGAACAAATTGCATAAGGATATTATACAGTATAATATCTTCTAAATAAGGTTTAAAACATGTTTACAATATTGTATGAGATATATATGGCATAAACACATGCACGGGAAACACCGAACTGGACAGAATGTTACTTTTGGGAAAAGGGGAGAGGAAATAGGATTGAGGAAGGAAACTTGGGGTAGCCATTACAGTTGTATTGTTTAATTTCTCAAGCTAAAGGAAATACATTATTCTACTTGTTTTTATAGATATTACATACTTCATAATTTAAAAAGAAAAGACTTTCCCCTTATATGTTTGACTGAACACAACATAATTTCCTTATGAAGGACATCCACCTTCCCCACCCCCACCCCCATAAAACAACAACCCTCTGTGTTGCTATGGCCTTTCCAAGTGAGCTTCTCTGAGAGCCTGCTCCCCAGTAGTTACTTTCTGTCTATTCTTCTATTAGTGCTGCTACTTTCTGATGCTGGCTGTGATGTGACCTCGGATCCATAACTCAGAGCCTCAGCTTGTCTCTACTTTTAATCTTACCAAGAATACTTGTATTAGGCAAGAAAGCTATTACACATAGTTCCCTTTCATGTTCCCCCTTTTACTGCTAAAAGCTCTAGCAATCATTAAAAAGAGAGCCATTATGTATCTAAAGCTCACCAGATTTTGTGGCACTTGGCCAAGCTATGAACTCTATAAGTAGTTGATTCTGAATCAGTCTACCAATGCAGTCTGAGATATTAAAATTAAAGAAAGTACTGACTGGAGTTCAATTCTCCTTTTAATAAATGAATATTCCAAAATTCTGTAATATGGTATACTACAGTTCTGTTCTACCATCTCAACTGTGCATGAACAACATTTTGTTTTGAAGCTTAAGTCAGAGCTAGAAATGGAAAAAATAAATTTCATTTTCTTTGGGGTTAAAATGAGAACAAAATAAGGAAACAAAACCCAATTATTAACATGCATATAGATGAGACATTCATACAGCGTATACCCTTGGGATCCCCTCAGAAACAAAAAAACAAAAAAAAAATCACTACCACCTCTTTCTGCTCAGAAAACTCATTTTTCCTGTCTGCTCAGCAGCTTCTATTCCCAGCACTCAAAGATCAGGGAAAGAGAGGTAAGAAAGAGAAACTGACAGAGATAGACATAAGCTGGTATTCTTCTGTTTACAAAAGAAATGTTATTCCATCAAAACCAAATCAAAAACTTTCAATTTTCTTATTAGGTTTTTACTATTTTTTCCACTCCATTCAATCTATCTTTAAATACTTCTTTAAAGTATTCTGATATCTATACTGTTTTAAAATGAAAAAAGAGGTTTTTATCACACTTGGCCACTTGCCACAGCCCTGCTTCACAGCAGCTAGCAGAATTCTGGCAGTACAAGATACAGGATACAGTAGGGGTAGAATGGAAAAACAGAAGATTAGCTCCAAAATAAACACCTCCAAAAATCTGTCATCTTTGGAAATATATATCTGTTGGGAATCTAGAGTTGGCAGCACCTTGTTCAAATAGTTCCTTTCTCTCTTCGGCAGTGCCCAGCCCTTCACTCTTCTCTCTTCTCCCTCACTTGCTCCAAATACCTGCTAGGTAGTTGTCATTGTGTCAATTTCTTAAATTACCTATAGCATAACAGCACTACAATCTTTTTCCGTTACTATTTTTACTTAGCGTTTTATACAGCCATGCTTGTTTCAGCACAATCTGTGCACTCTTTTAAGATTATTAGCTGCTGCCTGAATCAAAGAAAAGTAATTCCTTCTTCATAGTTCTATGATTCCTATTACTGCAGAATCTAGGCAGAGAACAAGATGATACACAGCTGCCTTATTCACCAGGTTGAAGAATTTAGACAATGGTCCCTAGGACTTTTTAACTCAGTGTTGGACTCTCATTTGTCCAACACTGACTGAATGTCTACATTCATGACACTGTATTAGACTCAGTTCACAGAGTTTGGGAGAACAGACTAGTACTGGCAATTAATCACTTGTTAAGATTTTCCCACTGGGGATTCCTGTAGTGTAAATACAAAGAAACATTTTCTGTTTCAGGCTGGCAGGCCAGAACTCAGAATTAACAAATTACTAGCACAGTCCTGTCTCGCCTCAAACACTCCAGCATTAACTGCTTTTTTCCTCCTCCCCTCTCTCCAACTCTCTGAATTCCCCACCACATCTTCACCTCTTCCCCAACTCCCTCAGCAGTTTGAACTGGAAAAAGAAGAAAAAAGAGAAAGATGGGAATAAAGGCTTGATGAATTATGAGGAATGCAGGGTAAATTGTTCATCAAGATGTCAGAAAGTAATTATGCAAACTGTCCTGAAAAGGAATTGGAAGGCTCTTTTTCTTCACTTCAAGCCCTTGGCCCTTGTGAGAATAAGCAAATATATGTCCGTCTGTTTATGATTTTATACAAGCTACCCAATGAAACAACATAAAAGTTACTTGTCAAGTGTTATATAAAAATGATAAACAATAAATGCTGGAGAGGGTGTGGAGGAAAGGGAACACTCTTGCACTGTTGGTGGGAATGTAAATTGATACAGCCACTATGGAGAACAGTATGGAGGTTCCTTAAAAAACTACAAATAGAACTACCATACGACCCAGCAATCCCACTACTGGGCATATACCCTGAGAAAACCATAGGTCAAAAAGAGTCATGTACCAAAATGTTCATTGCAGCTCTATTTACAATAGCCAGGACATGGAAGCAACCTAAATGTCCATCGACAGATGAATGGATAAAGAAGATGTGGCACATATATACAATGGAATATTACTCAGCCATAAAAAGAAATGAAATGGAGGTATTTGTAATGAGGTGGATGGAGTTAGAGTCTGTCATACAGAGTGAAGTAAGTCAGAAAGAGAAAAACAAATACAGTATGCTAACACATATATATGGAATCTAAGGGGAAAAAAAAAAAAAAAAAAAAGGCCATGAAGAACCTAGTGGCAAGACGGGAATAAAGACACAGACCTACTAGAGAATGGACTTGAGGATATGGGGAGGGGGTGGGGTGAGATGTGACAGGGTAAGAGAGTGTCATGGACATATATACACTACCAAATGTAAAATAGATAACTAGTGGGAAGCAGCCGCATAGCACAGGGAGATCAGCTCGGTGCTTTGTGACCACCTAGAGGGATGGGATGGGGAGGGTGGGAGGGAGGGAGATGCAAGAGGGAAGAGAAATGGGAACATATTGTATATGTATAACTGATTCACTTTGTTATAAAGCAGAAGCTAACACACCATTGTAAGGCAATTATACTTCAATAAAGATGTTTAAAAAAAAAAAAAAATGATACATAACTTAGAATTAAAGAAGCCCTTTAGGCTCACCTAATCAAGCATCCTTATTTAATCAACAAAAATAATAGGATCAAAGAGGTTACATCACTTGCTCAAGGTCAAACAGCAAGTTAATGGAAGAGAAAGGAGCAGAACCCAGACCCCTAACTATTATACCACATGGCACCTAATTCTCTTCAATTACTTACTCTTTATTTTGGTGACTGCGAAACACACACACACACACACACACACACACACACACACACACACACTCTTACCACTTCCATCTTTTCATTTATTTAACTATCTCAGAAAACTATTAAAAGATTCTGTGATGGTACAGCTATTCTTTGCTCCCATAAGATTTCACAAGGTTCATCAACTACATCTCAAATACAATCTCCTCTGGTAGAGCAGATACTGTAATGTCTCTAAAAAATTGTTATAATTATCAAGTAAATACTTACCTTTGTATCATAACACCTAGAAGACCAAAGAATTATGTGCTCTCTAAATAAAGCAATCCAGTAAGGTCCAGTCAATTAAAATGTTAGAGAATCACTCCAAATAACTTGTTCTCAATTTTATATATATATAATAATGCTCTTGAGAAACTGGAGTGGCAGAAGCAGTAGGAATCTTGTGTATCTACATTTATAATATGGGAAGAAAAACTGCTAAAATTTTACTAAGATTTCATGCTTAGGAATGGCTAGTTATGTTGTTTGTTTTTTAAAAAGTAAGACCATCATACATATAATGCTTACTATTCCCTAAAGGGAGTCAAATATTACAAAAATGGAAAGTTAGAGAAGACAAAGTTCAAGAAAATTACTCAAAAGTATTCCTCTAGTTAATGAACATACTGTTAAGAGTTTCTGCTTTGGGAGAGTATAATACACAAGACACATTCTTTCAGCAAAGACTTGCTGAGTGCTCATCATGCTATGTGAACTTTTTCATACTGCTATGCAAATCTTCCAGATTCTGATAGTATGAGGTAGGGGTGGGGAGGCAGAAGTAAGGGGATAAGGTGGGTGTCTGATTTTATATATAAATTTTTTAGTCATTTAAAAATAATTAAACCAGATTTTTTTTTAAATACAAAAGCAGAGGTGTAGAAAAGACAACAAAGAAGAATATTTCACACGATGATAAAAAGGAACACGCAAAAAAGGTCAAGAAATAAAATTTCAGTACCTGAGTAACACAGTAACACAGGTCTTGAATTGAACTGTCTTTCTACCTAGTACTTAGTAGCTGAGTGATAGAACTTGACGATTGGTTGTGGACTATCAACTCTACTTCCTAAATCTCCCTTCTCTCTATTCTCTTTTCTCCATCCTCAAGGCTGCTGTCCTAGTTCAGACATCTTTTGCCTGGTCCATTAAGATGTTCCTTACTGGTGTCTGTCTTTCCAGTCCCATCCTCTCCAATTAAGCCTTCACAATGCTGCCAGTGTGACCTACCTAAAAGCACAAACATAACCATGTGATTCCCTTACTTGAAATTCTTCCAATGCTCACCTACTGAAAAGTAGTATTTTTCCCAACTGTGGCTTAAATTGTAGAATCAATTTAAATGAGTCTCAACCAGAACTTCCTTAAGAAAAGAGAACAGAAACTATGCATACATAGTAAAAATATTGTTTCATGAGACTTTTCCTAATTTTATGCATACATGCATGTGCTCAATCATAACATAAAAGGTATTTCTACTGTGGGTTGAGTTTTTTTAAAAACCACTGAACTACATCATAAAATGTCAGCTCCTTCACAAGTCCTTTCACAATCTGATCCCTCACCACAGTAAGTGGTGAAGAGACAGGCTCTGTAGCCAGACTACTTGGGTTTATATGCTGGGTATGCCACTCGCTAGCTGTGTTATCCTAGGCAAGTCATTTACTAGCTATGTGTCACTAACTGACTGTCTGGGCAAATCACTTAACCAATCTGATGCAACTCAGTTTCACTATCTGTAAAATGAGGATAATAACAATACCTACTCATAACAATGCCTACTCATAGGGTGTCACAAGAATTAAGTGAGACTGTGTACACTGCTTGGCACATGGTGCACTTCATAAATATTAATTATTATTGCTATCACTGCTACTGTCCAGCCTAATCTTCAGCTATTCTTGCCCATATCCAGTTGTAACAAATTACTGGCTGTTTCTCAAATACATCATACTCCCTCATATCGTCATGTTAGATACTAGTGCTGCCTGGAATATGAACCAACCTTTTCAGTCCCCCACACATTATATTTCCTCATATTTCAGCTCAAGCAAGGCCTCACCAGTGAAGCCTTCCCCAACATCCTCGGGTAAGTCTAAGTGCTCCCACTGACCTCCATAGGGAAAAAAAAAAGCACAGCCAGTTACAGTCTTGTTTATAGTCTTGTCTCCTGGCCAGACTGTGAACTCTTAGAACCACAACAGAAACATCTCTCCTTACCAGCACAGTGTCTCACAGAGTAGGAGTTCCACAGATATATTCTGAATGACTCTAGGTATTAACCTTTCTAGGTCTTTATTTTCTCATCTGTACAATGGGGATGGTATTTTGCCTGAAGGGTTGTTGTGGAGTATACTATACAATGCTATAAAAGTGTTTGATATAGATGCAATACTCAGTAATTACCAGGTTTACTGGGTGGGACGTTTTAGAATCTTAAACTAAATTTCAAAGATTTGGAGGGGGTGGGGGGTAGGCGTAATACCTTAGACTCTTATCAGTTAATACCTGGTGGGGGAGGGTGGAGAAAGAGATTTAAGAAATGTAGTCAGTGGGAGGGATGGTGAGGTCTCTTGGAAAAAACTGCAGTAGATGCTTGAGAAAGGAACAAAACTGAAGGAGCAGGTGCTGAAAAGGAAGGAAGACCCACACTGACAACCAGCATGGTACAGCTTTAATTCTAGCCAGACGTAGGCTTAAATCCCAGCTCCAAAACATTTGTCCATCTTTGCATCCCTATCATTAAAACAGTTTATGACACGTAAGAAGAAATGAACCTATCCCGTCCTCAATTTCCTCAAACTAGCACAATATATCAAACTAGCACAATAATACCTCTTATAGGGTTATGGTGAGAATTAAACATGGAAACACAGTGCCTTTAGCTCTTAGATGCTTTCTTCTATATCTACTCCTCTATCTTTACAGGTCAGGTAGTTCAGCTAACCTATTTGCTCTCCTGTTATTTTTTATTTATTTATTTATTTATTTATTTATTTATTTTTGGTTGCGTTGGTTCTTCGTTGCTGCGCGCGGACTTTCTCTAGTTGCTGCGAGCGGGGGCTACTCTTCAGTGCAATGCGCAGGCTTCTCATGGCGGTGGTTTCTCTTGTTGCAGAGCACAGGCTCTAGGTGCGTGGGCTTCAGTGGTTGTGGCATACGGGTTCAGTAGTTGTGGCTCGCGGGCTCTAGAGCACAGGCTCAACAGTTGTGGCACACGGGCTTAGCTGCTCCGCGGCATGTGGGATCTTCCCGGACCAGGGCTCAAACCCGTGTCCCCTGCATTGGCAGGCGGATTCTTAACCACTGCGCCACCAGGGAAGTCCTCTCCTGTTATTTTATAAACTATCAGTTGCATTAACTTTCTCTAAAGTTTAAAGCAGACATTAATACTCTTAAACACCCTGTAACACCATTTACTATAGGTAAGTAAGAAGTATTATACAAAGTGGGCCTGTCTGAGAAGGCAAAAAAAGAATTTAAAAAATCTTGAAACCTGTAAGGTAGTACGGCTCAGGGCTGTACATTTGAGACTGTCCTCTGGATAGCATCATACACCCAATGGGCTCTGCTCAGCAATTTTCTGGTGATTATTACAAGTGCTCTCCCCAAAATAAAGTGGACAATAAATTTTAAAAATGTAAAAACTGAAAACTTTAGTAATGAAGCATAAAAGGTAAACACCTCACTCTTTTGGATTAATAAATATTATTAATGTCATTAAAGAACTTTTGGAAAAGCCTCTTATTTTTAAGAGAGATGTCAAAATGCAATGTCATATTATCCAATTATTCCAGACTGTATTAGAAAAAGTTCAGTTTTAGTATGCTATTAGACCCAGTCGGTGATATAATTTACCAAGTTATGCTCTTATCAATAAAAAAAAATCAAGCCTGTACATGGTTTAGGAGTCAAGAATTCACTAAACTTATTAAAATTACTTTGCTTGAAGTCAACTTTCATTTTTACACAGGCTGTCTCAATGTAAGTGTTTAACAAAGTGCAGTGAAATAAATAAACAGATTGTTTCCCTTTTGTGTTCAGCTGCAGAGGTCAAGTTTTTTATCAGATGTCCTCAAGCTTGATCTAAATCAGGGAGTAACTATTCAAGATTCAGTTTGACTTTAGGGTCTTACTGGAAGAATCTGACCCCAATTCACTTTTTTTTTTTTTTAAAGGAGGTTTTTTTATTCAAAGGTATAACTGGATAAGTAGATTTGTTTACAACCATTCTTACGAAATACTTTAAAAAAAAAATACAACCAACTTCTTTGCAAATAGCAGACACAGACCTCAACTATGATGACCTAATTTTTGGTGGATAATGTACATGATTAGGCAGAAATAGGCAAGCTCACACTGGTAGATTAACTATCTCAGTCAAAACTCTGCTTGTGGCCCCCGCTTCTCGATCAATTTCTGTTCTCACTTCGTCTTCTACCATCTTGTCGACTTCCTGACTGACTCCCCTGTCGACTCTGTCTACCTGACCGGGCACCAGATCGACCACCTGCCCGGCCACTTGACCAGCCACTCCTCTATCTGGAATTAGAAGATGTGTTTCCATCATAATATTCTTCAATTTCAGGCAACTTGGCTGGCACTGAGAGTACCCAGTCTGAATCACGCCACTCTGCCTGTAACCATTCTGACTCAGTTGTGGGAACATCAAAGCAAATGCCCATATTTCCTTTTAGGAGGCACATTCTGGTAATTTGGGACATAGCATTACTACTCAACTTTCTGTTAAGTTCTTTCCAAGCACAGCTAACATCCTGTATTTCTTCTGGGCTTCCAGAGTCATGGTCACAACCCCCTTATCAGAGGTGATCAAAGAACATGGTTCAAAACTTGATGCGCCAGAGATGTGGGCTAATGCTGCAGCCAATGCATCCACTGCCCCTTTCTCTTCTATCAGTCTCTCAGCTGATGGTCAGAAAAAATCAACAGCAGCATAAGAAACGGAAGCCAGAGACCTGATGGCATCCATGCTTTTAGATTTAACTAAATCCATTGTAGAAGGAACACCTACACGTTTAAAAGTAATTCCTGCTTTTTGTTCCACATATCTTAGTTGACCTCTTTCTCTTGGTTGATAAAAACATATGCAAATGCCTGTCCAGCCAGCTCTATCTGTGCATCCAGAGCGATGAATATAGGACTCAACATCCTGTGGAGGTGAACTCTGAATAACCAGATCAACCTCAGGAATGTCCAAACCACGGGCAGCAACATTGGCTGCCACCAAAACTACCCTCTCTGAAGCCTTTCAGTGTAATTTCTCTTTGTGACTGTGCGATGTCGCCATGTAAACACTGGGCATTCTGTTTTATGTGTGGATTCATGGCCATATCAGTTACATTCTTTTTGGTCTCACAGAAGATAATAGCCCTCCCTTCAGACCCACTGTAGACTTGAAGGACATCTCCAATAACTGCTGGCCTCTGAGATTAATGGCACTGGATGGTCAGATGTTCCACAGTAGTTGCAGCCTTTTGAGTCATTTTCCCAACAAGGTCAACCTGTTCGTATCTGGATTTCATGTATTTTTTTGCAACTTTGTATACCCACTGTGGGCAAGTTGCAGAAAAATGTAAAGTCTTAGGATTGTCTTCAGAATCAGTTTTGTAGGATTCGTGGATAATATCTTCAACTTGTTCAGCAAAACCTAAATCTAACATTTGATCCACTTCATCCAGCACAACGTGGCGCAGTTTAGAAAGATCTAATCGGCCACTCTGCAGATGATCTTTGATACGAGCAGGGGTCCCAACCAGGATGTCAATACCATTTCAAAAATGATTAATTTGGCTTTGATATGATGTTCCACCATAAAAACACGCCACACTGAGCTTCCTAGTTATATCTTTGAAGTCTTTCGCTACTTGGTTTGCCAGTTCCCTTGTAGGAGCCAAAACAAGTACCTTTGGTGAGCGGCTTTTTTTAATTGTCTCTTGATTTCTTTGGAGTCTTTCAATCAAGGGGATGGCAAAAGAGAATGTCTTTCCTGTTCCTGTCCGTGCTTGAGCAATTAAATCTTTTCCTTCATATACAGGACCAAAAGTCTTAACTTGAATAGGAAAGAGATATGTTACCCCTAGACCTTTCAGAAGCTTTATAGTCTCTTCAAAAATAGGGAAATTGGAGAAGGCTCCTTCCTTCTGTTCACGTATTAGGGTCTCTTCTAGTTTATTATCACTTGATTTATGAGTAGAACTATCTAAGGATGACACTCGCTTTGATTTTTTTTCATATTCATCAATATCTCCATTTGACAGATCTTTTCTTCTTGACTTATGAGATTTAGAAAATTCATCTGAAAGTCTATGACATCCTTCCTCGGTGTCACATTTAGTTTCTCTTTCATTTTAGCTTTTTTGGGGTTTGGGAGCATCCAGGTCATCTGCAACACCATTTTCTCTTGTTTCTGATTTCTTATCTGAGTCATAATGGTGCCTTGACTTCCTTCTATCACTCCAGCATTGTGTAATATGTTTTCAGCTTATCTTGTTTAAATCTTCATAACAACACTATAAGGGAAGTACAAGTCCATAATCCCTTATCCGAAATTCCGACATCCACAGAGCTCTTTTGCCTCTCCTTCCTCTGGCTCTCGGTCTCCTCCAAAGGTGCTTCCAGCTCCATAATGTCCCCACAGAGGAGTTTCCCAGGCATCATTCCCACCGCTGCCGCCGCCTCCCTCTGGGCAAGGCGGCCACAACCACCTGCGGGCAGCGACAGGGTGAAAGGAAGCGGGGGCAGGGCGGCCTCCCAGACAGGGTCGTGCATCACTTCCCCCAATTCACTTTTAAAAACCAGTCTCAGCTTAATCATTTTTAGAAGGAAACACAGAATTTTGTAATTTCATAGGAAAAGAACTTAATGGGAAAACCAGCAGATGTGTGAGCCATTTTCAGCTCTGCAGTAACTTGCTGGGCTACCAAGGAAAAAGCCACTTTACTGTTCCTGAACTTTTATTTCCTTAACCTTGTCTTGTCGAGCTCTAAATTTTAGGACTCTTTTAAGTACATGTCTTCCATGGTAACATCTTAGTTTTCCTAATAACATGTTGTTCCAGTATTGTATTAATCAGTCAAATAAAGAATAGAGGATTCCCCTATATTGAGTGGTTATCTTGAGATCTTAAAAGGTAATCTTGTCCTTAATCACAGGAAAACAAACAGTAATTTTTTAAAGAAAACCCAAGGCGCACAAAGCTAGAATATACAAAGAAATAAAAGCAACATCTTAGTAGTTACTCAGACTATGGTATCAATGAAGTGCTACTATAGAAGACCATGACCACTCCTTGATTTCCCTTTCAAACAGTAGGCAGCCCCAAAACCAAAATTCACATTCAATTTATTGTCTTCAACATACACCATTCTTTTTTTTTAATTAATTAATTAATTTTTTGGCTGCATTGGGTCTTCATTGCTGCGCGCCGGCTTTCTCTAGTTGTGGCGGCGAGTGGGGGTTACTCTTTGTTGTGGTGCGCAGGCTTCTCAGTGCGGTGGCTTCCCTTGTTGCGGAGCACGGGCTCTAGGTGCACCGGCTTCAGTAGTTGTGGCACACAGCCTTAGTAGTTGTGGCATGCGGGGTCTAGAGCACAGGCTCAGTAGTTGTGGCGCATGGGCTTAGTTGCTGCGTGGCATGTGGGATATTCCTGGACCAGGGCTCGAACCCGTGTCCGCTGCATTGGCAGGTGGATTCTTAACCACTGCACCACCAGGGAAGTCCAACATACACCATTCTTTTTTTTTTTTTTAATTTATTTATTATTTATTTATTATTTATTTTTGGCTGTGTTGGGTCTTTGTTTCTGTGCGAGGGTTTTCTCTAGTTGCGGCAAGCGGGGGCCACTCTTCATCGCGCTGCGCCGGCCTCTCACTATCGAGGTCTCTCTTGCTGCGGAGCACAGGCTCCAGACGCGCAGGCTCAGTAGTTGTGGCTCATGGGCCTAGCTGCTCCGCGGCATGTGGGATCTTCCCAGACCAGGGCTCGAACCCGTGTCCCCTGCATTGGCAGGCGGATTCTCAACCACTGCGCCACCAGGGAAGTCCCAACATACACCATTCTTGATGCTGCATTTCTATTTAGATTCCCTCTTAGAGTTCCGTAAAGCATAAAATAGAGCCCCTTGAGACTCAGAAAAGTTCAAATCATCAGAATTTGTTGACTAAATCCAAATTTACTCCTTCGACTATTTTATGGGGTTCAAAATAAGCAAGATTTTAAGATAAAGTTTCCATAATAAGTCTGCTCTAAGCATATTTATCCACAACCTTCAAAATCTTAATATTATTGTCAACTAAAACAACAATAAATCTAGACTCTGATTCAAACATATATTCCTAATAATCTGGGTATTCATCATACTTCTGCTTCTTTGGGTAGAAAGTGTGTACCACTGTAGAGCTAATCCAATGTTACCAACTCTCTGCATCAGTCCACCATAAAGAAGTGTAATATACAACCAAAGACAGCACTGGCAATACCAAACTTAAAGCAATAACCCAAATGTACCTAAGCAACAGGTCATTAAACAAGTCAAACCAGGGGGGGAAATAGAGCACACCTTTTCACTGGCAAGCAGACAAAAGGGTGCGTATTCAATTAATGCTTGTTTGAGTGTTATCTATGTACCTAGTACTGCTCTGAAGTCTGTGAGAGACAAAAAGGTAACAAGATACACAATCGCTGCCCAGTAAGATAAGGTACTCACAAATGAAACATTTAGAGAACAAGGCAGTGTCAATCTGTGTCCTGAAAATAATAAGTCCTATCAGCATTCAGAGAAGACAGAATAGAACAATGGAAAGGGATTAAGAGCTAGGAAACACACATGAAGATTCAAACTAGGATTTCTCCTTGAATCCACCTCCATTTAAAAGAATTTTTATCCCAGATGTCATTAACCACAAACATAACAGAAAAGTCACTTCCCTCAGTTCCCATTAGGTCCGTTTTCTCATCTGTAAAGTGAGGAAGTTAGATTCAAACAGGAGTCAAAGGTCACAGTCTCTCACCTAAAATGAACCTTAGAGGTTAGAGGGGTGGTTAAGACTGAAATTCCGCTACAAAAACTGCACAGACATTTAATATGGGTATATGAGACACTGGCTTAAGTACAGTGGAGTATTTGTGCTGGGTGGATCTGGCAAAGTAAGACTTAGCCAGATCATGAGGAGCCCAATTAAAGAACTGGGACTTACCTCTGTGCCAGGCAATGTAACCTCTGTTAAAACTTTCAGGTTAAACTGAAATGACATCACTGCCAAAGAACTACAATGTGTAAAGTAAAAAGGGACAGCCACAATCTATAACAGTATAATGACAGACTTAAGTAAGAGATTTAGCAATTCAGCATAGCCGTTGACCACTAGGAAATGCCAACAGTCAGGCTGTCATAATCAGAGATGAGACAGTTTGATTTAGCAAAGGAATTACACAGCTCACAATAAAGGCAGTTCCCCTCAAAGAATCATCCTTGAAAATAGTCACCTTCACTAACCACACAGAAAAGCATGTAACAAACATTTTACATCAGACTCAGTTACAGTCACAAGCTGGGAAGCAATAACAGGCTCTTCACATAGGAAAGGAAAAATTACACTAGATGGTGCTACAAATACTGAATAAGCCCCTGCACCTTTTCTCCTATTTACTCAGTTGAATGATGTTTTAATTGGGGGGTGGAGGGGGGTGTACAAGCTATGTTTTATTACTTTGCAATCACATTTACCTATATTAGTTGAACTGTATTGCTCTGGACTTGTTCTTCAAACTTGGAAAAAATGAATTTCAAAAAACATACCTCTCAAGCAAAAAATTAACCAGTACTATAATTGGTTATGTCCCCCTGGCTCTAATTTACCATACCTACTACAGCAGAACAAAAGTGGCACAAGCAGGACTTGTGATCTAGTCCGACACAGAGTGCCATCTGCTGCACATACACAGGATGTCACCTATGCAAGATTCAACCTTAGTGCCTCTCAGGGACCTTTATAAGAGCCAGTGGTTTGTTCCTATATTGCCTAATACATGTGCCTCAAACCAACATAGGAGAATTCTCATTCATGGGGTTTTGAAATACCAGTACTTTCATAACAAACAATAGTAAGTTTTATAAGGGAGGAGAAAGATGTGAAGGAGCAATTGCACTTTATAATAAAAAGAACACAATAAGGGGGTCAGAATATCTGGAGTGGGTGGGAGTCCTAAAACTGTTGTATATTCATCGTGTAATCCTGGCCAAGTCTCTCCCTTTCTGGGTCTTAATTTCAAGCATAAAATGTCAACAGTTAAACAAATCTCTAAGAGATACCTTTCAAATTGAGTCTTGTGAGGAATCATAGAATAACAGATGGAGACAGCTAAATACATGATAGCTTCGGAGCAATCGTAGAAAAAGAAAAAAACTGTTTACATATTTTAAATAATCAGGCACAACTTTTTTCAAAATCTTACAATTGTAAGTTCATTTGCAAGTCACCATGCTTATAACACTTCTGCCCTTCAGAAATAACACTTCATTTTAGCTGTGCTTTCACCTCAAATTCAGCACATCACTTTTATCCACCCCAGAATAGCACAGAAAAACACCTTCATGAAGTACCCGCACAAGGAAGGCACTCACAGACTGACAGATTCACACAGTGGAAAATATAAAAGGCACTAATTTCAAAATGCTAAATGAATACCACACCCAAATAGTCTTAAAAACAAACTGTAAAGTCAGAAGATGTATTATCAAAATACAGAGATAAAGACAACTTGGGAAATCTTTAAATAGTTTGAGGGGGAGGGGAATGCAATCAGATTTTTGGATTGCCTTATGTTTTGTTTTGTTTTGTTTTTAAAGACAGTCAGATGTTTCTATTTATTTATTTATGGCTGTGTTGTGTCTTCGTTTCTGTGCAAGGGCTTTCTCTAGTTGTGGCAAGCGGGGGCCACTCTTCATCGCGGTGCGCGGGCCTCTCACTATCGCGGCCTCTCTTGTTGCGGAGCACAGGCTCCAGACGCGCAGGCTCAGCAATTGTGGCTCACGGGCCCAGTTGCTCTGCGGCATGTGGGATCCTCCCAGACCAAGGCTCGAACCCGTGTCCCCTGCATTGGCAGGCAGATTCTCAACCACTGTGCCACAAGGAAAGCCCTCTGCCTTATGTTTTTAAGAGAACAAAACACATAACTGGAGGCTATGAAACATGCAAATCTAAACTGAACTGTGGAAAGCTCGGCTCTCACCCAAAAGCTTCAGCAAAGCAATATGTCAGTATGCCAAAATGAAGTACAGTTTTCTCATAAGAACGAGGATAGGGTCCATACCTATGACTAATAATAACAATACCATCTTGCATTTAAAGAGCATTAGTTCTTTTCACTGCTCTTTCAGACACTTAATTTTATGCTGTCATCAGTCTTGGGGTATCCTCTGAAAAGCTCCAGTTCAGTTTCCCCTCAAGAGCTATGTGATCAGAACAAGACAGGTGGGTGTATTTGTTGAGAGCTGAAG
The DNA here is from genome assembly GCF_965194825.1 of Balaenoptera physalus. Taxonomy (NCBI): domain Eukaryota; kingdom Metazoa; phylum Chordata; class Mammalia; order Artiodactyla; family Balaenopteridae; genus Balaenoptera; species Balaenoptera physalus. The sequence goes on from NC_138893.1 coordinate 84,315,902, forward strand.
ATCCTAGTTTCTGCTATCAGGCTGTCTGCAGTGATTCTCTTATTACCACACTATACAACTTAGCCCTAGGAAATGAAACCTACACTCTTTCTCTTGGAGTTGGCCAGAGACCAACAGTATGGGTCTAGAAAGTCCAAGGGAAGAGAACCTGCTGACTTGTTAGGTCAAGAACCCCATGCATGCCAAGTTGATCTCTTGCAACTGAAAAAGAAACACACACACACACACACACAGACACCAAGGCTGTTCAAATAGAAACTCCTGTGCGTTGCCAGCCAATGAAAGCCAGCAATAACTGGTTAATACAACCACCAAATCCCTGCCACTGTGAACAACTTGTCATATTCTCTTCCCCTCTGCCTGCTGCCCACCTTCCTTCTTCAGGCACACGTGAACAAGCTTATAAACCAGCCCTCCAAAAGGACCACCGAGGACCTTTAAGGAACTAAGGAGGTTGGAGCTTGCCTTCTGAAGCAATGCAGCATCCATCGCAAGGGTGCTGTTCCCCATGCCCACACGCAGGAAGTCACACAGGGGGATAAAGTTTGATTTTCCGTCTTGCCCGTTCCCAGAGGGTCGAGAAGAGAACTAGGGAGCGGCCCCGCTGGGGTCCTGGGTTGCCCTCCGGGGGACAGTTCCCAGCAGTATGGCACTGCCACTCTCCTGACACATACACAAGGCAGCCGCGGCAACTCAGGACACCCCAACCCGCCTGGAGGAGGAGGGAAAGGGGACAACTTGAACGGGGCTCAGTTCGAGAGCAATGGGGCAGAGCTGTTAAGTAAAAAGGAGGGAGGGACCGAGATCGGGGGCGGGTCAGAGAGAGGTTCAAGTCCCGTCCCTTCCCCGCCCTGGTGTCCCCGGTCCTCCGGGAACATCCCTGCCGTCGCCCCTCCTCCTCCTCCTCTCGGCTTCCTCCGCCCTGCCTTTTTTCCTGGTTGCAGCCGCAGGCGCCTGAAGGGCACGGCGGCTCCTCGGTGCCCGGCAACCTCGGGAGTGGCCGCGAGTTGAGGTAACTCGCCCGCTGCCCCGGCGGCCTGCCCGCCGGCGGATCCCACACGCCAGCGCCGTCCCGCCCTCCCCGGAGCCCTCGGGCGCGCTCGCTCACCGTCCGGTGGTGCTGCTGCTGCTGCCGGTGGCGGCTGACGCCCAACGCGGGGAAGCAGCCCACAGTCAGCGCTCCGCAGCCGCCGGCGCCTCCGCCGCCTCGGGAGGAGAGGAGCAGCAGGAGCGATCTACCTGCGGCGGCCGCCATCTCTCAACTGGAAACGGCGCCGACCCAGGCAGCGCAGCGGACGGCCGGGGCGGAGCTAAGACCCGCCACTCACCGGCGCCGGTCCAACTGTCGCCCTTGACTGAGTTGATGAGGCGGGGCTTCTTGCAAGGCCCAATCGACAGGCGGGAGAACCACACTAGAGACTGCCTGTCACTTCCAGAGTTACCTATTGTGGGACATAGTCAATTACGGGCAAATTCTAGGGAACCGGTAATTGGCACCCGAGCCCCTCAGAATAGCAGCAATAGAGATGGCATATTCGATTCGGCTAATCCTCACCAAAGATACAGCTAAGATAAGGGTAACTGGGGAAATGGATATTTGTACAAAGCTCTGTGCTTCGTGTTTTAAGTTGGCAAAATAGACACCAGATTAGTAATCATTAGCTAGGTATGTTGGAACTCCCAACGACACGCCCAGAGTTATCATTCATAACTAATGGTATTTGGATACGCTGAAATTATCCCATCATGGAGTGATCTAATGACTGTGATATGTAGCATAGTACAGGAGGGGTAGAATGATTATGATACCAAAGTCCCAGAATGAGTACACGTTATCAAAGTGAATTAACAGAGCTGTATACATTTCAGATACTCAGTTCACTTTTACAGCACCTTTATACTGATATTCTTACACTCTCCAGAAGCAACACTCTATTTTCTTACCACTTTTGACCTTATGTGCACTTATTAAACTATAGAAACAGAGCATGCTGATAATGTAATAAAAATCACGTACAGGTTACCTTAATGAATTTTCATAATTTAGCTAAATTAGCCATTAGAATACACTTTGGAATAACCCTTTCTCTTGAAAAATCCTTCCACAGAGACAAGCTCATAATGACAGCTCACTGAAGACTGAAAGAAAGGAGATTTGAGGTTCCTGAATTTCCTCAGAAGAGGATTTCCTTGCTGTCTGCTTATTGTTATGAGCTAGTTAATTCTCACACCTCCTTTTAAAATCTGGAGCAGGAAAACAGTTTGGTAAGCAAATAAAAGTATTATCCTAAATTTTGGGAAACATCTTTCTAGTGTAGCCTAAGGTGATAAATTTAAAACAAAACAACAGGCACACAATTTTATTGTATCACTTATTCTAATAATGTTCTTTCAAGTTTGACTGAAATGTTACTATTTTGGCCAAGAATAGGTAAATAATGAAGTGGAGCTTTTAGTTTGTTTAATCCTTCCACCCACCCCAGAACTGTAAGATGATTGGCTTCTCCAGGTGAGACACTCAAACCACTCACCCAAAAGGCATTTATTGCTCAACAGTGGAACATGAGAGCTCAGGAATGAGATAAGCCCCCCATTCAACAGCTGCACACACTAATCCCCCTAGTTGGAAATCTGTGACATTCCTGGGGTAACTTCACTTACAATCATTTTCCACTCATCTATATTTATCCCATCTGCATTTTATGTATTTACCCATGCCATTTCCCCTTCTCTCTTGTCCCTTTACACCTTCTTACTAGTATTACCACGGGTTTTAGTTTTGTTTTTACTTTTTGTCTTCGCAAATCTGGCTATGAATCAGTATTGTGCCCTCCACTCCATCTTACACTTTGAAAAGTTCTACGGGAATTGCCTTTCCCCTATTTATCAAAATATGAAAATGAGACATGCATCCTGCATTACTGAGATTTAGTTCTGTGGATTTGCAAAAGAACCACGATAGTTTTTTTTTTTTTTCAAGTGCATATATCTGAAACTGGAGGGATTACCAAAAGCTTTCTCTTTATTTACCAAAATGTGTCATCTTTTATCTACCAAGATGATACCATTGATTAACCACAGGTAGGCTGCGTATTTTGAGGATCCACTGACTAAACTGAGTTCTAATAATCCAGGGATAGAAATTAATCTAAACAAATGTCAATTATCTCTTCACAGAGAAAATCTTTGCACAGCTGCAAAGGACATACCTCATACCAGCTGGTTGGCTAGGCCAAATAAGGAGAAAATGTAGATAGCTCAATAGAAAGTCATCCTCTAGACAGATAGTGGTTTCTGGAAGAATAAACAAAAAAAAACAAAAACAAAGTTACCTCTGGGAAATTTTAAGGGGTAGCTATCCTTTTGAATGGTTTAACTTTTTCCCATCTGCATGTTATTTTTATTATTACAAAAATATGTTCAGTGAAACCTACATGACTGCAGAATTATTTTCTGTGCCAATCCTTAAAACAGGTTGATCTTTTCTTTTAGCTAAAACTAATCAGAACAGATTTTCTGGAGCGTGAAACTCTAACTAGATTCCCTACTAAAATGTACACTAAAGTCAGCTCCAAAGTATGACTCAACTCAATGGAGTATTTGCCTAAGCATTCCAGAATAGCCAGGGTAGGTGACGCACACAGCTTATTGACATGAACAAGAAAACATGAAAGGGATCTGCTTAGAGATCTGGGGGCTATGTTTCATGGTTTACTGATAATATGAGTTATTCAACTGAAATCAGCAATTCTTAAAGATCAAAAAAAGTATGTGGGCTTCCCTGGTGGTGCAGTGGTTGAGAGTCCGCCTGCCAATGCAGGGGACACGGGTTCGAGCCCTGGTCTGGGAGGATCCCACATGCCGCGGAGCGACTAGGCCCGTGAGCCACAATTGCTGAGCCTGCGCGTCTGGAGCCTGTGCTCCGCAACAGGAAAGGCCGCGATAGTGAGAGGCCCGCGCACCGCAATGAAGAGTGGCCCCCACTTGCCGCAAATAGAAAGCCCTCGCACAGAAACGAAGACCCAACACAGCCATAAATAAATAAATAAATAAAATTTTAAAATGTCAGCTCTTTAAAAAAAAAAAAAAAAGTATGTGAAGGAGAGGGAGAAGAAAGGGGTTTTAGCCTTTAAATAAGTATCATAAACCGCAGCTTAGATCTGTTTTCTGGGGATTTGGCTTCACTATTTTTCCAGATGTCATTATTTCTATTTTTTATACCTACTCATCTGTAGAAGGACTCAAATACTCAAACCCCACAACATAGCTTTTCCTGGCTATAGCAATATCTGGTCTGACTTCATCAAACACATACACACATTTTTTTTCCTTCCTTATTTTTGTTTTTCTCCTTTTCTTCCCCCTTTAATAGAGACTGCAACCTCACACTGGATCATTTACATGCTTTATATACATAATTTACATAAATATGTTTACATACCTCCTCTTAAAACTTTTGTGTGGCAAGAATTTCATGCCCCGGCCTCCAAAGGATGATTGACTCCATATTCATTTATAACTTAGTGACCCTAATCTAACATTCTTTTAGGTCAGAAACATCCAGTCTGCAAGTTTATTTATTTATTTATTTATGTCTGTCAAGCACACAACACCGGGAAAAGATTGAGTTGAGGAGGGCAGGGATTGTTCAAATATGACTGTCTTTGTTCATATTTCTCAGGATCTGAGAGGTTGGCAGCTAAGTTTCACACTGTCCATTTTAATCGATTCTTTTTAAAATAAATTTATTTATTTATTTTTGGCTGCATTGGGTCTTCATTGCTGCACGCGGGCTTTCTCTAGTTGCGGAGCTCGGGCTTCTCATTACAGTGGCTTCTCTTGTTGCAGAGCACGGGCTCTAGGTGCGCGGGCTTCAGTAGTTGTGGCACGCGGGCTCAGTAGTTGTGGCTCACGGGCTCTAAAATGCACGCTCAGTAGTTGTGGCACACGGGCTTAGTTGCTCCACGGCATGTGGGATCTTCCCAGACCAGGTCTCAAACCCATGTCCACTGCATTGGCAGGCGGATTCTTAACCACTGCACCACCAGGGAAGTCCCTCCCACTGTTCTTTTTGTGTTGTATTGGCCTGTGGCCTCCTATAGCCTTTGCTATTTAGTAGACCTTTGGAGTCAGGAAGTATTTTGTCTCTATCTGAAGGGATCCAAAGGGGCAAGACACTGATTCTGCACTTGAATAAACCACACCTCCTAAGTGCATAGGAATTCAGCACACATTTTTATGGAACCCAACACTATCCATTCCAGAGTATTCAAAAGTGCCCCCCAAAATCCTAAGACAAGGCTGACAACAGCCTTCTCTGACAAGGCTGAATTACAACAAAATTCCAAATTGGTAAAGGGTTCCCCTCTCTCAGGACTCTCCAGGTATTTACTACCCATACCCTGAACATGCCCTGACCTTCCAACCTCCAACTCTTTGCTCCTACTGTACCCATAAGTCACCTGTTCTATTCTTCTGAAGACCAGTTTGGCTTCCTCTGAGAGGAAATGCCCAGGTAAAATTAAATTCTCAGAATTTGTTGTTTGACTTTCTATCACAGTACTTTGGTACTTGATGTGACCTGGTCTGACAATGAGGCTGCCACTCCCTTGAGTATCCAACCTATTTGATTAGACTAATCTGCCTCGCTGGGCCACAGTCCCCTTCTTCTCTCACTTTTTATGTGTATTTTCTATCAGAATTATTTATGTTACTATCTTTCTCCTACACAGCTCTTCCAGGTTAGAGTTGCCAATCTGGCAAATTAATTTAAGCTGACTTTTTAGATGATAAGTACTTCTTGGATTGCCTCTTTTACACAACATTTACATTTAGAGGACTCTCCAATGTTAATAGGCAAAATAATTTCACAAAGTATGGCAGGTCTAAGAAAATTATTCTCAGGTGAGATAGTCCATTAATAGTCTTCAAAAATTCATCAAATACCTAGTCACTTCCACCTGCCTATTTCAATGTCAGATACATCTTTATATTATGCTGGGTGTTGCCCAAAGTTCAGCTCCTCTGAAACTGAACTAATTTAGTGTCAAATGCTGTATTCATTCTCCATTTCTATGTAATGTATATAATCTTCATCAGTACTTTTATACGTGAACACAAATTCTGGGCTATGGGTTGCACTTGGTGTGAGGCAGAGGGTGGAGGAAACTGTGGGTGTGAGACTGGTCATTGCCAGTTAACAACAGGTGCGAATGCTGCTCTTTAAATTTAGCCACTGCACTTGGCATCTTGTCTCTCAGCCATCACTTACGGCAACCACGGCTGATTTGGAAAGGATCAAGGAAAGGATGACAGAAAGAGTCACGTTTATTAAAAGGCAGAGAGAAACAGTTTTGTTCTCTTTTCTTTAATAAAAACTAGCCTAAGGAATAAAAAGCAGCATGAGACTTGGAAAGTGTAAAGACAGCTTAGAGTGAAAAGGGGAAGAGATAATAATCATTAACAAATTGTTCTTAATTAGGCACTTTAAAATCATTCCAGCTCCCAAAACTTGGGAGCCAAATTATCTCAAATTTGGGTGGAGACTAAGAAAATAATTACTATTAATTGAGAGTTGGGATAAGAGTAGGGGACAAGAACTGAATGAGTATAATTTATTTATTCATTTATTCAATCAGTCAATCAAGAAAAATAAATTGAATGCCTATTATATGCCAGGCAATATGCTAGGAGAAATTTTCCAAAATTCACATTTTCTGCATCATGTATTTCTTTTTCTAAAATGCTCATTTATCCATCCTAACCTTGAAATGGGATCAATTCTTCCCATAACATTTATATATCACTCAAAATTCCTGAAAGATCCCTTGAGTTATCTCAGAGCATCAATATAACATGAATTTGAAACATATTACTAATGTAATAACCACCACACCCAACAACATTACTAGGAAGACATATGAAGAAATTGTAGTTTTTGCTATCAATGTGTAGTAGGGTTCAGTTCTACTTAAATAATTTCTGTTTTACTGCTTAGAGTATAAACAATATTTAGTCTCAGAGCATTTTAAGAAGACATTTCATTCCTATCTTCATGCCTTGCTTTGTTAATATGTATATATTAGTTTGAAACAGGGCCCTTTGGCTTATCCAGCATCAGAGGGAATAACTTGTTCAATAAACTTGTTAAAATTTAAGCAAGGTTTATAGCATTTATAGATGCTACTACTTTAAGGCCCTGAAGCAATTAGACCTATTACCTATTCAATCAAAAACACAATTATTGTCAAGAAGAAAATTTCACAAATACCTCTAGATTATAAACCCAGGAGAGCACGTGAAAGGATCCAAACTCAGAATCCCAAGTTAATTGGGAAATGCCATTTTTATTAATTCCCATGATGTAGAACCCACTTAAGAGGATTTGAGAAAGAGTGTAAAGATTTGATGGTTCTTTTAAAATGGACTTTTCTGCTTTCTTATCAATTTTGTATTTTAGAAGGTGAAAAAATATAAACATACACAAAAAACTTCCTGTTTGCCAACATGGGTCCTTCTCCCAGAAATAATCCTGGGAAATGAATGAACTTTTAAATTAAATTTTACATATAGGCCAATTTTTAAAAGTAAAACCCTAGTTAGTCATTTCTGGAATGCATCTTTTAGGATGGTAATTCTTGATCTTTGTTCCATCTTGGCAGATAAATTTTTCACACATGCTCATCACAAATAATAGCTCACTAAAAGCATCTGAATAAATAAGACAAACTTTGGCTTATACAGATTCCAAGTGTGTTAGTTGTAACTACATTGTGCCCAGATGTCTCTGTGTATTAAAGTATCTGAAATATTTCTTAAATATAATAAAAGAGTTTCTTCTGTAACTTCAGTAGTGGCTTTCCCTGAGTTTCAAGAAATACATTCATTATTTCAATAAATAATGTGATTTCTTGGTTGAGTTGCCACAGCTAACAAAATAAAGGCTCTGGTCTCACAGAACTTAGTGTTTAATGATAAGAGATAAGGAAAGCAGGAGAGTATTGTAGGAGGGCATCTAACCCATTTTTGAGGATCTGGGAAGGCATCTCAGGGGAAGTAATATTTGGTGAGATCTGAAAGATTAGTAGGAGTAAATGCCAAAGAGTCACGAGATGGGAGAGGCAACAGGAGCAGGTTACACAGGATTTTATAAACCCTATTAAGGAATTTTGATTTTACCCAAAGAGCACAGATAAGTCTCGAAGGATTATAGAAATGGGAGACATTAGAGAATAGTTGGAGACTAGAAAGACTAAAGGCAGGGAGACAAATTAGGAGATCTAGGCAAGAAATACCAGTTGCATGTTTTATAGTATTGGCCATAGGGAAAAACAGATTAATTTGAGAGAGACTGTATAAGAAGTTGAATTGAAAAGTATTGGTAATTAGTAGGATATTAGTGGGTGGGAAGGAAGGAGAGTCAAGTGTCAAGGGAGACTTCTAGGTGCCTCACTTGGGCAACTGGGTAGATGCTCATGCCATACACTGAAAGAGGAAACACAGAAAGAAAAGATTTGCTAGGGGAAGATGATGAGTTCAGTTTTGAAAATGTATGTCAGGTGCCTTGAGACATCCCAGCAAAAATATTCATCAGACATTTGGTTTTTTGAGTCTAAGACTCATGAAGGACATCTATGCTATAGAAATAGATGTGGGGGTCATCAGCATATAGATAGTTGGTAATTGAAGCCGGATGACCCCACCAAGGATGAGTATTCAGAAGAAAAGAAGATCTAAGAAATTAGTTTCCATTTAATGTGCTTCCATAATATGTGCTTAACAAATATTTGATTTGAGTAAATGAATAAAAACATGTCAATAAAATCTAGAAGGCCTTTTTAATATTTGCACAGGAATTTTTCAGGTGACTGACATTCACTGGCCTCAGATAGTGGCAATGATTGTTTGGTTTTCAAAAATGTTCTGGGCTCCTGAAAAAGTTTTTTAAATCTAATGTAAGATTCTTATTTTATTACAATGACACTATGTGTAAAGTTCCCAAGCTGAGTTCTAATACTTCAGAAAGAAGCAAACTTACATACTCAGCATAATTCCCTGCACATAATTCATGCTCAGTAAACATATATTTAGGGCTTCCCTGGTGGCGCAGTGGTTGAGAGTCTGCCTGCCAATGTAGGGGACACGGGTTCGAGCCCTGGTCTGGGAAGATCCCACATGCTGCGGAGCAACTAGGCCCGTGAGCCACAATTACTGAGCCTGCGCGTCTGGAGCCTGTGCTCCGCAACAAGAGAGGCCGCGATAATGAGAGGCCCGCGCACCGCGATGAAGAGTGGACCCCACTTGCCACAACTAGAGAAAGCCCTCACACAGAAACGAAGACCCAACACAGCCATAAATAAATTAAAAAAAAAAAAAAATTAAACTTTAAAAACATAAAAAATAAAAAAAAAACATGTATTTAAAGAGATTTGTGGAATGAATGAATAAACATGAATGAAATACATATTCCTATCTTCTCACAATAAAGAAAGTTTTTTTAATATAAATTTATTTATTTATTTATTAATTTATGGCTGCGTTGGGTCTTCGTTGCTGCGTGCAGGCTTTCTCTAGTTGCAGTGAGCAGGGGCTACTCTTCATTGCAGTGTGCAGGCTTCTCATTGAGGCGGCTTCTCTGTTGTGGAGCACAGGTTCTAGGTGCGCAGGCTTCAGTAGTTGTGACACGCAGGCTCAGTAGTTGTGGCGCACAGGCTTAGTTTCTCCGCGGCATGTGGGATCTTCCTGGACCAAGGCTTGAAATTGTGTTCCCTGCATTGGCAGGAAGATTCTTAACCACTGTGCCACCAGGGAAGTCCCAAAGAAAGTTATAGTACTTCCACTCCACTACTCTTATATTTGTTGAGGTACTACAATAAGAACAACATAGTAATTCAGTCCCTAGGAACATTTACTCAAAAGAAGCACATCTGAACTATTAAGGCTAACTGGGCATATTGAGAGAGAGCTGGGGTGATATATCCAACAAAGAACTCATGTTCAAAATATATAGAGAGCTCTCACAAATCAATAAGAAAAAGGCAGCAACTCAACAGAAAAATGGGCAAAAGACTTGAACAGATAATTCACAAAAGAGGAGATCAAAATAACCAGTAAACGAATGAAAAGGTGTTTGACTTCATTCCCCATGGGGGAAATGCAAATTAAAAACCACAATGCAATAGTACTTCAAGCCCACCAGAATAGTTAAAATGAAAAAGATGAAAAATATCAAGTTCTGGTAAGGCTATGGTGCAATCTCAACCTCCATTGTTGCTCATGAGAGTTGTAAATTGGTACAACCACTGTACCAGTCACAGTACGTACATTCAGGAAACAGAAACCACACCAGTTACTTGAAAAGAGACAATTTAATATAAAGAATTGTTAATAAGAGCCTCTTCTCTAAGTTGTAATAATTCTAACCATTTTCCTTTGTTTTCTCAGCCCTAGGGATTGTAGCTGCTTCCTGCAGTTGCTACCTAATGATTTATTCAAGTTTTCTTTTTACCCTTGTTAACATCTTTATATCTAGTTAACAATTATTTATACTAAATTGTCTCTGTTCATGTAACTGGTATAGTTTTTTTCTCCTGATTGATACAGAATTGGTACCAGGAATGATCCAGGAAACAGACCCACAAATATGGGATTTAAGGATTGTTATGATCAAGTCATTGGGCTTGACTACAGTGCTGAGCTCCTTGCCAAAAAGAAACATGATGCTAGTAATCAGTGACATGCAGTATATTCACACAATCAAATTATGACCTATGAGTGAATGTGATTATTTGCCTGCTGAGACAAATGTCTTGGGGGCTCCAAGTGGCTGCTGCATTTTAGCAATGTGGCAATAATGATGACTCCTAGGACTCTCGTGTGGCCGGTGACCCAGAAATCTAAAGGTGTAGGTTCTCATGTTACTGGGAGTAGAGGTACAGCGGCACTGGTTTGAGGATTAAAATTGTACAACTCATATCCTGGTAGCGAGCAATGATCCTCCCACACACAATGGGAGCAGTTCAGACTTAGTGATCTTTCTGGGAAACTATTCTGTGCACATGGGAGGGATAATTGAGCTACTTAATTCAAGACTGGCCAAATTTCTAAAACAAAATTTTCTATTACAAACATAAAAAATAGAGATTGAAAGATGGAAATAGAAAACACCTTAGAAATAATCTAGTCCTATACTCTGACTGGACCAAAAAAAATTTTTTTCTTTTAAGGAGACTCAGAGAAGTGAGTGACTTAGCCAATCAAGAATTAATCTAGTAGCAGAGTTAGGATGAAATATGCCATCACCAACTACTGAGGACTTACTAGGTATCAGGCACTGTGCTGAGTGCTTTCATATGTATTAGCTTATTTAATCCTCTCACTAACATTATGACATAGGTATTAGTATTCCTAATACTAATTAGGATGAGGAACAACAGATGAGGAAATTGAGGTTAAGTGATTTGTCCAAGTTCAGTACCAAAACCCAGGAATGAAGGACTCCAGCTCCTACACTCTTAACCATTAACATAATCTGCCTCTCTGGAAGCCAGCATTATACTACATTGATTTAAGTTCAATATAATACTCTTTAAGCTACAATTTAGCATTGCTTCCGCCACCTGCCCACCGCCAGGCTAATCAGTTTGCAGTGGGAAAAAAAGCAACATAGAAGGTTAGACGTGAAAAAGGGTTTTCTAATTCAGTCTCTTAGTCCACAGTGAAGTCATTGAAGTCTAAGCACGCAACTGACTTCCCCAATGCCAAAAGCTGTTTGGTGGTGAAGGCGGAACTGTGAGCCAAGTTTCCTAACTCTCAAGGCAGTCCTCTTTTCACTATACCACAAAATCTTCCCCTCCCACATTCTCTTCTTTCAGAAGTTGGTATTGGTATAGGGTCCAAAGTTCTTGTTTACTCTTTAATTGGACTGGCTGATATGGGACAGGCAAGGTTGTTCATTAAATGTACAGAGTTTCTACTTCCTGGTCCATATTCAATGCCATCTCCAGATAGACAGCTACTGTGTGCTGTGCTAAAAAGTCGCCTCTGTTTTCAAACTGCTTCTCTACATTCGTTTTACCTTGATACCTCAAACCCTCACATTGTTTGCTCCTTTGGGTTGGAACACTGGAAAAATACTTTATTAAAATACCAATGGACAGTATAACTAAAGGAAGGTCTTCCTTAGCTGGAAATCGTTTACGTAATTAGTACTCGTCTCTCAGAAGAGTACTGGAGGAGTGGGACTCTGGAAAGACTAGGATTTTCATGGCAGGATCCAATAGCATAGGATGACCTGAGAGGTGTGAGGTAGGTTACAGTGGGAACAGCAGTGACGGGTCGTGACCCTATGAGGCCACTGAGCACCTGGGGAAGGTGGGAAAGAACTGAAAGTCAGGAAGTGGTTTAGAAAAGGGGTGGAGAAGAGAGCATCTTTGTACAAATTAGCAAAAGAGGCCCCTTGCACATCTTGGAGAATGGAGCCCAGACTGGATTTCTACCCTCACTGGCCCCCTCGTACACTGACCGACCAGTTATGACAGACTTGTATAAATCACATCCATCATAATGTTGCTGAGCGGCTGCCCTGCCTGCCACCGCTGCTGTTGCTACTCTTTTCCCAAGATAGCTACAGAAGAACAGAAGAGAACTAACGTTCACAGTGCTGGCCACCGTCCTCAATTTACTGAGCCCCTACTCTGTGTAGTCACTGTCTTCACAAAAAGCTCAGTGAATTAGATATTATTTCCCCAACCTTAACAGATGAGAAAAATAATAGCCCAAAGAGTTTAAGTACTTTCCCAAAGGCACATAACTAAGAAATCATTCGAAGAGGCTAAGCACTCTGTGCAGAGCTGAATCAAATTGAGATCTGACTCATGCTTATCTTTGTCTCACTATACCACGCACCTATACAGAAAATTGCTTTCCTAGAATTTGTGTAGTTGTACATTTTCAGTTATGCCAACCCTATTCTTTACTACAAAGCATTGAGCTTCAGTGGTCTAATTTATCACAGGTAAGCACATAGGTTTCTCATTGGTAAGTGGACCATCTGGCAGGCAGTATGTGGAAGCAGACCCTTTGGCAAGGTGATAAGAAGGTTAATTAAGTCTAGATTTTAGAGTATTTTTTAACCTGAAAGAAAGAAATATTGTTAGCGATAATATTGAGTACTAGTTATTTGCAAGGTTTTGGGCTGTGTTCTACATAAAAACTACATTATAACTTCTTGTTTAATCTTCACAATATCCCTATGAGGAAAATACTATACTAGCCCCCATTTTTCAGATGAGAAAATTGTGACATTGAGAAGTAACTTGCTAAAGATCCCCTGGCTGGTAAGTAGTGAGGCCAAGATCTAGGATATCTGACACCAGAGTCCACACACTTAACTTATTCCACTATACTACCTCTCCTGGTATGGAATAGTTCAGGACGTGGTCTCAGAGTAAATCCTATAGAAACTTAGACTATTAGCTCCAAAGTAATCACTCTGAGCCCACCGAGAGTAGCATCATGATAAAAATACAAATAAAAAAGAGATTTGATGTTTTTAAAATAATTTCTTTGCTACATTAATTTCTTTGTTATGTTTTAGTGTACTAGATAGTCAGCACCTTCGGGGCAAATGCCATGTCTTTGATTTTTTTCTGTTTCCTTCACTCACTTAATCATTATTGAATGATATTGAGCTTTTGCTATGGAGAAGGCACTACAGTGCCTAACACTGAGGTTGGTGTATAATGGAGAACATTCAAATATTTATTTGGTTTATTGATTGGTTAGAGAAGGCAGAGGCTTTACCTCAAGTTCTCTAGGTGTAGTCCCATAGGAATTAATAATTAATGATTTTGATAATTTTATCACCAAATCACTGAGACAACATTTCACTGGGTAGGGGTTGAGTTAGAATCTATGTTTCATGTGACAACTTGTGAATTGGTGGTAGTCAGAAAATGCTCAATAATTATAACCTTTCTAGGGAGTAAGTAAATTGAAAATAATACTTGCTTGCCTTTTCCTCTAAAATTTAAAGGCTCTCTGATATGTTAGCCTGCAGTAATATCAAAAGTTTGTAGCTCAGTTTATCCACTAGGGTCCTCTACCTTGTTTTAGAAAGTATAGGAAATCCTTTATTTATAGCAAGTCAACTCACAGTTCTCACTTCAGGACTCTGCCTGCAACCGTCAAGTTCGACTTACAGTAGTACCCTTGGCGAACCCAAAACAAACAGGCATATGGTGCCCAGCACTTTTGAGGAAATGCATTTCTACCATATTGCAACAAAAATACCCACAATCTGATATCTAATGTCTACACTTTGCTGAAGAAATATACAACAAGAAAAATAGGGATGCAAAACAAATATTCTTGAATCTATTTCTCAAAAAGCCATTGAGTAGCCTAAAGGTTACCTAGACATTGCCTTAAAGGTAAAAATTAAAGTATTGCCATGGCCTTCTGTGACATAGTAGAAAGGGTATTAGAAGTGATTTTGGAGATCTAGATTCTAAACCCACGTCTAACTACTATGCAATCTGTGTGACCTTGGGCAAAATACTTAACATCTGCTTCCTTATCTGTAAAACAACATTCTCCTCTCTGGGTTGTTGTAAAGGTTAAAAATAATAATAATGTACATAAACCTATGTGGCACCTTTAAAAATATCAGTTTAATCAAAACCAGAAATTTTATGTTAAAGATGTTTCTCTTTTTTTTCCTTCTTTTTTATACAGCAGAAAAACCAACACAAGTTTAATAACATATATATGCCCTGTATATATGAGAGATACCCAGGGAAACTAATGTTTCTTTATCTACTAAATTGTTGTCAAAAACTAGGAAAAGAATTATGGAAGATAATAAAGTCTTTGTTCATTTGTCCCCCACCTTTCTGGAGTTCTGATTTATATGAGGAGTTTCACCACTGAGGAAGTCTACATGAGATTTATATCTCTTCCAGCAGGGCAAAATGTCCATGCCCTTGAAAATACATGAGAAGAGTACCACGTGTCAGCTTATATAAGGAGAACTCAGCTCACTATAGTGTATCTCTTAGAACATTTTTCATTCGGTGAAGTGTTCTGTTTTGTTATTGAGGTGTAGTTGATTTACAATATTAGTTTCAATATTAGGTATATGACATTCTAGAGTTATTATAAAAGTTAAAGTTATTATAAAATATTGGCTATGTTCCCTGTTCTATACAATATATCCTTGCAGCTTATTTATTTTATCCATAGTAGTTTGTACCTCATAATCCCCTACCCCAATCTTGCCCCTTCCCCTTCTCTCTCCCCACTGGCAGCCACTAGCTTGTTCTCTATATCTGTGAGTCGTTTCTGTTTTGTTATATTCATTCATTTGTTTTATTTTTTAGATTACACATATAAGTAATAACATACAGTATTTGTCTTTCTCTGACTTATTTCACTAAACATAATACCCTCTAGGTCCAACCATGTTGTTGCAAAGGGCAAAATTTCATTCTTTTTATGGCTGAGAAGTATTCCATTGTATGTATATTCCACATCTTCTTTATCCATTCTTCTGTTGATGGAACTTAGGTCACCACCGTATCTGGGCTATTGTAAATAATGCTGCTATGAACATTGGGGTGCATGTATCTTTTCGAATTAGTGTTTTTGTTTTCTTTGGATATACTCCCAGGAGTGGAATTGCTGGATCATATGGTAGTTCTATTTTAGTTTTTTGAGGAACCTCCATACTATTTTCCACCAATTTACATTCCCATTTTCTCCACAAGGGTTCCATTTTCTCCACATCCTCACTAACATTTGTTACTTGCGGTCTTTTTCTTTTTTTTAAATTTATTTATTTTTGGCTGGATTGGGTCTTTATTGCTGCGCGCGGGCTGTCTCTAGTTGCGGCGAGTGGGGGCTAGTCTTGGTTGTGGTGCACAGGCTTCTCGTTGCAGTGGCTTCTCTTGTTGTGGAGCATGGGCTCTAGGTGCACAGGCTCAGTAGTTGTGGCATGCGGGCCCTAGAGCGCAGACTCAGTAGTTGTTGCACACGGGCTTAATTGTTCCTCAGCATGTGGGATCTTCCTGGACCAGGGATCGAACCTGTGTCCCCTGCATCAGCAGGTGAATTCGCAACCACTGTGCCACCAGGAAGTCCCATTTGTGGTCTTTTTGATGACAGCCATTCTGACAGGAATGAGGTGATACCTCATTGTGGTTTTGATTTGCATTTCTCTAATAATTAGCAATGTTGCGCATCTTTTCATGTGCCTGTTGGCTATCTGTATGTCTTCTTTGGAAAAATGTCTATTCAGGTCTTCTGTCCATTTTTTAAATAGGTTGTTTGTTTTTTTGATATAGAGTTATATGAGCTGTTTACATATTTTGGATATTAACCCCTTTTCAGTCACATTATTTGCAAATATTTTCTCACATTCTGTAGGTTTTATCAATGGTTTCCTTTGTTGTGCAAAAGCTTTTAAGTTTAATTAGGTCCCATTTGTTTACTTTTGCTTTTGCCTTAGGAGACAGATCCAAAAAATGTTGCTATGATTTATGTCAAAGACTATTCTGCCTAGGTTTTCTTCTAGGAGTTTTATGGTTTCCCATTTTACATTTAGGTCTTTAATCCATTTTGAGTTTATTTTATTTTATTTTATAAATTTATTTATTTATTTACTTATTTTTGTCTGTGTTGGGTCTTCGTTGCAGTGCATGGGCTTCTCATTGCGGTGGCTTCCCTTGTTGCTGAGCACAGGCTCTAGGCACACGGGCTTGAATGGTTGTGGCACGTGGGCTCAGTAGTTGTGGTGCACGGGCTTAGTTGCTCCGTGGCATGTGGGATCTTCCTGGACCAGGGCTTGAACCCATGTCCCCTGCATTGGCAGGCAGATTCTTAACCACTGTGCCACCAGGGAAGCCCATTTTGAGTTTATTTTTGTATATGGTACAAGAAAATGTTCTAATTTCATTCTTTCATGTAGCTGTTCAGTTTTCCTGGCACCATTTATTGAAGAGACTGTGTTTTTCCCCATTGTATATTTTTGCCTTCTTTGCCACAGATTAATAGACCCTATGTGCCTGGGTTTATTTCTGGGCTGTCTATTCTGTTCCTTTGATTTATGTATCTGCTTTTATGCCTGCACCATACTGTTTTGATTACTGTAGCTTTGTAGTACAGTCTGCAATCAGGGGGCATGATACCTCCAGCTCTGTTCTTCTTTTCCAAGATTGCTTTTGTTATCTGGGGTCTAGTGAAAAGTTTCTTGATTTCTGAATTATGACTGGTCTCATTCATCTGAATCTACCAAGTTAAGCAATAGATTTCCTAAATGTAAGACAAAAGATGACCCTCCCCCCTTTCTCTTCTATATTTTCTTCTCCTCCTCTGGCCTATTCTCAGACTGACACAATGGACTAGCCAACCCATTGAAAACCTGAGCTCTCTAGCTTGCTGATTCACACCGTCTTTAAGCAAAGAGATAATTATTTTTAACTTGTAATGTCTTTTTTTCTGGTTCCTAATGAGCTTCAGTCAACCAAGGTCCTTTTTCACATTACACAAATAAACACTTAAATAACAGAAGAAATATGACAACGTCCAAAAAGAATTTCAATTTGAGATTGTTTTCCTTTAGAGATTGTTAAAATATGAATTATTCTGTCCACCTATAATGAAAAGTTAACTGAACTGACACTGGTTAACCTCTAACAGCATTACGCTGCCACTTTTTGATGAAGTCCAGTAACTTAGTCCTGCAGCTTAACAGCAGGATCAGTGGGCAGAGAGTTAGAAGACTTGGACTCTATTTTCATTTCTAGCTCTGGCTCATTACCATTACTTTGCCCTGACCATCTTCTGTTACTACTCAGAATCTCAGTTATATTAGCAGTGCAGAGTGATCTGGAAAAACCACCCTGTAAGCTAACAACTAAGAGGATGCAGCAGTCTTATTCCTACAATTGATGTACCACTGTGGTCTCAGGCAAGAAATTGTCTAACTTGGTGCCTCAGTTTCTTTATCTGTAAAAACATGATAAATTATTTGCTCCTCTTCCCCCAGCTTCCTCACAGAAATACAGTGATGGAAATTGTATCAGTGCTATTAAAGATTTTTGAGGGACTTCCCTGGTGGTCCAGTGGCTAAGACTCCATGCTCCCAGTACAGGGGGCCCGGGTTTGATCCCTGGTCAGGGAACTAGATCCCAAATGCTGCAAATAAGAGTTCGCATGCCGCAACTAAAAGATCCCGCATGCCACAACTAAGACTCAGTGGAGCCAAATAAATAAATAAATAAACAAATAAATATTAAAAGAAAAAGATTTTTGATCTCTTTAGACTGTTGCCACATAAAGAGAAATGTCCTTTTTATTATATCTACTGGTATTTTTGGGTACCAATTCTCCCTGAGTTTGAGACATATCAATTCTACTTACAAAAGAGTACTATTTATACTGCCATTCTTTGCAGAATCTTTGCAAAAATAAAATAGGCTATGGAGAATATGCTTTAAGAAAACAAAATTATTCCACAAAATTTGTGATTGTTGGCAGTTAAAAATTCTGATTCACATTATCACCCCTAATCATATTAACTTGAGGGAGACCGCTTATTAATTCAGAGTTGTCCATAGCCATCTTGTCTAGCTAGCAAATACCAGCTAACAAATGAGGATACTACTGAGTTGATCCTAGTTATTCCAGGATTTTTGTAAGTGCCTGAAAAAAGTGTGTAGGTAGTGAGGGATCTTAAAATCTAACCATTGTTGACAGCTACTCTATTTAGGTTTGTGTGTGTCAAACATAAGAATTTTATAGGGATATTCACCTATCTCATGTAGATAATAGGAGGGTTGATAGATAACAAGTAATAACCTATCTAATTGCTAAAAGAAGTATTATCCTTACAATGCCCATTTTAATTTTTAAAGATTGTGATGATAATGCATCTTGTTATACAATCTCTTTGTCACATTAGAGAACTAGCAAATCCAAAACTCAGACAGTGAAGGAAAAACTTCTCAGACTGAGTCAGAAAATCATATTAATTCAAAGACAGGTCTGAAACCGAAAGGTAAATTTAAAGGAATAGAGGAACATAAGTACCAAAAAAACAAAACAAAACAAAAAAAAACCTCAGCCAAGGAAGACCCAAGATGTAGAGCTAGCCTGGTAACTGACAGAGATCCTTGCAGGCTGGTCAGAGCTGTAGGTGCCTGGTAACAAGTGTTGAGGATTAATCACTAGGAAACTGGTGAAGGCAGGAAATCCAGTTACTAAGGTAGGAAATCCAGTTACTTTGGTTACAAAAAATACAGAAAGAAAACCTGTAAAACTCCTTGAGGACAGATCTTCATTTATTCATTCAATAAATATATATTAAGCACCAGTGTATGCCAGCCACTATTTTAGACACTGGGGAATCAGCAGTGAACAGAACAAAGTTCACTGGCCTTGTGCAGCTTATATTTTAGTTAAGGGGGAAGCAGAAAATAAACAAACAAATAAGTAAAATATATGGTATGTCAATAGAAATGAGTCTATGGAGAAAATTTAAGTGGCCAATTCTGGGAGTGGGAAGTGGGGTTGCAATTTTAAATAGGGTGGTAGAGAAGGCCTCACTGCAACGAGGGCATAAAAGCAAAGACTTGGACAAGACAAGAGGGAAGGAGAGAGTCATGCAGCTAAGGAAGAGTGTTCTAAGCAGAGAATACAGCAAATGCAAAGGCCTTGCTTGAAGCAGGATCCTGCCCAGCACATCTGAGGAAAAGTAAGGAGGCCATCATATTTGGAGCAGAGTGAGGAAGGGGGAAGAATAGGAAATGATGTCAGAGAAGTAAAGAGAGAGACACACCAATTATTTTGGGCCCTGAAGATCATTGTGAGGACTCTGGCTTTTACTTTGTGTGAAATGAGAAACTATAGGGGATTACTGAGCAGAGGAAGGGCACAACGTGACTTACCAGTTAAAAAGGATCAGTCTGACTATTGTTTTGAGACTAGATCACAAGGAGGCAAGATGGAAGCAAGACCATTTAGGATACTATTCCAATAATCCAGGTGTGGTAGAGGGGTAAGAAGTGATGGGAATATGGTTATATTCTGAAGGTAGAGCCATCAGGATGTGCTAATGGACTTGAAGTAAGAGGGAAGAGAAAGAGAGGAGTCAAAGATGACACAGACTTTAGGCCTGAAAAACTTGAAAACAGAGTGGCTGTTTATTGACACAGGGAAAATTGTGGGAGGGGTCTTAACTACTTTTCATCCTTATGGTCTAGAACAATGGGAAACAAATGGGAATGTTCAGTGCACACCAGTAATCTAATCTGAATCTAGTTTCCATGTATTTGAGATGAGTTGTTCTGATAGAAGACTGACTCATTTGAGTTACTAAACTAGGGCTTGGTTCTAGAATCTGGGGCAAGGTTAAAACCATTGGTATGTTAGAGGTAAGTTGTTCTAGCTAGCAAGAGCCAATTGCTATTTTCAGGATATTATTGCAAGCCAGGTGTTAAGCATAGCCATGTTTTAAACTTTAGTATACACACTTACAGCTAGAAAATTATATTAAATACAAAGGTAAAAATATTGAAATTCATTATTTCCTAATTATTTTATTACATTTTACTATTATCTATGCTCTTGAGGTTATTTATGTTTGTTGTGTCTATATGATAGAAATACTGTATAATGGTGTGCTACTGTGCATCTCTTCCCAATTCTGTGTTCAGTGATGTTATGTCAGTAGCTTTAAATTGGCCATGGTGTGAGTATTTACAGTACAAAAATTGGCAAATGCTACAAATGAGGGCTCCCCCATCCTTCCCCGTCCCCAGAGCTGGTTAAATCTGTAAGTGAGAATTTAATGGTACCAGCTTTGAAGGCAATGATAGGGGATGAACCAACATATTTACAACATTTATATTTTGTAAATATACACATGTATAGGCACTGAACATGGAGTATTACAGTATGGTTTTACAGGAGGTCTTCCCTGTTGGGGCGAGGGAGGGTGGAGGACTGAGGAAATTGTGGTAGGAGACAGACACACAAGGAATTCCACATAAGGAAAGAAAGGCCTTAATTACTGACCAAACTAGGAATTGCTAAAAGAGATTAGCATCTATATTCAATCAATGCCTTAATAGAATTAATCCTAGAACAAATTACAAACTGTTAACAAGGGAGATTAACAGCTTTGGACTGCTTATTTGTATACCTGATATTGCAAGGGATGAAGAGAAAATGGGGATGAGTCAATGCCGTGAGTAGTGACTGCATATTTGTGAGAATTTCCTATATCCAGAATTTTATATTATGTTGTTAGGCCTTGTAAGAAAGAAACAGTAAGGATACTTAAGAAATTGTCTAAGTATTCCTGTGAGCCAGCTAGAAAAACAATACAGTTTAGTCTTACTATATATATATATATACACACATACACACACACAGAGTATATATATAGATATATATACACACAGAATACATATGGACAACAATGAAAAAGCGCAGCATCTGGTGATTCATTTCTCAAGAGAAGCAGGAATAAAAATATCTATATTAATTGTAAACATGGTAATTAAAAAAACAAAAACTTGAAAATGACAAAGGAGACTATGAAAAAAATACGTCTTTGATCCCCAGTTTTCCCCAAATCTTTCCACTTCACTGTTTCTAAATGTTCCCAAAAATGTTCTTTTTTCCCTTCCTTAAATATATTCATTCTCCATTTCCCATTCTCCCCTCCTGGCTTTTTGTTCAAAGCTTTAATCTTTTTTTACTTAAAATGTTTTCATAAGTTGTTTTCCATAGCTCGGTAAAACTTCCTATTTAGCAGAATCACTTGGTTTGAGCATTAGTCTTGTTTTGCCAGACATATTTATGTGTATGGGGATGTGGAATTACTGGGTCAAAGGATAGGAACATTTTGATGACTTATTGGTTTATCAAAACTTTAGTCAGGAATTCCCTAGCAGTCCAGTTGTTAAGACTCCAGGCTTCTATTGCAGGGGGCACGGGTTCTATGCCTGGTTGGGGAATAAGATCCCGCAAGCCGTGTGGTGCAGACAAGAAAAAAAAAAAGACTTTAGTTATGTATGAAAGTACTGTTCATTGTACCCTTGCTTATTTGATATGATTGCTTAAAATATTTATAAGTTCCTAAGTGAAAATGGATACTTTAATATAGTTTTAATTTGTACTTCTTTGATTACTAAACAATATTTTTTTCTACATTTTTGATCACTAATATTATGTCTTTTTGCTCTCCATTTCTTTGAGGCCTAGTGTACTTTTATCAATTTATATGAGCCCTTTATATAAGAAAGATAATAGCCCTTTAGATTTAGTAGTTTTTGCAGATATTTTCCCATTCTGTTATTGTTTATTCATTTTGGTTACTTAAAGAAAATCTGAAAATCTGTTCATATTTTCCTTTGATTTTTAAAAAAATTGCTGCTAAGTATAAAAAATAATCACCGTCCAGAGGCTTATTACACATTCCATTCTAATTTTTTCTGGTTTTTTATTGCTTAACCATAATTTTATACCTACTCTTTAATTCATCTGGAATTTATTTGGATGTATAGTATGAGAAGCTGATCTAAGCTATTTTTTCTAAATTGATAACCATTCCAAAATGGTCCTTTTTCTCTACTGATTTATGAAATCTCCTGTATCACACAGTAAGTTCCTGTACGTAATGGGACTATTTCTGCACTAGGCTATTTTTTTAATGTGTACTTCCCTGTTTTAATATAGTAGTTTGGGTATATTATTATATTCAGTTGGCTTAGTCCTAAAAATTTTTTTTCTCTTCTATTATTTGCATTCTTATTCTCCCACATCAAGTTTCAGAATCATTGTACCTATTACAAAGACTTTGATAGTAACAACAGTCTTTTTTTTTTGCTAGAACAATGTTATTTCCCCAATATTACTAATTATATTAACAATTACTTATTAGGTTAACCACGAGGAAAGAAGTCTATAAAGTTAACTCATGCTATTGAATTCTACAGTATTGTCTGAAACAATACCTCTATGTCTCGGAAGTTTGATGGAAGAAGATTTTTTAGGACTTAAAAGTGACAAAAACATCTATGCAAAGTTCTCCCTGGGAAGCTCTCTTATGATTTGCAAGAAGAAATATTTCTCTTTGAAGCAAATAAATAAAAAAAATAAGAAACTCAAAGTGATTGAAAGTATAAATTTACATGTCTTTGAGTATACTATATATCTTGCAATAAACCTTTCACAATGCTCCTGAAACTTAAGCCTAAGCATTGTGAACAATTTAACAATAGAGCTACTTTTACTCATTGTCCTAATTCAAGTTATTTCCACATACGTTAATTTGCCTACGAATCACTTTGAGCCTCCTAGAAGTTAACAGAGGAAAGATTTTCTTTCTCAATTTTATTTTTTTTCTAAAATAATAAAATTCTTAGATACCATGTAGAAATTGAGAGATGTTAAGAATCTCTATAAGACTCTTAATTATGGTACATATTTCTTGGTACTTAAAAAAGTGAAAATTGTACTCCCATGTTCATTTCAGTATTACTCACAATAGCCAAGATATGGAAACAACCTAAGCATCCATTGATGATGAATGGATAAAGAAAATGTGGTGTATATATATACAATGAAATATTATTCAGCCTTTAAAAAGAAGGAAACCTTGCCACTTGTAACAACATGGATGAACCTCAAGGACATCATCCTATGTGAAATAAGCAACATGCAGAAATACAAATACTGCATGATCTCACGTATATGTGAAATCTAAAATATTCAAACTCAAAGAAACAAAGAGTGATGGCTGTTAGGGGCTGAGAGTAGGGGGAAGAAATGGGGACATGTTGGTCAAGGGATACAAAGTTCCAGTTATGCAAGATCTAATGTACAATATAACTATAGTTAACAATACTATATTGTATATTGTATACTTGAAATTTGCTGAGTGTAGATCTTAAGTGCTGTCAACACACACATACACACACACACAAAAGGTAATTAGGTGAGGTGATGGATATGTTAAGTATCTTGATTATGATGATTATTTCATGATGTGTATGCATATCAAAACATCAAGTTGTATACTTAAATATATACAATTTTTAAATTGTCAATTATATGTCCATAAAGCTGGGCGAAAAAAGAGAAAATTAAATTCCATTGTCCTAACATGAACTACTTACTTAGCTTTCATGCTTTTGGATAGGTCTCTACAGAGCTCCACTATGTCATCTTTTCTTTAATATATAACTCAGGTGAAAGGTAATAGAAACATTCACTTTGAAGTATTTTCCTAGGAGTCTATGGTAATGCTTTAGAGTCTTATCCACAGTTGTTCCTAACAATGTTTAAGTTTCTTAATTATGTGACAAATGCATTAGTTCTCCAAAAATAACCAGGAAACTGGACTTGCCCCATAGCAACGGAGCTGTTTTTTTGTAAAAGGAAAGCATAAGGCATGAGCGGGCACTCACAAAAAGCAGCTTCATGTGCCCTACATCTCTTTTTCAAAATGATTCTATCAAAGATATTTCATTATATTATTGGCTTCTGTTATAATTGGCTCCCATTTCAAAAGAAGCTGGCTACATTGGAAAAGAATGTCAGGCGTGTCCAAGACTTATTAATTTATATGTTCCCTTTTGTCATTTTAAAAGTCTTTGAGATATGGTTTCATTTTCTCATCTTGCTTTCAAAAGCCCTTGCTTATGAAACATATATCTTCTGCTTTTGATTTATCAAGTTTCTTTACACTGAATATTTATACATTTTTCTAGATCTCTGTAATTACTTGATTTCCGGTTACTAAGCCTTGCTTTGTTATCTTAAAGCATAAATGGTGTCTGCTGTGGAACTGGGTTTACGCATCCTATTGAATAACCACACCCTTATAATTAGAGATTTGGTAGTCATCAGAGAGTGGTACAGTCAGCACCAAAATAGTACGCCACAGGTATTATGTAAACACTATTTTTTTTTTTAAGAGAACCTTTTTTTTTTCAATTTTATTTATCTTTGGCTGCCTTGGGTCTTCATTGCTGCGTGCTGGCTTTCTCTAGTTGCGGCAAGCGGGGGCTACTCTTCGTTGCGGTGGGTGAGCTTCTCATTGCGGTGGCTTCTCTTGTTGTGGAGCACGGGCTCTAGCCGCGCAGGCTTCAGTTGTTGCTGCACACAGGCTCAGTAGCTGTGTCCCGCGGGTTCTAGAGTGCAGGCTCAGTAGTTGTGGCACACGGGCTTAGCTGCTCCGCGGCATGTGGGATCTTCCCGGACCAGGGATCGAACCCGTGTCCCCTTCATTGGCAGGCGGATTCTCAACCACTGCGCCACCAGGGAAGTCCCGTAAACACTATTTTTTAATGAATTTGGAAACTAGTCAAGAGGCATCTCTTGACTAAACACTGGGGACATAATGCTTATGTTACGGAACCAAATTTGGCTCCTCTTGCCGAATGCAGTAAAGCCAATCTATTGACCCTGGGCTGTGGTGAAGAAAAGAGCTATGTTTATAGCAGGGCGCCAAGCAAGGAATCCAGGTCAGCTAGTGCTCAAAATACCCCAACTCCCAGATGGGTTTCAGGAAAACCTTTTTAAAGGTGATGTAAGGTGTGGGGTGGGGTGGGGGCTCCCAGGGTATGTGATCAGCTCATGCACAGTTCTCTGATTGGTTGATGGTGAGATAATAGGGTGGTGTCACAGGGGTTAACATTATCAATCCCTAGGCCATGTGCTCATCAAGTAGTTAATTTCTTCCGTTTGGTGGGGGTTTTAGCATTTGTAAAACAACTCAGGAAATGTGCATCAGCTACTGTTATCCACCTACTTCAGAGCGGAGTTAAAGCAGAGGAGCTAAAGCTGAAAGTGTTCTGGGGGAGGGGTCTGTCCTGGGAAGGCCCCACAGGGTTCTGCTCAATTGTGCTTTCTCTTCATTTCTATGAAATTAATAAGCTTAAAATTTGGTAAGAAAGATCTCATGGTTACAAAAGTACTACTTTCTATGCTTTCTACAGCTCAAAAAATCTGCTTCTACCTCACCTACAATAATCTGCAACGGTTTGAATTATGCCAGGAAAATTTAGAAAAAGGGGAGAGTGATGAGGAATCAATCAATGTAAGATTTAGTGCTTTTTCAGAAAACAACCAAAAGCTTTTAAGAGCTGTCTGCAGCAACAGGGGTGGTTAAGTAAATTATAATTAACTTACACAATGGAATATTACATAGTTTTAAAAATAATGATTAAATATGTCTTTATTGACATGGAAAGATATTTATGATACATAAATTGATGAAAGGAGCTTATAAAAAACAGGATCTCACTTTTGTTTAAAATAAGGAAAAAATAGCACTTGTATATATGCATGGGAAGAATATCAAAAAGATAGTTTGTGGATGTTGAACTCAATATAAGTTTAATTTTCTTCATATTTTCTGATTTTTTTGCAATGAGCATTTATTACTTTCATAATCAGAAAAAACAAGAAGGAT
Organism: Balaenoptera physalus; assembly: GCF_965194825.1. NCBI lineage: Eukaryota > Metazoa > Chordata > Mammalia > Artiodactyla > Balaenopteridae > Balaenoptera > Balaenoptera physalus. The sequence continues at coordinate 84,342,387 of NC_138893.1, forward strand.
ATTTCTACTTTAAAAATAGTATGTATGAGGTTTTGTTGATGAGAAAACAAGTGCTCTCACTCTCTCCATCTTTCAATTCTGCTTGCCTCTAATTGGCTTACTACTACTTACGGGTTCACTACTACATACAGGTTCTAGTCCCAAAGTGGGAAAGACGACTGTCGCTGGCTCCAGACTCCAAAACTGTATCTACAATCGACTCTGACAGATAGAGACAATCTTCCCTATTAGCTCCAGCAGAAAGTCATAGGGCAGGCTGAGTGTCTTGACTTGGATTAGGAACTAAAATGTGGAGGGGAGTGAGTAGGAGCGAATAAGGGATGTAATCATTTTCTGATGGGACAGGTCTTGGTCACTGTACACCCCCTACGGCCTGTGACGAGAAGGAGTCTACATTGAGTTGGTTCCCAATGAGAAAGAGGAGTTTCATCATCTGAAGAAGGAGGAGGAAGTGATGCTGGAAGGACTAAAATAACAGATATCCATTGTAACATTCATTGTAGACTCTCATAATAATAGTGACAAAAATGAAGTTCTTAAAGAGTTTCCAGAGTTTTTCAGTGTTTGGGAATTGGGAATCACCATTCAACACCTAAATTACAATACCTATTCATTCAACAAAATATTCATCAAGTATCTACTATGTGCATAGTAGTCTATCTTACTGGGATGACCAGTAAACAAAAAACAAACAAAATATTCCTGCCCTCAGGGATCTTATATTTTCAACATCATTAACAACTCTAAAACATGAGTCTGAAATTGGCCTCTGGCTGGAAATTTTATTGCAGTAGTTGAGACAAAAGAAAATGCAATTTGGCTTTCATATAATTATTTTCTTTTACTTGTCTGTGAACACCATAATAAGATCCTATCCTTAAAAGAAACCAAGCTGAGATGAGTCATGAGATTTACAAGCAAGTTAGAAGAGTACAGGCTTTTGTGCCTTGGAATTAATAGAATATTGCATTATCTAGACACACCCCAGGGTGTTCTGTTGCACCCTTGAGCTTTAACTTCTGGGTTACCTAACCTGCCCTTACAATGACACTGGGCAAACCAATCTTGTGGTCTATATTTAATTTCAAGCAAAAAATCTTTTTACAGTTGACTAAGGTAGCAGTGAGCAAACTTCCTTTTTCAGGTCAATAGGTTAATGTACATGGTCAGAACAAAAATATCTTGTTCTGTTTTGTGTCTTGTTAGTGTTTACCTGCTATAGACTGAATGTTTCTGTTCCCGCCACCGCCCCCCCAAGCCCTAATCCCCAATATGTTGGTATTTCAAAGTGAGGCCTTTGGGAGGTGATTAGGTTGTGAGGGTAGAGCTCTCATGAATGGGATTAGTGTCTTTATAAAAGAAACCCCAGAGCGCTCCCTTGCCCCTTCTGCCTTGTGAGGACACAGCAAAAACATGGCCATTGGTGAATCAGGAAGTGGTTCTCACCAGACACCTAATCTGCTGGTGCCTTGATCTTGGTCTTCTCAGTCTCCAAAACTGTGAAAAATAAAGTTTTGTTGTTTAAGCCACCCAGTCTGTGGTATTCTGTTATAGCAGACCAAACAGACTAAGACTATTTTTGGTATAGCAAACACCTAACCCCGAATTTTAAAAGCTTTGGAAAGAAAACAAAAACAAGTTTTGGGGACTTCCCTGGCAGTCCAGTGGTTAAGACTTCCCCTTCCGGGCTTCCCTGGTGGCGCAGTGGTTGAGAATTTGCCTGCCAAGGCAGGGAACACGGGTTCGAGCCCTGGTCTGGGAAGATCCCACATGCCGCGGAGCAACTAGGCCCATGAGTCACAACTACTGAGCCTGCGCGTCTGGAGCCTGTGCTCCGCAACAAGAGAGGCCGTGACAGTGAGAGGCCCGCGCACCGCGATGAGGAGTGGCCCCTGCTCTCCGCAACTGGAGAAAGCCCTTGCACAGAAACGAAGACCCAACACAGTCGAAAATAAATAAATAAATAAATTAATTAAAAAAAAAAAAAAAGACTTCCCCTTCCAATGCAGGGGGTGTGCGTTCGATCCCTGGTCTGGGAGCTAAGATCCCACATGCCTTGGGGCCAAAAAACCAAAACAGAAGCAATATTGTAACAAATTCAGTAAAGACTTTAAAAATTGTCCACATCAAAAAAATCTTAAAAAAAAAAAAAAAGTTTTGGCAAATGTATCTTTTCACTTTTTTTTTTTAAATCTTGAAGAACAATTATAATTTCCTAATGCAGTGATTCTCAGCTTTGACTACACATTAGAATCACCTTTTAAAAATACTGGGATGGGGTGGAGGGTGGGGATTAGGCATTGATGTCTTTTAAAAAGTACTGTATGTGATTTTAATATAATATGTAATATAATAGCTAGGCTTGAGGACTACCTAAAGGATAAGATATACCCACTGTGGCTGGGACGGGGAGTGAATATTTTTAGTCTAGAACACTTGGGTATGTTTGTTTTATTGCCAGTCTGACTTTCATCAATGAATCACTTTAATTCATCATTTATCCACCTTCAAAAGAGGGATAAATGATCCCACATCCATTCATCCATTCATCCATTTGTCTTCCTTCCTTTCATTCTTTTTCTTTCTTTTTCTCCTTTTCTCTTTCTCTTTCTCATTCACTCAATCAACAATTCATCAAACCAGCATTTAATAGCGTAAGTACTGTGCTAGGTACTAAGGATACAGAAATCGAATTCATACTTTCATTCAAGTAGTAGTTTCATTAATAAGGTAGCACATATAAATTAGTCATCCTGAGATTCTCAAATGAAGTTCAATTTTTAAAAAACAGTTGCAAAAAATATACACCAATCTTTCCCCTGCTTGATTTACTTTGCAAAAGCTTGTGTTGAAGCTTGAGTTGTTGTATTAGGCAAATATAAACATTCCTGACCTATCGTACTTTCAATGAGTCATAGTAAGCTCTACATCTGCACAGTGTAATTTTCAATCTTTCGTATATTGAATGAAAGGAGGTAAATGCCTATAATTCATTAGGTTCTACATAAGAAAAGATTTATTTTCTTTTATCTGGCCGTGCCCAGCAGATTGAGGGATCTTAGTTCCCTGACCAGGGATTGAACCTGAGCCCCCGCGCAGTGAAAACTCCTAGTCCTAACCACTGGACTGCCAGGGAATTACCATAAGAAAAGATTTAGAGATACTATCAACTTTAATTAGGAATTATTCTAATTTAAGACTCCTCAGATGTTTTGGGGATATTTTGTGAAGTTCTGTTACTGCCGATATACCAAATCCCACCCGGAGTCCAGCCATGTAGCTTCATCTTCGGCTCCTAACCAATTCCAAAATCAGGTTACTATGTAGATGAAGGTGGATCCCTGAATACTTAAAGGTAAGCAGATACTTTCCTCTGGACTGTTCATGCCATCTCCTCCATTTTTAAGCTCCAAGTTGCATCATAGCAGCTGGTCAGAAACCACTTCTGTGGTCCGAGACTAGGACTGCCAGATCCCTCCTAGGAACCTGGACGTAATCATACTATTGAAGTAGTTGCTGACACATATTTAAAACTAAGAACAAATGCAGGCTCACCTCACCCACAGAAGCACCACAATCATGTCTGATGCAATAGTGCACCCACCCAACACCCAAAGGCAAAAGAGAAATATTTTGAATTAAAATCAACATCAGTAGGAAAACAGCACAGGGTATAAAGAGAGAACACTCTTCCTGCCAAGAACAAATTCAAAGCTAACGGGTTCCAAGAGAGCAAGCCTCATCCACAGCATGAAGTTCCCTGTAACCTGATATTTGATATAGGTACTGTCATAAAATTATATAGTTACTATGAAGCATGAGTTTGCTCACAAGAAGAAAAATACAATCAAAGGAAAAAAAGGAGAGTCAACATGAAGAGAATAAAGTAATTCTATATCTAGGGGCAGATGGATTTACATTTTTGAGATATATAATCATTTGGTACTCACCATGAATAAATCATTGTGGCCTGAGAAATAATAATAACAGTTACTACTACTACTAATAATAACTAACAATCACTGAGCACTTATTTTATGCCAGGCACTGGTAGTGCTTGACATGCATTATCTTATTTAATCCTCACAACAACCTTATTTATTATTATTCCTATTTTCCAGATGAGAACAATGAAGCTCTGTGAATTTATGTAACTTGCTTAAGTAACACAGCTTGTAAATACTCAAGCTTTGATTTGAAACCCAGACCTGTCTGACTCCAAAACCCATGCTCTTAACTATTACACAACTCACTCTCCTAATTTACAACTAGAGATTACATAGCTAAACCATCTGGCTCAGAGGGGCTTACAGTACTTTTAAGACTTTTGTACTTTTTGTAACTACTCTGGGTCTTTTGCATTGTATCTGTCACCAGTAATAAACAAATCTCTAATGCTGATACAATACCCTGGCAGGTAGTTGCAAATGGAAGCAATTTGCGGCTGCTGAGTGTACACTGTACAAAGTTAGGGATTGCAGCAAATTGGGTACATATGTGAAGCAGAAAGCAAAGCACATCAACATATATTTTGGTAACTAATTACTAGAAAGAATATTGCTAAGACTAATTGCTCCTCTTTAAAATAAAAAAAAAGGAGCTAAAATTTATGTTTAAAAAAACTATTTGTTCTCACGTTGTATTGAAAAGTAGTAAACACACACACACACACACAATCTCCAGACAATCTTGGACACTGTTAGCTTCATGGGGTTATTAGGTATGTTGTGCTAAAGTAGCAGCTTCAGTCTCTATTGGGGGGATTTATACTAGTAATGTGATAGGGAAGTAATCAATTTTCACGGAATTTTTAAAAAATGAAGATTCTCTGGCAATGGCAGCTCTATTGTATTGCACTAAATGGAATGAGCTGACTTCATTAGGAGTTGATCATGAGTTGCTAGGACAGGTTTTGGCCCATGATTTACATTTCCATATGCTTGAACAGCCTACATACATCCAATTTAGGTTTCTATTCAACCTCTGAATTTTAAAACTTTTCTTTTGTTATAAAATCCACCACCCATAACCTTCAGTTTAACATATTTCCATGATACTTAACTTCCATGTATATATTGGAAGGTTTAAAAAAAAAAAATCACTGTATCAGGAAAGGAGGAAAAGAATTTCTGAGAATGAGCTTCAGGAGATATAAATGTGTAACTTGCTTTGGTAACCTCTTGAAGTGTATACCCACGAACACTTCCAATAAATATAGGAAACTTTTGACTAATGGCTACAGGCTGTATACCCTGTGTTGGCTGTGGTGTCTGAAAATCGAGGGTCAACCCTCAAAGTTGATATTGCTGCTAGGTGCCCCAGTAGCATAGTTGAATCTAAGTATGGTGATACAGGGATATTACAGTTTAGCAACTGTAAGAAACCTAGCGCAGTGCTTCTCCCACTTTATGGTGCACAAGAACAACCTAGAGAGCTTGTGAAGCAGATTATTAGTCCCCACCTCAGAGAATCTGATTCAGTAGGTCTGGGGTGGTATAGAAAAATTTGCATTTCTGATGATCATTTTTAGGTGAGAGGGGAGCTGCCTATCCAAGGACCATGCATTGGTTAGTACTGATATAAAAGAATCTGTAAATTAAAAAGTTCACAAATTCTGAACTTTAATCACATGCCTGTCTGAGTGCAAATCTGATGCCTATAGAAGGTACACTTCAGAGAAAGGAGAAACTGGCAAAAGGTATATATTTCTTGGCTGGATAGAGTCATGATTCTTAGAACTGTAAAAAGCTCTATGTATTCAATAGAGAACCTTCTTGAAACATTTATAAAGAAAGGGCCATTTGCTATATGATGATACTGGGATGATGTATAAAGAAATTAATGGGAGTGTTTGTTGAGTTGATGGGTTTAGCCATAAATTAGAGAAATAATTCAGCTTAAAGCAAATATCCTGATTCTAAGCCCGTCTCGGTTGTATTTTGACGTTTCTGGACCTGTGGCTAGACCAGCAGCAGCAGCAGCATCACCTGGGAATTTGATAGAATTGAAATCCTTGGGCCACACCCCAGAGTTACTTAATTAGAAATGCAGAAAGTAAGGCCCAGCCACCTGTGTTTTAACAAGCCCTCCAGGTGAGTTTAATGCACGCTAAAGACTGAGAATCACTACCAGACTAGGGGTTCTCCGATTTAGTGTTCATCACAATCAGAATCACCTGGAGTATTTGTTTAAAATACAAATTCCTGTTCCTTCCTCAGTGTGCGCCTAAAATTTTAAAATACTTTTGGGAATTTCCATGTAGACAACATTTTGAGAAACAGTGCCCTAAACCAGAGGCTTTCGAACGTTTTTGACCAGGACCCACACATTACATCAGGATTTAGTGAATATAAAAATATTTATAACTAGGGACTTCCCACAACTAGAGAAGGCCCATGCACAGCAAGGAAGACCCAATGCAGCCAAAAATAAATAAATATATTAAAAAAAATTTAACTAAAACAAGAGTTTCACAAAATAAACTAACACAACACTGTAAATCAACTATGTTTCAATAAATTTTTTTTAAAAACTGAAAAAAAAAGAGTTTCACAAAATAATACTTACTCTTGTACAGGCAATGCACTCTGATATTTTCTATTTCATTTAAAAAATGCTGGTGGCAGAACCATTAAATTGATTTCATGACCCATTAATGGGCTGCAACTGCAGCTTGAAAAACACGCCCCAGATCAGTGCTTCTCAAACTTTACAACTGGGATGGGGGTGGATTCAGTACACTTGAATCACCTAGAGATCTTGTTATAATGCAAATTCTAATTCAGTAAGACTGGGATGGGCTTGAGAGTCTGCATTTCTAACAAGCTTCCAAGTGTTGCTAATGCTGCTGGTTCATATATTACCCTTTTAAGGGCAAGGCCTGAACTGCAATGCAAGAAGGTAACAGCAAACTTGATTCCTTTCCCTGTCATGAACCTACCTCTATGATAGTGAGCTTTAGAAGAAATTGCATCTAGACTAGACTAGTGGTATTATCCTGTCCAGATGTAGTGGACAGTGAGTTGTCCTTTAACATCACTGCCAGTAGCAACGGGGTTCAAAATCTCAGTCTGTGTGGGTGTATGTAGGCACTGATTCTCAAAAGATCATGTCAAATTAGTGCATTCATGAGAACCCAACAGGAGATTTTCGTCATTTATCATCTATCTGACTTAGTACCAGAATTGGAAAAATAAAAGACTAGGATCACTTAGTTCTAGAACAATGATATGTGTATCTTGTGTCACATTATTAAAATACCCCTTCATGCATAAGTGAGGAAGTTCAAAGGAGATGGTGGTACATAGAGAAGTCAGGGTATTGCCAAGGTCACCACCTGAGTGAATTCACAGGCTAGGATCTAGCCCTCAGTTTCAAAGGCTCAGAGGCCTCATATGTCAGCCACACAATGGTGTCAAGACACTCAGAGGGCTGTCTGATATTAACCTAGTTCATAGAAACTAACGTAAAATAAGAACACTTGGATTATTTATCTCACAATGAAAAGTGTAATTGTCAAGAAAACTAACCCTTGTAATCCTTTCTCATCATTTAGGAAGTTTACATGGGAAGGCATATTATAATTACAAGGTTGCTGGGTGAGCATGGAATCAGAGAAAAAGAAGTTTGCTAAATATTTCAAATGTTTATGCATCATCTCCAGAATAGAGCACTTGCTACAGGGCACCGTTTCACTTGGCCAGGCTTTAGACAGGCACTGCCATTGTCAGTCTCTGAGAGCCTTTATTTTCTAGACTCCTGTGGCTGAATGAGCCACATTCTAATTGAATCGTTCTTTAACCATATTAGTACAGTTAGTCAGTACATCAAGTGTTCTGTATCTTTCAGATATGTATCTATCTACATATTATTTCTGTGGTCTCTCCGAGAGCAATTTAATATCCATTTTTTTTTGAAAGACATCTCATTTGCTCCCTTTTATTAACTACCATAGGTTTAACTATTAGACTACTAGCATCAAGGAAATATCATTCTCTCCCTATTTTAGTCTAAATATTTTCCATTCTTTTAAAAACTTTTATTTTTATCAAATTATTATAATACATAACATAGGTTTAAAGGTCAGTAACACTAAAATGATTATAGCAAAAAATGATAGAGCACTGCCCCTCCTCTCCCAACACTTTCCCTGCAACTAGCTACCCAGAGGCAGCCATTTTCAACTTTTAAAAACTATTTCTACTGGCACTTACCTCCATCCATATTTCTAAATAATATATTTATGCTATTATTTCTTGAGTTTTCTAATTTAGACATTATTTACTAACTTCTTTCTATGGAAGATGAGGATTTGGAAATCTTATACCTACACCCACACATTTACTTCTCCTCTTTCTTAACTCAATTTAATTATGTTTCATGAAGTCAATAATTAGTGTTTACATTATTAGGATTAAATAAATATTATTAATTGCTAAGCCATGAGATATACTATGAGAGCATTTCCTTATATAATTTTTTGGCTTTCCGGAAGTTAATGATTGCCTCCCACTTCTCCCAATTAGCTCTTTAAAAAAACAAACTTAGAATGGTTTTAGATTTACAGAAAAATTGTAAAGATAGTACAGGGGGTCTCCTAAACTATATCCAGTTTCTCTTACTATTAACATCTTACATTAGTATGGTATACTACTGTTACAATTAATTAATTATTGTTACAATTTATGAACGAATGTTGATAGGTTAAATAAAGTTCATAATTTATTCAGATTTCCTCAGTTTTTACCTACTGTCCTTTTTCTGTTTCAGGGTATCATTCTGCTTTGCAGTCATGTTTCTTTAGGTTCCTCTTGGACTTACATCTGACAGTTTTTCAGACTTCCCTGTTTTTGATGACCTTGACAGTTTTGAGGAGTACTGCTCAAGTATTTTGTATAGAATGTCTCTGAATTGGGATTTGTCTGATATTCTTCTCATGGTTAGACTGGGGTTATATGTTTCTGGGAGAAAGACCAAAATGGTAAACGGACATTTTCATCCTTTCAATATGCTCACTATATCTGGTTGTTGTTGTTTTTGCTGTTGTTGTTTTTCCCTCCTAGAGTAATTTCTTCTAGAATCCTCTGCCCTGCTCTAATTCAGATGTGGTGTTGTCTCTAGGCCTACTAACTGTCATCCTGAGATTCAATTTCACAGCTTTCCTTTGGATTCTCTACACCTTCCTTCTGTATTGAATTTCTGTTTCCTGGATCTCTTTTCTTCCCTTTTTTTTTGGAGGGGGGGGCGGTTAGTTTTGCATTTGGGTATCCTCCAGTAGCCTCCTGAGAAAAGTATAAAGGAGATAAATTTTTTTGAGTCCTTGAACTCTGAAATGTCATTATTGTTACACTTGATGGATAGTTATGATGATTTTGTTATATTATTTATTTGATCCTTTCTTCCATTCCACCTTCTCTGTTCTCTCACAGTCCCTGGATTGATTTTTTTCATTTTCTTATCTCTTCTCTCCTATGCTTCACCTCTGACTTCTTGTGTTACCTTCTAGGAAATTCCTTTAATCTTTAATTATATCATATGTCTAATTTACCAGTTATTTATTGTTCTTTAAATGTTTTCATGAATGAAATATCTTCTTTTATCTGAGGAAACTAATTTTAAAAAATATTTTCTTCAGCTCCCTGTGCTCTCTCTGTTTACTCCAAGACACTTTTCTCTGCGTCTATTTCTGGCTTTCTTGTTAACAGAGTTTCTTCACTTTTCTGGTGATTCTTGAGTGTCCATTCATATTTAAGAGTGAGGGACTCAAAGACCTGATTGTAAGTTTACTGTGTATGAGTGAGGCTTGTTGCCTAGCGGGCATTTCCATAGGGGGAGAGGCTGGTCAGAGGCATCTGCCTGGGGACTCTCTGACTGGGTACTAACGTTCCAGGAGTTGAGTGGGAAGGGGGCAATCTCAGGATTTGGGAGACTCACTTAATCCTCTTTTTATGTCTCAGCTGGGCCCTCTACTTTGCCTCATATCTCTGACCTCAAGACCTTTCTAGTTCAAGAGGATATTGCTAGAGTGGACAAGGGATGCTTGTTGACTCTGCCAAGGGGACAGAGAGGATCTGTGGGTCTAACACTCATTGTACATTAGAATTATCAACCTACTCACCTGTTTTCAGCTCACCTCTCAGCTTCTGATATATCCGATACCTCCAATTCCTGAACTTTTTCAGCTTCTGCAACATAATCTGCTTGCTTCTTGTTGGCTTCTCGTTTGGCAAGACAGATTTCAATTTCTCTTTTTAACAAATTAGTTTTATCAGATTAGTGACTGGTCTTCCATCCATTTGCATCATCTTGGTCTCCTCCCTTTCCATCTTCATCCACATCTAATAAGTCATTGGAACCTTTTGATTCTACCTTCTAAGTATCAGTGAAATTCACCACCCCTCATCTCTCCATTCCCATTGTCACTGTTTTAGTTTAGGCCTTCAACATTTCTCTCTTACACTGTTGCAATAAAAGTCTATGTCTATGTGGTTTTTAAAAAAAAGTTGTTTCATTTATTTTTTGGTTGTGTTGGGTCTTCGTTGCTGCACGGGCTTTCTCTAGTTGTGGAGAGCGGGGGCTACTCTTCGTTGCAGTGCGTGGGCGTCTCATTGTGGTGGCTTCTCTTGTTGCAGAGCACGGGCTCTAGGCGCGTGGGCTTCAGTAGTTGTGGCTCAAGGGGTCTAGAGCGCAGGCTCAGCAGTTGTGGCACACGGGCTTAGTTGCTCCACGGCACGTGGGATCTTCCCAGACCAGGGCTCGACCCGTGTCCCTTGCATTGGCAGGTGGATTCTTAACCACTGTGCCACCAGGGAAGCCTTGTCTATGTGTTTTTAATCTTTTTCCATATCCCCAACTCCCCCAATTTTCTTTCTAAAACATAAATCTGATTGTTTCACTCCTTTGTTTAAAATTAAAGAGTTTCCCACTACTTACTAGAATAAATTCCAAATTCTTCATACACAATTCCCCTTCAAAATCTGGACCCTGCATTCCTTTCCCAGTCTCATTCCTTGCCACCATCCCCAATGTGGTAGTCTACATTGCAAAGCAAACTATTTGTCATTTCCTGACACACCTTCAATACCTTTCAAAACTCCTTTCCTCTCCCTAAACATCCTTCCCTTTTCCTCTTTCTGGCAGAGTATTACTCATCCATCCAAGCTCAGACCAAACATCAACATCACCTCCGAGAAGACTTTCCCAATTTCCCAAATGAATTAAGTCATTCTCTCCTCTACACTCTTACAGCACCTCTCACAAACCTCTATTATAGTCTTTTTACATTGTGCAGTGATTGTTTATGAGTCTATTTCTCACACAACCTATCCTATGCATCTTTGTACCCTCCTTTTCCCTACCCACCATCCATCTCTCAGCTTGCAGCATACCTAGAACATAGTAACAGGCAACTTACATGTATTGAGAACTTGGGCTCTTAATAAATATTTGTTTAATAAATGAAGGCAACACGTGAGAGATCTGAGGAAGTCTGAGAGTTCCTACCCTTAGGGTTTCCTAAGGTCCTAATTATAGGGGTTTACACAAAAATATACTTGCAGGCACATGTGTGCACTTCCTTAATCGTGACTCATAACAAGACAGGCATATGAATTTCAGACTGGGAAGGCTATAACTTATGCAGGCCTGACTATAAGGCATTTTGAAACTGGCTAGAATGTAATTTCCAGAAAGTGGGAATTTTAATCACTATGTTTACTGTTATATCATCAGTCCCTGGTACATAGTAAGTACTCATGCTAATTAGGGTACCAACAGGAGACAAATGGCACACTCAGAATAGGATAACTTGAGGAGAGACCATTTGTAAAGGGATAGGTGGAATGCAGGGGAGCCGCAAATGATAGTGAAGTAACCCAGGGTTTCTAACAGTGAGAAACCTTACAACCACCCTAGGTCTAAAGGGAGAGGTTATGTAGAGTGGGCTCTTCTGCCTTGAGAAGAACAATGACTGTCAGTCACAGACACCTAATGGTTAGAATGGCCATGACCATGAGGGTAACCACAGTCCAAATCACAGTGTTCAAAAGCATGTGGAAAAATTCAGGTTTAATGGCTGGCATTAAAGCATAAGGACTCTAACCTAGTATGGGGATCAAGCAGTAGGAATCTCTGAGCCAAGGCTGGCTGATATGTGGCACCACCAACCTTTCTCTTTCACATCCCCCAACCTGGCCCCCAAGGCAGACTTTCTTTGTCAGTTATGGTTCTCTCCCCCACCAGAAAGAGCCCTCTACTACCCAACACAGTGCTCCAGGCAGTGACTACCAGTAACGTGCTGTTACCTTATATGAAACCTATTTGCCAAACTGGTTCTGGTCATATAAGGATAGAAGTAGGGTTAGTAGGATCTTTCCAGTTTGTGGAAGGTCCCTAGGGATACAGAGTTTGGGTCAGCTCCAGGGAGAAGGGACTGCCAAGCACTACACTAAGCAGATTTTTTTTCTGAGCCCCAGACAGCCAGGCCAGGTTCAAGTTAGGATACTGATCCTAAGGGAAGAAATAATGCAAATCAGCAATCAAATTAAAAATTCTGCAGACTGTCAAAGCAATGAGAGTTGAGGAAAAGGCATACAGTAGGTATATAGGATATGTTTTCAAAGCAAGATTGATTTCAGACTCATCTGCTGGTGGAAATGGTATTTCCAATATATTATTAGGCATGATGCGGATTGACTCTGAAATTCGGTGTGACTGAACTCACTGAGTTAGAAGATCTTAGGCACCTGCAGCTAAGTAGGGCAAGATAGGGAAAGGAGTAATAAACTGCTTTCTTTTTTCTTCTCCCCTGCCTTTAAAATTTTTTTCTAAATTAAGCCAAAAACTTTTGCTGTGAATAATTAAAACAAGCATATGAGATCATAATAACTACCATTTACTGAGTATCTAGTACTATGTTTTATGCTTTAGATATGCTCTCATTAATCTGCATAACAACTCTATAAGGTAGATATAAGTATACTTAATTTACAGATGAGGAAATGGGAGTTTAGAGTAATAAAGCAAATAAGTAGCAGCTTTAGGGGTTTGATCCAAGCTTATTTGGCTTTAAAGCTTGTATTACTTCTGATACTTCAGCTGCCTATGCTATCTTATTGAGACTGTGATTTCAATCAACCTCAAGTCTTGGATTCCTCAAGGTCATCACCATAAATGATGAGAACAAGCAAGCTTAATGTGATAAGGCCATAGGAGAATGGATATTAGTGTATTACCAAATGTTAGCATGGTTAAGAATAACAAGAATATTTTATTCATCCTTAACTTTTTTCATTTCAATTATTGTACTTGCCGTACTCAAAGTACTTTCTAAGAGAAATCATCTCACTCATGGTTTCTGATGACAGAGCAATCTGTACTTTGTTACTTTTCTCTTTCATACTTCCCTTCCCCAGGTGTGTGGCCCAGGGACAAGCATCTGTCCTAAGAGCTGCCAGTCTTTACGCTAGCCTGTGTCTTCCCACACAGCCTGGCATGAAAAACAAAACAAAACAAATTGAGTCAGTTGCCTCAGATTTTCTCACTCAAATATTGGCATTAGCAAATACAGAGAATGTCAGGAAATGGTAGAACTAGAGCCATGGTGGAACATGGTGAACTGAAGGAGAAGGTGTAAGATAAAAAACAAAAACAAAAACAAAAGAGAAACAAGTATGTAACTCAGGATCCTAACAAAAAACTTGACATGTGCAAATGAGGATAAGGTGAGGAGAGTTTATCTACAAAGGAACTAATGACAAATGTGTGGGCAGGGTGTAGGGGAACCACAGAGATAGTGGAGGAACCCAATCTAAGTAGCAAGGGAGCTATTACCACCCCTACACCTGAAGGGGCAAAGGAAAGAAGTGGTTGGAAGGGGAGAGCTGTGTAGAGTGAGTCATCTTGAGAGGAGCGGTGGTCTATGGTTGAGGGATACAGTCTGCCTAAAGTAACCTTGCAGAGAGGAAGCCAGGAGAATAAATACACTGAGCTCATTCTGTTGATATAATCTGTAAGGGCCAGGCTTCCGGGAAAGAGAGCATTGTGCAGAAGGCTGAAGAGTGGATCTGGAAGGGCAAACGGAAGATATTTTAGGTACAGCAAGATAAAAAGAGAGAATAAAACAATGGGTAGAAGGAAGACAATAGAGTAGACATGTAGAAAGAAAAAGAGAAAGAGAGAGAGCATGCTGCCCACAAGAAAGACTGAAAGGACAGCTAATTCTTAGAGTTGCCTCAGATCCTGCTGACTTTCCAGTTTGAAATCCAGTTCCAGTTTTAGTCTAAGTGTAGCTTTACAATAGACTCTCTTTCTTTAAAATAGCCTACGAGTAATTCTCCATTTCTTGCAACTCCAAAGCTTAATAAAATGCTGGGTACAATGAGAAAAGTTTATTCCTTTTAGAAATTCTGCAAAGATATTGGAGACAGGTAGGCTACCTACTGAGAAAGAATCATAACACTCTCCTCAGCTTTTTGTAAAGTGTCCAGATTTTAAAATAAAGGTGTCAGTGTTGTAAAAACCACTTACAAGTCAAATTGAGAAATTATTAAACTGACCTAATTAAATGAACTCTCTTGAATTATGGACAACATAGGCTGCTCTTTGAAAGAATCACAGATCATTCTACAGGAAATTAAAACAACAATAAATTTTTCTTTAATTGTCTCCCTCCTCCAGCTTGATTTATTTATTGATATACTAAACTGCTCATGTTTAAAGTGTACAATTTGATCGGCTTAGATACATGTATTCATCACCACAGTTAAAATAACATTTCCATCCACTCCAAAAATTTCTTCATACCTCTTTGTAATCCTGCCCTCCCTCTCTACGCACATCCCCAAGCAATCACGAATCTACTTTCTGTCACTATACATTAGTTTGCATTTTCTAGAATTTTATATAAATGGATCAAACCATATATATTCTTTTTGCCTGCTTTTTTTTCACTCTGCATAATTATTCTGAGATTCAACTATGTTGTTGTGCAAATCAATGGTTCTTTTTTTTTAAAATTAATAGCTACTCTATTTATTTATTTATTTATTTATTTTTAGCTGTGTTGTGTCTTTGTTTCGTGCGAGGGCTTTCTCTAGTTGCGGCAAGCGGGGGCCACTCTTCATTGCGGTGCGCGGGCCTCTCACTGTCGCAGCCTCTCTTGTTGCGGAGCACAGGCTCCAGACGCGCAGGCTCAGCAGTTGTGGATCACGGGCCCAGCTGCTCCACGGCATGTGGGATCTTCCCAGACCAGGGCTCGAACCCGTGTCCCCTGCATTGGCAGGCAGATTCTCAACCACTGTGCCACCAGGGAAGCCCAATGGTTCTTTATTATTGCTAAATTATTTTCCTTGTATGGCTATACCTCAATTTGTCCATTCATGTATTTTTTTAAATTGAGGTTAATTGACATGCAACATTATATTAGTTTCAGGTGTACAACATAATGATTTGATATTTGAACATGTGAAACTGGCACCACAATAAGTTTAGTTAACATCCATTACCATACATATTTACAGAGTTTTCTTCTGTGATGAGGACTTTTAAGATTTACTCTCTTAGCAACTTTCAAATATATAATACCGTATTATTAACTATAGTCACAATGCTGTACATTATACCCCCATGACTCACTTATTTTATAACTGGAAGTTTGTACCTTTTGACTCCTTTCACCCATTTCATCCCCCCACCTGCTGCCTCTGGTGTCCTCCAACTGTTCTCTGTATCTATGAGATCATGTGGTATTTGTCTTTCTCTGTCTGACTTATTTCACTTAGCATAATGCCCTCAAGGTCTATTC
Source organism: Balaenoptera physalus (assembly GCF_965194825.1). NCBI lineage: Eukaryota > Metazoa > Chordata > Mammalia > Artiodactyla > Balaenopteridae > Balaenoptera > Balaenoptera physalus. The sequence continues at coordinate 84,358,189 of NC_138893.1, forward strand.
ATGTTGTTGCAAATGGCAAGATTTCACTTTTCTATGGCTGAATAACATAATTGCCATATTTTGTTTATCCATTTATCCATTGATGAACACTTAGGTTGTTTCCACATTTTAGCTATTGTATATAATGTGGCAATGAACATGGGGTTGCAAATATCTTTTCAAATTAGTGTTTTTACTTTCTTAATGAATACCCAGAAATGGAATTGCTGGATTGTATGGTAGTTCTATTTTTAATTTTTTGAGGAAACTCCATAGTGTTTTTCACAGTGGTTTCACCAATTCACATTATTGGTAACAGTGCACAAGCCTTCTCACTTCTCCATATCTCCACCAACACTTGTTATTCATCTTTTTAATAACAGCCATTCTAATAGGTATGAGGTGATACCTCACTGTGGTTTTGATTTGAATTTCCATAATAATTAGTGATGTTGGGCATCCTTTCATGTGTCTGTTGGTCATTTGTATGTCTTCTTTGGAAAACAGTCTGTTCAGATCTTCTAACCATTTAAAAATTAGATTGTTCTTTTTTTTTGCTATTGAGTTGTATGAGTTCTTTATATATTTTGGATATTGACCCCTTAGATAAATAATTTGCAAATATTTTCTCCCATTCAGTAGGTTGCCTTTTCATTTTGCTGATGGTTTCCTTTGCTGTGCAGAAGTTTTTTCTTTGATGTAGTATCACTTGTTTATTTCTACTTTTGTTACCTTTGCTTTTCATGTCAAATCCGTACAAACGATCACCTAAACTACTGTCAAGGGGCTTATTGCCTGTTTTCTTCTAGGATTTTTATGGTTTCATGTCTTACATTCAAGTCTCTAATCCATTTTGAGTTAATTTTTGTGGTATAAGCTAGTGATCCAGTGTGTGGCTGTCCAATTTTCCCAGCACTATTTATTGAAGAGGCAGTCCTTTCCCCATTGTGTATTCTTGGCTCCTCTTTCATAAATTAATTGATCATATATGTGTTTATTTCTGGTTTATTTCTGGGCTCTCTATTCTGTTCCAAAGATCTTTGTGTCTGTTTTTATGCCAATATCATACTTTTTGATTACTATAGCTTTGTAATATAGTTTGAAATCAGGAAGCATGATGCCTCCAACTTTGTTTTTCTTTCTCAAGATGGCTTTGCTATTCAGGGTCTTTTGTGGTTGTCCATTCATGCAGTGGTGAACATTTGGCTTGTTTCCAATTTTGGCTATTACACAACTGTCAATTTTCAGGTAGGATTAGGAATAATATTTTTCTGGAAGACCCAGAGATGTTAGAAGAAATTGCTTCAGTAAATGGAAACTCAAAGCACTGGACTTGGAGTTAGAAGATCTGGGTGTGGGTCTTTGGACCAACAACTTTAAATGTGTTGAGCTTTGATTCCCTAATTTGTAAAAGAAGATTAATAATACCTGCCTTGAGGAGTTTTGTGAGGATTAAATAAAATAATTCATATATTTAAACTTTCTTTAAAATATTAACTTTGCACTGTAGTAACCTAAATGGGAGGGAAGTCCAAAAGGGAGGGGATATCTGTATGTGTATGGCTGATTCATTTTGTTGTGCAGTGGAGGCTAACACAACATTGTAAGGCAACCATACTCCAATAAAAATTAATTAAAAAATAATAATTACAATAAAATAAAATATTAACTTTGATCACCATGAAAGTAGAGGGAAGAACATTGAGAAGTTATGACAAAACCTTTTTACTTTTCTAGGACCCCTGTATTGAAGACCAAAAGACACTATCAAATATGGCTTTGAGCAAAACAATAAAATATGTTGGTCATGTCTCTTTCTCCTTTGTCCTCCACCTCCTCCCCCTCCCTTTCTCTTCTTCTTCCCTTCTCCCTCCTCCTAGCTGTTATTGTTGCAGGATGTCTCTTTCTTCTTGAGGACAAGATCCATTTCTTTTCCTCTGCTTTCATATTACTTAATATGTTATTCTTATATTAGGTTCTCCATGAATATCTATTGAGGTAATAATAAGTACTCATATACTGTTTTATAGATGATAATGCATTTTCAGATACATTATCTCATTCTGACCCTCAAAATTCCCCAGGGAAGTAGGATGGCAGATAATATTATATCCTCACTATCAGAGGAGGAAACTAAGGCTCAGAGAGGTTAAAAACTAGCAGAGATAACAACCTAGCTCTGCTTCAAATGCCAACTCAGAGTGCCTTTCCCCTTGGCACACAGCCTACCAACATTCTTGACAGAATTCAGGTGGATACTTCAGTCTCCAGTTAGTACTAATGTATAAAATCTTTGCAGGATAAAGGACTGAACTTTATTTTTAGAAAACTAACAGTTGGTGGTATTTTGACGCTTGCACTGCAAAATATGCTTTTACAGGGAAACAAAGGAGATCTGAAATGTTCAGGATATAGTATTAGGACTGTAACTATTTGCAAAATTTGAGATAGATATAACTATTATTCTCCTTCATCCTAAATACAATTCTCAGCAAAATAAGAATTTATACTATAAAGTACTCCACATCAGGTAAAAGTAATTTCTTTCTGGAATATTGTTTCTGATTTAACCAGTATATAAACATTGACTGAGGATCATTTCCCACTTCTGCTTTTCTCTTTTTATCTTATTTTACTTAGAACAGTTTTTTTACCTATTGCAAAGGTGTAATGATTGATAGTACACAGTACATCTATTTTGCATTGTTATCTGTGTAGAAAGTTCAGGGTTTTCATTTTCTTTTGGGCTAATCTTCCCCTAACTCTCTCTTGCGGGAGAATTTTTTTCCTGTAGATAAAAGAACAAGAAGTGGTTGGGGATCCTTCTTAGATAATCACTTGTATTTCTATTGCTTCATCTTAATTTAGATGTTATCCCATAGGATCTAAATTGGTACTTTTTATGGTTATCACATGACAAAGAGCTTAGCAAACGCACCCTGATATCGGATAAGCAGTACTATGTATTATTCAAAATTAAAGTTGTTGATACTATTACTGTAAGTTCTTATTTTGAAAATTTAATTAGAAGTATTTATTTATAAAGAGGGACTTAATCTAGCTGAATTACAATAATTCTACCTCCTTCTCTAATAAAAGTGAATTGTTGAGGAGATGTAAAAATGGTGATAAATTCTGGGGTAAATTGTTTTAATTCATTTTCATATAAATGAGATTTCATATTTCATAGAGTCTGAGTTTATAACAAGGGTTGTAAAATATTTTTTTCTCAAAATCTAGAAATTCTATAAACCTATTGCTAATTTTTATTAGTTTGATACTAAATGCTCCATTAGTTAAAGAATGCTGATAGTTTTCAACTCCATAGAATTATTGGCTGTATTTTAAATGCACTAGATAATGCACCTGTCTTGTTCTAGACATTGATGGCAATCCCACAATACATTAGCCTGGTGAAATGAAATATTTTTCAAACCAAAATTGAGAGATTAAGAAAGAAAGAACTAATAAAGTTATAGATAGAAATCCCAGAGATAAACCCACACACATATGGTCACCTTATCTTTGAAAAAGGAGGCAAGAATATACAATGGAGAAAAGACAGCCTCTTCAGTAAGTGGTGCTGGGAAAACTGGACAGCTACACGTAAAAGAATGAAATTAGAACACTCCCTAACACCGTACACAAAAATAAACTCAAAATAGATTAGAGACCTAAATGTAAGGCCAGACACTATAAAACTCTTAGAGGAAAACATAGGCAGAACACTCTATGACATACATCACAGCAAGATCTTTTTTGACCAACCTCCTAGAGTAATGGAAATAAAATAAAAAATAAACACATGGGACCTAAGGAAACTTAAACGCTTTTGCAGAGCAAAGGAAACTATAAAGAAGACGAAAAGACAACCCTCAAAATGAGAGAAAATATTTGCAAACGAAGCAACTGACAGAGGATTAATCTCCAAAATATACAAGCAGTTCATGTTGCTAAATATCAAAAAAACAAACAACCCAATCCAAAAATGGGCAGAAGACCTAAATAGACATTTCTCCAAAGTAGACATAAGATTGCCAACAAATACATGAAAAGATGCTCAACATCACTAATCATTAGAGAAATGCAAATCAAAATCACAATGAGGTATCACCTCACACCAGTAAGAATGTCCATCATCAAAAAATCTACAAACAATAAATGCTGGAGAGGGTGTGGAGAAAAGGGAGCCCTTCTGCACTGTCGGTGGGAATGTAAATTGATACAGCCCCTAGGAGAAAAGTATGGAGGTTCCTTAAAAAACTAAAAATAGAACTACCATATGACCCAGCAGTCCCACTACTGGGCATATACCCTGAGAAAACCATAATTCAAAAAGATACATGCACCTCAATGTTCATTGCAGCACTATTTACAATAGCTAGGACATGGAAGCAACCTAAATGTCCATCGACAGATGAATGGATAAAGAAGATGTGGCACATATATACGATGGAATATTACTCAGTCATAAAAAGGAATGAAATTGAGTTATTTGTAATGAGGTGAATGGACCTAGAGTCTGTCATACAGAGTGAAGTAAGTCAGAAAGAGAAAAACAAATACCGTATGCTAATGCACATATATGGAATCTAAAAAAACAGTACTGATGAACCTAGTGGCAGGGCAGGAATAAAGACACAGACGTAGAGAACGGACTTGAGGACATGGGGGTGAGGGAAGGGGAAGATGGGACATAGTGAGAGAGTAGCACTGACATATATACACTACCAAATGTAAAATGGATGGCAAGGGAAAGCTGCCCCATAGCACAGGGAGATCAGCTCAATGCTTTGTGACAACCTGGAAGGGTGGGATAGGGAGGGTGGGAGGGAGGCCCCAGAGGGCGGGGATATGGGGATATATGTATGCATATAGCTGATTCACTTTGCTGTACAGCAGAAACTAACACAACATTGTAAAGCAATTATACTCCAATAAAGATATTTATAAATAAATAAATAAACAAAGTTATAAAGCCAACTACTAGAAAAAAACAACTAAAACTGAAGGGAGATAAAATAAGGAAAAGCGAGAAGTAATTTAAGAGTGCTAAATTTTGTATCTTTCATAATTAGCAACCAATATATATTGTTGAAAGTTGATAAATCAAGAAATGGAAATATCTTTATTTTTATTTTGTACCTTGCAGTACTGTTTAAAAAATTTTAGTCATGTGCGTATGTCACTTTTTTTATTAAAAAATTAAAACACAGCAAAGTACTATTTTTTTAATGTGACTTAGCTAGAGCAAGTATTCTGAGCTCTGATTTCCCATCGCTAAACTAATTCAGGAGACAGGGAGGCAGCTTCCCAAGGGATGTGGCTGTACTTTAACTGCTACTCAGAATAAAGGCTTATCTAGGCTGTGGAGCTGTGTTCATTACTCCCCATTGGGAAACTCTTCCTACCTAGGGCATAATGATGGTAAGCAAGGGGAAAAAAAGGGGTGGTCTTCTAGCCCCTGGTCAAGAAGTAGTCCCTTGGAAGAGAAATATTTAACGTGTTTGTGGAGAAATAGGACAAGCAAGGGTTGGATTCACAACAATATATGGTTAGTATTGCTGACTAAATGCTTTAGCTTAGAAAGAAATTAAGTTTTTTAAAAAAATTTATTTTTATTCTATTTTATTTATTTTTGGCTGTGTTGGGTCTTCATTGCTGCACGCGGGCTTTCTCTAGTTGTGGCGAGTGGGGGCTACTCTTTGTTGCGGTGCACAGGTTTCTCATTGCAGTGGCTTCTCTTGTTGTGGAGCACGGGCTCTAGGCGCGGGGGCTTCAGTAGTTGTGGCACGTGGGCTCAGTAGTTGTGGTGCACGAGCTTAGTTGCTCCGCGGCATGTGGGATCTTCCTGGGCCAGGGGTCGAACCTGTATCCCTTGCATTGGCAGGTGGACTCTTAACCACTGCACCACCAGGGAAGTCCCAAGAATGATTATTAAGATTCCCAAAACATCACCCTGTTACTTCACCACCAACCAATCAGAAGAAAGTCCATGAGCTGCAATCCTCACCTCATATGTTGCCTTTAAAAACACTTCCTTGAAAGCCATTTGGGGGTTCCGGTCTTTTGAGCATTAGTTGCCCTTTCTCCTTGCTTGGCACCCTGCAAACAATGCTGTAATTTCCTTCACCACAACCTGATGTCAGTAGGTTGGTTTTGCTGTGTGGTGGGCCAACAGATCCAAGTTCAGTTCAGTAATATTGAGATTTCTTTAGTTTTTTACTGAATGCCCTTTTCCTGTTCCAGGATCCCAACCAGGATACCAAGGCTGTCTTACTTTTAATGATGTTCATTTTGACCAGTAGATTCAAGTGTTTTCAGGTAGATGGATCCATCATAAAGTTCTCCACTCAACCTTCCTCTTAATGGTTTTAGCATCTATTGGTTATCATGGTCTAGGTCCATTATTTCACTAGGAGCTGCATAATTTAAAATTCTATGATTTCTCCTGTAAGTATTAGCTAGAATTCTCCTATAAAAAAGAACTTTCCATTCTCAGGTACTTGGTTACTTTTGAAATACTGAACAATTTATCTTGCATAGATTTTAATGGTTCTAAATGTTAATGATTCTAATATACCCATGTGATATGTGTGAGAAATTCCAATTACTTTTAACTTTTAAATTATTTGCACAAAAGTACAAAGAAAATGTCTTATACTGCTAGTCAAAAGCTGTGGCTTTCATCTTCCTCTAAGTAATTTCTGCCATTTATGAAGACTGACCAAAAACATGTTGCAAGGATAATTGTTAAGTTGCCTAAAAAAGAAAACGACTATAGTATATTTGTTTTGAGCCAAAAAATTCCAGGCACTTAACTGGTATTAACAATTAGTCCTCACAGATGTTTTAAAACTTAGTTATAATAAATACTATTCTGATTTAATTTGCATGATGTAGTGACAAATACCATAATAGATTATGGCTGAGGAATTGAGACCCAGAGAATTAAAGAAAGTGGCCTAAGGGACTTCAGTACTCTAAATACACAGAATTATTAAAGAGAATTAGTAATAAAAATATAAAAGAATATAACCCTTCTACAAAGGTATGGCATGTCACTTGTTTCCCTTCAACCAAATACTGTACAATCTACCTGTGTAGAGCAAACTTAATTTTCTAATAGTAAAATATATTACATAATATTAGAACCATTGAAAAAGAATAAATATCTAGTAATCAATCAAAAAGGGTTTCCAATAAAACAATGGCCTCTTCATATTCCCCATGTTTCACTATCTACTTTATTTTCCTCACAAATATAGACACCACAATTGTTTAGAAATTAAGAGTGCATGATCCAGGACTTCCCTGGTGGCGCAGTGGTTAAAGATCTGCCAGCCAATGCAAGGGACACAGGTTCGATCCCTGGTTCAGGAAGGTCCCGCATGCTGCAGAGAAACTAAGCCTGTGAGCCACAACTACTGAGCCCACATGCCACAACTACTGAAGCCCACATGCCTAGAGCCCGTGCTCTGCAACAAGAGAAGTCACTGCAATGAGAAGCCCACGCACCACAATGAAGAGTAGCCCCTACTCACCACAACTAGAGAAAGCCCGCATGCAGCAACGAAGACCCAACGCAGCCATAAATAAATAAATAAATAAATATTAAAAAAAAAGGAAATTCAGAGGGCATGATCCAAATTTTTAAACACACATGTAAGATGGGGTCCTTGGCTAGTTCTTGAAGGAACTTTCCACATTGTCTACCTCATGAACATATTACTGGAAAATATGTTCCTAAAATTGGGGCATATACTCTATTGAATATACTACACTTACCTGATTCATGCTAATGACCTGTGGAGGTAATAGCTGAGAGCAAGAGAAACTTAGAATGCATAGTGAAGGAGGGAAATGAGGAACACTAGTTGTGACCTGAGATTAACTGCTGTTGTGGGAGACTGTAGCTTGTCCCACTAATCTTCGTTTCCTAGGTTTCCCCTTAGGAAAAGAAGTCCACAGGAACCATGGCAAATCTACTTCCCAAACATACATGAAGAAATGGGTTTGTGCAGAACAAGAGGTTTACTGTGGTAGCCACTGAGGTACCACACTCAGATCTCCCTTTAAGAGATTCTGCTGCAGGAGCCTAGCTGATTGACAATTGATACACTTTTGGCTCTCATGCTTTTAGGTCAGGCCATACTTCCCCTAGGCTACTCCCAGCCAATGAGCACAGCAGGGTGTAAGAACCAGTCCATTCCTACACAAAGCAGGATTCCTTTAACTGGCAACTTCAGCTCAGGGACTTCCCATTGGCCTGGGTGAGATTTTCTCAGAATTGCTCTATGGTTTGAGGCTCTTCCCACACAATCCTTCCTTCCCTCTCTCCTGTCACAGGTGTTAGACCTGCCTCACTCTCCCTATATGCCCCTTCTCCTTTCCCCTTTGTCTTTCATAAGCATTCTCTCTAATGAATCCCTTATACATCAGATTTCATCTTGCTGTCTGCTTCTCCAAGGATTCAAATTGACACATATTACATAAGAATTTAGCCCCCTGGGTTAAACTCACAACTGTTTATAGCAAGTATAAACAATTTCTTGGAAAACTATATAGACAAATAGATGGCTTAATATTAGAATACATACTTTAACTTAAAAATAATGTTAATGCAAATATACATGTAAATTATTGAATGGTTTTAAGGTCTTAATTAGCGATCAGAATATCTCCTGGGTTTGATCTTAGAAGGTGTATCTAGCCATCATTTAAGCACTATTTTCTAGTTTTGGGGTGGTGTGATTATGTATAGCAGAATTCTTCTCCATTCAGAATCAAATTCTACTCTCTCACTTGTTCTTAGCTCTTAAGGGTGGCTATGAGATATTAAGGACCTGTATTTCTACGTGCCGTTAAGTAATGCATATCAGCAGAAGTAAAAACAGAAAGTAAAAGAAGGAGAGGTCAATCATAGTTCACGGTTTATTCATATTTTATAGTGCAAAGCAAACAAAAATGGAAACAGCAAACCCTGGGCATCCTCAAAGCCAACTGATACTGGACCTAATTCACCTACCTTGTGTCTCAAATACCATTCTATACCATGCTGGGAAAGCTGTGGATTCCTTGAGGGTATTTGTCTTGATTTCCTAAAAGAAAAAATAAAGTCATGGTCACTTGGCTTTTTTTTCCTCATCATGTGACAAAATCATATAATATCCATATCCATGAAGAAAAATGAAGGGAAGTTTGATTTGGGGAAAAAGGAACAGTATCATACTTTCTTGGCTTATTTCTAAGCCCCTCACCTTGGAAAATATCCAGCACTTAATAAAAAAACTTTAGGACTTCCTTGGTGGTCCAGTGGTTAAGAATATGCCTGCCAATGCAGGGGACACGGGTTCGATCCCTGGTCCGGGAAGATCCCACATGCCACGGAGCAACTAAGCCCATCGCCACAACTACTCAGCCCGTGCTCTAGAGCCTGCAAGCCACAGCTACTGAGCCCGCGCACCACAATTAGTGAAGCCTGCGCACTCTGGGGCCCGGGTGCCACAACTACTGAGCCCACATGCTGCAACTACTAAAGCCCGCATGCCTAGAGCCCGTGTTCCACAAACAAGAGAAGCCACCGCAATGAGAAGCCCACGCACCGTGACGAAGTGTAGCCCTGGCTCACCGCAACTAGAGAAAGCCCGTGCACAGCAACAAAGACCCAGTGCAGCCAACAACAACAACAACAAAAAACCTGTATACTAAATTTTTGACAATCAATGTCAAACATCAAAATGATATTGAAATTTTGAAATATCAAAAATGATACTTTTGTATTGTAGCAAAATAGCTCCCTTTACTCCAGAGTGAATGTGAATTGTGACTCCAGGTTGATAGAGAAGTAAATGTGACAAAAAATGTAAATATTAGATCTTCATTATTTTAAATGTTTTAAGGGATAAAAATTAGGGACTCTCCAGAGATAATGCTGCTTGGGGTGTGTGTGCAGTGTTTATTTTATATTATCTAATGAATGTACTTAAGTGCAAATACTTGTGAAGGACATCTATTCATTCAATTAATATTTACCAATTTCCCACAATGTGCTAGGTACTATTTTAGGTTTTAGGATATCTGGAGAGACTTGAAAGGGGAGATGACTTCCTGTTTGGCCCAAGAGACACCTTTAGCTCAGCTATTCTTAGAAAGTGATAGCCTACTAATTTTGTCTCTTGATGAGGATATCATGTGTTATTAAATCCTGGATTATGTTGTTTCTTTCAGTTCTCTTTCTGTACTATTGTGCAAATTATGTCTAATAAATAGAATCTAGACACAAATCTGCTGAGTGTTTTTTGAAAAGAGATGCCACATCTGAAGAAATTCTAGAGAGAACAGAGAAAACAGACAAGAGGAAATTATCAAAGAAACAAATCAAAGCTTATTAGAACTAAAGGACTCAAGTCTCCTGATAAAGGACCTACTGAGTGGCCAGCAGATTAAATAAGAAAAAGGCCCACAACATGGCATATCATGCACTGGGGAAAAAAGGAGAAGACCTAAGAACTTTCAGAGAGAAAAAACATGTGAAAGATCAAGAACTAAAATTTCATCTCACTTCTTGAGACCAACACTGGAAGCTAGAAGAGAGTGGTATAATGTCTCAAAAATCTTCAAGGAAAATTGTTTCTAATTTAGAGTTCTATACCTAGTCATGCTATCAATTAAGCTTACAGCCAGATGAAAGACAATTCCTGACATATAAAATCTCAGAAGTTTTGCATTCTTTCTTAGAAAGCTACCACCAAAAAGAAAGAATAAACTAAGAAAAAGGAAATGCTCATGAAAAAGAGGGAGAAAAGCAATAAAGAAGACAAGGGTCTAGGTACTAGGAGATCTACCATAGGAGAGAGGTGAAGGGGATTCTCAAATTGATAATGAAGGCAAGTTCATGAATAACAGATGTACAGGAGGCCAACAAAACAAAAGGTAAAGACAGGGGGTTCCAAGAGGCACAAAAATAGCTTTTCTGATGAGTTGGAACATATAAAGAAAAAAGATATTAATTCACAATAAATATTTATTGAATATTCACCTTGACGCACAAACACTATCCTCATGGAGCTTTCATTCTAGCACAGAGAGTAAGATAATAAATGTAATAAAGAAATAAATTCTATATTAGAAGGCAGTAAATGTTATTAAAAAAGAAAAAGTAAAGCAGGGTAAGGAAGATTAAAATTGCTCTAGGTGGGGAGGGCGGTAGGGTGTATATGACAATTTAAAATACGATGGTGAGGATAAACCTCACTGTAAAGTGATGCTTCAGGTAAGACCCAAGAATTGGACTGGAAAGGATTGGAATTAGGGAATTAGTCATGTGGCTATCTGGCAGAAGAACCTTCTAGGCAGAGGGAACTGCCAGCGGAGGTGAAGAAACATGAGGGGGAGAAATGGCAGAGCAGTAGTAGAAAATGAGGTCAGAGAGGTACGTGGTGGGGGATGTGTCATGCATGGCCTTGCAGATCACTGAAGAAACTGGCTTTTCTCTGAGGGAAATGGAGAGCCATTGTAGAAGTGAAATGATTGGCTTACATTTTAAAAGGATCACTCTGGCTGCTTTGGGAGAATAGACTATAGGCAGATAAGGGTGGAAACAGGGAGATACAGTAAGTCCCCTACATACGAATGAGTTCCGTTCCAAGAGCGAGTTCACAAGTCCAATTTGTTCATAAGTCCAACAAAGTTAGCCTAGGTACCCAACAAACACAATCAGCTATGTAGTACTGTAGAGTAATAGGTTTATAATACTTTTCACACAAATAATACATTAAAAAACAAGCACAAAAAATAAAGAAAACATTTTTAATCTTAACAGTACAGTGCATTGAAAAGTACAGCAGTACAGTACAACAGCTGGCATACAGTGGCTGGCATCAAGTGAACAGGCAAGAAGAGTTACTGACTGGAGGAGGGAGAGGAGGTGGGAGATGGTAGAGCTGAGGGATCGTCAGCAACAGGAGACAGAGGGCAAGCTGCAATTTCACTCACGCCTGACATTGACGGCACAGGTTCTGGTTCCTTGCTGGATTCAATTCTATCTAACCTCTTGAATAAACGTTCGCATGTTCACACCTTTGAAAGTTCACAACTTGAAGGCTCGTATGTAGGGGACTTACTATAATAAGGAGGCAATTGGATTGCCTAGTAATTGCCTAATAAAGAAGCAATTATCCCAATAATTCAGGCAAGAGATGTTGGTAGCACACACTACAGTGGTACATCATGGAAGGGATGAAAGAGGAATTAGTGATAGACACATACAAAACTAAGCAAAGTTAAGAAATGAGTAAAGTATTAACTATAGGAAAAACAGAAATGATATAAGAAAGGAAAGGTCATAATGATGGAAACACAAAATGTTAATTTAACCAAATATTATTGATATATGGTTATATTGGGAGGGTATGTGGCGAGAGTATGGTTAATTTCTTTAACACTAAGAGTTCCTACAAATTACGTAAAAAAAAAAAAAATTAGCCTAGTAGGAAAATATGCAAAGGATATAAACAGACAGTTCAAAGGAAAAAAAAAAAGGACAAAAAGAAGTTGAACTTCCCTCAGAATAAAAGAAAAGAAAATTAAACCTATACCAAGACATCATGTTTCACCTAATCAGATTGGCAAAGATCCAGAAGTTTGATAAAATTCTGTGTTGGGGAGGACATGGGTAAACAGGCATTCTCATATGTTGCTGGTGGGAGTATAAATTGGTACGGCAATTTGGCAAAATCTACCCAAGTCACATACCCTTTTCGGTTGGACATGGAGATGGGCCTCCCAGATATCCCCTTTCAAGGAAGGTCTTGTTGTCCCAGCTGCTGGAAGATCTGTCAGCTGACAATCTTCAACTGTCAGCCCCTGCAAGTTTTGCCTCAGCTACAAAGAGTTGCCCCATCTAAAGTCAGTGCCTTCTTGGGGCAGCCCAATGATGGAGCAAGGGGTATAAAAGCCTTTTCCACCCAATGTGGGCCAATTCTGGCAGGTCATTTCAGCTCCACAGCTTCCCTGTGGGGTTGGCTGAGGCTGCATGGGGCACCTTCAAAGCTCAACTTCTCCTTCTGCTCAATCCCACTTCCTCCTTCTCCCTTCGGCAGATGTTGAACCCAAGGGCACTCCCTAATAAACAAACACCCTGAACTCTAAATTTCTGTCCCAGAATCTGCTTCCCAGAAAACCTAACCTGTGAAAAATTTGACCCACAACTCCACTTTTAGGAATTTATTCCATAGATTACCCACATATCAGCAAAACGATATATATTTGAGGTTACTCTTAGCAGATTATTTTTAGAGGAAGAATTAGAAACACTCTAAAGGTCTGACTAAACAAATCAGGTGACTGATTAAATAAAGGCATGTCTATACAATGTAATACCACATTGCTATGTAAAAAACTGGGGAAGCCCTTTATATATAAAAAGGTCTTCAAAGGGTATGTGGGTGTATATATATTTGTACATGCATGAAGGATGTATAAAAATTAATGTCATTTGTTGCCATGAGTAGATTTGGGTGTCTAAGGGACTGAGGTGGAAGACAGATTTTTCATAGCATATACCACTGTACTTTTAAAATTTTAAACCATGTGAATGTGTTATATAATGATTAGAAACAATTTTTACTAGTCAAATTATTTGACTTTTATACTACTTATAAAAAACTATATATGCTTAGCTTATATAAACTAAAAATTAGTTAGCTTTGGTAAACTAAAAATTAAATTTAAAAAGACTTGCTTGTTAAATGCTGACAAAGCAAGAGACTTTATTGGGAAGGGGCACCCAGGTGGAGAGCAGGAAGGTAAGGGAACCCAGAACTGCTCTGCCACATGGCTCACAGTCTCAGGTTTTATGGTGATGGGGTTAGTTTCAGGGTTGTCTCTAGCCAATCATTCTTTTTTTTTTCTTCTAATAGTTATTTATTTATTTGGCTGCACCAAGTCTTAGTTGTGGCATGCGAGATCTTTAGTTGTGGCATGTGGGATCTTCAGTTGTGGCGTGTGGGATCTAGTTCCCTGACCAGGGATTGAACCCAGGCCTCCTGCATTGGGAATGTGGAGTCTTAGCCACTGAACCACCAGGGAAGTCCTTGGCCAATCCTTCTGACTCAGGGTCCTTCCTGGTGGTGTACACATTGCTCAGCCGAGATGGATTCCAGCAAGAAGGATTCTGGGAGGTTGGTAGGATGCATGGACTGGTGTCCCCTCTCTCCTTTTGACCTTTCCCGAATTCTTCCAGTTGGTGATAACCTGTTAGTTCCACATTCCTTACCAGGCTCCCCTGTTCTAAGATAATGCATGCAAGTGGCTACTATCTTGCCTGGCCAAGGTGGGCGGTTTCAGTCAGTGTTAACAGTGCTAACAGTTAGGACTCAGCTCTTTCACTGCCATGGCCCGGGGTTCAATCCCTGGTTGGGGAACTAAGATTCTCACAAGCCATGCAGTGCGGCCAAAAAAAAAAAAAAAAATCCAAATCGGAATGTGAGTATAAAATAAGTATAAAATACACACTGATTTCAAAGACATGTTATCAAAAAAGAAGACTGTAAGATATCTCATTAATAATATTTTATGTTGATTACATGTTGAAGTGATATTTTGGATATGTTGGGTTCAATAAAAATATACTATTTAATTAAAAAAAGGAATTGTTTTTGCCTTTTGTAACGTCAGTTGCTTTCCTTCTTACTGGTAGTATATAATCAACTAAAATTATAAAAGATAATTACCACCTGACTAGTAATAATAGTGGAAATAAAAAAACTAAATAAATTAAAAGGTTCATGACGAATGTTCTAGCCCATTTGGAATGAAATCTAAGAGAGAGAAATTGGAGAGCCCTTAACTTTTTTTCTTTTTAAAAACAATTTAAACTTACAGAAATATTGCAAGAATAGGAGAGAGAACTCCTGAATATTATTTATTCAAGTTCACCAACTTTTAACTTTTTGCTGCATTTGCATTCTCTCTCTCTAGATATTTTCATTTATTTTTTCTGAACAATTTGAGAATAGATTGCATGTATCATGCCTCCTTACCTCTTCATACCTCGGTGTGTATTTACTATGAATATATATATTACTTTATATAATCATCACATAGTTATCAAATGTGGGAGCTACCTTTTTCTAATCTATGGTCCATATTCCAATTTTGTCAACTGTTTCAATAAATCTTTTATAGTATTTCCCCTGCTCTGGTACAAGTTCCAGTTTAGATCATGTATCGACTTTGCCAAGTCTCTTTAGTCCCTTTTATATGTAACAGTTCCTCAGCATTTTGGGGGGGGGTCTTTCATGACAGTTATTTATTTATTTTAAAATATTTATTTATTTTCCTGGCTGTGTCGGGTCTTAGTTGCAGCATGTGGGATCTTTTGTTGTGGTGTGCAGGCTTCTCTCTAGTTGTGGCCTGCAGGGGGTTTTCTCCCTCTAGTTGTGGCATGTGGGCTCCAGGGCGCATGGGCTCTGTAGTTTGCAGCACACTGGCTCTCTCGTTGAGGCGCGCGGGCTCAGTTGCCCCGTGGCATGTGGGATCTTAGCTCCACGATCAGGGATCGAACCCCGCGTCCCCTGCATTGGAAGGCAGATTCTTTACCACTGGACCACATGGAAGTCCCCCTCATGATAGTTATTTAATAGAATGTTCTTCAGTATGGGTTTGGTTGATGTTTCCTCACGATTAGATTCAAGTGATATTATGTCTTTCTCAGGGTATCACATCAGGAGGCATATGGTCACTGATCAAAGTGTTGCCTAGTTTCTCCACTGTATAGTTACTTTTCCCCCCTTCTAACAAATACACAATCTGTGGAGAGATACTTTCAAGATCTGAAAGTATACTGCTTATCAAAATTTCCCCCTAGATTTAGAATCCATTGATGATGTTTTCCAAACTAATCTTTTCTATGATAGTTGCAAAATGGTGATTTTCCAACTCCACCACTCTCTGTATTTATCAGTGGGCATTTTCTTTAGAGAACAGCTTTCCTTTTCCCCTATCTCCCTCTCTTTCTCTCTCTCATTAGAATACATGAATGAATTCTTATTTTATTCAATAGATCATAATTCATTACTGTTCTTATTTTGATACTCTAGTTATCCCAGATTTGCCCAGTGAGAGGTCCTTCAAGCTGGTTGCTGTTGGCATGCCCCCATTTTATTTTCTGAGCACTTTCTTATTTCTGGCCCAATAAGATGTTCCAGATCATCTTGTACCTTCCTGCCCTAGCCCTGAAATCAGCCATTTCTTCAAGAAGCTTTGATTCCTTTTCATGGGGAAAGGCATTTAGAAATCAAGGTCTGTGTAGGGAGTCTTTAATTTTGAAGTTATTTTCAATCATAAGGTCAAGAGGAATATATATCAATTTTTATAAATCATCATATTTACAGCTGATTTAGCTATTTCCTTTTTTTTCCTTTGTGGTAGGAAGGAAGGAAACATTAAGCTTATTTTTAAATTTTTTCATATTTACTTGAATATAATTCTGGCTACAATATTAGCAAAGAACACAGATTGCAATAGCAACTATGGATCATAAGTCTCTCAATAGTTGCTTGAATATAATATATCCTCAAAAGAAATTTGTGATGGAAGATTGCGTAGGTTTTGAAATACTATAAGCTAATCTGTGGAATCCTGAAGATAAGTGTAATGAAACATGGGACATCTCGCTGAATTCATTTTAAAGAAATTAAAGAAATTGAATCAAAGCTCTATAAAATAACATTTTTTGTCATCAGATTCTTGTTGCAAAAGATGTTTTGCTTCTTGTGCTGCAAACTGCTGTGGTAACATCTCACATTATTTTTATGTGATAAAGGCATATGAACTATAAAATGTTTGAAATAAGTACATCAATTTCTATTTTAACTGAATGAAATTAAATATGTACTCTGTCTCTTGGTAACACAGGTCTTTGAACAATGATATACTTTTGAAATACTGAAGATGAAATAAAGAGATCACATTTTATGTGTGACAGTACTAGGGACAAAGACCAAGTCCCTTTCTCTGTTGCATGTACTTTGTATTCATTCCCAAACCCATCATTATATGGGAATACTCGGGTCACTTTTTAAAAATCCAAATTCCTGAGCATCACCCTGGTGCACTTAAACATCATATTTCTTACTCTAGGAATATGTATCTTTAAAATCTCCCCAGATAGTTCTGAGACAGTTGATCATAAAGCTGATTTGGGAACTATTGAATGTGGCAGAAAATACATTTATACCAGGGTGTAAGTCTCATTATATATACATAAGTTGCCTGAGGGCAGGAACTGTGCTTATAAATTTTTATAAGCCCAGCACCTATTATGAGTCTTGAATATAGTAGACATTCAATATATGCTTAAGAAAATAATTTTAACTTCAAATTTTATTTGAGTCTTAATATTAGTTTGTGCAGGGGATATAAACCCACTTTAGTGATATTATATATTCATGTGACAGGAACCTCCTTGCATAGCAAGCTGAAAGACAGTATTGGTGGACTGGTTTCTAATGCAGAATGTAGTGTGTTCAGTTATGATCCTAAATTCTGCTAACTTACTCTATGCTCCTGATAAATGAAGAAAGAATACTCCCGTTTACAAGATTGGTTTATTCTGTAAATTATCTCTGTCTTGTTCCTCTTTCCACTAAATGTTCCACTTGATGACAAATGGTTTAAAAAAAAAAGTAGCTAACATTTGTATGGTTTAAAACAGAGGTTCTCAAAGTATGGTCCATGGATTCCAGGGGTTCCCTGAAATCCTTTCTAGTGATCTATAAGGTCAAGACTTTTTTCCTAATAATAAGAAGCTGTTATTTGCCTTTATCACTTTCATTCTCTGAGTGTACAGTGGAGTTTTCCAGAGGCTACTTGATGAGTGATATTGAAGCAGATTAATGAAGAAAAATATGAGAATCATCTGTCTTCTATAAGCTAGACATTAAGAAATTAATAAGACTGTAAAACCATGCTGCACTTATATTTTTGAAAATATATAGTTATTATTAAAAATATGTTGTTTATGTTAACATATAATGGGCTTATTTTTAATGACTAAAAAAATTAAAAATTCCCAGTTTTAATTTCTAAAACATGATAAGTATTGATAGTTATACATACATAAACAAAAGTTGTTTGGGGTCCTTAATAATTTTTAAGACTGTAAAGGGGTCCTGAGACCAAAGAGTTTGAGACCAGTGATTTATGTTTTTACAGGTTACTTAACAATTAGCTGAACTGGTTATTTAGTTTTATACAAATTTTGACCGAAATCAGTATTGAATTTCACCAAGTATTAAAAATTGATCTTTGTTCAACATTTATGTATTGATAACTTTCTTTTTCTTATTCTGAGACACACTTGACTCAGCTACGAGTTAAGATTCCAGGAGCCCCCAGAGTTCTGGAGAGTAATCTATGACACAACTTGAAATTCCCATCATCAGCGTGAATGGACATGCTGCCCGAGAAGGATACCATGCTAAGTGCCTACTAGTAAACCTGGAAGGATGTCTTTATCAGATTTATCATTTAACAGAGAACAGGCTCTAAATGGAAAGTAACACAGAAAAGGCACATTTTGATAGCCGAGAAGCAAATCAGCAGATTCCTAACTCCTGTGGCAAGTAGATCCAGAGGACAGCAGATTGAAGAAAACTGCTTAAGATGTCCTTGGTGACCTTTCGATTAGGTCTGTGCCAGCTCCAGCATTTTCTGAGTCACTTAAGGGTCTTCGCCTGCTTCCCTACCTGCAATGGAATAAAAGTTTCCATCGACAGGGTGGTTGTAAAGAAACATTGGGTTGCCTGTAAAGTGCTAGCAGCAGTGCCATGAACACAATAATTTGTCGTTCTTAGGGTAGTGGGGAGGGACGGTCCTCTGAGAAGAAATGGAGAATAGTTGTTCTGCTTACTTCACAACTTAACCCAGTGATAGTTCTGTCTGCCTCCTTTTGTTTCCATGGTTGTAGCTTTTCTACAGCTCTAAGTAAATTCTTGAAGAAATTTTTATTTGAAAGTTCTGTCATATCATAATCAAAATATTGTCATTCTATTTCCACAGCAGAAAAGAGGACCCCTCTGGAGCCTCAGTTCGGATAGCAACATCAGAGAAAAACACGCTACTAACAGCTTACTGACTAAACTCTCCAATAACATTAGTTTGCAAAGAGAACATTTGAGAAACCTCACAGTAGAGGAAGCGGTGAGGCGGTTTCTAAATTGAAAAAAGCTTCAAGGTCGAGAAATAGACAAATTTTGTCAGACGCCTAAATCTCATAGATGCAGTTCGAAAAGAACTATTCCCAACTCACTGTGGTCCAATTTCCTTTTCACTGACTCCTTTTTGCTTAGCCAACACGTAAAAGGGTACCAACAAGGTGGCAGCACGCACAATAAATCTCTTTAAAAGACTCCTGTACCCCTTGTGTGGGGGAGCGGGGAGGGAGGAACGCCAGAGAAAAAGCCAGAGATCTTCCGGGTACTCGCTCACCTTCCCGCCTAAACACTGAGGGGGCGGGGCCCGAGGCCGGGGCGGGGCCCGAGGCCGGGGAGGGGCCGGTTGCTTCCCTGGGCTCTCCCCACTCCTTTTTCTCCGTGCCCCTCCCACACGCGTTTCACCACGATCCCGACAGGCTCAGCGGCTAGGAGAGTCACGTGAGGGTGGGCGGTGGAGGTGGAGCCTGGTCTCGCCTGTTTCTTCGTCTCTATGGTTTTCAGAGGTGGGCGGCTTTGACGGAGAAGCAGCTGGAGCTCCAGCGTGGACGGGTAAGTCCTGGACTCTGAAGGGTATAAGGAGACAGCCTTTTAGGAAAGACGAAAGGGAAGGGGATGCGAAACAGCTTTAGGGACTTGACCTGCGGGGCCGGCTGTTTCCGGCTGTTTGCTCTGGGGTCAGGCGACTTCTCTGGTCGAGCGGGATAGCTGTCTCTCCCTGATGTGCTCAGTTTAGGGGTTTGAGAGCAGTGCTTAGTCCTGCCTTCTTCCCTTCCTCAGCTTTACCTTCACCTCACCCAATCCCTTCTCCCTGTCCCAGGAGAACTTCTACTACCGAGTTCCCAACCGCAGGGTTCACTTGAGCGCCGACGTCCCTCTTCTCACGGGTGACCAGGGACACATCCTTGGGATTTGTGGATGTGGTTGGAAGTGGGTGCGGAGTTTACAGTTAGATCTCTGATGGGGGAAGTATTAATCTTTGAAACGAAGAAAGAAGTGGAAAAATCACTGGGACCTGAAGGAACATAACAAAGTGCAGGCTTCTTGGACTGTTCAGTTTTTATCTTTCCCAGTGCCGTAACCAGTTTTCATTCTCTGTCAAGTTTCCTTCTCACCATACTATCCTGGCCCACAATACGATGCTTTGAGAATGAGCCGGGCGTTATTGACTCAATGTGACTGTTCGGAAAAGAGTTTAAAACAAACTGTTTTTTAGGTTGCGATCTCTGTTATGTCATGGTTTCTTTATCTTCTCTTTCAGATGCCTAAAAAGTATTGTAGATATTTATAAATATAAGTAGAATAACCATATTATAGTTAAGGGACTAGAGTAAAATACTTTATTTTCCTTGTACCTGGAAAATCCTATTTTATTTCTGTTTTATAAGTATCAATAGGTGTGTCTATCGGTTTGGGGGCAGTTTCTTGTGTATACCTTTGTTTATGTTAAAGTATTCCTTTGAGTTACATGTGCAAGTGATCTAGCAGTAGAAAGGAGTGAAACAGTTTGGGGTTGATAGCTGTAGGAGAGTTTAGGTTTCATTAAACTGTATGACAAATTAATAAAATGCCAGCATCTTGAGACAGGTGTTGGCCAGTTCGACCACCCGTTATCTTCCTAGCGTTGGGTAAGGTATTGAGCTTGTTAAATATTGCCTTACTCTAAAAAATTTTTAGAACCCACTGCCACTTGTTTGTGAGAAGGTGGCTCTGGCCTCTAGCTGCTCTAAGTGTCCTTACTGAGGATTATAAGACACAAAGTAATGCTAACAAAAAGGAAAGATTCAGGAGTTGGTTGTGTGCCTGGGGGGAAAAGGAAAGAGTGATAGAAACTAATAAGAGCAAGAGAACAAAAGAGTGTATTGCTATCTTCATTTATAATCTATAGAACATTTACTATATTCAGTAAACTTTTTAACATTTCCAAGGGGTGCATTTTGAGAGTGACTTTCCTGTATTTACCAATGGTATCTAATTTCTCCCATAATGCAATATTATGTAAAATAATTATAACTGAAAGATTTAACTGACACTTCAGATTTTATATTATTCAGAATTATAGGACTAAAGTAATTGATAAAGTTATTATACCTAATTTGGCCACTTTCAATCTTTAGTTTTCCCTCTTGAGCAGTTTTTACAATGGCTGCAGCAATTGCTGAATGTTTACCATTTTTTTTCTATAAGGAGTAGAGTTTTTTTTTTACTATTTCCTTTAAAAGAGAGCCAATTTTTTAAAAAAGTTTACTCACAGCTTTTTTCCCCCCACTCAAAATGAAAATAGCTTGATTTCGTGCCAAGGGAAAAAGCTGATTCTTTTTAAGTAGATGTTTACTCACTTTTGTAAATTATGAGAAAATTATTAATGCTTTTAAGACATGAGATATTGATATCTCAGCATATATGAGAACAAAACACAAGGCTAGTATTTTTAAATGTTTTATATTTCCTATTATAAAAGTAATATGTGCCTATTTTTGAAAAATAAAAACATTGTAGAAAGTATGACACAAAGTTGAAATCCTAATTTATCTTTTCCCTGCCACCAGGTAACCACTAGTTCCCCTTGCATTTTTGGGAGTCAGTGTGGAAAAGTAGAGTCTGGAGTCAGACTCCCTGGGAAAAATGGTACTAATAGTATTAGGCTTACATCCTACAACCTCAGAAACTCCAGAAGAGAGAAGATTTCCCTTTCTCTATGATAACACCAAACGACTGTGTGGGAGTCTCCTTGGCCTGACTTGGGTCATTGCCCATCTTAGAGGCAATCTCTGTGGCCAGACAGTTGGAATGCTTTGTGTGGCTAGGATTGGATCTTATTCCCACCCTGGAGTGGGGTGGAGGGGGTACATTTTCAAACCACATGAATTAAGGGTAGGTGACATACAGTTCCTAAAGGAAAATTGAGGTGTCATTTCCTGGAGAAGGCAGAAAGATTGCTGGGTAGACAAAAACAGCAAATGTTCACTAAAATAATATTACATATATTTTTAAAAAATTAATTGCTTTCCTTTCCCAGTATAAATTAATTGTATTTTAAAATTTACATGTTGATGTTTCCTTTTTTAATGTGTATTATTTTATTAATTTATAAAACTTGAAATTTAAACTCTTTGCACCTATTTGTATTGTTATTACATGTGTAAGTACTCATGCTCTGGAGTATTCAGATTTTCTAACTTTAAATATATTGTATATTTGGCCAGCTTGTTAAAATTGATTATTGGTAAGTATTTTTTGTACTGTGGGTGAACTTGATTATATAAACTGTAGTTTATAAACAGTAAATAAAAGTGTTTTAAATATTTAAGTGTATATAGTAAATATGATTACATGCTGATTCTTTTAATTATTCCGTGTTCAAAAATCTGCATAGAAACTACTTCATTTTGACATTGTGTAAAATATAAAAGATAATAGTCACTAATTGTTGTCACTGGGTGTTAACTTTAAAACTACAGTTAACATTAATTTCTGGTTTTATATCTTTATGGATTATTCTGTCGGTTCATTATATTTTAAGAGAAAATATGATAGAATCAGCATATTGTTTACTCTTGTTTTCATTTAAAAGATGTTAGTAGCTCGATTCAATGGACATTTGAACTTTGATTGCTAACATTGGTGGCTAACAATTGGCTACCAGGCTTTAGTTTAGACAGGCAGGTCTATATTCTAAAACCCAACTCCATCACTTGATATTGAGCAAGTTACTTAATCTCTCTGAACCTGAGATTATTTCATTTACAAATGGAGATGATAATACCTATCTCAAAGGGTCTTGTAAGGATTAATTAATATATGCCAAGTGCCTAGGATGTAGTAGATTCTCATTAAATGTAATTGTTAATAATAACAATGACAAAAAATAATGTCTAGAAGAGTTTATTTTCCCAATTTCAGAATGCTTAGCCCCAGAGAGTTTAAAATATATAGGTGTCTGCAGAATTAGCAAGATTGTTCTTTATTCAGCTTGTCTTGATTTTAGCAGGTTTTAAAATTCTATATTGCATATATAGCAATAAACGAGAAAACTTTGTTTAAACTACATAATTATTAGCAGACTGCCTAAGTTTTTAAAGATTGCTTAAGCTCACACAGCTTGATATATATAAAAAATACAACCCAGTCAAAAAAATGGGCAGAAGACCTAAATAGACATTTCTCCAAAGAAAACATCCAGATGGCCAACAGGCACATGAAAAGATGCTCAATATCATTAAGTATTAGAGAAATGCAAATCAAAACTACAATGAGGTATCACCTCACACCAGTCAGAATGTCCATCATCAAAAAATCTACAAATAATAAATGCTGGAGAGGGTGTGTAGAAAAATGAACCCTCCTACACTGTTGGTGGGAGTGTAAACTGGTGCAGCCACTATGGAGAACAGTGTGGAGGTTCCTTAAAAAACTAAAAATAGAGTTACCATATGATCTTGCAACCCACTCCTGGCCATGTATCTGGAAAAGATGAAAACTCTAATTCGAAAAGATACGTGCACCCCAGTGTTCACAGCAGCACCATTTACAATAGCCAAGACATGGAAACAACCTAAATGTTCATTGACAGATGAATGGGTAAAGAAGATGTGGTACATATATACAATAGAATATTAGCCATAAAAAAGAATGAAATAATGCCATTTGTAGCAACATGGATGGACCTAGAGACTATTACATTAAGTGAAGTAAGTCAGACAGAGAAAGACAAACATATGATATCACTTATATGTAGAATCTGAAAAAATGATACAAATGAACTTATTTACAAAACAGAAACAGACTCACAGACATAGAAAACAAACTTACGGTTATCAAAGGGGATAGTGGGGCTGGGGCAGGGGAGAGATAAATTAGGCGTTTGGAATTAACATATATACACTACAATATATAAAATAGGTAAACAACAAGGACATACTATGTAGCACAGGAAACTATACTCAATATCTTGTAATAACCTAAAGTGGAAAAGAATCTGAAAAAGAATATATATATATATATATATATATATATATATATATATATATATAGACACACACACATATATGTGTGTATAACTGAATCACTTTGCTGTATACTTGAAACTAACACAACACTGTAAATTAACTATATTTCAATTAAAAAAACATAAAAAGTAAAGATTGCCTCCTCCAAGAATAACTGTCAGGCTGGGGGAATGTATTGAGTGAATTTTACACAAACTCTGAGCTCAGTAAAGCTCAGTAAGTGGAAGATAGCATGTTCCTTCACTATACAAAGGGAGCTAAGCATTGAGCACCTTGAAAGTTCAGATCAGAATTTATGGTGACTTTAGGTAATTGGGGTATAGTTGTTTTACAATGTTGTGTTAGTTTCTACTGTATAGTGAAGTGAAGTAGAGTTCCCTGTGCTATATAACAGGTTCTCATTAGTTATCTATTTTATATATATTAGTTAGTGTATATATGTCAATCCCAATCTCCCAATTCATCCCACCACCCCATCCCCCCCTTGGTGTCCATACGTTTGTTCTCTACGTCTGTGTCTCTATTTCTGCCTTGCAAACAGGTTCATCTCTACCATTCTTGTAGATTCCACATATATGCATTAATATACGATATTTGTTTTTCTCTTTCTGACTTACTTCACTCTGTATGATAGTCTCTAGGTCCAACCACATCTCTACAAATGACCCAATTTCGTTCCATTTTATGGCTGAGTAATATTCCATTGTATATATGTACCACATCTTCTTTATCCATTTGTCTGTCGATGGGCATTTGGGTTGCTTCAATGACCTGGCTATTGTAAATAGTGCTGCAGTGAACATTGGGGTGCATGTGTCTTTTTGAGTTATGGTTTTCTCTGGATATATGCCCAGTAGTGGGATTGCTGGGTCATATGGTAATTCTATTTTTAGTTTTTCAAGGAACCTCCATACTGTTCTCCATAGTGGCTGTATCAATTTACATTCCCACCAACAGTGCAAGAGGGTTCCCTTTTCTCCACACCCTCTCCAGCATTTATTGTTTGTAGATTTTTTTTAATAAGGTTACTTTTTTAAATTTTAATTAATTAATTAATTAATTAATTATTTATGGCTGTGTTGGGTCTTCGTTTCTGTGCGAGGGCTTTCTCCAGTTGTGGCAAGCGGGGACCACTCTTCATCGCGGTGCGCGGGCCTCTCACTATCGCGGCCTCTCTTGTTGCAGAGCACGGGCTCCAGACGCGCAGGCTCAGTAATTGTGGCTCACGGGCCCAGCTGCTCCGCGGCATGTGGGATCTTCCCAGACCAGGGCTCGAACCCGTGTCCCCTGCCTTGGCAGGCAGATTTCTCAACCACTGCGCCACCAGGGAAGCCCTGTAGATTTTTTGATGATGGCCATTCTGACAGGTGTGAGGTGATACCTCATTATAGTTTTGATTTGCATTTCTTTACTAATTAGCGATGTTGAGCATCTTTTCATGTGCCTCTTGGCCATCTGTATGTCTTCTTTGGAGAAATGTCTATTTCGGTCTTCCTCCCATTTTTTGATTGGGTTGTTTTAGTGGTTACTGTGTTGAACAGTGCAGATATGAAACATTTCTATTATCCCAGCACATTCTATTTGACAGAATTGTGGATTATTATAAATACACTTATATCTACATTTGCTAGTTTCAGATGATAGTTAATTTGTATTTCAATCATGTTCCTTCCTTGTTCAAATCAAACTTACTTTTAGATTTGGAAATTGTATTTTTAAAAATGATCAAGTAGATTCTATTGTAATGTATTTCAAATAAAGAAGCATTGCTAATTTTCTTGGGTCTTTGATCTATGATAACATTTAAATTAAGTTGTTTCAGAATTTGATTTTCAACTTAAGCATTGATATCATCTGACTTTCTATCCTCATAATTCCTGAGATGGTAATGAAGCATAATGGTTAAGAGCAATGGCCTTGGGATCAGAGAAACCCTCCCCTGCCATCCACTGGCAAATTTCTTAAAAGTGTTGAGCTTTGGTGTCCTTCTCAGTAAAATAGAAATGATAATAATACTTAGCTCAGGGTTATTGAGGATTAAATAAGGCAATGGATATCAAACATTTAGCATAGTATCCCTCACAGAGTAGTGTTCATTAGATGCTAGCATTAAAGAGAATTTGAACAACCAGTTGTTTACAAGGAAAAGAATTTTTTGAAAAGTTGGGGAAATTGGAATATGGACTGGACATTAGATGATACCAGGGAATTATTGTTAAATTTGTTAAGTATAACAGTGACATGTTTATGTAGAAAGAAAGTCCATGTTTTTGGAGAGGCATACTAAACTATATAGCAGTGAAATGATACCATGTCTGAGAGTTGCCTTAAAATAATATACAAAGACAATGAGGAATAAAAGGGACAGAAAAATTGATCTTAACTTCCATTTCCTGTGAAGAAGGAATAACAGGGACCATATTTACCCTCCCACCTGGAGCTGCTACAAGGGGAGACAAAATATACAAAACAGTTGTTTCCTGGATTTTGGACATTGTGCAGCAAAGGAGAGTGATCCCTGAGAGATGGGAAACAAATGAGGTGAGCTCTGTGATTGTTCTGACTTGCTGCCTGGAGAGCATTTCCCAGCTGCAGAGTAGGGAGGGCGAACCCAGGCAGAGCACAGTGGTCTTCCTGAATTGAGAGAGTCTGGGGAGGCCAAGACAACTGGAGTTTGCTGGGCAGAATGCTAGAGATGAGAGAGCCAGAAGGAGGGAGAACCCTCATGTATTCAGCTGAGAATTGATCAGTGACTACATGTGAGGAAACTACCCGAGGCTAGGAGAAGAACTACCTGAAAAGAGCGAACAAAGGCAGGGATAGTGTTTTTTCCGACCAGCCAGAGTGGAATATATTTTAACAGGTCACCAGGTGGAGTACAGTAGTCCCCCCTTATATGTGGGTGATACATTCGAAGACCCCCAGTGGATGCCTGAAACTGGGGAGTACCAAAGCCTGTATATACTAACTGGTGAGTAGCATATAAAGCATGAATATGATGGACAAAGGGACGATTCATATGGGGGGCAGGCGGGACAGGGGACGGGGCACGGAGCAGGACAGTGTGAGATTTCATCAGGCTACTCAGAATAGGACATAGTTTAAAACTTATGAATTGTTTATTTCTGGAATTTTGCATTTAATATTCTTGGATCAAGGTTAACTGCTGGTAACAAGCTACAGAAAGCCAAAACCACAGTTAAGGGGGGACTACTATACTCAGAAGGGTTTTGCCTGAGTAGTGGGGTAAATTAGCCTTAAACTAAACACTGCTCTGACCCAGCCAAAAAAACTTAAAAGCAAGACCTGAAACAGTCAAACTGTTTCCAAGTAACGTATTCATGTCCTAGAACTAAGCTCAAGAACAGATTCAGGAATACAAAAATATCCAGCACCCAAAAAGGTAAAATTCACAGTGTCTGGCATCCAATCAGAAATTACTAGGCATGCAAAGGAGCAGGAAAATATGACTCATAATGACAAGAAAAACAATGAAAACTGAAACAGAAGGACACAGGTGATAGAATTAGTGGAGAGGGATGGTAAAACAGTTTTTTAAAACTGTATTCCGTATGGTCAGGAAACTAGAAGAAAGAGCGAATGTTTAAATAGAAACATGGAAGATATAAAAAAGACCCAACTGAACCTCCCGAGATGGAAACTACAATGTCTGAGATGAAAGATACACTTGATGTTATTAATGGCAGATTAGACATGGGAGAAGAACACAAGTCAAGATGTAACTTCCAGTTTACAGGAAATAAAGGGGCTAGAGAAATATTTAAACCATTCTACAAGGAAGCAATTAGATAAATACAGAATTTGAGAAATGCAATATAGATGTCCTGTTCTGTTAAAAAATTAGGGTTGTGCTGTGATTGCACAGTGTGGTGAATATACTTACTATAAGCTTTAAAATGGTTAAAATGGTAAATTTCATGTATATTTTACCACTGTTTTAAAAAAATTACCATTTTAAAAAAAACATTTAAAAGTACACAATTGGCAGGCATAAAGTGTATCTGCATTGTTGTACAATTATCACCACCATTCATTTCTGGAATTTTTTCTTCTTCCCAAACAGAAAACTATACCCATTAAACAATAACTCTCTACTTCCTTCTCCCCTCAGTCTCTGGCATCACCATACTACTTTCTGTTTCTTTGAATTTCACTTCTGTAGGTTTGTCATATATGTGGAATCATATAGTATTTGTCTTTTAGTGATTGGCTTGTTTCACTTAGTTTAAGTCTTTAAGGTTCATGCATGTTGTAGGATGTATCAGAATTTCCTTTTTCTTCAATTTTAAAAATTGTGGTACAATACACATAATATAAAATTTACCATCTTAACCATTTTTTAAGTGTACACTTCAATGGTATTAAGTACATTCAGATTCTTGTGAAACCATCACTATCATCCATCTCAAGAACTATTTTCATCATGTAGAAGTGAAATGCTGCATCCATTAAATAACTCTCCAATACCCCTCCTTCCAGTCCCTGGCAACCACAATTCTACTTTCTGTCTCTGTGATTTTGACTACTCTAGGTGCCTCATATAAGCAGAATCATACAGTGTTTATCTTTTTGTGACTGATTTATTTCACTTAGCGTAATGTCATCAAGATTCATACATGTTGGAGCATGTGTCAGGATTTCCTTCCTTTTTATGGCTGAGTAATATTCCATTGTGTTTATAAACCACATTTTGTTTATCCACTCATGTTGATGGACACTTGTGTTGCTTTCACCATTTGGCTACTGTGAATAGTGCTGCTATGAGCATGGGTGTACAAATACCTGTTTAAGTCCCTGCTTTCAGTTCTTTTGGGTATATACCCCAGAGTGGAGTTGCTGGATCATATGGTAATTCTATGTTTAATTTTTTGAGGAATTGCCATACTGTTTTTTGTAGTGGCTGCACCATCTTACATTCCCATTAGCAGTGCACAAGGATTCCAATTTCTTTTTTTGTTTTTTTTCCTAAGGATTCCACTTTCATATAATGAATAAACAAACAAACATATAATAGCCATTCTACTGGGTGTGGATAAATTTTATGTATAGCTAATAAAATAAGATTAGGGTGGTCAGGGGAGAAAAAGGTTGTATGTGAAGGAACTATTCTAGATTAGAGAGATTAGAGAAACAAAACCAAAGATAATACATGATTTTTGTGTGGATCCTAGTTTGAAAAATCAGCTATATATTTTGTGGAAGTTTGAATACGTACTACTGTTAGAAGATATTAGGAAATTGCAATTAATTTGAATAAGTGTGATAATGGTATTGTAGTTATGTAGGAAAATATTATTGAAATATTTAAAGTGTTTTAATGTCTGTAACTTTGAAGTTGTCAGCCTTAAAAATAGCCTGATAGACATAGATAGATGAAGCAAATAGGTGAAATGTTAATTGTTCAATCTAGGTAATGTACATGTGGTGTTCATAATAGTATTCTTTGAAATTTTCTGAGTGTTTGAAAGTTTTTAAATGAACTATAAAGGTTTGATGTTAATATCTTTCTTTTTTAAAATATTTATTTATTTATTTTGGGCTGAGTTGGGTCTTTGTTGCTGTACGCAGGCTTTCTCTAGTTGCGGCGATGGGGGCTACTCTTCGTTTCGGTGCGTGGGCTTCTCATTGCAGTGGCTTCTCTTGTCGCGGAACATAGGCTCTAGGTGTGCGGGCGTCAGTAGTTGTGGCTCGCGTGCTCAGTAGTTGTGACTCACAGGCTCTAGAGTGCAGGCTTAGTAGTTGTGGCACACGGGCTTAGTTGCTCCACGGCATGTGGGATCCTCCCGGACCAGGGCTCGAACCCATGTCCCGTGCATTGGCAGGTGGATTCTTAACCACTGCACCACCAGGGAAGCCCCGTTAATATCTCTCTTTAATGGAAAAGAAGTCTTTTTTTTTTTGGCTTTGGGTCTTCGTTGCTGTGCGTGGGCTTTCTCTAGTTGCAACGAGTGGGGTTACTCTTCGTTGCAGTGCGCGGGCTTCTCATTTCGGTGGCTTCTCTTGTTGCGGAGCACAGGCTCTAGGCGCACAGGCTTCAGTAGTTGCAGCATGCAGGCTCAGTAGTTGTGACAGGCGGGCACTAGGGTGCACAGGCTTCAGTAGTTGTGGCACGTGGGCTCTAGAGTGCAGGCTCAGTAGTTGTGGCACATGGGCTTAGTTGCTCCGCAGCATGTGGATCTTCCTGGGCCTGGGATCGATTTTGTGTCACCTGCATTGGCAGGCAGATTCTTAACCACTGCGCCACCAGGGATGTCCCAAAAGAAGCCATTTAAAAAAAAAAAGAATTTATTTTATTTATTTATTTTTGGCTGCATTGGGTCTTTGTTGCTGCACGCGGGTTTTCTTTAGTTGCAGCGAGCAGGAGCTACTCCTCATTGCTGTGCACAGGCTTCTCATTGCAGTGGCCCTTGTTGTTGCAGAGCACGGGCTCCGGTAGTTGTGGTGGGCAGGCTCAGTAGTTGTGGCATGTGGACTCAGTATTTGTGGCGCACGGGCCTAGCTGCTCTGCAGCATGTGGGATCTTCCCAGACCAGGGCTCGAACCCGTGTCCCCTGCATTGGCAGGCAGACTCTCAACCACTGTGCCACCAGGGAAGCCCAAGAAGCCATTTTTAATTTGCTTTTACTTTTATAAATAATTTAATCCTTAACACTTAGTTTCTCAATCCTTTTTTTTTTCATTAGTTTCTCTTTATAATTGATTTTATGGGTTTTGTCTTCCAGATACTCCATTTGTACTCTTTTTTTTTTTTTAACTAAGTATATAATTAGTGTCCTTTTTAGGAAGTGATTTTTGTGTTCATCCTGACCAATGGAGTATGCATTCTTCATATATATCCTAGCTTTTGAAGGAGCAATTCAATTGTCAAAGCTTTAGATTACTCCCATTACTTACTTAACCCAGAGGTTTTAATTTCATGCTCTATAGGAAAATGGCTCTCAACTCATTGATAATTTCTTTCCTGACTGCATATTTTCTTAAGCTCAGGTTAAGTCTCTGTTCAACTTCTAGGTACTATATGTACTGTATTAAGATTCACATAGTGTCATTTTTTGGTTAAGAGGGTAGAGGGCAGAATATTGTTATTGTGGGAAACCTAGGGTTCTACTACTATAAGAAGCATTCTAACCTATGAGTCTCGGTGGTGGTTACTGTTTTTTAACTTGTTTGATAGTTAATTTTCCCAATATGAAGCATTTCCAGCTTAATTTCTATAGTATAAGTATGATGAGAAGAGAATTAGACAAGTAGTTATGGGAGTTACTAGACCTAGTTTCTGTTTCCAACTTTGCTGCTAAGTAGCTTTATGATTTTAATGACGTTTCTTGAAGAATCATCCTCTCTGGCCTGTTTCCTTTTGTATTGAAAATTTGAAAATTTCTAAGGTCTCTTTTAGCTCTAATATTCTGGTATATTGTTCCTTTTTCTTTCTTCATATTTTATCTCTGTGTTTGCAAAGGTATTGTGGCAGACTGTGTACTGAATCCTCTTGTCAAAAATGTGTGGGTTTCTTTTCTTTTTAAATAACAACAAAAAACCTTTCTCTTTTTAACCTATTCACTTCCCTACTTTTTGTGGCAACAGGAACAACTTCTTTGTACTGAAAAATAGGTTTATTATAATTCTTCCTTTTGTATAATAAAATAGAAATGTGAAGTAAAGTAGTATGTCATATTGTGCTCGATAGTCTTCATTTGCTCCCTCTATAGTCACTCTTTTTTTGTTTTTGGCTGTGCTGCGGCACGTGGGGATCTTAGTTCCCTGACCAGGGATCGAACCCATTCCCCCTGCAGAGGAAACGTGTAGTCTTAATCACTGGACCGCCAGGGAAGTCCCTATATTCACTCTTTTCCCTTCTCCATCCTGCTTGTGCTCCAAGAAGCTGACCTTTATGGACTACATGCTACAAGCTCCATTCGCTCTGGTATCCAGTAGGGTTTGGCCAGTGGCAGAGGATGGGAGACGAGTGAGGTCTGGGTTTATAGTTTCTTGGTTCCCTCTTTGTAGGTTGGTAATTATGGTTGACCCTTGAGCAAGGTGGAGGTTAGGGACCCTGACACCCCCCCGACCGCCCCCGCCGAGCAGTCAAAAATCCACATATAGCTTTTGACTCCCCCCAAACTTAACTACTAATAGCCTACTGTTGACCCATGTTGGAAAGCAGAGATATTGAATAATATTTTCTGAACTGAGAAGGAACTTTGAGACCAAAAAACAAAGCAGGCAACTCCATAAAGTGCATTTATGAAGTTTGTTGTGGGTAGCTTACATACAGGCAGGATAGGGTGGATGATGATCTGGAGGCGTTTGCAGCTGCACTACACGCTGCCATAAGGGGTACAAGGGAATTTAAAGGACCCAAAACTAAAAATAGAATCTGACTACTATGTTGTAGTGTGTATCAGAATTTCATTTCTTTTTAAGGCCAAATAATCAATTGTATGTACACAGAATATTTTTTTAATCTGGTTTTCTGTTGTTGGACTTCTGGGCTATTTCCACCTTTTGGCTATTGTGAATAATGTTGCTATGAACACTGGTATACAAGTATCTGTTTGAATCTCTGCATTTATTTATTTATTTGGCTGTGTTGGGTCTTCGTTGCGGCATGCAGGATCTTTTCATTGCGGCATGCGAGCTCTTCATTGTGGCGCGCACAGGCTTCTCTCTAGTTGTGGTGTATGGGCCTCAGAGCTCATGGGCTCAGTACTTGCTGCATGCAGGCTCTCTAGTTGTGGTGTGCAGGCTCTAGAGTGTGCTGGCTCAGTAGTTGCAGTGCATGGGTTTAGTTGCCCTGCAGCATGTGGGATCTTAGTTCCCTGACCAGGGATCGAACCTGGTCATCTGCATTGGAAGGCAGATTCTTAAGCACTGGACCACCAGGAAGTCCCTGAATCTCTGCTTTTAATTCTTGTGGATATATACTTAAGGTTGGAATTGCTGGATCACATGGTAATTCTATGTTTAACTGTTTTCCATAGCGGCTGCACTGTTTTACATTCCTACCAGACGTGTACAAGGGTCCAATTTCTTCACATTTTCTCCAGCACTTGTTGTTTTCTGTTTCTTTTTTGTTTGCTTTTGTTTTTTTGATAATAGCCATCCTCATGGGTGTAAAGTGGTATCTAATTGTGTTTTTGATTTGCATTTCCCTAGTGACTAATAATGTTGAGCATCTTTTCATGTACTTATTGACCATTTGTATATCTTCCTTGGAGACATGGCTGTTCAAATCCTTTGCCCATTTTTGAATTGGGTTGTTTGTTTTTGTCTTGTTGGAGTAGATAGTTTTGAGTCAAAATGCAAGGTTTCTTAGAAATGGCAAAGTGATTCCATGGATTTGAAATGGTATTTAGATTAGAAAAAGAAACAAAAATGTCCATTTCCTTGATTAGATAGCAAGGATAGATTATAGATAAGTTTACGATTGGAGTCTTACTCTGTGTTTTAATTAAATGTTTGCATTAAAAGGAAAATATTTAGGCGTTATATGTTTATGTAACATTTTAGTGAAATTTATGTTACACTATACAGTTTTTATTTGATTTATCACCGTTAGCAGCATTCTCTTATATTGCCTTCCAAACAAACATTTATTCATAATTTGCTACTGTGCTCAGCTTTTTACAAGCATTTTCTCATTTAATCCTCCTCATAGTTCTTTGCAGTAAGTATCCCTGTTCTATGGAAGCACAAAGTTGCCACAGTCAGAAACACAGGTCTGGCTGACTTCAAAATTAATGGCCCGTAAGAGGTCAAGTTAACTAGATTACCTTGAGTAAGACACTTAACTTTCTGGGCCTCAGTTTATTAAACAAAGCAGAACAAAACAAAATATACAACAATACAAACTTATCTACATGTTTAGTAGAACTTTAATTTGTGATGTTCTAATTTTGCTTTAATTAAATCCTAAGGTTTAAAACATCTTCAAGTAAATAAGCGAAAGTCTTAAAAAAAAAAAGTACCTGGGTAAATAGAAATTGGAGTAAAGGTAAAAAAGGCAGGAAAACAACCTGTGAAATATCTAATATTACTGTCAGCCTAGCAGGTTTGTTTCTAGAGAGAACATAAATATAGACAGATTGTTATAAAAGAGTATCAATAAAGGTGTCTGTTGTTGTGAACACTAAAAAATTCCACTGAAATTGTTATTTATGTAGAAAGAGACTTCCTTTGGCAGAAATGTATATTATTCTTACAGATTCTTTGCTGTTGAATGAGACTCTGAGAAACATGTCATGGCCTCACAGTTGAGTTCTGACATGGAATTGTTATTACATTTTAATACAGGTACCTCGTTTTCCATTTCTGGAAACTGAGTATAGTGCAAATGAGAGTATTCGTTGGAGCATTTTAAAATATAAAGTTCTCTGCAAACGTAAGGTGACATTCTTATTAAATATTGATTCCTTCATTTTATGTTCACATATTTCTATATCACAGTAGGATTTAGAGCTTTTAATTTAATAGGGAAGCGCATAAAGTATTCTTTGTTCTGTGGTACATATAATACATTATTGTTGATCAAAATTTTGTGTTTCCCTTATTTTTAAAAAATGTGCTCTTCCTGGGGTTAGTCTCAGCTTTTTGTAAAGTTAGGTTTAGTCAACCACTGCTTTTGCTATACATTCCCATGTTACAGCTTTATGAGCAAAGCAAACAGACTTAGCAATGAATGAATTAGACGGTTAGCAAATTACAAATGAGGATATGATTGTAGGTTTACATAGGCCACTTAGGTTTGTTCTCTTGTATGGTTAGATTAACTCAGCCTAATATCAACTTTTGAATGGTTGGGTATCGTTAAAAAAGCATTTCATATTGTATATATCACATATAGATATGGCATATAGCACATAAAGAAGACTACATCAAACAGATATGTACACTTTAAAGAATAATTTTAAAAAGTGAGCCATATCAGGCCAAAAAGAACATTTACATCACCCCAGAAGTCCCAGATGTGCCCTTCTTTGATCACACAGCTTGTTGTGTGTTGGTTTGTTATGATTTCATACCTACTTGTTTATGGCTTAAGTGAAGTTGTTTTGATCTAAGGGTGAATTTGTTTACATTGGGGAGGCTGTGTCAAGATGATATCATCAAAGTTGTTGTGCTACTAAGTGCTTGTTGATGTGAACATATGGAGGAGTGACTATGTTGTAATGAACATTTAAACTTTAAATACCAAGAACTTGTGAGGACTTACTCAGAGTGTTCAATCTGGGCAAGGCTACTCTTTGCTGATCTAAAATAACTCTCCAAAGACCTGCTGTGGCAAGGTTACTCTTTGCCAGCAGTGATGAAAACAGTGCAGCGGTCCTGTGAAGGAGATCGTCTTGTCAGCCAGCACTGGTGCCTTCATTCCACTAGCATCCAGCTCTAGCAACAAGGGACTTCAGTTTGCACTGGCAGCTCTTGGTTGGCTAAGCTGACTGTTCAGAAAACCAACTTATAGAAAGGTACACCTCAACTAAATTTGGGCTTTATTTCTTTCATCTCCTCTTTGCCTGGAACAATAGTGTAATCATTTGAATCAGCCACCCAAAGCAATCTACCATTGCTTTAGAGTATATTTCTGTATTGGCTTATTAAGAGACATTATCCTGTATGCTGTTGGCTTGTGACATATTATTATATAATTCCCGCAATGAACCTGTGTTAAATAAGTTATTGGCAAAGACAGTCTCAGTCTCTGAGCATAATTTGATAAAACAATTTATCTCTTCAGGAGATAAATTATCTTCCAGAATTTTGGTGATAATCATGGTTATGTGTATCACTAAACACTTAGTTTTGTCTGTTTTTGAACTTTATATAGATGAAACCTAACCATGTATATTCTTTTATGATATGCTTCTCCACTGAACATTATATTTATGAGACTTACGGTGTGTTATTTGTAAAGCATTTGGTGGGGGGGATGTAAATTTTCCAAAATTAATTTAATAATTCTTTTTTTAAAAAAAATATTTTATTTTGAAGTGAAATGTGTAAAAAAATAAAGGTACTCATTAATGACTATAATGTGGATCCCTGTTTATTCATTATCCACATTAGGAATTAGGACATGTTTATCCATTTAACTGTTGATAGACATTTGGGTTGTTGCTAGTTTTGGTTATTACAAGTAGTGTTGCAATGAACATTCCTGTTCATATCTCAGAATATGTTTGAATTTTTCTACAGTAAAATTGCAGGGTTAAAGGTATTCATGTCTTCAATTTATCAAGATAATGTAAAACTTTTCTAAAGTGATTGAATCAATTTACACTTCCAACATCAAGTGTGAGAGTTCCCCTTGCTCCAGATCTTTGCCAATATGTGGTGTTGTTGGACTTTTAATTTTACCAGTGTGTAAGGCAACCCTGTCACCTCAGAGCACAGGTGAAAATCCATTAACTCTAGAGAAGAAGAAAAGAAAAAGAAATCCTCAACCCCTGGGGGAGGGGCAGGAAACTGTCAGAAGCTGAGATCTTCAGAAGTCTACCTCTGAGGAGAGACAGGGCCACTGAGAAAGCTCCATGCACAAGACCCAGTGACACAAGGTCACTGTTGAAAATTGTGGCTATCCCAGGACAACAGAGAACCCATTGCTACCATTCTAGCATGCACCAAATAACAAGTACTCAGAGGAAAAATGACATATTACACACAAAGGAACAAAGGTAAGAGTTACAGCAAACTTTTCAGAAACGATGAAAGCCAATTTCTGTTGCTCTTCCTTCATTCCCGAATTTCCAAGTTTCCCTCCAGTATTTTTTTTTTCCATCTGAAGAAGTTTATATAGTTTTTTGGAGTGGGTCTGTGAGCAAATAATTCTCCTAGAATATCATGTTTTGACACTACAGCTCTTACTTAAATCCTGTAAAGAATGTTGGTTTTTTTTCTTTAGCAGGCAGTTGGTCTAATTAGGTTCAGGCTGCAAATTCCAACCCACCTTTTATGGGTTGTAGTTCCAATGTCAGTTCAGTTTTCATAGCCTTTGCAGTACTATCCATATTTGTCCCTTTTGTGCCCCACACAGTGGCCAGTCTTGAACCTTGGTGGTGGTCTACCCCATATTTTAGTTCATAGATCCTTTGCTATACTGCTTAGGGTAAGATCTACGTGTGTACCTTGGAGGTGAGCTCAGGAGATCATACTGAACCTTATGGTTTCACTTTATTGAGCTCCCCTTCTTTGTGATATCCCCAACACTTACTTGCTCCCAAGGACCCCGCTTCTCATGATTCAAACCTGAAATTTTCCTTTCCCTACCCTGTCATATAATTCAACTACATCAGCCTCCTGGGTCTAGTGAACAGAGGATAGAAAAATAGAAGAGCTGCCCCAGTGCTCTTGGAGCACAGTTCCTCTGGTTAGAAAAGAATTCTTCCCTTCTTCTGATTTTAGATGACTTCCCAGCTGCTGGTTCCTCTGTAGGAGTGCTTTGTTGCTGGGATGGGAGAAAACAAAAAAAGACACACAACAAACACACACACACACGCAAATCCAGGGAATTTCTCCCACTCTCTCTTACTCATCTAAGTCCCTTTTCCCACTCATCAAACCAGAAATAAATGGCTCTTCTTGGAGATCTTTCTGTCTGCATCCAGTGCACATGTTTGGTGTCAGGCTAAGTTTGAATTCTGGCATGGAGAGACCAGAGGAAAAAATTTGGAAGCTCACTTCCATTTCAGCGCTACCTTGAGATCTATTTCCTTTTCCATTCTGCCCGCTGACATTTACTTTTCAGAGTCCTCAGATAGATATTCCATCCAGGGCTTTCAGTTGCATTCAGTGGGACAGACAGGAAGGAGTGTGCTCATTTCATCTTAACTGGAGCCAGAACCTCTATAATCTCTTTTTAAATAATTTTTGTTATGAAAATTTGAAACATATGAAATTATGAAAAATGTCTTAATATACAATACAAAACTCTCATGTACCCATTATCCAGCTTCATTATTTATCAACATTTGGCCAGTCCTTCATCTGTAACTTCCCACTCCCACTGTCACTTGACTTTTAAATGTGAAACTCTGATGTCATTTCATTTCATGTGGTTAATTTCTATAATTTTTGTGTATATTTGAAAGGAATGTGTAATATACAGCTGTTCAGTGTTCTATTATATATGTGTCCATTACATTAAGTTGTTGACCATGGTGATAAAAATATATCCTTTCTGGTTTTTAAAATATTCTTTCTTGATGCATTTTTTCTTATCCTGCACAATCCTTTTTGAAGTTCTGTAAGGTAATAATGTGTAGTTGTGTTATTCAAGTCTAATATATTGTGTTCCAGGGCGTTGAAATTTTTTTTTTTTTGTGGCCTTGAATTTTTTGTTTAAAGTAATTATTTTAAGCTCTTCTGGAAATTAACAATTAAGAACTTTAGGACTACATATGATAAAGATATTATTCCCATGATGTATTGTTATCATGCCAGTACATTACATATTTGAGTTCTAGCTTGAAAATCTTAAAGGTTTGAGAAGTGCATTTTTAGTTTTGACAATAGCCATTCTAATGGGTGTGAAGTGGTATATCACTGTGGTTTTGATTTGCATTTCCCTGATGGCTAATGATGTTGAGCATCTTTTCATGTACTTACTGGCCATTTGTGTGTCTTCTTTGGAGAAATGTCTATTCAAGTCCTTTGCCCATTTTTAAATTGGATTATTTGTTTTTTGTTGTTCAGATGTAGGAGTTCTTTATATAGTCTGGATATTAATCCTTGCTAGACATATGCTTTGCAAATATTTTCTCCCCTTCTATGGGTTGTGTTTTCATTCTCTTGATACTATAATTTCACGCACAAAAGTTTTTATTTTGATGAAGTCAGTTTATTCTTTCTTTTGTTACCTGTGCTTTTGGTGTTCAGACCAAGAAGCCATTGCCAAATTCTGTGTTATAAAGATTTTCCCCTATGTTTTCTTCTAATAGTTTTATAGTTTTAGCTCTTATGCTTACGTCTGTGGTCAATTTGAGTTAATTTTTTGCATAGGGTGTAAGCTAAGGGTCCAGCTTCATTCTTTCGCATGTGGACATGCAGTTTTCTCCACACCATTTGTTGAAAAGAGGCCTTCTCTTTGTTGAATGGTCTTGACACCCTTGCTGAAAATCAGTTGACCATATATGTTAAGATTTACTTCTGAGCTCTCTATATTTTATGTCATTGGTATATGTCTGTCTTTATGTCATACCACACTGCTTTGATTGCTGTAGCTTTGTAGTAAGTTTTGAAATCAGGAAGTGAGAGTCCTCCACTTTTGTTCATCTTTTTTTCCAGATTGTTTAGGCTTTTTGTGGTCCCTTGAGATTCCACATGAATTTCTTAAAAGAGTTTACTTTTTTTAAGAGCTATTTTATGTTTACAGCAAAATTGAGGAGAAGGTAGAGATTTCCCATATAACTTCTGCCCTTATGCATGGTTTTCATGTAGTTATTTTCCCCTTCTTGTTCTGCATTTCTTTTGGAGAAATATTGGGAGATAGGAATGAGGTGTCTGCTAATGTCTTCAGCTACCCCTCTTTGTTGTCTTGAAATCATATACATCATAGCAAACCTTAACCTAACACTTTATACTTTGATTTGATGATAAAGATTAAGTTTTGTATTCTGTGAGAGTTGACATTTAGAAAATTCCAATTGAATAATCAAATATTGGTTAACAGCATATTGCTGGATTATCCTATAATAAGAATTGTTTAAACAGAAACATTTTAAATGAAATTTTATGTTATATACTAAGATTTTGTGACTGCTGGTGTTTCCAAAAATATGGCAAAGTGACCATAAAATTTTTAAGGCTTAGATAGGGTTTGAAATTGAAATGTATCTTAATTTTGGATAAACCAAAGATGTTTAGGCGAGGTGGAGAGTAAAAAATGGTTTTCCACAGTGCTTCCTCTAGACTACTCTTCTTCCTCTTCACTTCTACACACCCTGACCTTTGCCTTGTACAGTTAGTACTTTCTTGGCACTATTTTCTTTTGGAGCAGTGCTTAAACTGTCCTTATTGATAGCTGATTTTTTTTTCACCCTGTAGTTTTCTAATGGTTCTTAAGTACATTAAAAGTATTTATTAACCATTAAAACTCCATGGCTACCTAATTTCCAAAAGTTGAATCGAAAGTTGGAGATGTAGTTTTATGGAAATTTTAAATATTGAAAGAAGCTTACTCATCTCAACACATCAGCACATCCTAGTGGTTTTAGAAAATGTATATTGGTTATTATTTGTGTAGTTTCCTGGATGGTTTGTTTGCTTTTGTTTTAAATAGACTTTCTTTGGTTGATTTGTTCTTCTGTGCAGTTGTTCAAGGAAGGGAAATTGCTACTCTTCCATTCTTCCCTTGTCAGACAAGAGTTTCAGGTTTTATTATTGCAATAAAAAGGCTCTATGGAGATGGCTTCACAGGTGAATTCTATCAAACATTTAGAGAAGAGCTAACACCTATCCTTCTCGAACTCTTCCAAAATATAGGAGAGGGTGGAACACTCCCAAACTCATTTTACGAGGCCACCATCACCCTGATACCAAAACCAAAGATGTCAGAAAAAAAGAAAACTACAGGGCAATATTACTGATGAATGTAGATGCAAAAATCCTCAACAAAATACTAGCAAACAGAATCCAACAGCATATTAAAGGTATCATACACCATGATCAAGTGGGGTTTATCCCAGGAATGCAAGGATTCTTCAATATACACAAGTCGATCAATGTGATACACCATATTAACAAACTGAAGGAGAAAAACCATATGATCATCTCAATAGATGCAGAAAAAGCTTTCGACAGAATTCAACACCCATTTATGATAAAAACCCTCCAGAAAGTAGGCATAGAGAAAACTTACCTCAACATAATAAAGGCTGTATATGACAAACCCATAGCCAGTATCGTTCTCAGTGGTGAAAAACTGAAACCATTTCTACTAAGATCAGGAAAAAGACAAGATTGCCCACTCCCACCACTATTATTCAACATAGTTTTGGGAGTTTTAGCCACAGCAATCAGAGAAGAGAAAAAAAAAAGAATCCAAATCGGAAAAGAAGAAGTAAATCTGTCACTGTTTGCAGATGACATGATACTATACATAGAGGATCCTACAGATGCTACCAGAAAACTACTAGAGCTAATCAATGAATTTGGTAAAATAGCAGGATACAAAATTAATGCATAGAAGTTTCTTGCATTCCTATACACTAATGATGAAAAATCTGAAAGACAAATTAAGGAAACACTCCCATATACCACTGCAACAAAAAGAAAAAAATACCTAGGAATAAACCTACCTAAGGAGATAAAAGACCTGTATGCAGAAAACTATAAGACACTGATGAAAGAAATTAAAGATGATTCAAACAGATGGAGAGATATAGCATGTTCTTGGATTGGAAGAATCAACATTGTGAAAATGACTATACTACCCAAAGCAATCTACAGATTCAGTGCAGTCCCTATCAAGCTACCAATGACATTCTTCATAGAACTAGAACAAATAATTTTACAATTGTATGGAAACACAAAAGACCCCGAATAGCCAGGGCAATCTTGAGAAAGAAAAACGGAGCTGGAGGATTCAGGCTCCCTGACTTCAGACTATACTACAAAGCTACAGTAATCAAGACAGTATGGTACTGGCACAGAAACAGAAATATAGATCAACGGAACAGGATAGAAAGCCCAGAGATAAACCCATGCATATATGGTCACCTTATCTTTGGCAAAGGAGGCAAGAATATATAGTGGAGAAAAGACAGCCTCTTCAATAAGTGGTGCTGGGAAAACTGGACACTACATGTAAAAGAATGAAATTAGGACACTTCCTAACACCGTACACGAAAATAAACTAAAAATGGATTAAAGACCTAAATGTAAGGCCAGACACTATAAACCTCTTAGAGGAAAACATAGGCAGAACACTCTATGACATACATCACAGCAAGATCTTTTTTGACCAACCTCCTAGAGTAATGGAAATAAAATAAAAAATAAACAAATGGGACCTAAGGAAACTTAAAAGCTTTTGCAGAGCAAAGGAAACCATAAAGAAGACGAAAAGACAATCCTCAAAATGGGAGAAAATATTTGCAAACAAATCAACTGACAAAGGATTAATCTCCAAAATATACAAGCAGCTCATGTTGCTGAATATCAAAAAAACAAACAACCCAATCCAAAAATGGGCAGAAGACCTAAATAGACATTTCTCCAAAGAAGATATATAGATTGCCAACAAATACATGAAAGGATGCTAACATCACTAATCATTAGAGAAATGCAAATCAAAACCACAATGAGGTATCACTTCACACCAGTCAGAATGGCCATCATCAGAAAATCTGCAAACAATAAATGCTGGAGAGGGTGTGGAGAAAAGGGTACCCTCTTGCACTGTTGGTGGGAATGTAAACTGATACAGCCACTATGGAGAACAGTATGGAGGTTCCTTAAAAAACTAAAAATAGAACTACCATATGACCCAGCAATCCCACTACTGGGCATATACCCTGAGAAAACCACAATTCAAAAAGAGACATGGGGCTTCCCTGGTGGCGCAGTGGTTGAGAATCTGCCTGCTAATGCAGGGGACACGGGTTCGAGCCCTGGTCTGGGAAGATCCCACATGCCGCGGAGCAACTAGGCCCGTGAGCCACAACTGCTGAGCCTGCGCGTCTGGAGCCTGTGCTCCGCAACAAGAGAGGCCATGATAGTGAGAGGCCTGCGCACCGTGATGAAGAGTGGCCCCCGCTTGCCGCAGCTAGAGGAAGCCCTCGCACAGAAACGAAGACCCAACACAGCCCAAAAAATAAATAAATAAATAAATAAATAATAATTAAAGGTGCTAAAAAAAATAAATAAATAAATGTATTAATAAAAAAAAAAAAGAGACATGTACCACAATGTTCATTGCAGCACTATTTACAATAGCCAGGAGATGGAAGCAACCTAAATGTCTATCAACAGATGAATGGATAAAGAAGATGTGGCACATATATACAGTGGAATATTACTCGGCCATAAAAAGAAATGAAATTGAGTTATTTGTAGTGAAGTGGATGGACCTAGAGTCTAGCATACAGAGTGAAGTAAGGCAGAAATAGAAAAACAAATACTGTATGCTAACACATACAAATGGAACCTAGAAAAAAAAAGTGGTTCTGATGAACCTAGGGGCAGGACAGGAATAAAGACGCAGACGTAGAGAATGGCCTTGAGGACACGGGGAAGTGGAAGGGTTAGCTGGGATGAAGTAAAAGAGTAGCATTGACATATGTACACTACCAAATGTAAAAAAGCTAGTGGGAAGCAGCTGCAGAGCACAGGGAGATCAGCTCGGTGCTTTGTGACCACATAGAGAGGTAGGATAGGGAGGGTGGGAGGGAGGGTATATGGGGATATATGTATACATATAACTGATTCACTTTGTTATACAGCAGAAACACAACATTGTAAAGTAATTATACTCCAATGAAGATGTTTAAAAAAAAAAAGGCTCTATGATATGTGTGTGCATCCAGGTGTGTATGTATTTTGAAAAAGTGAACTTCGGAGGTTCTTAGCTGGATGAAGGAATGTTTCACAGAGTTTCAGAAAGTTGAGTACTATGGGATATTGACCTGCTTTTCCATAGCATCTTCATTTAGCAAGAATATGTACAAAAGTTCTGTGTCAAACCTAACATTTCTGTGAGATGATTTTTGTGCCTACAGTTACTGTGTTATTTTTTTTTTTTAACTGTTAGAGACTTCTGTGACTTAAATTAACTTTACATTCCCCAGATCATTAAAATAGCTCTTTCTCTGCTGTTGAAAAATACTCACTTCTCAGAACAGAGTGAGCTGAAGTGTGAGCTTTCCTTATTTATACTGTCAGTAATGTCTCTTTGAGGTATGAAAATGCATCTTTTCTAGACGTGAACATTAATCTTTACTGTATTTTGGCAGTCATCCTGGTGTCTTCATTGCAGAACTTTC
Source organism: Balaenoptera physalus (assembly GCF_965194825.1). Lineage (NCBI taxonomy): Eukaryota > Metazoa > Chordata > Mammalia > Artiodactyla > Balaenopteridae > Balaenoptera > Balaenoptera physalus. The sequence continues at coordinate 84,402,391 of NC_138893.1, forward strand.
AGTCTGATTCATTTCATCTAAAAGAAATGTATAGAGATGTTTTAAAAATTATTTGGCATAATTGAAATCTAATATATTATTGCATTTTTAGAAGTGTCATTGTTGTGCAGTAAAGATTATATTTCTGGTACCTTATCCCATTCCTCAGGTAAAATAACAAAGGCTTCTGAGATAATACATTCAAAGTCTTGTAAAGAATGCTTAACTTTTTCCTACCCTAAGTAAATCTTCCTTGGATCCTTTCTTACGCCTTTTCCACTTACCCACCTAATGTAATTTTTCCTTTCTTTGACTCTATGTTACTGTGTTCTTATAGCTCTTACCTTTTTTCCTGCGTTGCATTATGGTTATTTGAATAGTTGTTTTATGTCCACTACCAAATTATAAGGTGTTCTTGGGCACATTATGTCTTGCTCATCTTTGTGCCTCTTGCAGTACCCTCACAGTACCTTGCTCAATAAATAGCTAATGACTTAAATGAAATAATGACAATTGGACATTTTGGATTATATGAAATTTTCTTAAGCCAGTGAGGCTAATGTAGGATGTTATGTCATTAATAACCATTCAGGATGACTTTCTTCCAAAAAGTACAAAACACCTTTACATTTTGTTTTTCTGAAATGAACTCTTAAAGCCAGAAAGAATTTAGGAATAACCACCTGTGCTGTGCATCTCCCTGCATTATTAGAGAAGATAAGGCTTTTACTGATCACATAGCAGGATGGTAGTAGAGGTAGAAAGAGGCCCTAAGTTTTCTGTATGAACTCTAGTGTAATTGAACATTAATATCTGTTATTACTGTTAGTAATAACTTCAGATTTATTAACTGGCACTTAGGATACTAAGAAGCCTAAAATATACTTCATATCTTTCTTTAGATTTGCAGTCTCTTTGGCAAGTTGGCAGGTATACATGAAAATGATTTAATAAACAAGGTACCATAATAATGGTACAGAATGTTAATTCTACAGGAATTCAGAGGAAGAAATCAAGAGTGGTAATTATTTTACATAGCTTTTATGGACGATGTGGGATTTCATTTGCATCTAAAGAGGGCCTCGGGCTTCCCTGGTGGCGCTGTGGTTGGGAATCTGCCTGCCAATGCAGGGGACACGGATTCGAGCCCTGGTCCAGGAAGATCCCACCTGCCGTGGAGCAACTAAGCCCATGCGCCGCAACTACTGAGCCCGCGTGCCGCAACTACTGAGCCCGCCTGCCACAACTACTGGACCTTGCGCACCTAGAGCCTGTGCTCCACGACAAAGAAGCCACCGCAGTGAGAAGCTTGCGCACCACAGCGAAAGAGTGACCCCGCTCACTGCAACTAGAGAAAGCCCGTGCGCAGCAACGAAGACCCAACGCAGCCAAAAATAAATAAATTAATAAATTAATTTAAAAAATAAAAAAATAAAGAGGGGCTGGTCAGAGGAGTAATACAGAAATAGTTTGTCATGTTAAGACATTTAGAAACAATAATAAAACCAAGCCAGAAACTTGACTATCCTCACTTCCAGTCCAATAGCCTATTATATAGTCAATATTTTTATAATTATTAGGCATTATTCAAAATATTATATTTCTATTTAAATCTGTCTAATGCCCAAAGTATTGTATTAGGCTTTGTGTATTGTATTAGTTACAGTCCTCATGTTTGTGCTTTCATGAAGACGTATAAGCCCAGTTTGTTGAGCTCTGGGGGTATATAAACTATGAATATGAAATCAATTATGAAAATATTAATTACAAAAATCCTTATAGTTTTCCCAAGGAACAACTTGACTGACTAATCTGAAGCTACTTAATTCTGCTCTCAGAACAACTTTAATAAGTTGTTCTAGGTTGTAGCTTTCATAAAATAAATTACGAAAAAGTACATACGAAAAAGTGCATCCGTCTTTGTTGTGAAACACTGAAGTAGCTATGTCCCTGTACTGCAGTTGAATTGGGCACACTGTAATTTTTAGTATGTGTGAAGTGTAAATTTTAGCTTGTGTGAAGATGAAACACTTGAGGGGTATTTTTGAGAACTTTGTTACTGTTTAGATTAAATCATTCTTTTCAGTAATGTGATGAATGGATAATCAATTCAAGTATTTTGAAAGTATAACTAGCCATTAGAAAGCAAAACATTAGATGGAAAAAGTCTTCCCAGTCAGATCTGGTGGAGCTCAGTCAGATTGAATAAGAAGAGTATTGAAATGGTTCAGATTAAGGAAGTTATAGCCTTTTTGTTGTTTAATAAAAATAACATTCTACTCAAAAATAACATTGAATGCAATAGTGTTAATATTACATCTAACGTAAACATACTATTTTATAACTGAAAAAATCTAGGTGAAACAAATGCCGCTCCCCCCCCCCCCGCCTTTTATTTATTTTTGCAAATAAGGAAAGATGAAGGCTGAGGACTGGGAATATGACTGGAACAAAAGAAAATAAATACAGCTTAATATTCGAATGGTCCTCAGAACACTAAAGAAAGATGGACTCTTGAAAAGTAAACAAATATTAACAAACTCATTTACTAAACAGATATTATCAAACTCATTTACTTAGATTTTTTCTCTCTCATATAAATGGAAAAGATTGAGAATAGCAAGTACAGGGAAAGGAATACCCTCATACACTGCTGGTGGTGTGTAAATTGGAATGTCAGTATTGAAGGGTAATTTGGCAGTATCTATCAAAGTCAAAAATGGGGGTAGGGGAGGGAAGGAATGGGAGTTTGGGATTAGCAGAGGCAAACTATTATATATAGGATGGATAAACAGCAAGGTCCTACTGTATAGCACAGGGAACTATATTCAGTATCCTGTGACAAATCATAGTGGGAAAGAATATGAAAAAGAATATATATATATATATCTCTGAGTCACTTTGCTGTACAGAAGTAATTAACACATTGTAAATCAACTATACTTCAGTAGAATTTTTAAAAACCTTAAAAACGATCACACTCTTTTAACCCAACAGTTTCATTTTTAGATATCTGTCCCACAGATGTACTTGAATAAAAATGAATAAAAATAAATGCATAGGGAAAAAAGTCTCTGAGCTATATTTGTAATGGCAAAGTATGGAAACAACGTTACTGTATTAATTGGCAAATAGTTAAACAGTCATAGTGGAACAGTCATAAAATGAAATACTCTGTAGTAGTTAAAGAGGTATGTCTGTATATCCTTTGATGGGATATACAAATATGCATTCTTATTTTCTCTCTTCTGTTCTTTCTTCTAGGGAGAGTGGTGGAATTTCAGATGTATGAAAAAGAATACATAGTTTCTTACGTATTTCTCTACAACAACATTTTCAACAATAAAAGTGTATTCCTGTATTATTATTGTAACAAAAATGCAAGTAGTCTTGCTTATTCCACACAAAAATCTGTATCATGTCCAGCAAAACAATATTCCCATGATTTTCCTTTCTTTAGACTCTTCCTTTATTCTCTTCCCCTAACTTGATTACACCCTGGGCAGAAGGGAAAGTGAGTGTGGATCCCTAGGTTCAATGACTCTGGCCATACAAAGCTTTTGAGAAATTCTCACTGGGGTGTAAGTTTGAATGAAATGGCAAGGCAGAGGGGCAAGATGTCACCATAGTCCAAGACCTTGGCTTTGAACCTTGGAAGTCCTTAAACTGGATCTTATCACTGCCTTGGAATTGGTTGGATTCAGAGAAGCTTCTTTAGACTGAGTAATATCATGGGAGATTAAAATTATAAACCAGATTGCAGATTGCCAATTTAGTAATTTACCATAAGAACTAGAAACTCCCATCTTCTGATCAACATGTTCTCTCTTTGAAGGCAATCTAAATAGGAAGTACAAATTACTTAGTGAGCATGGAAATAGAATAAAAGAGAGTTAAGTGTATAATTAAGATACTTAATGGCTGAGGCTCTGATGGCCTACTGAATCCAATTCTATGGTTAGTATCCAGCTGCCACTGGGATGACTAGAGTGAATTCTTGTGGGCACTCCAGATAGTGCTGATTTTATAATGTGGTTCTCAGAGAGCAAACATATTTCCAGGTTCATGGAGTGCACTGACCCATCAGCTATGTATACTAGCTCTAGACAGAGTCTAGAAATACAGATATAAAGGAGACTCAGTCCTTGTTTTCTCAGAATCTTAGTTCATGTAGACTAGACACTTTGAAACCTTGAAGTTTTAGTTAACTGAGGTCTGAGTTTTGTTGATAGCCAAATTTAGGTAGATCTCAGAAATTTATTTTGGCCTCAGTATTAACAGATGTTGCTTTTAACAATAGTGCTGGGTAACAGTCAGAAATAGTACAAAAGAGGTTTATGTAGGCCAGTGTCAGGAGTGGAAGAGCCAAGCAGTTGTTCTATAAATGTGCAGTTGCCAGAGGTCATGAATACCAGAGGCATAATAATATAGAAAGTGCAAGCAGATATATTAAGTCAGGCTCAGGATAAGGTCTGGAGTTCTCATAGTTTGGTAAGTTGAATCAGGATGTGCCAGTAATCAGAGTATCAGGATATGAATTTGATTTGAGTAAGGCTTATCTTACTAGGGAAATTTACCATGATATGGGTTGATTTCTGAGACATTATTGGGCCTGAACCCACTAATAGGTCTGGCAAATTACAGTTCTTGGCTGAGGAGGATGAAACATCAACCTGGGCCTGCCTTTATTTTTCTTTAAATGAAAAAGTTTGAGTAAAACTCTTCCCCCAGAGTAATCTTTAAATTTTATTTGCATCATCTAAATTTTTTTATAAATTAAAAAGGTACACATATTTTACATTATTTTAATTGGCATGCACATATTACTTTGTATTCTGTCTTTAAACTTCGCTGAAGATGCTTGCATGAAATACTGTTTGTCTGGATAAATACATAAGCATAGTTTTAAAACTGAAATAGTATGTGATAAAAATCTCCCTATCTTGAAAAAGCTTTTGACAATATTCAACACCCATTTATGATAAAAACCCTCCAGAAAGTAGGCATAGAGGGAACTTACCTCAATATAATGAACGCCATATATGACAAACCCACAGCCAACATCATCTTCAATGGTGAAAAACTGAAACCATTTCACTAAGATCAAGAAGAAGACAAGGTTGCCCACTCTCACCACTATTATTCAACATAGCTTTGGAAGTTTTAGCCACAGCAATCAGAGAAGAAAAAGAAATAAAAGGAATACAAATCAGAAAAGAAGAAGTAAAAGTGTCACTGTTTACACATGACATGATACTATACATAGAGAATCCTAAAGATGCTACCAGAAAACTACTAGAGCTGATCAATGAATTTGGTAAAGTAGCAGGATATAAAATTAGTGCACAGAAATCTCTTGCATTCCTATACACTAATGATGAAAAATCTGAAAGAGAAATTAAGGAAATACTCCCATTACCATTGCAGCAAAAAGAATAAAATACTTAGGAATAAACCTACCTAAGGAGACAAAACACCTATATGCAGAAAACTATAAGACACTGATGAAAGAAATTAAAGATGATACAAACAGATGGAAAAATATACCATATTCTTGGATAGGAAGAATCAACGTTGTGAAAATGACTATACTACCCAAAGCAATCTACAGGTTCAGTGCAATCCCTATCCAACTACCAATGGCATTTTTCACAGAACTAGAACAAAAAATTTCACAATTTGTATGGAAACACAAAAGACCCCGAATAGCCAGGGCAATCTTGAGAAAGAACAATGGAGCTGGAGGAATCAGGCTTCCTGACTTCAGACTATACTACAAAGCTACAGTAATCAAGACAGCATGGTACTGTCACAGAAACAGAAATATAGATCAGTGGAACAGGATAGACAGCCCAGAGATAAACCCACACACATATGGTCACCTTTGATAAAGGAGGCAAGAATATACAATGGAGAAAAGACAGCCTTTTCAATAAGTGGTGCTGGGAAAACTGGACAGCTACATGTAAAAGAATGAAATTAGAACACTCCCTAACACCATACACAAAAATAAACTCAGAATGGATTAGAGACCTAAATGTAAGACCAGACACTATAAAACTCTTAGAGGAAAACATAGGAAGAACACTCTTTGACATAAATCACAGCAAGATCTTTTTTGATCCACCTCCTAGAGTAATGGAAATAAAAACAGAAATAAACAAATGGGACCTAATGAAACTTAAAAGCCTTTGCAAAGCAAAGGAAACTACAAACAAGACAAAAAGGCAACCCTCAGAATGGGAGAAAATATTTGCAAATGAATCAACGGACGAAGGATTAATCTTCAAAATATATAAACAGCTCATGCAGCTCAATATTAAAAAAACAGACAACCCAATCCGCAAATGGGGAGAAGACTTAAATAGACATTTCTCCAAAGAAGACATACAGATGGCCAAGAAGCACATGAAAAGCTGCTCAACATCACTAATTATTAGAGAAATGCAAATCAAAACTACGAGGTATCATGTCACACCAGTTAGAATGGGCATCATCAGAAAATCTACAAACAACAAATGTTGGAGAGGGTGTGGAGAAAAGGGAACCCTCTTGCACTGTTGGTGGGAATGTAAATTGATACAGCCACTATGGAGAACAGTATGGAGGTCCTTAAAAAACTAAAAATAGAATTACCATATGACCCAGCAATCCCACTACTGGGCATATACCCTGAGAAAACCATAATTCAAAAAGAGTCATCGACAGATGAATGGATAAAGAAGATGTGGCACATATATACAATGCAATATTACTCAGCCATAAAAAGAAACGAAATTGAGTTATTTGTAATGAGGTGGGTGGACCTAGAGTCTGTCAAACAGAGTGAAGTAAGTCAGAAAGAGAAAAACAAATACTGTATGCTAACACATATATATGGAATCTTAAAAAAAAAAAAAAGGTTCTGAAGAACCTAGGGGCAGGACAGGAATAAAGACGCAGATGTAGAGAATGGACTTGAGGACATGGGGAGAGGGAAGGGTACGCTGGGACGAAGTGGGAGAGTGGCATGGACTTGTATATACTACCAAATGTAAAATAGATAGCTAGTGGGAAGCAGCTGCATAGCACAGGGAGATCAGCTCGGTGCTTTGTGACTACCTAGAGGGGTGGGATAGGGAGGGTGGGAGGGAGACTCAAGAGGGAGGAGATATAGGTATATATGTATATGTATAGCTGATTCACTTTGTTCCAAAGCAGAAACTAACACACCAGTGTAAAACAATTATAGTCCAATAAAGATGTTAAAAAAAAAATCTCCCTGTCTCATATCTCACCCATCTCCCACCCCCTCTGGCACTATTGCTATTACTATTTTGTGTGTCCTTCCAGAATTAATTAATAAGAACATACAAATATGCATTCTTGTTTCCCCTCTTTTTACATGAAAGGTAGCATACTATATATGTTGTCTCACACCTTGCTTTATTAAGATAACAGTATGTTTTGAGAATCTTTCCAAATCTCTACATAGGTTTTTCATTTTCTTTTTATTGCTATGTGGTATTGCCGTGTATATATTGATATTTATCGTAGTTTAACCAGTTCTCTCTTGGTGATCACTGGGGTGGTTTTTAGTCTTTTGCTGTTTGTTACAAACCATGTTGCAATGAATGTGTGCGTGTGTAGTTTCAAAGGTGTGCAAGTATATCAATAGCGTATTATATCAGAAGTGGAATTGCTGGGTTAATATATGCAGTTTATATAGGTGATTTTGATGGATATTACCAAATTGCCCTCTGTAGATTGTACCAATTGACACATTCCTCAGCAGTGCCATTTCTACAGCATTGCCAACTAGTATGTTTTAAAACTTTTGGATTTTGCCAGCTTAATGAGTGAAAAAGTTTGTCAGTATAGTTTTAATATGCATGTCTTATTATGTGATATTAAGTATCTTTTCATAGATTATAGAGCCATGTTTACTTCTGTTTTTCAACTGTCTTTTTATATCTTTAGCCCAACTTTCTGTTATTTTGTGAAATAATATTTTAATACTTTTTAATGGTTATCATTTTTAATATTTATACTACATTGTATTCTGTCATTATAACATTGTTTATCTTTCTGTAATTGGACACTTGATCTCCTTTTGAAGTGTGGCTATTATATTTATTTTTCTGGGAACAGTTTTGAAAAGGCTTCCACCCCTTACGTTATTTATTTGGGAATCAAGAATTTTGGGATCTATTGTAGGTTTTTGTACTAATTAGCTATGAGTAAACTACATAACTTATCTAGATCTTAGTTGCTTCACCTTTAAAATAAGGATGTTGAATTAAGTGATTTTCTGGTTCTGTGACCCTTTGAAAGTTACCAAAAGCAATACATTAAGCATGATAGTTAAAAAATAATAGATATAGAAACACAGCAGTGATATACTGTTACAGGTTTTTTGGTTTTTTGTTTTTTTTAAAAAAACAACTTGTTCTGTTTCTTGTTGGATAGATAATGCTTTTCTTTGGTAACAAGATTATCTTTTACTTGCTTCTCTTGACATTTCTTGATTAGAAATACCTCTTCATCTTTTTTCAGTTGCAATCACAGCTATTTTTTAGAGGCATGCCTTTTTTTGGGAGAAGGATGGGGACTGATAGGAAAGAGAAAAATGCACTGGTTTTGATTTAATTTAATCCATGTCATAAATCTGCATGTTAATCTTCATTACTGCATAACTGCTGCCAGTTGGCCTATTCAGTTTTCCAGACTCAGTTGGAAAGCTGATCTCCTTAAATCTGTTTAAACGGTCTCTCATCAAAAATTAAAACATTCACCTAGTTACACTATTTCTTCAGTACAAAGCTGAGAATTAAATTATAATAGAACCTGTTCTCAGTGTGATAATTTTTTTCCTCTGTTTACTTGGCATCTATTGGAAATTACACTAGAGTAGATGACTAGATATATATTGATGTGTACTTTGGGGAATGAGATTAAAACCAGTGGTGAAATGAGATGTAGACAGTAACATTTGAATTACAACATCAAATGTAAGTGGAATGTTAGTATAACTCAGAACCTCCGAAGTTTAAAATCCTCTGGAGCCATAGCATACAGATATGGATTCTCAAAGCTAATAAATCTTGAATATATGATATGGTCTTAGTCCCTCCCCCCCAATTGAAGTAGATTAAATTTTGCCATACCTTTTTTCACCAGAGGTATGGGACCATTAAAGAGATAAAAGAAGCCCTAAAGCTCCTGTAGGTAGTTCTCTCAATGGGTATACTCTTCTCTGAGGAGGAGAGATGTACTTCCTTTGTGCACAACTGTTCAGTAGTAGAGTTGAGACTAGATCTTGGGTCATTGGATTCCTATTCCATTTCACTTTCTACCATATTCCTTAGTGTTGTCATTATTTTAATTTCTTTCCCCTTTTTGTCTTCCACATCTTCTATGCAGTTAGATTTTTTTTTTTTTTGCCACACCACACGACTTGCAGGATCTCAGTTCCCCAACCAGGGATTGAACCCAGGCGCTCAGCAGTGAGAGTGCAGAGTCCTAACCACTGGACCACCAGGGAATTCCAATGCAGTTAGATATTGATGTGTGTCAAACAGTGATATCTGATAGTTTTGTTTCTCTTTGGAAAATTTTATTTTATTTTATTTTTGGTTTCTATACTTAACCATCCTGATCTAGGTGCTCATCACAATAGTTTTGGTTATTAGCTGCCTCTGACTGTACTCATTACTTCCCTGTTAGCTCTCTCTGCCTATGGTTCTTTGTAGTTTATTCTATTCACTGCTATTAGATAGATTGGAATTCTTTTAAAAATGTTTGCATCATGTTATTTTCCTTTTAAGAACTTCAGTGGCTCCCTGTTTGTTGTATATGTGATCAAAATTCTCAGTGCAGCATTCAAAGGATCTTCTCAAGTGATCACAGCTTTCCTATTCGATCATTTATATATTCTCCATATCTGATCAGATGTTGTAAACTTTTCTTCCAGCCTTATACCCCTTGCCTAGTCCAGCTTTTGAATTGGTTATGTTATTTGTCTTTCACATTGAGAACTTTCAAATGCTCTTTTCTTTCTGTTGTCAGTGATGAATAATGTTTTCTCCAGATATGAATGTTTTAGTTGTGCTTGTCTTTGTTACAGACGAAAGCAGTGCTACGTATGAATGCATTTGTGGGTTTGGAAAATGTTAATTTTAAAATGAATCAGAAGTTGACGGATGGAAGAAAACATAAAAGACAGTCTCCTTGGTGCTGGAATTTGCTAGAGTATGTGCAATAAAATGAGGTGATTTCTAGGATTGGAAGGGATGTAAGAATTGTGGTGCTGAAGCTTAGGTCATAGCATATAGGAGAAAAAATTAATTATTTCCCACTTTATCTTTAAGGGCAAGATTTAGCTCCAACTTTGGCAGTGGACCTAGGTTGAATGAAGGAGGCTAGGAGAAAGGTTTACTTAAGAGATTATAGGTATAGGTCCCAGAGAAGAATCAGTAACCACCTCGGTGATGTTAGGAGACAGCTAAATAGTCTAACTTGACCTGAACCCAAACAATAAAAGACATAGTTTTCTTAGTGTCTTGGGGTTGAGAAATGTACGTAAATGTTCAGAGCCAGTACCTGTATAATTTGCAACTTGACATTTTTCATATTAAAGTAAAATAGTTAAATATTTTAAGCAGCTGTAATGTAACAGGCTCTATGTTAGACTGTGTGTTTTCAAAGATGAAAAGAATAATTTTGGCCTTAAAGGAAGCTCAGAAGCAATTGTGTATATTGAGTGTTGAGGGGAGGCAAAGTTATGTATGAACAAATATGTGAATATGTGGATATACATACAAAGTGCAAGGTAATTTAAATCAGGAAGAAATAAACTATGCTTTGAGAAAATCAAAGGGGAGAAGTATGGATACTTTGTGTGATTTGAATGAACTGCCACTACAAAAAGTCATGTAATCAAGAAGAAATGTCTGTTTCTCCTTCAGTCACCTGTAGATGGCTTTACAGTGAGTTCTTTTGGTGTAGCACTTTAGTAAATTTCTCAGACATCCATGGCTGCGTCCTCACCAGAGTGTCCGGATCTCAGCCCTGTTGGGAGTGGCCCGTTTACAGATGTATTCCTTTTTTGTTGCTCTGCAACAGCCCTTTAAGTAGTGACTGCTCCCTGTATCTAATGTCTCTTTACCCCTTGGTACTTAGTTGCCTGTTGTAATTAATAATGCTTTATATTAAATTTTCCCTGTTCAAATTACCATGTGGTTTCTTCTAATTGTACCTTGACTGATATATAAGGTTTATAAGTAGTAGTACTTTTCTCATCTGATTGTTCTGAGGATTAAATGGGATAATACATAGTATTGCCAAGTGTTTAGAATACTGTCTGCCATTAAGTACTTAGTATTTGTTGGTGATGTTAATACTGTTATTATCATCATCATCACTGTCACTGCCACCAACTAGGAATAACATTTCTACTTTTTGTCCACAGGATGTTTCGTCTTAACTCTATTTCTGCATTGGCAGAGCTGGCAGTGGGCTCTCGATGGTACCATAGAGCATCACAGCCCACCCAGATCAGGCGACGGCTGATGATGGTGGCTTTTCTTGGAGCATCTGCAGTAACTGCAAGTACTGGTCTCTTGTGGAAGAGGTGAGTGTTATCTGAGCATCCTGTTCCTGCATGTACTTTTATTCTTCCAGTTGTCTCTGTTATCTAAAAGGGATTGATTTCTGGCTTGACTTTGTATCAGAATTTCTTTGCTAAATCATTTGGCATTGATAATATTTGTCTATGAAATGAGATGTTTCAGGGAATTAAGCTATCATGTCAAAGCAACAAATCGGAAATATTCTGCTTCAAGGTCTGCCTGTCTTTTATAGGGTGAAAAAGAAGTTGGGAGGGGTATAATAAACAGAGTCCGTGGCTTTTTATTGGGTGAGTCCTTGTCAGGAAAGAAGAGGTGTCTTTCTTCTTCCTGTTGGGCTCTGCTATCATTACAGAGTGTGAGAGCTCCCCCTGGCTCTAATTGAGGCTTCTGTTTATTAATTTTTTACATTTTCCCCTTTTGACCAAGATCTTTCTCTGAAAGCATTGCTGATCAAGAATCAGGTTTTCTACTGTCAGTGAGTTTTCATATTTCAGTGCCAGGGAGGAACTTTCCTGGATCTAATGTCTGACGTTGGAGAGGAAGTGCACAGGTTGGAAACCTGTTGAGGTCACATTTGAGTAACAAGGAGGTGTAAGAGGGAGAACTCTCATGCACGTTTTATCTGAATTTCACTGTTACCAAGATCATAGACGTTGGAAATCATCTGAAACATTGTCATCATTAAAGGTTTTGGCAACACATTTCCAACAGGCCTTGTCCAGATACCTTGGGATAGCTGTCTCATCAGATGTTGTCTCCTTCAATTTCAGGAAATCTTTGGTTTCAGGTCACCAGATGACGTGCAGGTCCAGTCAGGGTTTGGCGCTTTCTTTAGGTTTTTGATGTGAATCTAATAGTCTCTTCCTTGGAGTTTGGCAGCACAAGGGTTGGTTAGCAGTACCTGATAGAGGCCTCTCCAGCAAGCTTGAAGAGAGTTCTTCTGGAGATGTCTTTTCCAATAGACAGAATCTCCAGGTGCAAGGTGTGATGCTTAAGGTCTTCATCTCCAAAGAGTGCACTGTGAAAAGATTGCTTTACCAAAGCATGATTGTTTTTAATAGAAGCAATTAGGTCTTTGGAATATTGGAGTATCTCTTCTTTTATCATTTGTAGGTCAGAAGAAGCAGGAGACAAGTGCATTGGGCATCCTGTGACTGTTTCAAAGGGTGAGAGTTGATGAGTTCCAAAAGGGGTGGATCTGAGATTTAGAAGGACCAATGACAATGCTTTGGCCAAGGTATTTGGAGGGCCTCTACAAATTTTGCCAGTAGAGTCTTACTAATGCCTTTAGTCCTTTTCACTAAACCAGAGGGTGGTAAGCACAGTGAAGGTCTTGTAAAACCAGCCTAAATTACATGTTAAGGTTCAGTCACTAAATAGTGTAGGAGTTTGAAGGAATAGAGTCATTACCTTGGCTGAGTAACTAGGAAAAATCTTTATAGAATAGATTATCAGTTTCAATCTCTGGTTAGCCCAAGGGGCCTTTACTGAACATTCAGTTTTTTTCTTGCTGTTCATAATAGGATGAACATGGGAAGCCCATCAGATGATTTGTCTTCATGTAGAATTTTCTTTCAAGTGCAAGCTTTTATCTAAATACCTGTTTGTGATTCTTTTGGTCTCACGTTTCTTCTTTCAGTGCATTTTTGTTGTTGTTGTGGTAAAAAATATGTATAACATAAAATTCACCATCCTGCAGTATAATCTTTAAAAATTGTGAATCACTATATTGTATACCTGTAACTTACTGTACATCAACTATACTTCAGTTTTATACAGTAGGTTCTTATTAGTTATCTATTTTATATATAATAGTGTGTATATGTCAGTCCCAGTCTCCCAATTTATGCCTTTCCCTACTTTCCCCCTTGGTAACCATAAGTTTGTTTTCTACATCTGTGACTCAATTTCTGTTTTGTAAATAGGTTCATTTGTACCCTTTTTTTTAGATTCCACATACAAGCGGTATCATATGATATTTGTCTTTCTCTGTCTGACTTACTTCACTCAGTATGACAATCTGTAGGTCCATCCATGTCGCTGCAAATGGCATTATTTTGTTCTTTTTCATGGCTGAGTAATATTTCATTGTATATGTGTACCACATCTTCTTTATCCATTCCTCTGTCGATGGACATTTAGGTTGCTTCCATGTCTTGGCTATTGTAAATAGTGCTGCAGTGAACATTGGGGTGCATGTATCCTTTCAAATTATGGTTTTCTCCAGATATATGCCCAGGAGTGGGATTGCTGGATCATATGGTAGCTCTAGTTTTAGTTTTTTAAGGAATCTCCATACTGTTCTCCATAGTGGCTGTACCAATTTACATTCCCACCAACAGTGTAGGAGGGTTCCCTTTCCTCCACACCTTCTCCAGCATTTATTGTTTGTAGGTTTTTTGATGATGGCCATTCTGACCAGTGTGAGGTGATACCTCATTGTAGTTTTGATATTCATTTCTCTAATAATTAGTGATGTTGAGCATCTTTTTCGTGTGCCTGCTGCCCATCTGGATGTTTTCTTTGGAGAAATGTCTCTTTAGATCTTCTGCCCATTTTTTGCTTGAGCTGTTTTTTTTTTTTTTTTTTTAAAGAGATACTTTTTTTTTTTCTCCCCACCACGTGGCATGTGGGATCTCAGTTCCCTGACCAGGGATTGAACCCGTGCCTGCCCCCTGTGATGGAAGCACAGAGTCTTAACCACTGGACCTCCAGGAAGTCCCGGGTTGTTTGTGTTTTTGATAGTGAGCTGCATGAGCTGTTTGTATGTTTTGGAGATTAATCCCATGTCGGTCACTTCGTTTGCAAATTCTGTGTTGATTGATAGAAATTTAGGTTTCTCCCACATCTTGGCTACTGTGAATAATACTGTACTGAACATGAGAGTGTATATATCTCTTTGAGATCCTGATTTCAGTTCCTTGTGATGTGTAACCAGAAGTGGGATTGCTTAATCATATTCTAGTTAGAAAACTAACATATTCTATTGTTAGTTTTTTGAGTATCCTCCATACTGTTTTCCATAGTGGCTGTATCAATTTACTTTCCCACCTACAGTGTACCAGGCATCCCTTTTCTCCACATGCTTGCCTACACTTGTTATCTTTTGGGTTTTTGTTTTGTTATTTGTTTGTTTGTTTGTTTGTTTTTGAGCAAAGCCATCCTACCAGGTGTGAGGTGATATCTCATGGTGGTTTTGATTTGCATTTCCCTGATGATTATTGATGTTGAGCACCTTTAATCAAGTTATTTATTTTGTTGCTATTGTGTTGTAAGAGTTCCTTTTATACATTTTAAACATTAACCCTTTATTAAATATATGGTTTGCAAATATTTTCTTCCAGTGTGTAGATGGTCTTTTCATTTTGTTGATTATTTCCTTTGCTCTGCTGAAGGTTTTTAGTGTCACGTAATCCTGCCTGTTTTTGTTTGTTGCCTGTGCTTTTGGTGTCATATCCTTTTTATTTAAGGCTGAATATTATTCTGTTATACAGATATACCATATTCCCTTTATCCATTTATCTATTGATATACATTTGGGTTGCTTCCATGTTTTAGCTGTTGTGAATAATGCTGCTATTAACATGAGTGTGCAAAAATCTCTGAATGACCCTGCTTTCAATTCTTTTGGATATATAACCAGAAGTGGGATTGCTGGATCATATGTTAGTTCTATTTTTAATTTTTTGTTTTAAAAATTATTTATTTATTTATTATTTATTATTATTATTATCTTTTTGGCTGTGTTGGGTCTTCGTTTCTGTGCGAGGGTTTTCTCTAGTTGTGGCGAGCGGGGGCCACTCTTCATCGCGGTGCGTGGGCCTCTCACTGTCGTGGCCTCTCTTGTTGCGGAGCACAGGCTCCAGATGCGCAGGCTCAGTAGTTGTGGCTCATGGGCCCAGTTGCTCCGCGGCATGTGGGATCTTCCCAGACCAGGGCTCGAACCCGTGTTCCCTGCATTGGCAGGCAGATTCTCAACCACTGCGCCACCAGGGAAGCCCCTATTTTTAATTTTTTGAGGAACCTTTTCATGTAGAACTTTTCACGAATTTCATTGCTGTTGCTCCTGCTAAGTTTTATCTGAAAATCTTTATTTGTTTAATATGATGGACCTCCTTGATTGATAGATTTTTTTTTTTTTTGCATATCCAGGGCCCTTGCACAGTCTCCACCATCTGTAAACAACCTAAAGAGTGAACTTGGTGATAAAGGGAAGAGTAAAGATGAAGGGGAAGATTGTAACCACGAAAAAAAGGCTTCAGGTGTTTGTCTTGAGCCTTATCCAGAAGAGAAAAAGAAGAAACGTTCTGGATTCAGAGACAGAAAAGTATGGAACACAGTCTTATAAATTAATTAAAACTATAGTTAATTCTATCTTAGAATAATGCTTTTGAGTCTTTTATCATATATTTCAGATGGTTTATATTCACTTTGAAGTTATTCACCTCTTTGCTATTTTCCGTCATGTTCTAAGGCAAATGTACTCTTTGAATGTGAAGTTAATTGGGATAGTGAAAAGGACCTAGGATTGGTAATCAGGATTAGCATGTATTTTCTTTGTTCTTTCAATTCAACCACCTGAGGTGATTATTGCTTTTTAGATCTTTCTGATGCTGAATGTTTTTATATATGTGAAGTTGAGTCTGTGATATACTGATTTGTCGTGATGCCAAATTGTAAAGGCAGAATAAAATCTCTTTGGAAATATATAAATATTTCCAAAAAATCAACTAATTTTGAAGACAGCATAAATTCAACATAATTCCGGCATTTTATATCTTTAACACAATATGCTGTTATACAGTTTTACCTGAGAAACGTTTAGCTCCTCTGTAATAATGCCTATGATATTGGGCATTTGAATTCAGCAGACCAGTGATGAAAAGGCAAAAGGCTTAATTTCTTAGACATTTTGCATGTTAACATTGAAATTCAGGGAATTACCTTTACTTGCTAAAATATAGCTAATCAATGCAACAAGATAATTTGAGTTACTTTGTGTGTGTTGGGGGGGGTGTATAATTGCAAGTAAGAGAAATTTGAGAAACTTGGATCTTCTGTTTATTTGGATGAAGCTATTAAATATGTCTTCTCATTTCCAAATCCACTTCTGATTAAACTGAATTTGAACAAAAGTTATGTATCACAAGTTAATTATCTATCATGCCATTTTTTCCAAAATGATACATTTATTTAATCTTTTGCCCTGAGTGAATTTGAGGAAAGTTCAAATTTATCTTGCACAATCAGCTTCACTTATAGTCAAACTTTACATTTTACAGTGTTGGGCAAAAATGACCCAAATGTTTATTTTTGAATCTTCCATTTTCTGCTCCTGCTTTCTGCTTAGCAGATGACTATATCTTATGCTTCACAGAAAAAATGAAAGCTATCAGTGTAATTTACTTAATTAGTAGCTCCCAGAGTTATAAAACCTTTCTAATCTATATCTGAAATAGTTCTTATTTCTTTCACTAAAGTCTCAGTGAATGGGTAACCATTCCATGTGTCATTTTGTCTCCCCAAGAACCTATTTAAAAACGTACTCTTTTTCTATCCCGTTTTCTTTTTTTTTTTTTTTTTTTAATTTATTTATTTTTGGCTGCGTTGGGTCTTCGTTGCTGTGTGCAGGCTTTCTCTACTTGTGGCAAGCGGGGGCTACTCTTTGTTGCGGTGCGCGGGCTTCTCACTGCGGTGGCTTCTCTTGTTGCGGAGCACGGGCTCTAGGCGTGCGGGCTTCAGTAGTCGTGGCACGTGGGCTGAGTAGTCGTGGCTCGTGGGCTCTAGAGCACAGGCTCACTGGTTGTGGCATATGGACTTAGTTGCTCCGCGGTATGTGGGATCTTAGCGGACCAGGGCTCGAACCTGTGGCCCCTGCATTGGCAGGCAGATTGTTGACCACTGCGCCACCAGGGAAGCCATATCCCGTTTTTAAGAATTTTGTTTAATTAAGAAAAAAAATTTTTTTTTGGCCACACCTGTGGCACGCGGAATTTCCCTGACCAGGGATTGAACCCACATGCCTGCAGTGGAAGCGCTGTGTCTTAAGCACTGGACTACTAGGGAAGCCCCCAACTTCATTTTTTTGCATGTGGGTATCCAATTTTCCCAACATCATTTGTTGAAAAGGCTGTCCTTTCTCCATTGAACGGTTGTGGCACCCTTGTCAAAATCATTTGATGATGGGTCTGAGGGTTTATTTCTGGGCTTTCTTTTCTATTTGTCTGCTCTATATGATTGTCTTTATGCCAGTACCACATTCTTCTTATGACTGTAATAAGTTTTGAAATCAGGAGGTTGGAGTCCTCCAACTTAGTTCTTCTTTTTCAAAATTATTTTGGGTCTTTGGAGTCCCTTGAGATTGCATGATGGACACATAAGTTGTTACCGTACCTTGGCAATTGTGAACAGTGCTGCAATGAACATGGAGTACAGATATCTCTTTGAGATGCTGATTTCATTTCCTTTGGATATACACCCAGAAGCTGGATTATTGGGTCATATGGTTCTATTTTTTTTAATTTATAAATTTATTTATTTTATTTATTTTTGGCTGTGTTGGGTCTTCATTGCAGTGCATGGGCTTCTCATTGTGGTGGCTTCTCTTGTTGCAGAGCATGGGCTCTAGGCGTGCGGGCTTCAGTATTTGTGGCTCGCAGGCTCTAGAGCACAGGCTCAGTAGTTGTGGCACACGGGCTTAGTTGCTCCGCAGTATGTGGAATCTTCCTGGATCATGGCTTGAACCCGTGTCGCCTGCATTGGCAGGCGGATTCTCAACCACTGCGCCCCCAGGGAAGCCTGGTAGTTCTATTTTTAATTTCTTGAGGAACCTCCATACTGTTTTCCCTAGTGACTGAATCAATTTATGTTCCCACCAACAGTGCAAAAGTGTTCCCTTTTCTCCATACCCTCACCAACACTTGTTATCTCTTATCTTTTTAAAAAAAATTTTATTTTATATTGGAGTATAGTTGATTAACAATGTTGTGTTACTTTCAGGCATACAGCAAAGTGATTCATTTATACATATACAAGTATCTACTCTTTTTCAAATTATTTTCCCATTTAGGTTAGTACAGAATATTGAGAAGAGTTCCCTATGCTATACAGTAGGTCCCTGTTGGTTATCTATTTTAAATATAGCAGTGTGTACATGTCAATTCCAAACTCCCAGTCTCTCCCTCCCCCCAGCCCTTCCCCGCTGGTAACCATAAGTTTGTTCTCTAAGTCTATGAATCTGTTTTGTAAATAAGTTCATTTGTGTCATTTTTTTTAGAGTCCATATATAAGTGATATCAATGATATTTGTCTTTCTCTGTCTGACTTACTTCACTTAGTATGATAATCTCCACGTCCATCCATGTTGCTGCCAGTGGCATTATTTCATTCTTTTTCATGGCTGAGTAATATTCCCTTGTGTATATGTTCCACATCTTCTTTATCCATTCATCTGTCGATGGACATTTAGGTTGCTTCCATGTCTTGGCTATTGTAAACAGTGCTGCAGTGAACATTGGGGTGCGAGTATTCTTTCAAACCATGGTTTTCTCCAGATATATGCCCAGGAGTGAGATTACTGGATCATATGGTAGCTCTATTTTTAGTTTTTTAAGGAACTTCCATACTGTTCTCCATAGTGGCTGTACTAATTTATATTCCCACCAACAGCGTAGTAGGGTTCTGTTTTCTCCACACCCTCTCCAGCATTTATTGTTTGTGGACTTTTTGATGATGGCTATTCTGCCTGGTATGAGGTCCTCATTGTAGTTTTGATTTGCGGTTCTCTGATAATTAGTTATGTTGAGCATTTTTCATTTGCTTTTTGGCCATCTGTATGTCTTCTCTGGAGAAATGTCTATTTAGATCTTCCACCCATTTTTTTTTTTTTTTTTTCCTCATGCCATGCGGCTTGCAGGATCTTAGTTCCCCTATCAGGGATTGAACCTGTGCCCTTGGCAGTGAAAGTGTGGAGTCCTGACCCCTGGACCAGGGAATTCCCTGTTTGTTTTTTTGACAGAGCTGAATGAGCTCGTTGTATATTTTGGAGCTTAATCTCCGGTTGGTCACTTTGTTTGCAAATATTTTCTTCCATTCTGTGGGTTTTCTTTTTGTTTTGTTTATGGTTTCCTTTGTTGTGCAGAAGCTTTTAAGTTTAACTAGGTCCCATTTGTTTATTTTTGTTTTTATTTTTATTACTCTAGGAGGTGGATCAAAAAAGATATTGCTGCAATTTATGTCAAAGAGTGTTCTGCCTATGTTTTTCTCTAAGAGTTTTATAGTGTCCAGTGTTACATTTAGCTCTTTAATCCATTTTGAGTTTATTTTCGTGTGTGGTGTTACGAGAATGTTCTGATTTAATTCTTTTACATGTAGCTGTCCAGTTTTCCCAGCACCACTTATTGAAGAGACTGTTTTTTCTCCATTGTATATTCTTGCCTCCTTTGTCATAGATTAATTGACCATAGGTGCGTGGGTTTACTTCTGGGTTTTCTGTCCTGTTCCATTGATCTATATTTCTGTTTTTGTACCAGTACCACACTGTTTTGAGTACTGTGGCTTTGTAGTATAGCCTGAAGTCAGGGAACCTGATTCCTCCAGCTCCGTCTTTTGTGTCTTCACACAGGTCTTTTGTGTCTCCATATAAATGTAAAAATTTTTTGTACTAGTTCTGTGAAAAATGCCATTGGTAATTTGATAGGGATTGCATTGAATCTGTACATTGCCTTGGGTAGTATAGGCATTTTGACAATATTGATTCTTCCAATCCAAGAATCTTCTTTCTTAATGTAGGCATTTATTGCTATGAATTTCCTTTTAAAACTGCTTTTGCTGCATCCTATGTTTTGGTATTTTGTGTTTCCACTTTCATTCCTCTCAAGATACTTCTTAATTTCTGTTTTCATTTCTTCCTCGACCTGTTGGTTTTTCAGGAATGTGTTGTTTAATCTGCACATATTTTTGAATTTTCTAGTTTTCTTCTTTTTG
Organism: Balaenoptera physalus; assembly: GCF_965194825.1. NCBI lineage: Eukaryota > Metazoa > Chordata > Mammalia > Artiodactyla > Balaenopteridae > Balaenoptera > Balaenoptera physalus. Next base: position 84,422,964 of record NC_138893.1, read on the forward strand.
TAGTTGAACTTCAGTTGGATACCATTATGGTCAAAAAAAGATACTTGATATGATTTCAGTCTTCTTAAATTTATAAAGCCTTGTTCTGTGACCTAACATGTGATCCCTCCTGGAGAGAGTCCCATGTGCACTTGAGAATAATGTGTATTCTGCTGCTTTTGAATGGAATTTTCTGTACATGTCTTCGAGTTCATCTGGTCTAAAATGTAGTTCAAGTCCAATGTTTCCTCATTTATTTTCTATTCAGATGATCAGTTCAAAATGGGATATCAAAGTTCCCTACTATTATTATATTGCTGTCTTTTTCTCCCTTCAGTTCTATTAATATTTGCTTTATAAATTTAGGTTCTCTCATGTTGGATATAAAACTGTTTACAAATTGTTTTATCCTCCTTATGAATTGATCTTGTATAATTATATTATTCTCTTTTTTGTCTCTTGTTATAGTCTTTGGCTTAAAGTTTATTTTTTCTGATATAAATTTACCTACCCCTGATTTCTTTCAGCTTCTATTTTCATGGAATATCTTTTTCCATTATTTCCCTCCAGTCTGGGTGTGTCCTTAAAGCTGAAGTGAGTCTCTTGTAGGCAGCATATAGTTGGATTTTTTTTTTATTCACTTAGTCACTCTGTGTCTTTGATTTTAGAGTTTAGTCCATTTACATTTAAGGTAATTGTTGATGAATATGGACTTATGATTGCTATTTTGTTATTTGTTTTCTTGGTGTTTTGTAATTCCTCTGTCCTTTTATTCCTCTCTTATTCTCTTCCTTTGTGACTTGATTTTTTGCAATGATATGCTTAGATTTCTTTTAGTTGTTTGTGTTTCCAGTATAGGCTTTTGCTTTGTTTGTACCATGGGGTTTACATAAAGCATCTTATATTTATAACAGTGTATTTTAAGCTGATAACTTCCAACATATACAAAAACTCTATATTTATATACTCCCCCCCATATTTTATGTTTTTCATATCACAATTTATATTTTTTATATTCTATATCCATTGTAAAATTATTGTAATTATTTTAATACTTTTTCCTTTTACCTTTCATATTAGAGTTAGAAGTGATTTACCCACTACTATTAAAAATTAGAGCATTCTGAATATATTTACCTTTACCAGTGAGTTTTCTATCTTGATATGTTTTCCTGTTAATAATTATTACATTTTTGTTTCAGTTTGAGGAATTAATTAGCTCTTTAACATTTCTTGTAAGATTGGTCTAGTGTTGATGCAGCTCCCTCAGCTTTTGCTTATCTGGAAAAGTCTTTATTTCTTTTTCAATGCTGAGTCATAACTTTGCCAGGTAGAGTTTTCATGGTTGTCAGTAGTTTTCTTCTTTCAGCACTTTGAATATATCATCCCCTTCCCTTCTGGCTGCAAAGTTTCTGCTGAAAAAATTTGCTGATAGTGTTATGGGAGGTTCCTTTGAATATAACAAGTTGCTTTTCTCTTGCTTTTATGATTCTCTCCTTGCCTTTAACTTTTGACAGTGTGTGTTTTTTTGGATTCATCTTGTTTAGAACTCTATAGGCTTCCTGGATCTGGATATCTGTTTCTTTCCCCAGATTAGGGACGTTTTCATCATTATTTCATTGAATAAGTCTTCTGTCCCCTTTTTCTTTTTTTGTAATTTTTATTTTTAATTCATTTTTTTATTGAAGTATAGTTGAATCACAATGTTGTGTTAATTACTGCTGTATAGCAGAGTGACTCATTTATACATATATATATATATATATATATATATATATATATATATATATACACACATTCTTTTTCAAATTCTTTTCTATTATGGTTTATCACAGGATATTGAATATAGTTCCCTGTGCTATATAGTAGGACCTTGTGGTTTATCCATTCTATATATACCAGTTTGCATCTGCTAATCCCCAATTCCCAATCCAACCCTCTCCCACTCTGCCCCCTTTTTCGTGTTCTTTCTACTTCTAGGACCCCTTTAATGTGTATTTTGGTTCACTTGATGGTATTCCATATGTCCCTTAAGATATTTTTATCCTCTTTCATTCTCTATTCTTTTGGCTCCTCTGTGTGAGTTCCACTGTTTGTCTTTGAGTTCACTTATTCTTTCTTCTATGTGATCTAGTCTGCTGTTGAACCCTTCTATTGAATTATTCAGTTCAATTATTGTATTCTTTAGTTCTGTGATTTCTGTTTGGTACATTTCTATCTCTGTGGGGTTTTTTTTGTTTTTTTAATAAATTTATTTATTTATTAATTTATTACTTTTGGTTGCATTGGGTCTTTGTTGCTGCATGTGGGCTTTCTCTAGTTGCGGTGAGCGGGAGCTACTCTTCGTTGTGGTGCGCAGGCTTCTCACTGCGATGGCTTCTCTTGTTGCGGAACATGGGCTCTAGGCACGCAGGCTTCAGTAGTTGTGGCACGCGGGCTCGGTAGTTGTGTTTCGCAGTCTCTAGAGCGCAGGCTCAGTAGTTGTGGCACATGGGCTTAGTTGCTCTGCGGCATGTGGGATCTGCACGGACCGGGGATCAAAACTGTGTCCCCTGCATTGGCAGGCAGATTCTTAGCCACTGCACTGCCAGGGAAGTCCCTATCTCTGTGTTTTAATTCTTTTTTTGTTCGTGCATTGTTCTTCTGACCTTGGTGAGCGTCTTTTTATAATTGTTATTTTGAACTCTAGATCATGGAAATCACTTACCTTTGTTTCATTAAGGTCTGTTTCTGGAGTTTTAACTTGTTCTTTTTTGAGAACATATTTGTCTGTTTCCTTATTTTCCTAGACTTTCTGTGTTGGTTTCTAGTCCTTAGATGAAACAGCCATCTCTCCCTGTCTTGGCAGAGTGGTCTCATGTAGGAGATGAACCTTGCCAGTCAGCCTGGCCCAAGCTGTTGATTGTCTCTAAAACCTTTTTGATTGTCCAAGTTGCCTTCTTTGTTTTTGGTGCCTCCCTGTAGTTGAGAGTGTGCCAAGACTTGTCAGTGTCCCAAAGCAGAGGATCACAGTCAGCACTTAAATGCATGTTGATTGGAAGCTGGCTTTTCAGGCAACATCTGGGAAACTAACTAGTTAAGCCCCTTCCAGGGAGAAACTGGGAGATGGAGGTTTTTGTCTGCTTCTCCTGAGCTTGGCCCAGGTGTATAGCCATAGGGTTGTCCTCCTGCACCCATTACAATCTGCTTCTTTTTTTGCTACAGTCCTGTGGGACTCAGGAACGCAAGCCCTGTTGACTTGCAGAGCCAGGTGATTCAGGGACTTTTACCTCAGATGACAGCTAATAAAGCTGAGGTGCAGACGTGTGTACAAGCTCCTTCCAGGGAGATCCTAGCAATTTGGAGTAGGCTAGATGGAGAAATTGGATGAGGCATCCACTCTCTTCCCCAGTCCCCATGGAGGGTGTCAGCCAGCCCTTAGATGTGTGCTAAATTAGAAGCCTGACCTTCCGGCAGCAGCTTTTAATATGTGCAAATAGACCTTTTTCAAGGGAAGACTGGGAGGTAGGTGTTTTTTGCCTTCTTCCTCTGCACTGATCCCTGGGGCAACAGAGACTCTGAGTTCTCCAGAGCCTGTTAAAAACTGTTTCTTTGTTTTCTGTAGTCTTGTGGATCTCATGGATGGAAGTCCCATTGGCTTTCATAGTAGTTGTTTTGGGGGCCCATCCTTCAAGTGGGAGTCTTACAAGTTGGGGTGCTAGATGTAGCATCCAAACCCTTTACTGCTCAGGGAGAAGCTGGAGGTTGAGAGTTCCCTCCCATTTGTATGGCACTGTGCTAGAGGTGGGATTTATGGCAAGAGTGTGTCTCAGTCTTTCCTACCAGTTTTGATGTCGGTACTTTCTCGTTGACCCAATGTATAGGCATTGTTCAGCTAGTTTCTGAATTTCTTTCAGAGGGAAATACTCCATGTATAGCTGTACATTTGGTGCATCCATGGGAGATGGGGAGTTCAGGAGCTTCTGATGTCGCTATTTTGGTTTTGGAATGGCATCTTCATATTAAGAAGCCAAATTATTTAGTTCAGTACAGTTGTAAATACTTTTAAATTGATTGATAGGTGAGCATGAATAATAAAAGACATAAAATATGCTCTATATGCCAAACAAAATCCTTAGGAACTTAGGTGACTAGAAAACCCAGGTAAGTTTACTTATTATACACATAACAGAACAAATGAAAAACGGAAGGAAAGTAACATTTATTGAGCATTTTCTGTCTTCCAGGCATAGTATATGTACATACATGTGCACACATGTAAATGTGTGTATGTTTGTGCATATATGTGTGTATGTACACACATATACATGTATGCACACATACTTACATACATATATACTTAATGCTTGAAACAACTGAGTAACTTGTCTAAAGTAGTATAGCTGGTTACTTACAATAGAAGGAATCAAATATAAGTCTGTAACTCTAAAACCCTTGCTCTTTCCATTGCATTCTTCTAACATAACATGTTTTGGTTACAAAATTTTGCTCATGGTGTACCCTAGGTCAGTTAACATCATGCCATTTCAGATTTCTAAAGGTGATCCTGAGCCCTGATTTTTTACTTTATCTTTTTTAATGGATATTACTAGTTTGCTAGTTTTCCACTGACTGGAAGTGATGTTAGCCATTTCTAGACCTGGCACATAATATCTCCCACAAGGTTTTTCAATGCCCTTTCTCCCTTTCTTGCAGGCTGGAATGGCCATGAGTAGAATTGACCTTGGAAGCCACATGTTGGCTGCTTTCATCTTGACATTGGTTCTTTACTTTTTTTCCAGGGGTTGTAGTTGTCAGGGCTGTGAACTGTAGAGCTGAGAGGGACCTATTTCTCCCAGGCACAAATATTGGGGATGGATTGGGGGTTCTTTCATCCAAGTTGGTCTGGGCCCTTTCTGGGATCTTCTGAGCTTTCCAAGAGGCTCCAGAAACAGAGGCTGCATCTCAGTGCTGACTTCCCTTCACATGAGCCCCCTAAGCCATCAGGGGAAACTGGTGAAAAATGGGGGTTGGGAGAGGCTCCATCCAAGCAGACTCAGAGTGGGGGCAGATCAGGACCCTTGTCTCTGGAGCTCCAGCTGCGGGTAGGAGCAAGGGTCTTGGATGCAGTAAAATGCCCAGGGCAGGTAGTGTGAGCCCAACTGTGTTGCGTGGCATTAGGGTAGGGTAACTAGGCACAGGGTGGGGGTGTGGGGAGGGGGTTTTGGCTGGGTGGCTGAAGGCATGGATCTGGGAAGTGCCAGCAACCTGGCCTATCCACCCAGCCTATCCGCCCTGCCATTTCTCATAGTAGTTGGTTGCAGCTACTATTTGGCTACTCTTGTGCATTTCATATAGGAAATATAATGCTGAATTTTGATACAAGTAAGTCTGGCTGTTTTAGTGAAGACAGCTGTCTTAACATGAAACTCAGGAATGTTTTAAGTAGATGATTGAATGTAACTATTATAATTTCCTTAGTAAATCTTTTCACCAGGCTAAATGTTCCAAAATTCTTCAACAGTTTTCTATATATCTTAGCTTCCAAGCCTTTGTTATCTTAGATGCTATATTTTAAACCCTTTATATAATAGTTGTTAGTGTTCCTTTAACATGACTACTTAAAAAGAGGCAGCTCCATATCAAATTGTGTGATATGGTCTTTAAGATACATTGCTAAGTGAAAAAAAGCAAAAATATACTATACAGTATGTCTATACTAAACTCTTACCAGTGCAGGAATGGAGAAGGTCTATCTCCTCGACCTATTATTTCAAACTAAAACTAATTAATGATATTCAGCAGCATATTTTTTTGGTAACAATCAAGGATCTGATTTTCAGTCTGTAAACCATTGACTTTTAAGTTGTTATTTTTCTATCTTTATCTTATATATGATTGACTTTTTAGTTTACAAAGCCATCTTTGGCAGTAGCTGTAGCCCATACCCTAAATATTGTAAACCGATTATTTTTTTGTTCTATAGCTGGTATGACCCAGCAGATAGTTGTAGTTAAATATAAAATGCCTTTGATTTAAGACTTGTAGCTAAGTCTTAAGGCTGCTAAGGGAGGGATCCCCAACCCACGGGCCACTGACTGGTACTAGTCTGTGGCCTGTTAGCAGCCGGGCCTCACAGCAGGAGGTGAGCGGCAGGCGAGTGAGTGAAGCTTCATCTGCCACTCCTTGTCGTTTGCATTACTGCCTGAACCATCACTCGCATTACTGCCTGAACCATCCCCCCACATTGCTCTCATTACTGCCTGAACCATCCCCGCCCCCCCAGCTTTTTGTGTCTTCCACAAAAGCGGTCCCTGATGCCAAAAAGGTTGGGAACTGCTGTGCCAAGGGACTGCTTAGTGTGTTTGCCACATGCCAAATCTATTGAAAATTTTTCTGAAATCAGTATTCAGACTTTAATGCAAATTAGCATTAGAAAGGTTCCTGTCATGTATAGTTACAAATTAGCATTCCTTTCTTATTGGTTGAAAGCACATCTCGTAGTGGAATTGAGACCATTTTTAAGCAGCTGCCATCAATGACCTCAAAGTGACCATCTAGCCAGAAATGACAGTTACACTAATAGCTGTGTTAATAAGGTAAATTAAAACATTAATAATGTTTTTTAAAATATAGTGAATTGCTTTATAGACATTGAATTCACTGGATTTTTAGATCATATTGCCTTGACACATTTTCTAACCAGTTATTTATAAGATACTATTTAATGTTAGTTAACTCAACATATAAAATTCAGGTATGAGAGACATCTTTTCACCAAAGTACTGTGTAGGCTGTAGAAGAATATTATGCAGAAGATACAGTATTTTGTATGTTTCGTGTACAGAATGGGGGCTTGGGTGCAGGATAAGGAAACAGGCTTTTATATTAACATTATAATCTTTTAATTAAACGTATGCCATATATAATTTTGTTCCTATTCAAATATTTGCTTGTGTTCTTCCCAAGTCTACTCTTTTCTAAATATGCTATATTTAAATGTTATCTGGAAGTCTGCATTTTTAAATTAATTAGTAATTAATTAATTTGGTCACACTGCATCTTAATTGCAGCAGGCAGCCTCCTTAGTTGCAGCTCACTGGCTCCTAGTTGCAGCAGGCAGGCTCCTTAGTTGCGGCAGGTGGGCTCCTTCGTTACAGCTTTCCCGCTCCTTAATTGTGGCACACGGACTCCTTAGTTGTGGCATGCGAACTCTTAGTTGCGGCATGCATGTGGGATCTAGTTCCCTGACCAGGGATCAAACCTGCGCCCCCTGCATTGGGATCGCAGTCTTATCCACTGCGCCACCAGAGAAGTCCCTGGAAGTCTAATTTTTTAATCAAAAGTAAAAGTCTTATTGCTTCAGACCTGTTAATAATTGAGTTTCCATGATATGTAATTTTATTTTTTTGTGTTATTGTGTAATGTACTTTCTGTTTGAAGGACTGTTAGCTATTCAGACCTGTGAAGTCCCACGTCTGTTTTGTTTTTGAATTCAAGAAATTGCATGGAAGTAAAAACTGTAAAATCAGTCCCTTTTTAAAAACTCGGTAGGTATTTAAAAAATGATAGGCTCCCATATATATGGTATTATACTCTTTTACTGAGACCTTTTGAATTCTTTTATGACATTTTTCAATTTTGCTAGCTTTCAATGATTTAAGAAATTAGAAAATATTCAAAATTCTGAAGAAAACTTATACAAGCATTGCCTAAATTGGAGTATGAATCGTATATCACAAGTGTTTGAGACACAAGTAATTTCTAACATAAAAAATCCAGTTAGAGAAAAAAATGATATAAAATTGCCCCCCAAATAAGAGAATATACATGAAAATGAGATGCTTAATACAGTAACACTCTCTGAATTTCCAATTTTAGGTGATGGAATATGAGAATAGGATTCGCGCATATTCCACACCAGACAAAATCTTCCGGTATTTTGCCACCTTGAAAGTAATCAGTGAGCATGGTGAATCTGAAGTGTTTATGACACCACAAGATTTTGTGCGATCCATAACACCCAATGAAAAACAACCAGAACGTAAGTTGCTGAAGTGAAAAATAAGATTGTGATATTTATTTCTTTATATGCTTCTTTGTTTCTCTATGTATTGCCTAAACTGTATAAGTCCATGTAATAATTATATTCACTATGTAGCTACTGAATGTTAGGCATTATGCTAGGGTTTAGGAGTAGAAAAGAGGAGCCTGTAATCTAAAGCGCTAAGGAGATTATACACCTCTGGCTGAGAGTCACTGCTTGTAATTAGACTGTTCCTGAAGGCAATGGATTACAGATGTCACTGCTGTCAAGTTACTCTTTGGTGGGATAGACAGAGACAGTAACAGGTAATTTCAGGAATGTGGCAATTTGTTAAAGAACAGGTGCTATGGCAGTATAAAGAAGGGACACTTAACTCAGTCTGGAAGTTTAGAGAATGGTTTTAGAGAATACATCTAAATTTGAATATAAGTTAGACAAACAAAGAGTAGAGGAAAGAATGTCTCATTTAGAGGAAATGGCCAAACAAACAAGTTGTGAGGAAAGAAAATAAAGGGCTTAATATTGTAAGTTAAAGGTAATTATTTACAAATGTATATGGGAGACGTGGTGGAAAAAATGACAAGAGTAGGGAGCTTCAAGAATCAATTCTTTCACTGAAGCAATCATTATGCTGCCCAAAATGGATGGAATCAACTTTTTTTGGATCACTGGAATCTAATAAAAAAGTTATAGCAACCAGTGAACTGCTTAATGAAGAAAGAAGCTGTTAAATTTTGGAAAGAAAGTGTCCTGGCCTTTTGTTTACCTGCCTACCATGCCCTGTTTCCCAGCTTAGCAGCAGCCATGAGGATGGCAGCCTCCATTCCTCGTTTGGCTTACTAGTGATGGGGAGATCGCTGGGAGGCAATATAGACTATTTCTCCAAAAAAAATGGTTGTGCATTTTGACTCATCTGGTAGTTTCCTGAGCTACCAGCACAAAGGCTTGCCTTTTGTTTCACCCACCTCAAGCTAAAGTACCTTTCCAGGTGTCATCTACTGAAAAAATTTAAAGGCATATACCACCTGTAGCCATTGGGCCAAGAGAGGGCAGATGGGACCAGCAGCAGACAGACTGAAAAGCCTCTGAAGGAGGAGGCTGAGGATAAAGACATTTCAGGGCATAAGAGCTTTCAAGGGCTACTGCCTGGGGAATCCAGAGTGATGCTCAGGCCAGACACATACTTGGAAAAGACTTGAGTGGGCTTGTATAGTTGTGCTCCATGCAAGAAGGAGGTGAAAGTTAAGGTGGAGTTGTAGGAGAATCTAGCTAAACATCAAAAGAAGGCCCTAGCTCAGAACCAATCTACAAACACTAGGAGAGCTGGGTTCTGTTTTGTTTCGTTTTTTCATTCTTTTTGCCTCCAACATTTAAGGAAATCTCTGAGGTCACTTGATGGCTGCTTAGATAATAGAGCAGAAACTTCAATGATGACACATAATGAGGAATATAATCTTTGCAAAAATAGTTTGGAAAAATCACTAAACAAAGTGATGACTGTAGTCCTCAGCAAGTTACCATGTCAAACCCTGGGAAGAAGGGAGAATATGATTTCCAGAATTACCACATTGCAATATTCAAAATATCTAATTTTCAATTTAAAAAATTGCATGGCATATCAACAATAATCAGGAATGTATGACCCATTAATAGGAAAAAAAAAGAAAGAAATTGACAGAAACCATTCCTGAGGAAACCCAGGCGTTGCACTCACTAGACAAAGACTTTACATCAACTATCTTAAATATGTTCAAAGAGCTAAAGGAAACCATAGACAAAGAACTGTAGGAAGTAGGGAGTATTATGTATTAATAAATAGAGAATACCTATAATAAAGAAATAGAAACTGTCAAAAGGAATCAAGTAGAAATTATTGAGCTGAAAAGTAAAGTAAATAAAATGAAAAATTTACTGAAAGAGTTCAACACAGATTTGAGCAGGCAGATAAAAGGACCAGAAACTTGCAGATAGGTCAATTGATGTCCAGTCTGAGGAGCAGAGCAAGAAGAATGAATAAAAATGAATAGAGCCTAAGATACTTGTGGGACAATATCAAGTGTACCAACATATGCATATTAGGAGTCCCAGAAGGAGAAATGAAGACATTTCTAGATAATCAGAAGTGGAGGAAGTTTGTTGCTAGTGGACATTCCCTATAAGAAATGCTAAATGAAATCCTTTAGGCTGAAATGAAAGTATACTGGATAGTAACCAAAGTCATACAAAGAAAAATTTTAAATGATAAAGACCAGTAAAGGTAACTACATAGGGAGATATCAGTATTGTTTTATTTTTGGTTTTTAACAACCTTTTTTTCCTGTATGGTTTAAAAGACAAATTTGTAAAACAACAATTTAAATATGTTAATGTTGATTCAAACTAGATTATTTTCAATTTAAGATGTTAATTGTACTCTTCAGGTTAGCCACTAAGAAAATAACTAAAAAATATACAGAAAAGGAAATGAGGAGGAAATAGAAATAGTACACTAGAAAAAAATCAATCAAACACTAAAGAAGGCAAGATTGGAGGAATCCAGGGACAAAAAAGATATGACATATAGAAAACAAATAACAAGATGGAAGAAGCAAGTGCTTTCTTATCCTTAATCACTTTAAATATAAAAGTATACTCACAAGTTAAAAGACAGAGACTGACAGGAGAAAATAATATGATCTAATTGTATATTGTCTACAGGAAACTCACTTTAGATCCAAGACACAAATAGGTTGAAAATGAAAGAGTACAAATAGGTTGAAAATGAAAGAGTACAAATAGGTTGGAAATGAAGGGTACAAATAGTAACCAAAAGAGAGTTGAGGTGACTATACTTATATCAGACAAAATAGACTTTAAGTAAGAAATTGTTGCAAGAGACAAAGAAGGATATTGTGTATTGATAAAAGGGTCAGTTCATTAAGTAGTTATAACAGTGCTAAATATATATACCCACCAAATGAAAGACCCCAAAATATGTGAAAGACTGACAGAATTGAAGGGGGAAATAGTTCTACAATAATGGTTGGAGACTTCATAACCCTTTTTCAGTAATGAATAGATCATTTAGTCAGAAGGTCTTTAAAGAAATAGAAGACTTAACACTGTAAACCAACTAAACCTAATAGACATGCATAGAACACTCTACTCGAGCATTAGAATACATTTCTTCTCAAGCACACATCAAATATTCTCCAGAATAGACAGATAGACCATATGTTAGGCTACAAAACAAATCTTAATAAATTTTAAAAGATTAAAATCATACAAAATATCTTTTCTGATCACAACAGAATGAAACTATCCATCAATAACAGAAGGAAAAATAGAAAATTTATGAATATGTGAAAATTAAACAATACATTCTTAAACAACCAATGGCTCAAAGAAGAAATCACAAGAGAACTTTAAAAATACTTTGAGATGAATGAAAAAGAAAACAGAACTTAGCAAAACTGATGTGATTCTGCAAAAGCAGTGGTCAGAGGGAAACTTATAGTTGTAAACACCTACATTTAAAAAGAATAGGGCTTCCCTGGTGGCGCAGTGGTTAAGAATCCACCTGCCAATGCAGGGGACATGGGTTCGAACCCTGGTCTGGGAAGATCCCACATGCCATGGAGCAACTAAGCCCGTGTGCCACAACTACTGAGCCCGCACTCTAGAGCCCGTGAGCCACAACTGCTGAGCCCCCACGCCACAACTACTGAAGCCCATGCGCCTAGAGCCTGTACTCTGCAATGAGAGAAGACACCGCAATGAGAAGTCCGCACACCACAACGAAGACCCAACACAGCCAAAAATAAATAAATAATAAATAAATTAAAAAAAAATAAAATAAAAAGAAGAAAGTTCTCAAATCACTTTCCTAACTTTACACCTTATGGAACTTAAAAAAAAAGAGCAAACAAAACCCGAAGATAGCTGAAATAAGGAAATAATGAAAGTTAATGCAGAGATAAATGAAATGGAGAATAGAAAACAATAGAATCAATGAAACAAAAAGTTGGCTCTCTAAGAAGATCAACAAAATTGAGAAACATTTAGGTAGACTGACTAAGAAAAAAAGAGAAGAGAAGCCAATAACTAAAGTCAGAAATGAAAGTGGGGACATTACTACCTACTTTACAGAAATAAAAAGGATTATAAGATAATACTGTGAACAATTATATTCCAACAAATTGGATTACCTAGATGAAACAAATTCCTAGTAATACACAAACTGCCAGAAGTGAAAAAGAACTCTAACAACTCAACAAAAAATTAAACAACCCCATTAACAAATGGACAAAGGACTTGAATAAACATTTCTCCAAATAAGATATACAAATGGCCAATAAGCAGATGAAAAGATACTTAATGTCATTAGTCACGAGAGAAATCCAAATCAAAACCATGATATACCATCACACAGTTTGGCTCTAATTTAAAAGCAAACAAGTGTTGGTGAAGATGTGGAGAAATTGAATCCCTCATATGTTGCTGGTGAGAATGTAAAATGGTGCAGCCACTATGAAAAACAATTTCTCAGAAATGTAAGTAAAAAATTACCATATGACCCAACAATTGCACTACTAGGGTAAACCCAAAAGAATTGAAAACAGGTACTCAAACAAGTCCTTGTATATGAATGTTCATAGTAGCACTATTCACAATACCCAAAAAGTAGAAACATCCTAAATGTCCTTTAACAGATGAATGGATAAACAAATTGTGATACATACATACAGTGGAATATTATTCAAATGTGGATGAACCCTGAACCAGACACAAAAGGCCACATATCATATGATTTCTTTTTTTTTTTCATTTTTATTTTATATTGGTATATGATTTCATTTGTATGAAATATCTATATAGATCCATAGAGACAGAAAGCACGTTGTTGGTTGCCAGCAGCTGGGTTGGAGGAATGACTGACTGCTTAATGGGTATAAGGTGGGTTTTCTTGTTTTTGTTTTTGTTTTAGAGTGATGAAAATATTTTGGTACTAGGTAGAGGTGGTAGTTATGCAACACTATGAGTGTAGTAAATGCCACTGAACTGGATACTTTAAAATGGTTGTTTTATGTTATTTGAGTTTCACCTCAATTTAAAAAGGGAATAAAGAATATATGGTCAGTCCTCATTATTTGCAAATTTTGTATTTGCAAATTTGCATGCTCACTAAAACTTACTTGTAACCCCATAATCAGTACTTAATGGTGCTTTTGCAGTCATCTGTGGTTATGCGCAGTGCAGCAAAAAACTTGAGTCACCCTGTGTACATGTTCCCAGCTGAGGTCAAACAAAGTAATGCTCTGCCTTTTTGTTTCAGCTTTCATATGTGTCCTTTGCTTTGTTTATTTAGTGCCATGTTTTTAGAATTTTTGTGCTTTATCTTGGTGATTGCTGTCCCTCTTCCCCCCGCCCCATGTAGTATTGACGTGCTGTCTAGTGTTCTTAAACATAAAAAGACTGTAATGTGCCTTAAGAGAAAATATGTGTGTGAGATAAGCTTTCTCAGGCTTGAGTTGGCCATGAGTTCATTGTTAATTAATCAAGGATATATATAGAGAAAGAATGAATCAAATATATATATAGATATATCAAATATGTATGGAAGGAGGGGAGAGAGAAAAAGGTGTCTCTAAAAAAAAACACACATAAAATAAGGTTATGTATTGATTGGTTTAAAAAAAAACTTGTGACCAGAGGATCATAGGAACCTAACCCTGTATTTCCCCTAGGAGTAATAGGTCAATATTCACTGATTCTTTGTTCATGGCAACTTTATAGAACATAACTCTCACAATTAGTGAGAATCAGTCATATATGTTACAGTAGTAGGCTATGAAAAAGAAACTATGTGTTGTAAGGAAGGCATCCTAAAGGGGGTGGCATTTGAGATGGGTTTTGAAAAGTGAATAATAATAGTTCATTGTATACATGAGCGGGCAGAGGCATCACTCAGAGTGAGTAAATTGTGTGGTCAGAAATACAGACATGTGAAATAACAATGTGAGCTTGGGAAACCAGAAACAGTTACGGTGTTTTCTAACCAAGGAATTTATAATGTTTTGCCCATGTTTATTAACATTCATATATCTCTAGGAAAAATGAAATATTCAAAGGTGCAGGAAATTTGCCGTATATTTAAATTTTTTTCTTAGGGAAATTTTCAAACATAGAAAGTACAGAGGGTAGTATAATCAACCCATGTGTACCTGTCACTTAGATTCAACAACTATCAACACGTGGCCAATCTTATTTCATCTATAACCTTCTTACTTCTTCTCCTCACCCCAGATTGTTTTAAAGCCAATTTAAAGCAATTTTAAAGACACCTCTGTATGTGTCTCCAAAAGATAAGTACTTTAAAAAAAAAACAATAGTAGTACCAGTAATAACAATAATTTAAAAATATTACAGTAATTTCTTTTTTTTTTTTTTTTTTAAAGATCTTATGTGGCCAATTTACTAGATTTTTTTTTTTTAGTTAATTAATTAATTTTTGGCTGTGTTAGGTCTTCGTTTCTGTGAGGGCTTTCTCTAGTTGCGGCAAGTGGGGGCCACTCTTCATCGCGGTGCACGGGCCTCTCACTATTGTGGCCTCTCTTGTTGCGGAACACAGACTCCAGTCGCGCAGGCTCAGTAGTTGTGGCTCACAGGCCCAGTTGCTCCGCGGCATGTGGGATCTTCCCAGACCAGGGCTCGAACCCATGTCCCCTGCATTGGCAGGCAGATTCTCAACCACTGCGCCACCAGGGAAGCCCTACAGTAATTTCTTAATAGCAAATATCTAGGCATCGTTCAAATTTCCCTATCTAAAATATATTGTTTACAGTTGATTTGTTCAAATCAACCTCCAAAAATGGTCACATGCTATGTTTGATATCTCTTCAGTTTTTCTTTATGGGTTTTTCTTCTCTCTTTTTCTTCTTGCCATTTTTTCCTTGCCATTAAGCAAGACAAGTTTTATGCCTTGTTTCACATCTCTCAGCCCACCTTTTACCTTTTGCTCAGATTATTGCTGCAGCATTTAGCAGGATAGAGATATAGCCTGACAGGAAAGACCCTCAGCTACACTATGTATCTCTTGTTTCTGCTATAGAGCATCTCTGCTGCTATAGCATTGGTCCCCTTCGGGAGCCTGCTCAACCGTGTTGGCACATGCGCACATATAGAGGTATAAAGGACTTTACTCTTTGTTGAGATTTGGTGCATAAATACTCTACTCTCCACTGTCTTGGATGGTCAATTCTGAGGATACAAACTACATGGTTTCTTGGGTGGGCTAAGGGATATTGAGCCCTAGTTTTCTACAGCAGTAATCAGCTCAATGACACACCCTTGAACTGGCTTTCCTTCCTTTCCTGTTTCACTTTTCCTGGTCCTCCTGCACTGACTCTACTTTTTAAGAAACTCAAACTGTACATCATTTATTCGTAAAAGAATGTAAGTCATTTATATTCTAGAGTTTCCCACATTTTGGATTTTACTGATTGTATCTCCATGGTGTTATTTAATATGTTCCTCTATCCTTTGTATTTCCGCCATGTAGAAAATATGTACAAAGCAGCTGAAAGAGAATATACCAAAATGTTAACTCTCTGAATGTTGAAATTATGAGGAATTATTTTATTCTTCTTTGAATGTTCCTTGTTCCTTTATTTTCTAATAAACTTCACATGCATTCATTCAACAAGTATTGATCAATTAGCTCTGCTATGGGTTAGACACTATTTTATGTGCAGGGCATGCAGGAATGAATAAAACAGACAAAAATTTCTTCCTTTATAGAGTATAACCTCTTTTATAATCAGAAAGAAGGTATATAAAGTTTCCGTTAATTGCATTGAATTTTAGATTTTTAGCCTTTTGAATTAGTTTTAGCACCTTGTTTTGTGACATGTGGAAGGAAAGATTAAAGAAGACGTGTGTAAGACAGAAAAAAGGATTGCAAGATATATTCCTGGGTTTTATGATGGCAAAATATTTTGTACTTGTCAAATTATTTCTAAAACCAGATGAAATCTAATATGTAACAGTAACTTTAAATAAAACTGTACTTTGCTTCCAGTGTGACAGTGAAAATGAAGTAACACTTTAGGTAGTTTACTAAAGATTATCTGGTCATTTAAGGAAGTTCTTTTTTTTTTTTCCTTTGGAAATCATTATATACTCTAATTGCTTACACACATTTTGGCATTTAACTTTGTAATTTTGTTTTTTTAATTATTGAAAGACCTGCCACATGGACAGAATAGTTACTAAATGTCTAATATGCCAAGCACATTTCTGGTTTTCATAAAAAGCCAGAATAATGAATGATTGCTTTTCTTTTAAGATAATAATCATGAGGGAAAATTGTAGTATATTAAAATGAGATTTAATGGAAAATTTAGCTTCATTTTTGTTTGCTCATGAACACAAATTTCCACAAATGTTGATGTAGCAGAAGTAAAAATATGTATTATTCCAATGTGGGTTGAAATAAAGAAAAGAGTGAGGCTGTAATTCAAATTGTAATTTGAATTTCTATCATCAGATGTCTGGACTCTAGCCAGTAGCTCATATTTCAACTTTGTTTTGTCATGTCTTTCACACATACCATATCCCAGGATACCTAACAGATCTAAACTTGTAAGTTTTAGTTTTAGAACAGTTCAAAAATAATCACAAAGCCCTAAAATTAAGCAGTTTTTAAATGAGTGGAGTGCTGATGAATTTCAGTAACAAGCTGATTAAGAATAATTTTGTACTGAATACCAAAAGAATTTAGAGTAGCCATAGGTAAATAAGAAGAACATTAAAAGGAAAAAATATGTAGAGTGTATGACTGGAATACATCTCATCTCCCTTTCTGTGCAATCTTAGTATCATCAAAACCTCTGGATATAGTGGATAAGGGAGTTGCTTCAAGCTCTGGGTCGTGCTGCTTGTAGTAACCAGTTTTGCATAGCTAGCCAATGACTTGGAGAAGCAGCAGCATGGGGAGAGTTTTTAAAGTACCATATAGAAAAACTTGAGCTTTTGTCAGAGCAAAGCATACTTGAGCTTTCGTCAGAGCAAAGAGGATCTCTCTTTCCTTTCCACCATATCCCACTGGCTGACCTATTCATCTTGATCTGATTTTGTCTACATGGAAGACGAAAAGGATGTGAAAAGGGGAAACACAGATCATACTGTGATTTACTTGTCCTGGACTCCATATTCTCTCTAGGATAAGAGTCATGCCCTTAATGATACCCTTACCTAGAGCACTTTTAGTTTGAGACACATAATTTTACACTCGATTGTATACAATGATTTTGGTTCAAGGTGGTGTTGTAGGAGGATCCTGAACTCACCTCCTCCAACAGACACACCAAATCTACAGCTATATATGGAACAATAAGAAACCCCAGAACTAGATGAGCAACTCCTACACATCAGGCAAATGAGGAAAAACCCACACCGAAACAGATGGAAGAGGCTGAGACACAATTTCACCATAAACTCTACCCCTGGCACAGTAACCAGTGGTCAGGAGGGAACTCACAGACCTGAACTTCTACCTGAGGAGCGGGTGCTTTGAACCTCAATCTAGCATGCCAGCTTTTGAGACCTACACCTGAGAGATGAGCCCCCAGAGCACCTAGGTTTGAAAGCCAAAGAGGCTTGCATCTACCAGACCCACAAGGCTATAGTGAACTGGGGAGCATTTCTTAGAGTGCTCATGCCCGGCTGCCCCACAGGGCCCAGTGCAAAGGCAGCTGAGTGAAAAGTGCCCAGTCTTTCTGTGAAAGAGACCTATTTGCTTATCTTAAAGCATTGGCCTGATGGTCAGACATCTAATTTAACACATATCTAGGGGCCTACTGAAATATTCTCCAAAGACAGGCTGGTGGGCTCTGTAACAAACAGAGAAACCATTCTTAACTGGCTACCACCACCAGGGCACAGCACAGAGACAGCAGACTGAAAGACATCTCCAGTGTTTCTGTGAAAGAGGCCCATTTGCTTGCCTTGAGCCTTTGGCCTAAGGGGCAGGCTTCTGGTGTAAAACACATCTGAATGCCTACTGAAATACTCTCCAAAGACTGCAGAGGCCAGTGGGAGCCATCTTTGCGTATCTTTCTGCCTTGCTTGAGGTCACTGGTATCTCCCAGAAGGGAATTTGTGTACATGTCTGGCGTCCTGACTTTTGCAGCTGGCGCCCAGGACACATCCCTTGATCACTTGACTCTGGTGGCCTCTGGGGCTTACGTTCTCAGGTCTCATAGGACTGTAACAAATGGAGAAGCAATTCTTAACTGGTTATCCCATTCCCAGGGCACAGCACAGATAACCAGCATGAAATATACCCCAGTTGTTCTGTAAGAGAGGCTTATTAACTTATCTTTATAGCTGTGGCCTGAGGGGCAGGCTTCTAATTAAACACATAACTATGGTCTGACTACAATCCTCTCCAGAGACTGGGAAGGCCAGTGAGCATCATTTTTGTGCCCTCCCTCTGCCCTGACCCAGGTTGCTGGTATCTATGAAAAAGGAGCTTGTGTATATGTCTGGCTCCCCAGCTTTTGTGGCTGCCACCCAGAGGACACATCCCTTAATAGCTTGGCTCTGGTGACCAGTGGGGCTTGTGTTCATGGATTCGATAGGTGGTAGCAAACAAAGTAACAGTTCTTAACTGGCTATCACCCCAGGGCTCAGTGTAGAGGAATCAACACTCATCTCCCAGCCTTCTCCTGAAAGAAGTTTATTTGCATACTTTAAAAACTGCTGCCTGAGGGTCTGGCTTCCAGTCAGCCTGAATCTAGGTGCTGACTGAAATCCTCCCCTTTGGGACACTGATGGTTCTTGGCACTACTGGGAGCCTCTAAGAGTAAAGTAGGAGCCTCAACTACTGGGAGCCTCCAAGAATAAAGTAGGTTACTTGGACAGTCACAAAGGCTTGAGGGACAACCAAGAGCTAGGGCAGGGTTGAATGATAAGGTTCAGCTTCCCCAAGAGGCCACTCCTTCAAGACTGGGAGAGGTGGCTGTTTTATCTAATGCATAGAAACCAACTCAGTTACAAAAAGTGAAGAAATAGAGGAATATGTTTCAAACAAAAGAACAAGATAAAACCTCAAAAAAAGACCTTAATAAAATTGAGATGAGTGACTTACTTGATAAAGGGTTCAAAATAACAGTTATAAAAATGCTTAGCAAGCTCACAGGAACAATGCATGAATAAAGTGAGAATTTCAACAGAGAGATAGAAAATACATGAAAGTACCAAATAGAAGCCACAGAATGGAAAAACAATAACTGAACTGAAAAATACAGTAGAGAGGTTCAGTAGCAGACTAGATGAAGTGAAAGAAAGGATCAGTGAACTTGAGGACAGTGGAACTTACCCAGTCAGAGCAGCAAAAAGAAAAAAAGAATGAAAAAGAGTGAAGATAGATTAAGGGACTTATGGGAAAACATCAACAGACCAACAACAGTCACATTATGGGGGTTCCAGAAGGAGAAAAGAGAAAGGGGCAGAAAACTTACTTGAAGAAATAATGTCTGAAAACTTCCCTAACCTGGGGAAGGAAACAGATGTCCAGATCCAGGAGCCCAGGAAATTCCAAGAAAGATGAACCCAAAGAGACCCACACCAAGACACATAATTAACGTGTTAAAAGTTAAAGACAAGGAGAGACTCCTTGCAAGCAAGAAGAGGCAAACAACTTGTTATGTACAAGGGAACCCCTATAAGACTATCAGCAGATTTTTCAGCAGGAACTTTGAAAGCCAGAGGGAGTGGCATGGTATGTTCAAAGTACTGAAAGAAAAAAATGCCAGCCAAGAATACTTTACCCAGCAAAGTTGCCCTTCAGAATTGAAGGAGAGAGAGTTTTCCAGACAAGCAAAAGCTAAAGGAATTTTTCATCACTAGACTAGCCTTACAAGAAATGTGAAAGGGACTTCTTTAAGCTGAAATGAAAGGGCACTATTAAGTAACAAGAAACATATGAAAGTATATACTATGAATGTATTTTTGAAACATTTTTGTTCTAATGTTTTCGCCCCAACAAGGTAAGTTCCTTCCATACAAGAACCTTGTCTTCTACTTTTATTTTATTTAAAAAAATTTTTTTATTGGAGTAAAATTACTTTACAATATTGTGTTACTTTCTGCTGTGCAATGAAGTGAATCACCTATATGTATACCTATATCCCCTCCCTCTTGGACCTCCCTCCAACCCCCCCCATCCCACCCATCTAGGTCGTCACAGAGCGCCGAGCTGCGCTCCCTGTGCTCTACGGCAGGTTCCCACTAGCTGTCTATTTTGCACATGGTAGTGTATTTATGTCAAACCTAATCTCCCAATTCGTCCCACCCTCCCCTTCCCACCCTGTGTCTACATGTCTGTTCTCTACGTCTGCGTCTCTATTCCTGCCCTACAAATAGGTTCATCTATACCATTTTAGCGTCTCTATTCCTGCCCTACAAATAGGTTCATCTATACCATTTTATTCCACATATATATGTTAATACACGATATTTGTTTTTCTCTTTCTGGCTTACTTCAGTCTGTATGACAGACTCTAGGTCCATCCACATCTCTACAGATGACCCAATTTTGTTCCTTTTTATGGCTGAGTAGTATTCCATTGTATATATATACCACATCTTCTTTATCCACTCATCTATCGTTAGGTAGTTTCTGTGTCTTGGCTATTGTAAATAGTGCTGCAGTGAACATTGGGGTGCATGTATCCTTTTATTTTAATTTCCTGCAGTGATGCTGAGTATAGAGCAGGTGTTGGTCATCTACAGTGAACTTCCCTGTTTCTGCATGGCCCATGAGCAGAGAATATTTTTTACATTAAAAAAAATAAATCACATGAGGAATATTTTGTGCTGCCTGAAAATTATATGAAACTCAAATTTCAGTGTCCATAAAAAGAGTTTTATTGGAACACAAGCACACTCATTCATTATGTATTGTCCATGGCAGCTTTTGTACTATGATAGCAGAGTTGAGGAGTTCCAATAGAGACTATAAGTGGCCCACAAAGCCTAAAATATTTACTATCTGGCCTTTTACAGAAAAATATTTGCTGACTTCTTGTGGAATAATAAGAAACAAGGGTTTCTTATAGTAAGAAATAAGGGTCTCTGCCCCTGGTTCCTGACACCACTGTCCTTAATTTGGTGTTTATCATTCTTTTTTATTTATTTATTTATTTTTATTTTTGGCTACATTGGGTCTTCGTTGCTCCGTGCGGGCTTTCTCTAGTTGCAGTGAGCGGGGGCTACTTTTCATTGTGGTGCTCAGGCTTCTCTTGTTGCGGAGCACGGGCTCTAGCCACATGGGCTTCAGTAGTTGTGGCACAGGGGCTTCAGTAGTTGTGGCTCATGGGCTCTAGAGCGCAGGCTCAGTAGTTGTGGTGCACGGGCTTAGTTGCTCCCTGGCATGTGGGATCTTCCTGGACCAGGGCTCAAACCCATGTCCTCTGCATTGGCAGGTGGATTCTTAACCACTGTGCCACCAGGGAAGTCCCTGGTGTTTATCATTCTTGATGAAGACTATAACATTCATGTATATCCATCGTCCTTCCGTAGGGAATGATTTTATTCATCTCCTAGCATTGAGTTTGGACCTAACCATGTGATTTCCTCTGACCAATGAAATGTGAGCAGAAATTATATACATTATATTCAAGCAAAAGCTTTAATAGTCAGTTTGTGGTTTGCTGTGTTCTCTTTTACCTCTGCCATGTTCCAAATAGAGGTTGCTGCCCTGTCAGCCTGGATCCCAGATTCAATACCATGTGAAGCAGAGCTGTAGCCAGTATGATAGATAGGTAGCATGAGCACTATATAAACCTTCCTTGTTGTAAGCCACTGAGATTTTAAAGCTGTTACTGTAGCAGAATTTAGCCTTTTCGAGCTGCTACATTTCCCATGCTTTTTTTTTTTTTTTTTTTAATTTATTTATTTATTTATTTATTTTTGGGTGTGTTGGGTCTTTATTTCTGTGCGAGGGCTTCCTCTAGTTGCAGCGAGTGGGGGCCACTCTTCATCGCGGTGCGCGGGCCTCTCACTGTCGCGACCTCTCCCGTTGCGGGGCACAGGCTCCGGACGCACAGCCTCAGTAGTTGTGGCTCATGGGCCTAGCCGCTTCGCGGCATGTGGGATCTTCCCGGACCAGGGCATGAACCCGTGTCCCCTGCATTGGCAGGCGGACGCCCAACCACTGTGCCACCAGGGAAGCCCCCCATGCTTTTTTTATATGTTAAATATTATGTTTATATGTGTGTGTTTGTTGACACAAGTAGCTGTTGTTCTCTTATTTTCACTGCTATATGGTTGTGTATATCAGTTGTTTAAACTTGTATAAATATGCCCGTATTTAATTTACCCATGTTCACGTAGATGAGCATTTCCAATTTTGTCAGTCAGCTATTGCTGTATAACAAACAGCCATATAAAATGTCAGTGGCATAAAACACAAGCATTTATTTACCTCATGCATCTTCAGGTCACAAAGGGTGTGCTCTGTTGATCTCAGCTGGCCTTGCTTAGATAGGCTAGGGGCTGGCTAATCTAGGCTAGGTCATCTCTGCTTGATGGTTTTGTCAGATTTGTTAGTTTGTTCTATATGTTTCTCATCCTTTTTAGACGAAAGGGCTATCTGGGATATTATCCTCTCATACTGTTGGCAGAGGTGCAAGAAAGCAAGCCAGCGTCAGAAGTCCATTTTAAGGATCTAGTCATGTCATAATTGCCAGTATCCCATTGGCCAAAGCAAATCACATGGCTAAGCCCAAAGTTAAGGGATTTTCCACAGAGGTCAAGGAGTAGGAAGTGAAGATTTGAGAACAAAAATCTAATATGCCAGTGTTTTTTCTGTTGTAAACCATACTGAAGTGAACATTCTTCTGTATGTCTCCTGGTGCATATTTACAAAAAGTTATTTTCAAAATATATACCTGGAAGTTGGACTTGCTGGCCCGTAGGATACCCTCTTCAAATTTGCTAAACATTGCCAAATTGATTCCCAGAGTGGATAAAATAATTTATTTTTTCTCCAAGAATGTATGAGTTTCCTCCTTTGCATTCCTGCCAAGACATGGTATTATCAGACTTAAATTTTTAGCAATCTGATGGAAATTATTGTATCTGGTTTTGTTTTGCATTTCATTAGTAACTAGTAAGGCTTATCTCCAAATGTTTATTGGCTGTTCACATTGCCATGTGTATGAATTGCCTATTTATCTTCTCTACTCACTTTTCTATTTGATTTCTTTTTGATTAGTAAAAGTATTATGTGTATTCTCTATTGGAGTCTGCCATATATATTGCAGATATTTATTCCTAGTCTGTGGCCCATCTTTTTATTTTGTTTCTGATAATTTTTAATATACAGAAGCTGTCAGTATTCTCAAACATACCATTCTTCTCCTTGGTTGTTTGTACTGTCTGTTTCTTTTTACTGATTTATTAAGGTGTAATTAACATAGAATATCAGCATATATTTAAAGTGTTTGATGAGTTTTGATACACTAATCGCATGTATATGCTAGTGAAACCATAAGCACAATCAATATAATGAACGTATTCATCACCCTCTAGAATGGTTTCATACCCATTTGTAATCCTGCCTTCCCACTTTTTCCCAGGCAAGTCCCAGGCAGCCCATCTTTCTGTCTTCCATATCCTTACTGATTATCTGTTTCCCTTCTCTGTCAATTATTGAGAGAAGGGTGTCGATCTCTGACTTTATTTGTGGATTTGTCTATTTATCTTTTCCATTCTATCAGTTTTTGCTTCAAATATTTTGAAACTCTTATTAGGTGAATACACGCTTAGGGTTATTCTAGCTTCATGGTGAATTGACCCTCTTATCATTATATAATTGACCCTCTTTATCCTTGCTAATATTTTTTTTGCTCTAACATCCACATAGTCTGATATTTATGTAGCCACTCAGTCTTTCTTTTGATTCATTTTTCATGATGTATCTTTTTCCATCGTGTTACTTTTGACCTACCTATATCATTGTATTTAAAATGGGTTTCTTATGGACAACATATAGTTGGATCTTGTTTTTTATCCAATGTGACAGTTTCTACCTTTTAATTAATGTGTTTAGATGATTTATATTTAATGTAACTGTTGATATGTTTAAATTTAGGTCTACCACTTTATTATTTGTTTTCCCTTTTTTATGTTCTTCTTTTACCCCTTTCCTGCCTTCTTTTCAGATTATTTGAAGATTTTTTAATATTTCATTTTAATTGATTTTGGCAGGGGGGTTTGACGATATTTCTTTGCGTATCTTTAATTTAATGGTTGCTATTGGGATTATAATATACATAGTTAACTTTTCACAGTTGGCTGAGAATTTATAATTTTACCACTTCAAGGGGAATATAGATATCTAACCACTATAAAGATTTCTCCCCAGTTTATGGTGTAGTGTCATACGTATTACATCTACATATATTGAAAACTCTGCCAGACATTGTTTTAAGTTTTTACTTCAACCATCAAAATAGTCTGTTATATATATATCTAGATATTAGCTACTTCTGTTGCTCTTTATTTATTCCTTAAGTTCCATACTTTCCTCTGGTATCATTTTCTTCCCTCTTGAAGGACAGAACATCTGTTAGAGCAGTTCTGATGGTGATGAATTCTCTAGGTTTTCCGTCATCTGAGAACATTTTTATTTTGTCTTCATTCTTGAAGAATATTTTCACTAAATAAAGAATTCTGGGTTGAAGTTCTTTTCTTTCAGCACTTTAAACTGGCTGCTTCAAAGATTTTTTTCTTTGTTTTTGGTTCTCAGCAGTTCAATTAAAAAAAATTTATCTCTCATACCTGATGAACTTGAACTGTACTTTTGCTGACTTACGTAAGCTGAAAATATAATTATTTTAATAAAATTTTAGGATATTCTTTGGGTACATTTTTTAGGATAAATTCTAGTATTAAACTGAAAAAATGAATCTCTAAATTTTTGAGAGACATCTGGGACTTTTTAAGTAAAATTGTATAGAGTTTCCATTTACCTAAGCTCTAATTTATAGATATCAGAATGACATATTTGATTGTTTCACTTTTGTCTTTTGGCAAAATGAGTAGCTATTATCTTTAAAATAAGCCTCCTTTTAGATATTCACTCTGAAGCTAAAACTGAGACTATTCTTATAGTATTTCTGCATGTTTACATTATTTTTGCCATGGATTCAAAAAGGCAACTGCCACCATTTAAAAAGATTGTTAGACTTAAAATCAGAAACAATCGTTTAATCCTTTTGAGCGTTAGCTTTCTCATTAATGAAAAGGGGGAGATAGTGTTAGCATTAAATGACTGTGAGAGTTCTTTGAAGAGAAGTCTGAGATTCATAGAAAGCACCCTAGGGAAAACAGCATAACATCCAGTGTTTCTAAGCTGGGACCCAAAGAATGAGGGTGGAGAAATGGAAGGATAGTCATTTGATTATATTTTCAAACTACACATGCTGTGTTTTTTCCTTTCTTTCTCCATACTCTCCGTCCCCCCCAATAATTTGGCCTATTAGAATCTCAAGAGGAGTAGTGAGTAAGGATAGCATGAATTCTTTCATCCATCCACACTTTGCATACTCCATCCCCAACCATGTTAAGAATTGATCTAATCCAACCATCTGCTTCATTTGACAGGTAAAGAAATCTAAATATAACAAGATGAAATAATCATTTCTTCCAATTTGAAATTATGAATCTCTTGGCCTACTTTATGTCTGTATTTGCTTCTATTTATTTATTTAGGCTGCTCTGGGTCTTCCTTGTGGCACGCGGGCTCTAGAGTACACGAGCTCAGTAGTTGCAGCGCACAGGCTTAGTTGCGGTATGTGGTATCTTAGTTCCCTGACCAGGAATCGAACCTTGGCCTCCTGCATTGGGAGCATTGAGTCTTAACCACTGGACCACCAGGGAAGTCCCTGTATTTGCTTTTAAATGAAGGAATTCTCACTACATGCCAGGCTGTCCTTACATGCCCCTCCTTTATTTGGCAGATGCACACGGTAAAATATTTTCCCAACTATAGTGAAGAGCTCTTAATGAAAAACACAGATCTGTTCCAATTTCTCCACCCTCCCAGTTATGTCACAGAAGCAATCACTTTAATATTTTTTAACTTTTGAGTTCTTCTGGATATTACGATAATAACTTGTAATGTAGCTAGTCTGAACTGAGATGTGCTATAATTGTAAAATACACACCAGATTTTGAAAACTTAGTGTAAAAAATAAAGTGAAATATCTCAAGTTTTATATTGATTACATGTTGAAATGATGCTATTTTGGATATATTCATTTAAATAAAATATATTATTAAAATTAATTTTACCTGTTTCTATTTGCTTTTTTTTTTAACATCTTTTTTTTTTTAAACATCTTTATTGGAGTATAATTGCTTTACAATGGTGTGTTAGTTTCTGCTTTATAACAAAGTGAATCAGTTATACATATACATATGTTCCCATATCGCTTCCCTCTTGCATCTCCCTCCCTCCCACCCTCCCTATCCCACCCCTCTAGGTGGTCACAAAGCACTGAGCTGATCTCCCTGTGCTATGCGGCTGCTTCCCACTAGCTATCTGTTTTACATTTGGTAGTGTATACATGTCCATGCCACTTTCTCACCCTGTCACATCTTACCCCTCCCCCTCCCCATATCCTCAAGTCCATTCTCTAATAGGTCTGTGTCTTTATTCCCGTCTTGCCACTAGGTTCTTCATGACCTTTTTTTTTTTTTCCCTTAGATTCCATATATATGTGTTAGCATACTGTATTTGTTTTTCTCTTTCTGACTTACTTCACTCTGTATGACAGACTCTAACTCCATCCACCTCACTACAAATACCTCCATTTCATTTCTTTTTATGGCTGAGTAATATTCCATTGTATATATGTGCCACATCTTCTTTATCCATTCATCCGATGATGGACACTTAGGTTGCTTCCATGTCCTGGCTATTGTAAATAGAGCTGCAATGAACATTTTGGTACATGACTCTTTTTGAATTATGGTTTTCTCAGGGTATATGCCCAGTAGTGGGATTGCTGGGTCATATGGTAGTTCTATTTTTAGTGTTTTAAGGAACCTCCATACTGTTCTCCATAGTGGCTGTATCAACTTACATTCCCACCAACAGTGCAAGAGTGTTCCCTTTCCTCCACACCCTCTCCAGCATTTATTGTTTCTAGATTTTTTGATGATGGCCATTCTGACCGGTGTGAGATGATATCTCATTGTAGTTTTGATTTGCATTTCTCTAATGATTAATGATGTTGAGCGTTCTTTCATATGTCTGTTGGCAATCTGTATATCTTCTTTGGAGAAATGTCTGTTTAGGTCTTCTGCCCATTTTTGGATTGGGTTGTTTGTTTTTTTGTTATTGAACTGCATGAGCTGCTTGTAAATCTTGGAGATTAATCCTTTGTCAGTTGCTTCATTTGCAAATATTTTCTCCCATTCTGATGGTTGTCTTTTGGTCTTGTTTATGGTTTCCTTTGCTGTGCAAAAGCTTTTAAGTTTCATTAGGTCCCATTTGTTTATTTCTGTTTTTATTTCCATTTCTCTAGGAGCTGGGCCAAAAAGGATCTTGCTGTGATTTATGTCATAGAGTGTTCTCCCTATGTTTTCCTCTAAGAGTTTGATAGTGTCTGGCCTTACACTTAGGTCTTTAATCCATTTTGAGTTTATTTTTGTGTATGGTGTCAGGGAGTGTTCTAATTTCATACTTTTACATGTACCTGTCCAGTTTTCCCAGCACCACTTACTGAAGAGGCTGTCTTTTCTCCACTGTATATGCTTGCCTCCTTTATCAAAGATAAGGTGACCATATGTGCGTGGGTTTATCTCTGGGCTTTCTATCCTGTTCCATTGATCTATGTTTCTGTTTTTGTGCCAGTACCAAACTGTCTTGATTACTGTAGCTTTGTAATATAGTGTGAAGTCAGGGAGCCTGATTCCTCCAGCTCCGTTTTTCGTTCTCAAGATTGCTTTGGCTATTCGGGGTCTTTTGTGTTTCCATACAAATTGTGAAATTTTTTGTTCTAGTTCTGTGAAAAATGCCAGTGGTAGTTTGATAGAGATTGCATTGAATCTGTAGATTGCTTTGGGTAGTAGAGTCATTTTCACAATGTTGATTCTTCCAATCCAAGAACATTGTATATCTCTCCATCTATTTGTATCATCTTTAATTTCTTTCATCAGTGTCTTATAATTTTCTGCATACAGGTCTTTTGTCTCCTTAGGTAGGTTTATTCCTAGATATTTTATTCTTTTTGTTGCAATGGTAAACAGGAGTGTTTTCTTAATTTCACTTTCAGATTTTTAATCATTAGTGTATAGGAGTGCAAGAGATTTCTGTGCATTAATTTTGTATCCTGCTACTTTACCAAATTCATTGATTAGCTCTAGTAGTTTTCTGGTAGCGTCTTTAGGATTCTCTATGTATAGTATCATGTCATCTGCAAACAGTGACAGCTTTACTTCTTCTTTTCCGATTTGGATTCCTTTTATTTCTTTTTCTTCTCTGATTGCTGTGGCTAACACTTCCAAAACTATGTTGAATAATAGTGGTGAGAGTGGGCAACCTTGTCTTCTTCCTGATCTTAGTGGAAATGGTTTCAGTTTTTCACCATTGAGGACAATGTTGGCTGTGGGTTTGTCATTTATGGCCTTTATTATGTTGAGGAAAGGTCCCTCTATGCCTACTTTCTGCAGGGCTTTTATCATAAATGGGTGTTGAATTTTGTCGAAAGCTTTCTCTGCATCTATTGAGATGATCATATGGTTTTTCTCCTTCAATTTGTTAATATGATGTATCACGTTGATTGATTTGCGTATACTGAAGAATCCTTGCATTCCTGGAATAAACCCCACTTGATCATGGTATATGATCCTTTTAATGTGCTGTTGGATTCTGCTTGCTAGTATTTTGTTGAGGATTTTTGCATCTACGTTCATCAGTGATATTGGCCTGTAGTTTTCTTTCTTTGTGACATCTTTGTCTGGTTTTGGTATCAGGGTGATGGTGGCCTCGTAGAATGAACTGGGGAGTGTTCCTCCCTCTGCAATATTTTGGAAGAGTTTGAGAAGGATAGGTGTTAGCTCTTCTCTAAATGTTTGATAGAATTCACCTGTGAAGCCATCTGGTCCTGGGTCTCCTTTTCACAGGCTGCAGGTTTGTAGTTCCCGTTGTTTTTGGTATCTGTCCCCAGTGGCTAAGGTTGGTTCAGTGGGTTGTGTAGGCTTCCTGGTGGAGGGAACTAGTGCCTGAGTTCCGGTGGATGAGGCTGGATCTTGTCTTTCTGGTGGGCACGTCCACGTCTGGTGGTGTATTTTGGGGTGTCTGTGGCCTTATTATGATTTTAGGCAGCCTCTCTGCTAATGGATGGGGCTGTGTTCCTGTCTTGCTAGTTGTTTGGCATGGGGTGTCCAGCACTGTAGCTTGCTGGTCATTGAGTGAAGCTGGATCTTGATGTTGAGATGGAGATCTCTGAGAGATTTTTGCCGTTTGGTATTACGTGGAGCTGAGAGGTCTCTTGTGGACCAGTGTCCTGAAGTTGGCTCTTCCACCTTAGAGGCACAGCCCTGATGCCTGGCTGGAGCACCAAGAGCCTTTCATCCATACCAAGTACCTGGGGAGTTTCTTGCCTTTTGGGAGGTCTGACATCTTCTGCCAGCGTTCAGTGGGTGTTCTGTAGGAGCAGTTCCACGTGTAGATGTATTTCTAATGTATCTGTGGGAAGGAAGGTGATCTCCGCGTCTTACTCTTCCACCATCTTGCCCCCGATCTCTTTTTTTAACATCTTTATTAGAGTATAATTGCTTTACAATGGTGTGTCAGTTTCTGCTTTATAACAAATTGAATCAGTTATACATTCTATTTGCTTTCTTAAAAGTAGCTGTTTGAAATTTTTTTTTTTTAGTAAATTTATTTATTTTATTTATTTATTTTTGGCTGTGTTAGGTCTTCGTTGCTGAGCGTGGGCTTTCTCTAGTTGTGGTGAGCGGGGGCTACTTTTCGTTGCAGTGAGTGGGCTTCTCATTGTGGTGGCTTCTCTCGTTGTGGAGCACAGGCTCTAGGCGTGTGGGCTTCAGTAGTTGTGGCACGTGGGCTCAGTAGTTGTGGCTCACGGGCTCTAGAACGCAGGCTCAGTCGTTGTGGCACACGGACTTAGTTGCTCTGCAGTATGTGGGATCTTCCTGGACCAGGGATCGAACCCATGTCCCCTGCATCGGCAGGTGGATTCTAAACCACTGCGCCACCAGGGAAGCCCCTAGAAAATTTTTAATTATACATGTGGCTTACATTTATTGCTCACATTATATTTCTGTTGGACAGTGTTGCTCTATTTAGGAAGCATATATTTCCCTTAGTTGATGTACCAAGTTTTACTCATGAGATATCTGATCCTAGACTAATTCTCATTTCTTTTTAAAGGACTAGGAAGGTTTTTTTCTGGAAACTCTGAGGATTTTCTTGTTCTTGGTATTCTGAAATTTTACAAGCATACAACTGGATTACAAGTAGGTTTTGTTCATTTTGATTAAATAAGTTCTTTTAATTTGTGTCACTCTTCAGCTCTGAGAAATTTTCTGGTAATACTTTTTGGATTATTTCTTATCTATTTCTGAATGAGAAAAGGTCTTGTATGACATAGGGTCTTGTATTGAGTCTCTGTTTCTCTATAATTCTCTCTTCTATTTTCTGTTTTCCATCCTGTGTTCTTTTTGGCAGTGGTCCTGAGAGATAACCTTTTCCTAATCTTTTGACAGTATGTTAAGAAATAGGGGCTTCCCTGGTGGTGCAGTGGTTGAGAATCTGCCTGCCAATGCAGGGGACACGGGTTCGAGCCCTGGTCTGGGAAGATCCCACATGCCGCGGAGCAACTGGGCCCGTGAGCCACAATTACTGAGCCTGCGCGTCTGGAGCCTGTGCTCCATAACAAGAGAGGCCGCGATAGTGAGAGGGCCGCGCACCGCGATGAAGAGTGGCCCCCGCTTGCCACAACTAGAGAAAGCCCTAGCACAGAAACGAAGACCCAACACAGCCATAAATAAATAAATAAATTAATTAATTAATTAATTAATTAATTAATAAAGGATAAGCCCAACTTTAAAAAAAAGAAAAAAGAAATAGGGGGGAGATAGGCAATCATAGTTTTAATTGTCTACAACTCTTTCTTGTTTTCTGTTCTCTTATCATAGAAACATGTTCTACCTTTATGACTGGTATCTTCTTGAGTATCTGTGAGGTTTCAAATTAGATTTGTTTTTAATTTTTCCTTTTTCCTGACTTATCTCTTTCTTTTTCAGTCAGTGGTTCACTTTGTTCAGGGCAGGCTTCTAGAAGGTGAAGCATATTTTAGATAAGGAGCCTGTGTAACCAAATGTGTAGAAGCAGAAATGCAAAAAGCTTTCTTTGGGAGCAGTGATAATCCTATCATTGTAATACTGTGGGCATAATGAGGTAAGGGTCTGAACTGGCATGAATAAAGTGAGAACTGAAAGAAAAGAACTGAGTAATTATGCAAGAAAAATAAGTGTAATTGGGAACTGATTTCTCCACTCTAAAAACTCCCACACCACCCTCTTATTGAACTCATTGTATCCTTCCTTGTAATATTATTATATGCATATGTCTTTCTTACTAAATTGTGACTCTTCAAGGAAGGGATTGTATGTTACTCATTCAATTTTTTTTTAGGTATTTATTGATCAACCACTGTTCCAAGTACTGGGATAAAGCAGTCAGCAAAGACAGAAAATCCCAGCCTTCAGGAGCACTTAATATAGTTGCTTTTATCTTTCATAGTGCTTAGGATTTCACAATGCTAGGGATTCCCAAGGTTAAATTTATTATTTAACCCATCTTTATTTTTATTTATTTATTTATTTATTTAATTTATTTATTTAATTTATTATTTATCTGGTTGTGCCAGAGCTTAGTTGTAGCATGCAGGATCTTCGTGCGGCCTGTGGGAGCTTTACTTGCAGCATGCAGGATCTTTAGTTGTGGAATGTGGGATCTAGTTCCCTGACCAGGGATCAAACCCTTGCCCCTGCACTGGGGGCATGGAGTCTTAGCCACTGGACCACCAGGGAAGTCCCTTAACCCACCTTTAAAAAGTAATATTAAGATGGTCTATTTATCTGTTTAGGTGTGTTGCAAAATGTTTTCTGATATTAAAGTCTTCTCTCTTTAACTTTATACAAAAGATTATTATGCATTCAGATTAAACTAATATCCCTCACCTTATTTAGAGGTAATATATATCATTTTGATGTAATGGAAAAGAGCATCACCTTGGGAAGAGTCCAGGGTTCCAGTTTGACTCTACTGTTGAATAGGTTTGCACATGAACTTTTACCCTCTTTATCTCAGAGCTTCATATTCTCATATATAAAGTAAAAGGTTGGTATCTTTTAGCACTGACAGTTTGAGTCTGAAGGTGGGACAAAATTTTCATTTCTATGGACTTTGAATAATGTTGTGGCTAAACTGTCTAGTACATTTAATTGAATGATTGGAAACAAAACTGAGAGCTGTCATTTCATATGTTTCACCTGAGTTATAATCAGTGACTAAGTATTGCTTTTTTCTTTTTTACAGACTTGGGTCTGGATCAATATACAATAAAACGCTTTGATGGAAAGGTGAGTGAACTATGATGCAACGTATATATCCTGTTGTTTACTAAGAAGATTTTAAAGTTCCTCTAGAATTATTTGTGAGAAATTTCTGAATACCTGTTTTTCTTATCAAAAAAGCTTGTTGCTTAGGTTGGGAGGCCTGTAAGTGCCTTCAAATGCTTCTACAGAAAAAAATCAAGCAGAATGCTCTCCTGTGTTTTTCCATATAGGGTATTACTGATGGGTTACCTGCTGTATATATTAAGGGCTAATTCAGTGTATGTTGACATTTGAATTTTAATTCAATAGCCATTATAAAGGTTAACAAGCCCCCCAATATTACATTTACATTTCTTATAAAAACACCTATCTGATTTGACCTTCCTTAGGCTTTGATAGTATATAGCAATAATCCTAACTAGAAAATTACAGAAGTCCTTACAGCTTTATAACAATTATGAAGAGCACCCCAAATTGCATGTAAATTTGCATTAGGCTTACTTTCACTTCTTTATTTTATGCCTGAATAAATCATATAGTAAATCATTTAGTATAGAAAATAAAACTTTCAATTTTATTGTCTCAAAACAGTCAGTTAAACATGTTTTCCCCTTTCAGGCTGAATTCTCCAAAAAGAAAAAGAAAATATTACACAGGGTCAGAAAGAAAAGTAAAAGGTCAATTTTAAAGAGGAGGAAGAAAGCGCAGAAGGAAGAGCGAGTCAGGGATGGCTGTACAAAGCTTAAAGAGAAGGAAATCAGAAGGAAAATCATGAAGTGGCTGGAAAAGGCAGGATTACAAACAAAGGTCTAGGTGGGTAGAAGTCAGGATTAGTAGAAACTGATCTTGCAGGGATGTGTCAATCCTGCATCCTTATGTAAAACTACATGTACTGGTAAGGTGAAGATATAAGTGCTAAGGTCTTTTGCACAAGTAGAAGGAATGAGTGGCTGCCTTAAGAGTTGAGAGATGTCAGCCAAGGCTTCCAGCCTAAAAATTACCTTTTCTATTCAGGTGGCACATATTCTAAAAGAAAGCATGAACAAAAAGAAAGGGCATTTAGATGTTAGGAGACCCAGGTTCAGAGTCCTGGCTCTGCTTTGGGGCAGACCAGTCTTCTCGCTGATCCTTGGTGTCTCTGCTTTATGTATGATAAAATACCTTATCCATGTGAGGGGTTGCTGCAGACATTGATGTCAGGGTCTGATTTCAGAGTCTTTGGCAGGTTAGGTCCCTATCTTATCTGTCTTTATGTCACTCAGAGTCCAGAGCATGCCTGGCACATAAGAGGTAATCAATAAATGTTTGATGACTTGGAAAAAAATCAATTAGTCAATCACATATTTCTTGGAGGTATGACTCATTATGCCACTAATATCTTATTGCAAAATCAATTTTACAGATCACTTTTTTTTTTTTTTTTGGCTACTGAGGGAATCCAGAGTAGCATGAGAATTCAGTCCTCTCTCGTAAACCTGAAAACATGTAAAGAAGTTGAATATGTGCAAGTTGAACAGCAACTTTACATGTTAAAGGGGGAATTTCCATTCCTAGAGAGCTCCCGAATATAGAAGTCCTAATGGTAACTCATGTTTCATATGTGCTGTTTAATTTTTTCCTGTTTTGGCCAGTACCTGTCCACTTGATGCTAAAAATTTGCAACTTTTGGCATGACTGATGAGCTCCGCGTTTGTTTCAATTGTATTAAATTTATGAGCTCTACATTTCTTATCATTTGTGCCATTTGCATTTTTTTTGATTTCCACTCATTTTTATAAAATAGCAAGAGTAAAATGCAGTAAAACATTAAAGTATTTGTGTACCCATCTTGCTATGGAAACAAAAATGGCAGTGCTTCTATGTTTGGAAGGCAATCTTAGCAGATTATAGTTGCAAGTGTTTATGCACTGAAGCATAAAATTCTGAAATCAGAGTAGGAAAGACAAGATTAAAGGATATTAATGTATAATCTTTGAAAGTATGACCTACATGAAAGTCAGGCATATGAAAGTTGACTTCATCCAGGGGAACGGGTTCTGAAAGCAAATAGAGGAGTGGGATACTTATATAAGGAGGTATAAAACTGAGACAGTGACCCTGAGCCAGATAGCTTGTTCCCCTAGCAGAGTGCACAGATTTCCCTTTCATCCATGTTGTAATATGCATGTTTAATTCCTTTTCCAGGTTCTTCATTTAAGTCCTGTAGTAATTTCTATCAAATATATTATTAAGGTTTTGTTTTGGAGTGAAGGTTATGTTTCCTAAATAGGATTCTTAAACTTAGTTCACCTCTAGTTTATATCTTTATGAATTGTCTTTTATTTCATATGAAGTCTAAGAAAGTAGTTTCTATACTGTTTTTAAATCTTATATAATGAAGAGTGCAAATTTCATTCAGTGTTTAATCAGTTTAGTAGTTTTTCCAGGGATTTTTGCCATGCATCAAGTTCTTCACTCGATAATTATAAGAATCAATGCTTATTCAACTGTCGATCTTAATTATTTTCCTTTGGATCTTCATGACTCTTTTGTTTTCCCAGTCAGAAAATCTCAATTCTTGAGTAGCAGTTTCCAGAGTGTATAACTCCTAAGATAATATCCTGTTGAAAAAACAGATGTACATGGTAATTACAGTAAATTTCATGCATGATGATTAGAAATTAGTAGAAAGTTAACACCCGTGAGGAATTTCCTTTCAAACTTACTTTGAATTTTTTAATGGGTAATTTTCTTTCTCTCTCGCTCTCTTTTTTTTAAACTTGGAAGATGAACTAATTATAAATTGCTTAGAGAAATATTTATTCTCATCCTCTTATTCCCCCATTGTTTTAACATTCAGCACACCATTTAATTAAGTCCATCATTTGACCAGTAAGAAACACTAGCTTATTTTATTGCCCTCTAGTTGAATTGCACTTTAGTGCTTTTGTCATTGAAAGCAAGAACAAATGTAGAAGTAGTATCATCTTCCTGGGGTGTTTTCTCATTTGTACTTGAATTTCATACAAACTCCAGATACAAAGTAGAAAAGAATGGCCCAACTGATATTGACAAATAATTGAACAGTTATTTCTTACTTTGATACTTGTCATCTTTTCTCCTATTCTTTTTGACTAGAAAATTCTCAAGAAGTAAATGAAGCATTCCTGTTTCAACTGATAGTCTGTGAAACTGAATTTGATTAAGCAGCTTTTGAATTTTGGGGAAGATCTTTTTCTAGAGCTTATCACTGCCTTATGTTAATGTATGCTAATCCCTTACTCTAAGGATGCTTAGCAATTTCCTTTGTAGAAAAGTCTTGCAGTACCTTGTTATTGGCACTTGCATCATTTATGCATTTCACTATCTACCATCTACTAACACAGGCCTTGTATTTCAATATAAAGAAGCTATAGTCAGTGACCTTTGGTTTTAAGAATATATTTTTTAGTTAAGTGATATTTGTAAAAATATTCAGACTAGGTTTAAAAGTTTAAAAACCTCAAAGCTTGAAAGAGTTCAGATTTTCTATTAGAGGATATTTGAAAATTATTATAAATAGAGTGTTAGCACTAGTGTATAGATGGTAATACAAAATATGGTCTGGCTTTTGTTTTAGTGTAATATATCACAGATTTAAAAAAAATGCACTCTCTCCCTACATTGTCCATGCATTCTCCTTATGATTTGTTAATGCAGTTATTTCATGAATTTTGGATTATTTCTTTAATGAAAACTATATTTTTTCCTGAGTTTAATTTTTTATCATCCAATAATTGGTCTATAAAACAAAGCACCATTTCTAAGTGGAGCCTGTATTTTACATAATCATCAAATATTTGTTCATTTAATCAGTTAATTGCTGTCCTGTATTGGTGTGGTTTATCTCAAGTGGTTTATACCCTTCATTATCCTGTTTCTCTTACTTCTCCTTTTTTTCCTCAGCATACCAAGTATAGAAATTATGTTTTGTATTTTCTGTTCCTATCGCCTATAATAGACAACTTCCTCCATCTCAAACCCTACCTTTTTTTTTTAAGTTACAGTAGAAAACTGCATGGGCTAGGTAAAATTTTTTCTAAGCAAAGAATACCAGTATTCCGGAGCTTTGATGTAGTCCTCTTCTCTCTTCTAAAAACTTTAAAGTTCATACTCTTCTTTTAAGTAACAGTGAATCGCCCATTGAAACTAATTGTTCATCATATCATTCCACCATGTATTTCTTTTTTCGGAAAATAGATTTTTTATTCTTTCCTTTCTATCAAGTTGCCTTTTTCCCTAACCTCTCCCTGAACATTTCAGAAGTCCTGCCTCTGGAATGAATTTTTTCATTATTTGTAATTACAGTCCTCTTAGAATCTCTCCTAATTTGGAAGAAAAAATTAACTTGTGTTTTATTCCCATCTCCTTTATGATACTTACAAGAATGTTTGTTTACATGGAACAGGAAAACAATTTAAATCAAATTAAGATGAAATGTTGTCCACATTGAGGTGAAAGAGATAAAAGTATGGTCAAAGTCTAGAAAAGGAAATACCAATTACAGTGTTTATAATAGAAAAGATATGCAGAAAAAAAGATGGAACTGTAGTTAAAAAGCAAAGCTTTAATATAACGAAATGCTTTTAATTGCTTACTAGGTAAAAGTTCTTTTAAAAATATTGGTAAATGAAGTTTAAAAATCCAATCCCTTTAAGGGAAAGTCGTGGTTCCCCAAGGGGAGTGTGGGCACATTTTTTTTTCCTGTAATGTAATACTCTTAATGCTTTATTTGAGTTGTGATTATTTACTTCATATCACAGATAAAATATGAGTCTGGAATAAGGTCTAGTATTACTATTACTCCTTGACGTGTATAGTAAGTTATGTGAGGGATTTCCTGTCTTCTAAGAGTGAATTGTATTGCAGATCAAAGAAATGTAAATTGGGGGGGTGTTGCTGAAATTCCTATAGGATAGAGTTTGGTGAATCTTCACATTTATTTGAATTGCTTTAATTTTGCTCAAATTTTTATAGCAGGATTGATGTTCTTATGAATTCTGCATTGTTTATTGGGCACATCTCTCTCGCTCTCTCTTTCTTTTGGTTTCCAGAGACTTGAAACCAGTCAATTCTAAATTCTTGGTGAATTGATGTATTTATTCAGGTCTTTCTATTGATAAATGTGAATATATAGGCAGAATTTTATTATTTTTGTTCCATGTCTTTTTGATCCATGTTTCCATTTGCCCTAAAAAGTGTAACATTCTAAGAGGATAAAGTACTTCAATTCTTCGAATGCTGAAGTTCTCCACAAATATTTTCATAATTACATATTATTTTAGGGGTGATGATTGAGCCCTTTTAAAAAACCCCATTAACATATCCACTCATTGGTTGTCAGTGGTTTATTTTTCCAGTTGAAAGTAAAATCTAAATGAAAAATGCTTGACTCTATTTGTCTCTTGAGGGAACTATTACTGCTACTAATCATAATAATACGAAAAAGAAGAATAGTTGAAGTTTTTTGAGTGTTTATTATATGCCAAACACTGTTCTAAGTGTTTATACGTAATTACTCTAATCCACACAGCCACTCTTTTAGATAGCTTACTGTTTTCATTATTTTACAAATAAGATACTAAAGTACATAAAAGTTAAGTAACTTTTTTTTTTTTTTTTGACCTTAGATCATACAGTTAGTAAGTGGTGGAGCCAAGATTCCAAATTGGTAGTCTGGCTCTAGAGTTCACCATCTTAAGGACTATGCTATACCACCTTTCGTATATCTAAGCTACTTGTCTGCATGATCTATTTGTAAATAGAAATTTCTCATCAAATATTTCTTTTATTTTACTAACTTAATGCTATTTGTGTGAGAAAGAACTTGCTATTTCACATTGTTTTTGGTAAGAGTATTGAAGTTTATTTTTTCTGCTTTGATGAAGTACAGCTAGAAGCCAATATTAACCTGAGAAACCACATAGTGTTTCATTTTAAAGGAAGAAAACAAGAGATATACAAATTTTAATGCCTGAATTTAGAAGTTAGAATTTCAACTTCACTGTTATT
Organism: Balaenoptera physalus; assembly: GCF_965194825.1. NCBI lineage: Eukaryota > Metazoa > Chordata > Mammalia > Artiodactyla > Balaenopteridae > Balaenoptera > Balaenoptera physalus. Next base: position 84,461,644 of record NC_138893.1, read on the forward strand.
TGCTCCATTGTTTTCTCATATGCCATGAACACCACTTGCATTTTGAAAATGCTGTCGTTTTTTCGTTTTTTTTTTAATCGAAGGCATCCCTCTTAAGGTGAAAACTGTCATCTATATTTCAAAAACTGGATCCTGGCTCATTGTAGTCAAGATAGCAGAGAAAATAGTATTTCTGTTATAAACTAAACTATTTACTCTTTCAAATATTGATTGGTTGTGTGTTAAATGTAGAATAATTTGAATAGAGCTACTCATTATAGTTAGTCTTTAGACAAGCAGAAGTTTAAAATGTAATTATATTACCAAAATGAAATCAAGTACAGATTCAACATTTCAGAAAATCCTTTGACACCTGTTGTAATTTTCTGTTTTATTTTTAGTCTCAGATTTTTTTGTCTTCCTTCTTTCCCATCCAAAGTTCTTTAAATTATTTTAAAACCATTTTCTCATTTTTCTCTCTTCTTACAAATTAGCAATTTTAGTTCTCTTTTATACACTGCAGTCCTCAGAAAATCTGGTTTTGGTGTCTGAAATATTTTACAAGGGATTTCCAATTTGAGCATCTAAGTATTTGACAAGCTACATGTAAACGATTAGTAGATGTAAGTATTCTGAATCGAATATGAAAAATACAAAATTATGGATTGCTGTACTCGTTAGTGTGTAATAGTGCAGGATGAGAGAATGTGGTTTTGGATATAGACAATCCTGTATTCAGATATGGACTCTGTGCCACATACTTGATGGATAACCTTGGGCAAGAGACCACTTAACCTCTGAGTGTCAATTATCTTCTGTAACTGTAAATTCAGGACAATAGGTAAAGTATCTGGCTCTACAAATTATAGCTATTTTGCATGACTTTCAGCCCTTTACTCAATTTATGAAAGGAGTTAGCTGCTATCATGTATGTTATCTTCTTTCTCGGTTTGTATGAAATGCTATAGAAAAGCATGTGCTCTTCATAATTGCCCTCTCCGTTGTTCTTTCCTTCCCAGTTAAATCAGCTATAAAAATCTCCTTGTGTTATCTCTGTAACAAGCAATTGGCCGGGATTAAATGGCTAGTCTATGAACTGGAGAGAGACCTCTGGTTTGATTTCTCATATCTGAGCTGTTCTGTGTTCACAGTGATTCATCTCACCACAGTACTGTAAAATCCTTTGGGCCTCTGTCACATCAGTCCTAGCCTTAGGCTTGTAAATTGTTGATAGCATATATTTTTCAGTCAAGAACTTTTATCATGCTGCTAAGGTTGGTTTGAGAAGTATGATAAGTTCAGGTCAAATTTTATTTCACAGCCAATGAAGTTTATTTGTTGAAAAAAATTTTTTTAAACCATTTGATATATGAAGGTACTTTGGAGTGGTACCCAGCTGAATTAGCTAACTTAAACTGCTTCATCAGTGCCAGCCTTCATGATGGCTGGCTTTTTGTTACTAACATGAATAGTACTTTATTTAGTGCAACATAATTTTGCAAGAGACCTGTTTCTAAGTAGTCATTCTGAACTCTTCCTTAGGGTAGTTATTAATCCTCTGAACTCATCTGAGTTTGGTTGCCTATATGTTAAATATAGGTGCTAAAGCAATGAATTTGCCATGAAGTTAAAAAATAGTATATCATGAAATGATAGTGAGATACCCTTAAAGGAAACCTTAATTAAAGAAATGGTTTCACTACCCATGGAAAAAAGTTAAGTGTTTGCTTTCCCTTTTCTTTAAGAAATAGGTAATTATTCATGCGTTTTCTTTTTATAGTAATGTGAAGTTTTTCTGTAATTGTATGTTTTATTTCGGCAAGGCTATTGAGTTATTTGGGTTTTTGTTTTGTTTTGTCTTACTGTACCTAGCAGATAATATATAAAATATTTTTATGTATTCCTCATTTCCTGTTTCCGGTGTTAAGTGATTTTATTCCAAATCACATTTGGTCCTTTATATGTTATAATAGTTTGTGATATAAATATATTTGATTTGGGATTTTTTGTTCATATAATCAAACAATGTTATTTATTTTTCTTTTTCTCGTCTTCTGATCAGGATTCCTGGCAGGTACTGACTCAGCAGCATGTGCCTTAAATTAATTAATGTTTCAAAACCCATAGTAACGCTTCAGGCACAAAGGTTCAGTGCATGTTCATGTCCTTTCCCTGCTCCCTTCAGAGTGATTCAGTTCCTGTCACTTTAAATTAACAAATCTTTAATATGACAATTCAAACACTGCACAAGTCCTTGAGAATATAGTACCTAGCATAATTTAAAAGGAAGTTTTAACATTATGTGTCACACCAAAGGTCAAGAAACTGTTTTAATCATTGTATAATGGATACTCAGTTACTTGGGTCATTTAAATAGTCTTAGTAGGGATGCCGTGTTCCTAGTTGAACTGTAGCAGGGATGGTGAGACAACAGTAACTTCAAGTGAAAAATCAGTAGTTTTTTTTTTTTCTTTTGAAATTTCTTAAATAATAAATACAGATAAGCAGTTGCTTAGTTGTACTTTACTCAATAAAATGACTTAAGGGGAAACAGATGGAACATTTAGAAAGACTTCATTATTTTGCTTTTTTGAGCTAATCAACAACTTTAAATGGAAAAGCAGCAAATACATGGAGAAAATCATAAAAAAGAATATATAGATTATAGGCTGACAAACGAGAATTTCAAGGGCACGCCTAAGAAGTACTTTTCAAATTGATCTTTGAAGGCTTAGACTTCTTAATTATAGTTTATAAACTATTAAAATGTATTCAACATATATTCATTAAAAAACATTACTCTTGCATTTCTTAATAAAAATATAAACTAAGCTTAATTAGAACCTCCTTTGGTTTAAAATAATTATTTAATTAATGAAGATCACAAGGTGCTGTTTATTTTTATACATTTTTCCTGTGCTTCCTTGTTCTTAAAATGGTATATATTTTTAGTAGTCTCCTTACCAAACCCCCAAACCAATCATCCTGTTATTGGTGCAGTAGACTATTTTACCACCTTTGCCTTTAATTGCATTCTGAAACAAACCAACAAATATTTAAATTACTGTATCAAAATAATTTATTGATAATCCCATTATCAATGTTTCTAATCCTGGAGATTTTGTTTTAGAATAGCTGTGGCACAACCATCATGCAGAGTGCTAAGGAGTGTAAATCAAATGAGGTGTTAACACCTGTGATTGAGGACAGCCACTTCCAGTTCTCTGTTTATGGCAGGACAGTTTGTAGGAGGCAGCTAAAAATTCTTCCTCTCCTTTGATAATTGTGTGGTTTAAGGCTTAGAGGTTTAAAATGACTTGCCTCACTTAGGTGCCCTTACTAGACAATGAGGAGAAGAGAAAAGAGGTAGGAATTGGTAAGGACTTGGAAGTCTCCAGAACCTGCAGCACTGAGTAGTCAACCTCTGTAGTTGACAAAGAGCATCAGTCTTCTTTAAACTTTGACTATTGAAGGTAGTATCCTTTGTTGATCAAGGATTCAGAATCAAGTTTTATTGTATTCTTAAGGATATTTTATTAATAAGCTTTGTATATTATATACAAAATATATTTATATTTTATATTAAAAATAATAAATTCTTTCTTAGAATAGGTAGTGGAGGAATTGTTTATATTGGGTTCTATAAATATCACTCATTTTGGTGACACTAGTATAAATTGTTTAAGCTTCCAAAGGTCAATGAGCAGTTACTTTATACAAGAGGACTTTCTTGCTTGCTTCCTTACAGGGATTTGTCCTTTGCATGCTAAGTTCCTATTGCCTGTGGAAAGGCTGGGATCGTTTTGTTTTTCTGGTAGCATAGTATGAGTGCTGTTCTTCAGATGCAGCTTATGAATGGTGTCAGTACTTATTATATTGCTGTGAGGAGTATCCATAATGTCTCTTTCCAGTCTCTGAGTTCCACCACTACTAAAGTCTGTTGATTTAACCCATGTGCTTGATTTTTCATCTTGAACAAAGAAACAATAATATAATCATTAAGTGCTCCCAAGGAGGGTATAGTTTACTTGGTTGTCCCAAATATTAAGACTTCTATTAAGATGTCTTTAAATATGTTTTTATTTTAGATTCTGTTGTGTTTGAATTTGGGGTCATCTGTGAACCCATTTGATTTATCATTGTTGATTTGAAAGCGTAAACATGACTAACCATTACATTTCCAACACCTTTATGTTTAGCTTTTCCATCATGAAACAAGATTTGAAATTCACTTTGATATGAGAGGACTTTGTTCCAAACTAACTTCCGTTTTAAAATTATTTTAGCACAAACACCCTATCATGTTTCAAAGTTGCACAAATAGATTTCTATGAAAACCACTCAAAACATTTTATTTCTTCTGTTCTGGTAAAAATGGGTTCTCAACTGATATGTATTGATGACCTTTGGTTGCAGAGAAAGTGTGAGGATAGTTCTTGGTTTGCATATTTGGCTTTGCCATGGTGCATTTTTTAAAAGTTCTATATATAAATAAAAAGCTTCTCCAATTATAGATCAATGTAACATCTATTAATTAAGAAGATTATAGAGAATCATAACATTCTTTTATAGATACTCATTTTGAAAATGATTAAAATATACATTTGAACAAATCAGGGCATAAAAATACGATGTGCACCTACATCATTAACTAGATTTTCATCTTCAACTTCAAGATAAATGAGCTAATACAAGCTAAGCCTCAAGATTAATATTTTACAATAATAAACTATGTTTTGCTCCAAAAATATTCAATCTGCATTAAATTTTAGAAATTGCAAACAGTATAGACACTTGATGTATTTCTGTGCATTTGATACAGTACAACATATAATAGTTCATGCATGGGTTCTGGAGTCAGACCATGACCTGTCCTGCCACTTTATAGCACTGTCACCTTGGCCTTCTTATTTAACTTCTCTAACCCTCAGTTTTCTCATCTGTTAAGTGCAGACAGTAGTATCATCTATCTCATAGAATTGCAGTGAGAACTTAAAGAGATAATGCAAGTGTTTAACACAGTGCCTGGCAGAGAACATGCAAACTATAATTTTTAAATTCTTGATATGTCTTTAATGGTTGGTGGTATTCAAGGAATACCTAAAAATGTTTGATTTCAAAATGATTGAAAAATTCTTCATCTAAAGGATTTCCTGGGAGATGATAGTTACTATAACAGTGTAAATCAAGGGTGTGAACAGTGATCCTCAGAGTGAAACTCTTCTTTTTTGTTCTTATGGTGCATTTTTTCTTGGAATAATTTTTTCCAAATGGGAGAAGGTGAAATACTATATTGACTTATTTTTCAAAATTTGTATGTGAGGTTGTTTTTCCATGAAGTGATAGGGAAGCCTTTTCTAACCCATGTGACTGAAACCAAGACTGCTGCTGAGCTCAGGACAGTTCTTCTCAGCACTGATTGACTTGAGTGGCCAACATTCAAAATTAAATTCTTAGATTTGGGTAGCAGATAATCAGTAATGACAAAATATAGATTCTCCCACCCAGAGCTTCCTTGAAGCAAGTTTGCAGGCATAATGTGGTAGAAACTAATAGAGTTGATGATTTTCCCCATCTAGGGTTTTGAGAACACCTCATCAGATACTGAAGACTGAAATAAATCATTTCAATAAAGTTATATCATTTCTTTGAAGTTAATGCTGTTCCAGTAGACTTTTGAATTTTTATCATTGCTTTAATCAAATCTTCTGCCACTGTTTTTCTTAAGCATCTTCATTTGTATCCATATTCTCTTTAGCCATCTAGTTAATGAAATAGGAAAACATTTGCATTCTAGGTGTTTGGAGTTGTTCTCAGAGCTGAAGTGGTTAGAATTGGGACTGAAAAGAGAATGGCTTTCTGGCAGAGTGAAGTTTCCAGGATCTTAAGCATTCACCTTCCACAGTTTGTTGCACAGTAATTTGTGTTTGTTGCCTCAAATGCAATAATACCTTTATAAAGTTTGGAACCTCTGAGTTAGAAGTAGAAATCATAAAGTACTGTAAATTAGAAACATCTCGGTTTAATTTTTATCTGACATATCCCCAAATTCTATCTTCTGCAAGTTCAGGTATGGGATGGGGGAAGAAGAATAACACACATTTTAACTGTGCAACATTTTCTGTTTGATTGAGAATAGTGTGATTGTTTAAGATTGATATCTTACACAAGGCTTTGGCATCTGTCTGTGCACCAACTAAATAATGAAGAGTGAGCATTAATTGCATGGGGAAATTGCTGAATTTTCTCTTTCTTTCTAACACCTGTTCTCCCTGCCCTCACCCCAACCTTAGGTAGAAATACTATTTATCATTTGGAAATTATATGCTGAAATTGCATCTTTTGGGAGAAGCATACTATTATCATTAATTTGTTTTTGAAATACAACACAAGGACTTCTTGAGGGATTTAGATAGGCTTCGAAATGTATTTCAGCAATATAGAGAAATGTTAATATTAAAACAGTCCAATTATTTCAGTTTCATAAAGGATGACATCTTAATTTAAATAGTAAAGCTGCGTTCTTTATCAGATTTCCTATATACCAGAGATGTTTTAAGGTTCTAGATGATGTGTTAGCATTTATTTTGCTGGCATAGTCCATCAACTTCTACTCGATAGAAAAAAGTTTACTTCAAACTATAGAACTTGAAAAGTGGATCTTAACTAGAATAAATAATGAGGTTAAACTCCTAGATATGATTTTTCTCTTTGGCTTTATCCAGTCAAGTCCTAGAAGGCAAAGTTATTGGCCCTATTTTGTTCAATCCTTTTATAACAGGATTCACTGTTTGAGCACTGTGAGTATTAACAAGTTGGAATCATGTCTGGAATTCCCAGTCCCAGGGCTCCTAATGGTACCTGCAACTTTAGCCAGATGTTTTATAAGTTTTTGTGATTGGTCAGAAACAAGAGTGTGAATGCTTCAGCACAAAGCCATCCTGGTAAAACAATTGAGGTTTTAGACTAACTGAGAAGTGTAGTAGTTACACATGTAATTGCTGATTTGCTGTAAGTTTACTCTTAAGTCTTTCTGCTTATCTAAAAAATTAAAAGATTCAGGATATGGTACAGTTGAGATCACTACCAGGATTCTTATGAGATTATTAATTTATTTGCCTGTACTTAAGGTCAGTAATTTGAATGTTTTAGTGATGTTGAGTCTGTAGCTGTGTTTTAAATTTTAAAACATATAAGACCTAAGACTAGGTCATGTAAATGAACAGTAAAACAGTTAAATTTCATTTTAAGTCAGTGAGCACACTGCTTTGAAATAATTTGCATAGTCTTGTTCTCCACAACGGGAGTAACATTTGTCAGTAAATTGAATAGAAATTCTATTGTGATCAGTTTACCTGCATTCCACTTTCACAGCCTTAACTTCAGAGATTCAAGTGATTAGAGTAGTGTCTGATATGTAGCTTCTAAGATGCATAAAATAGTATAATGCTCTGTAAGGTATCTGCAATTATAGCTTCTTTTTAAAATACCCAGTTCTGTTTAATTTTCAGCATATACACTGAAGTAGTTGCTAGACTCTTACCTCAGGAGCTTTAATATAAGTTTCTATAAATTTTTTTACTGAATGATATGTTAATATATTACTTAATCTCACATTATATGGTCTTACAATAGAATTGAAATATATTCTATTTCTTTTGACTTTTATATAGATTTCTTCCTTTTAGTTTGTCTTATGTTTATTATTTATATTGAATTTATTACTTATATTGAATTAAATACAAATCCTTGTGATAGACTTCACTAGTAAAAATACATATTAATATAAATGTTCATTAGGAACAAAAAATATAAATAACCACCTCTGAGACAGTGAGAGAAAATGAACATTACTACCAATCTGCTAAGGAAGGTTATGTTTTCCTTGCACTGTGCCTCCATATTACCCCTGAAGTATATAAATTGTATTTGCTTAAGACAAAAATGACTTAAAATTTAGTCAAAGATTAAACTTTATCTAAAAGATTAAGTGAAGGAACAATTTACTTGACATTCTCAATTTGCAAAATTAAACACTGATAAGACTTTAGGAATAAGAAAAAATAACCAAAAACCTTCCTTCCACTCTCCTTCTTTGAATCTTGATTTTCCATTTTCACCATACTTCGGTGCTTTTAAAAATTTATTCATTATTAAACTTCAGTATATCTATTTTCACAGTTTCTCCTTGTGCCTTGGCTGTTTGACTTGAGGATATCATTTATGGTAGAATCAGGCCTTTGGTTTAAGAATATCAGCTACCAAACTGTCATGCAACACAAAATAGTCTAAAAATTGGTTTCTGGTAACTCCCACTTCTTTCCAAATCTTGACATATTTATTTGATTCTCCTCCTAACTTTAAATAATTTGAGGGATCAAATATGATGGTTTTATGACAGTTTAGGTGTTTGTGATTAATATATGTCATGAATTTTATAACAGTTATCTTTGGAGTTTTGGATACTTGAAAACACACTTATAAATTCTTAGAGTTAATATTGATAGATAGTTGTGTAATCCTAAATGTACCTGAACTACTCTTTGACAAGTGGATGCCTCAGAAAACATAATGTAACTTCTCTCCCTGTCTCCTTCTACCCCCACCCCAACTCCTGAAGCATGGAAGAACAATGTAGACCTTTACTAAAGAATTAGAAGACTGTATTGCACAGGGCACATCACAAAGCATAGCTAATTTAAAAGTCCTCTTTAAACATCTTTCTTTCTGGTTTTTATTTTATTTATTCATTTTTAAAATTTATTTATTTATTAATTAATTTATTTTTGGCTGTGTTGGGTCTTCGCCAACTGCGAAGACCCAACTGAACTTCGCCGCTGCGCACGGGCCCTCTCTAGTTGTGGCGAGTGGGGCCTTCTTATTGCAGTGGCTTCTCTTGTTGTGGAGCAATGGGCCCCAGGCACGGGGGCTTCAGTAGCTGTGGCGCACAGGCCTAGCTGCTCCACAGCATGTGGGATCCTCCTGGACCAGGGATCGAACCTGTGTTCCCTGCATTGGCAGGTGGACTCTGAACCACTGCACCACCAGGGAAGTCCCTTTCTTGTTTTTAAAGAGCTACTGCAAAACATGTACTCTCTGTCCTTTCTCTCAAACACATGTGTGCACATATGTGCTCACATGCTTTCTTTTCTCTGTTTTCCCAACTTTGATACTTTCTATTACTCTCTGGTCACGTCTCCTTCCTCTTTTCGGCTCACCTTTCGAGGGTCCCTTTTCCTTCTATATTTTTTCTCCCAGATGTCTTCTTCAACTTTTTCTTATGTAGAGCAATTTGACCTTCTTTTGGCCTCTCCTGGTCCCTGTAACTGTATTCAGTACAGCAGAGGTCTCATAGATAGCCCTGCAAACAGAAATATTTTCTCCTTTAGAGGACTAGGATTGCAAACATGGACATATCCTATTTAATGCAGTAGAGTAGGGGTTGTCCTCCTGGAGACAATCACACTAACTGAATTAGCATTGGAAAGTGTCAGTATAAAAAAGCCCCTATGGAGGTATGTTCTGGTAGTAATTCTCAATCAATATACAATTTAAGGTCTGTTCAGTGACGTCTTTGTTATCTCTGCAGACTTTATAATTGCTTTAATGGTAGAGGTGGCTAGGCCTAAACTATGACCCCAGATGCATCTCATGCACAGTCTTTCAAGCTGCATTATTTATATTTTGGAAAACAATCATATACTTTGCTAGTAATCAAAAGACCTTCAAAAGAAAATAGGCTACTCAAGTCAGAAGCTATTATAGAAGAGTGGATGCACACTTACATGGTAAATTGATTTTTAACAAAGGTGCCAAAATAATTAAATGGGGGAAGGGAAGGTGTTTTCAACAAATGGCTTAGAAATGGCTTCTGTCAGCTGTTGGCTAGGGCCTTCGCCGTCTAGCTTGACCAAGGATAGAAGATTTATTTCTAATGTGGCTCACTCAAATGGCTGATAAGATAGTACTGACTGTGGTTGGGAGGCCTCAGATCCTCTCTCTGTAGGCTCTCCACAAGCCTGCTTGAGTGTTCTGTTCAAATGAGACCTGGCTTGCCTCCAGCAGAGCAAGGGGCCTTTTATGCCTTAGCCTCAGAAGTCACATATTATCACTTTTGCTGTATTCTGTTAGTTATACAGACCAACCCTGATTCAATGTGGGAAGAGACTAGATCTACACAAGGACATGAATACCAGGAGGCAAGAAACACTGGGGTTATTTTGGAGTCTGGCTACCACATTGAAAAGAGTCTCATATCCAGAACATATAATGATCAGTAATAAAAAGACAAACAACCCAATTGAAAATGGGCAAAAAACTTGAACAGATACTTCCCAGAGAAAGATATATTGTCAATAAGCTAAGTGCTTAAAACACTTGGTCATCAGGGAAATGCTCAAAAAAACCACAATGAGATACCACTAAAATGGCTAAATTAAAGAAACTGGCCACATAAATGTTGACAATGATGTGGAGCAACTAGAACTGTCGTACACTGATGGTGCAAGTAAAAGAAGTACAACTTTGAGGAAAGTCAGAATAGTCAAAAACTGAAAAGTGACTGTTTAATCATTAAAGGAATGAATAAATTGTGATATTACTTGTGTGCATTATTATATGCACAATATAATTATATGCAAAATAAATTGCATAAATTATTTATTTTTAATATTTTAAATTTTATTGGTGAGTATTATACTACTCTGCAATAAAAATGAATGAGTTACTGATAAATAGAGTGTGGATGAATCTCCCCAACATTATGCTGAACCATAGAAGCTGGACACCAAAGAGTATATACTGGTGATACCATTTATAGGAAGTTCTAGAATAAGCAAAACTAATCTGTGGCACAAAAATATGGTGGGAATTAACTGTGGAGAGGCATAAAGGAAACATCAGGGATGGTGGAAATGTTCTATAACCCAAATATATATCTGGGTTACTCAGATATGTATTTCTAAAACTCATTGAATCGTATATTGGATTTGTGCATTTCCCCATAAGTGGATTTTACTTAAAACTGTAACAAATATTGAACTCTAGATGATACATTCGTTTTTTGCAGAGATAATTAGCAATTGTGAAACTATCTTCCTTGTATTCTAAGCTTGAGCAAATGAGTAAATATATTGCAGATAATGGGAACCAGATTTCTCTCTATTGGAGAAAGGAGTAGTAACACATGTGTAAAGGGCAAGACTAAATTGTGCTCTGTGGTATTAGAATGGAATTAGAGATATCATTATGAATTCATAGTTTATAATAGACAAATAGATATGAATGTAATCATGAGGAAACAGCAGCCTAATTCAAATTGAGGGATATTTTACAACATAATTCACCTGTACTTTTCAAATTGTTCAAGGTCAAAAAGTACAGAGTAGGTAACGCCAAAACTACACACCTCCACTAAGACAATAATTAAGCTAGTGAAAACTGTCGATCAGCTTTTTCAGATCTGTGGAATCTAACTAATCAGACTTTAAGCAACTAGGGGAATGCTTAAAGAAGAAAGAAGCTGTTGAAATTTGGTAAGAGAATGTTGTGGTGTTTTAACTTACCTGATGACCACCCCTCACCCCCCAGCACAGTGGCAGCCATAAAGATTGTGCGTTCATGGTATAGCTCCCTGGTGCCAGAAGGGGCAGGGCAGACCTTGTTTTCAGAGAATGTGAATGTGGGCCTTGACCTGTCTGGCCAATGAGGAATCAGCTTGGGGGTTTGTGTTTGTTTTGCCTACCTTGGAGCTTTCTTAGGGCTGGGGTGACCTCCCAGGTGGCATTTGTTAAAAGCATAAAGGTAAATATACTAGCCACAGCAGCTGAAGACAAGCAGCAGACAAACCAAAACAGCTGGGAAAGGAGAGGGTGCCGCAGGAGATGGGTGAGAGAACAAGGACTTTGAAATGCTCTACCATATACTGGTGAATCTGAAAGGCCATGTGCACACCCAGGGCCAAATGAATACTTAGAGGAAACCCCAACAGACCCTAACCTCTCACTTCTGGCTGATGTTTAGCTTCCAAGCAAGCAAGAAATGAAGGCAAGGGCATAATTATAAATAGTGACTAAGCATTGAAAGAATGCCCAACACAGAGCCAGTCTGCAAGGATCTTGAGAGGTTTTTTTTTTTCCCCACCCTTTGGATCCAGGAGCTTAAGGAAATCTCTGTCAGATCACTAGCTGACTACTAAGGTATGAAACAGAGACTTGAGTGACCATGCTGGACCAAGTATTTACAAAAGAATTTACAAAAATCATTAAAGAAATGACTACAACCCATGCAAGCAGCAACAACAAACCCTGAGGAGGTGGGCGAATCCTGTTTACAGAATTACCACATTGTAATATACAAAATGTCTGGTTTTCAAAAACATTATGCTTGTAAAGAAACAAAGTATGGCCCAGGAAAAAAAAGGAATAGGAACTATCCTTGAGAAAGCTCAGATATTGCAACTTATTACAGACAGACTTTAAATCAACTGTCCTAAATATACTCAAAGAGCTAAAAGAAACTACAGGCAATGAACTTAAAGGAAACAAGGAGAATGATGTATGAACTAATAGCAAAAAATAGATAGAAATTTTAAAAAGGTATCAAATAGAAATTCTGAAACTGAAAATTTCCTATAGCTGAAAGGAAAATTTTAGTGAAGGGGTTCAACAGCAGATTTGAATACACAGGAAAAATGATTAGTGAACTTGAAGATAGGTCAATTAATATTTTCCAGTCTGAGAAACAAAAAAAAAAGGAGATGAACAGAGCTTATGAGACCTATGTGACACTACCAAGTGTACCACATATGTACAATAGGAATCTCAGAAGGCAAGGAGAGAGAAAAGGGGACAGAAAGAATATTTGAAGAGATAATGGCTCAAAACTTTACAAATTTAATGAAATATATGAATCTACCCATCCAGGAAGCTAAATAACTCCAATAGGATAAAATCAAAGAGACCCACACTGAGATACATTATAATCAAACTGTCAAAAGCTAAAGACGGTGAATCTTGAAAACAGGAAGAGAGAAGCAACTTACCACACACAAACTGTACACAATAGGATTAACAACCAGTTTCTCATCAGATACCATGAAGGCCAGAAGGCAGTGGGATGACATATTTAAAGTGCTGAAAGAAAAATAAAATTGTCAACCAAGAATTCTATACCTGCAAAATTATCCTTCAGAAGTGAAGGAGATAGATATTAAGCCATTCCCAGATAAACAAAAGCAGAGGAGTTTGTTGCTAGTAGATCTACCCTACAAAAAATGCTAAAAGGAGTACTTAAGGCTGAAAAGAAAGAACACTAGATAGTAACTTGAAGCTATATTAAGAAATAACACCAGTACCAGTAACAACATAGGTAAATATAAAAGCCAGTATTATTTTATTTGTGGTTTATAACTCTTATCTATCCCTCTGTAATCTGAAAGACAAATGCATGAAACAGTAATTATCAATCTATGTTAATGGGCACACTGTATAAAAATGTAATTTGCAAAAATAACATAAAGGGAAATGGAAGTGTACAAGAACAGAGTTTTTTAATACTATTGAAGCTAAGTTGGTATTTATTCAAACTAGGTTGCTGTAAATTTAAGATGTTAATTGTAATCTGCAGAGTGGCCACTAAGAAAATAACTAGGTATGGTTCCATTTATATGAAATATCCAAAAAATATGAATCCATAAAGACGGAAAGCAAATTAGTGATTTCCAGGGGCTAGAGGGAGGGGGCAGTGGGATGTGACTGCTTAATGGATAAGGGGTTTCCTTCCAAATGGGGTTACGAAAACATTCTGGAACTAGGTAGTGGTGATGGTTACATAACATTGTGATTGTACTTAATACCACCAAATTTTACGCTTTAAAATGGTTCTGTGGTAAATTTTATATTATGTACATTTTACCACAGTTTTTAAAAATTATAAAAACGTAAGCAGTGTGGTACTGGCATAAGAATAGACACAAGGATCAATGGAATGAAATTGAGAGTCCAGAAATAAACCCACATATATATGGTCAATTTATTTTCATCAAGGGTGCCAAGACCATTCAGTGGTAAAAGAATAATCTTTTCAACAAATGGTATGGGGTCAACTGGATATCACATGCAAAATAGTGAAGTTGGACCCCTACCTCACATTAATACAAAAATTAACTCAAAATAGATCAATGACCTAAATATAAAAGCTGAAACTACAAAACTTTTAGAGAAACAGGGTGAATCTTCATGATCTTGGATTTGGTGATGGAGTCTTAGATACGACATCAAAAGCACAAGCAATAAGAGAAAAAAATAGACAAATAGAACTTCATCAATATTTAAAATTTCTGTATACCAAAGGACATTATCAGGAGAGTGAAAAGGCAATGAACAGAATGAGAGAACATATTTGCAAACCCTATATCTGATATGTTTAGTGTATAGAATATATTGATATAAAGAAACTTACAACTCAACAACAGAAAGACAAATAACCCAACTCAAAAATGGGCAAACGATTTGAATAGAGATTTCTCCAAAGAAGATAATACAGATGGCCAACAGACACCTGAGAAGATGCTCAACATCATTAGGCCCTAGGGAAATGTAAATCAAACCTCAATAACATACCATTTCACACTCACTAGGATGGATATAATTTTTTAAAAAAAAGAAAGAAAAAGAAAATTGAGGATGTGGAGAAACTGGAACCCTTTTACATTGCTGGTATTAATGCAAAATAGTGTAGCCGCTGTGGAAAACAGTTTGGCCATTCCTCAAAAACTTAAACTGAGAGTTATGATATGACTCAGCAATTCCACTCTCAGGTATATACCCAAAAAAACTGAAAGCAGATATTCAAACAAATACTTGTACATGAATGTACATGGTAGCACTATTCACAATAGCCAAAAGGTGGAAGCAACCCGAATATCCTTCAGTGGATGAATGGATAAACAATTTGTGGTATATATACAATGGAATATTATTTGGCGATAAAAAGGAATGAAGTACTGATTGATGCTACAACATGGATGAACCTACAAAATATGATACGTGAAAGAAGCCAAACCTAAAAGGCCCACACATTTTATGGTTAAATGGTTAAAATGGTGAATTTTATGTCATGTGAATTTTACCACAATCAAAAATAATAATAAACCTCCAAAGGAAAAAATAAATTTGGGCATAAACCTCCAAAGGAAAAAATAAAGATGGGCAAAGAAAGCTGTTTTAGATTAATGGAGATTAAAAAGACATGACAACTAAATGCCATTTATGATTGTGGACTACATCCTGGACTGGGGGGAAGATAGCTGTAAAGGAAATTATTGGGACAGTTCACTAAATTTGATAATAGACTGTGGATTAGATAATAGTACTATCAGTATTAAATATCCTGGTTTTATGAAATGTATACTGTAGTATGTAAGAGAATGTCTTTGTTCATAGGAAATATATACTGAAGTATTTAAGTGTAAAGGGGCATATGTCTCCAACTTTCAATGTGGTGTAAAAGAAAATATGTATCTATATAAAATGAAAAGCAAATAGGGTGATAACATAAACTGTTGGTGATTCTGAGTAAAAAGCATATGAGAGTTCCCTATACGGATCTTTCCACTTTTATGAGTTTGAAAGTATATCAAAATAAAAAGTTGTGGACAAACTTGGATTTTTCTTTTTATCTTCTGAGCAGCAGCATAGTCCAGATGGTTCTTAGAAAAATAATGTTAGATACGCTTTTTTGGCTTATCTGCCTCATTTCAGTTTGTCCTTAGACTTTTGTCTGTTTCTCGACTTCTGGATCCCAATATATTATTTACTTTATTTGCTTATAGCAATCTCTCCATAAGATTATTACATAATTAATATGGGTTACTCAGCTTCTATACAAATTTATTCTGGATAGTAATGGTATGCTTTTGACAGCCTGTTCTCATTTTGTGTATTTTTTCTTATTCACATGCTTTACTTTTGCAGTATCTTGGATAATGTTAAAAATGTACATTTTTTTTCTTTTGAGAAATTAAAATATTAACTTCCCAGTGAACAGCTTTGCTGCTCTTTTCATCCAGTAGCCTTCTTTTGTCTGAAATTTGTGTTTAATCTATTGGTAGACGATCAAGTGTGATATGAGATCTAACCTTAATTGAACATATTGGACCGTGGGCTCATTTTTGGTTTTGACTCAAAGAAGTAATCTCTAAATGCTGTCAGGCTGGACCAGGCTTTCTGCCCATCACAAATGAGTCAGAAGCACTTTCCTAAGAAGAAACTGCCATCAAAACCTCTTACCACTTTGCAGGCGTTCAACTATGGATTTTTGCCTGTCCATGGTTACTGTTTCCTATTACAAGCAAATATCCAGTAGAGGCTATTTTGAGTGGGTTTACTAAGAAGATCATGATGATTCATTTGGTACTTGTGTCTTCAATTGGTTAACCAGTTTTCTTTCCTTTGTGGTGTATGATGGGATCTTCACTAGACAGAGGTAACCTATTGGATAGTTGTGTACCTGGATGGTGGTGTGGTGGTGCTTGTTGGTTTAATTTTCATGATACTCCTCCCAAGGTTATGCTTGCAGTGCTGCTTCTTATTTTGTGCTTGCATGATGTTATTACTTTGTGCTTTGTTGGTTTGGGTTTTTAAAACCTCCTATTTCTTTTTTTGGTACCCAGAATAATTCCTGAAATTTCTTTGGTTGGTCCAGAACTTATGGAAATGTGTTTCAAGTCTAACTCTTTGGTGGATCCTTTTCAGTTTTTGAAAGTATCTTCAATGTCACCACTAAGTTTATGGTTTGGTAGCAAATCAGAAAACAGGGTAAGTTTCCTTAAACACCCAGGAAGAGACTGCTTCCCACATAGACCATTACTGAACCTGAGAATTAACTCTCTTTGTGAGCTTTATAGATTAAAGAAAATAAATACATACTTAGAGTAAAAGCTAAGTTTTGGGAGAGTTTCTTCAAATAGCTGAAATTTAGGAGCCTCCACCAAGGTCACAGTAAATATAATTAAATTAACTCATGCCTAAAGTTTGGTGTGTGTCTGATTTGACATTATATTTCAGAGATGCTGTTTACTTTGTAAACTGTTCTACATTCCAAAACTAAGGTTCTTGGGGTTCATAAGGTAAAAGTTAAAATTAGTATTTCAGAAATTAGTTTTCTGAGCATTTGTGTGGGTGTTGACAATAGTTGCTTACCTCTTCATTTCTCATTACTAGTTGTATAGTTTCTCTTGGGCATTTAGAACTGATTTTATTTTAGTTTTTCATTTTTTTTTCTCTACCTTATATACCTCTATAGAAAAAGGTGGATTGTTTTTCAAACTAAGAGATAAAACCAGCCCTGAAGTGGGCCTATTATATGTTAAATGGCAGGAGTTCATAAAATTGAAAATTTTATTCCATTGTTCACATTAAGCCAGTGTTGAAACAAACAAACAAACAAAATCATCTTTTTTCTTATAATTTTAATCATCTTAAAAACTGTAAAGGATCCATTAATTTGGAATGGCCATCAGAGAAATGCTTATGATAAATAGCATAAAACTGTCAGATAAATGGTGATTCATCTCTAACTATTTATATTCTCATTCTGTTATATCTTCTTTTTATCTTTTGGTGGAACCCATACATTCAATAGAAAATTGCCCAGGAACGAGAAAAATTTGCTGATGAAGGCAGTATATTTTACACCCTTGGAGAATGTGGACTCATATCCTTTTCAGACTACATTTTCCTTACGACTGTTCTTTCTAGTAAGTATAAACTTTTCTTTTTATTCATTTATAGAGAATATATAGGACTATAAAAAGAGTTAAGTCAATTGGAGGGGGAAACAAGGCATGTTTGCAAAGTTAATGAATGATAAGTTACATCAAATTTCATTTCTTTTGAGTTCTCTGTAACTTGTATATAGAACCACCTGAGAAAGAGGAAGGAAAATAAAGTTAAAATGTAAAGTTAAAAGAAAAAAACAAAACAAAACTGTGAAGTCACATCTACTTTTAACTGTTTGAAGCTCAAGATAAATTATATATTGCCTGCTCCTCTAGCCCTCATTAATGTTTATACTTCCTCAGTAAAACACATATTGATCTAGTATTTCCTCTACTAAAGAAGAAGACTGGCTTGGTTGTTCTAATTGTGTTGAATATTGATTTTTCAACCTTGGACGGTACCTTCTTAAGACACAGAACTCAAATTTGACTCATTTAGAGCACTGATGAATTTCTAATTTTTCTAAGCTAAACAATTTTGTTGATTAGTATGCTACTATGAGTGTTCTTAGTATTATTTTCCTTTAGTGTGACTTTTTTTAACCATTCAGAAAAAAAAAAGTATGTCTGTAGCTCTCCATGTACATTCTATTAAAATCTACCTAAATTGATCCAAAGAGATCTGATTTATATATTTCAGAGAAGTGATTCTCAATTTTTTTTCCATGGGGGAACATATCAAACAAAAATAACCATATCTTCCTTCCCTTCTCCAGGCTAGGCATCTATAAAGATAAAACTATAAACAGTTTTCCAAACTTATGGTTACCAGGGGGGAAGGGGTGGGGAGGGGTAAATTGGGAGATTGGGATTGACATATACACACTACTATGTATAAAATAGATAACTAATAAGGACCTACTGTATAGCATAGGGAACTCTTCTCAATACTCTGTAATGACCTATATGAGAAAAGAATTTAGAAAAGAGTGGATATGTGCATATGTGTAACTGATTCACTTTGCTGTGCAGTGAAATTAACACAACATTGTAAATCAACTATACTCCAATAAAAATTTTTTTTAAAACTATAAACAATTTTCAATAAATAACATACACAGTTCCTGCCATAGCTGTGACTACCCTTCACTCTTCTTCCCTCCAATTGACAGAAAAATGAAGAAATATAGACTAATATGCCAAGAAATATAGACTAACAACTGTCTTGGGCTACCAAAGCATCTGAATAAATTTGTAGTGGACCACTGCTCTAGCAACGTAGATGTGCATTGACTTGTTACGAAGATCCAAGATAGTAAACTAAGAGCACTTTTTTTATCTTAAATTGTGTATTATTAGTTATTATTTTGGTGTTTTTTCAAAACAGACTTCAGTTCAAATTCTGGTCCCACCACTTCTTACCTGTGATTAAGTGTCAGGAGAACCACGGCAGAATCTTCAGAATACTTTGCACATTGTGTAGCTCCCTAAATTTAGGTTAAAAAAAGAAAAAAAGGTCACATTGACCTGTGAGTTCTGGAAACCCCTCCAAGTAGCTCTACAGGTCTGGGCACCTTTACTTACTGGTGCTCAGCTCCTGGCATAACCATGGTGAGTAATTTACCAAAAAATGCTTAATATTACAATGTCATATACTTTCTATATTTGTCAGGAATGAGATAATTATGATGATATGATTTTCTCTTTATCACTAGTTTTAAGCCTTTTGATTATTACATGCTTTTAGTATTTCTCAACCTTAGCACTATTGATGCTTTAGGCAGGATAATTCGTTGTTGTGAGGGCTGTCCTGTGCATTATAGGATGTTTAGCAGAATTCCTGGCCTCTACCCGTTAGATGCCAGTCACACACGCTCTTCCCCTCCCAGTTGTGACAAACAAAAATGTCTTCAGAAATTGTCAGATGTCCCCTGGGGAGTAGGAATGGGGAGGAATAATCCCTGGTGGAGAACCACAGATGTAGTTTTTAGCAGGGTTGTTTGGTTTTGGTATTATTATGTACTTCGAAATAGTGTTCTTTATGTTTCTTGTCTTGGGATTCTTTGAGTTTTGGGGTCTGTGGGTTTATAATTTTCATCAAATTTGGAAAATTTTCAACTGTTATTTCATCAAATACTTTGCTTCCTCATCCTCTCCTTTGAGGACTTCAATTACACATATATTTTCCTCATATCAACCCTATAATGTTTGTAGTTTCTTATCTTCATTTTGAAATTGAGGCATACAAAAAATTAAAGAACGTATCTCAAGTCCCACGGTAAGTAGATGATTCAGGGTTTGAACCCAGGCCATCCCATCATATGGGCTCCTGTCACTTGGCTTTACTGCTGTGGTCACATTTTCAGCAGTGATAAGCCATAGCTTACCATAGTGCCTCTTCTTTCTCTAAGGCTGGGCTGTGGCAAGACTGGTCCTAAAACTCTCCTGTAGATAATGGGCAGTTCAAGCATCCTTGCAATCTGAATGTTGTACACTGCATTGCTTACTTTATTTAACAAGACATGGAGGAAAATATGCCACAGAAATTACATTGAGACAAGTTATTTCCCACATTCTAATTGCTGCTAGGACGATAAGAAATGAGGCACTCAGTGGATCAACTTCTTTGTGGATAACCAGGAATCATTACATCTAAATACACTAAATTGTTCCCAGGTTGTCCTGCAAGAAGGAATGCAATTCTTTAAACACGAAAAGCTTTGCTGGGGAGTGGCTTGGGACTAGGGGAATTGCATTAGCATATTTATTCATCTGTTACTGTGGTGGACAACATGGACCGTTCTTGACATTTCCAGTGGAAAACCAGCCACAGCAACGTGAACAGCATAACCCAGATAATGCAAGACTGTTGTATTTCTAATTAGCTGGGTTTTTTTTCAAAATTAATAGACTCAATGATGTTCAAGAAATTGCCATCATTTTGAAGAATATAAACACTCTACCCAAATGGATTGACACTTGGAACCTCTCAGTACTTTAGAAACTCTACCATGTTGTCTAAAATAAAATTCAACAACCTTATATAGTAAATTATTTGTTTTCTCTCTTTCGATTCATGATTCGTTTCCTAAAAATAAAATTAAGAAAGCTGCTTTACTGAGACTTCCCTGGTAGTCCAGTGGCTAAGACTCCACGCTCCCAATGCAGGGGGCCCGGGTTTGATCCCTGGTCAGGGAACTAGGTCCCACATGCCGCAACTAAGAGTTCACACGCCACAACTAAAGATCCTGCACACGGGAACGAAGATCCCATGTGCCGCAACTAAGACCCGGTGCAACCAAATAAATAAATAAATAAATATTTTTAAAAAAGAAAGAAAGGAAAGCTGCTTTACTAAAAATGCATGTTATGCAGTGTAATTTCCTGCATTAAATAGAGTTAATTCTTCTTATTTAAACTTTTTAGAAGTTTCATTTGTTTAGCTAAACAAGAATTTTTTGGACACACACCCAGAATAACAACCAATTTGGCAGCAATATCTTGTGCTTATAATAAGCAGTGGCATAAATTTCTCACTCTTCTTTGTATGTGCTTTGGATAATGGGGGCCTTCTTTGGCCAGCCTAAAATTTTAAATACCTTTTATCATGTCATACACACACACTTATGCATACACATCTCCTAAATCCCTTTTTTGCTTTCTTTTTTCTCCTTGGCACTTGTCACTATTTAACAGTCTATATAATTGATTTCTTTTTTAAAAAAATTATGTAAGTTTCAGGTGTACAACATTATAATTCAACATCTTGCATACACTACAAAGTGATCACCATCACAAGTCTAGTTACCATCCATCACCATACAGTTAACCCCCTTCACCCATTTTGCCTACCCTTCAACCTCCTTCCCCTCTGGTAACCACTAATCTGTTCTCTATGAGTTTGTTTCTGCTTTATTTTGTTTCTTCATTTGTTTTTTTTAGATTCCATGTGTGAAGGAAATCAAATGGTATTTGTCTTTCTGCATCTGACTTAACTTCACTTAGCATAATACCCTCAAGGTCCATCCAGGTTGCCACAAGTGGCAAGATTTCATCCTTTTTTATGGCTGAATAATGTTCCATTATATTTATATGTATACCACATCTTTATCCAGTCATCCATCGATGGACACTTAGGTTGTTTCCATGGCATGGCTTTGTAAATAATGCTACATTGAACATAGGGATGCCTATATCTTTGCAAATTAGTATTTTTGTGTTCTTCGGATAACTACCCAGAAGTGCATAATTGATTTATCTTCTTTATTGTCCATCTTCCTACCTAGAATGTAACTGACTGACAGTGATCATAGGTTTGTAATGATATTCGCTACAAATTTGTAATGATATTCATCACAAACATATCTACTGTATAAAAAGCATTGTGGCAAAGTAACAAAACAAGAATTTTTTTTTCAATCTTCTCCAAAAGGAAGTTTTATCAAACATGAGACTTGACTTTGCTGTTTATATCCTGAATTGAGAGCCGTTCTTTTAGCCGTTGATGTCCTCAGTCTGCATCCAGTACCAGTGGAGTGAGGGAAACATGTTTTTAAATTAATCTACTTCTAAATAAGCTTTCTTCTAAGAAGTATATAAACTTTCTAATAACTACAAGGTTTCTTATAATTCAGAATTCACATATTTGTATCCCCCTCTTACCCTAATCCATAAATTCTATTGCTTCATACCTTATCTCTCTGATCAGGTTTGAAGGATTAACTTGAAGAGTTGTCAACATGAGCCATAACATCTGTATTAAGTAGAATATTAGGTATTTACTAAATAACTACTCATTAATAAAATAAATTCAGATTCATTCTAGGCAAGATAAAGAAGACTGTTAATAATTATTATTAAATAATTTCCAAAGAGCCTTTGATCCTTAAAGTAGGTTAATAGGAATGGAATGAGAACACAGAAGCATGGCTTAGTTCTCTGCACTAACCAACTACAACATTAGCGATGGTCTTAAATCTTATAGTTGAAGTCAGAGATTTTTCTCCATAACTAGATACAGAGAAAGGTTGTCAAGGTTTATCTTGAATGCTATATATTATTTATTGATTTGGATCATTCAGTAGCTAATGCTAAGATTCACTAGGTTATGATAATATAACTTAGAATCAGGATCTTTGCCACTGACAGTTATGAAATATTTATTTTTTGTTCTTTGTCTTCACACATTTTCTAACTAAAGTTATTGACCCTGTGGGCTAATAACATAAAAACAGTTCTAGATAGCTTGAGGAGACAATAATAAAATGATCAAAAAGTTGATTATTAAGCATTTTTACTATTTACTATTAATCTTTGAAAAGCCACCAGAAAAATCAAAAGCAAAAAATGCTATGGCATGTTCAGTACCTAGGAACAGACCTAATGAAAATCAGGCATAGGTCAATGTGTTCTAATTTTGATTCCCTCTTTATATTTGAAGGAATTAGTAGAGAAATTTAATTAAGTGGGTTTTCACTGTAGGAGAATTTGATTTACTGACAAACTACATCCTCATTGTGATGCATCTTTCTCACAAATATACAAACCTTTTGGGAAATTACAACAGCATTCAAGTGAAAGTTTATAATATTTTATTCCTCTTGCCATATTGAAGTCCAGAGCTGATCACAAAGTGTATGTGGCTTGGAGATAGCAGTACCATTCTGTGCCATTCTGGCTAATGAAAATGTTATAGAAGTTATAGATGAAAATAAGTTTTTCAGGTTGAATGAGTCTGTTGAAAAATATGGCCAAGGGCTGTTGGTGGGAATGTAAATTGATACAGCCACTATGGAGAACAGTCTGGAGGTTCCTTAAAAAACTAAAAATAGAACTACCATATGACCCAGCAATCCCACTACTGGGCATATACCCTGAGAAAACCATAATTCAAAAAGAGTCATGTACTACAATGTTCATTTCGGCTCTATTTACAATAACCAGGACATGGAAGCAACCTAAGTGTCCATCAACAGATGAATGGGTAAAGAAGATGTGGCACATATATACAATGGAATATTACTCAGCCATAAAAAGGAACGAAATTGAGGTATTTGTAGTGAGGTGGATGGACCTAGAAACTGTCATACAAAGTGAAGTAAGTCAGAAAGAGAAAAACAAATACTGTCTGCTAACACATATATATGGAATCTGAAAAAAGAAAGAAAGAAAGAAAATGGTCAGAAGAACCTAGGGGCAAGATGGGAATAAAGATGCAGACCTACTAGAGAATGGACTTGAGGATATGGGGAGGGGGAAGGGTAAGCTGGGACAAAGTGAGAGAGTGGCATGGACATATATACACTACCAAACGTAAAATAGATAGCTAGTGGGAAGCAGCCGCATAGCACAGGGAGATCAGCTCGGTGCTTTGTGACCACCTAGAGGGGTGGGATAGAGAGGGTAGGAGGAGGGAGACACAAGAGGAAAGAGATCTGTATGCTCTATGAGCTGATGCTGCCACTAAAATTATTATTATGTCTGCATACATTTTGTACTCTCTTGAATGGCTTATATTGGCCTGTAAAGCTTTCTGCCACTTTTCCAGGGAGCCCCTTCTCTGTGATATATGAAATTCATATAGGAGCTCTAGAAGAGAGAAGAGGAGGAGGTCTGCCCTTGGTTTTCCTTCTCTGCTCCTTAGGTTCTCGGAAAGGAAGACCTAACAGGGGAAGGCTTCCCTCTTTCTTAGGTCTCATTTATCAATGGGAGAAAATTCCTGAAGCAAGAAAAGTAAAACTCCAAATAGGCTAAATTCTCTGCCTTCTAGAAAGTACCCTAACCTATAACATTATTTATTTATTATTTATTATAATATTATTATTATTATAGCATATCTCAGCTAAGATTTTACTTGTTTTAAACATCAGAATTTTTAAAACTTTTTTACATTGAACTGTGAATGAATTATGGCACCTCGTAACAGCTCCAGAGGTATTTGTTAATTCAAAAGAATCTCTAATTGATGCAAGTTTAGACAGTGTGTTATCACTAAGTAATATCTTGAAGTAGGAACTATGCCATATGGCTTTGTATCCCCAAAGTACCTAACACTGTATCTTACTAATACTAGTCATTCCAAAAATATTTGAATGAAAGGATATTTGGGATGTGGCTTCTTTGGGTCTCTTCTAGGTAGAAAGGAGACCCAGCCACCCATCCATCTCCATACATTACAGTGTCAAATGGACCTCAGTTTACCTTCCTGCCAGAGTCTTCCCTTCATTTCCCAAGAACAGATTATAGAAACTTCCCCTCTTATAACTCACCTAACATCTGTCCTATCCTCCTCAGCCTCTACCATGTCTTGTTTTGTTTATGATTGGGGTGGCTCTGTAGGAATTCAGCCCTCAGTAATTGATGATGTGTAAAAATCTTTGCTGTGGTCTGTGAGTCCCACTTTTTTGCATTGTTTGCCTCTTAGAAGCTGGACTGGAATCAAATGTATCTGTCCATTCTATATGTCTGACTTTTCCCAAAAACCCACAACTTAATAGTATTTGGTTATGCTTAGGCTTCATGATGTGTTGCTTACCTATTCCTGGAATAGCTTTAGAAAATGCTTATTTGTTATGCTGAAGAATTTGAAGGTGCAAATAGGAAACCAGGGAAAGAAATAGTGGTTGTCATGGAATGGTTTACCTAATCACTATCCCTTCTGGAGAAGGTATCCAGCCCAGTATCTGGCACATAATAAGTACTCCATGTATATTTGTTGGCTAAGTATCTAAGAATTTTTCTGAGTAGTTACTTTAGTATACATACTAGAATGTTATATTGCTCCAAGTACCCTTAGCATCCTGCCTAGTATTTAAAACTTTTAAAATAGTAGCTATTCTCTATCTATATATACACGATGAAAGCTAGAAAATTAATTAGAATAGAAAACTTTTTTCTATTTGGACACTAAACTGAAAAGTAAAATAGTGTTTTGGGTGAACACCAAACTAAGTCACATGTAAAGAGCGTCCTTCAAAATGAGCATAAATTAAGTATCAAATATCCAATCTCTTTTTTAAAGCAGCTAATTGTAAGCATGTATTCATTAAGTTGTATCTTGGCATAAGTGTGGCTGTTATTGAGCACATGGAATGGAAACCACATAGAATGAAATGAATGTCAAGCAGATGATTATTTTTTTTTTAGATCTCTGAAGATAGGGGTGGGGAATCTATCACACAGGCATATGTAACTTGGGCATAAAAATAGTAACATGCATTTGAAGAAAATATATTTCGAAAGAAGAACGTGACCTTAATACAAGGCTAAAACACTGGCATGCCTTTTAGAATTTATCTCCCAGGAACTCTTGGGGAATCAAAGCTTTTTGACATCTCTGGCATTGAATACTCTTCCTGTAGCACAACTGTCAAATAACAGTGTTAAGGAAGAGCAATTTAAATGAGGGACTGTTTCTGGCAGCTCTCTGAAGGTCATCCAGTAAGTAAGGCTGAGATATAACTCAAAGACAGGTTATGTACTGTGAACTATGAACATTAGCTATTTCTTTTCTTCAAGTGTAAAATTTTATTTAGAGATATATAGATAGATATATAAGCATATAAATTTTATATATAGATATAAAATATTTTAGAATCAGGGCTGAAATGTATTTTCTAGAAAAGAGGTAAATGGAAGAAGAGCAGTAGTTCGAAGGAATAAGTGTCTATACAGCTAAAATCTTGCTGAAGGAATTCAGAAACATTTCACAATCTTATGAAGTTTTTAAACTCAGGTTTTTGACAGGTAGTGTTTCATATTATTTAGAAAACCTTGCCAGTTGACATTAAATAAATAAATCACACTGAGACACAATAAAGAATAAAGAGCTCTCTCTGTAGCTATTGCTGGTGGTAACCTCATAGTAACATCTTTTGTGGTTTCTTTCATTGTCTTAGGATTTTCAAATGAAAGCAAGACTAAGTCAATATGAATTTTAAGTCTGTTCTAAGAATATACGTTAAATTTCTCAGTGTTTTTTCCTTATGGTCAAAATCTGTTAAAGTAGAAACATGGGTCTTCCAAACAGCTCCTTCCAATTATTGCTGCTAGGAATAGCAACTTAATTCCCTTCCTCCTACCCCATATTCATGGGGTCCTGGCTACCCTGTGGCTGACTATAGACCTGTAAATCAAAGGTTATGGGTTTGTCTAGGACCTATACAAAGTGTAGGCATCGTGGCTGTACCTTGCATCTCAGGCAGCTTTACCACCTGGTCTACCCTACAGCTAAACTAGCTTAGACTTGGGCTTAGTCCTCAAAACTACATGGGGTGAATGAAGTCTTTCCTAAACTGAGATCACTCTCAAAGGTCTAAAGGACTCCAAGAAACTAGGATAAAGATTAGTATTGTTTACCTCTTTTGAAGGGGCAATTAGTTGCTCCTCCTCTCATTTGACTACCAAATCCATAGTGTACCCAAAACTCTTTGTGCATCAGAATTAACTATTGGAATGACACTTAAATTTAGTTGACTGTATAGTGTTGGTAAAAGTATAAAATATTAACATGCTTTTTTAGAATCTTGTCAGTGTTTCCCAAACACTTTCATTAAGTGGTTACACTTTGGCTCAGCAATTGCAATTCTACAAGTTTAGACTAATAAAATGATCACATGTATAATGATGTTGATGGTCAAAAAATAAACTGGGAAGAACTCAAATATCAAACAGATGGCTGAACAAATTACAATAAATCCATGCAATGAAATTTAATACAGCACTTCATATATGTAATGCAGAGATTTATTAGCATAAAAAACTGTTCACAATATACTGATGAGTCAGTACATACTTATTGCACGATTCCATTTTGGGAAAAGAAAAAGTGTGTGTGTGTGTCGAGTACGTGTGTGTATTTTTTAAAATAGCCTGAATATTTGTATTGTTCATCTGTCAGCAAATTCTGTCAGCTCTACTTTGAAATAATCCAGAATCCCGCCATAAAATCACATCATCCCTATGCTCAAAATCCCCCAAGGCTTCCATTCTCTCTTGGATTTTAATCTCGAAGTAAAAGCCAAAGTCATTACAGTGGCCTTCAAGGTCCTATGTGCTCTTGCCACCACCATCCCTCTCAAGGAAAACACAGATATCAGTGGGCACTAGAATTCTCTACACTTTTTTTCCTTCTTCCTTTTTCTTGTTCTTTTAGCCTTTTTCCTTTTTATTTTAGACACAGTGGAAAAAGGATAGCTACTCTATTGCTAATTAACAACAATAGTTAAGGATGTTTGGGATGATAGCCATAGTTTATTAAGCTTCTCTAATGGTTCTAAAACTTTTTCCTTTTTTTTAAACACCTCTTAAAATTAATTATTTTTTGTGTTTGAAAGCCTGTCTTTCAGTCATGTCTAGGTTGACTGGTACTATAGAATTCCAAAAGTTTATTTTACTGGTACCTTGGTGTACAGAAATAAAAAAAGAAAAGATGTTAGATTCTTATAGTGAAAAAACATAGAGGCTTAGAGTATAGTTAAATGTATTTATGTATCTAGAATTCCTCCATGGGCCAAACACATTGCATATCTAATCTGTTATTTAGGAGCAAATTAGATACATTAACCCTGTGAAGCCCCTAGACAATTATATAATTAACTGCAGTCTTTCTGTGTCATTCATCTGTCACAGAGTTGCTTTTAAGCTGAGTGAATATGAATCTTTGAGAGAGAGGGTATTGGATGCCTCACGTTAAGAAAAGCAATGATGCAAAATCTAGACTTATAAAGCAGATGAATTAAACCATAATTATTTTCTTCACAGAAGGACTCACTGCAATGTTTCCTTCAATAGTTTCATTTCAAGTGTAGTCTAAATATAAAGTAATATTTAACTGTTTGATTCTAATGAGGAGAAATTGTCTCATAGACCTAAGAGAATAACAAATCACATGTTGGGGATTGTTGCAAAATAGTGCATAATTCAACTTGTTTCAGCACCCAGAGGTGAAAATATTCAAAGCAGAGCATAGTTTTATCCTAACACCATTATTCTCACAGATGGAGTTACCTGTCTTCTTTTTTTTTTTTTTTTTCTATTTAAAATATTTATTAAATTATTCACATTCAGACTATAATACAGCTTGAAGAAAACAGGGTGAGTTTGGAATGTTTAATTATTAAGCATTTTATAAATGACTCTTGATATGCTATTAGTAGTTAGTGCTTTTTAATGGAATTTTTTAAAAACCAGTATCAGTGATAACTTCATGCATCTTGAACCTTTAGGCTAAAGCGTAATTCTTTTTTTTTTTTTTTTCTTTTTTTTTGGCTGCACCATGCGGCTTATAAAATCTTAGTTTCCCAACCAGGCATCAAACCTAGGCCCTTGGCAGTGAGAGCGGTGAGTCCTAACCCCTGGCCCACCAGGGAATTCTCTAAAGCCTAATTCTTTCTTAGAATAACTAGTGAGGTAGTTAGAGCCTTAATTATTAAACCCACTTGGTGAGCTGGAGAACTGAAATTAGAGAAGTTATCGTGTGTTCAAGATATTTATGAATACTAAGGGAAAATCCTCTCCTCTGTTATGGAACTGAGAGCTCTTTTCATTAAAATAATTGTTTGTAAATAGGGTTGCCAAATTTAGCAAGTAAAAATACAGAACACAAATTGAATTGTAATTTCAGATAAACAGTGGATAATTTTTTAAGTTTGAATATATTCTACGTTCTATTTACAAACCACAGTCCACAAAACGCTAGGTCTGCAGAGTCCATTTATGGAATTCCTTGGTGGGAGGAAGAGGGAAGGTAGGCAAGGCTCAGGGTTTCCTCATCCCTTTCCCTGTTCAGTCAGAAAAGTTATAAGCTTTTACATAAAATTTTCTTTGATGAAAGTTCTGAGTCAAAAAAAAGGAGTTTAAGAAAAAAATTTTTAATGCTAGAAGACTTCTTGACTTCACTGTGTGGCAAGAGTTTTGATATGAAAAAATAAGAGTTTCAACAGAAGTGGATGCATAAATTTGCTGAGAATCAAATGAAACCTACAATTTACAATTTTAAAGCAATTACCTCTGCTGATTTGAAAAGGAAAAAAAAAAATTGTAACCAGAAGGTATATCTTTTATATGTTTATGTTTAATTGTAACCAGGATAAAACATATTTTATAAAGCAACTATATTAGAATCAATCAGTAAATATGTGTATATATAGATACACATATGATATGCGATATTGTATGTCACGTGCATTTTAGGATATACATCTATAGATTTTGATATAGATCCTCTGTGTGTATGATATAGGATGTACCTAAATAAGAATAAAAATTATAAGATGTCATATTCTATGTATAGAAATATGGCTGTTTGAATAAAAGAAGATCTATTTTCCTTTATTTCTAGCCAAAATAGAGGATTCTAATAGAACCCTCAAAACAAAACAAGTTGCCTACAGTTTTAAAAAGAAATCTATTTGGGTTCACCTACTGCAAATTAGCAGCATAAACCATACATTGTCATCTATTTATTCCTAAGACTTTAAGAAATTTATTTTGAATTCTTAGGAAAACAACAGAAGTAGTGAAGATTTTATCTGAAATCAGAGCAAATTATTCTGGTAATTTGGGCAGACTGTAAATATTGCTTTCTCTTTGGGCTCATCCGATTGACCTATGCACCAATAGTAACACCCTTTAAAAATGGACTCATTTCAGTATATAAAATAATACAGTGATTCCTGTTTATGTTACTATAGCAACACTAATCTATCCATTTTCATAAAACTATTTCATGTTAGGACAGGAAGCAGAGATAAAAAGACAGTCATGACTTGACCAAGTTCATATCTAGCATTAGGGGCAAAAATGGGGTACTTTTGCTCTAATACTTATAGGTATTTATGAGGAAGAGAGATTCAAAAAAAAAAAGAGAAGGGAGGACAGGAGACTAAGAGTGGTACTGTGTATCATAAAGAAGCATCTGTTTCCAGATGTGATACTGTATCATATACAGTCTCTTTCCAGGACAGTGCCTGAGCAGCTGCATTCCTGAGGCTGAGAATCCAGGTCCCTGAAGTTCCCGTTCTAATTCTTGATCTCAGGAAAACAACATTCTTGCTTAGAGACTGAGGAGAAGAAAGAATGTGTAGCACATTTCCACAGATCACAGTAATGACTCTCTCAGCTGTTGAACCCCTTGGGCTCGCTGCCTCTGGAGATGGTGGGTGAAGCCCTCTCAGATCCTGACTCTGCAGTTTTGCTTTATGAGTGTCCAGACTTTGCATATTTCTTTTTCTGGACTGGGTCTGGAAACCCGCCAGAGTTGGACTGGGTCCAATGTCAGACTCACCTGTCTTTTTCTTTATGCTGAATTCATCAGGAAATCCTTCCCTGGCCTTTTATAGGACTAACCCAGCTCATAATTCTGTTTTGTGCTTGGCTGCACAGGCTTTCCAGCAGTGGAACGTTAGTTGGACATATGGGGCTTCTTTCTTCCCTGGGCTCTCTCCACAGATGGAAGCCCTTAGATCTCTACCAAGACAAATTGAGAGGAAAATACTGGTCTTTGGTGAAATGTCGAGGTAGACTAAGTTCTCTGCCTTCTAGGAATTTCTTCATCCAAAAAAAATTATTTTCCCTTTCATTATGCAAAGGGAACACCAACACACATACTACTGGTACTATGTAGTCTAAATGTAATCTAAAGTAAGTTCTAGTGGGGAAACTCACAGGCAGAGAAGCAGCAAAATTACCCAGTCCCCATCCACATGCTATTTAGCAGAAGAAAGTGCTTAGACACAGCTGGAGCACATCAGGGAGAGGGCTCTAAGAAAAAGACGGTGCCCCCCTGACTCTCTCTGTAATTATTAGGATGAGGGCAGGGACCATCCAGGAACATCCAGGAGTTGTGTAACAACAGGAGCATCCTGGTTGACAAAGTGGTCTTGTTAGAAAGAGGGAGCTTCCTGCTGTACAGGTGGCATTAGCCTTTCTTTCGTTGAGCTAATTCAGATCTACAAAGACAGCTTTTTGCTAAGCTACCAAAGGAATATCTCTATTTGTCTCTTTTCACCCTTCCTTTCAAAAAGACAGTTTCCTTTCTCATAATACAACAAATTGAGGTCAAAAAATTTTGAATCCTCATATTAAATGAATTCACACTAAATTATAAATGACCTATAAATTCCTGTAATAGTTCTAGAAATATTTTCAAGAAGATGCTTGCAAAGCCATAAGATTCCCTAAATGGTGAGGTCCATGCAGTGGACATGATAGTAGTGTAATAAAATTTTTGAAAATAGGGATATGACCTGATGTTGAAATCTCAGAAACTTCTTTAAACATAAATGGAGACCCAGAAGTGGATTCACCGGAGTGAGGGTTCCACTTGGTGATATCACAAAGATGACGGAATCGGAGACCCCAGCTTCCATCCTCCCACAGAGATCAACAGTTAGCTGTCTACAAACAAAAACAGCTCTGGGAGAGCTCTGGAGTCGACTTAAGAAACTTCATGAACGCAGCAGAATGAATAATTTGAGAATATCCACACAAAAAGGAAGGAAAAACAGCTCCATTTACGTGCATCTTCCCAGCCACACAAAAGACTCACTTCAGTTTCACCCAGAGACCAGCAAAACTGAGACATATAGAGATGGCTAAGAATAAGGAAGAATAGCAAGAATACCAATGTAAGCCATACAGTGGGAGCATCAGGATTGCCAGAGACATGCTCTGTAGAAGACTCCAGCACCTTTTCCCACTAAACAAACCAATGTCCAGCACAGCTGCCACAGATTTCTGCAGATTTCACTGGTTTTTATCCCACAGGTATTTGCACTTGCTGACACCAGCTCCAGAGTCTCTCCCCAGCCCCTGCTCCACTGGAACCTGGGACCCACACCAGCAGCAAGTCCAGGCTTCTGAGGCTACACAAATGCAAGACTCCAGCCTAGATCCCTACCACTGTGCACATGCTCAGGACTAACCCCTGCAGCTATGCCCTTGCATGCCGCCAAACTCCGTTGCCATGTATGCACCAAGGAAAGATCCTAAAGCCACGGTAGTGCATGCTGACTGCCAGAGCCACCACAGCCTGCAGTGTGTCTGCAGTTGGCCCTGGCCCTTACTGCTTGCTTTGGCCTCCACCACTGCACGTGTGTTTGCAACTGACCTCTGTCACTACACAGGCACCTGTAGCTGGCCCCTACAGCCAAGTGTGTGTACACCACTGGCTCCAACTACCACCACTGTCTACCCTGGTCCCTACCTGCTGGACCCAGAGGTGTCACCCAAGGGCCCCAACAGCCCTTGCAGCCTCTGTGGACCCCCTGCAATGCTCGCCAAGAACTACACAGTTGTTGATGCTATGGACTCCATCAGTCTGAGCCAGTGAGTCACCATTTCTCCCCTGGACCCAGAGATGCCACACACCCCTACACTTCGCACCCTGCACCACTAGGCCCAAGATCACAGCACACTCCAGTGTGCCCCCATCCTCAGATGGAGGTTTTCCTTTACCAAAGTCAGCTCATAAAGTCTGGAAAAGATGACTGCTTCTTCAAATGTGCAGACACCTACACCAGGCAATGGGGATCATGAAGAATCAGGGAAAGAAATATGACTCCACCAAATGAACACAGTAAACTTCCAGTAACTGACCACAAAGAAATGGAGATACAGGAATTGCCTGGCAAAGAATTCAAAATAATTGTTCTAAACTTGCTTAGAGAGCTATAAGAGAACACAGATAAATAATTTAACAAAATCAGGGAAAAAAAACAAAATGTGAAGTTCAACAAAAAATAGAAAACAAAAAAGAAGCAAACAAATATTGGAGGTGAAGAATATAATAATTGAAATGAAGAATTCAATAGAGAGTTTCAACAGCAGACTGAACCAAGCAGAAAAAAAGTATCAGTGAGCTCAAACACAGATCATTTGAAAACATCCAGGAGAGGAACAAAAAGAAAAAAAAATGAAAAGGAAGGAAGAAAACCTACTAGACTTATGAGACACCATTTAAAGAAACAATCTAGGACTTCCCTGGTGGCGCAGTGGTTAAGAATCCACCTGCCAGTGCAGGGGACACGGGTTCAAGCCCTGTTCCGGGAAGATCCCACATGCCATGGAGCAACTAAGCCCGTGCGCCACAACTGCTGAGCCTGCATGCCACAACTACTGAAGCCCGCGTGCCTAGAGCCTGTGCTCCACAACAAGAGAAGCCACTGCAATGAGAAGCCCGTGCACTGCAACGAAGAGTAGCCCCCGCTTGGTGCAACTAGAGAAAGCCTGCATGCAGCAATGAAGACCCAATACAGCCAAAATAAATTTGATTAATTAATTAATTTTAAAAACCTACACATCATTGGAGTCCTAGAAGGGGAAGAGAGAAAGGTGTAAAAAGCTTATTTAAAGAAATAATGGCTGAGACCTTCCCGAACCTTGGGAGAAAGTAGGACATCCAAGTTCACAAAGCTAATAAGCCACCCCAAAATTTCAATCCAAAACAATCCTCTCAAAAACAGATTGCAATGAAACTGACCAAAATCAAAGACAAAGACAGAATTTTTAAAGCAACAAGAGAAAAAAAAAATGTCTCATACAAGTGAACCCCAGTAAGCCTATCAGCTGAATTCTCAACAGAAACCTTGCAGGCCAGGAGAGAACAGAATGATATATTCAAAGTGCTAAAAGAGGAAATCTGCCAACCAAGAATACTTTACCCAACAAATTTGTTCTTCACAATTGAAGGCAAGATAAATACTTTGCCTAATAAAAGCTGAGGCTCTTCATTGCCTTAAAAGAAATGCTGAAAGGAGTTCTTCAAGCTGAAATGGAAGGAAACTAACTAGTAACATGAAAATATACAAAACACTGATAAAGTTAAGTAGATAGCCAGATTCAGAATACTCTAATATTGCAATATGGTGGCATGTTAACCACTTAATTCTAATATAGAGGTTAAAGGACAAAAGTGTTAAAATTAGCTATAGCTACAATAATTTGTTAATACACAATATAAAATATGTGTGTTGTGAAATCAAGAACATAAAATGTTGAGGGAGGGAGGGTAGAATTTTTGTATGCAATCAAAATTAAGTTATCAGCTTCAAATAGACTGTTATAGCTACAAGATGTTTTGAGTAAGCCTCATGGTAACCACAAAATAAAAACCTATAGTAAATACACACAAGATAAAGAGAAGGGAATCAAAGTATACCACTACAGAAAGTCATAAATTCACAAAAGAAGACAACAAGACAGGAAGAAAGAACAAAGGAACCACAAAGAAAAAAATTTAACAATCTAGCAATACTAAATCCTTACCAATAAGTGGATTAAATTCTCTAATCAGAAGGTGCAGAGTTGCTGAATGGGTTACAAAAAAAAAAAAAGGCCCAACTCTGTGCTGCCTACAAGGTACTCATTTCAGCTAAAGGGATTACAGAGGCTCAAAGTGCAGGGATGCAAAAAGATATTCCACACAAATGAAAACCAAAAGAGAGCAGGGGTAGCTATACTTAGATCAGACAAAATAGACTTCAAGTCAAAAACTATAGCAAGAGATAAAGAAGGTCATTATATAATGATAAAGGGGTTAATTCATTCAGATAATATAACAATTTAAATATGCACAAACTCAACATCAGAGTACCTAAGTATATTAAGCAAGTACAAACAGATCTGAAGGGGGTAATTGACAACAATACAATAATAGTAGGGAACTCCCATATCTCACTTTCAACAGTGGATAAATCATCCACACAGAAAATCAATAGGGAAACATTGAACTATACTTGAGATCAAATGGACCTAACAGACATTTACAAAACATTCCATCCAAAAGTACAATATACATTCTTCTCAAGTGCTCATGGACATTCTCCAGAATAGATGATATATTAGGTCACAAAACAAGTGTCAGCAAATTTTGAAAGATTGAAATCATATCAAGTAACTTTTCTGGCCACAGTGGTAAGAAACCAGAAATCAATAGCAAGAGGAAATTTGGGGAATTTACAAATATATGGAAATTAAACAACACACTCCTGAACAACCAATGAGTCAAAGATGAAATCAAAAGGGAAATGAAAAATATCTTGAAACAAACAAAAATGGAAACAATGTACTGAAACTTCTGGGATGCTACAAAAGCAGTGCCAAAAGAGAAGCTTATAGTGATAAATGCACACATTAAGAAAAAAGAAAGATCTCAAAGAAATCGCCTAACTTTACACCTCAAGGAACTTAGAAGAACAAGAACAAACTAAGCCCAATCTAATAGAAGGAAGGAAATAACAAAGATCAGAGAAGATATAATTGAAATAGAGAATAGAAAATTTCAATGAAACTAAGAGTTGATTTTTTGAAAAGATAACAAAATAGACAAAACTTTACTAGACCAGAAAAAAAAAGAGAGCGATGACTCAAATAAAATTATAAATGAAAGAGGAGGCATCACAAATGAACCAAAGAAATACAAAGGATCTCAAGAGACTACAGTGAACAATTATACACCAACAAATTGGACAACCTAGAAGAAATGGATGAATTCCTAGAAACATACAGCCTATCAAGTCTGAATCACATAGAGGTAGAAAATTTGAACAGGCCAATAACAAGGAGCTAGAATCAGTAATCCAAAACTTCCCAACAAAGAAAAGCCCAGGACCAGATGTCTTCATGGGTGAATTCTACCAAATATTTAAAGAAAAATTAATACCAATTTTTCTCATAATCTTCAAAAAATTGAAGAGAAGGGAACACTCCCAAACTAATTATATGAAGCCAGTGTTACCCTAAAACCAATGCTAACAAGGATAATACAAGAAAAGAAAACCACAGACCAATATCCCTGCTGAATATATTTGCAAAAATTCTCAACAAAAATATTAGCAAATCAAATTCAACAGCATATTAAAAGTCATACACCATGATCAAGTGGGACTTATCCCTGGAATGTGAGAATGGTTCAACATAACGCAAATCAATCAATGTGTTACACCAGTTAATAAAATGAAAAAAAAAATCATGATCATCTCAATAAAGGCAGAAGAAGTATTTGACAAAATTCAACATCCTTGCATGATAAAAGCTCAACGAATTGGGGATTGAAGGAATATACCTCAACATAATAAAAGCCGTATATGACAAACCCACAACTAATATCTCAAGGGTAAAAGGTTGAAAGCTTTCCCTCTAAGATCAGAGATAAGACAAGGTTGCTCACTCTCACCACTCCTATGCAACATATTACTAAAGTTCTAACCAGAGCAGATAGGCAAGAAAAAGACATCTAAATTGGAAAGGAAGAAGTAAAATTGTTTCTGTTTGCTAGCAACATGATCTTGTATATAGAAAATCCTTAAGACTCCACCAATAAAACTGTTCGAACTAATCAACAAATTCTGTAAACTTTTAGGACACAAAACCAATGTACAAAAATGAATTGCATTGCTGTACACTAACAGTTAAATGGCTGAAAAAGAAATAAAGAAAACAATCCCATTTACAATAGCATCAAAAACAGTAAAACACTTAGGAATAAACTTAACCAAGGAAATGAAAGAGCCATACACTAAAAACTGTGAGACACTGAGGAAAGAAATTGAAGAAGGCACAGGTAGATGGGAAGATATTCCATGTTCATGGATCAGAAGCATTAATATTGGGGTGGGATAGGGAGGGTGGGAGGGAGATGCAAGAGGGAAGAGATATGGGGACATATGTATATGTATAACTGATTCACTTTGTTATAAAGCAGAAACTAACACACCATTGTAAAGCAATTATACTCCGATAAAGATGCTTTAAAAAAAAAAAAAGAAGCATTAATATTCTTAAAATGTCCACCCTGCCCCCCAAAGCCATGTACAGATTTAATGCAATTCCTATCAAAATTTCCATTTTACTTTTCACAGAAATAGAAACATTAAAATTAATACTTGTATGGAACTACAAAAGACCCAGAATAGCAAAAGCAATCTTGAGAGAGAACTAAGCTGGAGGCATTGTGCTTCCTGATTAAAAACTATAATATATAAAGCTATAGTAATCAAAGCAGTATGGTACTAGCATAAAAAAGAGGCACATGGGTAATGAAAATATGGCATATATATTCATATAAACATATATATGACACATGTATTTAAAGGAAGTATATATCATAAAAATATGACATAAAAATAATATATAATGGAATACTATTCAGCCATAAAAAAGGGAATTCTGCCGTTTGCAACAACATGAATGGACCTTGAGGGCAGTATGCTAAGTGAAATAAGTCAAAGTCAAATGCTGTATAATCTCACTTATATGTGGAATCTAAAAACATCAAACTCAGACACAGGGGGTAGTATGGTGATTGTCAGGGACTGAGGAGCAGGGGATACAGGGAGATGTTGGCTAAGTGCTATAGACATTCAGTTAGAAGATGAATAAGTGCCAGGATCTAATGTTCAGCATGGTGACTGTAGTTATCAATACAGTACTGTGTACATAAATGTTGCTATGAGAGTAGAGCTTTAACGTTTTCACCATAACAACAAAATGGTAATTATGTGAGGTGAAAGATGTGTTAGCTAACCTTATTGTGGTAAACTTTACAATTGTATCTCAATAGAGCTGGAAAAAATGGAGACAGGACTTGATATCTCATACCTTTATAAATTATTTACTGAACTTGTCTGAAACTTACTGAAACAAAAACAGACACACAGATCAATGAACAGAATAGAGAGCCCAGAAATGAACCCACACTTGTATAGTCATTTAATCTATGACAAAGGAGGCAAGATTATACAATGGGGAAAAGACAGTCTCTTCAATAAATGGTATTGAGAAAACTGCACAGCTACATGCAAAAAAATCAAACTGGATTACTTCCTCACACCATATGTAAAAATAAACTCAACATGAGTTAAAGATTCAGTTTTAAGACCTGAAACCATAAAACTCCTAGAAGAGAACATAGGCAGTATGCTTTTTGACATTAGTCTTAGGAATATTTTTTGGATATATCGCCTCAGGCAAGGGAAACAAAAGCAAAAATGAACAAATGGGACTACATCAAACTAAAAGGCTTTTGCACAGCAAAGGAAACTACCAACAAAATGCAAAGGTCACCTACTAAGTGCGAGAAGTTATTTGCAAATGATATCTCTGATAAGGGTTAATATCCAAAATATACAAAGAACTCATACAACTCAGCATAATGAAAACAATCGAATTTTAAAATGGGCAGAGAACCTGAATAGACATTCTTCTAAAAAAGACATACAGATGGCCAACAGGTACATGAAAGAAATCCTCGACATCACTAATCATCAGGGAAATGCAAATCAAAACCACAGTGAGATACCACCTCACACCTGTCAGAATGGCTGTTATCAAAAAGACAAGAAATAACAAGTGTTGGCGAGGATGTGGAGAAAAGGGAACCCTTGTACACTCACTGTTGGTGGGAATGTAAATGGGTGCAGCCACTATGGGAAACAGTATGGAGGTTCCCCAAAAAATTAAAAATAGAACTGCTATATGTTTAGAAATTCCACTTCTAGGTATTTTTCCAAAGAAAACAAAAACACTAATTTGAAAAGATATATGCAACCCTATGTTCATTGCAGCATTATTCACAATAGCCAAGATATGGAAGCAACCTAAGTGCCCACTGGTAGATGAATGGATAGAGAGGATGTGGTGTATATATATACAGTGGAATATTAACCATAAAAAGGAATGAAATCTTGCCATTTGTGACAGTGTGGATGGACCTAGAAGTATTATGCTAAGTGAAATTAGTCAGACAGAAAAACACAAATACAATATATTCATTTACAGTGGAATCTAAAAAACAAAATAAATAAACATAGCAAAACAGAAACAGAGTCATAGATACAGAGAACAGCAGGTGGTTGCCAGAGGGGAGGGGTTGTGGGTTGAGTGAAATAGGTGAGGGAGATTAAAAGGTACACACTTCCAGTTATAAAATAAATGAGTCATGGGAATAAAATGTACACCATGGGGAATATAGTCAATAATATTGTAATATCTTTGTATGGTGATGGATGGTAACTAGACTTATTATGATGATCATTTTGTAATGTACAGAAATACTGAATTACTGGGTTGTGTAACAGGAGCTAACAGTGTTGTAAGTCAGTTATACTTCAAAAACAAACAAACAAAGAAACAAAAATCCCAAACAAACAAATGAACTCAGAAAGACCTCATGAAATAGGTCAGCTTTGTGGTTACAAGAGGCTGGATGTGGCAGGAGGGGGAATTGGATGAAGGTAGTCAAAAGGTACAAACTTCCAGTTACAAGATAAGTACTAGGGATGTGATATTCAACATGATTAATATAATTAACATGGCTATATGTTTTGGGTTTTTTTAAATAAATTTATTTATTTATTTATTTATTTTTGGCTGTGTTGGGTCTTCGTTTCTGTGCGAGGGCTTTCTCCAGTTGCGGTGAGTGGGGGCCACTCTTCATCGCGGTGCGCAGGCCTCTCACTGTCGCAGCCTCTCCCGTTGCGGAGCACAGGCTCCAGACGTGCAGGCTCAGTAGTTGTGGCTCACGGACCTAGTTGCTCCGCGGCATGTGGGATCTTCCCAGATCAGGGCTCGAACCCGTGTCCCATGCATTGGCAGGCAGACTCCCAACCACTGCGCCACCAGGGAAGCCCAGCTATATGTTTTTTATGAAAATTGCTAAGAGAGTAAATCCTAAGAGTTCTCATCACAAGGAAAAAATATTTTTTCTTTTTCTTTATTTTCTATTTATATGAGATGATGGATATTCACTAAACTTTTGTGGTTATCATTTCATGATGTATGTAAGTCAGATCATTATGCTATATAATGCCTTCAACTTGTACAGTGCTGAATGCCAATTATATCTCAGTAAAACTGCAAGGAAAAAAATACATGTTAAGTTCTATGTATAAATGAGTATTATCCCCCTAAAAGTCGTTCTCTTCTCTTCCCATTATTTGCCCCTCCCTATACACACACCATTTAGTCAATAACTAAAAGCAGGTAAAATCAAAAGAAGTCAGCATTCTTCAACTTCCAGAATTGTTCCAACCAATCATTGGTTTCATGAGTTCTCCCCCCACAACCCCCAAGAGGCTTAGAAACAGGACTTTCCAGTCATATTTATATACTCCACCTATCCCAGATATAAATATATCTATTATATATTTATCTTATAACTGCACATTACCGTTATTAGTAGTTCTGAAAGTTTTTTGTTCATTTTCTTGGAGTTTTTAGGAAGACATTTATATTTATATAATCTTCAAATAATGATAATTGTTTTTTCTAACATGTGTGCTTTATTTTATCTCATTATATATTTGCTTTGGCTAGAACTTTCAAAATAATATCCGTAATAGTGAGCATCCCCACTTCGTTTATTATATTAAAATAAATGTCCTTGGCATTTTTCAGTTAAGTATATTGTGAATCTTGGTGTCAGATAAATATTCTTTACTATATTGAATAAGTTCCTCCTACCTCTATTTCTCAGGGAAAAAAAAGATTAGGAAGACTTAAAATTTTGTCAAATGCTTTTTCAGCATCTAGCCTGATGATCAAAGTGGCTTTATTCCTGTGACCTAGTTTTATTGCATTATAGTTGTAAAAATTCTGCATTTACAATTTCTTCTTTTACTTGTGTTTGTTGTGTGTGTGTGTTGTGTGTGTGTGTGTATGTCGACTAATATCTAATGTCCTTCTAAATTTCCCTTGAAGATTTAAAAAATATATGCAGTCTCTGTTTACCAGAAAGCAATGTTCAATATATATCTGTTAAATTGAACTTGTGGTTTGTATTATATAGTGTCCATAACCTCATTAAATTTTCTGCAAAATATGTCAAAGGCTTAGATATTACAGTAGTTTTTGTAATTTATTCTTTACATCTAACTAATATTTTGTTATATATTTTGATGTGATGTTGTCCTGTACATAAAAATATATAATAGATTTTCATTATGGATGGTACTTATGAGTACTATAAAAATGGTGTTTGTTCTTAATCCTTCTGCTCTTAGTTCATTTCTGTCTCATTAATATTACCACCTCTGCTTTCTTACTGTTTCGTTTTCTTGTATTTCCTCTTATTTTTTATCTTTCTATATTATTTTGTTTTCAATATATTTCTTATAAATAACAGACCCAGTCTGAGAGCATGTGTTCTCATAGAGGAGTTTAGTTCATTTAACTTTGTTGTGATTTATTTGTTCTTACATCTATCACCTTATGTCTTGTTCTCTATGCTTTCTTTCCATTTTTTTTTCTTTTAAGCTTTTGCTTTATTCATTGGGTTTCTCTCCCAAGTAATTTTAATGCTCTCCTATTCGTGGTAATCTTTGAGTTAATTTAAATGTGTATGTGTATATGTATCTGTGGGGGTTGGGGGGAGACGTGGCTTTTTTTTTTTTTTTTTTTTTTTTTTTAGCTGCACTGGGTCTTATTTGCCACATGCAAGATCTTCGTTGCGGCATGCAGGATCTTTTAGTTGTGGCATGTGGGATCTAGTTCCCCCACCAGTTCTCTGATAGTTCCGGGCCCCCTGCATTGGGAGCATGGAGTCTTACCCACTGGACCACCAGGGAAGTCCCAGTATGTAGCTTTCTTATCTAGGACAGAATCATCTATTTCTTTTGATGTCTTCTATTGGAAGTCAAGAAATTTATCTTCCTTTCACTTTCTTCTCTCCACACAGTTTTTACATTTTTAATAATCTTATATTTCATTATTTTATAGCCATTCTCATATAATGGCTAAGAGTGGTGCATACTCTAGTAGACTGTCTGCATTTGAATCCTGGCTCTTTGACTCTGGACACCCAATACCTTAGTTTCCTCTTTTTTTTTTTTTTTTTAAGAATAGTCTCTATTTTTTAAAAAAATATTTATTTATTTTGGCTGTGCTGGGTCTTAGTTGTGGCAGGTGGGATTTTTAGTTGTGGCATGCAGACTTCTTAGTTGCAGCATGCATGCAGGATCTAGTTCCCTGACCAGGGTTCAAACCCAGGCCCCCTGCATTGGGAGCGTGGAGTCTTACCCACTGGACCTCCAGGGGAGTCCTAGTTTCCTCTTTTTTAGCAGGGGATGGGTATAATAGTACAATGTCACAGAGTGGTTGGGAGGATTAAATAATTCATATAAAGTGCCTGATACATAATAAACATTTAATAAGTGCCACATGCCATGATTATTTTATCAATAACCATTATTTAAGCTTAACTCTGTTCTACTGATTTTATTGCTCACTTAATTTACTGCTCATTTCTTAATTGATCTCATCTTCCCCGTCTTTATTTATTTATTTTGATTGATTTTTTTGTCATTGTTGGCTGAAGAATTTCCTCAACCAGGGGTTGGCAAACTTTCTCTTAAAGGGCAAGATAATTATTTTAGGCTTGCTGGCCAT
This sequence comes from Balaenoptera physalus, assembly GCF_965194825.1. NCBI lineage: Eukaryota > Metazoa > Chordata > Mammalia > Artiodactyla > Balaenopteridae > Balaenoptera > Balaenoptera physalus. The sequence continues at coordinate 84,504,725 of NC_138893.1, forward strand.
AAGGTCTCTGTCACAGCTACTCATTTCTGCCCTTGTACCTCAAAAGCAGCCATGGACAATACATAAACAAATGGCTAGCCAGCAGATCATAGTTTACCAGTCCTTGCTTAAGACTTTTGTTACTGTTTTTTGTGGAATTTTGTTAGGAAGAATCTGTGGATTATATAGTTTCAAAGTCCTTGCCTGTCTGAGACTGTCTTCTGTTGCTAATATAGGTAAATGATGAGTTGACTTGTATGTAATTCTTAAAATTGTTTTCCCGGGACTTCCCTGGTGCCACAACTAAAGATCCCATGTGCTGCAACTAAGATCCGGTGCAGCCAAATAAATAAATTTTATAAATAAATAAATAAAAGTTGTTTTCCCTCAAGATTCTATAGAACTTGCTCTGCAGTGTTCAAGTGTTGTTGAGAATTATGATACAACCCAATACTTTCTTCTTTACGATAACTTTGTTTTTCTTCCTGGATAGTTGGGGTCTCTTTTTCTTTATCCATGGCATTTGTCATTTCACCAGGGAAGGGTTTTTTTTTCCCTGTGTTAAAAGAGCAAGCCCAAGAAGAAAAACTAGATTGTTACATTTACACACCATGAACTTCAGCTATTTCAGATCACTTTATTGTCTTTCTTTTTTCCCCACTAAGGAAATTTTCTGGATATTGTATTCCAAAAGTTAGCAATAAAAATGTCATATCATTTTATCATTTCAAATTGCACATCATGGGAGAAACTAGATATTTTAAGTGGTAGAATGTTTACTATTTTATATAGTTTGGGCCCCCTGTATTTCAATTTAATGGGAGCATACAGCTGCACAGCCACCGAAAACATATTCAGGAAACAGTCTAAATAAATAACTTACCCATGTTTGAGCATATTCAATCACTAAATGGTTTTTAACTAAAATTTGTTAGTATAGTCAAAAAGTTATTACAGTGTTTTTTTAAAAATATTTATTTATTTATTTGGCTGTGCCGGGTCTTAGTTGCAGTACGTGGGATCTTCGTTGTGGCATGCGGGATCTTCTAGCTGCAGCATGCAGAATCTTTAGTTGTGGCATGCAAACTCTTGGTTGTGGCATGTGGGATCTAGTTCCCCGACCAGGGATCGAACCCCAGCCCCCTGCATTGGGAGCACAGAGTCTTAGCCACTGGACCACCAGGGAAGTCCCTACAGTGTTTTAAATTGTAATTCTAGCACAACCAACAGCAAAAACCTTGATTTTAACTTTATATCATAACACAGTGTCTTCTATAACCAATTATAGTAGATGTGGATTTTTTTTTATTTGCCATTTCAGATCTTGCATTTCAAGAATAATCATTTGCCTGATTTCAGAGCAAAATGCCATAGTTATTCTCATCATCACCATTGACTTCAGATGGCATGATTAATAGTGGATATTTTGGTCAATAGATAATTCTACAAGACAATGATGAGGGCAAGCCTGACTATGGGACTTCTGAGTTGATGCAGAAAGTGTAATTGTTAAATTTTTGAGCCACTGATATTGTTCATGCTATGCCTTGCTTCACATAAATACATCTTTATACAAAGTTAACTGTGTATAAAAATTAAATAAGATACATAGCTTTATAAAAGGAAATATTCCTTGACTTTGTCCTTATCTTTTATCATTCTGTAAGTCTTCTGTTTTTCAAATATCTGCAGTCCTTTTACTAGGTATAATGTTAGACTGGCTCTTATCATGAAACCTAATACTAGAAAATGCTGAAGAGACTAATAGATTATCAGAGAGTACCTGTAAAATAGTTACTAACAGAAGTCAAATCAGACTTAGAAGGCAATTAGGTCATTGAAAAGAAAATTGATCTGCTGTTGCTTAAGTATTAAGTATGTTTTTAAAAAATTCTTAGAACATTTTCATTTAATGTAGCACCCTTCTTTGGAAGCTAAATCATCCCAAGGAAATGCTATAGTACAACTACAATGCATCATACCATAGGAACTTTTTTTCTCCACTCTGTGTAAAAAGGGCAGAAAGATTCTTCCAGGCTGCACCTAGGCATCATACCTTGAAGAATTCAGAAGAATTGAGAGAGGGGCACTTTTTTGAAACCTCATCTTGCAGGTTTTTCTTCTCCTTTCCCCAAGCCTAATGTGAGAAAACAAGACACTAAGCCCTCATATAAGAAAAATGTTAATATATTAATCTACAAAGAAGAAGTCCTATTGTTACTAGAAAGGATAAGTCATTCCAGAATTAACTATGTTTAGAATACTGCATTTATGGGAGGCATTGGCCATCTAAAGTACCCCAGAGAGGGCTATTAGGATGTTGAAGTTCTGGAAACAAGTTCTGAGAAACCTTTAGTAGAGACATGACACTATGCTTTTATGTATTCAGAGGGCCAGCATATATGAGGAAGCAGTTATATTTTTTTATTTCTCTAGAAAATTAAATTAGGACAATTTGTAAGAGCTACAAAGAATTAGATTTGGGCTCTGCATGAGGAAAAAAGTTCAATTAATATGGCCAACAATGGTTACACCGCAGAAGTGGTGACCTCCCTCTCAGAAATAATCAGAGGCTGTGTGATCATCCTTATAAATTCAGTACGCAGGTTCATCATTGAAGAGAGGTGCGTCATATTATATGAAGTTTTTTTCTAACTCAGAGTTCTCTGATATTGCATATTAATTACCTCATTTGTCCTATGCATCATTTTAAAACAGGAATGGTAGAGGTGGGAATTTTGTGGTAGGAGAATCAAACCAACAGAAAATAAGAAACTGGGCTTCCCTGGTGGCGCAGTGGTTGAGAATCTGCCTGCCAATGCAGGGGACACGGGTTCGAGCCCTGGTCTGGGAAGATCCCACATGCCGCGGAGCAACTGGGCCCGTGAGCCACAACTACTGAGCCTGCGCGTCTGGAGCCTGTGCTCTGAAACAAGAGAGGCCGCGATAGTGAGAGGCCCGCGCACCGCGATGAAGAGTGGCACCCGCTTGCCGCAACTAGAGAAAGCCCTCACGCAGAAACGAAGACCCAACACAGCCAAAAATAAATAAATAAATAAATAAATTTATTAAAAAAAAAAGAAAATAAGAAACTTGTTGATGTTATAACCTGTCCATTTTTTTGTTGTTGTTCATTCCGTCAGTACTACCAAAAGAGAATTTAAGGCATAATGACTCATTATGTTGTGGAAAAGCCAGAATTAGAGTCCAAGTCTTTTGTATTGCTATTAAAGAAAAATAAGTGAAAGTCATGAAAATCTTGAGAAAGGTAGTGTTGTTGCTATCTGATTATTTGACTTACCACACATAGAAAAACGTTTTTTTTTCTTATTACTAAAACAATGTAGAAAAATCTACTGTGCTTTGAACAAGTCTAGAGTTGTTATTGCTGTTGTCATTATTGTCAATGATAGAATAATGTAAAAATGTTTTATTCTTAACTAGAACAGATCTAATGTATCTCCATTTACTTATAGCAAAGACTATCATGGAATTATGAGTAACAGATGTATAGTGATGAACTTTGTATAGAAATCCATTGTTTTGATCAGTTCCAATGTATAATTGTTTTAGAAATTGATGTGCAGGAAGTAGATTAAGCCATTAACACAAGGAGCGGGCAGAGCAGAGCTTCACTGTCACTCTACAAGCAGCCTGGAATTCAAAAGAATTCCTCTCTCTCTACCTTTCTATGGAAATAGGTTGTGAATTAATGTAAACTCAAGACACCTTTAGCTTTCCAGAGCAGCTAGATTTAAAAATTACTCCAAAGCCTACATTTAAAGGGAGACAGGAGAGTATGAGAAAATTGCCTAGCAGCATATTCCTGTGTAGCATGTTTCACTTAAAGCAAGCTGGTTTTTTACTTAAGTGCTTTGACGTGGTCAGCAGATGAAGATTGAATAGACTGAGAGAACTACACCTTGAAGGACCTTGCCTGATACACTGCTAAGGCCTAAATGAGAGTGTGCACGGCTGCTGCCCTGTCTTGCCATTATCAGTGACCAGGGCACAGGAGCTCAGCCTGAAAGTGTCAGCACATATTCTTTAATAAACACTCTGAGTCGCTCCACATAAAGCAGATACTCTGTTTGGGAGTAAGCCAGGATAAAAAGATATAGAAACCTCAAGCAGTACAGGATGTGCTTTGTTTGGTAAAGTGAATTTAACCTTAGTTGTAGGAGAATATATAAGTATGATTTGCCATAATAACTCATTCAGTCATTTAAATGACTGGGCATATGCCATCACAGAACTCACAGGACAGTAGGAATAACAGATCATGATAAAGCTAAAATTTTAAGAACTCTGTGTCCCCTCTGTAATCAATGGAGATAGGGAATGAGAATGCTGCTTTAATTCAGGAGTAGCAACACTTTGACTGCTTCTGGCCAGATCTTTCCCTATTTCTATTCATTTGGACCACATTTCTCTTGATGTTGTGATACCGCCTCCTCTGTCACTGCTTCCTCTCTCTTTCCTTTCACCTTAAATACTGGTTTCCAACTCATTCTACCCTTTCTTTACCCTTCTCCTCAACCTTCAGTTCTCCATGGACAACTTCATTTCAGGTCTTTGCGGCTAACATATTTATGCTAATGATTCCCAGCTTTAACCTCTCTCTTCTAAGCTTTAGACCAATATTTCCACCTATCTCCTGAACATTTTCATCTGAATATGCTATGGACTCCTTGAATTCAGTAGGTCCTATCTGAATTCATTTTTTTCTCAAACTTTTTCTATTTTTATCTCTTGATTAGTGATATGCAGGCTACCTGGTAGCCTAAGCCAGTCATGCTGTCCACCTTTTTTACTCTTAACTCATCACAGCTAATTAATCATTAAGTTATATACTTTCTGCCTCAAGTTATTTCAGATACCTTTCCTTCTCTCCATGACCACTGCCATCACCTCAGTTCACATTTGCAACATTTACAAGAGCTTTTATGATCTTCTCTGAGGCTGGTTCTTGTTTTCCAACTCATCCTTCACACTGTAGCCAGAGAAGTTCTTTCTGAATGCCTGTGTGATTGTGGCACTCCTCCACTTAAAACTTTCAGTGACCTCATATTGTCTGCAGTTGTTACAATTTCAAGTATCTATAAGGATTAGGCAAATAATGTATGTGAGTGCAGTGGGCCAAGTTTGAGACAATAGGGGAGAACAGGGAGGCACTCCTGTTTAAAGAAATTCATATTTAGAATTTTTAAAAATATGTGACAAGTCTATCAGAGAATCTGATGTTGTCTATGCCTATGAGTGCAACCAAGCTTAAACTACTGAGCTCTGCACATGCAATGTTTCTTTGATATCAGGTAAATCCTTTAGATGGACCACTTGAAACTCTGAGCTATTGCAGAGACTGACGTAACCAGTGAGTCATGTTTGGTTGTTTTGTTTCTAAGTCAAAACATACCAGAATAAAGACTATTGGTTTATTATTTTAAGTACCACTGTCTTCATATTGGAGGTTGTGGAACATAATGAAAAATTTATGGGCTTTGGAGTCAGTGTTGACCTAGGTTCACTTACCAGTTCCGCTGCCTATTAGCTGTGTGATTTTGAGCTAGTCATTTAGTGACTTTGATCCCCAATTTCCTACTCTGTTACAAAAATTAAGAAAGAAATAAAATTTTCAGGATTGAGAATACAAAATCAGATAACAGCTTAAAATTATCCAGCCCAATGCTTGGTACATAGTAACCCTTCAGTAAAAGATAGCATCCAGACAGGTAGGAATAATTTAAGAAGTGACAATAAATATACGAAAATCTAATCCCCCCCACTGCATCCTTCTCAGCAATCATACTGGTGGCCTAAGAAGAGCAAACCTATTGGAAGCCATTATCAAGTGAAACAGGCAATTGGAAACTGACAAACACATGATTCACCCAGGCAACTAAAAACCAGGAACTTACCCACCTAGTTGTCTGGCTAGCTGAAAATGGAATTTAAGCCTAGAAAGTGTTGATACTGACAAATTCATGAGCATGATGGGAATATGGACTCTCTACAACAGTGCATAATACACTAAGCCCTTTTTTACTCTTTTGTCTACATATAATCTTTAATTATTATTATTTTTTTTTACTAAAAGTGATATTAACTGAAAATTTAATTCAGTAGTATTAGGATATATAGGAAATTTTATTTTGGTTTATTCTCTATACTTATATAAATTTGAAGCACCAAAGGAAGGAGGTAAACGACTTAGTTTTCTTTTTTTTTTTTTTGGCCACACGACGTGGCCTGTGGCATCTTAGTTCCCCGACCAGGGATCGAACCCAGGCCCCTGCAGTGACAGTGCCAAGTCCTAACCACTGGACTGCCAGGGAAGTCCCTAGTTTTCTTTACTAGAACGTTTAGCATTGGTAAGGAAGGAGGGCTGTTCTATTTATATTTTATCCTAATGCACAAATATATTAATTTTATTTTGATTAACCTAGGAACATTAAAGAAGTCTTGAAACACTTTCATCATTCACTTAAGGGAAAAAATATATACTGTCTTCTCAAGCTTTGCACTTTTCATTTTGTTTTTTAAACATTTAAGTGTACTTTGCGTAGTAATTTGTGTACCCAGCTGACATGGTTAAAATAGGGGGCTGGGTAGCTGACAGTGTGCTTTTGTGCCTTACCACAGAGCTATAGTGACATTGAGTAGAGCGGTGTAGATAATAACCTGTTGGCAGAATGATATCCACTGAACTCCTGTTTGTACTTAACAGTGGAGAGACTAGAAAAAACAAAGCAGAAAGCTAGCTTGTTTTAAAAAGGCAAGACAAAGACTTAGAGTTTCAGCTTCTTACTTTGCAGCAGTATATCTCACCCCAAATAGACTTTCATGCCCAGATAAATAACACTATATTTAAGTAACAGAACAACGTTAATATTATTCAGTTAAGAGAGGATGGTTTCTAAGAAAGCAAAGCTGAAGTATTTAAGAGAGTGTTGAAACACAAAGATAGACAAGTGCTATCTTTACTGGCCATGGTAAAATTCTCTTTTGGTTTTAAGGACTATTGCTAAAAGGTTGATTAAGATACATATGGTGGCATTCTGTGACTTGATATTACATTTTAATGTTTAACTATCTTTTTTTCTTAAAGGAATGATTATTTTTGGTCGATACCTTCTAAATATTTTTCTTTTTTCTTCTTCCTTCCCTCCTGTCCTTCCTTCCTTCCTAACTTGCAGCTCCTCAGAGAAATTTTGAAATTGCCTTCAAGATGTTTGACTTGAATGGAGATGGAGAAGTAGACATGGAGGAGTTTGAACAGGCAAGTTTTCCTGGAAATTTCCTTTGAATACATTAATATTTAACACATTTTCATGTGCCTTGGAGTTACTGTGGCCTTGGTCAGTATATACTGATGCTATCCAATTTTTGAAGTACCTAATGTATCATTTTTCAGAATTATCTCACTTTTAATAGGTGAGGTTTTTTTGTTTGTTTTTACTCTAAATGTAAGGAATTATTTGAGCATATTATTAAGGTCAACGTTGCTCTGATTCCCCAACATGAATTAGACTCTAATGCTGAGAGGCTAAGTTATGGTTATTCAATCATATATTCAATCAACATTTATTAAATAGCTCCTTTGTGCCAGGCAGTTCCAGAATACAAGGATGAATGACATATGTTCTGAAAGGATTTCTGTAAGAGAAGGAAAAATGGTACGATGCCTTTTACTGTAGCAGGTTCCAGCCATAAAAGTATATAGTTTCTTCTGAATCCTAGGAAGAGACTACATTTCCATCAGACTTCTGTTCTTGGAGGGCCATGGTATCTCTCCAGGTATAATTATTATGATTGGTAGAAGTGGTTTCAAAACAGAAAAAAATATGTATGTGGGAGATAACATTTTTGTATTCACAATGAGTAAAGGGGCAAAAAGGAAGTGGGAGAAAGTATCAGGAATAGTGTATCTTTAAGTAAGAAATGCATAGAGACAAATATTTCAAAATACCTACAGATATTTATTCAAATTTGCAAGCTATGTCCATCTAAAACCTTCACTTTTCATAATTCTGCACGTCACTGGTGTTACCAGATGGCCTCAAATGATTATAAATAGAACTTATTTTGGTATTTTTAATTTTATTTTACACAGAACTATTTTATTTTTATTGAGATATAGTTAACATATAACATTGTTTTAGGTGTATGACATAATGATTTGACCTATGTATATACTTTGAAATGATTACCACAATAAATTTAGTTAATATTCATCACCACACATAGTTTTTTTTCTTGTGATGAGAACTTTTAAGATCTCCTCTCTTGGCAACTTTCAAATATACAATTTAGTTTTGTTAACTATAGTCTCCATGCTTATATCCCCAAGGTTTATTTATCTTATAAGTGGAAGTTTAGACCACCTTTACTCATTTTGCCCACCCTCCATCCCCTGCTTCTGGCAACCAACAATCTGTTCTCTGTGTCTGTGAGTTCAGCTTTTTTTTGGATTCCACATATAAGTGAGATCATATAGTATTTGCCTTTCTCTCTTTGACTTATTTCATCTAGCATAATGCCCTCAACGTTCATCTGTGTTATCACAAATGGCAGGATTTACTTCTTTTTTTATGTCTGAATAACATTCCAGTGTGTGTGTGTGTATCATATTTTCTTTATCCATTCATCTGCCAGTGGACACTTAGGTTGTTTCCATGTCCTGGCTATTGTAAATAATGCTGCAATGAATATGGTGGGGGGGCTGAAGATATCTCTTCAACATAGTGATTGGTTTCCTTTGGATAAATACTCAGAAGTGGAATTGCTGGATCATATGGTAGCTCTAGTCTTAATGTTTTGAGGAATCTTCATGCTGTCTTCCATACTGGCTACGCCAGTTTACATTCCCACTAGTGCCTGAGGATTCCCTTTTCTCCACGTCCTCACCAGCATTTTTGGCATTGCTGTTGAAATGCTGAATGACTTGGAGTAGTCACTCCACCATTCTGCTCACTTGACGGAGAAAGGAGTATTAATTTCATCTAATATGATCCCTTGATAACTGGCCTTGTTAAACTGATGGAACTTGTAATATTGATCACAAGAAATTTTGATGTAAAAACTCTTTAGAGGGCTTCCCTGGTGGCGCAGTGGTTGAGAATCTGCCTGCCAATGCAAGGGACACGGGTTCGAGCCCTGGTCTGGGAAGATCCCACATGCCGCGGAGCAACTAAGCCCGTGAGCCACAACTACTGAGCCTGCGCTCTAGAGCCTGTGCTCCGCAACAAGAGAGGCCGCGATAGTGAGAGACCCGCGCACTGCGATGAAGAGCGGCCCCCGCTTGCCGCAACTAGAGAAAGCCCTCGCACAGAAACGAAGACCCAACACAGCCAAAAATAAATTAAAAAAAAAAAAAAAAACTCTTTAGAGAAACAAAAATAATTATAAGGTGGTTCAGGAGTGAATAGCTCTCATTAGAAGTTTCTCTGCTTCATTGTTCTACGTTTTACATTTTTGGGCAATATAATAATTCTTTAAGTTGAAAGTGCACTAAGCTTTAAAACATTCAAACTTTGATTTCCAGCTAAATAGGTATTTTCTTGACGGTAAATTTGTCAGGCTTACAAAAAAAGTTAAACAGAACCAGTATGAGGACACACATATTTCATCATTGTGTATCTTCAAAGTCAATGTGGTGTGAAGCAAACTAATACCTAATATTACTTTTATTCATCTTTTTCAAAAATCACTTTGATCATGCATAAACATAAATTACTAAAAAACATTACTCGACTGTAAATAGTGTAAGTTTTCTCTGACCTTTCTTTTCTTTTTTTATAAATTTATTAATTTTATTTATTTATTTTTGGCTGCACTGGGTCTTCATTGCTGCACGTGGGCTTTCTCTAGTTGCAGTGAGCGGGGGCTACTCTTCATTTGTGGTGCACGGGCTTCTCATTGCGGTGGCTTCTCTTGTTGCAGAGCACAGGCTCTAGGCGCATGGGCTTCAGTAGTTGTGGCATGTGGGCTCAGTAGTTGTGGCTCGCGGGCTCTAGAGCGCAGGCTCAGTAGTTGTGGCGCACGGGCTTAGTTGCTCCACGGCAGGTGGGATCTTCCCGGACCAGGGCTTGAACCCATGTCCCCAGCATTGGCAGGCAGATTCTTAACCACTGTGCCACCAGGGAAGCCCCCAGATCCTTTTCTTTAACCCATTTCATAGCAGATCATAAAACAGAACTAACCTAGCAAAAGATATTTTTTTAAAAATCTCATAACTGTTTGGGCTACATTCACCTGAGGCTGTGACAGAAATGTTTTTTTAGTATGAAAGTATGAGTTGTGAGACAGAAGAAAGGGAATGAATTTTCCACATACACTCTTCAGCACCACACTTTTGAAGCTAACACACACATTTCCACCATAGGAAGGGTATAAGCTGCAATATTATAGCACAGACAAAATTTAAATCATGACAGGTCTTGACGTTGATGCTCAATACTGGTTCACTGCTATTGGAAAATTCTTCAGTTCTCACACCCAGGCAGAGAAAATGAATTGTGTATTGCCTTCAAATAGAAGCAGCACTGTACTGATTATCCTGTATTTCAATTTAATGTCTAAAAAACTTCAACTTAAATAATTTTAAAATCCATTGTATACCTATCTTTCAAGTCTCCATGTGCATGAAAAACAAATGGCAAGAAATCTTATTTACATGATAAAACATGAACCCAGAAAAAAATCATAATCAGAAGCATTTATGATATTAACTTAGAGGTATAAGGAGACTTAGAGACAATGATCTCTAATCGTGAACTTTTCCAGTGAGAAAACTAAGGCCCAAAGAAGTTAAATGAACTGCATAAATTGTGCTTTCACTGCAGAGCAACAGAATTAGACCCAGTGTGTCCTGATTCCCCATCTTGTGTCTTTCCATTATACTACTTTTACCTTTTAGAGCCAGAGACTTTTAAATTGTGTTAAATAAGTCTTTTTATGGTCATAGTTAATAAATAAAACAAATAAAAGACACTTAACCATGGAAATCCACTGTTACAAATCTTAAGTTTTTAAGTATTATGCTTTTCTAATTTGGCAATTTAAAAATCATTATCCACAAAGCTAAATATATTATTTATTTATATAATATACCTTTATTATCTATCCTTACATATCACAATTTTAATTATTCTGAATAGTTGTTATTTTAGCTTGTTAAGAGGTAGAAAAGATAGCAGGAACTTGTGAAAAAAATGCTTTATCAGTCATAGACTTGCCTCAAAAAGCTCATTTTATATAGTTAGGCCATGGTTGCTAGTCCCCCAAATTATTCTTTCCCAAAAGCTCATTTTTTTTTTGTATTTTTTATTTTTTTAAACATCTTTATTGGAGTATAATTGCTTTACAGTGGTGTGTTAGTTTCTGCTTTATAACAAAGTGAATCAGCTACACATATACATATATCACCATATCTCCTCCCTCTTGAGTCTCCCTCCCATCCTCCCTATCCCACCCCTCTAGGTGGTCACAAAGCACCGAGCTGATCTCCCTGTGCTATGCAGCTGCTTCCCACTAGCTATCTGTTTTACATTTGGTAGTGTATATATGTCCATGCCACTCTCTCACTTCGTCCCAGCTTACCCTTCCCCCTCCCTGTGTCCTCAAATCCATTCTCTATGTCTGCGTCTTTATTCCTGTCCTGCCCCTAGGTTCTTCAGAACCATTTTTTTTTTTTAGATTCCATATATATGTGTTAGCATACGGTATTTGTTTTTCTCTTTCTGACTTACTTCACTCTGTATGACAGTCTCTGGGTCCATCCACCTCACTACAAATACCTCAATTTCGTTTCTTTTTATGGCTGAGTAATATTCCATTGTATATATGTGCCACATCTTCTTTATCCATTCATCTGTCGATGGACACTTAGGTTGCTTCCATGTCTGGGCTATTGTAAGTAGAGCTGCAATGAACATTGTGGTACATGACTCTTTTCTATTTTTAGTTTTTTAAGGAACCTCCGTACTGTTCTCCATAGTGGCTGTATCAATTTACATTCCCACCAACAGTGCAAGAGGGTTCCCTTTTCTCCACACCCTCTCCAGCGTTTATTGTTTGTAGATTTTTTGATGATGGCCATTCTGACTGGTGTGAGGTGATACCTCATTGTAGTTTTGATTTGCATTTCTCTAATGATTAGTGATGTTGAGCATCCTTTCATGTGTTTGTTGGCAATCTGTATATCTTCTTTGGAGAAATGTCTGTTTAGGTCTTCTGCCCATTTTTGGATTGCGTTGTTTGTTTTCAAAAGCTCATTTAAAACTTCTCAAAGATTAAACTAATTCCCCATCTTCTCTTGGAGAATTACTTCATACCAACTTTATGTTTCACATTATCATTCTAATAAATGTGTTATCTCAATATCTGTGTGATATCAAGTATTTGCCTATAGCTATACTGCCTCTCATCACAACTGGAGAGTCAGTAGTGACAAGTGTGAAATTTTAAAAAGTCTCCTGAGATATGGAAGGTATTACTGTGAGGTTGATGATTATTTTAATGTTGTATGTGAGGTTTTGAGCCTAAAACAAATGCATACTTTTTTCTAAAGAGAGATTTTAAAAGGCATCCCAATTATAAAGGTGTCAAGCATGTGTGTTAGAATACCAGTTCAATTATTTGCTAGCTACTTGACCTCAAGCAAGTTATTTAATAGTGTACCTCAAATTCCTCATCTGTAAAATGAGAATAATCATGGGGCTTATCTCATAGGACTGTTGTGAGCATTAAAAGAGAGCATTGTATGCTTGGTGTCAGTCTATTTATCTCTTGTAAAAATAAAATACAGTGTGTGTGTGTGAAAAAAAAAAAAAAAAAAAAAAAAAAAAAAACCACACACAAGATTACCCCCACCATAAAAAAAAAAAAAAAAAAAAAAAAAAAAGTCTTTCCAGACCAACCTTAGCCAACTGATATTTCTGTATACTTGGAATCTAATTTTCACCAAATTTCAGACATCAAAGGAACATTAATGATGAGGAAACAGAAGTTCAAATAAATTAAGTGACTTGGCAAAAAAAAAAAAAAAAAAAAAAAAGAGAGCATTGTAGCACAGTGTAGGCAAACAGTAAGCAGTCGATAGTCAGTTACTATTCTTACTTTTCCATATTTTCCACCTTGTAATGTTTTTCTGGACGGGGGTTTGCTTCTCCATTAGGTTCAGAGCATCATTCGCTCCCAAACCAGCATGGGAATGCGTCACAGAGATCGTTCTACAACTGGTAACACCCTCAAGTCTGGCTTGTGTTCAGCCCTCACAACCTACTTTTTTGGAGCTGATCTCAAGGGGAAGCTGACAATCAAAAACTTCCTTGAATTTCAGCGTAAACTTCAGCACGATGTTCTGAAGCTGGAAGTAGGTATTCCTTGGACTTCAGGGCACTGTCCATCATGTATGCACGTAGAGCTGCTGGGTTGGGAGGGGCCTGCACTATAAGTATTCTTTCAATCTACCTCCAACCATGAGAACTGATTGGTTTGAGCCTTATCAGTGATCTACAGCCTGACAGCAGTAGGAAATAATATGTCTTACAATAAGTTTGTTCTGGGACTGAAAGCCAAAAAAGTCTAAATTGAAAATCTTAGTTGTCTTTGGATACTCAGCTTGAGGAAAAAGAAGTTCAGGGGTCAGAGCAGTTCTCAACCTGAGCATGTATGTTTATTGTGTAGAAGGCACCAAAGGGGTAAGGAGAGGGGGATAATAAGGAGCTCTTTCTGTGAAAGTTTACAAAGGTAGTAACAGCTGGAAACACAAAATGTCAGAAATAAAAATATATGTGCTCAGAGTTACAAAGGTGTCATACTGGGTTTGGGGATTTACTTTTCCACTTAAAGTTTAGACCATCATGGTGTTCAGTTCCTGGACACAACTCTGTAAGAGCATTACCTTTTTCTATGCGTGTACTTGTTGAATTAAGTATGTTTGGGGTTAATTGGCTACTGAGTCTGTTCAGTTCAAAACGTTCGTTAAATGCCTTCTATATGCACTTTAGTCTGGAGACAAAAAAATGAAATCTCTGATTTCTTCTGATTATTAAGAATTCCCTTATGCTGGTGTTCCTCAGCCTCTGTTTTTGGTTAACATATGCCCTACCTTAATGTTACTTGAAATTTCAAAACATTAAATACTATGACTAAAAACACATAAAAGTATTGGAGAAAAGCACTGCTTTGTTTTTAAACTCTGAATATTACTTCTCTATCGGCTCTCCTGTTTTTCCCTGGAGATTCTAATATACTACTCCCACCTCTTCCACCCACTTCCCTCAGTTGAGACAGTTTGAAAAATCACAACTGAATTCCCATTACTGATAAGAACACTGTTTAATATTCATTCTCTAGGAGAAAAGCAGAAGAATAGATCATACTAAAAATCAGATCTAACTTTGGAATGTGCTTTTGTACTGTTTTTTTTGGAAATGGTATAATTAATATTCAAGGAACTTACCTCAAAATAATGGTTTTCCACAATTCAGGAGGCTCTTGTAGCCCTTATAATACATGGTAAGTACTATATATTTATTGTCTATATAGTGCAGGGGACACAAAACTTTACCTCTACCCTCCTAGGGTCTCCACCTGGGCCTGCGTCTTAAATTGACATAAGACAGATTAACAAGAGAAAAGTATACAGATTTTTACACATACATGAGAATCCCCATAGGAAAATGAAGACCCAATGGAGTGGCTAGGCCTAATTGTTTATATACTAAGTTGAACAAAGAGAGGCAACTTAGCTTTGTGAAGTTTGCATTCTTATCACCAGAAAAGGGGAGTCAAAGTTGAGAGTAATTTGTACAAACAGATCTTGTTAAAATAATTCTTATCTTCCTTTAGTCCCCCATATATTTTAGTTACTTGTCCACAGTTGCCTGTCTTTGTTTCTTTCCTGGTAGTATAAGGAGGACATCTTTCACGTGGGAGTTTCACTTCCGGCTTTGAGGAGTCCAACAGTTTTTGTGTAAGAGTTGGTATGTACCAGGATTCTAGACCTATGCCTTAGTATGCATACCTGTAATGGTCTTCTTTGGAAGCATTATAACATAATCTAGGAGTGTAAATTATTTAACTTATTAATTATGTAATTACAATTTAACATATAGTATACATCCATCAAATGTAGTTAGAGAATAAAGCACAAGCTAGAATGGTACTTTTAACAAACTTTAAACAACAATACAAGGTTATCAGAGCATGGAGCAGATGCCTGCTTCACCACAATCTAGCCTGACACTCATTCCTGAATGGAGTCTCCAGAGACAGAGCATGGGACTTTTGTCTTTTATCCTGAGATGCTATAGAGCTTAAAGCCCACTAACATATTGTGTAGATTGCCAACGAATGTTACAGAGCAGATAAATGTAGAATGTTATAAAGCAGATAAATGTAGAATGTTATGAAGCAGATTAGGGATTTCATACATGTATACCTGCACATAACCTACACCCAAATGCAGAAGAAAAGAGATCTAAAAGAATATATCTAAGATATTTATCTAAGATATTTATTTTATTTATCTAAGAAGAATATATCTAAGAATATATCTAAGAATATATCTGAGATAATCTAGAAAGCCCTCTTGTATTTGACATTGACTTGGATCATCTGTAGGCTTTGGGTCAAGACATACCAAGACTGTTCTGTTTGACAGTCAGCAACTCCTCCTGTAAGGGAACCAATAGACTCTTTTGTGAAAGAACCCAGCCTAAAACGTAATAAATATTCTATTTGTTACATAAATGTTTAGTAATCCTGAGTCCCTTCTTTCCATATAATACACAAGTTCAATGAATAAGTGCCTCCTTATCAAAAAGCCCCATATTCAAAGTTTCATCAATCAGTACTGTGTCTTCCCAACTAGATGTGTAATTCTTTGAGGAGGTGTGAATAGCAGAAAGAGCAAAGGCTTTGGTGTACTCATAACGAGACCTTGGTTAAAATTTTCTTTCTACCACTTACTGGCTATCTGACATTCGATGAGTTATTTATTCTCTCAAAGCCTATATCCTCATTTATACAACACGGTGATGATTAAGTGAGATGATGTTTCTTATAGGCTGAATTGTGTCTTCCCCCAGAATTGCTATGTTGAATCCCAACCCCCAGTCTGGAGATAGGGCCTTTAAAGATGTGATTAAGTTAAAATGAGCCTATTAGGGTGAGCCCTAATCCAGTCTTCCTGGTAGCCTTATAAGGAGAGGAAATTTGGACACACAAAGAGACACAGACACCAGGGGTGTACGTACACAGAGGGACAACCATGTGAAGAGACAGCAAGAGGGCAGCCAACTGCAAGCCAAGGAGAGAGGCCTCAGAGGAAACCAACACTGCCTACACCTTGTTCTTGGACTTCCAGCCTCCAGGACTGTGAAAAAATAAATCTCTGCTATTTGTCACCCAGTTGGTAGTGTTTTATTATGGCAGCCCTAGTGAACTAACACAGTGGTGCATGCCTAAAACACTTGGCATGTACTATGCCTTTAACAGATACTTTCACCTTCTTTTGTATACCCTCTGCCCTTTAGTATGACAGTTGGCGTGTAGTAGACACGTAAACAGGTCATCTCAGATGAATGACTGAAAGTCCTTACTTTCATTTTGAAATATTTTTCTGATAAAACATCTAGAAAATGGAAGAAGTTTTTGTTTTTGTGAAACACTTTTAATTTTACTTTTCAAAGTTTGGGTAATTTATCCCCTCACTGAATACGAAATATAATATCATCACAGCCAAGAGGAAAATAAGAATGATTAACAGTATCTTAACTTTCATATGGGTTTTATAGTTCCATCATTCTTTCTATTTATCTCTTACCAGTTTTATTTCACTGCTTACTTATCTACTTTAAAATTTTAGATCGAGAAGACTTATAGCTCCATTTGGTTATTTCTATCTTTTTCTCACCACAGTAGCTTTGAGAGTGAAGAGAACACTATTTATCTGTCAATTTTAATTTCCACAGTGTTTAGGGAAGGGGAAAAAGTCCATGAACATTTATCAAATGCCTACTATGAGCCAGGCATTGTACAGATATTACATGCCTTCTTTATTTTAGTTCTCGCCCAACCCTATTGGAGTTTGGCAGTATTATACCGGTGTTACAGAGGTAGAAACTGAAATTCGAAAAGATAAAAGTTGCAGAGCTATTAAATGGTACAACCAGGGTTCCAACTCACTCTTTCAGACTGAACTCTTCTATTCATCATCTGATTGTTATTACTTTTAGTCTGAGATGAGGTTTCTGTGCCTGACTTATTTAGAGCTCTAAAGAAAAACAAAACGTTCTGAAATTTAGAAACAAAAAAGAAATTGTCTTGAATATTTATAGTCTCCCTTCTTCAGCACCATGTTTTTCCAGTTCCTTTGCCCTTCAAGTTGAATGTTATGACAGAAGAAATACACTGTTCTTTTGTGTTGATAAGATACTACATAAACTAGCCGTTTAGTTTCTTTTCATAACAATCATTAACTTGTTAGATTTTTTTAGAGTGTTCTAATGCTCTTATCTCTGGTCATATTTGTTTTATTCTACCCTTATGTCTTTATTTGGGTACTCAAAAAGCATGGGTTTGAAAGAATGACTTAAGAATGCACAGTTTTATAAGAAAAGATAAGTCAATAATGGTGAAATACCTTTGTGTTTAAGGCTGTTGGGAAAAGGAGTTATAATGACTTGGAATAAAATTATGAACTATTTATTTAATTAAATACTTAAAATTTCATATGCATATAAGAGCCACATATACATGTATTTTAATAAATCATAATGGCTTAATGTCAAAAAAAGAATGCACAGTTTTTTTAAAAATCCCTTTTGAAGTTATTAAAAATTCCATCTAAGTCTCCCAAGAACTATTTAGCTGAGTTCCTTGGAGACAGGTGCCAAGTCTAATTTCAGTTAATATATTCATTGATTTCTTGAGGACTACAGCAAGTAAGATGTCAGTCAAAAATGAAAGGTAATACAGAGCTCTTTGAAAGATTATGATTAATTTTAATTTGGGGGGAGGAGAAAAAGGAGCTGTCATTATGTCAAAGAAAAGCAAAAACTAATTTATACAAGAAGGAAGAAACCAACTCCAGAATACACAACAAGGAAACTGAAAGAGTATCATCTAATGGAATTCCAATCTGTAGCATGATCCTTTTTATTAGTTTTGGGGGTTCGCATGCTTATTGCATAACCAACAAGATTATCACATTTTAAGATAGAATGAGTATCAACAATCTGAAGGTAAATTAGATATACTTCAAAGGGTAACAGTAACTGTCTTACATTCCCAGTCTTCAAGAAAAAAAATATTGAAGTTAACTAGATTTGTTCAGTCAGAAAGAAAGATAACAGGGAAACATAAAGAACTATGCTAATTATTCCCATCTACCAATAAGAGTAGAGCAAAAAAATGAGGGTTAATTTAATTTAAATATTAAGGAACTCAATATTAAGGAATTCCAGAATTACCTACCCTTTAGATCATCAGGCTGACATCTTTGTACTCATCTCTTTAAAGTACTAAAGTAGAGTTAAATCTTTCTTGTCCCGATACAGAGGGCCATATTGAAAGACAAACTTCAGCTCTTTTCTTGGCTGAAAGATTGTGGGAAAGGAGACCAGAATGCTTTCAACCAAACACTTTCTGGAACTAGAACACTCTTGGCAGAGCAGATTTCTTTTTATCTTAATATCCTGGTTTGGGTTTTTTTTTCCCTGGGAAACTGACTCTTATTATGGAAACTTAAAGATGAGAGTTGACTTTGATTTAATTAAATCTAAGAAACAGAATGTGATATGTTCATTGGGTTTCTTTTAGTTTTATTCTTCCACTTTTGCCTCTACAAAGCAGAATGTGGATAGTAATAAATCTATAGTTCCTTATTCCATCCTTAGATGTTTTCAGCTTGAATTTTCCAAAAGTCATTAAAAGGGTTATTAAAGAGTACTTGTCTCTTTTAGGGATTTATAACTTTAAGGAGCCAAGTACATGTTTAAAGGTTTAAAAAAAAAAACCTTTATTATTATCTTAATAACCTTGTTTTAAACCTAGTCTTTCTTTGCCTGGGACACCAAGGGACTTTTTAGGAAATAATCATCACTTTAAAAAATAGAAATATAGAGACTTCCCTGGTGGTCCAGTGGATAAGACTCCATGCTCCCAATGCAGGGGGCCCAGGTTCAATCCCTGGTCGGGGAACTAGATCCCACATATGTGCCACAACTAAGAGTTTGCATGCCACAACTAAGGAATCTGCATGCCACAACTAAGAATTCCACATGCCACAACTAAAGATCCCGCATGCTGCAATGAAGCTCCCACATGCCTCAACTAAGACCCGGCACAGCCTAAATAAATTAATTAATTAAATATTTTTTTAAAAATAGAAATATATAAAAATAATAGAATAAAAATTTAATTGCCCTCAATAATTCCTTATAAATCAGTCACCCATGACTTGATGTCAACACTTTTTAAAGCTCATTCTGTCTTCTCTCTGTACCACATTGTCAGGTAGGTTCAAAGTCTTGCCCTGATGAAACCAAGTTAGGTCTCAGGGTGAGTTACATATATCTTCTCATTAAAAGAAGATATGTAACACCCAAAACCAAACTCATTTAACTTCTTGCAGTTCCCTTTATACCCTGTAGCTCAAGTTTGCTCTCATTTGTGACTTATAGGTAGAATCAGACTGGAAATACTATACATGGTAGAATGTCCATGGTGATATAAAGCTCCTTTGATGTTGTAAATGTAACCTTGACAATTATTCTGTAAAAACTATACAAAACAGTGCTTTTTTGTTTCATATTTTTTGGAGAATGAAGGGAAAAGTTGAGTGATACTTTGTTGTTTAAAATACATGATCTAGGCATGATTTTTAAAAGGCATTAATTAGTACTTCTGAATCTGACCTTTCAGATTGATCATTAAAGTGCAGAAAACTGTTAGAGATTAATACTTTTTTTTGATTTGCAGATGGTGTTGCAATTCCAAAGTCAATATGTTAGTCATACCTTTTATCATACTTGGCAATCACCAGGATTTTCCTGTCGTCAAATATCTCTAATTTACATTCTAAGTTAATTTTAAACTGGCCACAAGAAAAAAGGGGCTCATAAATAAATCATGAAAATCGGATCTTTCTCTGAGGGAAATTTTTCCTCAGTCTATCATTCAAATAGTCTTATCAACCATTTTTTAGTAGAACACAAATGCTTCTCAATTTATGAATGAGCTGTGTACCAGCATATCAAAAGTTCATAGGTCAACTCTTTGGAATTCAGAATACAGTGATAATTTTTTTAGTCTTACAGCAGAATATTTAATTTACAATATAGTTGAATGCGATACAGTAAAATGAAAAGTAGTATGAAAGAAGATGATTGTGAATGTATAATCTGTGTTTAATCTGTGCCTACTCTTCTAGCCACAACAGTCTGTGGGTGTAGACCTCTAGCAGTACCAAGCATTTTAACAATAATTTGAGTACATATTACCTAACAAAAATACTAGCCAACATCTCTTGAGAGTTCACCATAAGCCAAGCACTATTCTAAGTGCTTTATGTACATTATTTCCTGTAATCTTCACAACACTATGAGGTTGGTATTATAATTATCCACATTTAACAAACAAGAAAACTAAGGCACAAAGAAGATAAGTAACTTGCCCAGGGTCTAATAAAGGAGGAGCTGAGATTTGATTCTAGGCAGTCTGCGTCTAGAGTCTGCTCTTTTTTTTTTTTAATTGAAGTGTAGTTAATTTACAATGCTGTTAGTTTCAAGTGTACAGAAAAGTGATTCAGTTATACATATATACATACAAATATATATTATTTTTTAGACTCTTTTCCAATATATGTTATTATAGGATATTGAGTAAAGTTCTCTGTGCTATACAGTAGGTCCTTGTTGTTACCTATTTTATATATAGTAGTGTGTATATGTTAATCCCAAACTCCTAATTTATCTCTCCCCCTCCGCCCCTTTGGTAGCCATAAATTTGTTTTCTATGTCTGTGAGTCTGTTTCTGTTTTATAAATAAGTTCATTTGTATCATTTTTTTTAGATTCTACATATAAGCGGTATCATATGATATTTGTCTTTCTCTGTCTGGCTTACTTCACTTAATATGATAATCTCTAGGTCCATCCATGTTGCTGCAAATGGCATTATTATTTCATTCTTTTTTATGGCTGAGTAATATTCCATTGTATATATGTACCACATCTTCTTCATCCATTCCTCTGTCAGTGGACATTTAGGTTGCTTCCATGTCTTGGCTTATTGTAAATAGTGCTGCTGTGAACATAGGGGTGCATAAATCTTTTTGAATTAGAGTTTTCTCCAGCTATATGCCCAGGAGTGGGATTACAGGATCATATGGTAGCTCGATGTTTAATTTTTTAAGGAACCTCCATACTATTTTCCATAGAGGCTGCACCAATTTTACATTCCCACCAGCAGTGTAGGAGGGTACCTTTTTCTCCACACCCTCTCCAGCATTTATTATTTGTAGACTTTTTAACGATGACCATTCTGACTGGTGTAAGGTGATTCCTCATTGTGGTTTTGATTTGCATTTCTCTAATAATTAGTGAGACTAAGCATCTTTTCATGTGCCTGTTGGTCATCTGTATGTTTTCTTTGGAGAAATGTCTCTTTAGGCCTTCTGCCCATTTTTAGAGTCTGCACTTAACCACTAACTTATACTAGCTTTCCAGGAGCTGTGCTGAATGCTCAAGATTCAGGGATGAACAAAATATTGTCCCTACTCCCAAGAAGCTTATAAAAGTGAGCTGAATAAACCAAAAATTCTTGCACAGTGTTATAAGTACAGTACTAGAGAGATTTATACAGTGCAATTAGGGTATAAAAGGGGACATGTAAATCAGTCTGTGAAGTAAGAGGGCAAGGGACTGCTCAGGAAGTTTTCCCAGAGATGGCAATACTTGAGTCAGCTTTAAGTCTGAAATTTCTTCTATCTAAATTCTAAAGAAAGAATTTTTGTTCGCTCTTAGTTCTGGTTGTAGAACAGATGAGAAGAGGCAAGGGAGCGCTGAGTAACACTGGGACTACAGCCAGGAGAGGGTGACAGAGAAAATGACCTTTCTTATCAAGTTTGTCCCAAACCAGACTTAAATTAATGTGTCTCTTAGGTGTTCTCAGGTTGGTAAAGGGTCCCTGTGCCTTCAAGTCTGGGTCTACAGAGATCCTTAAGAAACATGAAAAGCAGGGGGCTAGATAAGAGAAGAGAGAACTTTCTCCAGATTTCTGGAGCTAGCTGGACCTGTAGAAAGATCAAATTTGGCCTCTAACTCAGACTTAGAATGAAGAAGTTGGGATTAAATGATGTCTGAGGGATCTGAGCAGGTCTTTCCATTTTTGTTCCTCTTCTAGCCATGTTTCTGAAGATGCCTTTCAAAATTACGGTCTTCAGAATTTATGGATATTTTAAAAGAAAGAATTTGGGCTTTAAAGAATAACAACTGTACTAATGAGTGGAAAGAAGCTTGTTTGTCCTTTTATTTTTTCCCCTTCTTTTAACTAATTTGGCCTTTTTTCTTTCTTAGAGGGAAAAGAGATTTTTTTAAAAATAGCTTTATCCTCTAGCCTGCCATAACCTTAGAGGAGAATGGGGAGTCTGGACAATGTCTTAGGAACCGGAGCCAGCTTCACAGTAATTTGTGAATAATACATTACAGCCTGTTGAATTCAGACTCTGAGCAAAAATGCCACTTTAGAGGGTCATAGGTATTACATCAGGTTATTATCCTCTGAATTCAGTTAACAGCACAAAAAAAATTTTTTGTCAATGCCTTTTCTCCTTCCCCACCCACATTCTCCTTATTTATTTTGTGTCAATCTACCACAACATTAGCATGAATGAAATATAAACTACTTCAATCATTTTTAGCATTAAAAAAAAAGCACCTCAAATAAAGTAATGCCAAAAAAATCTTTTTGGGGATGCCCCTTTTCTTTACCAGTCTTTCCTTGAGATGTGGTAGCCTATCTACCTAGCAGAAAAAATAAAAACCAAAAATGTAAAACTTAGTCTTTTTTTTAACCAATAACAAATTTAAATTATTGAGTGTTTAGGTATACACCAGGCATTGTGTTAGATACTGGATATACGAAAGCAAGTAGACCCTGCTTCCTGAATTTAAGGAATTATCAATATAATCAGTCTGGGAAATTAGACAGTTATTACAGTACAGGAAGAAAAGTACAATGATGGAGGTATGCACAGAAGAGGTGCACAATAAATATTTGTGGAAAGAATAATAGTATACAGCTATGTCATTTGGATTTTTAGAAAGTCGATCTGAATTTGAGTTTTACCTCTTTGGCCTTGGGAGCCTCTATTTTGTCAATTGTATGACTGGGATAATATCCACCTCACAGAGTTGCAAGGAGGACTGCCTGAGATAAGAAAGCCCCCAGCACCATGCCTGGCATCCATCATGCACTCTAGGAGGGTTTCTTCATTTATTCAGTCATCTGTGGCTGCCTGTTTGTAGTTTTGGTGCCTAGTGTTGGGCTGCTCCACAGAGACCCTTCCCAGAGACTGCTGGTGTCTCCTGCGCTTCTTGCTTTATCAGAAAAGGAAGTGAGGGAAGAATCAGTGACTTCCTGACATCTCCGTCCAGTGGCCCATCTTGATATCCTTTGCAGTTTTGTCACCTTTAATGTTTGAAAAGATTCCAGAAAATTGCCAGTTTCACAGTCATTATGTTGATTCAGTTTTTTACCCCAAATCAGTGATTTCCAGTATCTCCAACTAGAAAAATAAGTGAAGTGTACTGAATTCATTGTGCTGGAAGATATCATTCAGTGAGATGTTTGGTAATATTTTTCAAATTTCCAGGTGGATACATTATGGAGCGTGATGCCAGAAATTAAGGAACTGAAGTAGTTTCCTTGAACACATGCGATGTCTCCTTAATGGACATCATATACAGAACCATTAATACAAAGTTATTGCTGTCATCAATGCCAAGGATATTAATATACTAGTATTCACCTTCCTATATAGTAGTTTTCATGGATTTTCTGTGCTATTAAGTCTGGCAAAGTGCAAACTCAGAAACTCTGGAAGCATCTCATTTGCTGTAGTGCAAGTACCTTACCTATCTGGTGGGTTATTTTTGTTGTGGTGGTAATTGTTTCTCTCTCTCTCTCTCTCTCTCTGACATGTAGGGCGAATTAATGTTAATAGGGTTGATTCACAGTTGGTCTTGTCCAAGGTAATGTGTCTGATGCTGCAGCTCCAGCTCTGATATTGGTGTCACTACCACTGCTGGTATAGATTCCTGCTCAAGCTCTAGTGGTTCTTCAAAGTAGGAAGATGGTTTCTAAACCATTCCCTCCAAAATTGGAGCAGTACAACTCTGTATTAGCCAGCTGTTATCACATAAGAAATTATCCTAAAACTTAGCCGTTTAAAACAACAAAGATTTATTATATCACACAGTTTCTAAGGGACAGGAATCCAAGAGCAGCTTAGCTGGGTTTTCTGGTTCTCTCTCATTAGGTGATAGTCACAGTGTCAGCCAGAACTGCAGTCCTCTAAAAGCCTGACTAAGCTGGAGGATCCTCTTCCAAGTTCACTCACATGCCCACGGGCAGGAGGCTTTCAGTTCCTTCCTCTGTGGACCTCTTCACAGGGCTCTCATGACATGGTCCATTGTGGGAGGAGACTGCACAAGAGTGAATATTAGGAGATGAGGAACACTGGGGACCATCTGTACAGGGTACCACCTGTGCACACTCACCACCTTCCCCAGGGTAAAAGAGTAGCGTTCAGAGGGCTGTGTCAAAAACAGTTCCAGTGACATGCCATCTTCAGTAGTGCTGTCTCATGGACCTACCACCATCTCTCCCTTTCCCAGCAATTGACTCACTGTAGAGGCCAAACCACCAGTTTATCTTTCTGCCCTGGGCTGATTTATTGCAGATGCCTCATTGCCTTTCTGGACCACCTGGCACTACTCAGGGTCACCGCAGTCCTCCCCCACATGTTTCATTAGCTGTGAATCTAGTGAACAGAGGATTGCAGCCCATTTTCTTCCTTCCCAGAAGACGCTTGCTTCCTAGTAGTATTCAAGCACCATATGTCCATAGTTCTCTCCACTTCACCAGACACCCAGCTGCATGTTCATGTGATCCAGACTCTGCACATGCTTGCTATATTCTCGTCCCAGTCCCTTCTGTCTCCAGAGAAATATGCCCTACTATGCAGTTTTTGAATTGATGAAGAAGGCTCTTCTAAATCTCTAGGATTCGATTTTTCCCCCCAAGGGATGGAGTTCAATCTCTTTTATGCTATGCACCATGGTATATTGCTCCCCTTAGTGGCAGAAGTATTGGACATTTTAAACAAATGTACAGCCAAAATGATGTGATGTGTTTTAGTTTCCATGCTCGTAATTTAAGGAAAATGTCTGTTAAGATCGCTTTGAAATCACTGTCCATTATGAGAGTACTTTGTAGATTTTTTCTGAAATATTTTGTAATCAACTTGGAAAATTCCCACTGTAACACAAAATAATAATGTGTTAAAAACCAACAGATTGCTTTTTTTACTCAGGATTTACGGAGTTTTGCACTCGTGATACATAGAATATGATACATATTAAAATACCTGGATAATGCATCGCTTAGTGATAACCTTCTGGATGTCTGAAAATTTTTATTTCTTTGGTCTAATGGACTTTGAACTTTTAGGCAGAAAGTAGCTACTGTTTGGTTATCCCCTTACACAATTTCCAATTATTCACTTAGGTATAAACTCATCTTATTCAGTGATGTTAACTAAAGAAATGGGAACAGACTCTGCTCTCTGTCAGGAATTCCCCTATCAGCTAAATTGACCTAATTTTTAGCATTTCTTAAGTAAGTGAGTATCAGGTTGAATTTGATTGAGACTAGTTTTTAAGTTTGGATCTAAAGTAATGCTGGGATTTTTCTAATGCTTGGGAAATTGTGCTGGTTGGTTTACTGATTTTGTCTTAATTTGACTTTTTAAAGAAAATATTGTTATTTATTTATTTATTTATGGCTCATTGGGTCTTAGTTGAGGCACGTAGGATCTTCATTGTGGATGCAGGATCTTCATTGTGGCATGCGGGATCTTTCGTTGCAGCATGCAGCCTCTTCGTTGTGGCGCATGGGCTTCTCTCTAGTTGTGGTCTGCAGGCTCCAGGGCACGTGGGCTCTGTAGTTTGCGGCACGCGGGCTTCTCTCTAGTTGAGGCGCTCGGGCTCAGAAGTTGTGGAGCGTGGGCTTAGTTGCCCCGCGGCATGTAGGATCTTAGTTCCCCGACCAGGGATTGAACCCATGTCCCCTGCATTGGAAGGCAAATTCTTTACCACTGGACCACCAGGGAAGTCCCATCTTATTTTGACTTTAAAGAGCCCATGAAGGCTTTGTCTTTTCTCCATCAGGAAAGGTTAATCAAAACTCTCTTAGTATATCTCCACAGCTTGTCTTAAAGAATATTGTGGTGTATTCTTTTCCTGACTGTAGATTTGAATTAAGTTTTTTAGTTCACTTTTAATATATATATATATCTTTATGCTCCTACAGGGGTTATGATGGCTAGGGGAACAATCTCTTTGGTTTTCCTCACTTGTGAGTATGTATAACCTCAAATGTGATGTCAATGTGGCTTTGCATTCAATTTATGCCAAGGAAGAATAATAAATTGTAGAGTTGTTTGATCCGCTGAGTGTACTAAGAAGTCCATTTATTTGAACATGCAGTCATTAGCTCACCAAAGCTGATCAGGTTTTATACATACTTTGTCAACTGTGTCCAGGAGCCTGCTCTGCCTAGTGAAACATAATTTCAAACTGGCGTAATGGGATGTAGCCTTAGATGCCCTTCTAAACCAGCTTTATAGAGGTCATCCAAAAAGATTCACCTTCCCACTCGGGCTTTTCAGTGATCATAATGTCCATTTGCCAGAGGGCTCAACAGGGCAGATCCTCAGAGCAGAGTAAAAGTTACACAGTTTTAGTAAATGAATACTGCTAGACTATAATTAGTATATGTCAAACCATAGTTATTAGATAGTTTCAAATATTTGAAATACCTGCCTCTCTCTGCCAACATGTGCTGGTAAATATGTGACAGAAGAATGTACAATTTTCCTCATTATATTACCATGGTGGCATAATACACATAATTTAGTGTATTTAATTGGTTGGTTCTGATCTGAAATACTGATTAACTTCCTCTTTGCCTCTATACTGAAAACGGTGCAGTAATTTTGACCTCGTGTTTATGTGGCAGTCTTCTCTGTATTACAAAGCCATGGACAGCCTGTTCCTCCATAGATAATTTGAGGCTTATTTTTGCCTCCTAGCTGCATGACAGCCAGAAGGGAAGAAGTGGGTATTTGAATTATATTTGACTTATACTATTATAGTAAAGAGATAGACCAACCAATTGGTTGTGAATGACCAACCAATATTAGTATCTTAGTCTTCGATGTTACATCTAGCTCTTAAGGTCAAATACCCTTGAAAGTAGGGGACCTCTTCTACTTTGGAGAGCTGCAGGAGATTACGAGAGCAGCTTGCTTAATAGTTACCACTGCCCCTATTACCTTGTATTGTCCGTTCACATGAATGTATCAGGTGTTGCAAGTCTAATAGGACCCCAAGAAGTGAAGATATTAAAAGCAATTTAAAGATTTGAGGAAGATAATTTCACATATGAGAACATTCTGCTGGCACCAGCAAGGAAAGACCTGCCAGGCAGAAATGAGGAGTTATCTGACCTTTTAGTAAAGGCTTCAGGTTAGCAGTGAGAAAGCCAAGCAACCATAGGCTTTGCAAGTAGCTAGAAACACATTCAAAGAAATATGTGTGAAGCAGAAAAGAACCTATTAGGCATAGATAGCTTCATCACACCCATTCGCACAATCACTGTCAAAAACACCATCTCATGTTACCACTTCTGTCCGTATCCAACACCATTCGAGTCTAAACTACAGTTATCTTTTGGCTGAGCTACTTTAGTTGCTTCCCAACTAGTCTTACTATAGCCACTCTTGCTTTCCTCATTCTTCTTAGAATAAAGACTTAAACCAGTACCCCTGGGCTCTGTATAATTTGACCTCTGCCACCTCTTCCTCCAAGTTCATCTCATACCAATCACTCTTCCACCCAAGGGCCATTGCACTAATGTTGATTTGCCTGGAATACTCACTTCCTCCTTTCCCTTCCCCTAGTTACCTCCTTCTTATCCCTCAGAGCTCAGTTAGACCTCATTTTTTAAAAAAATTTATTTAGTTTATTTATTTTTATTTTTGGCTGTGTTGGGTCTTCGTTGCTGCGCACAGGCTTTCTCTAGTTGTGGTGAGCAGGGGCTACTTTTTGTTGCGGTGCGCGGGCTTCTCATTGCGGTAGCTTCTCTTGTTGCGGAACACAGGCTCTAGGAGTGTGGGCTTCAGTAGTTGCGGCACGCAGGCTCAGTTGTTGTGGCTCATGGGCTCTAGAGCACAGGCTCAGTAGTGTGGCGCATGGGCTTAGTTGCTCCGCGGCATGTGGGATCTTCCCAGACCGGGGCTCAAACCCATGTCCCCTGCACTGGCAGGTGGATTCTTAACCACTGTGCCCCCAGGGAAGCCCCTAGACTTCATTTTATGTTACGTATTTCCAAAGCACCCTGTACTTTTTCTTCAGATAAGTTAATTATACAGTCATCTGATTATTTCTTAAATACCTGTCTCCAAACACTCCTCAAGAACTTTTTTTCTTTTTCCTGCTGAGTCTCTTTATTTTTCTTGCCAACATAATAATTTGCATACGTTCAATAAGAATCTGTCCTACTTTCTTTTTTTTTTTTTGAGTTTCATTTTATTTATATTTTTAAACAGCAGGTTCTTATTAGTTATCCATTTTATACATATTAGTGTATATATGTCAACCCCAATCTCCCAATTCATCCCACCACCACCACCCCCTGCCACTTTCCCCCCTTGGTGTCCATACGTTTGTTCTGTACATCTGTGTCTCAATTTCTGCCCTGCAAACCGATTCACCTGTACCATTTTTCTAGGTTCCACATATATGCGTTAATATACAATATTTGTTTTTCTCTTTCTGACTTACTTCACTCTGTATGACAATCTCTAGATCCATCCACGTCTCTACAAATGACTCAATTTCATTCCTTTTTATGGCTGAGTAATATTCCATTGTATATACGTACCACATCTTTATCCATTCATCTGTCAGTGGGCATTTAGGTTGCTTCCATGTCCTGACTATTGTAAATAGTGCTGCAATGAACATTGGGGTGCATGTGTCTTCTTGAATTATGGTTTTCTCTGGGTATATGCCCAGTAGTGGGATTGCTGTGTCATATGGTAATTCTATTTTTAGTTTTTTAAGGAACCTCCATACTGTTCTCCATAGTGGCTGTATAAATTTACATTCCCACCAACAGTGCAAGAGGGTTACCTTTTCTCCACACCCTCTCCAGCATTTGTTGTTTGTAGATGTTCTGATGATGCCCATTCTAATTAGTGTGAGGTGATACTTCATTGTAGTACACTCCTCGAGAACTTTTGATAGAGTATTGGGCTCATTATTATTTCCTTAGCGACTGTCACAGTATCTGACACAAATTAGATGCTCAGGAAATAGTGATGAATAGTCCCTCAGATATGGACAAAAGCTTGATGAAGGTGCACACACATGCACACACCCTCTCAATCTCTCTCATAATGGCATCATTATGTTTTAGTAAATTAGGCACCTTTTGGGTTATCTACTCAACTTCCAACAATTCCTCTTCTCCAGGATTTGTCCCACCCTACCTCCCAAACACAGGTGTGGGCTCCTGGAAGCCATATTTGTACCTTGCGCCTCCCACTGCTTCTCCTCCCATCACCCTCCCCTTCCCCCACCTCAGCTAATTGGATTGGCAGTGGATACCCAACCCAGGTTGAACCAATCAGTTTCTCCACAGGAAATTTGAAATTGGTACTAGGGATAGTTGGTCTTTTCTGATAGTTGCACTATAACATACAAACTCCAGAACTCCAGGGTAACCATCTGCTGCCCACTGTGTAGACCCATGAAGTGCAGAGGAAGAAAGGCTAACAGAAAATGAGAAGTGAGGCAGCTACATAGAAATGAGAGCCCTGACAATGTTCTAGTCCTGGCTTTCAGTCTTTTCCCTTTCATGAGCTTGCCTTTGTTTCTTGGGGCTCCTAAATTTCTTTTTTGCTGAAGCTAACTTGAGTTGGTTTCCATTATGTACAACCAAAAAGAAGCCTTACTACAACTAGAAAAACTAAAAATAATGACCTCAACACATGCCCAGAATAAGACTCAGTAGTCTCTGAACCCATAAAGTAAATGAACAAACTTCAAATGACTTTCAGGTACCTTATAGGGTATCATAGTGAGTTTAGATTATTTTAACTAACTGCCGTGTTGAAGACCCGTATGCTTAAGCATGAAGAATTCCTAATTAGCTCTTTTTAAAAACTGAGAATCTACCACGTAATTGAAAAGTATCTCCTATGTCTCTTAATTTGCTTTAAAAAAAATGAAAAACTAACATTTAAGAAAAACCTTCTTAATTAGCTCGGTGACTTAAAAAAACAAACAAACAAACAGAAAACCTTTAGTGCTGAGGGATTTAGCATATAACCTCACTCAGTGGTTACTCGTTGGTCTCTAAAACATGTAATTGGCCTGGCAGAGACAGCTAAACTTATTGTTAACCTAGAATACAATAGAAATAGAAAGCAAGTTCTCTTTCTATTTTTAACCATTGTCATCTAAAAGAATTTAATGACTTTCCTCATTTTCCTATGTCAGGGGAAAAACATATTATCTTTTTTTTTTAATGAAAGAGAATGATCACTGAAGTGATCTTGTCCATTAGATACTTTGCCTTTCACCTGCCTATGTTCGGACTCATCATTTCTTCCCACTTTCTACATTAAAGCTTCAGTGAGCTGCGTATTTCTAAGCTTCAGTCTCAGTCTTTCTTGCATTTGTCTTTATGCTTGTCAGTCAACGTAACCTGAATTCTAATTTCTGTATATTATTTCACTCTCTAGCTCTCCATTTTATGTTCCAAAAAAATATTGGCAGCTTCCAAGGTAATTTTTAGTATATTAAAAAATAATAACCAGTTCCATAGTACCTAATAAGCATGAGCTCACTGCCTATGTAGTAGCTTTCTGAATGGTCAGATATGGGTGATAAGATTAAGCCAATCAAAACGGGATCAGTCATTTCAAGAAGTGAGATAAATTGAGATTTGAGCTCTGGAGACCAAAGAATGGAATGAATGTATTCCTAATTTTACAGATAGTGTCGTCAAACTATAGTTTTTTAGTATTTTCCAAGAAGGTAGAAATTTGAGAATATACAACTTAATATTCAGCTTAGTTCATGTGGGTAAAAACAGATAGAACCGTTTCATTGTTTTAGTGTAATAAACCTGTGTTTCTTTCAGTTAAACTGTCTAGCTTTTGTGAAGCATAGAGAGTTGTCATGATGAATTCCTTGAACACAGATGTTTTTCAAATTGAGCCACAATTGATTTTTTCATATCTTGCATCTGTGACATTGTTCCTATAGAAAACATCAAGCAATAACTATTTTTAATGATGCTGTCTCCTCCTGGGTATAAACTAGCAGTTTAACTTATAATTGCCTGAGTAGGTTTTCTTTTTTTCATATTTTTTTAGGCATATGTGTAGTTACATGATATTAAATCAGCCTCTGGTCATGGGCTTTTTAAATCATTTACTCATTAAAAAGTAATGTTACATAATTTTATCATGCCTATAATCATGTCAGTAATACACATTCATGTAGGGTAATTTTAAAACCCACCAGACTGTGTTGTGGTCTTGGCTTTGTCCCATTTACTCTTCATATCTCAGGTTCCTCTTATGTAAATAGAGATAGTCACTATTATACCTATTTTTTAAAATATTTTTAATAAATTTATTTATTTGTTTTTATTTTTCGCTGTGTTGGGTCTTTGTTGCTGTGCACGGGCTTTCTCTAGTTGGCGAGTGGGGGCTACTCTTCGTTGTGGTACACGGACTTCTCATTGTCGTGGCTTCTCTTATTGCAGAGCACGGGCTCTAGGCACGTGGGCTTCAGTAGTTGTGGCTCACAGGCTCTAGAACGCAGGCTCAGTAGTTGTGGCACATGGGCTTAGTTGCTCTGCGGCATGTGGGATCTTCCCGGGCCAGCGCTCGAACCCGTGTCCCCTGCATTGGCAGGCAGATTCTTAACCACTGTGCCACCAGGGAAGCCCTATTATACCTATTTTAAAGGTAATTATGAGAGTCAAGAGAATAGGAAGCATTTTGTACATTATTATTTCTCAGCCCACTTGTTTATTTGTGTCCCATATGTAGTAACTGCAGGGTTTATAGTTTATTCTTACATCTCCTATTTCCATAAATTTTTTGCAGAAGTCCAGTTTTTATAGGGAAAGAGAGTTTATCATTCAACTTTCCATGCCCTGAGCATAGTTCCACTCTTGCCCACCTCTTTTCCTTTTCTTCTCATAA
Organism: Balaenoptera physalus; assembly: GCF_965194825.1. Lineage (NCBI taxonomy): Eukaryota > Metazoa > Chordata > Mammalia > Artiodactyla > Balaenopteridae > Balaenoptera > Balaenoptera physalus. The sequence goes on from NC_138893.1 coordinate 84,537,287, forward strand.
ACATGAAAAACATTCATGTGAAGAGTAGAAAGGAGAGAGTTAAGAGAATTACTTAGTTGTAGTTTTCCTTTCCTTTCTCAATTTTTTTTCTGTATTGTCTTTGTAGAGGACAGAAAGTTTGTTTCTCTTTAAACAGAGCTGAAGTTAACAGAAGCAAAATTATTATTGTTGTGTTGTATTATTATTATGTGTAGCTAAATAACATTTTTTATTAATAGCAGCTAACATTTACTGAGCTCTTAGTGTGTGCTAGGCAATGTACTACTGTATTTCATTGAATCTAAAACACAAGCATTGGTGAGATGTACCATTATTTTATGTACCACTAAAAAAGAAAAAAATGCTGTCAAGTAAATCATAACAAAAACGCTTTCTTTGCACTAAAAATATTTAGTTAATGCCTATTAAAGTACTCCTTTAGGCTTAGATTTTTATTATATGTCATCCGTGTGCATTCATCAAAGGACATTATAAGCAAAATAAATTGGTCTAAAACTTCCTCACATTCAGGGCCCAGTTCTTCTGAATTTCTTTTTGACTCAGAATCATGAATGTCTGTGTTTTTCCACACCAAACTGTCCTTTGAACCATCAAGAGCATTGGTAGTGCAGCATTTCTTAAAGGAATACTCCACTGTTACCTGGGATTTTCTTCCAAGCCACTGACACTCATTCTGCAAGCTTTGACATCTTGTATAGGCAGTGACAACAATGTCACAACTGCTGCCTGGCCAACAGCAATTGTAAGAAGCATATTGCTTTCAGAGGTATTAAAATGTAAAAAATATAAATAAGTAAATATATCAAAATATTAAATAAGGTGATTATTTCACATGTATTATCTAACTTAACCCTCAGAATAATCCCACGAGGAAAGTACTGTTATAATACCCATTTTACAAATGAGGGACCAAGGGGTTAGAAAGGTGAAATAGATTGCTCAGGAGTTTACAGTTGGTAAGTGACCAACTGTAAAAAAAAAAACTCAAGTCAGTCTGACTGCAGATCCTATATTCTTGCCACTGTAATATATTGGATTCATTTATACACCCCAAATAATAAAGATCTCTGATATGGACACAAGAAGAATACCCTAATTCTTCCAGAGAGCCAGAACAGAGAATAAATAGAACTGCATAAAGTTATTTCCCAGAGGCTACCAAGCTAGAATTTCAGTGAGTAAAGACTAAATGATGACTCCTGCAGATACCTTCAGCTGAGTATAGATGCTACATTTCAGACTTTTAATTTAGATGAGTGGGTCTCTGTGTTTTGATCAAAATATTCTCATTTTCCTAATGGACTGAAGTGTGACTATAATGATTTTATGACATCTACCCTGGCTTGAATTTTATGAATATTCATGATATAGTAGTGTTTTTTTTTTTTAATTTATTTTTATTTATTTATGGCTGTGTTGGGTCTTCGTTTCTGTGCGAGGGCTCTCTCCAGTTGTGGCAAGCGGGGGCTACTCTTCATCGCGGTGCGCGGGCCTCTCACTATCGCGGCCTCTCCCATTGCGGAGCACAGGCTCCAGACGCGCAGGCTCAGTAATTGCGGCTCACGGGCCCAGTTGCTCCGCGGCATGTGGGATCTTCCCAGACCAGGGCTCGAACCCGTGTCCCCTGCATTGGCAGGCAGATTCTCAACCGCTGCGCCACCAGGGAAGCCCGATATAGTAGTTTTTTAATACCAAGTGACAGAAGAAGGGAAACTTTACTGATGGGTTTTTGTGGTTTTTACTTGAATGAATAAATATACCTGCCGTTCTCAACTAATTTATCATTCCAGCATAGTTCTCAGACTCTGAGTACAAATTATTTTGGCCTACAGAGTCTGGCATTGCCTATCTTGTCTGCATCCTCCTGTGTGCTTATTGATTTACCTACCTATTTTTATTGTTTCTTTTAGTTTGTTAGAGGCAAACTGAATATTATTGAGAAATTTTATGTGTAACTGGACTCAGGTAAAGGAGCAAATGGAGCTTCATAGCAGAGGCCACGGCTAATCATATCCTTGAAACTCTAGGGGCAATGTTAGGATTTTTTTTCTCCCCCTGGGAATAATTACAGTTCTAGAGTAGTGGCACAGTCTTTCCTTCGGTATTCAAGAGTGTAGGCTGAAAAGGGTGTCTTAGGTTCCTACTAGATGATAAGTAAAGAATTGTAGGTGAGTCTTATAAATGAGGCAGAGATTTAATCAGCCAACCAAAATTATTTATTGAGCACATGCTGTGTGGCCCAGCTCTGGCTATGACATAGTAAAAAATACAAGGCATGGACTCTTCCTTCAAGAAGTGTATAATGTTAGGGACTTCCCTGGTGGTGCAATGGTTAAGAATCCACTTGCCAATGCAGGGAACACAGGTTCGATCCCTGGTCCAGGAAGATCCCACATGCTGCGGAGCACCTAAGCCCGTTCGCAGCAACTACTGAGCCTGCACTCTAGAGCCCGCAAGCCACAACTACTGAGCCTGCGTGCTGCAACTACTGAAGCCCACGCACCTACAGCCTGTGTTCTGCAACAAGAGAAGCCACTGCAATGAGAAGCCCGTGCACCGCAACAAAGAGTAGCCCCCGCTCGCCGCAACTAGAGAGAAAGCCCACGCGCAGCAACAAAAACCCAACACAGCCAAAATAAATAAATAAATAAAATAAAAAGAAGTGTATAATGTTATGAGAGATATATGTACTTTCAAAAAAGAAAGGAAAATATAACGCAAATTATTTTCTTCTATGAAGCCTAGACCTTACCTATTGTAAGATTTCAGAAAACTCAGGAAAATCAAGTGTGTTTTGGAATAATCAGTAGGGCCAAAAAGAGAGGTTAAGTTCAAGAAAGGACAGGGTTTGTACATATAGATAAGAAGGGGGAACAACATCCCAGACAGAGAAGATAAAGAAAAACCCAAATGCTTAGCATAAAACAAAGTCCTTTCCCTAGAGCCATGAGGTATTCCAAATCCTTTCACAGATGATGAAAGACTCCTTTAGAATACAGAATGTCTAAAATTGATTGAATTCTTCTTGCCATAGAAAGGCTTTATGTTTATATATATTTTTTTAATATTTTAATTAATTTATTTATTTATTTATTTATTTATTTTTGGCTGTGTTGGGTCTTCGTTTCTGTGCGAGGGCTTTTTCTAGTTGCAGCAAGCGGGGGCCACTCTTCACTGCGGTGCGTGGGCCTCTCACTATCGCGGCCTCTCTTGTTGCGGAGCACAGGCTCCAGACGCGCAGGCTCAGTAGTTGTGGCTCACGGGCCTAGTTGCTCCGTGGCATGTGGGATCTTCCCAGACCAGGGCTTGAACCCGTGTCCCCTGCATTAGCAGGCAGATTCTCAACCACTGCGCCACCAGGGAAGCCCTATATTTTATTGTTATCAAAAAACATTAGGTACATAATCAACACAGCTTGGGGGAGTTTATATTGCATATTTTAGTGAGTTGATGGCTAATTTGCATCATTCTGGTGAAAACCACACAACTCAGATTGGGACTTTTTTTTTTTTGGCTGCGTTGGGTCTTTGTTGCTGCACGTGGGCTTTCTTTAGTTGCGTCGAGTGGAGGCTCTAGGTGCGTAGGCCCAGTAGTTGTGGCTCTCAGGCTCTAGAGCACAGGCTCAGTAGTTGTGGTGCACGGGCTTAGTTGCTCTGCAGCATGTGGGATCTTCCCGGACCAGGGCTCGAACCCATGTCCCCTGCATTGGCAGGCAGATTCTTAACCACTGCGCCACCAGGGAAGCCCTCAGATTGGGATTTGAACCCACTGTCTTTTAATTGAGATCACACACCTGGTCTCAGGACTTAATGAAGCTCAGGTTCTTTATGTCTCATCGCAGAAAGAATTCAGTGAGAGACAAAGTGATAGGTAAGAAGTGGGATTTATTTAGAGAGATAACACATTCCATAGACAGAATGCAGTCCATCTCAAAAGGCTAGAACGGCCTTGGGAGAAACACACTTCACAGACAGAGTGTGGGCCATCTCAGAAGATGAGAGGCCCCGAAACATGGGGTGGTTGGTATTTATGGGCTGGGTAATTTCATAGGCTAACAAGTAAGAGGATTATTCCAACGATTTTGGGGAAGGGGCAGAGATTTCCAGGAATTGGGCCACTGCCCACTTTTTGGCCTTTTATGGTCAGCCTTGGAACTGTCATGGTGCTGGTGGGTGTGTCACTTAACATGCTAACATAGTACAATGAGCGTATAATGAGGCTTAAGGTCCACTGGAAGTCAAATCTTATGCCATCTTGGACCTAACTGGTTCTAACCAGTCTTTGTCATATCCTCAACGGCTCTGTCATTCTTTTAAAAGTTTTGCTCTGCCCCCTTCCCTGCTGTTTCACTGGGACCCACTAAAAATGTATATCCTCCTTGCCTCTATTAGGCAAGTTTTGATATTCTGATCATTTGCCAGTAATTGCTGCTGGCAAGCAGTAAGTCTGCTGACTTAGAGAGTTTTTCTCCCATTATGGAAGTGGGAGAAATTACCCGTATTCTCTTATGAAAATGGTAGCAAGAAGAAATGTTTGCGTCTCTCCCCATTTTTTTTTTTGATTATGTAGTTTTTGACCTTTATTTTCTTAATGTGTCTTACCTTCATTGACTTTCAGTTGTTAAACTATCCTTTCATTTATGGGATATATTTCACTTGGTCACAGTATTTAATCCCTCTTATATATTGCTGGATTGGGTTTGCTAATATTTTGCTGAGGCTTTTATTTTTCTTTATTCAGTCATTCACTGTGATGAGGAAGTGATCAACTATGAATACACCAAGCCCAGAGTAGACTGTATGTCTTAACTGTCATCATTATTTTTTAACAGCTTTTCACACTGGCTCCTGCCTTCCAGTTCACTACACCTATAGGTAAAATCAGCACATCAGGCCTTTTATAGTGGTCATTAGGTGTCAAGTAATGAACACGCTAAACTTCCAACTTTTTTCTGAGTGCTGACATACTGTCAGCAATGCTCGGACAAAAGCAGTATGGAAATATGTTGTATTTTCAGCTAGACAGTAGATCCCAGAGAGCTATCTGCAGAAATAATGAAGTCAGAGGAAAACAAACTTGACACTCAAATGAGAAAAAATAGCACTTTGCTTTCCTACCACGATTAATCCTTGGTTCTTATCTCCTAAAATTGGAGCTTTTATATTTTTTTCCAATAGATAGTCTTTCTGTTTTCCAAAACTCTTGTGATCTCATGAAAAGAAGAATGTCCTTGAACTCTGAATAATGTTGGGCCTCAAATCTCAAAGGAATATATAGTGCCAAGACTAAGGTTTTTTTCATGTTGCTGTGATTTAGAATAAAATGGTTGTTGAAAGCAGAAATTGGATATGGTAAGATCTACTGCTTGCTGAAAGAGTTACCTTAGAGAAAAAAATAGTTTGAGACTAACGTGATATAGCGATTCCATGTGGAGACACTAACTTCATAGGTTGATTAGAATATTAAATAGCTGTTAACTTTGCCAGAATTTGGGGCTTGTTCATATTGATCAAGGTCATATCTTAGGAAAAAATAACCGCACAAATTTTATATAATTCAAAATGCTGTGTGAGTTAGTGTATGGAAAGCACTTAGAACAGGATCTGGCACATAATAAGTGCTATATAAGTATTTGCTATTATGAATGATAGAGAATGGATTATTCTTTAACAACCTGAGGAATTTTTCTAACTAAGTCCTTTTAGGCCTTCTTTTCTTTGGAACTGAACTATTTTTTTCTTGCTTTCTCCATCACTCCATAGCTGATTATATACCTTTAAACAAAAAAAGGAAGTTAACTGGAGTGAATTTCCTTGAGCTTATTCCCTCAATAAGGAGAATTGGGTTAAGTTAGGCTTAAATGACCCCATTTTAGTCTAAATTCCCAAACATTAAGACTAGTTTAAAAAAAAGTCAGCAGACTGGAGGATTTTACTTTACTTTACTTTAATTTAATTTATTTATTTATTGGGTTTTTTTTAAAGATTCCCAGTTGATTTTATTTTTTTAATTAATTTTTATTGGAGTATAGTTGATTTACAATGTTGTGTTAGTTTCTGCTGTACAGCAAAGTGAATCAGTTATACATATACACATATCCAATCTTTTTAAGATTCTTTTCCCATGTAGGTCATTAGAGAGTATTGAGTAGAGTTCCCTGTGCTATACAGTAGGTTCTTATTAGTTATCTATTTTATATATAGTAGTATGTATATGTCAATCCCAATCTCCCAATTTATCTTTTCCCCCCCTTCCCCCTTGTTAACCATTGGTTTGTTTTCTACATCTGTGACTCTATTTCTGTTTCGTAAATAAGTTCATTTGTACCATTTCTTTAGATTCCACATATAAGCAATATCATATGATATTTGTCTTTCTCTGTCTGACTTACTTCACTCAGTGTCTGGAGGACTTTTTAAAACAAACTTAGCTTTTGTTCTGAGGATTTAATCACTTTCATTGATAGACACTGAGGAATATGTTTTAATATTTTAGGTTACGTTTCCTTTTTTTAAATGAAGAAATGATAAGTCAATACTTAATTAGCCTCTTATCTAACAAGGAAAGAGTTGCTAGATATAAACCAGTGAAACAAGTTGCGGAGAGAAAGATCCATGCGTTTCACCACAATAAAGATTTAAAACTTCTGCACATAAAACGGACTTAAGCAAAATTAAAAGATGGGCAAACTGGGTAAAAAAATTTATACTGTATTAATTAAGGGCAAATATTTTTAATCTTATAAATTAATGAGACAAATATCCGCACTTCTGTAAGTAAACAGGCAAGGAACATAAAAAATTCAGCGGAAGAAATAGAAATGAGCAGTACACATGTTTGAAAAATGGTCAGCCTCACTAGTAATCAAAGAAATACTAATTAAAATGGGTTACCATTTTTATTCTAGCAAAGATTTTTAAAAATTATACTTGATGTTGTCAAAGGTGTTCTACTATACTATTAAGATTATAAATTGATACATCTTTCTGGAGATCAATTAGGCAATATATATCAAAAGCATTCAAGAGTTTATACCTACCATTTTTTTTGGAAACATAGCTCGAAGATATCTCCAAGTGATTCTTTTTTTTTTTTTAATACATTTATTTATTTATTTATTTTTGGCTGAGTTGGGTCTTTGTTGCTGCTCCGGCTTTCTCTAGTTGTGGTGAGCGGAGGCTACTCTTCATTGCAGTGCGCGGGCTTCTCATTGCAGTGGCTTCTCTTGTTGCAGAGCACGGGCTCTAGGCGTGTGGGCTTCAGTAGTTGTGGCTCGCAGGCTCGAACCCGTGTCCCCTGCACTGGCAGGCGGATTCTTAACCACTGCGCCACCAGGGAAGCCCTATACCTACCATTTTTACACACACTAGATTGGCAAAAAACTAAAAGTCTGACAGTACCAAGTACTGGTGAAGGTGTGAAGCAATGGGAGCTCTTATACATGGCTGATAAAAGTATTGGTGTGATTCTTTTGGAAAATAATTAGATATTATCTTGATAAGCCAGCAGTTCCACTTCTAGATATATACCCTAGACTTGGAACTCTTGTTACTGTTTCACCAGGACACTGGTATAAGAATATTCATAATAGCATTGTTCATAATAGCAAAAGGCTGACAATAACTCAGATGTCCATCTATAGGAAAGCTGATAAATACTGGTATTTTCAAATAATAGAAATCTATAGTAGAGTAAAAATGAAAGAAGCATGCTTAAATGTAGCAACATGGATGAATTCTAGAAATATAATGTTGATTGAAAAAAAGCAAATCGCAGAAGAGTACATCCAGCATGATACCATTTTATAAAGTTCAAAAGCAAGAAGAAATAAATAATATTGTTTAGGAACACAAACGTGTTTTAAACTAAACAAAAATAACAAGACAATAGAGAAAGAAGTCCAGTGGTGGTTACCTCTTAGGGGAGGCAGAGGGATGAGCTTCAACTGTTCGTTCTAATGCTTCCTCCCTCAGATTAGTGGTAGGTTCATGGGTGGTTTTTTTTATTATGCTTCATGACTTGTCTATTATATATATTATTTTGTATATATCAAATACTTCATAATAAAAAATTGTAAGAGCCTATAGATTTTTATTTCATAATTCATTTCTAGAGATCAACCCCAAAATAATGATGAAAAAATAAATACAGAAAAAGTTTATCCCAGTGGTGATATTTATTATAACCAAAAATTGAAAAAACCTAGATGTCCAACACTATTTTTTATATCCTGCTTTGTTCAAAAATGATTTAAGAAAGGCTTAAAGAATACATTCAGTGAGAAAAAATAAAACTTGCTGAAAAATGAAAGTTAAAAGATGGAAGAAGGTTGGGACTTCCCTGGTGGTCCAGTGATAAAGAATCCACCTTACAATGCAAGGGACGCGGGTTCAATCCCTGGTCAGGTAACTAAGATCCCACATGCCACAGGGCAACTAAGCCCATGTGCCACAACTACTGAGCTAGCGCAACTCAGCTAGAGAGCTTGCGTGCCGCAAACTACAGAGCCCACGCACCCTGGAGCCTGTACGTCACAACTAGAGAGAATCTGGTGCGCAGCAACAAAGAGCCCGGGCGCCACAACAAAAGCTCCCACATGCCTCAACTAAGATCCTGCATGCCAGAACTAAGACCCGATGCAGCCAAAGATAAATAAAATAAATAAATCTTAAAAAAAAAAAAGATGGAAGAAGGTTGAGAGAAAGCCAGGAGTAAGATTATCAAAAATATGTCATAAATTCCTGTTTTTATTAGAGGGGGGCCACAAACTTGACTCTAAGCTTTTAGTAACCAGGATAAAAAAGGAAACATGATTGTTGGTACCTTTCAGATAAGAAAACAAATCAACTGTTTTGATTGAGACCAGAGAGAAGTTTCTCCCCAGATTAACTGTGTGAGCAAGTTATTTAACTTCTCTCTGCTTTTGTGTCCATGTCTATAAAATAAAACAACAACAATAGTAATAATAATACCTGTTATATAACATTGTGAGGATTGCATAAGGTAAGTTCCTAGGACAGCACCTGGCAAGTTAATAAGAACTCAAATATGTTACTGATTAGCCATATTTAATGACATTCTCGGGAGTTCCCTGGTGGCCTAGTGGTTAGGATTCTGGGCTTTCACTGCTGTGGCCCGGGTTCAATCCCTGGTTTGGGGAACTGAGATCCCACAAGCCTCAGGTGAGGCCAAAAAAAAAAAAAAAAAATGACATTCTCGAGCGTATTCTTACAGAAATCAATATCATGGAAGTAGGTATTAAGGGAGAAATGGAGAGGTAATCCTTGCCTCAGATAGGAAATCCTCTCAACAGTAGGACAGAGTGCTGTGAATTAATTTTCTGGTGTTCTGTCTCTGTTCACTTGCTACATATTTATTGAGCACCTCCTTTATGGAAGTTTTCTGTCTAGTAATATATGGCCAGATTACAGGACTTATTAAGTTGTTCTGCTTCAGCCACCTCTAAGTAGTTTAATCTTGAAATTATTCTGTTGTGTTGAATAATAAATAAAATTTGTTGCATTCACTTTTTCTGCTCTTCATATATGAAAGTAGTATTCTGTAAACAGAGACTGGCCAAAAGCAATTATGAAAAGCAAAGTGAGACCTAGTACGTTGAATTTAATTAATACCTACTAAGAACAGAATAATCAATTGAGGCACTTTCCTGAGAAGTGATATCATGGTGATAAGAATATTAATTGCTACATTTATTGGAACTCTAACTATGCGCCAAACTCTGGACTAATTTCTTTACATACATTATCCCATTTAATCCTTACAGCACTTTGAGGTTGTGAATATTATCTCTATTTTTTAGTGGGAAGATTTTGAAGCCTTAGAGGGAGTAAGTCACAGCAGCAAGTATGTGTTCAAGCTGAAATTCAGACCGAGGCCTTGCTGATTCTAAAGCCTGTATTCTTAGTCATTTAAATATATTACCTTGTATGGAATGAAACCCAAACTTATCAAACCTTGAATCCCTTTGTTCCAGATTTAAAATATTTTTCTCCAACACCCTTAGTCAAATATGATGATGTTTATTATCCTGTATTAACTTCATACATCAGTCTTGTTATCTTCCTAATTTTTACTATCAGACTGGAAAATTAATCTTTTTCTGGTCTGTGTGATTGGTACACATGTCTTTTAGTCACTTGATTTGCTCTCCAGCATGAACTTTCTTAATTAAGTGAGATAATCCTATATTACTGTACAGGATTGAAATTATGACTATACACAGCTGCCTGCTCTGTTTTCAACCCCAAGGCACTGACTCCCCTCTGCCTGTTTATCTTAATTTTTTTATTAATTAATTAATTTATTGCATTATTTTGGCTGCACTGGGTCTTCATTGCTGCGCGCAGGCTTTCTCTAGTTGCGGCAAGCAGGGGCTACTCTTTGTTGTGGTGTGCGGGCTTCTCATTGCGGTGGCTTCTCGTTTGTGGAGCACGGGCTCTAGCCACGCGGTCTTCAGTAGTTGCGGCGCGTGGGCTTAGTAGTTGGGGCATGCGGGCTCAGTAGTTGTAGTTCACGGGCTGTAGAGTGCAGGCTCAGTAGTTGTGGCACATGGGCTTAGTTGCTCCGCAGCGTGTGGGATCTTCCCAGACCAGGGATCGAACCCGTGTCCCCTGCATTGGCAGGCGGATTCTTAACCACTGCACCACCAGGGAGGTCCCTTAAAAACCATTTTAAATGGAAAGAATCCTTGGATTTGAAGTAGAAGAGTCAAGCAGCTTAGTTTGGTAATCTATAACCTCATGGTCCCAGATGCTAATGGAGTGTTTTGGTCCTTGCTCAGGGCACTGAACCATGTTGCCTTCATTCCAAATTGTAGGCCTTCTTCCTTAGCCAAAAGACAATCATATTAGGGTTGACAGTGAAGATGCATCTTATAATTAAAGATCAAGAAAATTCAGGCTCCAAGCAGTTTGACCTGGGGCTCTCTGATGTCCGTTGCCAATTTTGTAGAAACATAGATTTCATATTCAAACTGTGGAATGTATGTTATGCTCACTGGGTGGTTTGCAGTAGAGAACTTTGCCTGTAATCATTTTTCCTCCTGATGGGCAAAACAGTTTTTCTGAGACTCCTGGTAGTAGCAGCAGTGACATGGTTCAGATCTCAAAAGCCAAATACTGTCAGATTGAAAAACATAGATATATTCAGCTCAGTGGCTCAAGATTACTATGCATTACTTGAATCATACAGTTCAGAAGCTAGAAAAAGCCTATGAAGAAAATTATCATTCTGAAATACTTGTAAAAGGGCAGGATTTACTCTGAGGGATAGAGTCTCCTGAAACATAATTTTGTGAAAGAGAATAAGGTTGACGTTTACATTTGTTGAAATATATTAACTTCAAAAGACTTTAATAAATCAAGACCCACTTGCAGATACTGATTTCTTTTTCCTTTTACTATTTTTCTAGTCTTATTTTGGCCTTTGTTTATAATACATGTTTTCTTCTCTTCCTGACTTCCCTTCTTCCTTAAATCATTTCATCTCTAGATGCTAATGGATATATAGACCATCTGTCCTTCCAAAAAGCTGTTCTTTCTCTCAACAAGGGGCAAGGGTGGGAACAAGAAGCCAGGAAAAATCTTGCAGACACTCTTTTGGCTCCTCTCCTCTGACCCCTCTTTGCCTGCCCTGCAGCCCCCTGGGGAAACAACAGGGAGCCAGCAGCTTATATCCATTTGAGAAAGTGGCAGTGGCACAGAAGAGAAAATGCTAAGTTGTTCATTTCTCTTCCTAGACTCAAAGAAGCAATGCAGATGGTGAGTGGTGTGCTGGAATACACACGTTCTGTGCCACAGGATCCAACAGAATGGAATTTCTTTTTTTTTTTTTTAATTTTATTGAAGTATAGTCAATTTACAATATTGTGTTCTTTTCAGGTGTACAGCACAGTGATTCAGTATTTTTGCAGGTTATACTCCATTATAGGTTACTACAAGATAATGGGTATAATTCCCTGTCCTATACAGTATATCCTTATTGTTTATCTATTTTATACATAGTAGTTTGTATCTGTTAAGCCCATTCCCCTAATTTGTCCCTCCCTCCTTTCCTCTCCCCTTTGGTAATCATAAGTTTGTTTTCCATATCTTTGGGTCTGTGTCTGTTCTGTATATATATTCATTTGTATCATTTTTAGATTCCACATATAAGTGATATCATACAGTATTTGTCTTTCTCTGACTTATTTCACTAAATATAATGTTCTCTAGGTCTACCCACATTGCTGCAAATGACTATATTTCATTCTTATTTTTATGGCTGAGTAGTATTCCATTGCATATATGTACTACATCTTCTTAATCCAGTCATCTATTGATGGGCACATGAGTTGCTTCCATGTCTTGGTTATTGTAAATAGTGCTGGTATGAACATTGGGTTGCATGTATCTTTTGAATTAGTATTTTCATTTTTTCCAGATATATATCCAGGAGTGGAATTGATGGGTCATATGGTACTTCTATTTTTAGTTTTTTAAGGAACATCCATACTGTTTCCATAGTGGCTGCACCAATTTACATTTGCACCAACAGTATAGGAGGAGGGTTCCCTTTTCTCCACACCTTCTCCACCATTTATTTGTAAATGTTTTGATGATAGCCAATCCGACAAGTGGGAAGTGATACCTCATTGTGGTTTCAATTTGTGCCTTTCTCTGATAATTAGCAGTGTTGAGCATCTTTTCATGTGCCTGTTAGCCATCTGTATGTCTTCTTTGGAAAAATGTCTATTCAGGTCTTCTGCCCATTTTCTGATTGGGTTGTTTGGGTTTTTTTGATATTGACTTGTATGGATGGTTTGTATATTTAGGATATTAATCCCTTGTTGGTCTCAGCATTTACAAATATTTTAAGTTTGATTAGGTCCGTTGGTTGTTTTTTTTTTTCCCTTTGGCCTTAGGAGACTGATCCAAGAAAATATTGTTACAATTTATGTCAAACTGTGTTTTTTTCTGGGGGTTTTATGGTTTCAGGTCTTACGTTGAAGTCTTTAAACCATCTTGAGTTTATTTTTATGTATGGTATGAGGGAATGTTCTAATCTCTTTGTTCTCCATGTGTCTAGTTCTCCCAGCACCACTTATTGAAGAGATGGTCTTTTCTCTGTTGTATGTTCTCGGCCCCTTTGTCATAGATTAGTTAACCACAGGTGTGTGGGTTTATTTCTGGGCTCTCTATTTTGTTCCATTCATCTTTACGTCTGTTTTCATGCCAGTATGCTGTTTGGATTACTGTAGCTTTGTAGTATAGTCTGAAAGAGCAATGAAAATTGTGGGTGGTGTCCTGGAACACACACATTCTGTGCCACAGGATCAAACAGAATGGAATTTCTTAATTGTCATTGAAGTGGAACTTAAGAGGCTCAATCAATATTTGGTAAATAAAATACAAGCCAATCATACGAATTGCCTCCAGATATACAATTAGGAGCTTTCTACACTGTGATAATTTTGCAATAACCTACGTCTTTCCCCAAAGACCCTCTCATGACCTTGGGAATTACATTCATATGGTGCCACATGATATCGAGCTATTGCCCTTGAAAATTGAGCCATAATGCAGGTCCTTGAGAAACGACTCTTAAAGCTCCCTAGCCTAGTAGGTCTTCAGTGCTGCCCCAAATCAAATTACAGAGGAGGTAGTAAACTTTGAAGTGGGCTATACTGCATGGAGCTGAGTTTTATAGTTTTTAAGCTATTTCAGGTTCCAACCACATTAAAATATTAACAATAATAATAATGATAGAAAAAGATAAGTCTGTGTTTTCAAAGAACATTAGTAAAAATGCTAATTTGAGCACTGGAATTGTTACTTGGGGATGTCCACTGGAAATTGTCTTTACTGCCTTTGAAACATAGCAGAGGTGAGGTTTTATGCACCTGTGGAGAGCAGATGAATGCAGTCTTTCATAAGCCTCGAGCACACTGCTGCTGCTGCCAACGCTATGAAAAGAGACATTGCAACCTTGAATCCATCTTGTAGGATACAGCTTAACTCATCTAGTTCAAATGTATGGGATTTCTCCACAGCTGTGAAATCTTCCAGTTAAGGGTAAAATGAGCACCCTAAATTGTTGAAGCCTAGGACCATAGCTTTGCTTCGCTTGCTTTAAAGAAGCCCAACTTTGGCCGGGGAATCACATTTCACTGAAAATCTGATTTAAACACTGCAGATAGTACTCCCATTTGCAAAAATTTTATCAGTCCTCCATTTTGTTTCAGTATGGTAAATTGAATCATAAATCAAACTTAAATCCTGAAAACTTCTGGTACTGTCAAAAATTAATCAGCTCTGTAGAAGTGATGGTATGACAAACATGAAATACTGAGTGGTTGAGTTAAAAGTGAGGCTTTCACTTAATATTGATGAAGTTGATTTCTTTGGAAGTAGTTTTGCTTCTCACTCAAATATGATTAAATCCCATTGCTTTATAAGTTCATCCAGAACAACATAATGCTATCCTATAGGATGAATATGTACTACTGCTTAAAAGGAGGAAATAGTATGATATTGAGATACAGTCTTTGGATCCAGATAGAGCCGCGTTTGACTCCGAGCTCTAACTTCGTGTTCACTCAGTTTTCTCATCTGTAAAATGGAGCTCATAATATCTACTCCACAGGGTTGTTACAGTGATTAAATGAAAGAATATATGGGTGAAGTACCTGGCTCGTAGTACATTTTCAGTAAATGATTGCTGTTGTTAAAATGTAATTTTTTGTCTTGCTCACTGACATAGCCTGACCCGTGAGGAGACAAATTAAGGTGTATATCAACTTACCAAACTAACCAAGGAAATAAAAACAGAGAGGGGAATTCCCTGCCGGTCCAGTGGTTAGGACTCTGCGCTTCCACTAAAGGGGGCATTGGTTCAATCCCTGGTTGGGGAATTAAGATTCTGCATGCCGTGTGGTGCAGCCAAAAAAAGAAAAAAATTGAGAGAGAATTTCATTCTTAACTACATACTTCCTTATTTTGTGTCTTATGTGTAAATCTTATCCTATTACTAGATGGTGAAGTTCCTAAGGACAGAAACTGAATCTTCTACTTTCCGGTACTCCACAATGACTAACACACTGCTAAACAACTAGTAGACATTCAGGAAATGTTTGTTGACATGACCTTACTTGGCCATGTCTTATGTCTATATATAACCCTCTTAGGAGAAGAGGATTATGCCCTGCCACATAGGAATCTGAAAGTTTCCTGGTAACTGATATTTTCCAATAAAACCATGGGGAAATTTTACCATCTTGAAATCGTTTTGCTTTCTAATTGGTTTCTGGGCCCATCTTTAGCCATTTTATTATTTATGCATTTGTAAGTATCATTAACACTGCAGCTGGCATTGAGATAACTTTCTTCTCTCCATTTTTATTTTATTTTTATTTTTTAAAATTTATTTTATTTATTTATTTTTGGCTGTGTTGGGTCTTTGTTGCTGCGCACGGGCTTTCTCTAGTTGCGGTGAGCTGGGGCTACCTTCGTCGCGGTGCGTGGGCTTCTCATTGCGGTGGCTTCTCTTGTTGCGGTGGCTTCTCTTGTTGCAGAGCACAGGCTCTAGGCACCTGGGCTTCAGGAGTTGTGGCTCGCGGGCTCTGGAGTGCAGGCTCAGTAGTTGTGGCGCACAGACTTAGTTGCTCCGTGGCATGTGGGATCTTCCCCGACCAGGGCTGGAACCTGTGTCCCCTGCATTGGCAGGCGGATTCTTAACCACTGTGCCACCAGGAAAGCCCCTTCTCTCCATTTTTAAATGAAAATCTTAGTTTTCTGATATCACTTAGATTAGCTAGAGGTCCTTTATACTTAACCTTTCCATCTGCATGTTTAAATACACTTCAAGATTTTTTAGTAGCTTTATGATACGTATGCATGTCTAATTGAGGCATCCTACGCTCTATACAATTTTTTCAAGCTCTGTTGTTGTTCTAGCATTTGATTACCATTTTGGGGGAAACCTGAAAACACTACTCTTCTTTGAAATGCTTAGAGGTCTGAATGTATAACAATATTAAGTACAGATCAAGGAACTGATAAGACTTTTACATATGTATAATTGATCAAATTTGTAATAATTAGCTTTTAAGTTTTCTCTGAGTAGCAGGGACATGGATGATCCAGAGAGCACTTATTACTAATACTATTACTCATGAATTTGAATGGAGTTTTAACATTGTTTTTATTCCCACAAGGAAGCTCCTGATCTAGAAGGTATATAAGATGTTATAGCAGCTCTTTTTATCCGTGAGGAAATTGAGTCTTAGAGTAGTTGGGTAACTTAGTGGCAGAACTGGAATAAGAACACAAATCTTTTGGGCTTCCCTGGTGGCACAGTGGTTAAGAATCCGCCTGCCAATGCAGGGGACAAGGGTTCAAGCCTTGGTCCGGGAAGATCCCACATGCCGCAGAGCAACTAAGCCCATGCGCCACAGCTACTGAGCCTGTGCTCTAGAGCCTGCAAGCCACAACTACTGAGCCCACGTGCCACAACTACTGAAGCCCATGCGGCTAGAGCCCGTGCTCTGCAACAAGAGAAGCCACCACAATGAGAAGCCTGTGTACCTCAACGGAAGAGTAGTCCCTGCTCGCTGCAACTAGAGAAAGCCCGCGCGCAGCAACAAAGATACCAACGCAGCCAAAAATAAATAAATAAAATAGATACATTAAAAAAAAAAACACACAAATCTTTTGTTTCTGACTGATTTTTTTAAATCTTGGTGAGAATTATAGTTCAAAATATGGTCCCAGCCATCAGCTATTCTCTGCCATCCAACACAGTTGATCATTCCGCATTCCATGTCAGAGTACTTTCCATTTGACCCCATGAACACTCTTTCTGTTCCCTTCCCAGTTTGAACGCCATGACCCTGTGGATGGGAGAATCACCGAGAGGCAGTTTGGTGGCATGCTGCTGGCCTACAGTGGGGTGCAGTCCAAGAAGTTGACTGCCATGCAGAAGCAGCTCAAGAAGCACTTCAAAGAGGGAAAGGTAGGTATCTTTGCCTAGAGGAAGAAAAGGAACCATGGGAGCATATTGTTATTGCAAAGGCACTAACATAATGAGAGTGAAATAATGACTAATAATGACTGATTTATCTCTGGTACCTGAAAAAAAAAAAAGAGCAGTGAGTGAGGAAGAGGGGAGAGCCCCAAATGACCCCAGGTTTTTTGTTCAGACCACGGGTGGCACCATGAACTGAGATTACGAATTTAAAGAGACAGGCTGGTTTACAGGGGGAGATAAAGAGTTCACTTGTAGATATCTTGAGTTTAAGATGCCTGTGGACTATCCAAGCAGAGATGTTTAGCAGCCAATTGGATATTGAAATCTACTTGAGAGGACTGAGATAGATTTGGGAATCATCAACACACTATTGGAATTAAAACCACAAGAATGGATGATGTTGCCCAAGGAGGATATTAAACAGAAAAGAACTATGAGCCAAGGGCAAGATCAAGTAGAACACAAACATTTAAAGAGCTCCAGAATGAAATCTTGAGGAAATGGTTAGAGAAATACCTAGAGGAAGTAGTGAAATCAAAGCCAAGGAAGAAGAGTGTTCATGAACTAAGGGATCTACAGTGTCATATGGGACTGAAAGGGTCCAGTAAAATGAGATGATAAATACCCATTGTTTTTGGTAAAATGATGACCTTTGGGAGAGCTGTTTTATTACACTGGTCCAATTGGAAGGTATATTAGAACAAGAAGTAAGGAAGTAGAAAAGAAGGAAAGAGGAAGGAAGAACGGAGAGGAAGCTCCAGAAAGAAGGAATAGCATATGTTTAAAACTCTGAGGCAGTGTATTACTCTGCTTAGGCTGCTATAACAAAATACTACAGACTGGGTGACTTAAACAACAGGAATTTCTTTTCTCACAGTTCTGGAGACTAGAAGTCCATGATCAATGTGCCAGCAAACTGGGTTTCTAATGAGGGCTCTCTTCCTGTCCTGTAGACAGCCATCTTCTTGCTATGTCCTCACATGATCTTAGTGTTTGTGCAGAGAGAGCATGCTCTCTAATGTGTCTTCTTATAAGGACACTAATCCTATAGGATCAGGGCCCCAGCCTTGTGACCTCATTTATCCTTAATTATTTTCTTAGAGACCCCATCTCCTAATATAGCCACAGTGGGGGTTAAGGCTTCAGTGTGTGAGTTTGGGGGGTGGGGGAGACACAAACATTCAGTCCATAACAAGGAGGAAAGATGAATCTGGCATGTGTGAGGAACTAAAAGGGGACTATTATGGTTGGAGCATACTAACAAAGAGGATAATGGTCTGAGGTGAGGTCTGAGAGGGAGATGGGGGCAAGAACATGCAGGACCTTGTAGGCGTGGAACAAGTTGGGGTTCTCTTCATAGTGCAAAGAGAAGCTGTTAAAGGGTTGTGATCAGTGAAATGGCATGGTTGTGTGTATGTTTAAAGAAATGACTCTGGTTGCTTTATGAAGAGTAGTTTGGAAAGGAGCAAACGTAGAAGCAAAAAGATTGAGAATAAGATTATTAGAGATTTCAGGAGATGATTGGGCCTTTTTTGAGCAGCACTGAGATTAGAGACCATGGATTTGTGATGACACTTGTCAACACTGCTCTGTGACACCCTCCAGAGCTGTACCTCGTACAGGAAGAGGCAGATGGTAGAATTGAGTCCGCATCTGGGGTTTTCCAGGGGGTGGGATGAACAAACTGAACCAGAAACTAGTAAAGAGGCCAGATCTCTTAAAGATCACAAGCGCGCGCGCGCGCGCACACACACACACACACACACACACACACACACACACACACACACACACACACACACACACACACACACACACATACATACACAGAGAGCAATGCAAGGGCAAGAACCCAGATCTCATTCTCAATTCAGTACCCTTTCCACCTGACAACATTTAACCATTTGGCCGTGACTGGGAAACTGACCTGGCACTAAACATGTTCCATGAGGGATTGCCAAGGTAGTGTGGTGTGGTAGACATGGAGCTAGAAGATGAGTTCAAGTCCTACCTCAGAGATTTCTGTGGACGTTAGACAAATCACTTAACATTCCTGGCCTCATGAATTGAAGAGCCTTGTCCTAGATGCAGACTCTAAGCTTTAAAGACTCAGTAACTGAAAA
Source organism: Balaenoptera physalus (assembly GCF_965194825.1). Lineage (NCBI taxonomy): Eukaryota > Metazoa > Chordata > Mammalia > Artiodactyla > Balaenopteridae > Balaenoptera > Balaenoptera physalus. The sequence continues at coordinate 84,556,435 of NC_138893.1, forward strand.
TAAGAAATAAGATTGCTAGTGCTTGTCTCAGTTTTCTTAGTTATTAGTCTTCGTGCAGGAAATCTTGCATGAATAGCATCGCCCCAAGTTGGTGGAAAACAGTTCTTATCAGCTAGACTTTTTCCTCCTTGTCTTGGATGTTGAAAAGCTGAACAGACCTCTGAACAGGCTGTGGACTGCAACTGAGAACAGGCTGGATTCTGAGAAAAAGTGTCAGCTTCTCAGTTCAGTCCAGCCCAAGGTGTTCCCTTGGCTGTGGAGGAAGACTCATTAACAGAAAGTGACAGAGGACAGTGCTTTTCTCCCAGAGAGAACTCCTACACTACCTAGAACTCAGCTCATATCTGTTGGAAATTGTAATTCAGAAAATTAATTGCAAATACAGGTGGATTTTATAGGGAACACTCCTTTCTTTTGAACAGACTTATTTTTAAAGTTTAGTCCAGGCATTGATTTGACCTTAAAATAATTCTATATCATGATAGGCTAATTTATGTTTTGTTGTGAATTTATATTTAAAAGCAATAAATTGGTTGTTGGAGACATCTCCCTTAAAGGAATAAAGTATTTTAGCTTTGGCAGGAGTCAATTTAGGACCTGAAGACCTTGCAAAAGAGCCCTGAAATGAAAGGACAGATTTTGTCAGATGATGAAAATCTGGGGTGCTAAATTATTTCTGGCCCAGAATTTCTAACCTGCCTTAGCAGGGAGATTGAGATTGATTTTACTCTCATGTTGATTAAATAGTTTGTGAACACAGCAATTAACTAAAATGAGAGTTAATGAAGGGCCTTTGCTCCTAAGGTTACCAGCCCATCTCTCGGGGACAATTTCCCATTATAGGGGGATCACTGTCTGCTTCCTAATTGCTTCTTTTGTTCCACTTTGGATTTGTTAACATGAAAATGTGTTTTCATTTGGCACATGTTAATCATTTTCTCTGTGGGGTTCTGTACAAAATATGAAACCAGACCTAAAAGATTGAAGGTCCTAGTGGTGGTATTAAATAAATATTTGTGTATTACTTTATGACCATGCAGTGCTTCACAGCCATTTTTCTTTTTTGTGTTTCTAACAGCTTTGTTAGATCTCATTTTGCCTTTGAAAATACAGAGACAGAGAGAAAGAGAAATTAATGAACCGCCCAGAGTCTGGACTAATAAAATCCAAGGCTTCCTATTACAGATCTTGTCCCTTCTCTAGCAAAATTCTATTTCTCCTAACCATACTCTTCCTCTAAAGCAGTGCTTTAGACCTGGTCTCCCAGTAGGCTCGCTTGGGGAATTTTTCACAAATGTGGTGTTGGAACCCTCTTCAAAGTAACTGAATCAGAAGCTCAGTAGGTGGGTCCAGGCATCAATAGTTCTTAAAAGTCTCCCCAGGTGATTCTAATGTGCAGTTAGGCTTGCGAGCCACTGCTCTGGAAAGGCCTGCTCCATCAGCGTCTCTAGTTTTGTTCCTGAGTAATAGCTGGAAGAATTGGGGAACCTGCCATGCCTGGAAAAATTACTCTATTCATGCTCTGAGTAACTGCCATGTTTCTTATTTAACAAAGACAGATTTTTCTTCTCTTTCTTTCTTTTTTTGCTTTATGGGAAACATGTTTTGTTTTTGCCTTGTTTTAAAGTTTAGTCCCTATCCTCTATCAGATTGTCCCCATTCCCCTCAATATCTCTTTTTTCTGTGACTTTTTCTTCTAGGTCAAATCTGACTCAACTTTAACTTTTTTTTTACTTTCCATCCTCCAAATTACCTTCTTCTCCTCATTAAAAGAAAGACAGAATTTTCTGAGACTTCGTAAGTGTAATTCACAGTGGCGGTTCTCTATGGTTAAGAGTGCAGAAACTGCAAACTTTAATAATTTAGCAAATCCACTCAAGGATGAATTGAAAATTACAGTTCAATGGCAGACATTGCTATGTTCAAGACACAAAGCCAGGTGCTGTGAGAAAGATAAAAGATAAAACCATCACCTATCTGTAATAGTTTAGTAAAAAATAGATGTATGCAAAGAACTATATAATTTCATATTCAGTATTTATTGAGCACCCACCATGTGCCAGGCACTCTTCTAAATATTGGGAATACAGGAATGAGCAAAACCAAGTCTCTGCCATCAAGTGGAGGGAGACAGATAATAAATAATTATGGTACAAGACAACTCACTCAACTTTGAGCCTCTTGAGAGCATTGTCTTACTCATCTTTGCCATCCTCTATACGATGTTTCATAGGCAAATGTTTGTCAAATGCATTGATGAATGTATATTAAGTACCCTAATAAAGATAATGAGATCTTTTGGGAGCACCAATGAGAAAGATTAGAACCAGCTGAAGAGACTGAGTAAGAATTCTTGTACCTTGGAGGAGGTACAATTTGAGCTTTGCCTGAAAGGCAGAGTAGGATTTTGACAAACAGAGGTTATAAAGGTATTTGCTTTTGCTATGTGTTTCCTGTTACAGCTCTATCCTTAACAGTCTTTGTGTATAGCATTGCTTATTAATCTTGCTACTAGCCATTAAGTAGGGTTAGTACTTATCAAACAATTTTAATAAAACTATTAGATTATTAACTTTTCATGTTTTCTGTGGATAACATTCATGTGGGCTCCCCTGTTCACATATTCTCACAGATATTTGAGAGTTGAACCACATTGTGGCCTTGAGAGGATATCAGATTCTAGAAACATTGCTAGCAGAGCCCTTGAAAAACTCTAACTCCAATTATTGGGTGCCCACCAAAGCCACTATGTATAGCACCCAAGGTGTGACTGTTAAACTAAAAAAAGATTAGAACTCTACTGATTTGCTTTGTTTTACTGATTAGCTTTGAAACCTTTACTTCCCCCAAAGGAGTACTAAACTGTGAATTACTATTAAGAGATTTAATTTTATGGATTTTTCCCCTATTTTATTTTTGGTTTTCCACACACACAATTAGTTTCATATACCTCAACCTTTTCCCTATTTCCTATCCCTCAAGGCCCTACACATACCAGAGAAGAGAGTGTATTTCAGAGCATAACAGAGTAAATTCACTGCCGGTGGCTCTGTAGTAATGAGCCTGCCAGCTTACTAAGGACTTTGCCCTACTATTTATTGAGTACTTTTTATGTACTAGGCATTTTACTTATCTTCTCCCTAATTATCACATCCTGCTTGGTGAATAGAATCCCCATTTTTGAGATGAAAAATACTTTTTCTGAGCCTTAGTTATTTGTCTGAGATCACACAGTGTCTTAAGAGGTGGCACTAGGATTCAAAGCCAGGACTGTCTCATTCCAGAGTCCATAATCTTCCTACTAATGAACCTGTTTATTGTCACTGTTTATTCTCCATGATTTGAATAAGCAGAAAGGTTTAGAGGAAACAAGAAAAACAGTGTTGCTATACTCTAGCCTATAGGTTCTTAGTGAGATAGCTAGAAAGGTAAATTATGGAATCAGATTGTAGAGGACTTTGTATACTAGGCTGTGAAGTTTGCGGTCTTTCCAGTTGATAGTGGGTGTCACTGATATTTTGTCAGCAGGAGGAATGAACATATGAAGAAAGTGATGTTTCAGGGCTATTAGAGTCTTATAGAAATGCAAGTAATGGAAATGGTGTAATTTCCCCCTGCTGCCAGACACCAACCAGTTGAAGAAAAGTCTGGGCTTTGCAATGGGGAAATGCTTTATTGGAGCAAGACAAGCACAGAAACATCTCTGAAAAGGTACCCAAGAAGTTGGTGACAGTGACCACATGTAGGGAGGGAGACTGGATGACAGAGGGAAAGGAAGAATTACTTGGTACTGTGTAACATTTTGTACCATATCCATATATTACCTGGTGTAAAAATAATTTAAATGTTTTTAAAAACTAAGCAGAAAATGGAGCAGATGAGAGATTAGATTGGTGAGAAACATAGCATATAAGGAAGAAGGAAGGAGACTTATTTTTTTAATGGGCCACAGAGGGAGCTCAGGCAATTAGATTGATTCTTGACAGATGGATTTGCTATGACCAATTAAAAGACAAGGCAAGGAAACATCGTTACAATGTGTTTGTACTACCTATGGCCTGTCAGCACTAGATATCTGGCTTTAGAGCTGACTCCAGAGGAAGACAAATTTTCCTTCCCCCTCTTCTCATTCTACTATAACTGCTTTTTATTTTTTAACAGTTTTATTGAGGTATAATCTGTATATCATAAAGTATATATAAATTATTTTAAGTGTACAGTTCACCAATTTACCCATCAATGATTTTTAGTAAATTTACAGAGTTAGGCAATCATCACTGCAATCTAGTTTTAGAAGATTTCCATCACCCCAAAAAGATCCCTCATGCTAGTTTGCAGTCAGTCCCCATTTCCGCCGTAGCCTTACACGACCATAAATCTTCCTCTGTCTCTATAGATTTGCCTTTTCTGGAAATTTCATATAAATGCATTCACATAATAATGTAGTCATTTGCACTAGCTTGTTATGTTAATCACTTTGATGTTTGGGTTCCATAAAGTTCAGCGAAAAAAAACCTTCTTGACCGTATTTCCACATGTGATTCTCTACTTAAACATAACAAAAACGTTCTGTTTTAAAACAAATTGTGATGGGCGATGAAAAGTGGATACTGTACAATAATGTGGAATGGAAGAGATCATGGGGTAAGCGAAATGAACCACCACCAACTACACCAAAGGCCAGTCTTCATCCAAAGAAGGTGATGTTGTGTATATGGTGGGATTGGAAGGGAGCCCTCTATTATGAGCTCCTTCCGGAAAAGCAAACGATTAATTACAACAAGTGCTGCTCCCAATTAGAACAACTGAAAGCAGCACTTGACGAAAAGCATCCAGAATTAGTCAACAGAAAACACATAATCTTCCATCAGGATAACGCAAGACCGCATGTTCCTTTGATGACCAGGCAAAAACTGTTACAGTTTGGCTGGGAAGTTCCAATTCATCTGCCCTATTCACCAGACATTGCACCTTCGGATTTCCACTTATTTAGATCTTAATGGAAAAAATTTCAATTCCCTCGAAGACTATAAAAGGCACCTGGAACAGTTCTTTGCTCAAAAAGATAAAAAGTTTTGGGAAGGGACTTCCCTGGTGGTGCAGTGGTTAAGAATCCACCTGCCAATGCAGGGGACACGGGTTCGATCCCTGGTCTGGGAAGATCCCACATGACGCAGAGCAACTAAGCCTGTGCTTCACAACTACTGAGCCTGCGCTCTAGAGCCCGTGAGCCACAACTACTGAGCCCACACACCACAACTACTGAAGCCCATGCGCTCTTGAGCCAGCGTACAACTACTGAAGCCCACGCACCTAGAGCCCATGCTCCGCAACAAGAGAAGCCACCGCAATGAGAAGCCCGCACACCGCAACGAAGGGTAGCCCCCACTCGCTGCAACTAGAGAAAGCCCATGCACAGCAATGAAGACTGAATGCAGCCAAAAAAAAAAAAAAAGTTTTGGGCAGATGGAATTATGAAGTTGCACATCTTTTGATCTTTGGAAGAGAAGATGGTATTAGTGTATCCATCCACAAGCAGGTGATATTGTAAAACTTGTGCTTCTGATCCAGTGGAATTCTTCCCTCTTATAATGTTGTTTCTAGCCTAGTGCTTACATTTGATAGCAAACTATGGCATTTGTACAAGGAATGAACCCTACCTCTGAGAATGACCTTAAGAGAATGACCTCAAGTTGGGGCAGAATTATTTAATATAGGCCTTTTTCACTGCCAAAAGTTATGGAGCTTGGTATATAGTAGGTGCTCCATAAATGTTTGAATGAATGCTTAAATACAGATGGACAACCGTTCGTAATTGCCAAAAACTGAAAATAGCCCGAATAGAATAGATAGTCACACGATGGAATACTTACAGCAATAAAAATGAACAAACTACAGATACACACAAAAACATCGAAAAATCTTAAAGAGAGAATCCATATATAGTAGAATACATATTGCATGGTTCCATTTATAAAATTAAACATACATACTTAAACTCTTTAAACATATGTCTAAAGATGCATAAATAGGTAGTAAAGCTATTTTTTATGAAAAGCAAGGAAATGAATATCCTAAAAGTCGTAATAGTTATCACTGGGAGGAGAAGAGGCTCATAACTGGGAAGGGTAATGTTGAGGAAGAGAGGGAGATTTCTGGGATGCTGGTAATTGTCTGTTTCTTGACCTGAATCGAGATTTTATGGGTGTTCATTTTACAACAGTTTGTTTCATGTGCCTTTCTATATGGTCATCATATTCCATAATTTAAAAATTTTTAAGTTCTATGATTCTAAGGAGAAAAACTAAAAAGATCAAGTGACATAATCATACACATAGTATTTTAGCTTTTAGTTTGATAAAATGAGAAAGATACCATTGGCCAGTTTGGAGAGTACCAGGAAAGTTCTATAGATTGTCTATATTAAGGTTTCCTTTTTACTGAGTTACCGATGTGGATTCCTGGGCTCTGTAGTTTGGGGAAATGGAGATCGGAAGAGGATCAGTACTGAGTAGAAGCCCATCAACATCTGCAGTCCATAAAAGGACCTGATGCTTCATTAGAAGGCGTTAACCTGAGTGTCTCCCCAGTGTTACTCACTTCTTAGAGATTGTATTCATTTCCATCACAGCATGATGTGTGAGAAATGGGAAACAGGCAATAGGACAAATCTTCCTCCCTCTAATCCCTGTTTATCCAGCTACTCTCTTGAGCCATCATAGAAAGTAGCATCAAAGATCAGCAAATGTTTGACCAGCTTTTGGAAAGAATTTCCTCATTCACAGACTTTCATCAGATTAAAGTTACATGGCAAATTGCTTCATTAGTAGCTTTTAAATTGAGATAATGAACAATTTTCCCAGTTGCTTGGGTTCTGCTAAATGCTGAAACCGTTCCCATGTATATTACTGACTTTGGTGGTTCTTCAATTAGCTTAAGCCTCAAAAAGCTTGACGGGCCTATGAGTAGATTATTAAAATGAAAGTCCTGATGGGTCTTACTTGTTATGATGTATAACAGATCAAGTGGCTACAGCTCATTTAGGAAGTGTTACAACAGATATTGTGACTAATTGGAGGGTATAGTTAGAAATATTTTCTTTAAAGATATCCAGCCATAACTTTAAGCAGCTTCATGTCAAATTTTACATATGAGGGGAAAGCAGTTAGCCAATGTGCGTTTCTCAGGGTAAAATACCAGAGTTTTGTTCCCCTGTTGTGTACAAATTTGACATTCCTTGACTAATTTGTTGAGTCTCTGTTCTAGACATAGCATAAATTTCTGATTTATAGGCATGAATAACTGCCTTCTTCTTTCTTCTTTCAGGGTCTGACATTTCCAGAAGTGGAGAACTTTTTTACTTTCCTAAAGAACATTAATGATGTAGACACTGCATTGAGCTTTTACCATATGGCTGGGGCATCTCTTGATAAAGGTAATGAAACCCAAAATTTTTTTCTTGAAGCTATAAACACTGAATCTGTAATCTATTAGGTGACTACCCATCCTTAACAGTAATACGTGAATTTTTCTTGACATTGTTTTTTGATTTGTTTTGTTGACACTGTATGAGCCTTGCATTTCACCCTGAGAGGCCAAATTGAGCAAATATATTGTCTTGTGCTAAAGGCTATATAGTCAAGGCAGATTCCCATCTTTAAATGATTAGTCTTGGAAACAGGCATCTAAGCTGAGGCACAGTGAATGAAATTCAGAAATTCTCTCTTTAGAGCCAGAGTCATGACATATATAATGTGAAGGTAAAGTTGCTGTTCATTTTAATTCATTCTTTGTTGAGAAGGAATAGTTTGGTTTGTTTTTCATGTTAAAGTTTTTGTGTTTTTCTTTAAAAGATAAAATCATGATTCTGAAAATAGCACCCCCTATTGGCTTACTTCATACAAATTCAGTTCCAGCTTGTACAGTCAATGTGAGAGAGCAGAGGAATTGAAAACAGTTTTTTCCCCAATATTTTATTATGCAAAATTTCAAACATACATAACAGTTGAAATAATTATTCAGAGAACATCCATATATCCACCTCAATGAATATTTTGCTATATTTCCTTGATAGAATATCTATGCATATATTCATCCTTCTGATTATCAATCTCTCTTATTTTTTGACGCATTCAAAGTTAAGTTAGAGACATAAGTACTTCACTCCCAAATACTTCAGCATGAATATTAACTGAAGTTCAGTAGTTGTTTACAGTTCCCTTGTGCCCTTTCACAGTCGATTTCAGCCCCTGGTTATCACAAGGCAATCTTAATTCTGTGTATTTTTCCACCATAGATTAATTTTGTTTGTTCTAGAACTTCATACAAATGGAATTATACAATGTACACTCTCTCTAAAGTTTCTCTCAGCGTGTGCTTGAGATCCACCCATGTTGTTGCACGTACAGTAGTTTGTTCCTTTTTTATGAATAGTAATCCGTTGTATGAATACACCACAATTTGTTTATCCACTCTTCTGTTGGACACCTTGGCTGTTTCTAGTTATTGGCTATCTTGAATCAAGCCACTATGAACATTCTTGTGTTAGTCTTTTTGAGGACATGTATTTTCAGTTTTCTTGGATAAATACCTAGGAGTAAATTGCTGTGTCCAGAGAAAGGTATTTCGTTTATAAAAAAAAACTTTCAGACCCTTTTTCACAGTGTATCTTTTTTATACTCCCACTAACAATGTACAGCAGTTCAAGTGGTTCCACATTCTTGTCAACAGTTGGTGGTATCAGTCTTTTTTAATTTTTGTGATTCTGGAATGTATATAAAGGTATCTCGTGTTTGTTTGGTTTTTTTAATATTTATTTTTTTATTTTATTTTTGGCTGCGTCGGGTCTTTGTTGCAGCACGTGGGATCTTCGTTGTGGCATGCAGGATCTTTCGTTGTGGCACGCGGGGTCTTCATTGAGGTGTGCAGGCTTCTGTCTCTAGTTGTGGCACCCAGGCTCAATAGTTGCAGCACGCAGGCTCAGTATTTACAGCGCGAAGACTCTCTGGTGGCACACAGGCTCCAGAGTGTGTGAGCTCTGTAGTTGTGGCACACGGGCTCCAGAGCACGTGAGCTCTGGAGTTGCGGCACTCAGGCTCTCTAGTTGTGGCTTGCATGCTCAGTAGTTGCAGCTCATGGGCTTAGTTGCACTGTGGCTTATGGGATCTTAGTTCCCTAACCAGGGATCAAACCCATGTACCCTGTATTGGAAGGCAGATTCTTAACCACTGGACCACCAGGGAAGTCCCCTCATTGTGTTATTAATTTGTACTTCCCTGATGACCTCTGCTATTGAGCAACTTTTTGTGTTCTCATCATTCAGATATCTTCTTTGGTGAAGTGTCTGTTCAAATCTTTTACCCATTTTTATAAGTTTGCTTGTCTTATTGAATTGTGGAAGTTCTTGATATATTCTAATATAAGTCCTATATCAGATATATATTATGTGAATAGCTTCCCAGTCTGTGGCTTGCCTATTCATTTTCTTAACAGGGTCTTTTTTTTTTTTTTAACATCTTTATTGGAGTATAATTGCTTTACAATGGTGTGTAAGTTTCTGCTTTATAACAAAGTGAATTAGCTATACATATACATATATCCCCATATCTCCTCCCTCTTGCGTCTCCCTCCCACCCTCCCTATCCCACCCCTCTAAGTGGTCACAAAGCACCAAGCTGATCTCCCAGTGCTATGCGACTGCTTTCCACTAGCTATTTATTTTACATTTGGTAGTGTATATATGTCCATGCCACTCTCTTACTTCATCCCAGCTTACCCTTTCCCCTCCCCGTGTCCTCAAATCCATTCTCTATGTCTGCATCTTTATTCCTGTCCTGCCCCTAGGTTCTTCAGAACCATTTTTTTTTTTAGATTCCATATATATGTGTTAGCATACAGTATTTGTTTTTCTCTTTCTGACTTACTTCACTCTGTATGACAGACTCTAGGTCCATCCACCTCACTACAAATAACTCAATTTCGTTTCTTTTTATGGCTGAGTAATATTCCATTGTTTATATGTGCCACATCTTCTTTATCCATTCATCTGTCAATGGACACTTAGGTTGCTTCCATGTCCTGGCTATTGTAAATAGAGCCGCAATGAACATTGTAGTACATGACTCTTTTTGAATTATGGTTTTCTCAGGGTATATGCCCAGTAGTGGGATTGCTGGGTCGTATGGTAGTTCTATTTTTAGTTTTTTAAGGAACCTCCATACTGTTCTCCATAGTGGCTGTATCAATTTACATTCCCACCAACAGTACAAGAGGGTTCCCTTTTCTCCACACCCTCTCCAGCATTTATTGTTTGTAGATTTTTTGATGATGGCCATTCTGACTGGTGTGAGGTGACAACTCATTGTAGTTTTGATTTGCATTTCTCTAATGATTAGTGATGTTGAGCATCCTTTCATGTGTTTGTTGGCAATCTGTATATCTTCTTTGGAGAAATGTCTATTTAGATCTTCTGCCCATCTTTGGATTGGATTGTTTGTTTTTTTGATATTGAGCTGCATGAGCTGCTTATAAATTTTGGAGATTAATCCTTTGTCAGTTGCTTCATTTGCAAATATTTTCTCCCATTCTGAGGGTTGTCTTTTTGTCTTGTTTATGGTTTCCTTTGCTGTGCAAAAGCTTTAAGTTTCATTAGGTCCCATTTGTTTATTTTTGTTTTTACTTCCATTTCTCTAGGAGTTGGGTCAAAAAGGATCTTGCTGTGATTAATGTCATAGAGTGTTCTGCCTATGTTTTCCTCTAAGAGTTTTATAGTGTCTGGGCATACATTTAGGTCTCTAATCCATTTTGAGTTTAATTTTGTGTATGGTGTTAGGGAGTGTTCTAATTTCATTCTTTTACATGTAGCTGTCCAGTTTTCCCAGCACCACTTATTGAAGAGACTGTTTTTCTCCATTGTATATCCTTGCCTCCTTTGTCATAGATTAGTTGACCATAGGTGCTGGGTTTATCTCTGGGCTTTCTATCCTGTTCCATTGATCTATATTTCTGTTTTTCTAACAGTACCATATTGTCTTGATTACTATAGCCTTGTAGTATAGTCTGAAGTGAGGGAGTCTGATTCCTTCAGCTCTGTTTTTTTTCCCTCAAGATTGCTTTGGCTATTCGAGGTCTTTTGTGTCTCCATACAAATTTTAAGATTCTTTGTTCTAGTTCTGTAAAAAATGCCATTGGTAATTTGATAGGGATTGCACTGAATCTGTAGATTGCTTTGGGTAGTATAGTAATTTTCACAATATTAATTCTTCCAATCCAAGAACATGGTATATCTCTCCATCTGTTTGTGTCATCTTTGATTTCTTTCATCAGTGTCTTACAGTTTTCTGAGTACAGGTCTTTTACCTCCTTAGGTAGGTTTATTCCTAGGTATTTTATTCTTTTTGTTGCAGTGGTGAATGGGATTGTTTCCTTAATTTCTCTTTCTGATCTTTCATTGTTAGTGTATAGGAATGCAAGAGATTTCTGTGCATTAATTTTGTATCCTGCAACTTTACAAATTCATTGATTAGCTCTAGTAGTTTTCTGGTTGCATCTTTAGAATTCTCTGTGTATAGTATCATGTCATCTGCAAACAGTGACAGCTTTACTTCTTCTTTTCCAACTTGCATTCCTTTTATTTCTTTTTCTTCTCTGATTGCTGTGGCTAGGACTTCCAAAACTATGTTGAATAATAGTGGTGAGAGTGGACATCCTTGTCTTGTTCCTGATCTTAGGGGAAGTGCTTTCAGTTTTTTACCATTGAGAATGATGTTTGCTGTGATTTTGTCATATATGGCCTTTATTATGTTGAGGTAGATTCCCTCTATGCCCACTTTCTGGAGAGTTTTTATCATAAATGGGTATTGAATTTTGTCGAAAGCTTTTTCTGCATCTATTGAGATGATCATATGGTTTTTATTCTTCAATTTGCTAATATGGTGTATCACATTGATTGATTTGCATATATTGAAGAATCCTTGCATCCCTGGGATAAATCCCACTTGATCATGGTGTATGATCCTTTTAATGTGTTGTTGGATTCTGTTTGCTAGTATTTTGTTGAGGATTTTTGCATCTATATTCACCAGTGATATTGGTCTGTAATTTTCTTTTTTTGTAGTATCTCTGTCTGGTTTTGGTATCAGCGTGATGGTGGCCTCGTAGAATGCGTTTGGGAGTGTTTCTCCCTCTGCAATTTTTTGGAAGAGTTTGAGAAGGATGGGTGTTAGGTCTTCTCTAAATGTTTGATAGAATTCACCTGTGAAGCCATCTGGTCCTGGACTTTTGTTTGTTGGAAGATTTTTAATCACAGTTTCAATTTCATTGCTTGAGATTGGTCTGTTCGTATTTTCTATTTCTTCCTGGTTCAGTCTTGGAAGGTTATACCTTTCTAAGAATTTGTCCATTTCTTTCACTTTGTCCATTTTACTGGCATAGAGTTGCTTGTAGTGGTCTCTTAGGATGCTTTGTATTTCTGTGGTGTCCATTGTAATGTCTCCTTTTTCATTTCTAATTTTACTGAGTCCTCTCCTTCTTTTTCTTGATGAGTCTTGCTAAAGGTTTATCAATTTTGTTTATCTTCTCAAAGAACCAGGATTTAGTTTTATTGATCTTTGCTATTGTTTTCTTTGTTTCTATTTCATTTATTTCCTCTCTGATGTTTATGATTTCTTTCCTTCTTCTAACTTTGGGTTTTGTTTGTTCTTCTTTCTCTAGTTCCTTTAGGTGTAAGGTTAGATTGTTTATTTGAGATTTTTCTTATTTCTTCAGGTAGGATTGTATTGATATAAACTTCCCTCTTAGAACTGCTTTTGCTGCATCCCATAGGTTTTGGATTGTCATGTTTTCATTGTCATTTGTCTGTAGGTATTTTTTGATTTCCTCTTTGATTTCTTCAGTGATCTCTTGGTTACTTAGTAACATATTGTTTAGCCTCCATGTGTTTGTGTTTTTTACGTTTTTTTCCCTGTAACTGATTTCTAATCTCATAGCGTTGTGGTTGTAAAAGGTGCTTGATATGATTTCAGTTTTCTTACATTTACCAAAGCTTGATTTGTGACCCAGATGTGATGTATCCTTGAGAATGTTCCATGTGCACTTGAGAAGAAAGTGTAATCTGCTGTTTTTGGATGGAATGTCCTATAAATATCAATTAAATCTATCTGGTCTGTTGTGTCATTTAAAGCTTGTGTTTCCTTATTAATTTTCTGTTTGGATTATCTGTCCATTGGTGTAAGTGAGGTGTTGAAGTCCCCCACTATTATTGTGTTACTGTCGATTTCCTCTTTTATAGCTGTTAGCAGTTGCCTTATGTATTGAGGTGCTCCTATGTTGGGTGCATATATATTTATAATTGTTATATCTTCTTCTTGGATTGATCCCTTGATCATTATGTAGTGTCCTTCCTTGTCTCTTGTAACATTCTTTATTTTAAAGTCTATTTTATCTTATATGAGTATTGCTACTCCAGCTTTCTTTTGATTTCCATTTTCATGGAATATCTTTTTCCATCCCCTCAATTTCAGTCGGTATGTGTCCCTAGGTCTGAAGTGGGTCTCTTGTAGACAGCATATATATGGGTCTTGTTTTTGTATCCATTCAGCAAGCCTGTGTGTTTTGGTTGGAGCATTTAATCCACTTACATTTAAGGTAATTATCAATATGTATGTTCCTGTTACCATTTTCTTAATTGTTTTGGGTTTGTTTTTGTAGGTCCTTTTCTTCTCTTGTGTTTCCCACTTAGAGAAGTTCCTTTTACATTTGTTGTAGAACTGGTTTGGTGGTGCTGAGTTCTCTTAGCTTTTGCTTATCTGTAAAGCTTTTGATTTCTCTGTCGAATCTGAGTGAGATCCTTGCCAGGTAGAGTAATCTTGGTTGTAGGTTCTTCCCATTCATCACTTTAAATATATCGTGCCACTCCCTTCTGGCTTGTAGAGTTTCTGCTGAGAAATCGGCTGTTAACCTTATGGGAGTTCCCTTGTATGTTACTGGTCGTTTTTCCGTTGTTGCTTTTAATAATTTTTCTTTGTCTTTAATTTTTGTCAATTTGATTACTTTCTGTCTTGGTGTGTTTCTCCTTGGGTTTATCCTGCCTGGGACTCTCTGCACTTCCTGGACTTGGGTGGCTATTTCCTTTCCAATGTTAGAGAAGTTTTTGACTATAATCTCTTCAAATAATTTCTCAAGTCCTTTCTCTCTTCTCCTTCTGGGACCCCTATAATGCAAATGTTGGTGCGTTTAATGTTGTCCCAGAGATCTCTTAGGCTGTCTTCATTTCTTTCCATTCTTTTTATTCTGTTCCATGGCAGTGAATTCCACCATTCTGTCTTCCAGGTCACTTATCCATTCTTCTGCCTAAGTTATTCTGCTATAGATTCTTTCTGGTATATTCATTTTAGTTATTGTATCATTCATTTCTGTTTGTTTGTTCTTTAACTCTTCTAGGTGTTTGTTCTTTAATTCTTCTAGGTCTTTAAACATTTCTTGCATCTTCTCGATCTTTGCCTCCATTCTTTTTCCGAGGTCCTGGATCATCTTCACTATCATTATTCTGAATTCTTTTTCTGGAAGATTGCCTATCTCCACTTCATTTAGTTGTTTTTCTGGGGTTTTATCTTGTTCCTTCATCTAGTACATAGTCCTCTGCCTTTTCATTTTGTCTATCTTTCTGTGAATGTGGTTTTCATTCCACAGGCTGCAGAATTGTGTTCTTTTTGCTTCTGCTGTCTGCCCTCTGGTGGATGAGGCTATCTAAGACGCTTGTGCAACCTTCCTGATGGGAGAGACTGGTGGTGGGTAGAGCTGGGTGTTGCTCTGGTGGGCAGAGCTCAGTGAAACTTTAATCTCCTTGTCTCTTGATGGATGGGGCTGGGTTCCCTCCCTTTTGGTTGTTTGACCTGAGGTGACCCAGCACTGGAGCCTACCTGGCTCTTTGGTGGGGCTAATGGCAGACTCTGGGAGGGCTCATGCCAAGGAGTACTTCCCAGAACTTCTGCTGCCAGTGTCCTTGTCCCTTCAGTGAGCCACAGCCACCCGCCACCTCTGCAGGATACCCTCCAACACTAGCAGGTAGGTCTAGTTCAGTCTCCTATGGGGTCACTGCTCCTTCCCCTGGGTCCTGATGTGCACACTACTTGTGTGTGCCCTCCAAGAGTGGAGTCTCTGTTTCCCCTAGTCCTTTCGAAGTCCTGCAATCAAATCCCACTAGCCTTCAAAGTCTGATTCTTTAGGAATTCCTCCTCACGTTGCTGGACCCCCTGGTTGGGAAGCCTGACGTGGGGCTCAGAACCTTCACTCCAGTGGGTGGACTTCTGTGGTATAAGTGTTCTCCAGTTTGTGAGTCACCCACCCAGCGGTTATTGGATTTGATTTTCTTGTGAGTGTGCCCCTCCTACTGTCTCATTGAGGCTTCTCCTTTGTCTTTGGATGTGGGGTATCTTTTTTGGTGAGTTCCAGTGTCTTCCTGTTGATGATTGTTCAGCAGTTAATTGTGATTCCGGTGCTCTCACTAGAGGGACTGAGTACATGTCCTTCTACTCTGCCATCTTGAACCAATCTCATCTGTTTTTCCCTTTAAATGATGTCAGTCTTTGCTTCATTAATTTTGAGCTCTGGTATTAAGTGCATACATACTTAATGATTATGATTATTGTCTTTTCCTGATGAACTGGCCATTTTATCATTATGAAATATTCCCCCTTTATGTTTAGTAATATGCCTTTTCTTGAAGTCTATTTTATCTGGTATTGATTTAATTACTCCAGCTCTTTGGGTAGTTATTGTTTGCATGGTATGTCTTCCTCTATTCTTTTATGTTAAACCTATCTGTGTCTTTAAGGTGTATCTCTTCTAGACATAGAGTTGGGTCTAGTGGCCTTTTAGCTGTACTTTTTTGCATTTTATATTTTAGTGATTTCTCTAGAAATTATAACTTTTCATGGTTTACTTAAAGTTAATATTGTACCACTTCAAGTGAAATGTAAGAACCTTGCATTCATACAGTTCCATTTACCATCATCCCATCCTTTATGCTATAGTTGTCATTTTATATTTCCTCTGTATATGTTATAATCCCTATCATATAATATTAGAATGTTTGTTTTCAACAATTATATTTTTCAGTAAATTAACAGAAAAAATAATTTTTATACTTAGCCACATTTACCATTTATTCATACTTACCATTTTGAGTGTTTTTCATTTATTCCTGAATATCTAAAATTTTATCTGGTATCACTTCCCATCAGTTTGAAGAACTTCCTTTATCATTTATGGTACAAATCTGCTGGCAGTGAATTCTCTTAGTTTTTGGTTTATCTGACAATGTTTTTATTTCACCATTGGGTACTGTGATTTGTGATTTTTAAATCTCTCCAAAGCACTGACTCAGGTTTTATAAGCACAGTCTTGCTTATTCAACACTTTTTGGTGGATTTCTTAAGATTTTCTAATATAAGATCATGCTATCTGCAAACAGAGATCATTTTACTTCTTCCTTTCCAAGCTGGATGCCTTTTATTTCATTTTCTTGATCCACATAACTTTTTAAAACAACATTTGTCTCCTTGCTTGTTTACATATTTATTTTTGTTTGTTTAAAATAATACCTCCTCTGACCTTTGTAGAAGCTTTTGGAAAAAATTAATGAAATCATGGAGGTTATGTATGTGTATGTGTAACACCACAGGGTCATTTCTCCAGAATAGCTTTGGTTGTATTGCTTTGTTTCACAAAACAGATTTGACAGCATCTGCAAATCCAAAGATGTAAGATTTGAAGTCATCACTTATTATTAAAATAAAATTAATAAGCTCCTATTTATATTTGCATACCTTTTTTTGAAAAGTCCAACTAAAGACAATAGAGTCACTTTAAAGAACAATTATATAGGATAAATCACTGTCTGTGTTAAAATTACAGGATGTACAAAATAGAATGATTCAGGGTAATGGTAGCAAAGGAAAGTACAACCTAGTGGTTAAAAAAAAAAAAGATAAAGTGTTTCTTTCAAATGACTTCAAACCATTTCCTGGGATGTTTAGTCTCTCCATAGCGTTCATGCCTCATTATCCTTGTTAATAGAGGCAGTGGTACAAATTATACAGTCATATCTGATATCCAAAAATATGTTTGGTTTTGAGATAGATGATATTTGGCCTTTTTTTTTGACTTCTTAGATTGTTTTATCTGTCTAACTTTGGAGTCCCTGAGTGTAAAAGATAGATATCTAGGGAAAACTGGCCTAGATTCATACTAAATAAGAGGGAGAAGCCAAGTGTATTCATTTCCCAGGGCTGCCGTAACAAATTACCACAAACATGGTGATCTAAAACAACAGAAAGTTATTTCACAGTTCTGAAGCCCACAAATCTGAAATCAAGATGCTTGCAGGGCCACACTCCCTCTGAAGGCTCTAGGGAAGAATCTTCCCTTGCCTCTTCCAGCCTGTGGTGGCTTAGTCACGCCTTGGCTTGTGGCTGCATAATACCAGTCACTGCTTCTGTCTTCACGTGGACTTCCCCCTCCTTCTCTCTTCTGTATATCTGTTTGTCTATCCTCTGTATATCTCTTGTAAGGACACTTGTCATTGGATTTAGGGCCCACCTGGTATCATCTCAAGATCCTTAATTACATCTGCAAATCCCCTTCTTCCAAACAAAGTCACATTCACAAGTTCTCGAGGCTAAGATGTAGACATATCTCTTGGGGCAGCCACCATTCAATGCGCTGTAGCAACCAAGACCTAAATATCACTCATACATAGTCCACAAAGTAAGGCAAAAATAGAAACAAAAAAAATATGAGTTTAATTTACTGTGAGAATATTTGTATTGTCTGTTTAAAAACTCATTTTTTTAAACCTAATTATACTCTTTACATGGCTAACTTCTATTTCTTCAAAGAGGCCTTCCCTAACTACTCAATATACATTATAAAAAACTAACTATATTGTCTATAGCTTTTATAGTTTTTTTAAAAAGAGGCATTAACCTAAAATCTTCTGCCTTCACTATTGTCATCAATTTCTATCCATAAATTATAGACATGGGCTTGAATTTTCACAAATATGGCTTATCAGGTAGAGCAGAGACTACTAACTGTGATATTTTGTACATAGATAGTAGGCCCTCAATAAATACTTATTAACTGAATTATGCCTCATCTGTGCAGGAGCTCGAACAAACAAAAGTAAGCATTATCCTTGATTCTGTACTCGTTCATCCCCATATTTATTTCTTCAGTAAATCCGTGTCCCTGCTTCTAAAACATCCTGAATCTGACTCTGTTTCTCCACCTAGCCTACTCTAGCCCTGATCTCTTTACCTAGGCTTACAGGGCTCCATATGGCATGGCTCTTATATACTCTTTGAGTACATCAAATATCACTTTCTTACCAGTTCACTCCATTCCACATGTTCTTTTATATTCTAGATATATCAAGTTCATTCCCACCCAAAAGCCTTTGTTCGGGCTGTTCCTTCACCTCAAGTGCTCTTTCCCAGGATCTCTGTGTATTTGGCTCCTTGTAACTCAGGTCTCATATAAATACTTTCCTGGTAACTCCATCAGCCTGTATCATAGCCTTTATCACTACCTGATATTTTCTTGTGTATTTATGTGTGCATTTATTATCTGTCTCTGTTTACTAGAATGCTTATCTGTCTTGTTCCTGGATATATTCCCTGTGCCTAGGACAATATCTGGGATATAGTAGACACCCTATAAATATTTGCTCAATAAATGAATGAGTGAATGAACATCTTGATAGATGTGAAAAAGACATAGGATCTCAAGCCAATAACCCCTCACCTTTGACAGTAGACCCAGAGAACAAATTCATGTCATGAATTCATTGTGTACTATAACCCCTATCTTTTAGACTTAACATACATTTCACCTTCATCCGAGCTTAAGGGGGTCATGATATCAGCAATGTTAAGTGATGTACTGCAGTGTGCATGGAAAGACTAGCCTGTGCTTGGCTACCGTTCCAAGTTCCTTCCCTCTGCCAGATGTGCCTGTCTTCACTTCCTTTGCTCTGCCAGATGTGCCTATCTTTTGCAGGCTTTCCTTGCACTCTCCCCTTTGCTTTTAAACATTCCTGATCCTAATAGTCATACTAGTGATTTTTCCATTCGTTTGAGTTCTATGCCAATTCTCCTTCCACTGAATCATGGAATTTCACTGCTGAGAAGAATCTTAGAAGAGAGGAAGAAAAGTGTAATAGTTAAGAATACAAGTCTGGATTTGAATCTTGGCTCCATCATTGGCTAGCTTTGTAGCTTTGGGCAATTTCTGAATTTAGTTTCTGTGTTTTTAGAATCAGGATAATAATATCCACCTCATAGGATTGTCCTGAGGATAAATCTACATAAAGCACTTAACCTGGTGCCTATC
The DNA here is from genome assembly GCF_965194825.1 of Balaenoptera physalus. Lineage (NCBI taxonomy): Eukaryota > Metazoa > Chordata > Mammalia > Artiodactyla > Balaenopteridae > Balaenoptera > Balaenoptera physalus. Next base: position 84,575,827 of record NC_138893.1, read on the forward strand.
ATGCAGTGAATGTTTAATAAATGTCTGCTGCTTCCATTATGAGGTTGATGATGTAACCAGATTTAGTGTGGTTCATCCATTCATTCAGCTAGCAGCATAGGCACTGTGCTGGGCACAGGGTTCTACTCTCAAGAAGCTCACAGTCTATTAGGGGAGAAAGAAAAGGATACAAGCTGTTCAAGTTGCTGTGATAGGTGCTAATTAGGGCCTCTGACCCCTATGAGGGGTGGGGAAAGAGTGAGGCAGGGGTGGACACAGGAGTACTTTTGTCTGCCTGCTGCTCTCAGTCTCAGCTGTCTTCATTTTTTCTCAAAAGGTTAGGACCTTCAGAAATTGGCACCTTTTAGAGGCCCTGGAACTCTCTCTTCCTTGGCTATTTTAGAGCTTGCAAACCTGTCTTTAGACATAATTTAGTACAGAATTTCCGAAACAGCATTGTGAAGAACATTATATACTGCAATATGTTAATGGTTTTGTGGGTTTAAAACAAAACCCAAAAAAAGTGTTCCATGGTTCAAATAAGTTTGGAAAATGCCAGGTTATACAGAATTTCTTCCTGCAGCACTACTCCTGCCAACTTTTTAATATGCTAATGTGCATTATTAATCTCCAAGAGAGTGATATAGTTCCCAAACTTGACTTGCCTCAGAATGTCTTTTAACAACTTATAGAGCTAATGTTCCTCAGAACAGTTGGAGAACCCAGGCAGGTGACAACTGCAGATTTACATTCCAGCGTGATGTAATCCCTCAGATTGAAAATGCCAAATTTCATTGTGGCTATTTCTTTAGTTCTACATGGTTCATGTGAGAATGACAACTCTCAGGCAAGAATGACATGCCTTTGTTAAATTTTGACCATTTGGAGAAAGAACCTTTCTGCATGAACTATAGTACCTTTCTACTATAGGTCATCTCTTTTGTTTAGCACTTAAGAGGAATTGGTTCTATTGCTTATTCATATACATACTGGGCATAAAATTAGATATATTACCTCTCAAGGGCTGTCTGAATGATTTACCTAGTCTGCTGAAGAACGTAATGGAAAATTGAACATGACTCCTTCCCCATGGCATCCTATGATGGAAAAGTTAGAAATTATTTGAGTTGGAGCTCTAGAATGAGCTATGGCCTGTATGACTTAGAGTATTCTTATTTCTGCCAAGAGAATAAAAGGTTTCTAGGTATGGTAAAGCCCCATTATAAGCACCTTAGGATATTAGAGATTTGGGAAACTTGTAGGTCCAGTTGTGTCCCCCATGTACTTTGAACTATAATGCAGGAAATAATCGCACAAATATAGGCCATGGCCTTTAGTACTCATGCCCCAGCACAAGCCCATTTAAACTGAAAATCATAATTTATGACAGGGTTGTCCTTAATTCTTTATAGTCATCCTATACGTACAGTTTACCTTATTACCTGACAAGCTAAGAAAATAAATAGTAAAACCTGTGGCATATCCCCTACAGGCTACTCTCTGCAATCCCAAGTATTTTTACTGAAAGTTAGGTAGTATTATACCCCATTTTATGAATAAGGAAATACAAAATGAAGCAGCTTACTCTTGGTTACCCTGCTAAGTAGAGCTAGAATTCAAGCTCAGGTCTCTCTGATCCCAGTCTGTGTTCTATCCAGACTGTCATGTTGTCTCTCAGTATATCCCAAAATGCTGCTGGAATTTGAAAATCTTTGCTGAAACGCAATCCAGGAGGAGATAATGCAGGTTCACCATTTTGAACTATGGTTCTCAATAGCTTAGGGAAGACAGGCTCTAGGCTATTTCCTCCCAGTTCCCTTTGGCTAAGAGTTGACCATTCTTGGGTGAGAATAAAGTCCTTCTGGTAAACTATGATGTTTTGGAGTTAGTGTCCTTCTCTTGAAGATGAAATATGACATTTTCCCCCTACAATTGTCTCTTCTGTTTAGGATCAGGTTCTCCCACTCAGACACGCTCTGACATCTGTAATGCATACCCTACAGTGACACAGACTCTTGGAGTTGTCTAATCTAGCTTCTTATCCCACACAGGAACATCTTAGTAGACACATCTGTGTTCTTCACTTTTCTGACCATATAACTTTTAGGTGAAGAAACCAATACACAAAAGCCTAAAGTTACTTAAATAAGGTCATGTAGCAAGGAAAGTTAGTATCCCTTTAAAGGATACCACAGAACAGAAAAGACATATGTATATACTAAGCTGTCAGTTTCTGGACATCAAATTATAGGATATACAGATATGGATGGACTTCTCAGCTTTTAATGATCCAGCTGTTCCTCATCACCTCTACTCATTGGTGTAGCAATACTTTGTTATACTTTTAGAGATGGTTCCAACATCTAGCATTTATTGAGAGCTAAATATATGCAAGACATTTGTAAGCATAAATTTTGGGTTTAAACTCAAACCTGATTTTGAGTCCCTATTACTCATTAGCTTTGTGACTTTGAACAAATCACTGAAACTCTCAAAACCTCAGTTTCCTGATCTGTAGAACAGTGATAAAGGCTACTTGCCTCAGGGTTATTGTGAAAATTAAATGAGATAACCCTAAATTACTATACTAGATTGAAATTATGACTATACACAGCTGCCTGCTCTGTTTTCAGCCCCAAGGTACTGACTTTCCTCTGCCTGTTTATCTTATTTTTTTAGTTAATTAATTAATTTATTATTATTATTATTATTTTGGCTGCTTTGGGTCTTCATTGCTGCGCGCGGGCTTTAGTTGCGGCAAGCGGGGGCTACTCTTCTTTGCGGTGCGCGGGCTTCTCATTGCAGTGGCTTCTCTTGTTGCAGAGCACGGGCTCTAGGCACACGGGCTTCAGTAGTTGTGGCACACGGGCTCAGTAGTTGTGGCTTGTGGGCTCTAGTGCGCAGGCTCAGTAGTTGTGGCACACGGACTTAGTTGCTTCGCGGCATGTGGGATCCTCCCAGACCAGGGATCGAACCCATGTCCTGTGCATTGGCAGGCAGAGTCTTAACTACCGCACCACCAGAGGAGTCCCAAAAAGTTATTTAAAAAAAAATAATAATCCTAGAACCTGATGAGGCTTAATTTTGTTCTCTTAGAAAGTAGTACCGCTTTTTTCAGTAGATACTTTTTGAGATTCGTATTAGTTTAGAAGTTATAAGTTGGGTTTTTTTGTATTTTTTTATTTTTTTTAATTTTTTAAAAATTAATTTATTTATTATTTATTATTATTTTTTTTGGCTGTGTTGGGTCTTCGTTTCTGTGCGAGGGCTTTCTCTAGTTGTGGCAAGCGGGGGCCACTCTTCATCGCGGTGCGCGGGCCTCTCACTGTCATGGCCTCTCTTGTTGCGGAGCACAGGCTCCAGACGCGCAGGCTCAGTAGTTGTGGCTCACGGGCCTAGTTGCCACGTGGCATGTGGGATCTTCCCAGACCAGGGCTCGAACCCGTGTCCCCTGCATTGGCAGGCAGATTCTCAACCACTGCACCACCAGGGAAGCCCTTTTTGTATTTTTTAAATAGGAAGATTGGAGCTTTTAGTTTCTCCTAAGTTTCATCATTCATCCAAAAATTCTTGGGATCATTGCTTTCAGAAGGCATTATCATTATTTAACTTCTCTGTTCCTAGGAATATCTAAGCAGTATTAATATCTCTAGTATCCACAGCATTCAAGGGGGAATTTTCTACGTGACTGTAAACTCCTGAGGACAAGAACCATGTTTTCCACCTCTTTGTGTCCTACTCTGAGCCTAGAAGAATTATGTATATTTATACAGTAGATATTTAATTAATGTTGAATAAATGAGTGAATTAATTCTAAACATGGTCAGATCCTGAAAAGGATGCTAAAGCTCTAATAAAAACCTAGAGTGAGGAGGAGAATGATAGGAGTATGACACCTTCCCATATCATTAATTTCCTTGACACATGGGCAAGTCACAATTTCTCTGACCTCAAGTTAGAGTTTTACTAATTATCTCCAAGCGTTCTTCCAGATTTGAAATTCTATAAATAATCAGCTTTTTACTGAATGTTGTAATGTTTTAAGGGACATGTTATAGCCTAAGTATCCAAATCTGTGTTAAAGTGAACTAACTTATAATTATCAGATACATTTGAAGTCAGAGCAAGGCTGTTGAATTCCCAAAAGAAGCATGGCAGTTTTATTTTCTTGTTAAGAAATTTAAAACTTAATTAGATCTTGGCTAGTGCCTCTATAAGAGCTAGTTTATGGAGCTTGGTATAGTAGTTGCAGAAAAGTCACAGTTCCATAAAATGTACCTAGAATTAGTGTAGCTGTATATAAAGTATGATTTGAGGAACCTCAAAAGGACATTCCCAACCATAAATACCTTCCCTACTTAACTTTGTTGCTTATAACAAATTACTACAAATTTGCAGCTTAAAATACCACCTGTTTATCCCCTAGTTTCTATAAGTCAGGGTCTGAGCATAGCATAACTGGGTTCTCTGCTCAGGGTCTTAACAAGGCAGAAATCAAGACATCAGTAGGACTGCTTTCTCATCTGGAGTTCATAGTCCTCTTCCAAGCTCATCTGGGTTCTTGGCAGAATTCACTTCCTTTTGGTTGTAGGACTGATGTCCCTTTTTCTCGCTGGCTGTCACTCGCAGCAGGCTGCTGCAGTTCCTTGCCATGCGGCCCTCTCACAGGCCCTCTTACAATATGGCAGCTCACTTCTTCAAAGCCAGCAGGAGAATCTCTTTCCCCAGTGTGCTGAGATGGGTTCTTATATAACTGTAATCATGGGAGTGACTATCCCATTACCTTTTCCGTATAAAGTAACCTAATCACAAGAGTGGTATCACATCCTATTCACAGGTCCTGCCCACATTCAAAGAGAGGAGATTTTACAGGGTGTGGGGATGTTGAGAACCATCTCAGAATTCTACCCACCATACCAGAAATTACCACTATTCTATTCTTTGAGGACTTCTGAAGATATGGACATTTAAACTGATCTAGGCCATGTTATCTAAAAAGATGTTAAGAATGGCAGTCATAAAATTTTAGGGCTAGAAAAGAGCTTAGAAATCATTTTACTTAAACCCTTGCTTTGTTGTTTTAACCTCTTTGTTTACACTTGAAGGAAAATGACTTGCTCAAATCACAGCTAGTGCGATGCAAAACTGAGACCAGAGATTCAGGTTCACTCGCTTCCATACCATTGTTCTCTTTAGTACGCGGCATCCACTGCCACGAGAAGGACCTAGAGAATTCTACTGGGGACTCAGTGCTTTTATGGGAAGGCAGAAATAGGGAAAAGTTCACAGCAGAAATGTATGGGAGAGCATCCCCAGACAGCCATAGAACGAAGGCAGGAAATGGGAATGTCATAAAGATGTGTGGGGAAGAGGTTATGGGAACAAAGCTCCTATTTTATAAATTCTTTTAAAGTTTGTGGAGGCAAGCCCCTATGCTTCAGTTCGTTATTGCATTTTGTAAAAACATTTATGTGTGAAGAGGAGTGTTGGCCAGAATTTCATTCATTTAAGACAAAGTCATCAATTTTTTAAACACAATTATTCATGATGTAGGCAGGGAAGCTCAAATTCTGAAAGAAACGTTTGCTTCATGAGGCACTTTCTCTGCAGAGACCTGATTTTTTTCCCCTAATTTAAAGTTACTTAGCAATTCTAAAGATTGATTCTGGCTTAACTATGTTGCTTTGAATATGTTGTGATTTAGTAAAATTATATATAAGTGCCCCAAGGAGGAAGAGAGCTGCTTTAGGGATTCATGATTACCATTGGGGGAGAGAGGAGAGTGAGGGTAGGATAAACTGCCAAAACATCCACTTAAATAGATAAGTGAGAACAACATCAGCCAACATTACATCCTGCTATGAAAAGAATCAGAAAGGAATTATACCAACTGGGGAAGTATAGAGATTACTATTTAACGCATGTGCTGCTTTTGGGGGGCTTAAGGGGTTACTACCCTTAGAAACCTCTGAAGTTTTATTAAGACACTTGTTAAGGTGAAGAGTATTTAGCCTTTTGGCATAATTTCAGCAAACTGAACTTAAATATCTCAGTTGCTTTCAACTTTAGCCATCAGAGATTCAGACTCTGTTGAAGCTGACAACCATAGCCCACCAAAGAAGTAATTTTGTAAAGAGGGGATAAAAGGCACTTCCTCCTCAAGATTGAGGTTAGAATAATATGAGGAAGTGGTTATCTAAATAATGATACATCCTCTTGGTGGAATACTATGCAGCTGTTAAAAAAGAACTGTTTATGTATTGGAATGGAATTATTTCTTAGATATATTGTTAAATGAGTCAAGCAAAACCATTTAATATACCAACCACCATTTTGTGGGAAGAAGTGAAGAATAAATATTTGATTTTTATATCTATAAAATATTTCTGGGGAAACTGGAGATATTGGTTGCCTCTGGACAACTAGGGGGCAGGGGTATAAGTTTGGGAGGGAGATTTCAGCCCTTTTGAAATAGCTGAATGTATTATCTAATGAAAAATAACTTTTTAAAATAAAAAATAATGAAAATTTAAAGACTCAAAGAGGGAAAAGCAAGTTAATATGGTAAATTGGTCTCCAAATAAGACCTGGCTGTGTTATAAAGGTTTCCCTGCAAGGAGACTTGACTGGCCCCCTGCAAAATCTCATCTCCACCTGCACCTCTGTTCTAGCTCTCTAGTCAGGCATTAGCATCCTTTCCTGCTTTCAGTACTTTACTCAGACCCCCACCCCCCATCACCTACTATTGTACCTGCCAAATCTGGAGCAGTATGTCTCTTTAATCCTTTAGAATTAGGATCCAAAATGTACCTCCAACGAAATACAGACTATTCCACTGTGACCCATATGTGTCTGTTAATGTCTGATAGTTCTCCTATGTATTTCTCCATCTTAATGGTTTGTATGGTTTCCCCCACAGAACTGTGATTGCCCTCTGAGCGTGGCACCTGAAATCACTGCCTAATGGTGCTGATAGAAATGCTTGCCCTTTGTGGACAAAATGTGTTGAGTGTTTTTAATGACGCCAGATACGATACTGGACAATGGCAATAAACCTTACTGTAAATCAGTTTTATTAGATTAATCATGTAAGCCCATTGAAGCAGTCATCTGGGATGATGCTCTGAGATTCAGAAAACCTGACCACAGGTTTTCTCTGTGGCACATACCAGTATTTAAGAGCCAGGATCACCAGCGTCACCTCTGACAGTGGACTGCCTGAGCACACAGAGGGGATCAACCTGCCTGCAGCTCAGAAGCACCGCGCGGAACACAGAACTGTTATATTTTTCATTATTAGTATACTGCGTTGCTCTTGGCTCCTTAAATTGCTTGTCATCCTAAATATTGTCCTTTCCTCCCCACCCACACCCCCTCAATCAGGCTGAAATGTGTATGTTGTATTAGCCAAAGTATCTTGGAAGAAGATGCAAAAGAAAGGACAGGTGCTTTTTAAAGGAAAATCCTTCCCCCGTCCCCGCCTTCCCCGAAGCCATCTAGGCATGGATTTAAGAAACTAGGACCTCTGCATCATAAGCCCTTCCAAAGCTGAAGCAGAAATGTCTTCCCTCACTTAACCTTGGCAGTCACCAGCCAGCTTTTGATTTTCTCCACTGCAGTCCAGGAAAACAGGAATAATCACATGGCCGCACAGCTAGAGACTGTCAACCCAACGTGGCGTATCACCTTTCCAAACATCTTTGCATTAGGAAGAGACAGGCAGTTCCTAACTGGGTCACATTGTCCGTAGGTCTTTCTATGCATCAGAGGTATAGAAGCTCCCAGGGCCACCTTTGTTTCATACGCTTTTCATTGGGTTGCATTTTAATAAACTTCTTTAAGTTCTTAAAATTGTCAGTATGCCTTCCAAGGGAATGCTAATGTATAGGGCAATCAGATATGTGGTCAAACTATAATGCTGGCTCTTCACAACCCCTAATTGTTACTCAGTTATTCGTCCCTGCCCACTAGCAAGGAGTAATCCCCAACTTGGCTTTTCTTTCATCTGAGCTCTTTCTCTTGTTTAGAGTGACAGATTCATGGGAATTCCCTGGCGGTCCAGTGATTAAGACTCCGCGCTTTCGCTGCCGAGGGTGTCGGGGAACTAAGATCATGCAAACCATGAGGTTCGGCCAAAAAAAAAAAAACCAGAGTGACAGATTCATGGGGGGATCCGTTGTCCATATAAGGGATCGAGTGGATCCAGTGTGTATAGGGAAAAGAGCATTGGCTGGAAGTCAGAAGATCCAGATTCTAGACCCAGCTGTGCTACTAGCTAGCTTTGTGACCCTGAGCAAGTTATTCAAATTCTCTGCATTTTACCTTTCGTCTGAGGTCTCTTCCAGTTCTACGATTCTGATTCCAAGTGGATGTTTGGGCTCTTATCCCTCCAGAACTCTCCTTTCCTCTGTTCAACTACTGTTGTGAATAGTTTTATGTAATATAGCTTCTGACATTATAGTCACACAAACTCAGTATGTGTTTCTGTCTGATGCTGAATTGTCCAGTCATGGACTATGCCAGAGAGTAAATTGGGGGTCCTGGCACAATTCAGATTCTGCCTGGACTTTTCAAAAAGCCAGATGGTTAACACGTTTTTGAGTGCCAATTCAGCACGCTTCTGCAAATTCCTCCCCATCCCAATCTAGTAGAAATCACCCAATCTCATGTCCATCTATTGTTCAGGCAGCTGGACCAGATTTGTACCAAAGGAATAGATAGGCCTTGGAAACGTAGGCCTTCTCCAGGGTGACTTCATGCTCCATAGAGACATCTTTCAGATTAGAATCCCAACCATCAATCAAATAGCATCATCAAATAAGGGAGGCCCAAATTCCAGTACCAACAACTGTTCTGCATGGGGAAGTTGAGATCTGGGGCAGAGGGGATGAGGGATTGTTCTCCTTGCTGTGATTTAATTATGGCTTTGTGGTTCAGAGATGTGGAAGCAAATCTGAATGAGCCAACTCTCAGGACCAGCTGTCAAGCACTTGGCTTGTAATCTGCTGTCATCCTACTTGTTCCAAGTGCTCTTGGCTGTACAGCTCACCAGCTAGTTTAATGTTTGTTTCCTCCACTGCTCTGATTCACACCCTGGGGGCTTATCTGAGGATTTTGGACTGTGAAAGGGCACCCCAGCCAGGCTCTTTGCTGGCTGGTAACATCCCAGTGGTTTGAATAACTTAGCTCCTGTAGTACAGATGGCGTCAGAGCCCTCTCCATGTGAGATGGAACATATTCTGTAACTGTTCTGTCAAGAGATGGTATTTGTAATGAGGGATTCCTGACAGTGGCTTCCAGAAGTCCCTATTCTACAACCACTTAATACCACTTTAATGAGCTTTTCACTAAAAAAAAAAAAAAAAAAAAAAAAGCCAAGAGCTCTCACTGACATTCTTGGATATTATTTAGTTAATGGTTTATTTAGAGGAAAGGCTCTATCTTCATGGGGAAAAGGATAGGCACTTGGAGCATCAAGAAGAATTAGCACTACTATATAGCACAGGGTACCCTACTCAGTGCTCTGTGGTGACCTAAATGGGAAGGAAATCCAAAAAAGAGGGGATATATGTATATGTGTAGCTGATTCACTTTGCTGTACAGTAGAAACTAACACAACATTGTAAAGCAACTATACTCCAATTTAAAAAAAAGAATTGGCAATAGGCACTCTGCCCTGAGAAAATGGAACTGGGAAAGAGAAAAAGAGGGTAGTTATCAGTTATAACAGTGTGGTATTGGTGTGAAAAAGGCATGGTTAACAAACATTGGCAGAGAAAGGAATGGTTAACATAAAGCGTTCATGTTTATCTACATCGAACAGGTTTTGAGCCACTTCTCAGGACACATTTCTGTGGCCGCAGAGGGTAATTCAGTAAATGATCACAGTTTGAGAGCATCCAGTGTCTTCTGATCTGATTCTCTTTTCACTGAGCAATCTTCTGAGGTGAACTGAGTTTCCTTAGTAGATTTTCCTACTGAGAAGTATAATGACCAGCTGTCATCAGTTTAGTTCTCTTAACAGTTACTGTTTTCATTGTAAATTGGCCTTCTGGTTTCTCTTCCTTCCCCAGGCCATTTAGTTAGCAGGAATCAGTTCTTCCTGAGCTGACTGAGAGAATCAGGTGTCTAGACCTACGAGGCTAAGTTTCTAAACCCTAGAATTTCTACAGTCTTGTAGAGGCCCCATCTCCCCCGTCAGCACTTAACCACATCTTGTGAACATCCACACAATAATATATTCTGCTTAAGTCTTTTAGTTCCAAGGGATGTTGATTCCTCTTTCACTCTAACTCACATTCCGGGAAGAGGGGCGGTATGAGCAGTAACCTAAAGCTGCAGGAGGAGGAATCTGACTCTTCCTGCCCTCGTGAGCAGCCTAGTCCCCCTCCAGCCAGAGGCTGTGGACACTAAGGTACAGCCCAGCTTGTGGCCCTTATACCTTTCTTCTACCCTTCGCCACACAAGATCTTCAGCTATTTCTGTGTACCTCCACCCCTATCCCTCACCCTCAGATTCTAGGAAACACCAATAAACCATTCTTTGCACTACTAAGCCACCTCAGCCGCTATCCTGTGGCATCCCCTCATTTGAATATGAGAATATTATACCTAAAGAGATCAGGTGACTCCACCACAGCAAGTTGATGGAGCCAGGACTAGAGCTCAGGTCTTGTGACTTGCAAGCACAGTTTTTCTACTGCGTCGCCTTGCTCCTCTGCATTGTTCTGGCATTTGTATCAGCTGACCTCAAGGGCCCTGTGGTGAATATAATGGAGGCTATAGAGGTGAAGTGAAAGAGCAAATGCAGAAAAAAAATGACAAGAAAGAACTGAAATTATAGGAATGAAATAAGCAGAGAAGGCACACTGCCTTTAAGTTCACATTGCTTCTAGAAGAATCTAATCTGAGGTTTATAGATATGAACACTTCGTTGCTAGTTGGTTCATAAATAGAAATTCATCTTTTTCTTTCCTCTGAGTTTTACCTCACTGAAGAGTGTGTCTATAAGCAATAACATAATTTATAGATGTAGCTGGATCAGGCTTGAGGATAAATGGCAGAGAGGGCAGGGGAAATTGCCTCGTCCTTCCTGGCTTGTTTTTTGTGAGAACCCAGTTCTCACGTGATTGCTAGTGTTAAACAGTAAATGTCACAGAAAGAGAAAATGGCAAGAGAGAAGAGATTTTCTGATGAGATCTGGAAAAAGAAAAAAAAAGAGAGACTGTATTGATCTAGTGAGATGGGGGCCACCGCTTCTCCCAAGGGGCACGGTTGGAAAAGACAAAGTGGCTGATGGAAAACCTGTTGGGAGGAAGGGCAGGAGCTCAGCCATGCAGATTCTCCACTGTCAGTCAGCAAATGGGGGGTGAAGCCTCAGTGCACTGAGACAAGTCTCCTTGTTCCCCACTTCCCCATCCTTTCTCTGCCTCATTGTTTCCTTGACTTTTTGTTATTGTGTTCTTTCCAGTGGGAGGGAAATGCCAAGATGGAGACTATCAGGCATTCTTTTTTTTTTTCAAGGCACTCTTCTGGTAATAATTTATTAGAAAAGCCACCACTGCATGCCGAAGACTTAGAATTCCATCCTTAAATATTATGTAGATTTTCACTTTTTAAATTTTTATTGTGGTAAAATATATATAACAAAAGTTGCCATTTAAACCATTTTTAAGTATGTAAGTCAGTGGCATTAATTACATTCACAGTGTTGTACAACTATCACCACTATTTCCAAAACTTTTCCATCACCCCAAACAGAAAATCTGTACCGATTAACCACTAACTCCCCAGCCCCTGGTAACCTCTAATCTACTTTCTCTATAAATTTAGTATCAGGCATTCTTACTTAATTATATATACCTCCTAAACTGTGGCAGCAGTAGAAAGAAAATGGAATCTGAAGTGAAAAGGAAAGGGGGTTATGGATTAAAAACTGAATTATCATTTTCTTAAATGTGACGTAAATACACTTGAAAATTTTTTGTGACTGAATAGTTTTATCCTTCCATTCAGAGAAAGCAAAACGGAAGTCCCTCTCCTGTGCTAACTCAACATCTTTCTTCTTTCAGTGACCATGCAGCAGGTGGCCAGGACAGTGGCTAAAGTGGAGCTCTCAGATCACGTGTGTGATGTCGTGTTTGCGCTCTTTGACTGTGATGGTGAGTGGGGCCCTCTGGAGTCTGCGGAAAAACCAAGCCTTACTGCCCTTGAAGTAGACACTTTTATGATGGAGCCTTGCAGCCAGCTCCAGGGTACCAGCCTGGACTGCTTCAACTTCCCCATTTCCCACATCAGTAGCTCAGCCCTCAGACTCATGACATTGAGAAATACCACCCCTGGTCCTGGTTTGTGTTCTCCATTTCTTCTTATAATTCTAATTTGCCTGTAGGCCTAAATTCATTTATGACCCTAAGGATCTTAAAAATAAAAACAAGGGAATTCCCTGGTGGTCCGGTGTTTAGGACTCCCCGCTTCCACTGCAGGGGGCACGGGTTCGATTCCTGGTTGGGGAACTAAGATCCCGCATGCCGTGCGGCACAGCCAAAAAAAAAAAAAAAATTAGACCCAGCTTACTGCTTAGTAGATAGGAGCACTTGAGTATTTGAATGTCTCTAGGAAGAAGATGGTACTGATCATTCCACCACCCAGGGCACATTTTAGTCATTTACAACCCATCATAGCATTCCAGCTGCACACCAAGGTCTGTTGTGTCTGTGAGCACTCTGCAGTTTATTTAGCCCATTTAAGAGATCCTGGTTCTGCTCTGGCCTTATTTCTCAGCTATGTTGGCTGATACAGTGATGATAATATTAACAATGGAGGCTCACAGTTTTTTGTCTCTTTTTTTTTTTTGCCTTAAATTTTTTTATTTTTATTTTTTAAAATTTTTATTGGAGGATAGTTGATTTACAATGTTGTATTAGTTTCAGGCGTGCAGCAAAGTGAATCAGTTACACATACACATCTGTCCATCTTTTTTAGATTCTTCTCTCATATAGACCATTATAGAGTACTAAGTAGAGTCCCCTGTGCTATACAGTAGGTCCTTATTCGTTATCTCACAGTTTTTTCATTGCTTACTGTGAGCCAGATACACTGTGCAAGCTGCTTGTTTAATCCTCTGACAAAGGAGTAGTTATTAACCACATTTTACAGATAAGGAAGCTGCAACTCAGAGAGGTTAAGTAGTTTTCCCAGGATCACAAAGGTAGTATTAGATAGCGAATCCAGGATTTGAAGCAAAAGTGCACTGCCTCCCTCTGTACTATATGACCTCAATTCCCTGTCTCACAGCCAAGATTCACTGTTCATCTTCCTCCAGGAAGCTAGGCTCACAGAATTCAAGAACAGATCAAAAGCTCCTGCATGTGTGAAACCTTCCCTTTTGATCCCAGCATAACGAATCACTCTGGTTTTCTTATTCCTTAACTTGGTTCAATCTGTCTGCATTGCTGCATGTTACACTCCATCTCTGTGTATGTGACTTAATGTCCCTACCTAACTGTGAGCTTTTTATGGGTAGTTACAAGTCCTGTTCACCTCTGGATCCCGCCTCCCCTGCAAATAGGACCTCAGACAGTACTTTGCACATAACAGGTGTTCATTAACTTTTTGTTTGTTTGTTTTTTAATTTATTTTTAGTTGTGCCAGGTCTTAGTTGCGGCAGGTGGGTTCCTTAGTTGTGGCATGCAAACTCTTAGCTGCGGCATGCATGTGGGCCCTGACCAGACAGAAATGGAACCCACGTCCCCTGCATTGGGAGGTGGATTCCCAACCACTGCACCACCAGGGAAGTCCTCACTAACTTTTTAAGTTGAACTTGAGTTATTTAAATCTCCCCCCTGAACCCACAACCGAGGTCTGAGTGAAAGGAAGCCCAAGAGCGAGGACAGGGAGAGTCCTCACCCACAGGGAAGGGTGGTTATTCTCTAGAGCTGCCCTGTCCAATATGATACCACGGTTACCTGTGGTTATTTAAATTTAAGTTAATTAAAATTGAATACAATTTAAAACTCACTTCTTCCAGTATCACACGTGGCTGGTGGCTCCTGTATTGAAAATAGCACAGATAAAAACGTTTCCCTCACCGCAGAGAGTTCTAATGGACAGCACTGCTGCAGAGAGAGTAACTCTCCCCAGATTTTGTTTTTACTCTAATCACTTTTAGGTACTTTGAGTTTTTCTCCAAAGAACATTTTTATAATTTTTGAAGCCAGTATCCAAGAGCTGGTTTGTGAAGTGAATATGGGAGTAATGGCAACCAGCATCACAGTTCCCCTCTTCTCCTGGGAAGTCCTGGGAAATGTTTGATTTTCCAGCCTTTTAGAAGGAGGCTGTATCAATATCTACTTCTATTACCTTTAAAAAATCATTTTATCTCTGGGACCTAATTTTTTAATTGAGATGTAATTGACATATAACATTATATTAGTTTCAGGTGTACAACATAATGATTCAATATTTGTGTATATTGTGAAATGATCACCATAAGTCTAGTCACCATACATGTTACAAATTTTTTTTCTTATGATGAGAATTTTTAAGATCTACTCTCTTAGCAACTTGCAAATATGCAATACAGTGTTTTTAAATATAGTCTTTTTAAAATTTATTTATTTTTATTTTTGGCTGCCTTAGGTCTTTGTTGCTGCGCGCGGGTTTTCTCTAGTTGTGGCGAGCGGGGGCTACTCTTCGTTGCGGTTCGCAGGCTTCTCATTGGGTGGCTTCTCTTGTTGCAGAGCACGGGCTTTAGGCGTGTGGGCTTCAGTAGTTGTGGCACTCGGGCTCAGTAGTTGTGGCTCGCGGGCTCTAGAGCACAGGCTCCGTAGTTGTGGCGCACGGGCTTAGTTGCTCCGTGGCATGTGGGATCTTCCCGGACCAGGGCTCGAACCCGTGTCCCCCGCACTGGCAGGTGGATTCTTAACCACTGCACCACCAGGGAAGTCCCTTAAATAGAGTCTTCATGCTGTACATTATATCCCCATGACTTACTTATAACTGGAAGTTTGTACCTTTTGAATCCCTGCACCAGAATTCATCCACCTCCACCCCTCACCTATAGCAACCTCCAATCTGTTCTATATATCTATGAACTCAATTATTTTTGTTTGTTCGTTTTAGATTCCACATATAAGTGAGATCATACAGTATTTGTCTTTCTCTGATTTATGTCAGCATAATGGCCTCAAGGTCCATCCATGTTGTCACAAATGGCAAAGTTTCCTTCTTTTTTATGGCTGAATAATATTCCATCACACACACAATATATACACACACACACATATCACATTTTCTTCATCCATTCATCTGTCCATGGACACTTAGGTTGTTTCTGTGTCTTAGCTCTTATAAATAATGCTGCAGTGAACATAGGGGTGCATATATCTTTTCAAGTTAGTGTTTTTGTTTCTTTCAGATAAATACCCAGAAGTGGAATCTGGATCATATGGTAGTTTTATTTTTAATTTTTTGAGGAACTTCCATACTGTTGCCCATAGTGGCTGCACCAATTTACATTCTCTCCAACAGTGCACAGGGTTCCCTTTTCTCCACATCCTGGCCAACACTTGTTATTTGTTGTTGTTGTTGTTAACAGCCATTCTGACAGGTGTGAGGTGGTATCTCATTGTGGCTTTGATTTGCATTTCCCTGATGATTAGTGATGCTGAGCATCTTTTCATGTGTCTGTTGGCCATCTGTATGTCTTCTTTGGAAAGCATCTGTTCAGGTCCTCTGCACATTTTTTAATCAGGTTGTTCGGTTTTTTGCTGTTGAGTTACATGAGTTCTCTATATATTTTGCATTTTAACCCCTTATCAGTATATGATTTGCAGATATCTTCTCCTGTCTAGTAGATTGCCTTTTCATTTTGTTGATGGTTTCCTTTGCTGTGCAGAAGCTTTTTAGTTTGATATAATCCCACTTGTTTATTTTTGCTTTTGTTACCCTTGCTTTTGGTGGTAAATGGGGTTTATTTTCTGTTTGTTCGTTTGTTTGTTTTGTTTTTTGGTTTTTTTGGGGGGTTTTTAAATTTTTTTTTTTGGCTGCATTGGGTTTTCATTGCTGCTCACGGGCTTTCTCTAGTTGCGGCAAGCGAGGGCTACTCTTCATTGCAGTGTGCAGGCTTCTCATTGTGGTGGCTTCTCTTGTTGCAGAGCATGGGCTCTAGGCGCGCAGGCTTCAGTAGTTGTGGCACACGGGCTTCAGTAGTTGTGGCTCACTGGCTTAGTTGCTCCGTGGCATGTGGGATCTTCCCGGCCCAGGGCTCGAACCCACCAGGGAAGCCCGGGGTTCATTTTCTTAATCTATAGAAAAGGGAAGTAGATATTAAATTCGAAAGCCATTGTCATTTCTACCAGTGCAAGATCTTAGGTCAAAATGCCAGGGGACAGAGAATTCCGATTTTCAAACAGACGTGTTTGTCACAGAATTTAGAGCTGCAGTCACAGATCACACATGCACACAAATGACATTCAGTCATATATCCAATTCACGGGTAACAAAGGCCGTTCAGACTGGTCAGCCCTGGCCTTAGGGAAGCAAGAAGCAAATCCCAGAGCAGTTTGAATGAAATAACCTCAGGTTTTGGGAATTCCCTGGTGGTCCAGTGGTTAGGACTCCACGCTTTCACTGCCCGAGGGTACAGGTTTGATCCTCCATCGGGGAGCTAAGATCCTGCAAGCCGCACTGCCAAAAAATAAATAAATAAAAATAACTTCAGGTTTTTCATCTTAAGCTTCTTTTTATACAAAATATTAAGACTCCTTTTTAGACCTTTTTGTTCTTTTAATTGCATTCTTAATAAGCCATATTACTGATTAACTTTCAGCCCAGCCAGGCTACTTTTTAACTTTTTAAGTTAAAGTATAATATACATACAAAAAAATGCAAATACCGTTAAGTGTGGAGCTTGATACATTTTTAAAAACTGAACACACCCATGCATCATCCCGAAGCAGCACATCACCAGGACCACAGAGCTGCCTGGTGCTGCTGCCCTCCGGTCACTTATACCCCCGAGGGCGGCCACTTCCCTAACTTCTAGTGCCATAGGTTAGCTTTACCTGTTTTTTGTTTGTTTTAATCTTGCGCTGAGGTATCCCTGAGGCTGCCCATGCTCTTTTCAGACAGCAAACATGGGCCCGTTTAGGTTTTCAGGTACTCTATACAGAAGTAAACCAATTATTCCCTCTTACCACTTTCTTCCCAGACTGATCATTAGTAGAGGTCTGTTTGCTAGTTTCCTGTCACCACCAGTAATGGCTGCCATTCTTTTAATCAGCAGACATTTACTCCTGGGCACCTAGTCAAATGGTAACTGTCCTCTACTTTTGGAGTGGTTACTATTCCATGTGGCTTGAGAAGTGACCTTGGGTCAGACCAGATGCTCTCCAGGTTCTCCTCCAGACCTGAGAGTCTGCCACTGAAGAGGGTCAAATGAGAAGCCATGAGAAAATGGGCTTAACCCAAAGCCAGGTTTTGATTTTAGTTTTCACCATGAAAAGCCTCATCATGTCTACCTGGACTATTGCAGCAGCCTCCTAACTCACTCCCACTCCCACGGCTCCCATACTCACTCCATCTGTGCCACTCTCCAGTCTATCACCATCATCCAGCTAGAGAAATCTACCCAAAATGGAAATCCAACTACATCTTACTCCCTCTCCCAGTCCTTTCCTGCCCTGAAGATAAAGTGCAAACCCTTTCATGAGGATACAAGATCCTTGAGGACCTGTCTCCTGCCTTCCTCTTTGGTTTACTGGCCATACCCCTATCTTTGTGTGTCCAGCAATACCTAACTCCTTGTAGTTCTCTAACAGCTGTGCTGCTTCCTACAGGTGCCTTTGCTTATGCTACTACCACTACTGCAATGCCTCCCCCATCTCATTCCCCTCTGCTTGGCCACTTTCTGCTCATCCTTTGGGATTCAACTTAGGAGTCACCTCCAGGAAGCCTTTACTGATCTGTACTTGCACCCTCCCCAGCCTGGGTTAGATAGTCTTCCTCTGTGCCCCCATAGCATCCTCTGTTTACCGCACTGTGGCATTCACCATACTACTGAAATAATGTACTTGTCTCTCCCATAACCTGATGGTATTTCAAGGGACAAAGTCATTTTTATCTCTTTATTCTCAACACCTAGCACAGGACCTGACATATATATTCTCATTCAACTTCTGTCACACTACACTGAACTATCACTGAGTTGCAATTGGAAACATCAAGGACAGTACAAACCAGTTCATTTTTAACCAAGAGAATTGAGTTTGGCTGTGAGAGAGCGCTAGGCTTTGGGACCTACATGATGTGAGTAATGGAATTGTCTCATTGTCTTTGTTCCAAGGGCGTCACTTATCCCTGTTGTGTTTGCCTCTTCTTCTAGGCAACGGAGAGCTGAGCAATAAGGAATTTGTTTCTATCATGAAGCAACGGCTGATGAGAGGCCTGGAGAAGCCCAAAGACATGGGCTTCACCCGCCTCATGCAGGCCATGTGGAAATGTGCACAGGAAACTGCCTGGGACTTCGCTTTGCCCAAACAGTAACCCAGAACTGCACGAGGAGCCGCGCCTCCAGGCCAGGCACCCTGGCCCCTTGGGCAGAGCCTTGGCACAGTCCTCCCTGCTGCTGCTTCCAGAAGAAGTGCTCCCCTCCTCCTGGGAATGATCTCAGGACTCATCAAGTTTCCCCTCTCCCAGTGTTCCGCTAGGCCCTGGTTCTAAACCAGTGATTCTCCCTAGAGGTCCTCAAAAACATGAGCAGGTCCTAAAAGCGCAGACCTTTGGCACGTTCGACAGTACTACCTATTCAAGCACCCTACAGACAAAGAATGCAGGAACCATCCATGTACCTGCCAACCCTGGGAAACACCCATTTCTTGAGTCATCTTGGTGTGGATTTGTATTAACAAGAACATTCCTTGCTTCTCCTCCTGCTGGTGTTTTTTAAGCTACAAATTGGGAAAACCTCTGGCAGAAAAAGGAAATCAGTGATGAATGATAACGAGGATGACCTAGGCACCCTGAGCTGGTGGGAAGCCTGGGCCAGAGGAAGGATCTGTGTCAGTCCCCAGGGTGGCTCTGAGGCGATGTGCCCAGTGGGAATGGAGCGAGATTAGGAATTTAAAGTAGCTGCTGCATGGCTCTCTCCACTCCCTTCTTTTCCTCTCAGGCTCCCTAAGAAGACTCCAGCACGACTGTGCTTATTAAATGAGCAGCAGTGATTAAGCTCATGGCCCCTGCGAGTGCCATTTCCCCTCCAGGCGTGTGCCTCTGAAGCTGAGTCCTGGCTCAGAGCCTGTCTGCCCTGTCTTAAACACTTGTAAAATAGCACTTTAATTATAACGGTTTGCAGTAAAGCCCCACCACCACCACCAAAGGCTCTTGTCTCCTTTATTTTAGGGTCCTCTGGGGCCCTTTTCATTTCACTTCTCCACTGGCTTTGAGATTCTAGCAGCAGACCTGTTTTCTTTCCACCAGAGCCTGGTCCTTCCTGTTGAGAAGGCACTTCAGCAAGGTTTGGATAGCATTTCATCCTGGACCAAGGCTACCAGGTCCAATGTAGTCCTTGATTACTCATGCCCCACGAGAAGGAACTAAGACAGGGTGGTGGGGGATATGAGACATCATCTGGTACGGTGGACCTAAGTGTTAAGAACCATAGCAACCGGGAATTCCCTGGCGGTCCAGTGGTTAGGACTCTACCTTCTCACTGCTGAGGGCCCGGGTTCAGTCCCTGGTCAGGGAACTAAAATCCCACAAGCCGCGCAGCACGGCCAAAAAAAAGAAAAAAGAAAAGAACCATAGCAACCAGTGTTTTATGTGGATTCAACTCTGCCACCACCTCAGTGTGACCTTGAGCAAGCAAGCAATTTCCCATCTGTTTTCTCAACTATAAAATGACAGATAGGGTTGAGCTTAATGGGCTTAGAGGTTTCTTCCAGGTCCAGCAACCTCTCCTTCAGCTCTTCTCCAGAATTCCTACAACCTCCAGAACCTCCAGGTTGTGCTCCTTGGCACGATAGAGTCTCGCATCCAGTGTAATAGCACCACCACACCAAAAACCCAGTGCTTCCTGCGAGGCCTAGAAGTTGGTAGGGAGTGTTTATCAGGCAGAGAAGAGCAGAGACATAGGTCTGCACCTGTGGCTCTACAAGGACAGTACCAACCCCAGCATTTCCTCCAGAGCAATTTAATAACCTCACTTCTAACATCCTTTCTGGGAGCAGATTAGATTATCTCTCAAAGGAGTTTGCTACTCATGCACCTCATCTATCTTCCACTGTTTCCTTTTTTGTGGTAGGTATTCCTGGCACCCTAGTGTAGCCTTTGCCTTGCTCATTGCCCCAGGGCTGAGGCATCAGCAAAATGTGAGCTTTTTCTTAAATTTGTCCCATAATCCCCAAATCACTCTTTTCCCCAATCCTCATTTCTCCAGCCTGAAAGAGAAGTCCCTTTCACAGCCTCTGTGGGGCATTCACTCCCTCACCAGAAGAGACCTGCCAACTGGCCTGGGTTCACCGAAGCTGAAAGCCAAAGCATAGCAGGAAAGGATAAGGATCTCACCTGCAACATCTTGAAAGCCAGGGTCAAGAGCACCTATGACAAGTACATGGAATTCCAGCTGAACTCCATTAGCTCCTAGGAGAGCCTGAGGAAGCAGAGGCGGTCCAGGTGCTCAAGAAGACAGGATGGCCACACTTTGGCACAACAGGGCAAATGTGCAGGTGAAAGGTACAAGCTAAGTCACCCAGAAGAGGCCAGGATGCCCCAAGGAAGTCCCTGACCAAGGAAGCATGTGAGCTCCCTGGTGGTGTAGTGGCTAGGATTCGGCGCTTTCACCAAGGAAGCATGTGAGTAGGCTGAGGGGACTTTAGTAGGCAGAGTTTGGGGGTAAGGCTGGGAGCATTTGGGAATACAGAAGGCTGATACGTGCTTCTCTTTTTATTCCCATTGTTTCTTCTACCTAGACAGAATAACCTTCCCCTCTGCCTTCAAGATTCAGATCAAACTGTCCCTTCCTTAATCCTCTTCCAGACAAGATTAGCGGCCCCTCCTTTGCCCCCCAAGGATCGCTTGCCCACCCATAACAACGCAGCTGTAATTTGATGTAATTTTTGTGAGATTGTCACCCACAAAGTTCAGACCCAAAGCAGTGACATAATCAAAGAAAGAGTCCACCACCAAAAGCAAATTTAAAAATATTTCTCGGACGAGGTAAAAGTGATACTAGCAGTGCCTCAATAAATTCCTCCTGAGACAGGCTGGGACCTGGGCCCTTTACTGCAGTGCTTGCACCTGGACACACATCTCCTCAAGCAACAGAATACAAAGAAACTAATGGAATTAAAAATAACTGCATGCATGCTGCAATCCGGGCAATTATGAGCAATAAGATAAAAGGCCACAAACCGACTGCCACTTAGGTGCTGGGCAGAGCACCTAAGCCACTCCTCCGGCCCCATCTGCAGATCTGCCTCCGTCCTCACCCCACTGAAGGAACCAGCCTGCCCTCCACGGAGAGCGAGCAAGGGCACCTGTTACTTGTTCTCGCTCCCTCGTGCTGCAGCACAAGTCCCAGTAAAGCCTTGCCTGAATTCCTCATCTGGCCTCTTATCAATTTCTGTTGGTTAAAGAGTCCAAGGACCCACGTCAGTAACACTCCTACACACCCACAGCTGTTGTCTACTTTTGTTATTGTTCTCTACTTCTTAAAAAAATAAATAACTCTCCAGTTCCAGCCTTTAAGCTTCGGAGAGGAAAAGAAACTAAGAGGGGAGCCAGGCTGCCGGGCTTCCTCGATGGGCTCAGCTGGGCTTCCTAGATGGTCTAAGAGGACAAGCAGGGAGAATGTGGAGAGAGAGTTACTAAGGAAAGAGCATAAGAACATACATGATATACAAAAATCATCATTTTAATAGTTTTTAGTGCCCCACCTAGTTTTACGTCTGGTTGGAGCATAGGCACTGAATAGGACTCTTAAGACAAAGGAAAAGGCCAGACAGTGACTGCTGCTAGACAAGGAGGAAAGGACGGCAGCATGGGAGCCAGGAGTCAGGTTCCCAGGCCAGAGCATCCTCTCCAAGCCCAAGCACAGCCCAAGCCAGATTATGTGTCCCAACAAGCAGCTCAGAAAAGGAACGTGGAACAGAGTAGTTCAGCTTTCAGGCTTTAGGTGCCACCTGCTGGCAAGAAGGCTCAGCGCCAGGAGTCACTGGCAGGGGAGGGGCAGCTGCTGGAGTCCAGCCTAGCCCCAGTCCTGCCCCAGAGAATAGGCCTCCCAGGGACCTGGGTGGCATGGGGCGGAGGGGGATGAACAACCAGAGATGAACCATCACCCCAAAGAGAGACACGATGGATATGACGATACCTGAGGGGAGGGAAGCAGCCGTGTACTGTTCTCTGTGGCTCCAGAATGGGAATTTTTACCAGCAAGTGAGAGGGTAAGAGTCACCATTCATTCTACAGCTCTTTACTGATCACCTACTGTGGGCCAGGCACTGAGCAAGGTCTTCAGGGAGTTTGCAGGAGGAATCTAAAAATGAGAAAAACAGAAAAGAAGCAAAAAGGTTAAGTACAAGCTGTGTGAGAGCACTTAGAAAAGCAGAAGGCTATCTAATCCAGATTTGGAAGTTCAAGGCAGGCTTGCAGAGAATTTTTTTTTAATTAAAAAAATACTGAGACCTGAGGGTTGAGTAGGAGTTAACAAAGGGGGAAGGAGGAATGTCCAGGCAGCAGGTACGGAATGTGCAAAGGTCCAAAGGCCAAAAAGCATGTTTCTGGGAACGGAAGTTCTAGGGTGTATCCAGTAAGTACAGATTGGGGAATGATTTTGTTACCCAAGGATGAATTAAGATGGCGGTCATTCACAAAAAAAGATGACAAAAAATACTGTTGGGCATTTTGAAACACACTTATAGATAACTAATAGGTTATAGAAAAAATCATGATGGAAATGTTTAAATGCTTGGAACTGAATATGATAATGAAAACACTAGATATGAAAACTTGTGAGACACAGCTAAAGGGAAACTTAGAAACATCTTAACAACTTCCATACTTATTTACAGAAGATGGGCTGACAGTTAATAAGCTAAGCATCTGCCTCAAAAAGTTGGAAAAAGGGACTTCCCTGGTGGCGCAGTGGTTAAGAATCCGCCTGCCAATGCGGGGGACACGGGTTCGAGCCCTGGTCCGGGAGGATCCCACATGCTACGGAGCAACGAAGCCCATGCGCCACAACTACTGAGCCTGCGTTCTAGAGCCCATAAGCCACAACTACAGAGCCCGAGTCCCACAAGTACTGAAACCTGTGCTCCTAGAGCCCGTGCTGCACAACAAAGAGAAGCCACCACAATGAGAAGCCCACACACTGCAACGAACAGTAGCCCCCTCTCGCCACAACTAGAGAAAGCCCGCATGCAGCAATGAAGACCCAACGCAGCCAAAAAACAAAAATAAATAAATAATTTTTAAAATTTATAAACAAAATATTCAATAGCTATAGTAAATTGGATCAATAGTTAAAAATCTGCTTACAACAAAAAGTACCAAACCCAGATGGCTTTACATAAGGGGAAAAAAAGAAAATAGGACCAGGTTCTATAGGACCCTGTAAGCTCCAATAAGGAGTTTGGACTTCTATCTTAATGCCACTTAGGAGCCACTGAAGGGTTTTAAGCAGGAAAATGACATAATGAGCTTTGCATTTTGGAATGATGACTTCGCCTGCAAGGCTACAGATGGATTGGAGTGGGATCCAGGTTGAAGACTGCTATAATAATCCAGTTAACAGATGCTGGAAGCCTGGATTAGGGGAATGGCTGCAGAGTTGGAGAGTTGCTAACAGATTTGGAGATTTGGAAGATGTTCAGATCACGCCTGAGGGGTAAGCGTGGGGCATATAAACTGGAGGATGGTAAGGGAGAGGAAATAATTCAGCATGAAACCCAAATTTGTTTGGGTAACTGGGTGTGTGATAGTGCTCTTCAGCGGGGTAGGGAGGCTGAGAGAACCAGGTTTGGGTGGAGAATGATGAGGCAATTTTTTGATATGGTGCCTGAGAGATATCCCAGTAGAAATACCTAGTAGGTAGTTAGATATGAGTCTGGACCCAGGAAAGAGGTCTAGGGGATCTCCTAAAAACCTGGGTTCTCCCAATTTCAAGGCCAACTAACCATGAACACATGAGGTCTGAATCAGTGTCCTAATACCAGCTCCATCTCTTCCCCAAGAGAAGCCGGGAATAGAGACCATCAAAGTGAAAGGAATTTGAATCAAAGAACCCATACTTGGTGGGACGTCCCTGAAACAGACATGTTTGGGAGAAAGGACTTCAAGTGCCCTGTGCCCTTATCCTGCAGCCTCTGGCCCTCCCTAGATGTGAGGTCTCCTCCTTCTTTAGGGAGAAATAGGGAGCAAGGGACTGAAGTGGAGATCCCGAGATGCTATGGAGATATCTTCATGTGTTCATTCAACAAATAATTTATTGAAGCTAAAATTGAAAATTCAGTTACCTATCAGTCATTCACACTCTTGGGTGAATTTTCATCATCTTCAATGTGAGGTTTAGGTTTCTCTCTCTCTTTTTTTTTTTAAATAGGTGAACATTCACATGTTTCCAAAATCAGACTTACATTAAAAAAGTATACATTGGAAAGCCTCATTCCCAACCATTCCCACAGCTGTATTCCATTGTGTTCCATAGTTTAATCAGTAAGGGTAGTTTTTTTGGAGAGAGATTTTGGAGCCTGGAGCTCTCTGAAAGGGAGACCTTGGTGGGTAGGCATTTGGAGGCAGCAGGGGACACTGGGGAGTCAGCGATCAAAAGAGCAAAGGACAGGAATTAGGGGACATTCCACTGACTTGGTAATTCTTCCTGGAGCCTTAGGAAGGAATTTATCCCCCTGGCTAGCTTAGGAAAACTCCGGATAAAGTGTTTGGGGAGAGAAAAACCTGTCTCTGGGATTCATTTATTCTATTCATTTAACAAATATGTATTGAGCCCCTATTCGGTGTCAGGCCTTGTGCTCAGACTATGAGGAGCATAAGGGCAAGATCTCCATCCTGGTTTAGCTGGAGACAGGATGTAAACAGACTTACAAGCAAAGGGCACCAACTGTGCAGGGCAGTGAAGGTGGGTGTCCATGGAGGAGCCAAGCTAAGTGCTATGGGAATTCAATGCAGGGAGAGCTCTTGGAGGAGTTGGTCCTTTCTCAGCCTCAGACCCAGGCTCAGATGTCATCTCCCCCAGGAAACCTTTCCAATTGTACACACACAAATAACAGCTCCCTCTTCTGAGCCTCTTCAAGCTTCCACTCAATCCCACTGTTGTACTTACCACACTGTCCTCTAATTCTTTTAATATCTCCCTTACTAGACTGAAAGCTCCCTGATGTCGGGTCCTGTCCTTTATTCTCGGTGCATCTCTGAATCCCTAAAACTCTGCACAGTGCCTGGCTTTCAGTGTAGACATCTATTAAATTTATTCCATCTCTCCACAGAGGAGATAGAGTTTAAGCTGAGCCCTGAAGAACTAGTTAGATTTAGACAGGTGTAAAAGATAATTAAGGAGGACAGGCAGATGGATGGGGGGCAGGGGGAGGGGGTGAAATGTATCTTAAGAGTGATGGGAAGGGGACCATAGGAGATTAAAGCATGTTAAGGTCAGACTGAATTCTTGGTGTCCCCGGAGGAGAGGAATCCGGAGGCTGGTGGTCACCTAATACAGCACAAGGGTTTTTTCAGCTCTAGGAGCAAAATGAGGAGAAGCTGAGATTCATTGGGAGAATCATTTTCCCAGTGACTTCACCTGGATTTCTATGAAGGCAATTAAGGATGTTATCTCTCTTTTTAGGCCTTATCCTCCCACCCATGCCATGATTCCAGCTAGTCAGGATAGAAGTTTCTAATATTTTCCTTAGATCAACATCATGACATCTTGATTTCAAGAACTATCAAGGAGAAACTGTAATTTCAGGTCACCCCTGGCATACCAGTTCCATTTTTAAACAACATCTATAGACCAAGGGCCATAATGTTTAACATGAACTGAGCAGGAATGTGACTCTCTTCCTGGCCTTTGGACTGAGAAGGAACCACAGAAAGTCAAATTGCCTCTGGACAAAAAACAAGACACCCGGTTTGAGATCTTTAAGAAAGGTAGGGAGTGATAACATGGAAGCTGGTTAGACCAGCATTCAGGCTGAATTTATAATCCCTTCTGAAACAACACAGCCTTTCTGAATTGAAACAGTTCCATGAAACGAGGCAGGAAGAGGTCCTACCACGCACGCACACACTCCGCTGCCTCTCCAGACCCTGCCGACCAAGCCAAATTATTGACTATGGACTCAAAATTGATATGCCTTGTGGGAAGGGAGAGGAGGGCTGACCAGCCAGTAGCTGAGCAATCACAGTCCAGTTCCTTAACACAACAAATTACAGGCCTTTTACACAGGAGCAGCCTTCTCACAAAGCGATGTGCCTGTTGTCAGCCTGACAAGGGGGGTGCCTCGTGACACTCAGGAGATGGAAGAGATACTTGGCAAGAGAGGGGACTACCTAGTAGTCCCGGTCAACAAACCTCAGAGAGGCTATTTGAAAGGTGCCCCAGTGTTTATCCTTTAACACATATGAAGGACCGATCAACTTGTGGAGACCTTAACTTTCTCTAAGCGTAGGGCTGTCATATTAAGGAGACGCTGATTTCTTCACAGCCCAGCTTGGAGTTTTCATTGGGAAGAGAACAGTGGGAATGGAAAGAAAGGTTGGATGTGAAGAAATTTCCAAGGGTGAACCTGTAGCCAAGGAGGCCATGACCTTGCTTCTCGTTACACTGAGAAAATAAAAGCTATCTGAAAAGAACTTCCTCGTGTTCCCACTTCCAGATCTGCCAGCTGGCCCACAGTATACCCAGCCACACTCCTGAAAATCAATGAGTTGTCCATGCCACTATCTAAAGCCATGCCATCACCATGCCCGGTATGCCACCTCCTCTGTCTATTCCTATAATTGTCTCCTCTCTTTCCTTTTACCAAAATTTCTTACCCAATTAAATAATTCCTATCACAGAATGCTATATCCCATCTTAAAAAACAAAAACAAAACTTCCCCACAGTCTTCCTCACATTCCCCACAGTCTTCATCCATTTCTTCCTTACCCTCACTCTCTTCCTGTCAGGCTTTCACTGCTTATCATCCGCTGAGAGCAGTCCTGTCAAGGTCACCACCGACCTCCACCTTGTAAAATCCATTGGTCATTTCTCAGTCCTCACAAGTGCTTGTCCTCCCACAGGGTTTACCAGAGTTTGGCCCCTCCCTCCCACTGGAAACATTTGTTAAGTGAAAGTAATTTTCTACCTTGCCGACCTGCTTCTTCATTCCGCCTTCCTGGATGCTCCTGTTCCAGACCTCTAAATATGAAACTGGCAAAGGGCTCGGTAACCAGACCTCTCCTCTTCCCTACCTACACTCGCTTCCTTGGGGCATTTAGTCCCACGGCTTTAAATACTATTTATATTTCTTTGTCCACCTAGCCTCGAAGCTTTAAATGTCATTTATATATAGTGATAATTTCCAAAATTATATTTCCAGGCCCATCCTCTTCCTTACACCCTACTTATATACAAATTCCTACTCTACGTCTCCACTTGACTCCAAAAGGCATCACGAACTTAACACACCCTAAATCAGACATTTAATATTCCTCCTACCAAACTGCTCCTCTCACAATCTTCCCCCAGTTTCAGTAAATGGAAACTGTTCTTCCACTTACTCAGGGCAAAATCTTGGAATCATCCTTGACTCCTTTCTTTCTCTCACATCCCACATCCAATCCATCAGCAAAATCATTTTGTCTTCAAAATATATCCAGAATTTGACTATTTCTCACCACCTCCACCTTTATCCAAATTACTATTAATTCTCACCAGGATTATAGTAGTAGCCCCCAAACTCTCACCTGTAGTAAGACTCTTACCAAATCTCGCTGGGAAGGCCACATAATATAAGGACTGAAAAATGACTGATGGGGACTTCCCTGGTGGTCCAGTGGTTAAGAATCCTCACTCCCAATGCAGAGGGTTTGATCCCTGGTCAGGGAACTAGATCCCACATGCTGCAACTAAAGATCCAGCGCAGCCAAAAATAAGGTTTTTTAAAAAAAAAAGAGAAATGACTGATGGATTTGCCAATGTGGGTCACTGGTAACGTTGGTAAGACTGCTTTCACTGGATTGATCGGTAGGCATAAAAGCCTGACAGAACTGGATTCCACTCTACGGTGGAATCTTACATGCTCCTTGTTGATCTGTAATAACTCACCAAGAAAATTTCCCTTTCAGAGCCCTTGTATTTGCTCTTCCTTCTGCCTGGACCACCTTTCTTCCAGGTAGTCACATCTGGAATACCTGCTTTCTCTCTCTCTCCTGAATTCAGATTTCTATTAAAATGACAGCTTCTGAGAGAAGATTTCTCCTATCAGGCTGTTTAAAATAGCACCATCCACTCTCAGTCCCTTTATTTCATTATCTTTTCTTTTTCTCTTCATAGCATTTATCACTATTTGAATATATTTCTTTATTGGACGTCTCCCCACCCCACTACACACACTAGAATGTAAGCTCCGTGAGGGCAGGGGCTTTGTTTTGTTCATCTACTGCATACCTAGCCGGGCAAATAGTGGGTACTCAATGAACATCTGTTGAATGAATAAATAAGAGACATTCGTCTCAAACGCATAGAGTTACTACCAAGAACGTGCAAGCATACAAAACTTTAAGACCTCCGAATATGCCCCCTTGGACTCCAGGAATGTGGGCTTGCACCCTTAACGCCTCTCTTTGACGTCCCCCTCTTAGAAGACATACGGTAGCGCCTCCGCCTTCGCTCAAATCTCGGAAAAGGAGGGGCGGAGGGTTTATGTCATCACCCTGCGACCGCCTGCCCCGCGACGCGCCGGGTGCTGGCGCAGCCCTTCGCTCTCCCGGCCTCCCCCTCCCTGGTTCCGCGCTCTGGTTCCGCCATGGAATCCAACAAGGATGAAGCCGAGCGCTGTATTAGCATCGCCCTCAAGGCCATCCAGAGCAACCAGCCCGACCGGGCGCTCCGCTTCCTGGAGAAGGCGCAGCGGCTGTACCCGACGCCGCGAGTTCGCGGTGAGTGTGAGGTGCCGGAGACACGGAGGGGACATTAGAACTGATGGGGGGAATACGGGAACGGACCGACAGGAGCAGTTGGAGGAGGGGGAGGGGTGGCGAGGCGCGGCTACGCCTGCGCACTGAGACGCGCGGTGGCCGCCGGGAGGTGTAGTCTTTGGCTCCCACGCCTCTCCGGGATGCTGGACACCTGATGACAGGGGCGACAGCGACTTCAGATTTCCAGGTGCTTGCAGAACGCTCTGAGATTTGGAGTTCCCAAGAATGAGAGGCGC
This sequence comes from Balaenoptera physalus, assembly GCF_965194825.1. Taxonomy (NCBI): domain Eukaryota; kingdom Metazoa; phylum Chordata; class Mammalia; order Artiodactyla; family Balaenopteridae; genus Balaenoptera; species Balaenoptera physalus. The sequence goes on from NC_138893.1 coordinate 84,605,235, forward strand.
TGGCAGACGGGGCGAAAGAAACTTACGTGGAAGAGAAATCGAAACTACTTTTCCCAAGGGGCCTTTCGGTGGCCCAAGGGCAGTTGCCGGCCTGAAAATATTATAGTTCAGGAAAATAAAGATAACTCCTCTGAAGGAGAGAATGAGTTCTATAGAGGGAAAGAGGACTTCCGACCTTCGGACGGCCTGAAAAGGCATCTCCATATCTTCACTCCCTCGCACGTCTCCCGGCGAGGGCCGGGGACCACCCTCCCCAAACTAGAGCCTGCCTTTTTCACATTCCACACACCACCTTGGAGCGTCTGTCCTGAGACCGGGCTCTTCACTCCCTCCTGGAGACTCTTCTCCCGCTTGTGAGATTCAGAGCGATGGTCTTATCCTCCCCCACCCACCCTCGCCCCCAAGAGTCCATCAATGGCCGGCCATATGGACGGCTGGACAGCCACAGGCTGCTAAGCGGCCCTGGTCTGTTTCCAAACCAAAGAGGGAATAGTGAGGTTGTCTATACTACTGATCACCTCCCTCTACCCAGGAACCCTTTTTTTCTTTAACCTAAGTCTTCTTTGGAGTTTTTCTTCATACACGCTGGAGGGGAGAAAGAGGTTGTCCATTAAAGATACAGATTTTGCGCCTGCAGTTACCACTTAGTAAAGTGGCCTGTAGCAAGTACTCAGAAGACCTGGGTTCTCATCCTAACTGCTACCATGTGATCTTTCTGAGCTTGGGTTTCCTCAACTGGAAAATTAGAGGGTTGGCACAGATAATGTGAATAACAATCATACCCATAAGGCTTTTCAGTTTAGAGAGCTCTTTCAGTGCATTTTCTTTCTTGAGCCTGCCCTATCAGGGAGGCAGAGCAAAGATCATTATCTTTATTCTATAGATGAGGAAATAACCTCAGAGGCCAGGGAATTACCCAGGATTACATAGCTAGAAATTGCAAAGTTCTGTGACTCTCTACATGTTTAGTAAAGGAATGAAATGAAACTGAACAGCAGCAGTCAGCCTTCTAACCCTTCTTGCCTGCGTTATGAAATTGAGAAAGGGTAATAGTGGTGGAAGAGGCAGCCTGGAATGCCTGAATTTTTCTCCCTCCTCATTCTGCGGGTTGATCTTTGGCCTGTTTGCCTTAGAGAGAGTTTCAGTCTGTATTTTCCAGGACTCCTGAGGTAACCTGCTCAAGGAACTTTTCTGTGAAATCACACTCTGTAAAAGGGGAGCCCTCTATATGGGGGGGGGGGAGGGCTTCCAGCTCTCAGCGTCTGTCTGACTCTGATACTTAAAGGGTTCAGAAACAGGCAGCCAAGAAAGGATGGTAACAACATGGCCTGTGGAGCTCTTCTGTCAGCAAGCCCCCTGGTCCAGTTCAGGTGCTTGGATGGGTGTCCTTCCTGGGGCACAAGTACTGGAATTTGCTCAGGCAGAAGAGTGACCTGCTGCATATTTGTCATATTCATGTTATTCTGAAAAGAGTATATGGCTCGTGATTCTCTGTGAACTTCACCTTGTGCCATCTGCAGCCCTGCACTGAGCTGACAAGGATGTGGGGGTAATTTGGGCTTGAGATGGGGAAACCTTGGTTAAAAAATATTAGGTAGTTGTCTACACTTGATGTTTAAAGTTTGAACTCATTCCGGATACGTATTTAATGCAAAGACTTCTTTCTTTTGTTTCATTTATAAAGTCTCTGCTTGTTGCTAAGTGGTAATAAGATTGGTAAGACATGATTGTTCACCTTAAGGAGCTTCCGATCTAGTGAAGGAGACAGAGTTACAGAAAACATAATATTGCAAACCATAAAACAAGAGCTGTGATTAAACAAAAATTAAGCACAGTGTTAGATGCTGAGAACTTAAAGATGGATGTGAAAAATCCAGTCCCTTTCCTCCATGAGTTCAGTCTGCTGAGGTGGAGATGAGGGGGGGGGTGCGGCGTGGAGGATGAACTATAAGCAGTATCATGACAGGGACATAAAAATAATTGTAGATCACAGCGAGGGAAGGCTTCAGGGAGTAGAATGGGAGGCCGCATTTGAACTGCACTTTGGAGGAAGGTAGGAGACTTGAGAAGGGCATACGGGGGAAAAAGACATGGAGGCTGGAAGTTGTAAGAGGTGTGGGGGAAGGAATTGAGTTTAACAAGATGTGGAGGCTGTGGAGGTAGTAATTTGAGTGTACAGAGGACTATGGTTGGAAAATAGGATGGAGCCAGATGGTGGGAATTCTTTCCTGCCATGCCAGGATATTTTCACTTTATTCTGTAGTTAATGGAAAAACTACTGAAGTTTTTGATAGCAGGAGGAAGATAAGGGTACTGTTCTTAAAAAGAGAACAGCATGAAGATCCCACATGCCACAGAGCAACTAAGCCGTGCACCACGACCACTGAGCCTGTGCTCTAGAGCCTGCGAGCCACAACTCCTGAGCCTGCGAGCCACAACTCCTGAGCCTGCGTGCCCCAACTACTGAAGCCCGTGTGCCTAGAGCCCGTGCTCCGCAACAAGAGAAGCCACGACAATGAGACGCCCGCGTGCTGCAACAAAGAGTAGCCCCCGCTCACCGCAACTAGAAAAGCCCACACACAGCAACAAAGACCCAACACAGCCAAAAATAAAAAACAAACAAATAAATAAATTTATTTTTTAAAAAAATAGAAAACAGCATAAAGGGTTAATGAGAGGGAAGAGAGACTCAAGGCAGAAACCTGTTGGGAGACACTTGCCTTGAGTGGGTTAGGAGTTATGAGGGCCTGAGATAAGGCAGCATGGATCAGGATAAAGTCACTGGAGGAAAGGTACTGAGCCTTCTGTGAGAGAAGGATGCTGAGGAGAAATGGGGACTCAGAATTCAAGCATGTGTGACCAGGAAGAAACCAAGGCTGAAGAGCATGGGTGGGAAGAGATGGGCAGAGTGCAAGGTGCCTGTGGGATGTTCCAAAGAAGCTGTCAGCTTGGAGCTCAGGAGAGAGCTCCCGATTCCTGCTGAAAGTCTGCTGTCATCAGTTGGTTGGAGCCCATTGGAGTTGTGCCTGGCTGAGGTAACTGTGGGAAAGTGTGAAACGTGTAGCAGAGGCTGCTGCAGGCACAACCATCGCCACATCTGCCCTTAGGCAATAGGCAGAGACAGAGGAAGCAGGAGAGTGAGCTAGAGCAACAGCAGGAAGAGGCAGTCCCAGGAGAGGGCAGTGGCCAGGTAGCCATGGAGCCATGTGTCAGGGAGGCTGTGAGCAGCACTGTCGGTTGCTGCAGAGGCCGCGTGGGAAAAGGGCAGGTCGAGAAATGAAAGGGAAAGGCGCGAGAGCATGGGTGGAAGCTTGGCCTTGGAGAAGTGGAAGGACAGACGGAGGGCTGGGGTGAGAGGAGGCTCAGAGGAACCTCGAAGGGCCAAGGGACCTCACAGTGAAAGGATGTGAGGGGACTTGAAACTCTGCCTTAGGAGGTGGGATGGGGAGGCACCGAGGGCTGGACAGATGTAGCGGGGCCCTGAGCTGGGAAGTCACAGGGCAGGGGGCCAGTCTGTCCCTTTCTGAGAGTTTCTGTCCAGCTCCTGCAGCCTGGTAGCCCTTGGCTTCACTGCAGGCTTAGCGACAATGATGGAAGGCACTGTGTTTTCCAGGGAGCTGATGAGAACATCTGCAGGCCTCAGTTTCCCCAGTGTACAAAGTGAGGGTTAGCCATGGAGGACAGCTCAGCTGCCTCAGATTCTGTGGAAGCACCTGGCACAGAGACTGACACAGTTCAGAATGAGTAGCTGGTAATATTGTGATCTGGGCTGATGAACTGGCCAGCCACGGGAACAGGCTGGCCAGGGAGGTGAGGGAACCCAAGGTGGGGCGCTGGGGAACTCAGGGCTTCGGAAGGTAAAGTCTCAGCACTCAGCAGGCTTTGGACCTAGTTGTAACCGTGAGATGTCAGGCCGTCCCAGACTCCAGGTCCATGCCAAAGGCTGCCCAAGATTCTATGCAATGGCTGGCTCTGGGGTCCAGGCTAAGTCAGGAAGGCCAGCGCACGGGAGAAGGGAGGATTGGTAGCTGAGAGAGTTTGGCATTCAGGGTCCAGGAATGAGGGATGTACCAGGGCTGGCAAGGTCCAGGGTGGGGCTGTCTATTGAAGGACTGAGCGCACCCCCCATTGTGTGATCAGTCCTTCCATTTACCTTATTTCATGGAATCTTACTTACCCCCTGAACAACTCTGTGAGGGCAGGGACTGTGTCTTCACTGAGGAATTAGATAACTTGACAAGGCCACATGGCTAATTAGCAAAGGCCCCAGACTGTCCAGCCCCACTCCCAGGCTCCTTCCCTAATCCAGCGTACCTCTCCTCACTTAGCTTGGGCACTGCAGGTACATAGAGACACCTGGAGATGAAGTTACAGTAACACATGACACAGTGTTTGCTGGGCATTGTGCTCAGTCCTTTGTAAGCATTCACTCATTTACTGATTTACTCTTTCAAGTTTCTTGAGGGAGATACAATTTTACATGGAGAAGCTAAGTTAACTTGTCCAAGGTGACTCTGCTAGCAAGTGGCAGGCCAGGTTTGAAGCCGGGCAGTCTGACTCTCCAGTCTGGGTTTGAGGAGGGGCCTCCCCTAGTAGCTTTGGCCGTAGAAATGCTCTCACATCTACCTGAGCTGCTACTGCCCCCACCCCAGCTTTGGTCTCTTCCACCAATTTCCCTTCTTTTTAAATGTCTGCCAGCTTTACTGGGAAGGGGCAGAGTCAGGATTTGAACCCAATCATGTCTGTCTAACTCCATCGCCACATTAAACTATTCTATCTCCTACTCTTTTGTTACTTTGCCTATCAGCCACTGTGCCATGAGGGATGTAACAGTGAGACAGGATGAGGCGGCCACATTCGGGGCCTAGCAGAGGGGATGTCCAGGCCACAAGAGAGACTTAATTGTCAACACCAGAAATCTTGAATTGCCACCTCAAACAGGAACGTTCTGTGTGACCCAGAGCACATCCATTCCCCTTTGGGCTCTCTTTTTGCAGTGTAGGGAAATTAGAGGGGCTGATTCCATGTAACTGCCTAAAAAGCTTCCAGAGTCTTCCCTGAAAGGTACTGGAGAGAGTCCATCCCATCTCCTGGCTGATGCTCCTGTGCATCTACAGCAACTGAATGGCTGGTCATGTTGTCCTTAGGGCATCAGCCTGGACCACTGGGGCTTCCAGAGAAATCGAAATAAACAGCTTCTTTAAAAGCCCTAGGAAACCAGCAAACCAGCTCCTGCCTCAGTGCCATCTTGATCAGCGTCGCTTTACCTGTTGGTTTCTTCCTTTGCCATTTCCTTGGTGCCTGGCATAGACCTGGAGCCTGGTACGGCCTGATGTCTCACGGTTACAACTGGGTCCAAAGCCTGCTGGGTGCTGAGACTTTGCCTTCCTAAGACTTGCAGCTCCCCAGCGCCCACACCTTGGGTCCCCTCACCTCCCTGGCGAGCCAGTTCATCAGCCCAGGTCACAGTATTAGCAGCCCCTCATTTCGAACTTTTACTCTATGTCAGTCTTTGTGCCAGGTGCTTATACACATCTCATTTCATCCTTATCTACTGTGAGGAAAGCGAGATTCCGAGCAATTTCACAGATCAGCCAGGGTCAGAGTGTTAGGAAGTGGCTGACCTGAGATTTGAAACCTGGGTCTTTGTGAATGAACTTCTCTCTTGGAACAGCTGTGCTGGAAGGGGCTCCCCCTGCCAGGCTCCTGTGGTCTGGGATAGCAACGTAGTCAAGAGCGTGGTTTCAGGAGCTGGACATGCTGGAATTTAAGTGCTGCTACTCATCTCGTATAGCCACAGGCAAGGTGATCAAACGCAGCTCCTTCCTTACAACAGGGATGGCAGTAATAAGACCCAGCTCTAAAGTCACTATCAAGGTTAAATGGGCGAATACACGTAGAGCACCGTGTCCAGGCCTGCTGACTCATAGTCATCACTCTCTCCTCTCTGAGCGCCTTCTCAGGCTTTGCTACAGGAGCCTCTCCACCCCATCATGCAGGGCGGGCTCACCTGTCAGCCTCTGTGTTTGGATGTCCCAGCTGCTGACTCAGTGAGAACACGTGAATTTACTGCAGTTCACGGGCAGCGGTGGCTCAGGACACAGTGGTCCACTTGAGCCCCAGTGCTCTGCTCTCAGCGAGCCCTGCTCCAGGCTTTGGGTGAGACCCGCACGCGTCGCAGTAGGGAGTGTCTGACACCCAGCACGGTGCCTGGAGCCCCGCAAGCACCTGGCACATTGGAAGGAAGCTGATGACCATCCCGGCTGTGCTGCCACCCTTGCTCTGCACAGAGGTGTCCTGGGTCCCTGCAGTGGTCCAGATGCCTGGTTCCCCAGGGCGCTGTACCCCAGGCGTGACTAGGGGGCTCACAGCTGGTTATGTGCCTGTAATAAATGGGCACAGGGGACTCCTGCCAGAGATATGGGCCTTTCCTCATTGAGTCGGCAGGCACCAAGGACTTGGGTTTGAATAACTGTGACCCTCTCTGAGGGTGACAGCTAAGGCCCTGTATAGACTATGAACATTGAAGTAGGACATTTGATGTGGCCAGCCATTTGGAAAAGGTAAACAGTAGCAAGCAGTGAGCACAGCCGATGTTAGTCCTGAGTCTCACACCACCCCTGGCCCTCTGGGGCAGAATCAGTGCCCCCCCATTCCTCTCCATGGCTAAGGGAGAGGAAGCCTTCTCCAGGAAGCCTTCCGACCAATCCCAGCTGACTCAGATGGTCCTGCTAAGTGGAATCCCCATTACAGAGTACTTTGCCCATCTTCTCACTCAACGAAGGGTGGCTATTAAACACATTACTTGGGGATTTTATTTATTTATTTATTTATTTATTTTTGGCTGTGTTGAGTCTTCATTGCTTCACGCGGGCTTTCTCTAGTTTCGGCGAGCGGGGGCCACTCTTTGTTGCCATGTGCAGGCTTCTCCTTGCGGTGGCTTCTCTTGTTGCAGAGCACAGGCTCTAGGCGCGGGCCTCAGTAGTTGTGGCGTGCAGGCTCAGTAGTTGTGGCTCACGGGCTTAGTTGCTCCGCAGCATGTGGGATCTTCCCGGACCAGGCATCGAACCTGTGTCCCCTGCATTGGCAGGCGGATTCTTAACCACTGCACCACCAGGGAAGTCCACTTTGGGATTTTAAAAACCTAAAGCGTTAATGGTTTATTTTTGTGCTGAGTTTAAAAATGATCTATACCCTAAGAACTGTGGATCCTAAGAGAGCAGGCAACTATCCCGTTAGCCCTCCACAGGCCCAAGTCAGGGAAGGAGCGAGCTTCGTTGGGAAAAAGACTGGGTGGGATGTGGGGGTCCCGGGATCTCCCAGGGCCAGGCAGTCCCTCAGCCATTGCACATGGCCTTGCTGGAGGAGGAGCCCTGAATAGTTTCCTTGCTTTTGCACAGCCCTGATCAAGTCCCTCAACCAGAAACCACAGTCGGCCGGCGACCAACCGCAACCCGCCGAGGCAACCCAGGAGACCCATAGGAAAGCAGGTGGGGCCGGCGCCCCCTCGGCCAACGGTGAAGCCGGAGGAGGAGAGAGCACCAAAGGCTACACTGCGGAACAAGTAGCGGCTGTGAAAAGGTAGAGGGCTGGGCGGGCGGGCAGGGGCCAGAGCCTGGTGTGTTGGGACATTTTCAACTCTAGAGAAGGCTTCCTGCAGCCTGTCATCCACCTCACCTGGGAGGGTCTTAAGGCTGGAGGAGGTTCAAGAAGCCGAGCTCACCAGGCCCTCTCCTTGTTTCCCACGAGGCTCTGGAGTGCCGGCCTCAGGGCTCCACTGTTCCTCCCACCAAGACAGCCCACAGCAGAGGCTGGAAAAGCTGACGCTGCTGGCTTCCTCTGCCACTGGCCAGCAGGTCCTGGGCCTCTTTACACAGCCCTGTTTGTCAGAGATGAGGCCTGGTCTCCCCTCCAGATACTCCCCCAACCCACACTCCTGCCCCCAGCAAAGGCCCTTTCGGATCAGAGCCTGTGTGGGGTAGAGTGGAGACGGGAGACGGTTATCCCTCCAAGGCTTGGGCCGACCCTGCACAGAGCAGCTCGCTACCAGGCTGAGACGGTCCAGCCAAGGCTTCTCAGCAGTAGCTACTCCTGCTCCCCTTTCTCCTGAGGCCTCCCTACCAGCTGGCCTCAGGAATCCCTCTGCAGTCATTCCCACATGGGCCTGGGTGCTAGTGAAGACATTGGCAAGCTTCAGGCCTGGGGTTCAGCCTCTGTGTGACCCAGCGTGACTATAGTTTGCCATAAAAGCATTTGCCAAATTTACGTCTTTCTGACCAGACAGGATTTTGACCAGACAAGCCCATGGGTTATAAACAATAGAAACTGATTGTGGGCCAAGAGTCAGGGGTTCTCCAGGGACCCCAGGAATAAGAATCAGTGGAAGAGAAACAGCGTCTCTTCAGGGCCCTGTGATGGGGTGAACAGACACCTGCCGTGTCTGGCCTCTCTGTTACCCCCTCAGACTCGGATAGCCAGGAGAGTAGAGCTGGCAGAGCCTGGAACACACCTGCCCTTGGGCAGAGGCCCCTGATTGACGGACACCGACAGTCCTTCTGTGGTTGCCTGCAGTGAGGGTGCTGTTAGCTCAGGGAAATGGTTCCTGGCCTGGCAGAAACAGCGACTGCCCCCTCTTGAATCCTGAGTGTATTCTTGCTGTCTCTACTGGGCCTGTCCTGCTGGTCCCCAAGCCTGCTCAGCTGTGCACCCACACTGCTCTTTCCTCGCCCGCCACACCTCCCCGCCTGGGCCCACGTAGAGGTCCCCCACCAAGCTCCTCTCCCTTGTCTAGGGTCAAGCAATGTAAAGATTACTACGAGATCCTGGGGGTGAGCAGAGGGGCCTCAGATGAGGACCTGAAGAAGGCCTACCGCAGACTGGCCCTCAAGTTCCACCCTGACAAGAACCGCGCGCCTGGTGCCACTGAAGCTTTCAAAGGTGAGCCGGCCCTGGTTCCCTAGTGTTTGGCTGTTTTGATCGCCTGTCCTTGGGAGGGAGGGAGGGAGGGAAGGAGGGAGGGAGGGAAAAGGGGCTTTTCCAGGAAATGGCCTTGGGAAGTGGCTCAAGTCCTCCCAGCTCAGGAGCTGCTTCTTGGGAAGAAGGTCCTAGTAGCCACCTCCAGCCACATGGTCTGTCAGAGCACAGATGGCGCCACTCCTCTCTCTCCTTGCCCCTCACTCCCCGGGGGTTACAGGAGGGGAGCTGAGGCAAGAGAGGACCGGTGGCTTCTCCAAGGTCACATGGTGGTTGAGGGGCAGAAGCAGGCCTCCTGACTCACCCATGTTCACTTCCTCATCCTGGGATCTTGGTAATAGTTTCCCTGTGCTGAGAAACTGGGTGGCCCTGAGTCAGAGTTTGGTGGCCTCCTCAGCACCAGCAGCCGTGGCCAACCCACCCTGGCCTCTTTATACACACCCCCTGTCCCTCTCACACCACACGCAGCCTAGGGCCTGCCCTGGGGGGATGTGAAAGTCTCTCTGGCCTCAGGGTCTGTTGGTTCTGGGGTGGGTGCTTCAGTTCTGGCTGAAATGATAAGCTGCCCTTTAATCATTTATATTTTCACTGAACAAATCAGGCACACTTGCCGGTTCTGTGCCAGCACTGAGTTGCTGGGCGCTGCAGTTCCACAGACATCTCTTCTCTCACACCCACCTTGTCCTCAGTGGAACCTTCAGGATCTTAGGCTCACTCCCTCTGGGGGATGGCATGGTGACTAGCCCTGTCTGGCCCAAGCAGGGTGCTGTGCAGTACGGGGGCTGGGACCACAGCCAGTGGGGAGTCTGCGGCAGAGCAGACCCCAAGACCCAGTGTGCCGTCTCACAGCACTGCCCCAGGTGCTCCATTCCAGGCTGCTTGGGGTTGGTCCCCAGTGAGGCAGTCTGCAGGCATCTTCCCTCTGCTGGTCCGCCAGCCCCAGGGGAAGAAGGAGAATGGGACTGGGGAGGCAGGGTAGCTGTGGTTCATGTTTCTCCAGCCCTGACCTCTGCCTGCAGCCCTGCCCCGACAGGCACTGAGAGACCACACCTGGCCTCGGGGCCCTGTCACAATGGGAGCAGGAGGAGCATTCTCCTTATTCTCAGGGGTTGCAGGTTGTGAAGAGATGCAGCTTTGACCTACTCCTTTGAGAGAGTGGGCCGCTGGAGAAGGAGCAAGAGACGAAGGAGGGCTCGGAGCTGGGGCCTTCGGGGCACAGGCCTCCCACCTGGGGAGCTCTAATGGGGAGGCCGCAGGGCTGTGCCAAGGAAGAGCGGCTGGGACCTGGACCCCAGGGAAGACAGGGCTCGCCATGCCACACCGCCAGCAGTGGTGATCCGGGGGACGTGGCCCCTCCTGGGAGTTCCTGCTGCTCTCCAGTTTACAACAGCACATCACGTGTTTGTTCAGCCCTCATGTCGTGCTATGACTTCAAGATTACATACCCTCCAGAAAGGGATGCCCCATCCCACTGGACACCTCAGGAGAGAGCGATGAGGTAGGGGCATTTTGGTGGTTTTCATAAAGTCAGAGAGCAGACTTGAAGCAAGACACACCTGGGTTTGATTCCTGGTTCTGCAGCATCAGACGTGTGTGAGCTGACACTTCAGCTCTCTGAGCCTCAGTTTTCTCATTGGTAAAATGGCGATGGGTTGTTAGGAGTAAGAAAGATAATGCCCATAAAAGGGCCTGGCGTGTAGAAAAAATCGGACCGTCATCGCGAGGTGGAGAGTAAGGAGCCTGAGCATTAATCCTCCACCCAGCCCAGGATGCCCGCATTCACTTAGAGGTACTCCTGCATGTCCCCCACCCGCCCCCTCTTGCTCAACAGCCAGACTTCCCGCTGGCCCCTAGGACTCCTGCTTCCTAGAGCACCACTTGAGTACCTGAAGGAAGTGAGCGCTTGACCGCCATTGGCGCCTCCAGCTGCACCCCCAGCATCCTCGGGCCTGACCGTTCTACCTTCCTTCTAGCCATTGGCACAGCATACGCGGTACTTAGCAACCCAGAGAAAAGGAAGCAGTATGACCAGTTCGGCGATGACAAGAACCAGGCAGCCCGGCACGGCCATGGGCACGGGGACTTCCACCGCGGCTTTGAAGCCGACATCTCCCCTGAAGACCTCTTCAACATGTTCTTTGGAGGTGGCTTCCCGTCTAGTAAGTGCCCCCGCTGTCCCCACAGCCAGGCCTCCCTGGTGGTGATGGTGGGAGACTGGATGCCAGCCTCTCCTGTTCCCAGCAGCCCCACCCCTGACTCAGTCCCTCTGACCCCCCAGGTAACGTCCATGTCTATAGCAACGGCCGCATGCGCTACACGTACCATCAAAGGCAGGACCGCAGGGAGAACCAGGGTGATGTGAGTGAGGAGAGCGCTGGGGAAGGGACGGGGAGGGTGCCCGGTGCCACCCGAGGGGATGGGGCCTGGGCTGGGGAGTGATACCCCTCGCTGACATTCTGCGGCAGCAGTGCCCCCAGAACTTCAGCCGGGAAGCCATCTTGGTCCCCCCGTGCCATCCCGCTGAGGGACACCAGAGGGAGCCATACTGCCCAGCACCCACAGCCAGAGTTGGGGTTTCATGGCCTCTGCTGGGGAATGTAATGCAGAAATTTCTCTACCTGCAGGCAGGTTCCAGTGTGAATGGCCTTTGTGAGGTCCATTTGTTCTTTTGGGTTTTTTTCCTTTTTTTAAGATTTAATTTTATTTATTTTTGGCTGCATTGGGTCTTTGTTGCTGTGCGCGGGCTTTCTCTAGTTGCGGCGAGCGGGGGCTACTCTTAGTTGCGGTGCACGGGCTTCTCATTGCGGTGGCTTCTCTTGTTGCGGAGCACGGGCTCTAGGTGCGCAGGCTTCAGTAGTTGTGGCTCGCGGGCTCTAGAGCGCAGGCTCAGTAGTTGTGGCGCACGGGCTTAGCTGCTCCGCGGCATGTGGGATCTTCCTGGACCAGGGCGTGAACCCGTGTTCCCTGCATTGGCAGGCGGATTGTTAACCACTGCACCACCGGGGAAGTCCCGGTCAATTTGGTAAATCCAAAGTGACATTTTCCAAGCAACGGAAAGTTAAACTTAACGATAGAATTGTAAAGGATGACAACATAGGGCTGGCTCTTCTTGCTTCTTTTCAGCACTCTTTAAAAATGTATACAGGGACTTCCCTGGTGGCGCAGTGGTTAAGAATCCGCCTGCCAGTGCAGGGGACACGGCTTCGATCTCTGGTCCAGGAAGATCCCACATGCCGTGGAGCAACTAAGCCCGTGCACCACAATTACTGAGCCTGTGCTCTAGAGCCCGTGAGCCACACCTACTGAAGCCCACGTGCCTAGAGCCCATGCTCTGCAACAAGAGAAGCCACCGCAATGAGAAGCCTATGCAGCGCAACAAAGAGTAACCCCTGCTCGCCACAACTAGAAAAAGCCCGTGCCCAGCAACGAAGACCCAACGCAGCCAATAAATAAATGAATGAATGAATAAATAAATAAATAAATAAATAACAGCAAAGAGTAGCCCCTGCTCGCCACAACTAGAAAAAGCCCGTGCCCAGCAACGAAGACCCAACGCAGCCAGTAAATAAATAAATAAATAAATTTTATTAGAAAAAAAGTATATAAAAGCTGTAACAAGACAGTGCATCAAACATTTTGAATGCCACAGATTATAAGACCAGCTGGCTGACTAAAATTAAAGCAGTTAGCTAAGATTAAAATACTGCGGACAGTTGCAGAATATTTAAAATTACGCCAGGCAGAGGGGTTCTCTTTTGCTCTGATAATGTGGCCTTCTGTTTTTATCCATGTTTTAAACTTTTATTTTGTGTGTATTTAACATACAGAAGAGTTTTTTAAATCACAGATTATCACACAGTGAACAAATTTTTTTATTTATAATTTCTTAACTGGCAGCTTTTAAATTGTTAATATAGTCATATGGTTCAGAATTCAGAAGGGTGTATATAGGGAAGGTCTCTCTCCAGCCCTGCCTCCCAAGTGTCTGGAGGCAGACGCTTTTGCTCACTTTTTTTTTGGTATTCTCTCACAAGTAAATACGTATACCCACCTCCTACCCCAGCGTGTAACCCCAGTTGCTGCTTTGTTTTTATCTGGGGAAACTGGCAGGTAGAGGAGTTCTGTATTTTGGGGACCCGTGGGAGGGAAGGGGAGGGAGCGGCGTCATGGCCTATCTGCATGGCAGCTGGCTGCCATCCGGACTCCATTGTGCTGGGGGAGCTGGTGGCGTTTGCTGCCAGCGTCGCCCCCCGCCCAGGTCCGGCTTGGGTGACCGTTGGCTCTTCCCTGCAGGGTGGGCTGGGGGTGTTTGTCCAGCTGATGCCCATCCTCATCCTGATCCTCGTGTCAGCTCTCAGCCAGCTCATGGTTTCCAGTCCACCCTACAGTCTCAGCCTGAGACCGTGAGTACCTGCAGCTGGGGTGAGGCCGGGATGCTGGGTAGACGGGGGCCTTTGAGTCTCAGCCCCCATCAGGGGCCTTCCTTCCCGTCCTCATCCAGCGGGTTCTTGATCAAAATGCAGAAAGCTGCTTAGAATCCAGACTTTCCCTGTGAAGCTGAGGTTCTTGATCTTTTAAGCATCATAGTCCCCTAAGAAAATGCAATGAAACCTGCAGATCTTTCCCCTAGAACACTGCACAGACACCTGGTTTGCATATGATTTCACAGGCTGCATGACACTCTCCCCATCTTACCTGCTGGCCTTGAAATAAGAACCTCTTCTCTTCCATTCTGGTTGAGGGCCCTGGGGCCATGGGAAGAACAGGGGCTATAGAGTCAGAGCAAGGGTGGTTTTGAATCCCAGCTCCTCTACTAACTAAGCATCTATGTGACCCTGGAGTAGTTACATAACTTCTCTGAGCCCTGGTTTCCTCATTTATAAAATGGGAATAATAATAACATCTACCTGCTTATGAAAAATGAGTAATACACATAGAATGCCAGGCTCATTAGAAATTCTTGACAACATTTGTTGAATGACTACATGGTCTCAACCACCGATAGTGAACTTGGGCAAGTTATTTGCCCTTTTAAAGCGTCAGCTCCCCTCATTTATTTCCAGCACCTGGCCCAGGATCGGGTGCTCAGCTTCTTTTGCTGGAAGCCCTCTGCTCCCATCTAGTGGCCCGGCTCTGCCTGGGAGCCTGACAGGATCCCTCTCAGCCAGCAGGGAGCAGAGTCGGTCCACTGGACCCACACCAGCCGGCACAGGCGCTCTGTGGCCCTTTGCCAGCCTTTTTCTCTGCAGCCCGAGAGCTGAGAGGCAAGAATGGGCAGGCAGGGGCTGTCCTCACCAGAGCACTAACTCCTGTCTGCATGTTGAGGCTCTTCCCTGAGCCTGCAGAGCCTGCAGTTGGAGCTGGAAGATAGAATCCAAGAGCTGGAAGGATACAACTCCTTGGAATCCTTCCTGTCATTTTGTTCCTAAGACTCTTCACTCTATACTGGGAGCTCCTGGATACACAGGCAGGCCCTTAGCAACGACTGGCTTAGGGGATGAATGAGGGAATGGAGGCACAGGGAGCTCAGGTCACACAGCTCGGTAGAGGTGGAGCCTCTGCTCGCTCCGGGTTCCCTCCTTCCCTGACCAGGCCCTCCCAGAGAGGGGCTTCTCCGCAGAAGCCCTGGCAGCAGTGTGGTAATCAGAGAGCCTGAGGAAGGCCTTGCCGTAGTCTGTGCCACTCATACGGGAGGGACCCCCTGCCTTTTCTCCGCACCCTCATTTGGGTTGCGTGGAGTTCCTGCTCTAGTTTGGGAAGGAAGCAGCTGCTCCTGTGGCCTGTGTGACACCTCCTGTTGGGAGCCCCAGTCATCCCTAGAGCTGCCCTGGGCCTGGGGACCCAAGCCCACTTTGTGCCTCGTCTGTTTCTGGCCAGATCGGTGGGCCACGTCCACAGGCGAGTCACCGACCACCTGAACGTCGTTTACTACGTGGCAGACACGTTCTCTGAGGAGTACACGGGCTCCAGCCTCAAAATGGTTGAACGGAACGTGGAAGACGATTATATTGCCAATCTCCGAAACAACTGTTGGAAGGAGAAGCAGCAAAGTGAGTGTGTGAGTGTGTGTGTGTGTGTGTGTGTGTGTGTGTGTGTGTGTGTGTGTGTGTGTTGGGGGCACAAAGCTTGAGAGCAGGGAAGGAAAAAGCCCTGCTCCCCCAGTGATCTGTGGGCCCAGCACCTGGCACCGCCCTGCGCCAGCCACATCCTAGCCAAGAACCGGCCTCCACCCCTGTGTTTCCCTGGGGCTGGGAGCCAGGAGCCACCTGGAGATGTCCTCCAGCTTCCCGTAAATCACTGCAATCAGCCTGTTGTTTGGCTGCCGCAGGTAAGTATGTAGAGAGAGATCGGGACATTTCTCCTCCCCACCCACTGACTGGGCATCTGGATCTATCCATGGGACCCTGGGGCCGTCTCACCAGAATAACAGGTTCTCTCTTTGGCTGGCCTCGCCTATACTCTATAGAAAGGGGCCTCTATTCTGCTCCCAAGGTGGGACCATATTTCCTCCTCCAGGGTCTACCCTAAGGGAAGCCAGCCCTGCCCCAGCTCCTGGGCCTGTAACTACCTTTCCCCTCCCGCACAGGCCAAGCAGGCATTGTAGCAGCCTTAGAGGTTGCCCTAACCCTGCCCCATTGCTTTGCAGAGGAAGGCTTGCTGTACCGGGCCCGCTACTTTGGCGACGCAGATATGTACCACAAAGCACAGAAGATGGGCACCCCGAGCTGTAACCGACTGTCAGAGGTGCAGGCCTCCCTGCATGGATAGTCCTGGGCCAGCCTGCCACCGAGGTCCAAGTATGAGCCAGGGCCTCCTCTGCCCTGCAACTCCTGGCAGCTCTGGTCTTGGTCATGAGGCAGAGGAGGGTGGGGGGAGGGAGGGAGGGAGCCTGTGATCGTGGCACAGTTTCCCTGTCCCCAGCCTGGCCTCCAGCCTGCAGAGTTGGGACAGCTCTGGGGTGTGCTGGGAAACTGAAGTCTTCAGTGCCCTTTAGTGCCCCTCCACAGCACCCTACCCTGCTCGCTGGCTCTGGAGCTGTGGGGTGCCCAAGGCTGCTGCTGAGGGCCACTCATGCCTCCTTGGTCTACTTCAGCCATCCAGTCCCCCATGGCCCTTTCCCAAGTGCAGCAGACTATTATCTGTGCCCTAGGACTTAGGCTGCCGAGTATTACTGAGCCCCTGAAAGCCCCCACACACTCCCCAGCTGACACCAGGATGAACCACGTGGGAACGGGTGGGCCAAGAGCCCTTCCTCTTCCCCTGTCCTTCCAGGCAGGAGGAAATGGAACAAGATGGTTGGGCAGCCAGACAGCGCCCAGGGGAGGGAGCCGACAGGCTGGGAGCAGGAGGGGCCCGTGCCCCCAGACTGGTCCTTGTCTGGTGGGGTCAGAGGCCTTCTCAACACCACTGCACCTGGAAGCCGCAGGCATCCGGCCCACCCAGGCATCTCACCTGTGGTCTGAGGAAGGGAACAGAAGGTCATGAGTTCAGGGTCGAACGAACAGAGAACCCTTAGCACAGAAGGAGTGGGGGAAAAAAGGTGCTGGTAGCAGGCTCCCTGCCTCCTTTACCCCTGTGTGTGGATAGCAGGCTCTGTTCCCAGCATTTGCCAGAGGGGACAGCTTGGACCAAGCCCAGAGGAGTGTGGGCAGAGCCGCTAATGGTTCTTTTTTGTGTTGGTTCGCTGCCCACCCCCTCCTCTGCCTGTGTCCCCTCAGCAGGGATCCAGCTACAGACTCTGCTTTGAGGCCGTTTGCTGGTGCCTCTGGGAGAGAGAAACAGACTGCAGGAGGGCGACGGGGCAGGGGCTGAGGTGGGCAGCGCCGGACAGGGCCGAGGAGTTGGCTTGTTAGTGTGGGCTGAGCTGGAGGCTCTGGGGCACGTAACTGCCAAGCTAACTGTTACCACTCTCCTCCCCAGACTATGAAATCCCTGGAGAATTTGTGGTGACATGCACTGAGCCAAGGTGACGAACTGTATATTTAAGGAAAGACAAAAAAAGAAAAAAAATTAAAATGGAATTGGAGGCCGGACGCTGCACAACTGCCCTCTCTCTCACCCAGTAAATGCAGAAAGCTGTTAGGACAGACAGGAAAACCTGCCATGGGGCTGCTTCCCTTCCTCCCAGGGCTGGCAGAGGCTCAGGCTCCACATCGGCTCTCTCCTAGGATACAGAAACCATGACAACGAAAGTAGAATGTAAAACTTGCAGCAAATGTCTGTAGGAAGGGCTGGGGGAGGGGGCACCCAACTGCCTTTCTTCCCCCCTCCCAGGAGCTACCACCAGTCACCTCAGTGGAGGTAATCAGAGGTGTTGGCCAAGGATAGAGAGGAGGAGGAAAGAGAATTCTCTGTAGAATGTAATTTATAGATGCGTGTATATGTATATATCTATTTATATGTAAATAACATATATAAAGATATATAGATATATAGAGATATAGTCTACTTTTTAAACTATGCAGGGATTTGGTTAAGTTGTTGAGTTGATTTCTTCCCTGTTTTAGAAAACAAGGCCTGTTTGGGGAAGGCAGCCTGGTCCTTCGAAGGCTAGACATTAGCCATAGCTGACAGCATGAGGAAAGTTGGGCCACAGCTTTTAACGTTCCCCTCAACCCCAGCCTGTTTTTGATGGCAGCAGTAATCATGATAGCATAAATCTGCAGAGAACTTGGAAGGTTGCCAGCGGTATGGTTAAACTGGAGAGGAGCAGGCTGCGGGGGAAGAAAGGACTCCTGGGGCCAGGTGCCAGGTCAGTATTGAGTCATGGTAGAGGCCCCAGATGGCCTGTGGGGATGAGACCACCCACCGCAAGTTTGGCCAGCTCAGGTGGGCGTTTTGTCCTGGTGCCCAGGAGCCCCCTGCCCCCCATGCCACTGAGAGCAGCAGTGTTGGAGAGGGGAACCAGGTTCTGCCTGACCACCTCCCCCCTTAGTCCCTATGTGAGTTTTGCCTTATAGGTGCCCCAGGGCACAGCCCCATTGTTGCTACTGGTTTTTCCTAAGTCATGTACCAAGGACTCCAGAAGGCTTTTCCTCCCAGAGTCAACCACGTGGGGCCCAGGACGCTGGGGCAGAAGCCGACTCCCGAAGAAAGTCCGTGACCGTGGGCGCCTCTGTCTCTACCCTCCATGGACATGATGCCACCCGGCCTTCTCTTGCATGTTGGATAAAGGATGCACCTGAACCAGAAGGGTTTTCTTATGGTCACCCTCAAATGAGGATTTTTCTCAAAACAGCAGTTGCTGCCAGGGGAAGAGAGGGAGGTTTTATTTATTCCCACAGTTTATACTGGGCCTTTTGGAATTACCGTTTTTCCCAAATTTTCCTCTGGTGGTGGGTGTGTCATTGAGCCTGCCATCCTCCAAAGCCTTACTACCCCAAGCTGCCAGCCAGGAGGGGATCACCACCCTCCCAGAGCTTCTCTTGGCTCTTTTTATAAAAGTCCCCCAACAAATAGGATTCTTGCTGGGAAAGGGAGCTTGGTTAAGGAGAAATGTCAAATACGATTTTTAAACAAGGTCCTGCCCTGTGATGAAGCACCCTCCCCCCCCCCCCGCCCCCGCCCAAAGAGATGCTCAGAACTGGATGTGGGTGAGAGCACACTGCCCGTGGTGGCCCTGGTGCTCAGCTCCCACCACCCCAACCCTCTGGTCTCAGTAGATGTCCCTAGACGGGCTGAGCCATGTGCAATAAGAACATAGATCCTAATGGATCCACTGAGAAGCTGTATTTCTTGAAATAGAATTCTGAAATTGTATATCTATAAATATATGTTTATTATGTGATTGGTTGGCCTTGGTGGGTGTGTGTTGAGCAAGGGGGTTGAGCTGCGTGGGGAGCAGGGCACAAGCACCTGTTGCTGCTGACACTGTCCAGCCCATACCACAAGGAGTTTTGGTGGCAAGCCTGAATGCCCCCTCGCCCCAGCTGACAGCCACTTCAGTCACAAGTGTTGTTCCAGGGCTGACTCCATCTCCGCAAAGGGTAAGAGGCTCAATTAGGCCAGGACCCTGGGGTCCCTGACACCAGTCCAGGGTGGGCAGCCCGGGCCACGATCACAGCCCCCACCTCCCCTTGGTCCTGCTCCCTCCCTTCCATCCCTCTGATTCCATCAGGCCTGCTGTGAGCCCAGCAGATTTCCCTCTCCCCAGCCCGGAGGAGCTCCAGCCCACCCTGGCCCAGAGCAAGGGAAAAGTTCTCCGAGTTTCTTTCAGTCTCTGGCTGCACAGCCTTCCCAGCCACCCTCCTCCCCCAGAGGGCTGGAGAAGTTCGAAATGTGGCAGCCCGAGTAGGGCTTTACGTGAATGGAGCAGCAGATCTGCCCGGGCCTCCCAGAGACAGGGCCCAGCAGCCCTGACTGGTGGCCCCAGGCCCCTCCTGCTGCCGCTCCAGCCAAAGACAGGCAGGCTGCCCGGTGGTGCCACTGCAGCCCGGGAGCTCATTGGCTGCCCCCACCCGGGTCACCGCGGCCTGCCCAGCCCGGTCTGCGAGCTGCCACTTGTTGGCTGCAGTTGGCAGGGGCGTTGCCAGCCGCCCCCATTAACCCACCCGAACCCCCTGCCCTCGGCTGTGTGGCTCCATGAGCCAAAAGGGGTGGGACAGATGCCCTCGACTGTTTGCTGCAAAAAAGAGCCTTTGACAAGCGTCCCCACCCACTGTCAGGTGGCAAAACAAGCGCCTAGTCCATCCAGGCTCCTGGGATCAGCCAGCTTATCTCCTTGTCCCAGGCTGCCCCCAGGTCTCGAGAAGGGAACTGCTCCAAGGGGCAAGGAACACACACCCCAGCCCGACTGTAACCTCATCCCTGCCCCGAGTTCCCCGGGCAGGGTCACCTGGCTGTTGAGGGCAGGCGCACAGACAGATTTGGGTAAATAGACTGTTGACAACAGTGTCGGCTCTGGAGCAGCTCAGAATCCTTACCAAAGGTCACACCATGTGATTTGAGCAAGTCTGCCCATTTCCCAGAGCAGGAAACTGAGGCCTGAGGTAGGGAAGGTGATGCCCAAGGGTCTCCATGAAGCTGTGCATATCTTTGGGGTCTATGCGGCAGAGCAATCATTCTGAAAACATTTGCTGTCCTCGAGGGGATCAAACCCACTCGTGCCAAGTAGAGTGGCAGGAGTCCTGAGTTCAGAAGGGTGGGAAAGGGGGGAAAGACCACACTAAGGAAATGGACTTAATCTGAGGGGCTGGAGCCGGGGCCGGGCTGCCCTTATGAGCCATGCACTCTCTCTCCCGGCAATGACAAAGGTGTCCACCCTGCTATGCAGGGCGGCTTCCCTGAGCTGGAGTCACACCCCAGAGGCAGTGTGGTGGATCAGTTGGGTGTCAGTGTGGACCCCACAGCCCAGCTGCCTCCTGGGCTGATCCACGTACTGGCTGGGTGGCCTTGGGTGTGTCACTTAAGCTCCCTCTGTCTCAGTGGCCTCATCTTCAAAATGCAGGTAATAAAACCACCTACCTCATTGGGTTATTTTGAGGAGTAAAAGTTATCACATATACACACTTTAAAAAAATCAGTCCGGTACATAGGAAGCTCCATTTAAGTGTTGTTATTCATTCTCAGTCAAAGATTAACTGAGCACTAACTGGGTGTCAAATCCCACTCCAGACACCGAAACCACAAAGGCGGCTGAGATTCGGGCTGCCCTGGAGGAACTACCGGCCGGGTAGGTGAACCGGCGTTCAGCAGACCCCAGTGGGCAGAGGACTGTGACGGCAGCAAACCTGGGAGCGTGGAGGTGCGAGCGGCTCTGGCTGGGGACTCTCGGTAAAGAAACTGGCATCTATGAAGGAGGTGAGAGTTTGGGCAGAGCCTCGGGTGGGGTGAGTACTCTGGCTAGAGGGGACAGTGTGGGCAAAGTCCTGAAGCTGGGTAAGTACAGGAGGGACTGCATTCAGGGAACAATGCATATGCCAGGTCCCCAATCTGTGATTGTCATCTCACCAGTCACACCCAGTGGCCTTGGGCAGAGAAAGAACTTCACTGGGAATGAATGAACAAGAGACCCTGAGCCTCCCAAATCCTGGCTGTCCCCTGTCCACTCTGTTCAGCATTCAGCAAGCGTGTCTGAGCCTTTCTTGGTGCTGGGCCCTGCCCTCAGGGAGACAGCCCTGTAAGGCCAGCCATGCGGGAGGCGAGCAGGGGAGTAGGCACAGAGGTTGGCAAAGCTGGAGGCCTAGGCCGTGGCATTCACACTGTCACCCCTGTCACCCCTGACCCTCATGGAGGGATGTTTCACCAGGAACAGAGCCCAGGCTTCCTGTTACTTCCAATAGCCCCACAGCTGTTTGGGCAGGAAATAAAGGTCCAGGGCCCAGACAGGACAAGGGGTGCGAGGGGCATCTCTAGGACTCCCAGGGCCAAACAGCCCTCCCAGAGCCCAGGAGTTGGGGCTTTGCTTGGGAGAAGAGTGGGGAGTCTGACTGCCACACCTTGTTTACCCCATTCTCCCCTTTCCCTTCATTAATTTAGTCTAAACGAAGTCCCAGGGAGGGCCTGGCTGCCTTCTGTAGCTCTGACTCGGGCTGGAGTTTTCCTTGGGGAGGACGGGGTACAGTTCTCCGGTGGAGCTGGTACTCGTACAGCCAAGAGGTCAGGCTTAGGGCCTTCAGGGACTCCGGTCAGCGCTCCCACTACCTTAACTGGATGGGTTGTTGCCATTTTTCTGATGGACACAGTGAAGGGGCCCAAGAGACTGGCACCCAAACAGTGCAGGAGGATGCTGACGATCTCTTTACAAATGAGGGAAGTGGAGGCCGGGAGGATGGAGTGAGGTCCTTTTCCTGTCTCCAGGTGACCTGCAGGCCCTCACACTCTGACTTCGCTGCCCGATGCAGCCTGCTCCACCCACCCTCCCCTGACACGCCGCCCAGCTCCTTCTGCCCGGAGCCTTCCTGTGGCTCTGCCACTGTCCTCCGGGAGGCCTGCCTGTGTTCCCGCAGCCTGGGCCTGCCCTGCCCTCTCACTGAAGGTGCTCGTGCAGTTCTTGGAAGAAGGCTTCACAGCCTGAAGAGGCAAGGGCCTGTCTGGGGCCTGTCCACTTGTTCAGTGCTGCAGCCCTGGGGCCTGCACACAGTGGGGCCTCCATGAACACTGCTGAGGAAGAAAGGGGCACCCCCCAGCACTGAGACACCTTTCGTGGCTGTCCTTCCGCAGCTTTCTCCACCTCGCATACCCTGCCCAGCGTCACCCTGTAGGTAGCTTTGTAGCCATAAACCCACATGCAGGACCAGGGACACTTCTGCCAAACTTCACAGGGCTCCAGTGAGGACCAGCATCCAGCTGGGTAGATAGCATATGTGAACCAGGCTCCTGTGAGATAAGCACTGAGTGAGGCCTCTCCCTTTTCCCCACCTCATGGGGGAAGCAGAGTCCTGCTGAAAATGCCCACCACTTCTCCTCTCCCTGAGGGGGGGATGGCTGTACCAGGGGCTAGTATGAGAATCATAAACAGTGCTCATCCTCGAGGGGACCTCTGACCGCTGTCCAAAGTGTTCCCCACCCCTAATGGGTGGAAGAGGATGTGTTCTCCAGTGCTCAGGCCGGTGCCAGTTGGCACCACCCACGCCTGGACACAGACCCAGTTCTGTCCCTGGGCTGCCCCAGTGCTGCCCTGGCCACAGGCCTCAGGGTCACCGCTGGCAGGCTTTGCTACCTGCTGGTCACCAACCCAGGGCCCCGGGTGCTGAGGATGGCATCCTGGGCCCCGTGTGTCAGACAGCCTCCCACAGTGCCACACGGGTAGCAACTGTTTCCATGGCGTTCAGGCTGTGAGCCCCAGGCTCACACAGCATGGGGGTGGTGGTTCTTGGGGCCATTTCTCTTGGGACTGCAAGGGGCCTCAGTCTCCTTCTGGTCCCTTCTCAGCACTGAAGCACTGGGCTCAGAGTCGAGAGATCACGTTTCAAGCCTCGGCTGTAAAGGACATTTGTATCATATTTCATTTGTATCATTTAAAAATTTTTGTTACAATTAGCATCATTCCACAGACCTCACCTATTGAGTCCTTAATGTCAGCCTCTGTCACCTGTGGAACCTATGGGCTGCTAGCCTGACTGGGGTGGGCTTTGTACAAACAGGGCCTCACCCCGGGGCCCCAGGACTTGAGCCTGGGGTTCACGCAGCGGGGCGGGATTCAGGCCGTGGGATAGAGTTGTGTGACCCACATCTGTTTGTATTATTAGCTCAGGAGCTGGCAGGCCGGGGCGGTAACACAATTCGAGGAACTGTTGACTCCGCTCTGGCCCCTCCCCATGCCTGCTGTCGTGAGAGCCAGAGAAGACAGCGTGAGGACTGCACGTCCCTGCAGGGCACTGCTGATGTCAGCGTTGGCGGGGGCCTCCCCAGGGGCCTTGGGTGACCCCGGGTCAGCTGCCTGGCCTCTGGCATCCTCCTGTACCCGTTCGTGCAGTCCCAGCTTCTGCGGTCCTGGCGTCCCCTCCTCCTCCTGCCCTCCCTCCCCTCCCCACCCCTCTCTGACTTCAGCAGGGAAGGTGATGGGGTGGGGTGGGGGTAACCCTCCCTGTTCCGTAAGCTGGGAAGAATGACTGCCCCAGACCCCCAGGATGAGGAAGAAAGTTTTCCCTCTTTCCTGCCTTCCTCATACATTCCTACCTCCTCTTTCTGTCATTGGTGCCTGCAGGTGCCAGCATCCCGGGGATAAGCTAAGGAAAGCCTGGGCCTTGGCCAGGTGCCCCAGACTGTGGCTCCAGGAAAGGACCTGGCTTCCTGGCTAGGTGCCCAGCTCTGCACCCCAGGTAGGGGGATCTTGAGACGATCTCCCAAGATCTGTGTCCCATGGGATTCTCAGGCCTGTCCTGCAGGCTGTCGGGGGGCACATGAGATGAGGTCATGGAAGTCCTTCACAAGCCCAGAAGTGCCCCACAAGGTTAGCTGTGGCGTAGGTTTTGGTCCTGTAACTTCCCTGAGACAGGACCAGGGGCCTGTGGGCCCACTGAACTCTGTAACAAAGGCTGAGACAGACCTCAGTGTCAGCACGAACCAGGAGTTTGAGAATTTAGTAGGCGGTGCCAAATGCTGGGCTTGGGGTCTAATTCTGGGCTACCTAGAGAGGGAAACAAGGACACCTTTGCCATCGAGGCACAAATAATAAGAGTGTTAGAAACGGCAGGCACCCCAAAGAAGGGTCTCATACTGTGTCCCCCTGAGCCCTTGGGCCCCCGGGGGTGCGAGGGTGAAGGTGAGAGGGGGCCAGCAGCCCTGCCCTGCTGTTTAGTGTTTCAATCACCCACTAAACAACAAACGCTTAGTGCAGTTGGAACTTTGATTGGAGAAGAGTTTCTACTACAAAAATACATATTGAAAAACCAGAGACCTCATCTAACCCCACAATTTCACCAATGAGGAAACTGAGGCCCAGAAAAGATAAGTGGTTTGCCTCAGGCTGCCCAGCTCAGTTGTGTCAGAGCTGCTGCCTAGGCCACTCACTCCTGGTCTGTGGAAAAGAGCCAACACCCCAAGGATGAGGAGGACAATGGCAAAGCGGGGTCCCCCCATCAAGGTCTGGGCCTCAGCCACAGCTCCTTTAATATGACCCCTGAGGCAAGGCCTCAGGGCCAGGAGCCGTGTTGACCAGATGCTGATCTGGGCTGGAGAGGAGGGCAAAGGCCCACTTCCCCGACCAGCTGAGAGCTCTGTGGGCTGTCAGCCCCAGCAAGTCCTCTCCAACTAACCAACTACCCCAGCCCCAGCTTTCCAGCCTGCCACCCACTGCCCCAGGCATTCTCTCAGAGTCCTTACTGCAAGTAGCTGGGGCAGGCAGACAGGTGCCCCACTCCCCCATTTTACAGTAGACTGAGGCACCTGGCGGCAAGTGGGCCCGGAACCGAGCCTCCCCGGTGCCAACCCTGTGCTCTCGTCATTACTTCCTGCTCTTCCCAGTGTCTTTCCCCAGCACCCCTCCTCCCCCAACACCGGCTCTGCTCACCCTTGCACTCAGCCCTGTGCTGACTGGCCCAACCTTCCCCTTGTTGGCTTTAGCAAGGAGAGGCACCCCGACCAAGGTGCTGCCCAGGTCTCTCAGCCCGTGCAGAGCTCCCGGCCTTTCGCACAGCCCAGGCGCAGTCCCTCCCCTCGGAGGTGGACTTCTGTTCACCATCCCCTGACTGCAGAGAGGGCTCGGGCCAGGAACTTGGTCCTCCAGCCATGACTGGGTGGGACTAGGCCAGGACATCCAAACAAGCTCCCAACACCTGCCCTTTCCCCAAGATACAGACCATAACTCAGTGCCAGGGCAACCAACAGTCTCAGCTTACCCAGGACTCTCCTGCTTGGCACTGAAAGTCCCAGGAGATTCCTCATACCTGAGCAAGCTGGGACAACTGGTCACCCTACTCAGCACACACATACCCAGGGTCTTCATGCCTTCCCCGTCCCCCACTGAGCGGGGTTTTTCTTCATTCTATACCCCTGGTCTCCACTGAGGCTAATGAGTGGGACCATGGTCAGTCCACTCAGACTGGGCTGGGGCCTAGCACAGGCCCAGAGTCTGCTAAGGTGAGCAGAGGGTCCACAACCTATTGGAGGTGTCCTGCCCCAGGCCCTGTGAGAGAAATAGCAGAGGGAGCCCACGAAAAGCCTGGTGGGATCCTGGGCCTTGATCCCAGCCCAGCTTTATCCTCAGGCTGGGGGGCAGGGCACTCTGGGGTGACCCCGGGCAGGGCAGCCCTAGAGCTGGAGCCAGGCAGGGCCTGCCTGGGGCTCACTGAGGTGGCCTCTACCTGTCTAGGCTTGAGGTGAGTCATTTCCTCCCCCAGCTGGTATGAGGCTGGGAGGGGGAGGGAGGGGATGCCATCTAAAAATAGCAGGGCTCAGCCTTAGACATAACCAAAGAGCTTCTCCTGGGGCAGGGGAGGAGGAGCTGAAACCAGCTATGGCCCCAGCCAGATGCCTGCACTGGGCCGAGGAGGAGGATGGCCCTGAGACCCCCGCCCCCACCCCTTCCCAGGCTCAGCTAGGGCGCTGAGGTGGGGAGGAAGCATCTGAAAGGCTGAGACACAAGGAGTGTCGGGGTGGGGTAGGAACTTGAGGAGAAGAGAGGCTTCAAGCAGACAGGGCCTGGGAAGGGCCGGGGGTTCTGTGACTCGGCAGGCTTGGCCCTGGCTGGGGCTGGCAGAGACAGCAGCAACTGGATCACCAGCCTGGGTTTCCCTCCACATCATCACCACAGGACCACGTTCACACCCCACCCCTACCCACAACAGAGACGCACTCGGAGACACACAGACACAGCTGGCCTGTGTGAGTCACTTCCCTCCTAAGAGGACTCGTCCCCCGGCTAAGCGGGACTCAACTTCTCTGGTCAGCAGCATAGACTGAGGACCCACTGTGTGCTTGAGCCACACCCTGGGAGACAAGGTAGCAATAATCATGACTGTCCCTGGCCTTGGGGACACCTTAAGAGGCCCACTCAGGAAGGGGCAGGACAACACACAGAGCAGAAACACAACAGGCAGGGAGGGCCCTGTGTGGTGGGACAATCTGGAGTCAGGTTTAAATCCTGGCGCTGCCATTTTCTAGCAGACAAGTTATTCGACCTCTCCCTGCCTCGGTTTTCTCATCTGTAAAATGGGTGTCATATAAGGCCTCCGTCACATGTCAAATACAGTATTGTCTATAAAGTCCCCCAGCAAACAGACCTCTTTCCATTAAAGCTCATGGCATGAGGCTATCAACTTAAAAAAAAGACACTACAGATTTCAGTACACATTTCTAACCCAAAGACCCAAGATGATAATATTCCACCTGTGATAGGTTAAGGTGAGGAGCAGTGAAGTAAAAAAAACTGCATTTTACAACAATAGCAATGGCCACTGTTATGAACGCTTCATATTTACCTCATTATCTCTTATCCTCACAACAGCCTCATACAGCAGGCATTACTGTCCCCATTTTATGTGTGGAAAAGTGGAGGCCCAAAGACAGTAAGTAACTTGTTCCATCCACATCATACAGGTAGCAAATGGTAGAGACCAGGTTTGGACCCACTCTTTTTTTTTTTGGCTGTGCCATGTGGCTTGTGCGATCTTAGTTCCCGACCAGGAAGTGAACCCAAGCCCTTGGCAGTGAGAGTGCAGAGTCCTAACCGCTGGACTGCCAGGGAATTCCCTGGACCCACTCTGCGTCCAAATTTCTTGTGCCTCATGGGGTGTAAGTGGGGGTCTGTTACGTCTAGAGTTGGCTGAAGGTACATTGATCTCTGACTTTTGGGGGAGGGGGCCCTTGGACACTAGCCTGGGGTGACTAGACTATGCCAAGCCTTTGGGGGCTGCCTTCTTCTGTCTTACCTCCCTTACCCTGAGCCCTCACCTAGAAACACAGAGTGTACTCTGCCCTCTCTCGGGGTTACCACTTTCACTCCTTACAGTAGCCCAGCAAGGGAAATGCCACGACTCCCACTTGACAGAAAGGGCAGACAGATCAAAGGGATCATGAACCTTTGGTGGTCACAGAGCTGGGGGTGGCAGAGTCTAGACCTAGTGCTCTCCCCTTGAACTCCTAGGCTGAGGCTCTGTCCCCGAACCCCAGCTGTCTGATGTTGGGGAGGGGCAGGAATTCCTCTGCTCTCCCAGGCTCCTTACACCTTCCCCAAACCATCCCTGTTCCCGCTTGCTGGACTGCACGTAAAACCCAAACCTTGCATCAGTCAGTGGCCCCTGGCTCCAGTAAGAGCCTTTTTCTGTGTCTGTGGGCTTTCCCCACCCTTGTCTGAGTCATCCTCTGCTAGTTCCAGGAGACTGGAGAGAGGAGGCCTCTTATCCGGACAGTACAGATGGAGAGACTGAGGCAGGAAGTGACTTACTGCAATGAGTCAGGGGCCAGAGCTGGCAACAGTCCAGGCTGGGAGGCCACAGGTGTAGCTGGCAGGGCCTGAGGTGCCACATACTCGAAAAAGAGTTTTTGATGCCGTGTAGTAGGCACAAATATCAAGAGATTTGTGTTGTAGGCCCTGGGCGAGGAGAGGAGGGGTGATATGGCAGAAAAGATGAACATGATATAGGAAAGAAAACAAAAACAAAACCCAGAAGCCCAGTCTTGCCCGTTACAGACACTCTGAGCTCAGCTGGGCGTGTAGCTCAATTTTCTCCTCTATAAAAATCATCATGGTTATCATTTATTGGGTGAGTCCTAATGATCGCTGCGGCTTAACACTTTATAGACACTGTCTTATTTAATTCCTACTACAATCCAGTGAGGTTGTACTATCATCAGCCCCATTCGACAGATGACTTATCTGAAGCTCAGAGAGGTTAAGCAACTTCCCCAAAGCCACAGCGCTTGTTCCAGCAAGCATAGGACAACAAATCTAGGGGCTGACTTAGAATAGCTCTCCAAATCCAGTGGGGCAGATGGGCCCCCGCGCGTGCGGCGCCCACGGGGAGCTGCCCAGGCGTGTGGGCGGGTTCGCACCAGGAACTCGCGTGTCTGTCAGCACAGTGCGGCGGTGGAGGGACCAGCGCGGAGGAGAACACCAACAGCCCGGGGATAATGAGCCAGGGCTTCCGGGAGGCAGGGGGGATTCGAGCAAGCCTGCCCGGGCCGTGCGCCCGCGCGTGCCCACGCGTGTGCTCAGGGCGCTGGGCCGAGCCAGTGCCGGCGGCGGCGTAGCGGGCTTCCAGCGCGGCACCCCACCTGGAGCCCAGCACAGGTGGCCGAGAGAGCAGGGAGCCGGGAGGGGGTTAAGTGCTGCTGGCGGCTGCCGCCAGCGCCCTCCCCTCCGCCCCAGTCCCCGCCCCGCACGGGCCCAGCCGCACGTTGCCGGCGATTGCCTCATCAGGCCGCTGCAGCTCGCGGCCTCCCGCACGTGGCGCACGCTGCACACCCAGCGCACCGGGCTGCCCCCGGCCTTGTCCCTCCCCCCCCTCCCCCGGCCCAGACCACCGCCAGACTGAGTCCCCAGCGGCCCATTCACCTGGCAGGTGCCGGAGCCTCGTCCCAGACACCTTTGATGGCTGCCCTTTGCTCCGTCTGGTCCGAGCGGACAAATGAGGGAAATTGAGTAAGCCAGTTTAGCAAGGCCGGAAACTCCTGGCCACTTTGTTACGCATGATTTTATAACAACTTTTCAGGGCGGGAGGGGGTGGCGCAGGGAGAATTTCTAGAGTGAAGATGATGGGGAACTCATGCAGGCCTCGGGGGCTGTGAGTATCCTCCAGGCTGGCCTTACTGGCCTGTACCTCCCAGGCCAGGCACAGTGCTTGACACTCGTGGGTGCTCCACAAATTCTCTTTAAAGTGCATTTTCTCACCCTCCTCCTGCTTTTGAGTGGCTGCCAGAAAGAACGCCCAGGTGAGAGACGGTGGGGTTTAGGGCTGGAGCCGAAGGCCGGCAATTGGGGCCTTAGTTTCTGCCTTTGGCATGGGTTTGCTGTTTCACTTGGGCAAATGCCTTGATCTCTCTGGGCCACATTTCTCAGGGGGACTCAGTAATAAGGTAACATGCCTGGCCCTAAAGCTCAGGACAGGCTTTGAACTCCTAGCAAGCAGGAAAAGGAACCTTCCATTTGAAGCAGAGATTTCCTCTCGAACATTAATATTCTCCTGGGTCTTTCTAGGCAGGAGCCCTCAGTATTCTGTGTCTAGACTCAGTGACATGAGTGGCTCTGTTGCTTAGAGAATCAAGTCCAAATTCGTTGGCTTGGTATTCAAGGCTTTCTCTCGTGAATTTCACCCAGCCTATCTAGCCTCACTGCAACTACACCCCTACACTGTAGCCTTAGGAGGAATCTCAGACTTCCCCAAACATACCACACACACATACAGCTGTGCCCTTGCTCACGTTGTTCCCTCCGCCCAGACTGCTCTTCCCTACACTCCTCGAATGATTGGCTCCTTCTCATATAGATCTCCGTTGAAATGTCCCCACCCCAGAGAGGTCTTTCTCAAGTGCCCAGTGAAGCAGGGGCCCTGTTATTCCCTCTAGAGCTACCTGTTTCTTCCCTCCTTAACTCTTACCGCGTCTTGGGATTAGAAGTTTATCTCTCCACTGGACTGAAAGGTCTGTGAGGGAGAGACCATGTCCATTTTCTTTCTTTCTTTTTTTTTTAAATTTATTAATTAATTTATTTACTTTTGGCTGCCTTGGGTCTTCGTTGCTGCGTGTGGGCTTTCTCTAGTTGCGGCGAGGGGGGCTACTCTTTGTTGCGGTGCGCGGGCTTCTCACTGCGGTGGCTTCTCTTGTTGCAGAGCACGGGCTCTAGAGCGCGGGGGCTTCAGTAGATGTGGCGCGTGGGCTCAGTAGTTGTGGCTTGTGGGCTCTAGAGCACAGGCTCAGTAGTTGTGGCACATGGGCTTAGTTGCCCCGCGGCATGTGGGATCTTCCCGGGCCAGGGCTCGAACCCGTGTCCCCTGCATTGGCAGGCAGATTCTTAACCACGGCACCACCGGGGAAGTCCACCATGTCCATTTTCTTCATCTCCATATACCCAGCACTGATCAAGGTGCCTGGCACATAGTAAGAGGTTAATAAATATTTATGGAAAGGAAGAAAGGATGGATGATTGATTAGCAAAAACATTGGGAACAGCCTAAATGTCCATCAGTAGGGGACTGCTGTTGCAAATGATGGTACAGCCATACGGTGGATACTACGCAGCCATTAGATCAATATATACCCACATGGAAGAGTGTTCCTGATGCCTTGAGAAGTGAAGAAAGGAAGTCAGTCCCTTTCTAATTAAAAATATCAGGAGTCAGAGCATGTATATAGATAAAGGCATAGATATGTTTGTAAACATAAGAAAATGTCAAGACGGCATACATCAACCTAAGTACCACTGAGGAGCAGGATATAGACATTGTCACAGTTTATTATGTATCTAGAGCCTTGCTTAGACATCATCTCCTCCGAGAGTCCTCTCTTATCCTTCCTTTGTGTTGGAGGGGCTGCCTCGGAGCACGCAGCCAGGTGCTCCGAGGCAAGGCCTGACGCTTCCTCCTCGGCGTTCAGTCCAGAGGCCATGAGTGTGTGCGGGCAGCTGGGACGGGGGACAGCAGCTCCTCTGCGTGCGTGCGTTTGTCCACGCGTGCAGGTGAAAGCAGAGCTGGTGAGGACAATGACCATAGCAGGACTGACACCAGGCAGCGCATCTCGACCTGCCAGGTGACATCACTGCAGGTGGCCTTGGGCTATCAGAAGAGCCAAAATGTGACAGGAAGCCTGGCCTTCATGCAGGGGGGGCCCAGCCGGCTCAGTTCCAGATTTGGAACAGTCAGCCTCGGCTGTGGGAGGTGCACAGGGCAGCTTCTCACTGCCCGCCGGGTGCCTCGGAGTCGAGAAGTGTCAGATGCAGCTTGATGAGAGCAAAAGCCCTTCTGCGGCCTGCCCACTTGTCCCTGTCTGTCCCACAGTGGCTCCCACGAGGCCTGGAACAACACAGTTCAGACCAACTGGGCCAGGGGAGAGGAAGGAAGAGTGGCAAAGGGCTCAGGGTCAGATGTCTGAGTTTCTGTTCCCACGGGTGCCTCTCATTATGCTTGTCAGGAAGCGGAAAAGAGTGCAGACCTTCGCCTTCACTTTGTTTCGCATCTCAACCCAGTCTCTCTTCCCCTGCCTGTCTCAGAAAAGGTTCCCCACCTGGAAAATCACGGGGTGGTGAGGGGTGGACCCTCCATCTGGAGTCACCTAGTTTCCAGCGGTTTCAGGTCCGCACCTACCAGCCAGCCGTGTGACCCTGGACGACTGGCTTTGCCCCTCTGTGCCTTGGTTTCCCTAGTAAACTAGGTAACACATGGCAAGTGTTTAGAAGTGGGCCTCATACATGTAGGTGTAGCTGTTATCTACATGTGTTTGCTATTATCTGTCTGGCTGGGGTAATAACAGTACCTACTTCACTGAGCTGTTGTGAGGATTAAATTAGATAATGCGTGTCAGGTGCTTGGTATGTTAAGCGTTTACTTGTTTTACCAAAGATAACAAGATGGGAGTACAGATCTTGGTCCTGGAGATGCAGCGGGCGGGGGGTGGGGATTAGCGTGGTGGCTGCTAGTGACTTCCTGGGAACTGCGTGCAGGCCCTTCAGTGGCCCAGGCAGCCATGTTGGTTCGTGGTGTTACCAGGCTGGGTGTTGCTGAGTTGTCCGGTTAGTCAACTGCCCGCTCCCTCAAACCCATTTAAACCAGCTCCATCTGGCCTAGCTTTCCCAACACACCATCCTGGCAGCTTTCACGGGCCCAGAGCACTGGGCAAAGTGTCAGGCCTGCTGCAAAATATGTTGGAACTTTATCTGACCCCTGGCTCCCATCCCATCCAGAAATACATTGGCTGGAACTTGCAGGCAAGCTGGAGCAAGCCTGGGGGCTGGAGGAGAAGGCAGTTCTGAATCACAAACCAGATATTCCCCCCACACCCTCCATCCTTGTTGGCCCCCCTTTTTATTTGCACGGTTCTATGGATTAATGCTGTTCCTAGTTATGAAGCAGTTTTTAAAACTGAAGGCTTAATCCTGAGCCCTGGATTTGCAGAGAAGGGAAAGAAAGAAGACCGTGCCCCCCAAACTCAGGGAAGTTCACTGCAGAATTTTCCTCTTTTCCTTCTTTCAGTGTTGCTTTGCAGCAGCCTTTTGGGAGGCCAGGATGACCCTCTGGGCCGCCATCTGGAACTCCCCAGAAAAAGCCTGTGACAATGGCAGCACTGGCAACCACGCCAGACTGGCACCCAGCCAGCAGTGGAGGAGGCAGTGCTCAGTCTGGGAGTCTCCACCCCGGTCAAGGTCGGTCGTGCTACCCTCCCCACCCAGCTTCCTTTGGCGACTCCCCCCAGGGAGGTCCCATGCAAGTGTAGCAGGTCCCCAGACCAAACAGGTCTTCCTGCAGGTACTCCTCAAAAGGCCACTGTCTTAGAATAGAAGGAATTCCAGGAGTGCCCCACCCCAAGCATGCATTTGAGCTTTCATAGAGCTAGCTTGCTAGCCAAAGGAAACGAGAAAAAGAAACATTAATGTGTGGGGCCTGAAGGATTCTAGATGTTAAGTTAATTTTCAGCTCCAAAATTTCCCATTACACAAGTCATACTGTCAAGACCCTAAGCCTCACAGATTTGGAGTTCATTAGATTCAGAATTTTTGAAAAATCAGCCTGGTCAAATTAGAGTACCGACTGGATATGAGATGATATTATGGAACAACTGGTTTTCTCAGATGTGAGAATCACCGTGTGATTATATAGAACAGCTTATTCCTAGGAAATTCATGCTGAAATATTTGGAGCTGAAACATCATGATGCCAGCAACTTCGTTTCAAGTGGTTCACCAAAAAAACTTGATGCAGATAAAGCAAATGTGGCAAAAGGGTTAACAATCATTGCATCTAGGTGGAGGGTATGTAGGTGTTTATTGTGCCATTCTTGCAACTTTTCTATTTGTTTGAAGAATTTCTCCATAAAAAAAGGGAAACAGGGGGCTTCCCTGGTGGCGCAGTGGTTGAGAATCTGCCTGCCAATGCAGGGGACACGGGTTCGAGCCCTGGTCTGGGAAGATCCCACATGCCGCAGAGCAACTAGGCCCGTGAGCCACAACAACTGAGCCTGCGCATCTGGAGCCTGTGCTCCGCAGCAAGAGAGGCCACAATAGTGAGAGGCCCATGCACCGCGATGAAGACTGGCTCCCGCTTGCCACAACTAGGGAAAGCCTTAGCACAGAAACGAAGACCCAACATAGCAATCAATCAATCAATCAATCAGTCAATCTTAAAAAAAAGGGAAACATTTAAATAAAATAAGCTATTCACATGCAAAACAAGACAATACAGAACTCAGCCTGCTCTAGCTGAATTTCACCTCTTCTCTGAGGATAGAAGTAGTAAAAACAAGATGGTGTCCAGGATTGCAGAGTTGAGCCAACCAAAGAGAACCAATTATTTTTAAAGAGTTTATTAAGTACTTGTCTGGAAACAGTACTGGTCGTTAAAAATCCTTTTAGTTCATGGCCAGAGAAGGACTCATTTTGGAAAATGGGAGAGTCCAGCCCTTTTAGCTTATTGGCACCAGATTTAACACAAGTCAAGAAACATCTTTTTTTTTTTAATGTATATTTATCTATCTGGTTGCGCTGGGTGTTAGTTGTGGCACACGGGCTCCTAGCTGCGGCATGCATGCGGGATCTAGTTCCCTGACCAGGGATGGACCCCCGGGCTCCCTGCATTGGGAGTGCGGAGTCTTATCCAGTACGCCACCAGGGAAGTCCCTCAAGAAACACATCTTGAAGACTTACTATGAGCATAGCCCTGATATGTCACCAAAGGTGTTTTTCCCCTGCCTATAATCTGGTATTGAGTACAAGGTAGCCGCACTTTCTCATTGTGGTTGTCGTGGGCTGAACGGTGTCCCCCACAAAACTCCTGTGTTGAAGTCTTAACCCTCAGTACCTCAGAATGTGACCTTATTCAAGAAGAGGGTAATTGCAGATGTCTTTAGTTGAGATGAGGTCAATAGGGTGGACTCTATCCAGTCAGACTGGTGTCCTTATAAAAAGGGGAAATTTGGGCGCACGGAGAGAGCCACATATACACAGGAAGAACACCATGTGAAGATAAAGGCAGAGATTGGAGTGCTGCTTCTACAAGCCAAGGAAAGCCAAAGATTGCCAGCAAACCATCAGAAGCTAGGAGTAAGGCACGGAATAGATTCTTCTTCACAGCCTTCAGAGGGAATCAATGCTATTGATACCTTTAGACTTCTAGC
This sequence comes from Balaenoptera physalus, assembly GCF_965194825.1. Classification (NCBI taxonomy): domain Eukaryota; kingdom Metazoa; phylum Chordata; class Mammalia; order Artiodactyla; family Balaenopteridae; genus Balaenoptera; species Balaenoptera physalus. The sequence continues at coordinate 84,639,909 of NC_138893.1, forward strand.
CTCCAGAACTGTGAGACAATACATTTCTGTAATTGGCCACCCGGTTTGTGGTAATTTGTGGTAGGCTGTTATGGCAGCCCTAACCAACCAACGCAGTGGTAAAATGAACATGTCATAAAATTTGCTGTATTAACCATTTTAAAAGTGTGCAGTTCAGTGAATTAAGGGTATTCACATTATTGGGCCGCCATTTTTTTATTTTTTATTTTTAGCTAGGGAAAAACCCAAGACTGTGGGAAAGTTGGAAGCCCAAGTTCCATATCTGCTTCTGCTTAGCTGAGTGACCTGTTTCATCATGTGTGCAGTGAAGAGACAGGCGGATGACTTCCTGCTCTGATGCTATCATTGCCCATGTGGAGAAATTATAATAGAAATAATAGCTCACAGCTTATTGAGCAATTATTGTGTTCCAGGACCATGCTAAGGGCTTTACAAGGATTATCTCTCTTAGTAATCACAATAACTTAATCAGGGAGGTATCATTAGTCCCATTTTACAGATGGGGAAATTGAGCCTCAAAAAGATTAAGTGCTCGATTTTGGCAGCCCTGGGATTTGAATGAAGCTCATAACCACTGTGCATACTGCCTTCTAGCTCTTTTGGCTACACTAGCCTAGGAGGAAATTAAAAGCATAAGGTACTGATCAGATTGAAACATAGTTTATGTTTATGCCAAATCAGCCAACTTTGCACACACTGTCACACACCAACCCAGCTCTCTCATGTCCCCGTGTTCTTCGGGAGGGACTCTGAAGAGTCCAAGAATTCTAAATTCAAACTTGACTTTCGAGGTCATTCTGAAAGTTTATATATGGAGGTAGGAAAATAAAACATTTTATTTGACAGCTTCTTAGCTTGACTTGTACATTTTGGATAGCTAGACATGTGGTATATGGGTTTCCATTTGTGCTCTTTCCAGTGCCCCGAAGGATAGAGACAGCCCCGTTACCATGGTTCCCCTGAGCCAACAGATCTCCAGTGGCCTCCCAGTGGCAGCCGGAGCTTGCGACTCTCTCAGAGTCAAAGGGAGAAGCCATAACCTCTGAGCATGGACCAGGCCAGGATCTGCCCTCCAGCAGTTTCACCTGTTTCCATCAAGGGGCAGGAAGGTACGTTGCTACAGCGTGGGGCGAAGCCCAGCTCACCCACAGGGCCTGACTCGATGCTCCACCGCTGCAGAGCCTGCTTCTGCGTGACGCACACCCACCTTCTCAGCCCAGGTCTGCCTCGGTTCTCTAATCACATTTGTTTTCTATATCCCTCTAAAAAAACACCTCTCTGTTTCCCAGAATAGAAAAGGCTAGAGCAGTTTCGCTGGCCAAGGAGAAGGAAAGACAAGGTTGAAGAGACAAGACAGAAAGGGTCCTGGAGAAGACAACAGGGTGGAGGGGAACACAGGGAGAGGGCCGGGGGCCCTCAGCCTCCGGGGGCAAGCGAGAGAGCAGGAGAAGATGAGTAAGCTGGAGGGCTCGGCGTGGCAGACTGGGCCTGCTGGGAAGAGCAGCTGTGCCTGATGGAAGGAGCGGGTGGGGGGAGGTGGGCAGCTTAGCGAGGCCCCCGCGGCGGCCTCTTGGGTGGACTGCAGCCCCACCGCAGAGCCCAAATGGAAACACTGACTCCAGCTTGAGGGTTGACTGAGGAGATGAGAGGAGGTGGAGAGTGGCTAAAAAGCCCAAGTTTGGCTGTCGCCCCGTTCAAAGCCCTTTCTTCCACAACACCCTGCAGCTGTGACCACATTGATGGGCTTCCAAAGCACGATGGTAACCTGTTCCCCGTGCCCCTCACGGCAGGCCAGGCAGTTGTTAAACCCATTTCGCCAGCGAGGATATGAGAAGTGGACAGGTGATGTGCCTCACTCAAGGTCACATGGCCAGGAAGGTGTGAACATAAGGTGAGGCCAGCAGCCGGACGTGGGAAAGGAAAACCAACGGCCAGATTCAAGAGAGGATACACAGCACTCATCATCACCACCCTCAGAGCTCCCACTCACTGAGCACTTCCTGGTTGCCTGTGCTCTCGCCCAACCCCCTGAGCCTATGGGAAAAGGCCTATAAGGTAATTATAATCCCCATTCTACAGATGAGGTGTCTGATGTCCAGCGAGGTTAAGTCCATTGTCCAAGGTCACACAGCTGCAAGTGATGAGATTGACAGCCCAGGTCAGAGGGCAGAGTGTGTGCTGGCCTGGTCCACAAGTGTGAGCCTCTGCTATGAGTACACATGAGAAAAACCCACAGAGAACACATGTGCGAGACAGAGGGCCTGATTCCAAGCAGCGGGGAACAGCTGTGTTGGCAGGAGGGGGTGAGAATGTGTGTGTGAGCACAGCTTTGACAGCAGCCAACAGCGCGTGGGAGTGTGTTGACAGCAGGGTGTGGGATGGCAGCGCCATCGCCATGTGTGTTTCTGCTGGCAGCGGAATGTTCTGGTCTGTGTTGATAAACAACAGTTTGGGCAGGCGCGAGGCTGGAGCAGGGACAGAAGAGAAGCACTGGGGGTGGGTAAAGGCGGGAGGGAGGGGGCGTGCCCGGGGTGATGGTGACCCAAGCCTGCAGCTCCCAGAACGAGGGTCCGCAGGGTGGCGGCTGTCGTTTCGTCGGTTGACCTCATTGGGTGCGCTGGGTGTGGATCCCTCTGCAAACCACCTGATGCCCATAAACATGAAAAACAGGAGCGGGGGACACACTGTGAGGAAAAGAGTGTGCTTCCTGGGTTGGTAGTTGCACCGATGGAGGTTTAATCAACAGCTGAGGCCAGTGCAAACATATCACGATTTCTGTGGCTAGGCAAATTCCTCAAAAGTCAGCTTCTTGGAAAAGGGGGCACCCCCGAGACCATCCCGGGTCATGACTGTAATCGGAGCCCCTGCATCTCACCCTCGCCTCCTGGCAGACACAGGTGTAGGCCTGCAAGCAAGGGCATCTCAACCTGGGAGTCACTGCGTGAGAGACTTCCCAGGGCTCGGCCCCGACCCCATCACTGCCCCGGCAGGTCCTCCCGTCAGAATGCCCCCTCTGCTTGCTCCGTCTCCATTAGCTGAACTGTGTGCTACCTCCAAGAGCCTAGGTATTCCTCACCTCCTCCTGGATGCCTTGCAAACCATCCGGAGGGCCTTAGAACTGCCTCTTTCAGAACCCCAACTGCTCTTGTTGCCAGGGCCTCTCACACAGGCCTCACCATGTGGATGTTGCCTAAACATCTGCTCTGTACAGGGCACTGAACTGGGCAAAAACAGGGGGCTATGAAGACCCCTGAAGCCCCAGTAGCCGCCCTCAGGAATCTTACAGCTCAGGTGGAGTGCACAGAGGGAAAAAACAGGAATGAGGGTGTGAAAGGCTGAGTGAGGGCTCACAGTAAATGTGGTGGGAGATCAACAAAGAGAGCCAGCACTCCTGATCTGGAAGGGGGTGCAGTTAACACACAGGGGTGAGGGGGTAGCCCTGCCCAGGTTGTTTCAGCTCCTCAAGTTCAGGGATCTTCTGAAGCCAACACATGGTATCTGCTGAATCAATGCCTGGGGTTCCATGATTGAAAGCATCCCAACCACCCTCTGAAATCGTTGTTTGGGAACTGGAGGCTCCCCCACAGCCGCCTGCCCTCCGCAGGGTTGGAGGAAGGAAGCTCTGGCCTGGCCATGTGAGTGGAGGAGGCTGACGCCGCTCTTCCCTGGTCTGCTGGCTGCCGCCTTCCTGCCAAGGGCCTGTTATTCCCCAGGGTTGGTTATCTGTACCCGACTTGCTGCCACGTCCTGGCCCTTCTTGTCCTCCAAAGTTCCCAGCTCCTGATCACCCCAGAGGCCAGGGCAGAGAGAAACAACTTACACTGAGGCTCCTGATGGATAATCACAGACACATTCGCCCTCCTTGTCTCAGACTGTTCTCTTGTAGAAGTTCAGCAAAACCATGCCCCTCAGTTCTCCTCATGCAGCCCTGTCAAGAGACAGATCTGCTTTCCTCCGTACACCCAAATGGAGTTATTCTTGGCTTTAATTTTTTAACAGGACCAACCTTACCAAACACAGCGGCTGGCTGCATCTGTGTTTCCACTTGAGCAATGTCAGAAGGGCCCTTACCCCCAGACATCTTCCCCACTGGCCCATGGAGGTTTCTGAAGTTGCATTATTAGTCCGATATTCAGGAGACCTTATAAAACTATGATTCGTGTGTACTTAAAAATGGTTAAAATGATAAATTTTATGTTATGTGTATTGTACCATGAAAAAAATTTTTGGAAGGATGTGCTCTAAACTGTCAACCGCATTATTTTCTAGATGATAGAAATTTGGGTAATTTTGGGACTTCCCTGGTGGTCCAGTGGGTAAGACTCCACACTCCTGATGCAGGGGGCCTGGGTTCGATCCCTGGTCGGGGAACTAGATCCCACGTGCATGCCGCAACTAAGAAGCCCGCATGCCACAACTAAGACCTGGCATAGCCTAAATAAATAAATATTTTTTTAAAATGAACCTATGGCATTTAAAAAAAAAATTGGGTAATTTTACATTCATTTTTATACTTTTCTATATTATTTGATATTTTTAAACAACTGGGCATATCCTATTTGTCTAATTAGAAAGGAAGATAGGGCTTCCCTGGTGGCGCAGTGGTTAAGAATCCGCCTGCCAATGCAGGGGACACGGGTTCGAGCCCTAGTCCGGGAAGAGCCCACATGCCACGGAGCAACTAAGCCCATGCGCCACAACTACGGAGCCTGCGCTCTAGAGCCTGTGAGCCACAACTACTGAGCCCATGTGCCACAACTACTGAAGCACACGCGCCGTGCTCCACAACAAGAGAAGCCACCGCAATGAGAAGCCCGTGCACCACAACTAGAGAAAAGCCTGTGTGCAGCAACAGACCCAGTGCAGCCAAAAATAAAATAAATAATTTTTTTTTAAAGAAAGGAAGATAATACCCTCTTTGTTTTGAGAAATAAATACTATGACTTTCAAAAAAAAAAAATACAATTCATCCCCTGGAGAGGCAACACCTTAAGTTAGTATGTGTCTAACTTTTCAGATCAGGGAGTTTTGAAAAGGATCCACTAGAGAGGATTGAAGAAATGCAGGTTCCCTGGCTCAGGTGGCCAAGCAGCCCCAGTGGTTCTGAGAACAGCCAGGCCTTCAACTCCCAGCCTTGGAGATGTGTCCTGGGAGCTGCCAGAGCAGTGGGAAGGGAAGGGGGCAAGCTAATGCCCTGCCACCCTGACCTGCTGTTGCTGACACTCCCTCACAAGGCAGGGCCAAGACAAGGTGTTCCCAGTTCCTTTAAGTGGGAGCCTCCACATGCCTTTCCTTGTTCAATAGATGCTTTGGGGAAACATGCACCCAATCTCTGGGCCTGGATGAGGCCTGGAGAGGTCATGCAGTCCATCCTCCTGCCTCTAGGCAGGACTGGCATGATCCCAGCTGGGCAAGCCTTTGTCTTGTTTTGAGGACTTGGGAAGCTGGGCATTCCAGACCCTTCCTTGGTCAGTCATTCTCATGTCTAAACATTTCTAGCCAGGAAGTCCTTCATCATGTCTAATCCAAACTCTCTACTCCATGAGTTGCCATCCTGTGGCTCTTGTAGTTCTGGTTGGAGACAGAAAAATGCCTCTTGCTTCCCTGCCTTCTCCAGGTCACTAGACCCTTGAATCAGGACCAAAATCCTAACTGGCTGTGTGACCCTAAGCAAGTCACTACTACTCTTTGAGCTTCAGTTTCATCACCTGTAAAATGGGGCCAATGACGTCCATAGTGCAGGAACTGAGAGATTGAATGAGACTACAGATGCAAATGCATGGAAGAGGCATACAACTTGCTGTTAACGTGAGGCTATAATTATTATTTATAATAATAACCACCCATCCTGGCTGAACCATTGTACAAAATCATTTCCACTGTGGTGGTACACAGGGTAATTTTAGGTGATACAAGAACAAGTATTTTAAATTAAAATTTAATGTGTGTTAGAAAAAAATGAAACTGGCACATCAAATCCAGGATTTCACAAATATTATTGCTTAGAACAAGGGCAAGTTAAAACAACAATAACAACAACAACTGAACACTGTTTTAAAGAAAAACTATTAAGTAAATAATACTCTGGGTAACACAAGGTTAGGGCAGAAATCATAAAGGTGGTTTGAGAAATGCTGGCTGAGTGGAGACAGCAAAGTGGGGAAAGGAGGCTGGTTCTTGAGAGTGGGCAAGAGTGGCAGAGTCCGGGGAGGGCTGAGAAGGGATGTCCCAGAGGACAGGAGGAGACACCTGTTGAGCGGATGTTGAGCATCCTGCCCACAGATGCAGCCCTTTCTGGGTTCTGGAACAGTCTGTCTACCCCAGAGCTGGGCTGTTACCAACTCCAGCAAGGCTGGTGGGCAGGCAGGGTTAGGATTTCCTGCCCGTATTCATGGTCCCCAAGGCTCAGTGCCCCCTCTGCCTCCAGCTCTCCCCTCCAGGGGGAATTGGACAACTCAAACCCCACCCTTGAATCCCTCCTGCAACATCGCCCATCCATGGTTTGCAAGCCTGCGGTGTGGAACCCAGCCAGTGACTGGGAAACCACAACTTCCCAAACGGACCCCCCTCTTCCACGCTCAATGTGGGGTTCGGCAAAGAGGCCCTGGCAAAAAGGTTCCTCTGAGACCCACTGTGTGCCAGGTCCCTCTCTGGGCACCAGGGACACAGAGTGAAAGAGGCCCCTGCCTTCCGGGAACTCATAGCCAAGCCAGGAAGACCCGCCTCTCACAGCCATTTCAGCTGTGATGGAGCTGGGTCTAAGACTCAGAGGTTTTGGAGGAAACAGTCCCCTCTGCCTGGGGGTCCTCAGCCTCCCAGCACCAGACATTCTATTGGAAGAGGACACCACCTCCCTTTGCCCCAGGGAAGAGGCTCCAGGCCCCTCATTTATCTTCCATCTCCCAGGCCCAGGACTGAGCATTGTAATGCTTCCTCTTGACCTGGGGTTTTTCAAGCCCCGGGGGTCTGTATATAGATGGGTTCTCTGGAGCTTGAGAGCTCTCTATGAGACAATAAAATGTTTGTGTTTTCATTTTGGAATAATCTAAAAAAAATCAATATAAACATTCTATATCATCTGGATGCCTGGCTTACAGCCGATTATGTGAGCACAAAATTTTGGTATCTACCTTTGCACTGACGTTTATGGAAAGCAGTCTTTTTTCTTTTTAAAGTAGAAGCTACATACAGAAAAATATACAAAGCTGAAGTATAGAGCTGGATGAATTTTCACAAAGAGAACACATCTGTGAAACCAACACTCAGATCAAGAAACACAATATTATTACTGTCCCCTGGACACCCTCCTTAAGACCTTCCACGCTCCCCAGAGGTAACCACTATCCTGACTTCTTTGAACTTGATATAAGTGGGTCATATAGAATGACTCTTTGGTCCCTGGCCTCTTTCTCTCAACCTGATACCCATGAATTTCATCCACGTTGTTGGCGTATAGCCGTAGTTGACAGTGGTTAGCTTCTAATCCAGCGTTTCTCAAAGTGGGATTTTCAGAAGTGGTTCTGGAGGGTCTATGACTCTACCATTTGGAGAAAAGCAAATGTGGGTAACTGCTGGTTCAGAAGGGTATTGAAACAGCCAACTGCAGGGCACACAGTCCTGTCCTGGGCATTCACTCCACAACCTAGGTCCTGCCTCAGTCCTCCTGACTTGGCGGTTTCCCCATGCATCAGGCTCGCCCAGGCCTCTAGGTCTTTGAAGATGTTGTTCCTTCTGCCTGGGACTCCCTTCCCTTGCTCATCTGCCTGGCAAAGGCCTACATGTCTTGTGGCCTCTGAAAGGCTGCCTCCTCTGTGAGGTCTCCCCTGGCTTTGCTGAGCAGGCTCGGGCACCCCTTCTCTTGTGAGCCTCTGTGTTCTGTCCAGGTTGTCCCTGCAGCATTTATTCACACTGTGCGGTCCTTGCAGATCTGTCTCCCTGTTAGACTGTGGGCTTCTTCTTCTTCTTTTTCTTTTTAATTGAAGTATAGTTGATTTACAATGTTGTGTTAGTTTCTGATATACAACAAAGTGATTCAGTTATTCATACATATACATATTCTTTTCCACTATGGTTTATTATAGGATATTAAATACAGTTCCCTGTGCTATACAGTAGGATCTTGTTGTTTATCTATTTTATATATAGTAGTTTGTATCTGCTAATCCCAAACTCCTAATTTATCCCTCCCCACCCTTTCCCCTTTGGTAACTGTAAGTTTGTTAGTTCTACGTCTGTGAGTCTGTTTTTGTTTTGTAAATAAGTTCACTTGTATCATTTTTTTAGATTCCACATTTAAGTGATATCATATGATTTTGTCTTTCTCTTTCTGATTTACTTCACTTAGTATGATAATCTCTAGGTCCATCCATGTTGCTGCAAATGGCATTATTTCATTCTTTTTAATGGCTGAGCAGTATTCCATTGTGTCTATATACCACATCTTTAACCATTCATCTGTCAATGGACGCTTAGGTTGCTTCCTTGTCTTGGCTATTGTAAATAGTGCTGCAGTGAACATTAGGGTGCATGTCTTTTCAAATTAGAGTTTTCTCCAGATATATGTCCAGGAGTGGGACTGCTAGATCATATGGTAACTCTATTTTTAGGGTTTTTAAAAAATTTATTTATTTTATTTATTTATTTTTGGCTGCGTTGGGTTCGTTGCTGCGTGCGGGCTTTCTCTAGTTGTGACTAGTGGGGCTACTCTTCGTTGCAGTGTGCGGTCTTCTCATTGTGGTGGCTTCTCGTTGTGGAGCACGGGCTCTAGCCGCGTGGGCTTCAGTAGTTGTGGCTCGTGGGCTTCAGTAGTTGTGGTTCACGGGCTCTAGAGCGCAGGCTCAGTAGTTGTGGTGCACGGGCTTAGTTGCTGCTCCGCGGCATGTGGGATCCTCCCAGACCAGGGCTCGAACCCCAGTCCCCTGAATTGGCAGGAGGATTCTTAACCACTGCACCACCATGGAACCCCTATTTTTAGTTTTTTAAGGAACCTCCATACTATTTTCCATGGTGGCTTCACTAATTTACATCCTAGACTGTGGGCTTCTTGAGAAAGGGAGTGTGGAGTGATGCTGGATTCACTCTCAGAGTGACCAAGGAGGCACTTACTGCACCCCCCACCCCCAGAGCTATCAGAGGCAGGGGCGGGGTTCTCTGTGCTGTTTCACCTGCCTTGTTAAATATGCGGTTCAGGTGGCCCCAGCATCCCTGTATCATGAGCAAGGGTGGACAGCATCAGAACTGTGGCATGGGGCTTCCTTGGACAAGCTACCACGCCAGGCAATTAAAGGCCTGGAGAGCCCTGCTTGGACCCAACGCCAGGCCCTAGGGCCCAAGGGTGAGATACTTTACCAGGCAGGCATCAGTTTTCTCATCCGTAAAATGGGGACAATGAACCTGGTCACCTTCCTCTTTCCTGGGTAGAGTATGAGGTTAATGAATGCCCAAGGCTGGACGTGACTGTACTGAAGACGGAGTGCAAGCTGCCCGGAGGCAAGGTAATGGCCTCGGTGACCCTTGGTTCTCTCTTCCTGCCTGAAGGTCTGTGAGACCCACAGTTCGGCTGTGGCTGCTCACCTTGGTCCCCCACCCTGTCCTGGGTGAGTCTCGGCTTGGAAGCCTTAAACTGCATGCTAAGCACCTACTCCACTCATTTCTACCTAAATTTGCCCAGCCCTGTGCCCTGCCCCTGCAGTGCTGTGGCCACTCCAGTACAGTACGTTGGGTTTCCTTGTCCCTTCTAACAGAACCCTACGCATAGTGCCCCTTCTCCAGGCAGCCTTCTCTTATCAGTGTTGTTCACGTGGGGCTCATCTACACTGTTAGCATTTGTGAAGGGTTTGGGCCCTAACTGTCCCTCTACTTTGACATCCCCCCATCCTGAGGTAGAACTGAGGCCGCAGACTGTGACCTGGCTGGTCCCTGGAAGAGTGGGCTCCGCAGGATGGGGATAGAAAGATACAGTTCCCTGTTGCCGTGACAACTAAAAGCACCCCCGTGAGCCTTTTCATTGGCCACTGAGGTTGAGATCCCTCCTCCGCCATCAGAAGGCACCAACCCGGGGCAGACTGGGTGAGACCCCACTGGGGCATTAGAGGGGGTGACAGGTTTCGCTTCCCATCCGGCAGGAAGACCCACGGGCACATGATCCCACTTCTCATGGACATCCTGGCTACAGTGGAGCTGTGTCCAGGAGTCGGTCAGGCCTGGGGGTGGGGAGCATCTCGCTGGCCTTTTCCTCTGGCGGGGCTGGCTAGACGTGGAGCTGGGTAAATGGACCGGGGAGGAAACAGTTTTTCTTAGCAGCAGTTCAGGCCTGGGAGGTCTGGCTCCTTGGGGCTGCGGCTGGGAGGTCCCCAAGGGCTGCCAGGAGGAGGCGGGGAGCGGCGGGGAGGCTGAGGAGGAAAAGTATTAGGGAAGGGGGTGGGGAGGATCTCACTAGTAAAAGAGGCAGAAGTTACTGGAGGTAAAGGTCTGGACTTGGAGTCACAAAAGACCCGGGTTCGAATCCTCTCTGTCCTCGCCAGCACACAGGTGCCTCCCTCTCTCTGTTTGCGGGGAGGGTTCGAACACTCATGACTTTGTGCCGATCCTTGTGCTGAACACCCTAGGACTTTTCCCTCCGTTATGCCCTCAAAACGACCCTGAAGTAGGTGGGTGCCATTTTACAGGTGAGGAAACTGAGGCTCAAGGAGGCTACGTGAGAAAAGCCCAAGGTGAGCTCAATTCCCAGACGTGAGAATGATCTGGCCGGGTTGGCGGTTATCTGGAGGGAAGTAGGAGGTGCCGTTCCCACCCCCACCCCCAGGCATCCTGGTCTGTCCGGAAGGAAGGGTAGTGCCAAGCCTTGAGGCTTGCGTGGTTTCCTCTAGCAAAACTGCGTCAGGCTCTCTCTGGGGGGTAAACCGCCTGTAACTGGTGACAGTGCCTTCACTGCTTGAGATCAGAAAGGGGAAACCGAGCCTTCTCCAGAAAGTTCCCTGTGCAGGAGTCGGCGGGTTAAAGATAGAGCCGCCCTCAGGGAGGAAGGGAGAGAGTGTTTATAACTCCTTTTTGCCCTTTCAAAACCACCTAGAATTGCTAATGGAAGCCCTCATTTAACAACAGCGGACCCACTTAATTTAGCCTAGTTGGGATTGAGACCTCGCCCCACCATTGGACCACACTGATGTACTCCAAGGGAGGGACTGAGCCAGTAGAGTGGGCGCTGGATTTAGCATTGGATTGGACGTAATCTCTGAGCCTCACATCCTTCACCTGTAAAATGGGCTTGATTAGATCGTGAGGACTAGGAAAATTAATCACGACACCCACTAGAGTCTTTCTTGGTGGCACCTGTGATCTGCGTGGACAAGGCAGATCACTCCCTGCAGAGTGTCCCCCACACCACCACCACCCCCAGAGTTTCCTGGGACCCCTCAGAGTTACAGGAAGAGGCTTTTTCCCAGACGCCCTTGCAGTTCACCTCCTGGGGCCAGATTCATTAACAAACACAGAGCACCTAAAAGTTGACGTTTTTTGAATGTCTAACATATGTCAGGCTCTATGTGAAGTGTTGGACCCTGACCAATCCTTTTAATCATCCTAGAACAACCCTTCCTTTCTCCTGAAAAATGCTATTATCATCATCCCCTTTTTGTAGATGAGGAAACTGAAATTTATAAAGAGGTTAAGAAAGTTCACCATGGAAATTTCAGACTCTTTCTGATGCAAATGACAGAAAGCCTGACTCAAACTGGTTTATGCCAAAGAAGAGAATTTACTGGCTCAGGGAAACTGAAGGAGGCTCTAAAACATCATAATGACTGAATCCTTGCACTCTGCCGTGAGTGGTCTTCTGCAGCTCCAGGTTCATAACATCCCAAATTCCAGGTCAGTAGAAAAGGGTCTCTTCTTAGTAATTGCGACACAGGTCCCAGGAATTACTCTAATTAGACAGTTGGTGGTCACATGACCACACAGATAAAAGGCCCTGCCCAGGAAGATTTAGTGCTGATTGGTGGGTCTGGTCACAGGCCCCATGGCTGCAGCCTCACCTGTTCCAATGAGCTGAAAAGGAAGGCGGGAGGAATGTTTCTCCAAAGAAGGACCGGAAGAGATGGGAGATGGATGCCAGCTTCCAGCTCTACCTGTGTCCTCCACGCTGAGGTCAAAATGTCACACAGTTGAAAAGAGGTAGAGCCTGGATTGAGCCCTGGCAGTCTGACTCCAGAACGCATGGCCCTTCTACTATAGGTGCCAGCCTGGTACTGAGGTCCTAGTAGAGAAAACATAGATGTGGAAGATGAGGCGCCCCACCCCTTCCTCACTGGTCCCAGGTCAGTCCTCATCACATCTGGTGCCCATCCCCACCTCTGGCCCTGGCTCCTGTTGTTCCCTAGAGGGTTCCTGGAGCCTTTCCGGTAGCTGGGCCTGGGCTGTTGCCCACCATGCTGCCAAAGCCACTCCATATTTAGCTGGAGTTATGCACTGTCCTGGGGTCTGGTTGCTTCCTGTTTCTCCAAGCAGAGGGGAGGTTCCTTGGGGACTGAGGCTGTGTTCTCCCTTCCCCTGTGTGTGGTCCTCCTCTGGGACCTGGCAGGATTTGTGCGGCAGGCAGCAACTGTGATTGTGAGGGACCCTAGGAAGGCCCTTGTCTACCCCCTATATTCCTCCTTTACTTTTTTTTTTTTAATGTATTTATTTATTTTTGGCTGCGTTGGGACTTTGTTGCTGCGCGCGGGCTTTCTCTAGTTGCGGTGAGCGGGGGTTACTCTTCGTTGCGGTGTGTGGGCTTCTCACTGCAGTGGCTTCTCTTGTTGCAGAGCACGGGCTCTAGGCACCCGAGCTTCAGGAGTTGTGGCTCACGGGCTCTGGAGCCCAGGCTCAGTAGTTGTGGCGCACGGGCTTAGCTGCTCCGCAGCATGTGGGATCTTCCTGGACCAGGGCTCGAACCCGTGTCCCCTGAATTGGCATGCGGATTCTTAACCACTGCGCCACCAGGGAAGCCCCCTCCTTTACTTTTAAAAATTCTATCATTAGATGGGATTTCACTCCTTTAATTCCTGTTAAGATTCAGATTCCTCTGAGAGAGGGGGCATAGTCTTGTTACTCATTCACACTGTAATGAGGAATAATTCACAGAATCCTTCCTGAGAGCAGGCTTTGTTATCATGGCCACCATTTATTGAGCGCCTGCCACGCGCTCTCCACTGATCTAAGAGCTTCTCGTACATTATCTCATTTAAATCTCACAACTCTGAAGTGAGTACTGTAATTTTCCTTGTTTTACAGATAAGGAAACTGAGGCCCAGAGAGGTTAAGCATCTTGCCCAAGGTTTGCAATCAGTGGAGCAGGAATTTGAATGTAGGACGTCTGGTTCCAGAGCCCACACTGCCTATCACTCCACCAAGTTAATCCCTAACACTCTTCAGTTTACAAATGTATTCAGTGTATTCATAGACATCTTTTGGACCTTCCTACAATTCGGTGAGGTAGTTGGTACGATCATCCTCATTTTACAGAGGAGAACACTGAGGAGGCTAAGTTCAGTCAACTGGCAACAGGATTTAGACCCAGCACTCCCATCTCAGCTCAGCTCTCCTCCCTGGACCACACGCAGCTGCACACAGTGATAGGAGCCTCGAGGCAGCTCCTGGGTGGGCGAGGGAGGATGCAGTGGGCACGGAAACTGGGAGAGCCCAGAACGGAGCTGCTCCTTCCTCTCTTCTCCCCCTCCTCCTCCCTCCATCTCTTCGTTCTCTCCTTCCTTCCACTCATTCATTCATCTACCTGGGCACCTACTAAAGGTAAAGGCTGTGGCTAAGGATGGCCAAAACAAGTGTCCCTCGTGCTGTCACAGGGCTGACAGTCTAAAAAACAAACAAACAAAAACACTTGCTATATCTTAACTGTTAATGATGAGCTGGGCCCTGTGCTGAGTACTGGACGTGCGTCACGCTCAGAGCCCTCTTTTTCAGGTAGGAGACTGAAACTTAGGAAGGGTCCCAGCATCTCACCATTAGGCTGAGTTGCCTCCGTCTTGGGGTGTAGTGAGGATCCAGTGAATATTTTTGGAGTGATGAACACACACACACACAGCCCGGGCTTTGTGACCCCAGCACCCAGCACCAGAGGCAGCCCTGTGTGCTGTCTCCAGCACCCTCCCTACCGCCAGGAGCCAGGCCCCATCCCGTACAGGAAGGTGATGGGGAAAGGCCATCTCCCAAAGCAGGGACAGGATGGGGCCAGGGGTGGGGGTATGGGTGGGGCAGGAAGGGCTCACCAGTCCTCCCTGGGCAGGCTTTTAGCATGGCTTCCTTGTGCCTCAGTTTCCTCTTCTGTAGGGTGACTTGCTCACAGCTGTGTCTGAAGCGTGACCCACCAGAAACTTCCTAGAGCTGGCTGGACGCTTCATCCTCCCCGCTTTCTGACCTGGTTCTCCCAGGCCCTTCGTGGGGATTATGTTTCCTACTTTACAGATGTGGAGACAAGGCTCGGAGAGGCTGACCCACAGCCACATAACGAGCGTTAGAAATGCGATGAGAACCCACCAAGGTCTTGAGTCTATTGCCCCAGCAAGTATCTCCTAAGAACTCAGTGGGGTATCAGAGTCTGAGCTGTGCCCAGGACATATAGCAGTGAGCAAGACACACTTGTCCTACCTCCAGGGGCACCAGTCCCAGTAGGGGGTGACAGACAAGGGAGGAAATGTTGAAAATGTTGGCAGGACAAAGTGACAAGAGCCAAGAGAGACCTTTGGTGAGCAGAGGACAGAGGTCGGCTCAGGGCTGTCTCAGCTCCCGCACTTGGGAGGACCCAGCAGAGCAAAGGTTTGGGGGCTGGGGAGTTGAACTGGGGAAGGCTGGGGTCCGGGACCAGTATTCCTGGCTCAAGTGGGGTGCTGACTGGGAGAGGGAGTTGGAGCTGCCTCACCCTCAAAAATACCCAGACCAAGGCCACTTTCGGCCTCTGCCTGCTGCCTCTCAGGCCATGCTCTGCCTGCCAGGAGTTTCCATCCATCAGTTTCCTTGTCTTGGGTGGTTTCCAGCCCCACCTGCTTTCCTGGAGGCCAGTTCACCCATCACTCCTGCCAGGCATGTACCAGGGTCACTCTGAGTAACTCCAGGGACCCAGGGTGACCTCACCTGCTCCTGATTCAGTTTGACTCACCCACCCCATTTCTGGAAGGTGGCTCTTGGCCATTCTTATGTCATGCTTCAGCACCCAGGGCCTGTGGGAGTGGCATATCCTCCTCCCCACTCCCAACGGTTAACCGGGTCTGTGTCACAGAGGGGAAGTGCGGGAGCCCTGAGGAGGGAACCCTCATACACCCAGATTAACTCACTCTGTCTACAGCTCACTTTGGACGTCTCCTTTCCAGTGATCGCGAACATTCTCCAGTCTACTTTCCTGCTTTTATCAGGAAAAGGACATTATCTAGGAAGACTAGCTGTTGTTAATTGACTACTTACTATGAGCTGGGCACTCTGTAGGTATCATCAGAGTCTCAAGCATTTCATTATTGGTCTTCATTTTCTAGATGTGGAAGCCAGAGCTCAGAGAGGGGACTTGACTTGTTTGAGGTCACACTGCAAAGAATTGGCTGAGCTGGGATTGGAACTCAGGTGTATTTGGCTCCAGAGTTGTTTAGCCAGGGCCCCACTCCTGACCACGCCCTCCAGCTGGGAGGTCTGGGAGGGCAGAGGGAGATCATTCCATCCCCAGCCTGAGCCTGCCCAGATCCAGGCTCACACCCCCCGCAGGACCCCTTCGTAGTGGTGCTGGAAGGGATAGAAGCTCTGAGAGGAGCCACCATTTGCTCCACCCAGGGGTCTTAGGGCCATCACTTTCTTGGTGGGCAGAAGCCCAGACCTACGTAGCGCCCATAGGAGGGGATCCCCTTGTGAGTGGGCCAGACCTGTGCTACTTGGTGGGATTCGTGACTGGTCATCCCGCCTCATTTTTAGGTGGGCCCAGGTCTGCCACCTCAGCTCCCCACACGTTCCCTTCCACAGCTGCTCCCCACGCTGCTCCAAATCCCTCCCCCGGGCCTCTCGCACCCAACCTGCCTTCACACCAGGTGAGGCTGCACAGCCCACAGTGGCCACTAGTCACAAGTGGCTGTTGAGCACTTGAAATGTGACTAGTGCAGCCAAGGAACTGAGTTATCATGTTATTTAATTTTAATCAGTTTACATTTAAGCTTAAAAAGTGATACTCCATGCAGTGCTTAGAAAACATTTAAGTATGTTTGGAACAACTTGAACATGAGGACCTACTTTTTCAGCTGCAAATTTTTTAAAAAAAAATTTTTATTTATTTATTTATTTTTGGCTGTGTTGCGTCTTCATTGTTGTGCGCGGGCTTTCTCTAGTTGCGGTGAGGGGGGGCTACTCTCCGTTGCGGTGCGCGGGCTTCTCATTGCGGTGGCCTCTCTCATTGCAGAGCACGGGCCCCAGGCGCACGGGTTTCAGTAGTTGTGACTCACAGGTTCAGTAGTTGTGGTGAACTGCAAATTTTATGAACTCTAAGTACAGATTGTTTTCTTTTAAAATTTTATTTATTTATTTATTTATTTATTTATTTATTTATTTATTTATTTTTGGCTGTGTTGGGTCTTCGTTTCTGTGCGAGGGCTTTCTCTAGTTGCGGCGAGCAGGGGCCACTCTTCATCGCGGTGCGCGGGCCTCTCATTGTCACGGCCTCTCTTGTTGCGGAGCACAGGCTCCAGACGCGCAGGCTCAGTAGTTGTGGCTCACGGGCTTAGTTGCTCCGCGGCATGTGGGATCTTCCCAGACCAGGGCTCGAACCCGTGTTCCCTGCCTTGGCAGGCAGATTCTCAACCACTGCGCCACCAGGGAAGCCCCAGATCGTTTTCTGATAAAAATTTAGCAAGTGTTTTACATGTAAACTAGCAACCGGATCTTGAAGACTTAGTAAAATAAAATGTAAAAATATCTCATTAATATTTTTATATTGATTATGTGTTGAAATGATAGTATTTTAATATATCAGATTAAAATTTTAAATATTATTAAATATTTAAACTATTATTAAAATTACTTTTGCCTAATTATTTTTGTAATGTAGCTATTAGAAAAATTTTCAGTTACTTAAATGTGGCTCATATTTCTATCAGATAGTGCTAGTCGAGAGGATCAACGTGTGGGTTCAAATTTTGGCTCTGCGTGTCCTTGAGCAACGTAACCAGTCTCCCTGGACCTCAATTTCCTCACCTTTAAGACAGAGCTAATAGTAGTACCTCCCTCATAGAACTGTTCAGAGGAATAAATGAGATAATGTTTGTAAAGCGCTTAGCACAGTGCCTGGCATATAGTAGTGCTCAGGAAGAAAACGACAATATTATTATAGGCTTCCTTTTATCATGGCACCCAGTTGCAGTTCAGTTAAACTCAGCAGTATTTATGGAGGGCCTGCTATGTGCCTGGCTCTGAGGAGTCGATGAAGAACAAAGCCAGATCGCAGCCTCTGCTCTCATGGAACTCCCATCCCCCAGGAGGGAGGTGGCCACTGAAGGAAACAGGGAAAGTGCAGGTGGTGAGTGCTGGGGAGAAGATGAAGCACGGAGATGTTGCTACAGGCTGCTGTAGCGGGAGTGGCGAGGGAAGGTTTCCCTGTGGAGCGTGACCGACATGGAGCCAACCACGTGACGCTGTGAGGGAAGGGTGTTTCCGGCAGAGGGAACAGCTAGTGCAAAGGCCACAGCGAAGCCCCTGTGACTGCAATCTGTCTCCTGTATTGCACCATCTGCTTCACCAAACTTTCCGCTTCTCTCATCCAACTCTCTCCTGGCCACTGCACTGTCCCTGTGTTCATGGCAACCTTTGTAAAGCTGGTCCACGTTATTCCCCATCTCATCTGCTCTGCTCGCTCCTGTCTGCCCCGGAAAACCTCCTCCCTCCTCTGGCCCTCCAGCTCAGTTCCCCTCTTCTAGGAAGTTTCCCCTGGTGGTTCCTGTCCCCACTGGTCTCTCTCTGGGATTCTTCTAAGACTGAACACTTTGTTTTACACCATCCCAGTTCCCACCCTGCCTCTTCATCTTTCTGGGGCAGTCATGCCTTCCCCACAAACTTGCCCCTTTTCCCAGGGCTGGAACCAGAATCAGGTCTTACACTCTTCCTAGCACTCAGCCAAGCCGTTCATTAACACCTATGGATTGCCAGATCCTGGGAGAGGCATGTCTGCCTGGGCAGAGTGGAAAATCCCTGGCTGGGGAAAGGGCCGTGGAAATTTCTTCTTAACGTTCTCCTTCCAGACTTGGACTTGCCCCAGAAAGCAGTCAAGCATTTGCCCAGTGCCCTGCAGGGTGGCCTCTGTTCTTCCTCCTGCCCCCACCCCCAACCCACCCCAGGCTTGAACCCAGGGAGCAGTGACAGGGTGGGGCTGGGGAGAGTCAGCAGCTGGCAGCTGAGCTCTGCTGTAAAGAATCGCTCTTGATGTCATCCAGTCCCACCCCCTCAGTTCAAAGATAAAGGAACAAGGTCAATGGCAAAATCACCCTAGACTGCGGGTCTCTCCTCTCCAGTTCAAGCTCATTCCATTGCCCCATGTTCCTCGGTTTCCTCGTCTGTAAAATGGGAATAATAGTAACAGTACCTCCTTCATAAGACTGGTGATATGTGAAGTGAGTTAAAGATGTAAAGATAAATATAAGCCCTAGGTCTGCCCTTCCTCTAGCCCCTTGGTGGAGTGTGCAGTTCCCATTCTTCCAGCTGCCAACTTCTGGGGGGACTTAAAAGAGGGTTTGAAGTTATCACCAGGGTCCGGCAGGTTCCAAGGAGGATTGCCCGGTGTTGTCTGTACACTGTGTCCACAACACATCTGGCTCATATTTGTCCTGCTGCTTTTTAAATGTCCGTAGATGCAATTTTGGTGAGTAAAATATGTATTCACTTAACATTGTTACTGAAGTCACAGGTTTGTAATATATTTGCTCAATCAGTGATAGCAAAAGTCAAAATTTTCGGAGGCTGAGAATTGGTTAGGGGCCACTGGGGCAGGTTCT
Organism: Balaenoptera physalus; assembly: GCF_965194825.1. Classification (NCBI taxonomy): domain Eukaryota; kingdom Metazoa; phylum Chordata; class Mammalia; order Artiodactyla; family Balaenopteridae; genus Balaenoptera; species Balaenoptera physalus. The sequence goes on from NC_138893.1 coordinate 84,658,913, forward strand.
CCAGTCCTCAGCCCTTCTCTCCTGGGAACCCAAGCCGCTCTCCTGTCCTCTGAGATGTGCCAGCCCAAATCAGCTCTACTATTCTGTCGCCAGCCCTCAGATTACCCCCTCCCCTCCCCTCCGAGGGAATGGGAATGTGGGTTGGGGGGAGGCCTAGGTGAGAGAATGAGAAAAGCTGCCTTCACATGCTCAGGGCTGAACTCTCATCCTTCCTCCTCTGGGAACCTGTCCTCACTCTGTCTCCGAATTCCTAGAACGTATAGGATACTGCAGATTCATCGCCCTCATTCGGCTCTTTACAGCTTACTACCTGTAGGCGTGGGTGCGGTGGACTTGACTGTTGGGGTAATTTGGACCTGGGCTGAGATGTGGAGAGGCATAAAAGTGCTTAGAAGTGTTGTGCACTGTTGGTGGGAATTTAAAATGGTGCAGATGGTATAGAAAACAGTATAGTGGTTCCTCAAAAAGTTAGAACTAGAATTATCATATGATCCAGCAATTCCACTTCTGAGTATATACCCCAAAGAAGTGAAAGCAGGGTCTGAAAGAGATTTGTACACCCGTGTTCATAGCAGCATCATTCACAATAGCCAAAAGATGGAAGCAACCCAAATGTCCATTGATGGATGAAAGGATAAGCAAAATGTGGTATATCCATACAGTGGAATGTTATTCAGCTTTAAAAAGGAAGGAAATTCTGACATTTGCTACAATATAATTGAACCTTGAAGACCTTGTGTTGAGTGAAGTAAGCCAGGCACAGTAAAACAAGTACTGTATGATTCCACTTATGTGTTGTATCTAGAGACATCAAATTCATAGAGACACAAAGTAGAATGGTGATTGCCAGGGGCTGGATGGTGGGGGTGGGGTGGGGGTGGGGGGTGGGGGATGGGGTATTGTTATTTAATGGATATAAAATTTCCATTTTGCAAGATGAAAAAGTTCTGGAGCTTGGTTGCACAGCAATGTGAATATATTTAACACTACTGAACTGTACACTTAAAAATGGTTAAGATGGTAAATTTTATGTTATGTGTATTTTACCACAATTTAAAAAAAAAGTGTTTGGGGCTTCCCTGGTGGTGCAGTGGTTGAGAGTCTGCCTGCCAATGCGGGGGACAGGGGTTCGAGCCCTGGTCTGGGAGGATCCCACATGCCGCGGAGCGGCTGGGCCCGTGAGCCACAACTGCTGAGCCTGCGCGTCTGGAGCCTGTGCTCCGCAACAAGAGAGGCCGCGATAGTGAGAGGCCCGCGCACCGCGATGAAGAGTGGCCCCCACTTGCCGCAACTGGAGAAAGTCCTCGCACAGAAACGAAGAGCCAACACAGCCATAAATAATAAATTAAAAAAAAATTATTAAAAAAAAAAAAAAAGTGTTTGGAAGTGGCTCCAATGGGCCTCTCCAGGAGATGGTGGATTTGAGATGTCACGGTCCTTTCCATCCTTCTTTTCTTCCATACATGTGCATTGAGAATTCTCTATGAGCCAGGCACTGTTCTAGGCACACAAAAAATGTAGGCTGACGTTCTGTTGGCGGAGACAGACAATAAATAAAACTTGAACCAAAATGCTCATGGCTTCTCTTTGCTTTCCTTTACTTAGTGAAAAATTTACCGTATTTACACTAAATGGGACCCTAATTATGGAGCTATAATTTATGTTTTAAAACTTCTAGAGCTCATTTTTTGTACTTTTTCATGTGTGTTAAAGTTTTTTTAATTGAGGTATAATTTGCATACAGTAAAATGTGCCCTTTTATTAGGTGTTCAATTCTATGGGTTTGAAAAACATGTACTTAAAAAACATTTTTATTGATATAATTTACATACCATAAATTTCACCTATTAAATTATATTAATTTAATTATATTAATTATTATATTACTAATTATATAACAGTTATTATATTAACAGTTTTTAGTATATTCACAGAGTTCTGCAACTCTGTGAATATACTAATTTAGAATATTATCATCACCCCAAAAAGAAACTCTATACCTATTAGCATTCATCCCCAACTCCCCCCAGTCCCCCAGGCCTAAGCAACTAATCTTTCTATTTCTATGATTTGCTTATTCTGGACATTTCATATACATGGAATCATACAATATGTGGTCTTTTGTGATTTGCTTCTTTCACTTAGCATAACGTTTTTGAGGCCCATCAAATGTGGTAGCATGGATTATTCATTTCTTTTTATTGACAAATGATATTCTGTTAGATAGATATATCATGTTTTGTTTATCCATTCATCTGTTGATGGACATTTGGGTTGTTTCCACTTCGATATTATGAATAATGCTGCTATGAAAATTCATATATAAGTTTTTGTGTGGACATATGTTTTCATTTCTCTTGGGTATATACTGAGAAGTGGAATTGCTGGGTCATATGGTAACTGCATGTTTAACATTATGAGGAACTACCAAACCACTTTCCAAAATGGCTCTACCATTTTACAATCCCTCCAGCAATGTATGAGGGTGCTAGTTTTTCCACATCCTTGCCAATACTTGTTCTTATCCACCTCTTTGATTATAGCCACTCTGGTAGTATGAAATGGTATCCCACTGTAGCGCTGATTTACATTTCCCTACGGACCAGTAATGTTAAACATCTTTTCATAAATGCTTATAGGGCATTTGTATATCTTTAAAAATTTTTTTTCCGTAAGTTTTTTTTTTTTTTTTTGCTGCATTGGGTCTTTGTCACTGCGAGTGGGCTTTCTCTAGTTGTGGTGAGCCGGGGCTACTCTTTGTTGCAGTGCCTGGGCTTCTCATTGCGGTGGCTTCTCTTGTTGCGGAGCATGGGCTCTAGGGTGCGTGGGCTTCAGTAGTTGTGGTGTGTGGGCTCAGTAGTTGTGGCTCACAGGCTTAGTTGCTCAGAGGCATGTGGGATCTTCCCAGACCAGGGATTGAACCCCTGTCCCCTGCATTGGCAGGCAGATTCTTAACCACTGTGCCACCAGGGAAGTCCCTGTATATCTTCTTCGAAGAAATGTCTATTCAAATCTTTTGCTCATTTTTTTTTTTTTCTTTTTTTTTTTTTTTTTTTTTTTTTTTTAACTTTTGGGTTTATTTATTTATTTATGGCTGTGTTGGGTCTTTGTTTCTGTGCGAGGGCTTTCTCTAGTTGCGGCAAGCAGAGGCCACTCTTCATCGCAGTGCGCGGGCCTCTCATTATCGTGGCCTCTCTTGTTGCAGAGCACAGGCTCCAGACGCGCAGGCTCAGTAATTGTGGCTCAGGGGCCTAGTTGCTCCGCGGCATGTGGGATCTTCCCGGACCAGGGCTCGAACCCATGTCCCCTGCATTGGCAGGCAGACTCTCAACCACTGCGCCACCAGGGAAGCCCCTTTTGCTCATTTTTTAATTAAGTTGCAGGAGTTCTTTATATATGCTAGGTGAAAATCACTTATCTTATATATGATTTGCAAAATACTTTCTCCCTGTCTGTGGGCTGTCTTCTTACTTTCTTGATTATGTCCTTTGGAGCACAAATGTTTTAAAATTTTGTGAAGTCCAACTTGTTGATCTTCTTTTAAACTTGTATTTTTGGTGTCATATCTAAGAAATCATTGTCTAATCCAAGATCATGAATATTTACTCCTATATTTTCTTCTAAGAGTTTTTATAGTTTAGTTCTTCCATTTACGACTGTGATCCACTTTAATTTTTGTGTATATATACTTTAAAAAAATTCTGGTATTAAGGTATAATTTACATTCAATAAAATTCACCATTTTAAGTATACAGTTTAATTAGTTTTATCTTATATACTTTTAATCCTTCTGTATTGGGACTTCCCTGGTGGTCCTGTGGTAAAGAATCCGCCTTCCAATGCAGAGGACATAGGTTCGAGGAACTAAGATCCCACATGCCGCCAGGCAACTAAGCCCACGTGCCACAACTACTGAGCTTGTGCACCTCAACTAGAGCCTGCCAGCCGCAAACTACAGAGCCCACGCGCTCTGGAACCCACGCACCACAACTGCAGAGCCCAGGCGCCCTGGAGCCTGTGCGCCACAACTAGAGAAGAGAAAACCTGCACGTCACAGCTAGAGGGAAGCCCGCACACCACAACGAAAGATCCCACATGCCTCAATGAAGATCCTGCGTGCTGCAACTAAGACCCGATGCAGCCAAAAATAAATAAAATAAAAATTTAAAAATCCTTCTATATTTTTAGATTTTTTTTTCCTGGGAAGTTAGGGATAGGGAAAATTGAGTGTGTGCCCATTTTCTCTTTTTTCTTATGCCCCACAGTTTTGCTTGTAAATGTATGTGTGTGATTATGTGGGAGTGTGTGTGAAAGAGAAAGAGAAAGAATTTTGATTTTGACATCAGCTTCTTATGGGTTCCCACTTACTTTGGCTTTCTCTAGCAGCTCCATGGACCCATTTAATTATATATAGGTTGAATGAATGAATGCAGTAATCAAGTGACGGTCTATCAGAGTCTGCCCTCAGAGCCATCAGTACCGCATGGCCACAGATGTTTCCATGCAGCTGCCCATTGTTGGGACTGAGATGGAGACTCCCCAGCTGGGCCCCTGCGTGGACGTGTCTGGGTTTAATGGGCTGTTTTCTAATTTGTGATTCCTTCATAAAGAGCCCCCTTTTCAGGATAATTACCGAGTCCTGTAATAATCTATTACTTAGGACTGGTTTCTGTTCCTCATGTTTCCTCAGCCTTCCACTGGGCTGCGCCCGCAACACTGGCCACCTCCAGCAGTGAAAGCAGGATGAGGCTGACCAGGACACCTTAACTGAGGAACCAGGAGAGCTCAGTGGATTGAGTGAAAGGCCCAGGAGGTAGGAGACCACACTTCCCATCTTAGCCCTGCAGCCCTGCTCACTGAGCCACTCTGAGCCTTCAAATTTCCTTCTGAAACATGAGGTAGAATTAAAGGAACCTTATCTAGGGTGCTTAATATACACTGGGCTTAGGAAAATACCGCTTAGAAGTGAAGCAGTCTGAGCACATTAGCTCACAGTGATGTTTTTTACCAGAATTTATTAAGGTTACATATTGACGTGACTGTTGTTAAGATGATGACTTTTGAACGTTAGAGGAAAGGCGGACCAGAGGTGAGGCAGTCAAAGGTGGTCCCTATCACAGGGTGCCTGCTCCACCGCAGCCCAGGCCCCCCATCTCTTGCCCAGCCACTGGCTTCCTCTGCCAGTGGTGACACTCCAGTTATACCTTTATATATTGAATGCATCATTTCCTCACTATTATCCCCATTTTACAGAAGAGAAACTGAAGGTGACTTGCTCAAGGTCATTGGCTAAGAAATGTCTGAGCCAGGATTTGAATCCAGATTTCACTAACTCTACTGCTTGGTGGTCTTACGCATTAAGACACCACTTCCCTTCTAGGACCTCTATATTCCTCTAAACTAGGTGGCAGGCAGAGTAAAACAATGAAGTGTTTCTACCCTGCCCTCCTCTCTCCTTAGCCTAGAGTCTGAGGCTGCTGGGGGAATCCTGTGTTGTCTGAGCCCAGGGAGAGGGAGATGATCAAGCAGTCTGACAACCAGGCTTGAAGGGAACCCAGGAGTGGGATACAAAACAAGTGCATACAATGAGATTGGAGAACTGCTGAATTTTCTTTTCTTTTTTTTTATAAATTTATTTATTTAGTTAGTTAGTTATTTTTGGCTGTGTTGGGTCTTCGTTTCTGTGCGAGGGCTTTCTCTAGTTGCGGCAAGCGGGGGCCACTCTTCATCACGGTGCGCGGGCCTTTCACTGTCGCGGCCTCTCTTGTTGTGGAGCACAGGCTCCAGATGTGCAGGCTCAGTAGTTGTGGCTCACGGGCTTAGTTGCTCCGCGGCATGTGGGATCTTACCAGACCAGGGCTCGAACCCATGTCCCCTGCATTGGCAGGCAGATTCTCAACCACTGCGCCACCAGGGAAGCCCAACTGCTGAATTTTCTACACTGCAATTGTGAAGGATGAGGCTGGGTGAGGCAGAGGGGAGTCATAAAAGGGCTGGAACTTGCTCTGGGCCTTAACGGAAGGGCAGGGTTTTCAGGCAAGCGAGAGGGATCACATCCCTGGTGGAGGGCACTGGAATGAGCAGAGTCTGGGGGTAGAGGAGGGGACAGGCCAGGGGAGTGGTAGAGAGTGGTAGAGGCTGTCCGCCTGGGTAGGGTGAATAGGGCCTGATACCAAAGGTCTTCAAAGGCATACAGTGGAATCTGATAATAGGGAGCTATGGTAGGTTCTCCAGTAGTATTCTGCTGGGGTGGGAAATAGAACTAAGGGAGGGAATCCTATACAAAGGGAGGGAATCAATACAAATTTTATAGGCTAAATAGAACAATTTCTGAAAGCATTTTCCAAAATTGGATTTTATGTGGAAGTCTCATACGCTTTATTAGCTTTCAGTCTTAGCAACAAGGGAGCCTGTTCCATCTTCTCTTCAAGAACCCAATACCTAGGACAAAGCTCCCTGCCACATCTTAGGAGACCTAAGAGCCCTAACCTGGGGTCTTTCTGTCCTATCTGGGGGGATTTTCAAGCCCTGTGAGGATGAGGAAAGGCAGTCTGGCCTCAGAAAAGGGCATCTTAGCTGAGACTTCTTGGGAACCCAAGTTTTCCTCCAGCCTCAATCTGACCATCTAAGAGAAGGAGCTTAGGAGCAGAAGCAAGAAGAACTACAGTTCTGAAGCCCATGGAACGAAAACCACAATCACAGAAAGATAGGCAAAATGAAAAGGCAGAGGACTATGTCCCAGTTGAAGGAACAAGATAAAACACCAGAAAAACAACTAAATGAAGTGGAGATAGGCAACCTTCCAGAAAAAGAATTCAGAATAATGATAGTGAAGATGATCCAGGACCTCAGAAAAAGAATGGAGGATCGAGAAGATGCAAGAAATGTTTAACAAAGACCTAGAAGAATTAAAGAACAAACAGAGATGAACAGTACAATAAATGAAATGAAAAATACACTAGAAGGAATCAATAGCAGAATAACTGAGGCAGAAGAACAGATAAGTGACCTGGAAGACAGAATGGTGGAAATCACTGCCATGGGACAGAATAAAGAAAAAAGAATGAAAAGAAATGAAGACAGCCTAAGAGACCTCTGGGACAACATTAAATGCACCAACATTCGCATTATAGGGGTCCCAGAAGGAGAAGAGAGAGAGAAAGGACCTGAGAAAATATTTGAAGAGATTATAGTCGAAAACTTCCCTAACATGGGAAAGGAAATAGCCACCCAAGTCCAGGAAGCACAGAGAGTCCCAGGCAGGATGAACCCAAGGGGAAACACACCAAGACACATAGTAATCAAATTGACAAAAATTAAAGACAAATTATTAAGAGAATGAGCTGAGGGTGCTTGCTGCTTCCCAGTCTAGGAGAGGGTTAATACTTACCTCCGCATCTAGCTCTTGCCTCCAAACACCAATGAGACTCTCTGTTCTGGAGCCAGACACGGCTTTTTGTTTTCCTCTTTGAGGGTCAGGGAAGCACAGCCATGAGCATTGGCCCTGATCTCAATTCCCAGGAAAGTGCCCCCAGATACCACCCAAGTGCTGAGCCTACTTCACTCTCAGCTCCACCCTGAGGGGCTGAGAGCAGGCAAGGTCAGCCATGGTCAGAAGAAGACCGTCATTCAAGGGCTTGGGCCTCTGTTTACTAACCTGTAAAACTTCACTAACCCCTGCCCCACCCACCCCTCCCAGGGTAGCTATTAGGAGGATGTGCTAAGAAGTAAGGGCTCTTAAAACTACTCTGGGCACCCTCTTCCTTGTTATTACCATTTTCAAATCTAGTTCTAAACGGTTCATTCATTTTGGGGAATAAGTCATTCCATTCTACAAAAGAGATGCGAGTCTTCTAAACCATCCCAAAGTTCAAGACCCTGTGTCAGGATCCTGGATGAAAATGCAGATTCCTGGGGCCCTGCCCCAGACACATGTGGTCAGCATCTCCTCCAAGGCAGGGAGATCTGTGTTTAATTCAGGCCCCAAGAGATTTGAGTATACAATCAAGTGGAAGAACTACTGTTTTACAGTTGGGCAAACAAGGCCTGTCTGAGACCAGGAAGAGAAACAAGGGAGATAACAACTCTCCAGAGGCTGGTGTGGGAGGACTGGCCGAGAGTCACTGGGAGGGAGGAGTGGGAAGGGCCTTGGCCTTCATCTGGCCCAATCCCAATTTCACCGATAATGAAATTGGGGCCCAGAGGGTGCAATGAGTCCAGGTCACCGAGAACATTCATGAAGACAGGCCTGTAGTCCCCTGGCTCTTGAAGCCCTCACCACACCTCCTACATATGTTGTGTATTTTGCTCCTGCCTGGCAGGTCATGCCCCTCTCTGAGCCCTAGGTTCCTTGTCTAGTCAGAGGCTTGAACCCAGTTAAGTCTTTTTCAAACTCCATTTCTTAGTGCTCCTGCTCCCTAGCCTTTTCATATCCAGAGATAAAATGTGTAATTTTCACTGCAGAACAAATAGAACTGTGCCTTTTTTCACAAGGAAAAAAGCCTCTTGCAGTCCTTTAAGTGCCTGTAAGGACCTTGGGCTCAGGAGTCCTTTGTACCAGGCCCTTCTAACCCAGGGCAGCCAGGTGAGCTCTTTCTACTGAGACTGTGGCTCTGAGAGGTCTGACTCACTCCCTATCTTCCAGGGCTTTCCAGTGCTTTCCCTTGGTAGCCTCAGCCAGCAGAGCCAAGGGAGCCTGCGTTCTTGACACAGATGGCACTCAGTCTACATACCTCCATTACCAAGCTGGCAGGCAGCCCCAGAAAGGGACAGAGAAACACACAGCTGCACCAGAGTGTGATGAAACCCACCTTTTCCAGCACCCATCCCCCTCCCTTTTATTTCATGGCACTGATGAGAGACAACCGTTTTAACAAACATGTTTTTTTTTTTATTAGAAAAGTAAAAAATATTGCATAGGTCTTAATACTTGAACATCAAGTGTATTCATGAACAGCGAGTATCTTCATGTAAACAGTTCTAGATGGAAGACCCAGATGGTACTCCTCTGGGGGAGGGGTTCCAGCCCCCACCCCAATCAGCCCCATCCCCTCACAGTTCAACCCTTCACTACACATCCGGGGATGGGCCACACGCAGCTCCCAGGTGTATTTTTTCTTCAAGTGTCAAAGATCCCCAAGTGATCCCAACACCCACCCCTTCTCCTCCTCTTACATTCATGCGTCTGTAAGATAGCTGCCTAGAACAGGTCAGTAGTGAAGCTCCAATCAAAAAAAAAAAAAAAAGATACAAAAACAACAAAGAACAAACATTTGGTCCCTTCAGACCATGAGATACACAAACCACCTCGATGACCTCCCCCCTCCCACCAGAGCCGGCTGCCGTGAGCACACATCCCTTGCAGATGCCAGTGCAGCCCAGCTGCTCTCATGGCTCTGTCACACCACTGTTGTCTTAACTGTCAGTAACAATAAAAATAATAAGGTACATGCTACATACACATCCAGCCAGAAGCCTTGTTGGCCCCTAAGCCTTTGTTTCATGCTACAGGACTGAGGGGCGGCGTGTGAGCCCAAGTGGGAGCCACCTGTCCACACCTCAGTGAGCTTCCTAGGGAAACACCGTGTTCCCCTCACCTTGACCTTCCTCCCCGCAAGTGGCTGTTGTCAGTTTTCTAATGACAGACATCAGTCCCTCAGCTTCTGACTGCCAATGTCCACCCCAAAAGTTCAACTGTCTCTGTCATGGGGTCAGTATCGCCCCCCCCAGGCCCAAGTTCAACACTCCTCAATGAGCAGCTGCTCTGAGCTGTACAGCTTCTTCTTGATTACTCGGAAGCCCGTGCTCAGCGTCAGGGACTGGCTGAAGCCAGGGACGAAGGGAGAGTTGGCAGAGCTAAACAACCCCTGGATCTTGGGCCAGAGGCGTGAGTCCAGGCGCAGCACGAGGGTCAGCTGGAAGGTGGGCACAAGGCTAGGGTCGAGAGCCAGTTGACCCACGCTGTGGCAGCTCTTGCCCTGCTCTACGCAGACGTCTAGCAGCGCCCCCCGCAGGCCGCACGGCTCGCTGTAGGCCAGGCGCAGTAGTTCTTTGCCCACCTGGCTCACCAGCTGGCCGGGCATCAGCAGGCGCGCGGGGCGCCGCGAGCCCAGCCGTGCCTGGGCCAGGCTCTCCTGCAGCAGCTGCATCAGGCTGGCACACAGGTGCTCATCCTCGGGATCGCTGAGCAGCTCGAAGTCGGGCAGGGACACCCCATCCAGGTATGAAGAATCTGCAAGGGAAAGCACGTAGAGGAGGGAGTTAGAGCAGCTCCGAACGGGGAGGTGTTGTTTCGGTAAGAAACCAGCACTCCTTCCCACTCTGTGCCTCAGTTTCCGCCCCACTCTCGTACCCTATACTTCAATCCCCCTCCTCTGCCCGCCTCCTTCCACAATCCGGATTCTGATGGGATAGGAAGCCAAGGTGGCTTTTGACTCCTTCCAGCGCGGTGCTTTCTCACCTCCCCCGCCCCTCTATTCGCGTCCGGCTCCCGCACACGGCTTACCTTCCTCCGGCCCGAAGCCACTGTTGCTGCTGTCCAGGGACTCGCAGTCCGAGCTCTCCAGGCTCGCGCAGCGGCCGAGTGTCTCTTCTCGGGCCGCCGACCCCCAGGCTGAGCGTGGCGGCTGATCTGGGTTGGGAGTTCGGGACAAGGACGAGGACGACGAGGACGACGAGAAGCGATCCCAAAGGCTAGGCATGGTGAGGACGGACGCCAGGACTATTGCAGATGAGCTCAGGGTGCTGGAGCGCAGAAGACGCTGTAAGACAAGAGCGGCGCGGGCCCGGCGTCAGTCTGGGGGCTGCTCCAGACTGAGAGCGCTAGGACCCCCACGGCTGAGGCTTCTCCGCGCAGCGATCAGCACACACCGAAGGGACACTCACCAGCTACTGCGGTCAGCTAGAACTGCTGGGACAAGTGCGTAATGCCGCTTGAATGAGTGCGCGAACTGGTGCCAACCCCCGAGCTCTGCCCGGACCTGTCCCTTCTCCCAACCCGCACCTCCCCCTCGGCCTGCCGCGGTCCCTAGCACCAGAGCAGAGAGACCTATAAGGACTAGCGCGGAGAGGCCACACCCCTTCCGCGCCGCGGCCCAATCCAGACCCGGGAGTGTGGCCCACCTCGACCAATGGACTCTGGGCGCACGTTCGCAACGTTCTCTCCTGCCCGGTGACAGCCGCCTGGCCCCGCCCCCCTTGGGCCCCAGAAAGCACCCGGCCAAACCCGCGAGCCGCGGCCACGCCCCCTTTCTGGAAAGGGATCCGCGGCTGCTGCAGCTGCCAAGGTCCCCGAGGGCGCTCGCGGCAGGGGAGGATCTAGGAAAGACTTGTTTATTATAGGGTCGTATTGCTGGGGGAGGGGGTAGGCCGCGGCCGCGCGGGGGAAGAGGCAGGGGAACTTGAGGGGGGCAACAAGCAGGGAAAACGGTTGCCCCCAGCGTCTGAGAGCCTGCGAGCTCTGGGCACAACTGGGCGCACAAGTGGATGCCAGTGGGACTGCGGCGCGGGGAGCAGACGTTAATCCACCGTCCCTCGTGCACGTACCCCACGCTAACCCTGCCTTACGAAGGGTCGGGTTATGGGGGTGGGGTCCAAAGACTGGGCAGCTCCGGGCACCGTGCTCCCTCTTCCCGGCGGCCCCACCTGCCCGCCCGCTTGTTACTCTACAGCCCCAGGGGATGGATTAATTCGGGGGGGAGCTCCGCTCCCAGCCTCCAGCTGCCTCCAAGGAGGGGGTTCGGGAAACGTGGTTAAAAGAGTATTGATGGGCCCCGGTTCCTAGCACTTGGTTCTGGAGCTGGGAGCTGGGACCCATGTCAGAGGGACACACTGACCCACCCGCCGGCCGTAAGGACGGACAGAGGTGCGGCTATGCCTCCCCCGCCCGCTGCGGCCGAGAGGCCCCGGGCGTCCGCCGGGTCCTAGCGCCCCTCTCCGCCAAAACGCTTTGTGTAAAAGAGCCGGAGAGTTGCATCAGGACCGAAGACCTAGATCTCCGGAAAAGCCCCGGAATGAAATCGCTATCCCCTGTTTCGTCATTCAGGAGGGGGCCACAGAAAGTGTGACCCGACGGCGGTGCTCGAAGTCTGACAGAGATTGCTGACGGTGGGAAGGGGTTCGGACGGATTCGACCTTTATTTATTTAAAGATATATCAATCTGGGTCACAGGATCCTGATGGAAGAGAGAACCAAACTTACATCAGACGCTCCCGTCCCTGGGCGGGCCAGAGCCTAACCAGATCAGACTGGCGGGCGTCGCCTCGGGGCAGACTTGCGCGTGACCGAAGACACTTGCCGCCGGAAGAGTCCGGGCCGCTGCCATCCACACCCCCTCCCATTAAAAAAAAAAAAAAAAAAAAGGCTGACCCGTGGGCCTTCCGGGCAAACCAAGACTTAGAACAGTAAACGACCAGAATCAAGCCCTGCACCCCATCCCCTTTTTCCAGATGGGAAAACCATCTCTGGAGACAAATTTATGGATAAAAAATAAATTAGACGACTCAGATTAGGAGATATCTTAAAGACTGCTGCAGAATAGAATAGTCTGTTAGCTGCTGGGGCTTTCAAGGCCTGAACACTGGCCCTTTCTTCCTATCCTCCAAGCTCTAGTCACTTGCTGGGAACCTTAAAGACACCAGGTCTTGGCAATTAGGTGAAGTGCTTGGAGGACTGAGGGTGGATGACATCCTCTTGAAATCAACCCTTTACTGAGGTGGGAAGGAAAGAGTTGGGGTGACCTGTATGGGTGTGTCTTTCTGTCAGGACTGAAGATCAGGGAATTAATCCATCAAGACCATTCACTCCTCCCAGGCTGACTGGGCTGGGGACATCTGAGACAGCAGGATATAGACTTAGGGTGTTTTTCTTCTCTCTCTCTCCACTGACCCCGCATGAAAAAAAAATTCAGAAAAATGTGGAACACTAATCTAAGAAAAATAGACGTTTTTAAATAGAGGTTTCAGAAGCAAAAGAATCCAGTGCCATTTTGGAAAGGTCAGTTCACTAGGAATCATTCATTCATTCAATAAGTAGCCATCACAGAAGCAGTGTGCTAAGCAGCTTTTTTCATTCACTGTCTCATTTTGTTAATAAAACAGCTTTTTATAATGGGGAAGGGCTATGTTAATAGGCACTGGGTAATTTTGTTTCTTTTCAAAAGAAATCCATTAATGTTGTTGTCTCATCATTTTCAAAAAAGGACAGGCAGTCTTAACCCTGGAGGTTTTTCCCAGAGGAGACAGTGGGCTATAGGGTAAACAACCACCTCCTAGGAGGCCTGGCTGCAGAGGGATGAGGGTGGAGGGCTAAATGGCTTCCCCTCTGAAACTCTTCACCCCTATGAAGGAGGGGGGCAAAGCCCCATACCATTGTCTGTCAGGAGAACCTTTGGATATAGAAGGGGAGTTTCCTAACTGTTAGCCCCTCTGAGGAGCTAGGGTGGAGGGTCATGGTTCATCCTGTGAGGTGAAGGGCAGGATCCCTTCCTCATGGCTGGGGCTGGAAAGACATGGTTACCACCTCACACACCTGTCTCTGCATTGAAGATGGGATGGGGGGTCCCAAAAGTGGTACTTGCAAGGAGGAGGCAGCTCCATCTCCTAGCCTCTGAGCCAGGCCTCTTCAAATCCTTCAAAGATCCTATGAACCCTGCATTTGCTTCTCTCCCCGTCAGGCTTAGGCTGGCTGCAGGTCAGGCTTGCCTGGACATGTTCCCGCCAGCAGCCTTGGAGACCCAGCTGTGGCATCCCTTCCTCCAGGAAGCCTTCCCCAGTGCCCAACCCAATACACCATCCCTTAGGTGCCCCTCCTCAGGTCATCCTCACACCCCATGCACATCTCTGTTAATAACTGTTTCCACTTTAGTCTTCTCACCGGACTATGAGCTTCCTGAGGGTGGAGTTCTATTCTTCTTAACTTCCAGTGGCTAGCACATGGTAGAGTCTCAGTGAATATTCCTTGGATGAATAAATGAATGAATGGATAAAGCAAGAAGGTGGATTTTCCCAGAACTGCAGACCTACATCTGGATTCTCAGGATCTGGGTGGCCTTTGGGGTGAGCCTTCAGAAGAACTCCATGCTACCTTTCTATCCCCTTTCTGACAAGTGCTGCCAAGAGTGTTGGATGTATCTGAATATCTCCCTTCTTCCTCAGCTCAGGTCAGGAAGTGGGCTTCTAAGGCAACCTAATTCTTCCAGTTGGAGTATAGTCGGCAACCCCAGGAAGTTGGGGATAGAGGTGCATTGTGCAGAGAGCTGACTTGTGGGAAATCTTTTAAAGCAATTAGTACTTTCCCTTCAAATGCCTTAAAATACTCAAAATTTTTTTAATTGAGATGAAATTCACATGTAAAATTAAACTTTTTAAAGTGAACAAGTCAGTGGCATTTAGTACATCCACAATGTTGTGCAACCACCACCTCTATCTATTCCAAAACATCTTTATCATCCCAAAGGAGACCCTGAACTCACCAAGCAGTCACTCTCCTCAAAATACTTTTGAAGTTTATATTCCCTTGTTGGTGGGAGTTGGGATGCCCCTTTGCACAACTCCAGAGGGCACTATTACCATTCGAGTCTGTGCATTTACATGTGTCTTCTGGGGAAAGCACTCCTAACAGAGACACAATGTGCAACATGGAATCTGCATCAAGATGACCCTGATGGGGAGATGGCTGAACTCCCAGCAGGAGTGGGCTAGTGTCATGTCCCCAGTGACTCAGGCCTCTGGAGTTGGTAACCAGGCCCCATGTCCCAGTCTCTGTGGCCAGAGCCATGCCTGTGCAGAAGCTCTGCCTCTTCCCAGGCTCTGCTGTCTTCCCGTAGGACCCACAGCAGCCTGCAATTTCAAGTCAGTGAGCACACACTCCAGGCCACTTGCCCCTCCCTGTTCTGGCGGTTTCTGTCCTGTGCACCGGTTCCCAGGACCTCAGTCTGGCAAGTTGCCCCAGTCGGGTTTGGGGAGTTAAACCAGATCTTGGGGTGGGGGTGTGTTTCTGGGAACCCCAGAATTCAGGATGGGAACCCCTGAAGGCCAGCCAGCATGCCTGCGCGGCTCTGCTTGGGGTGCCTCCACAGCCTTTTGGAAACGTGTCATTGAGGGGAGTGGAGGCGGCAGGAGGAGCCCGGGTGGTGGGGAGAGGGTGGAGTGGTGGTGGCACGTGGGGACAATGAAGCCAGCAAAAGTGTTCCCAGGACTCCTGTGGCTTTTTTACTTGAAAAACAACAAACAACTTGGTCAAAATAGCAAGATTATAAGTGCACCTGGTTTACTAGGAAGGCTGTGAAAAGCTGTTGACAGCTGAGGGCTTTAGAAGGATTTTGACTGTGTTATTGGAGGGAGAATTAAAAATTCAGTGGGGAATCTTTTTGCAAGTGAAGCTACTTTTTGAAATGGATATACTAACAATACATTGTACTGTGCAGCCTTTCAAAGAAGCTTTTGAATTATATTATCTACTTACACCCGAAGGAATGAATATAATGCCATTCTACAGAAAAGCAAATTGAGGTCCAGAGTGAGTGCCCTGTAATCCTACCATCAACTAGTGGCTTTCTAGCCTGATTGATAATTAGAATCTTCTGTGGAGCTTGAAACCCACCTCCCCAATCCCTATTCTGATTTGGTAGGTCTGGATGGGTCCCTTTTGTACAAAGCTCTCTGGGCGGTACTGATGCTCATCTTTAGTTGGGATGTCTGCAGACTGACCTGTCAGGAAGAAAGGTAGGCCTTGGAAGGAACGCTGGATTGGCTTCCCAGCCTCTCTGTGGGTTGGGGGTGGGTTCGGGGCGGGTGAGATGGCACACAGCTGTGGAGACTAGGCCCACATGTGGTAATGGTGAGCTCACAGCCAGCCAGTTCTAATGGGCTCCTAGGTTTCACAAGAAGTCATTTCCTCTGGGGACAGGGCAAAGGGCAAAAGGAACGCCACCAAGGGCTGGCTTGTTAAACCACCATGACAAAGGTGGAGCTAGGAGGGTAGCCTGAGTATCCTGCCAGAGCTCAGGTTACCCCTGCAGTGGTGAAAGGCATGACGGCCTGCCAGACCGCCACTGCTCCCCCACCTCATCTCCCCCGCAGCCAGAGTTGTCCTAGGGATCCAGATTCCAGGGCACTGTCTCTCTTTTCTCACTAACACACTGGACTGCCTCTCAGGAAGGAACCCCATCTGCGGGGTCAGCTTTTGGCCAGCTTCTCAGAATCCCTCTTCCATCCTAGCTTCTGAACTCTTATGAGGGAAGAAAACAGTGAAGTGGAGGGAGGCTGAGGTAACACCCCTCTCCAGTTAGTACCCAAAGCCTAGGCTAACTGGCTTTCCGAGGCAAGCCCAGGCCCCGTGAGGGGACAGGAGTCAGCTGACCTGAGTTCAGGCTATTTGGCTATTTGGCTGCTAAAGATGAACAGGGTTCCGAGCTGTGGCCTGAAGCAGCACCTAGGAAGTGTAATGTGTCTTTGAAATCCAGTATTTTCATTACAAATTATTATTTTATTTTATTATTTTTATTACAAATAATGCAATCTTGCATTCTATTTTATATTTTATCCGTGTGTGGGAATTTCTGTTAATTTCAGTAGCAAACTTTAAAATGACTTAATACTTCAATTACTTAATCTTCCCTGTCCCCAAAAAACCCTTTTTAACAAAAAGATACACTGTGTTTATCCTGTGGCTTCAGACACTGTTGGGATTTTCATACCCCAGTTTTGAAAACCCAGAACTAGAGAATCTCAAAGGCCTATTCAACCTCCACAAAGATCATAACAAAGAAAAAAAGATTTAAGTTCTATGGAGCCCCTTTTCTAAAACTCCCAGGGTGGAGGGCAGCCCATAGGGTGGTGGACCATCTGGAGGAGGCCTGCCAGAGAAGGTAGAAACAGACGTCCCAGTTCCAGCCCTTTCAGCGTTCTTGCTTTTTGAGGGTTTCCAATTGCCATATATCAAAGGAGGGGAGGCAGGGTCAGGATGAGCTTTGTTCATCAAGGCGGGGGTGGAGGGATGACAAGGATAATCAGAAGCTGCTACAGTGGGGACAGCCTGAATCCAGGCTTACATTTGCATAGCGTAGATGAGACAGGCCTCATCAGTGCCATTTTACAGGTAAGAAAACAGGTTCGGATAGGTGCAGGGACTTGCCTAAGGTCACATAGCCAGTCAGCAGGCTGGAGCCGTGACTCTAGATCTAGGCTGATTTCCTTGATTCCAAGCCCCTGTCACTTAGTTGTGAGCCAGAGGAACTGTATGGCTGGGAAGGGGGGCAGTACACGTTGGGGAGCGGTGGTGTAGAACAGGTGGAGTGAGCACCTGGAGTCGATATGGAGCTATTGACAAAAATCTTTCTCTGCTGGTTTGGCTCTTTGTTTTTATCTGATGAGGCTCTTCCTTCCCCTGCAGAATTCAGCAGGGCCCAGCAGTGCTGACTCAATGGCAAAGCTCACCGTCGCCATGGGGTCCCCTTCAGCTAGACAACCGCAAGCGCAGAAGTGACACTGATTCTGTCACATCCTCCCTCCAGGTATCCTCCCTGAGAGCTCAGGAGGGCTCATCTGGGAAGTGGTGAGCCAAAAGAGGAGCCTCTCCCCGCCCCCAGCTGTTCCGTTTGTAACCCACAAAGGACAGACTTTGGCGTAGGAATCCAGAAGCTACGGCTGAATCTTTTTGTATTTAAAAATCACACGCAGAGAAACACACAAAAAAATCTAGATTTCTGGATTCTGCTCTGGGAAGAGGAGCACACAAGAGCTGAATTGACTTCCCCGCTGTGGCTGGTCTGCAGTGGGGCCAGCCGGGATGGAGGAAGGGAAGACCCCCTGCTCCCTCTCCTCTCCCCTCCCGCCCCCCACCCTCGGCCGAGGTGCGCCTTCAGGGGAGCCGGGCAGGGGAGGTGGCAGATGCTGAGCAGCTGACTGGGGAGGGCGGGGGTCTGTCTCCACGGACCCCCTGGTGTGTGTTGGGACGAGCGGGGACGTGACTTGGAGAACGTGCGTCTTGGGGACGAGGTGGGGGAAGGAGGGAAAGTGAGACAGGGGAGAAGGGCGGGGCTAGCGTTGACCCCGCCCACTCCTGGGAGGAAGGAGACTCCTCCCACCGTCCTAGAGGAAGGCCGCCGGGCTGCGGAGATGCTGAGCTCAGCACTATTGTCGTTGGGCTGCTGGGTGGGGGGGCAGGGCGAGCGGCCGGCGCCTTTCTGGGGAGGGCAGAAGAGCGGGGAGAAGGGGAGGGAGGAGAGGCTGAGGAGGCCCTCACAACCCTGAGGCAGTAACTCTCCTCGGGCCGGGTCCGCTAACAAAGCCGTCTCTGTTGGGGTGGGGGAGGCGTCCTGGGTGCAAGCAGAACCTTATGGGGGTGGGCGGGGGAGTGTCTGTGAGTCACCACCCTACACCCTGACTTAGGCCCAAGAACCCACGTCAGAGAGGCAGAGCCCTTGTGCCCTCTGACCCCAGGATTTGTTTGGTGGAGGGAGTGCCGGGAGCAGTGCCTGCTCCTATCTATAGGGCTGCAGGTCCGAACTGCCCGGGCAGCCTCCGGGGACTTTTATTTAAGGCAGCCTTATGAAAAAGCAGGGAAGATTAGCTTGGGAGGGGAAGGAAGAAAACACTTTGGACCTACTTGGCACAAATGGTTACCCAGGCCAAATGGATGGGTGGCTATTTTTGAGCTGACCTACATACCTATTTGCCTCTTTATCTTTTTATTATCGCACATGGTTATTATGGGAGCTTTTCTTTAGCACTCGGTGCAGCTGCTGCATTTGCTGAGGGCTGCACAATGAGGCGTGTTGCCTCATTCTCCCAGGAAGTTTTAAGAGTCTCTGGCCCAGGGAAGAAGGACATCAATAGACCTTCAGAAGCTTCACCAAGTTCTTTTCCCAAGGAATGGGATCTGAACCTGGATGCACCATGTCCAGAGCTTGTTAGCCTTGGAGGCCAGGAATGATATTCGGATTTGGCAACAATGTCCCTGGGTTTTGCCCAGGCTGGCCTAAATGGGCCTCATTGCTTGCCAAAGTTGACCTGTGGTCCTGCAGCCCCATACTATGGCAGGTGAGGCTTCGCTTCACAGATGGGGAAACTGAGGCAGAGATGAATTGTGGACAGAACTGGTTTGGGATTTCCTGCTTTGATTGTGGAAGTAACTCTGTTATCTTAAGTAGAAACAGGGAGAGCCTGGAACTTTCTATTTTACTTTTGTTCAGCTTCACTAAGGCCTCCCTCTCAAACCTTTGAATAGCTCCCCACTGCCTTTAGAGCAAGTCTGGCTCCTTACCTTGGCCTCACAAACCCCCAGGGCTGGCCCTTGACTATCTCTAGCTGCATCTCCCTCCCAAAGCCAGGAGGGGAAAATCACAGATGGTTCTAATTACCTCTGAAACGCTCTTAAATTTTCCATAAAGTACAGTATGCCTGGCTTTGTGTATACAACTTTGCACAGTAATATGTACGTAGATGTGCAAAATATATACAGCCATGTACAGTGGATCATAAAGAGAACATCAACAAAGTGTAAGCATATAATTTACAGTATTTTTAATCACTCTAAAGAGAAACAGACACATAGACGTGGAAGTGAGACTGGCAGAGGTGACAGCAGATTTCTGTCTCCTCCCATCTGGTGCCCTCTCTAGGGCATGAAATCCTTGGCCCCTGGGAAGGAGAATGGGGGCTGCTTGCCCTCCTTAAAATGCTCTTTTTGGCTTGGATTTTTCTTTTCAGGCTGGTATAATTGACTTTGTCCAGGTGCCCTGTGCCCCGTGGGATGCTTTTCCTCTGTGGTCTCAAGTGTCTTCCCTTCCAGCTTGCTCCCATCTTCACACAGATTACTTTTCCCAGATGCCCTTCTAGCTCCTTCTGACTCACACTCCAAGCTTGTCGCAGCTCAGGGCCCTCCAGGAGCCCCTTTTGAGCACACTTGGGAAGCTCCATGTTCCCTGGCCGGGGAGTGCAGGGCCAGGGAGTCCAGTCCAGAACTGCTTGCCTTTGAAGCCAGCGCTCAGTTCCCAGAGCTGTGGATGAGTCGCTCTCTTCTCACTTGATGTATATTGAAATTATCCTATCCTGGGTCTGATGCTCCATCAGTTTGTAAACTCCTTCAGAGGTCACCTAGTTTATTTATTTATTTATTTATTTA
Source organism: Balaenoptera physalus (assembly GCF_965194825.1). NCBI lineage: Eukaryota > Metazoa > Chordata > Mammalia > Artiodactyla > Balaenopteridae > Balaenoptera > Balaenoptera physalus. The sequence goes on from NC_138893.1 coordinate 84,679,038, forward strand.
TTTATTTATTTATTTATTTATTTATTTATTTATGGCTGTGTTGGGTCTTCGTTTCTGTGCGAGGGCTTTCTCCAGTTGCGGCGAGCGGGGGCCACTCTTCATCGCGGTGCGCGGGCCTCTCACTATCGCGGCCTCTCTTGTTGCGGAGCACAGGCTCCAGACGTGCAGGCTCAGTAGTTGTGGCTCACGGGCCTAGTTGCTCCGCGGCATGTGGGATCTTCCCAGACCAGGGCTGGAACCCGTGTCCCCTGCATCGGCAGGCAGACTCTCAACCACTGCGCCACCAGGGAAGCCCGGTCACCTAGTTTAAATCTTTAAACACCCACCACCACAACTACCCCCAACACACACACACCCCTAACCTCTATATGTTAGATACATATGGTATACGCTCAACAAGCATTTGGCCCAGAATCGAATGGAAGTAGAGCTCGCCTGTGACTCAAGGTCAATGTGATGTCAGTGAGAAGTCTCCCTTGACCCCTATCAGGCAGTGGGGAACTCTACTTCCCCTGAACTCTGATAGCGTGTATTATTGTCACAGAAAGTTAAAACTGAAAGGGGTATTTCCCTTCTTGTCAGATGAGAAGGTTAAAGGGGAAGTGGCCTGGAATGGGAACCAGATCCCATCGTCTGCTGGCTTCACTGGCCCTCTCTCTTGGTGGCCCCATCCCTTCTCCTCTGTTGTTTCCTTTCAAAGCACTCATCCCACATGTAATTATCCATGTGTTTATCTGTGTGGATGTATAATGCCTGTCTTTCCCACTAAACTGTAAGCTTGCCAAGGTCTGTATCTGTTTCATCCCAGAGCTCCAGTGCCCTGCACAAAGCCAGGTCCCCAGAGTTCCCAACACATATATATGAAAAAGAAAATGAGTGTCCATGTGGCCTGAGAAGCTCCTTCTACTTCCCCAGGGCAGCACTGAGATTGGCTCAAAAACTGCGGAGTTGACAGGCCTAGTGCTCCTTGTCAGGACCTCCAAGGCAAACACCCTGTCCTGAGCTTAAGACCTAGGAGGGGAGATAAGACACCGTGTGAATAACCCTAACGCAAGGAAGACAGCTGAGCTGGGAATGATAGTCAGACTTGGTGTTGCAATCAAGCAGTGGTGTGGAAGGCAGATCAGAGGTTTGAGACCTGAGGCCAGGAACCAGTTAGATAGTGATGGAAAAAAACTGAAAAAAAAACCCACCTTGAGTGTCTGTGGCAGGATAACAGTTAAATAAACTATAGTACATCCAAATCATGGAGTATTATGTGGGTGTTAAAAAGAGTGAGGTCAGTTTTGGAAAAATGCCCAATACGTTGTTAGGCAAAAAGAACAAGTTGCAGAACAATTTGTAACCTCTAATCTCATTTTGAAAGAAAAACAGAGGACACTCCCCTGCAGACACACACTTACATGTGCAGAGAAAACATCTAGAAGGGTACTGGAAAAACTGCCCCCAGAGGTTATCTCTGAGGGATGGAGGGGTGGGAGAGGCTTTTAGTTTTTCACTTTATACCTTTTTTTTTTTCAGGTTAAAAAGTAAGGCTACCTTTATTTTGCTTTGTAGAAACACTGGAAATTGGATTTTTTTAAAAAATTAATTTTATTTATTTATTTATTTGGCTGTGTTGGGTCTTTGTTGCTGTGCACGGGCTTTCTCTAACTGTGTGGCGAGCGGGGGCTACTCTTCGTTGTGGTGCACGGGCTTCTCATTGTGGTGGCTTCTCTTCTTGTGGAGCACGGGCTCTAGGCATGCGGGCTTCAGTAGTTGTGGCTCGCGGGCTTCAGAGCACAGGCTAAGTAGTTGTGGCGCACGGGCTTAGTTGCTCCGCGGCAGGTGGGATCTTCCCAGACCAGGGCTCGAACCCATGTCCCCTGCATTGGCAGGCGGATTCTCAACCACTGCACCACCAGGGAAGCCCTGGAAATTGGATTTTTACCATGAGCTCATATTACTTTCACAAGAGGTTTTTGTTTTTTGGCTATTGCAGGATTGCGGATGGGGTTGGGGGTTGGCTAAAGAGGTGGGGTGGGGCTGCAGCAGTGGAGACCCAGTGAGAAGTACTGCAGCTCCTGGACAGATGGGGGAAGGGTCTGGGAAGGCTCTGTGGTTCCAAATGGGGAGAAGTGAGGATGGCTGTGGAAATGGAACGTGGGAAGCACAGGGCAGTGTAGGGGAGGCTCATTCAAGATGACTGACCTCCACAGTGCCTGTGACCCTGGGTAGGGGACAAGGAGCCCAAGACCAGGAAACCTTAACTTTTGGGAACAAGGGCAAGGAAAGGAAGGAGGTCGACCTTTAGGACCCTACGGATTCCTTGGCTGTTTCACCATCCTTCGGGTACAGACCGTTCTGGCTGCAGCTTGGAAACAAACAGAGCAAGGAGGGGCCAAAGCCAAAGGCGGCAGGAGCAGTCTGCCTTTCACAGGGCACGGTGGTGCCGCCTGGGTCTCTGCCCTCCTGCTGCTTGTTCTTGTGGTCTCACGTCCAGGCTTGGGTGAAAGGCCCGGGCTTCTGGCCTCTTCTGGAGGCGAAGCCCCTGACTAGGATCAGGAGGAGCAAAGGAAACCAGAACAATGCTGTTCATGGAGAGACTGGGAGAGAGGGAGCTGAGTTGGGGCAGGAGAAGTTTCTTGGCTCAGAGAAGCCAATACAAGCCTGGAGAAGGTCAAAGATGAGGAATGTTCTGTGATTTCTAAGACAGCAGCTCATTTATCTCAGAAACACTTGCTCTGAGCCTGAGTCCAGTGGTAATGCTGCCACCATGCAAGCTGGGTAAACCCTCCTCAGAGGGGCTGTGTTTGGAGTCTTATCTCCAGGTCTCCCTCCTAAAGTGCCTGTGAAAGGCAGGAGGGAGATGTCTGCCCTGGGCCATGGGGCACTTTCATGGGGGTCTATTCAGTCAGCACTCCAACCTCCTCAAGGAGGTATTCTTTTACAAAGCAGGAAACTGAGGCTGGGGAGGATGGTGCCTTGCCCATGACCGCATGGTTAGGAAGTGTTAAAACTGGGATTTGAACCTGGGTGTGCCTATGTCCCACTTATAATTTGGTTGCTTGGAGCTCAGAACACATTTTCCCAACAAAATAATGCTGTAAGTAGTGGTTTGGTTGCCATAATGGCCTAGCTCACCCAGGGTATAGCCGGAATTAATTCTATGTTTCACTGCGGTTGTGGATGAATCAGGCTTCTGCGGGCTAGCCTGGAAACCCACAGAAGAGGGAAAATGCATTTCAGGGTGTGCCCGGCTGGGAACTCTTGCCCTTACCATAGCGCCTGATTCAGGACAAGTAGGGAATGTGGTGGCTCAGGGAGCGCTTGTCCATTTCCAGAGCTCTTCCAGCAAGTCCTGGTGAGTTCTAGCTGTTCACCGGAGGGGGCAGAGCCCTTGGCAGGTTTGGGGTTTCTAAGCCAGGGAGTGTTACGTGAGAATGTGCACTGATTTTCAGACTCTGACCATCTTAGGCTTTTCTCTTTCTTCCTTACACTGCCTCTCAGCTTCCTGCAGTCATCTTCCATCTTCTTCCCCTAGGATGGAGCCCTAAAGGCAAGACCTAGGGTTTATTTTCACAACTAAATCTGATGTCTGCCTATGAAGTAGGTGGGTGATAATGACTGCACAGGGTTAGGAGTGAATGGAGATCAAAGCAGCTGTTGAGAGAAGCAAGGATCCATCAGAGCTTTTAGAGTGACTTCAGGGAGAGCGTCATTCATTCAACAAACATTTGCTGTGGGTGTGCTGGGCACTGTCCTCCTCCCTTTCATGGCACTTCTGTTGCCAAAAGAATCCTGGGAATGACTGATTGTGGGTCTCAAACCCAGAATCTTAGCATTGGAAGAAGTCTTTTCCCAGATGGAAACTGCAGTCATTCATTAGTTCAGGAAGGTCTAAATGTCAGGCTAACTACTGAGAATACATAAAGCCTGAAATTGAGGGCCAGAGGGAGGTCGGAAGTGACTTGCCCAGTATCTCAGTCCAGGGTCCCAATGCCTGGACTAGTACCTGCCCCTTCTGGCCACACCCATGGCCTTCCTGCCTCAAGGTGTATCCCAGTCAGCTTTTACGATTCCTCTGGTTTGGAGTCTAGGGCCTAGGGGAAGCCCACAGAGAAGTAGTAGGATTCCTTTTTTATGGACAATAATAATGCCTGGGTTCTCCCCTGGAGTGAGAACTAGATTTCCCACTGGTGGGGTTCGGAAGACATAGAAGACTTTTCTCAGTTCTATCGGTGAGCCACCTGATCTCTAAATTCCAGGTCTTCACAAGCACTGTTACCTTTGCTTGAAGCTCACTTTCCCAGGCTCCTCTGTCTGGCTAATTCCTAACTTCCCTTTGGGTCTCAGTTTGAAGAGCTCTCCCTCGAGGACCTTCCTGGGCCCCCAGTGTTCTTAGGTCTCCCTGCTCGGTGCTCACCCACAGCACTCTGGACTCCACCTAGGATAACCCTGGATCCTTGGGATTGTTCTTGCTTATTGAATGCCTTTCTTTGCACTAGACTGTGATCTCTAGGAGGGGTAGACACCATGGCTGCCTTTCCTTTGTTTGTACATTTGTTTTTAGCAATTGTGTGCCCTTTATCAATCATTGCTTACTTAGTACACAGTAGGTGCTCAATGTGCAGTTGGGAAAGACTGTGATCCATGGCTACAGGCAAGGCCTTCCGGTGAGTGACTTCCACTCAGGTCGTTCAACAACCGTTTATCAAGGACCAGCATACCCACAGGATGCAAAGATGACTTGGAAAAAGAGGCTCACCATCTAGTAGAGGAATTGATGATCCAGAAGCCAGTTTAAAAACTGCAAAAATCTCTTCTAACCAGAGAGTTCAACCCCCTTCCTGAGTCCCTTTCCCTCTCTCCTGGCCCATTGATTCTTGGCTACTTGGGCTGGGGCCCAGCGTCTGCCTCTGAGTTTCAGGACCCTACCCAGGCCCAGAACAATCCGGGCCTAGTGTGGGGCTGCACATAGGCTTCTGGTGGCAGGTCCAGGGAGCTGAGGCACAGGGCAGACAGAGCACTGGGCTCTCCAGTTTCCTCTGGTCAGCCCTACACCACATGCCAGAGCTTTTAGCTGTTTTGGAGAATTCGTTAAGAAATCACCTTACTGTCAAATTCATCTGGAGAGAAACTTTGAAGGTAAAGGCTTACATTCATTTCAAGGGTTTGAAGTGCTGGTCTTTAAATAGTTATCCCTAAAGTGTCAGGAGATCTGGGTCCAAAAACCTTGAATTACTGACCTTGGTTGTTCCTCCCAATTTCCCAGAGCCTCAGTTTTGTCACCTGAAGGAGGTTTTGTCATGAGGAACATGAGATGCTATTACGTGACAGTGCCAAGCAAGTCGAAGATGCTTCAGGATGAATGGGAAGGTAAGTGCCCACAGTCTGGTCACTGGAGGCTCACCCAGTAGGGAGGGCACAATGGAAGTGGCCTCCTGGGGTCCTTCAGTGGGCTTTACGAGGTGCAGGTGACCTAAGGCTGAGGCTAGTGAAAGGCAGCACTAGGACCCAGGGGCCGAGTCTGGAGCCGGCTCAGCCGGGTAAGTTCACAGCCAGAACACAATGTTCTCAGTGTACCCACAGGAAACCCTGAAGAGGAGAACTGCACATGGCCTTCTGCTGGGTGTGTTCTGGTCCTAGCCTTTTATTCTTTTTCCTAACCTCAGTCCCCACTTTCACATCCTGTAACCTGCAGAGCTGCCCGCCCCACCCTGGTGGGCTGGTCCCAGGCCCCAGGAGAGCAATCAATGCAGGAAGCCCAAAGCCTGGCTGGCCTTCACCATTTTCAAATAAGAACGTTTGCCTCTAACCTTGGTTTCCTGAATCAGCCCTTTGTGATGGAAACTTTTCACAGTGCGGAAGGCAGACACAGGGGACAAAGCTGAGTTTCTAACCGAGGTGAGGGTCTTGGCTCACATGCAGGGAAACAGCTGATGCCTCTGAACCACCTCCACCCTTCCTCCCTGAAGTCCAGGCCCCACCTGGGACGGGGTGAGGGCCTCCACGGCTGCTGCATAAATCAAAAGGAACTGGGAGCTGCCTGGGGAACCAGGGCCAAGTTTGGAGCAGAACATCCTATGATGTGGTTCCTAGTTTTTATTTCCACGAATGCTATAATATGTTGTCCCACCAAGCTATTTTTATTGAATGAAAAAATTTTTAAAAAGCAAACCTCTGCAAAACCAACAGCCTTCCGTTACAGGGAAGGACAAGGTGAACTTTTCACTTCCTTCCCCGCAGCCTATCAACTCATCTGCGGTTTGGTGTCACCCACACTTCCATACTATATTCAATCTCAATTTTTGCCTCCTCGTTTTTGAAGCTGCGAGAGCAAGGCTCTTAAACCCATGTTGCTCCTGCACGTTGCATGAGACCTGCAAAAGAGTTTTCTTAGTGAGTTCTCACAGCTGATTGCAGAATGGCCAGGTATGGAGGCCAGATGCCAGCCCGGAGGCAGGCACAAGCCCAGAGAGAGTGAACAGTCGGGGAGAGTCTGTGAGCAGCCAGCAGCACCCAGCCGTACTCTGGCTCCCTGCGCTACTGGGGGCTACAAGTAAGGAGCAAAGCTCTTCTTTTATAACACACCACATATCTGCCTCCTTAATGAGGGGCCTGGCCATTGAAAATAAACCCCAGTGCTTATATTAAGCTCCATTAATAGGGCTCCTTCCACTCTGGCATTTCAGAGTCTTTTCCCAAATATTGGTTTGTAAGAGAGTTTTAGTGTGTCCTCACCCCATGCCTATAAAGAGATTCGACTGGGTGCTTCCCATACTTATCCAAGCTCAGGGGTTCCTTTCTTGGAGAAGGAGCTTCCCAAAGCTGGCAGTGCTGCTACTGCACACTGGGAAATCTGCACAGAACTTGCAGCCCCCAAAGACCTGGGTTCTAGTCTCAGTTTTTCCAATTTGCTGTGTGACCCTGTGCAAGTCACTTTCCTACTCAAGGCTTCAAAACCCTCATTTATAAAAGTAGAGGATTTGGTTAGACATCATTGCTGTTACAGGTGGAATTGTGTCCCTCCTCAAAATTTACATGTTGAAATCTTAACCTCAGTACCTTAGAATGTGATCTTATTTGGGGATAGAACTCAATAGAGGTAGTTGAGTTAAAGTGAGGTTCAGTAGGGTGAACCCTAATCTAATATGACTGGTATCTTTATAAAAAGGGGAAATTTGGACACGGACACATGCATAGAGTGATGATGATGTAAAGAGACATTGGGAGAAGATGGTCATCTACAAGCCAAGGAGAGAGGCCTGGAACAGATCCCTTCCTGCACAGCCTCCAGCAGGAACCAACCACGGTGACATCTTGATCTTGGACTTCTAGACCTCAGAACTGTGAGACTATTAAGTTTCTGTTTAAGTTGCTCAGTCTGTGTACTTTGTTATGGCCGCCCTAGTAGGCTCTTATGGCAGCCCTAGCTCAAATGAATACAGTTGCTAAGGCCCTTCAGCTCTTAGTCTATGGGATTCTTTCCTGCCATTCCTTGGTGGCTTCTTCTGCCCCACATGGCCTTTCTGTCACCCTCTCCCAGTGAGTAAATGACATCATGTGTGTGAAGTGCTTGGCACAATGCCCCACATATAGTTACTCCTCACTATATATTAACCATGATGAGTCCCCAGTGCCTGGGTATGACTTGTACCTACCCTGAGAGCCTCTGTGCCAAAATGAGAGGTGTGGGTGCTGAGCCCAGGCCCTCATGGTCACTCATGCCTTCATTACTGAAGCCTTTCCCATCCCCCTTGGCAGCTTTTAAATTGAAGAGTATTAAATTGGCACCTTCCAGGAGCCTAACTCTTTTTCATGGAAAGTTCATTTTGGCCACAGAGCCAGCAGGACTCAAAAGAGACTGCAGAGGCTCAGAATGGGAGATGGTTTCTCTGTCCTTGGACTCAGTGATCCCCGGGGTCATGAAGAGCTGCAGAACTCTGAAGCTAAGGCCCTGCTTTCCTATTTGCCTAATAAGGATGCCCCTTGGCTGCAGCATAGTGGATAAGGCTTAACTACCGGCGCGGCCAGAGCTTATGCTCCCAGACAGCAAGGCGCTGCCCTCCTCCTTGGTCCTCCATCCCCCCTTCTGCTTCTTTTCTAGCTCTTGGAATGAATACTCCACTGTACTGAGAGATGGCATGGGGATGATGTCCTGCTTTCTTCCTGGCTCGATGTCCTGCTTTCTTTGTGGCTCCTAAGTCCATAGGTCTCTGGAGGCCATAGCACCTGGTCCTCCAGCTGCAATCTCAGGCTGGCTGGGAGAGTCTGATTTTCCTTTTCATGATCAGGAGTGCTTTCAAAAAGCACTCTAGCCTTGAGCATTGAAGCGGGATTACAGAATGAGCCTTGAGTCTTCTCTGGGCAGTGACACTGATCCAGGATAGAAAGTCCTAGGTTATCCTCTAGGCACTATGTTGGAGAGCTAAGTTGCCCTGACTTCACAGAAGATTCCAGATTTACTATATTTTGGAGACTCTGCAGAAAGTTACGTGGGTAGAGTCTGACTTCAACAGCCCTCAAACATGACCTTTGGGTTTGCTAAACAGATGAAATGCCCATGCTTGTGTGGTTTATCTTCAAATATATGCCTGGAGATTTCTGAGAACAAGGAGGGGGAGAGAGGGTGTGGGATTTTACTTCAGGCCTTCAGGGCCAGGGAAGGAAGGAGGAGAAACCATTTGGGGGGAAAAACATCTCTCCGCAATGTCCATATACTTTATATTTGATCCCTTCAAGCTGCCTCTTATCCTGGTTTGGCTCAGAGCCCAGAAGGGAGGCTCCTTCAATAATTCTGAGCTTAGAACATCTGCCTTTCCCTAAAAATAAGTAAATAAATACAAATCTGTAAATACTTACTTTCCAGCCAGAGCAAAAATACTGTGAACAGTACTGCCTAGTGGCCTGTAAAGATCACCCCTGATGCGTTATACCAGCCTAAGGGTCTAATCCTTCCAGGTCTTGAGGAGCCTGCTTCCTAAGTTACTTATTGTAAAAGTCAGGAGTGTTGGCCTTTTTCTTAGGTGTACCCTGTCCGTGTCAGAGAAATGCTCTTTTGATGGAAAGTAGAGCACGGTGAATGAGGCTCAAAACAATCTGGTTCTTGCTTCCTTCTCCTGAGAGGTTGCACCCTTCCCCTGTTTACATGCTCAGCTCCAGCCACACCAAATGACTTGGAGTTCCATGAATGCGGCCCTGCCTATGCACGTGCTATTCCCTGTACTTGGAATGGTTCTCTGGCTTATTCCCCTCTAACCCCAATTGAGCAGTCATGCTCAGGCCCAGGCTCACCTTCTCTAGGAAAGTTTCCTTGTTATTTCCCTTTCTTTCCCACCTCCAAGACTTCTTGGCTTCCACAGCACCCCATATAGACCAGAGTCATGGAGTTATGGTGCTGTATAGATTCCATATGTCTGTTTACTTGTCTGCTTTTTCATTGGTCCAAGTGGTTTCCAAACCTGGCTGTAGGAGAGTCACACGAGACCCCCAGTCATAGACCTATTGGACCCCAGGAATGAGGCCAGGGAGTATTTTTATTAAGCTTGGTTCTGAGGCACAGCTAGGTTTGGGAACTATTGCTCCATCTTTGTATTTCTATTGCCTACGTATTACCAGAGACATAGTAGGCCCTCAAGAAATGTCTGACCCTTCTAATTTCTCTCTGGTAACCTCTTCTTGTTTTCACTTCCTTCCTTTGCTAGCCCTAGACCAACAATTTGCTTACCCCCTTGCCCTTACTGGGTAAAACTGTAACCACCAACTATTCATTTTTTCCATTCCTACTGCCAGGCTGCTAGGAGCTGCTGGTATACTTCCCCAACGATTGGTGCCATTGCAAATTCAGGGACTCAAACTGGAAATGGCCCCTGAATGTGCTTGGCAATCCTCTGACCCTGGTCAGCTCCCTCCCATTCTTCACAGGGACCATTCCCAAGCCCACTGTTCCTGCTTCCCCCTCCCCCTGCCGCAGGCCATACACCAATTTGCCGCCTCCATCACAGAGAACGTAGAAGCCATCTGATGGGAACTCCCTTAACTTCCTGCCACCTCACCTACACATTTACCCGCATCAGCACCATCCTTTTGCCCTCCTTCCCTCTAAGGGTAATCACTCCACCTGGGCTCTGGATCCCATCCCTTCCACTTCCTCAGGGACCTTACACCCTCAATTATACCCTCTTTCTCTTTGACCCCTCCCCAGAACAAACGTCTTGACTATGTGTCCTCCTTTAACCATCACCCTCTTTGTCCCCCATTTTTGCCTCTGCTTCCCACTGAACTTCTTAAAGATGTTGCCTAGATTTGGCCCCATATTTTCCCCTTCCACTCACTCTCCCAGCCACAGCAGTCTGGCTCTGCCCCCACTGTACCACTAAGGTGCCTGCTCTTGAGACAAGGTCACCAACAAGTTCCTTGGTAAAATCCGAAGGCCTTCTCCACCCGTCAGTTAATTGCTTGGCTATACCAGATACTGGTATTTGCAGCAGGCTCCTTTTTTTTTTTTTAATAAATTTATTTATTTATGGCTGCATCAGGTCCTCTTTGCTGCACGCGGGCCTTCTCCAGTTGCAGCGAGTGGGGGCCACTCCTCGCTGCGATGCATAGGCCGCTCATTGCAGTGGCCTCTCCTGTTGTGGAGCACGGGCTTTAGGTGCGTGGACTTCAGTAGTTGTGGCTCGTGGGCTCCAGAGCGCAGGCTCAGCAGTTGTGGCTCATGGGCCCAGCTGCTCCATAGCATGTGGGATCCTCCTGGACCAGGGCCCGAACCCGTGTCCCCTGCACTGGCAGGCAGATTCTTAACCACTGCGCCACCAGGGAAGTCCAGCAGCCTCCTTCTTAAAACATCCTTTCTCCTGGTTTCCCTGATACCACATTCCTCATTTTCTGGCTGTCTCTGGTGACTTCCTGCCAGTTGCTTTCCTGGGCTCCTCCCTCTCCTCTTCCTGTCCCTTAGATCAGGGGTCCCCAACCCCTGGGCCACCGTACCGGTCCGTGGCCTGTTAGGACAACAGCAGGAGACGAGTGGCGGGTGAGCGAAGCTTCATCTGCTGCTCCCCATCACTCGCATTACCGCCTGAATGATCCCCCCCCACCACCGGCCATCCTTGGAAAAATTGTCTTCCACGAAACCGGTCCTTGGTGCCGAAAAGGTTGGGGACCGCTGCCTTAGATGCCAGGGTTCCAATTCTCTTCTCACTCCGTGGGCTGTCTCCCTGGGCAATACCATCCATGCCCACCTTTGGTTGCATGTCTCTAGGTGGGTGAGTCCCAGATCTAACTCTAGCCCAGCTCACTCTCCTGAACTATATGTAGACCATTGAGTCACCTGCCTACCGACATCTCCTTGACCCTGCTCCTCTCCCTGTACTCTTGTCTCCGTGACTAGAATCCAGTCCGTCGGCTACTGACACAAGAAACCCGGGTGTCCTCCCTGAGTTCTCCGAGTTTGACCAGTCACCAAGTCCTATATATGCTACTTCTTGAGTGACTCGCAGGTAAAATCTATCATCTTGTCCTTATACTCTATGAATCAGCCATAACAAAGCACCTACAGCCCCAAAGAAGCACGATGTCCTTCCTCACTCTTGAGCCTTTGCATATTTTGTTCCTTCCATCTAGAAAGTCCTTCCTTCCCACCCCACCTACTTGTTCTTCAGGTCTCAGCCTAAACACCATCCTCCTAGGATGTCTTCTCTGACCCCTGCTCAGCTGGATTAGCTGTCTCTGATTTTATAGCATTTCATGCTTTCTGTTATCAGACAGTTTTTTACACTGCAAATTACTCTTTTGTCTTTCTTAATATATTTATAAACTTGAGGCTGATGACTGTGTTTTGTTTGACAGCATATTCTCAGCATTTAGCAGACGCTAAACACATAGTAAGTGCTCAATAAATGTCTGTTAAATGAGTAAAAGACATTTGGAAATAAACATCCTCTCTGTTGTTGCTGGTAATAAACTATATTGTTTCATTACCTTCCCTAAAGAGCTAATATTATAAAAATGAAGTAAGCGGATTCTGGATAAACAGTTCCTCTAGGGAGACTTGACAGGCTGCAGAAATTAAAGTACCTGGAGAGGTGGAGACCAGCTCATGAATGCTGACATGTGGAACTACCATCAGGCCCATGTGCAGGAGCCTATGAGAAGGGCAGCGGGCCACCAGCATTATTTGCCCAGGCTCCTCCTATGGCTGTTTTGGACACAGTTTCCATTTGTTCCATAGCTTCCACCTGTCAGTACAGCATTACAGAGAACCCTGGGCTGAGCTCTGGCTTATTGTCTTGGCTCTGCCCACCACTTATCTCAATTACGTTAGGCTTTTCTCCACTGTGGATGCTGCACTGTAAATAGCTAGCACAGCTTCTGAAACAGGGTAAACATGCAACAGATTCATACATTCATTCACTCAGTAAATACCTGTAGCACACCTACTATGTGCCAGGTAGTGTTCTAGGTACTGAATATACAGCAATGAATGACACAGACAAGGTCCCAACGTCCTATTTGTCAACCAGGGGGGATGAACTAGATGATCTCTAAGGTCTCTTCTATTCAGCTCTAAAATTCTCAGACTCCCTCTTTGACCAGATGCAAATTAACAAGGCAGGCTAGTGGCAAAGCATCCTGCTCCCGCCTCCTTCTCCCATTCTTCTTCACCCTTGGTGCCATCTGCATCCCAAACTCAGCTCTGGGAAACAGGAGAAGATCTGGTATCATCTGTACTCTGCCTGCAACCCAAAACTTTCCCATGTATCTGTTAGTTAAGCCTTTTCTCTCTTTTGTGGAAAGGATCTGTCTTGGTTGGAACTTTGGGCAATTACAAGGAGGCCAGGCAAGATATTTTAGGCAAAGTTAGGTGCTTTGGCAAAAGGAGAGGGAGAGGCAGAATGGCCTTCTCCTCCAAGTGTAATATCTCTTGGGTTTGCCTGAAAGGGAACCACATCCTTGGGCAGGTTCCTCCTCTTTGTTGTGGATGATAGGCATCTCCTGGTCCTATCTCCTTTCTTCTACCTTTGGTTTGGCCTTAAGGTCCAAAGTTTCTACCACTTCAGTGTCTGGTGTTCTGATCGGGAACAAGAGATTCAAGGCCTCCCAACCATTTGGGGGAAGGGAAGCCACAGGCTGCAAGCAAATGGACAGAGCAGAGGGGTCCTAGGGTCAGGAACGTGATTTAGAGTTCCAGACCACTGTCATTCCAGGTCAGTATCAGCCATGCGATGGCACTAATAACTAACACATTAAAGCTTATCAGTGAAAACTCAGGACTTTAATGCTGATCCTGGATAAAGTCAGAAAGTAAGATTTTTGACTACATAAAAGTAAAACCAGCTTTATTTATTTTTTAAAAAATATTAATTTATTTATTTGGCTGTGCTGGGTCTTAGTTGCGGCATGCGGGATCTTTAGTTGCAGCATGCAGGATCTAGTTCCCTGACCAGGGATCGAACCCAGGCCCCCCACATTGGGAGTGTGGAGTCTTAACCACTGGACCACCAGGGAAGTCCCAAAACCAGCTTTATTTAAGTTTACTATTTATGTCTCATTACCATGAGACAAAACACTTATATGGAATTATGTATCAAACCAACATGAACAATTCTTTATTAACAGCAAGTTCTGCCTTCAGATTTTCTAGTATATGATGAACTAGAAGGCACAGAGACAAAGATTTGAAAGGCCTATATTATTAACTATAATTTGGATAATTATCTTGGTACCTTACCTTCTCTGTACTGGTTTCTTCAACTGTAAACTACCTGCCTCATTTATCTCACTGCGTTGATGAGTGACTGAAGACACGACATATGAGAAAATGCTTTGGAAGCTGCAAAGTGTTTTGTGCACTGAGGCACCGTTACCGTCCGCTTTCTTAGGATGGCTGTCTGTGCAGTCCTGGTTGTTAGCTGCCATCTGCCCTCTTGCCTTCCTCCTTGCTCACTTAGGTAGGTACCCCTTAAGCATCTAACTACATTTCATCATACTGAATCTTAAAAGGTTATGTAGATACTAACATATAGCTAATTCCTATCAGTTTTTTTGTTTTATAAATTTATTTTTATTTTTGGCTGTGTTTTGTCTTCGTTGCTCCGTGCGGGCTTTCTCTACTTGCGGCGAGCGGGAGCTACTCTTTGTTGTGGTGCGCGGGCTTCTCATTGCGGTGGCTTCTTGTTGCAGAGCACGGGCTCTAGGTGCATGGGCTTCAGTAGTTGTGGCTCGCAGGCTGTAGAGCGCAGGCTCAGTAGTTGTGGCACATGGGCTTAGTTGCTCTGCATGTGGGATCTTCCCGGACCAGGGCTTGAACCCGTGTCCCCTGCATTGGCAGGCAGATTCTGTGCCACCAGGGAAGCCCCTAATTCCTATCAGTTCTTAAAGGAAGAGGCCTTCATTGTACTTAAGACTCTTTATCACCAAGCACTGGGAGGAAGAAGGGAGGGTAGTGACAAGGCTTATTTCCTCCAGGTAGTTAATTCATTTTATCATTAAAAAGAAAAAAGAAGGTTTTAGGATTTTCCTTTGTACAAGGCCCTGGGTTGGGCTCAATGGGATGCCGCATGATACAACTAAAATAATCTTAGCTTTGGAGTCTGGCAGACTTTGAGTTCAAATCCAGACTCGGCCATTTACTTAGCTATGCAGCCTTGGCATGTAGTAATGCCTGCTTTGTGCTTCAAGTTCCTCTTCTGTATTAGGGGGTGTTACACATCTTACAGCATTACTGAAAGGATTATGATTAATGCCTGTGAGTGGCTGGCACACAATGAGTGCAGAGGGGATGAAAGATGAGCAACAACAGGTCCATTTTCAAGCCCAAAACATGGTAATAGGAGTTGTGGATGAGACATAATGACCAACAGAAAGGTGCAGAGAGGGAGGGGCCATCCTCAAATAGTGAGGGTCTCGTTCCTGGCAGCACTCAAGTACAAGCTGAATCATCACTGGGAAAGGTGCTTCAGAAAGTATTTCTGCTCAACTCTAGGATCTCTTCAATTTCTAAGGTCATAAAAGGAAATGTCCAACTTAAAGAGAAAAAAAATTTTTTTTTAAATGAACTATGCTAATGTAATTGTATATCTGGGAGAAATTAAGGAAAGCTATGAAGCTATAAAATCCCCAAACAATATAAATTTATTTTATTTATTATTTTTGTTTATTTATTTATTAGTTTTGGCTGTGTTTGTTGGGTGTTCGTTGCTGTGCACGGGCTTTCTCTAGTTGCCGCGAGCAGGGGCTACTCTTCGTTGTGGTGCGTGGGCTTCTCACTGCGGTGGCTTCTCTTGTTGCAGAGCACGGGCTCTAGAGTGCACGGGCTTCAGTATATGTGGCGTGTGGGCTCAGTAGTTGTGGCTCGCGGGCTCTAGAGCACAGGCTCAGTAGTTGTGGCACACGGGCTTAGTTGCTCCGCAGCATGTGGGATCTTCCCGGACCAGGGCTTGAACCTGTGTCCCCTGCATTGGCAGGCGGATTCTTAACCACTACGCCACCAGGGAAGCCCGAGAAAAAAATTCTGTAAGTTCAAATACCAAAGGGTAACGACGAGGTAATACAGCGTCTGTGCTGTACAGTTACATAAATCAAATGAGAGAAAGTTAGTGATTGCTTGTGAACTGTCACTGAAAATATGATTTAAAGGTTTATTGCAGACTAGGTATTTTAAATTTTTCCTTTGGTAATCATAAAGATGGTTGATGCCAAAAAGGACAATGTTAGGAAACTCAATGGCTTTCAAATATGGAACTAGTTTAGGTTAAGGAGTATTAATATGGAAGTAGGTGAGTTTGAGGACTGGTAATTTTTGTGTTCTGATGTGCTTCAGAGACAAGGTTAGTGGGCTGAATTGTCAATCAACTGCAATCTATTCCAAGTTCCAAGATTTTCTTCTGTCTGGGCTACGTGGCCATGAGCAGGTCTTTAACTTCCCTGTGCTCAGATTCCTTTTCGACTCAATGAGGTCACCACCTGCCTGTTATATACTATGTGTTAAAACATTCTGAACTCCTGAGATTAAGGCCATTTGCTACTGGGATCTTATTTATTCATAATTAACCAACTCTAAGCAGGTCAGGTACAAGTTACTAATGAGGAGAAAGGCAAATGCTGTCTGAGGCAAAATTTGCATACAATTTAATAAATGATTCTCCTAACTGTGCAGTGTGGACCCTGGGGTCCCATGAGGGAAAACAAAAGACACCTCTTAGCTTTCCAGGTTTTTCCTTTTCATGGTAAAAAACCTACTCAGATATTGATGATAAATTCATATACTTCTAAAAACACAAATATCCCTGAGAGAAAGCAAATCTACCATTTGCTTAGGAGAAATGGTTTTTAGATTCCCTTCTTATAAAAAGTAATTTGACCTCTTTCCCCTATCCCAAATCCCTGAGGCTTTGAAAGGATAAAGAAACCAATTTGGAGCTCTGTCAAAGGATTTATTTGCTACAGAATTGCCTGAGCCCACCAACAAGATGAACTCAGGATTTCTGTGTTTAAAAGGATTTTGCTCACTGCTTTATTTTTACCAGAACTTCAACATTCAAAAAGCAATTCTTTTTGCCAGCATTTGGCATGCCTAGAGGAGGTTAGAAAAAGAGAATCTATAGAATTAGATGTCTAAAAATAGAAAAAAAATCCCAAACATTAAAAAATTCCTAATTTGGACAGGTCCTGAGTTGAAATCACATTCATCTGCAAAAAGAACGGTTTTAGGTCAGAAATGCTGTATTTTATAACTCCAGATCCCGACCTCGGACTTGACTGGTGAGGATTCTAGGAACTGCATGAATTGACAGGAGGGATGCCATTCTGTTGGCCAATTCTGGCATGTGTCCTGGCTTGTGAAGTTTTATAAATCTCTCTTAAACCCAAACCTCCTGGTTCTGTGATGCCAATTGCCTAAATCTGATTCTCAGTACTTTTTTAAACAAATAAACAAATAATGTCCTTGTAAGATCACACATTTAAGTATTTGTTGCTTGTGGATAGATACAGAGAAACCAAGTATGGCTGTGAATGAACAATTCAGTGATGGAGCTGTGAATCTCTGGATGGCTATGTAAGCTGTAAGAAAAGTTCCTCACTGGACCTGCACTTGCTGTGCCCCAGAGGTGACTGTCCAGGCAAGGTCAGCCTGAAGAGGGTGTGAACCCCAGCAGCTGCTCGATGGGTTTATATCGCCACTCATCTGCCTCCAGCTCTTCTACCAGACCAGCTAGTTTTTCCATCCGAGCAACTTGCTGATCTGTAAAGAATCAAGGAGATAATACATAATATACCAACCACCAACATGATTACTGATTTAAAAATAATTTCTAGAAGGATTTCCCCCTCAAGATTCTAGTAATGGGGTCTTACCCTATGTTGGTTAGAAGACTTATCTTAAAAAAAAAGAAAAAGTAGTACTTATCCTCCATTCCATTTGTGTGCTAAATTTGTGATTTGTATACTAAAAACCTAGGGTTACAGGCAATTGCAGCTTTCCCCCCCGACATTATGCTCTCTATGGAGAAATGGTCTGGTTTGGTGGGGAGAACAGAGTTCCCTGATGCATAAATGAAGACCTGGTGAGGGATGATGGAACAGAAAAGGTGCTACCAGGATCTTAAGAGTCCAGTTAGACCAAGAGGTATTATATAAATACCCAAAGGTGCAGATAATGATGGTAACCAATGGAGGACAACAGTAAAAGAAGGTTTCAGAAAGGAGAGGAAAAAGCAATACAAGCGGAGTAGGAAGCATTAACTCCCCTAGAAAACTAACCCCTCTGACTTCAACTTTAAGCCTCAATGTGGACATTATGTCTGGATTAAGACCATACAATGTTCTTGTCTGCAGGTAATTTGGAAAGTCCACTTAAATAGCCTTGCTGAGTTTTTGTTACATAGCACTCTGACCTTTCTAAGTCCCCCTCTCCCACCCCCCAATAAATTTGTTCTCACAGTTAAGTACACAACACTCATGTGCTTACCATGTTTCACCTGTTTAAGCGTAGACGCCACTTGATAGCTGAAAACGGATTCACAGAGGAATCTCTCAGAGCCATCTACAAAGAGAAGAGGAAAAGTTTTAATCTGCTCTAATCCATTTTAATCTAATGGTGCCTGATAAACCTAGTAAACATGTCCATTCTTTTCCCTGCTTTTACATTCGGGGTCTAGTTTTTAGTGTGTACAAAGAGGACTTCTGTTTCACTTAGAATTAACACTGTTGTGTTATAAAAGCTACTTCTTCTATACCTAGAATATTAAAATAGTCCCTCCACTTGTTAAAGAGTTTAAAAATAGTGTTAAAAAAACAAAAACAAGAAACCCCAGTTTGATGTCCTGGTCAACATTTCCCCCATCCTAACCTGACAATTTCTTAATGTTTTCCTATTGTGTATGTCAAGCAAACACTGACAGCTTACATATTTGGCCATGTGGCTCCCGTGCTTTCAAAATACAAAGGTACACCAAAACTCTTAAGCAGTTTCATTCTAAAAAGTAAAGCTGAGGAAAAATAGCTATTGTTGATATTTTATATTTCAAATTACATCACTATGGCCATCACAAAACACTGCTGGGAAGCTTCATTCTGTAAACGCCAACTGTAACCTTGATTTTCCAACTGAATCAAAACACTGCAATTTGCATGGCCATAAGGATATGGTGCAACTTCAGAACCTAGCATTGTACTGGTGCCAAGAACTGGCTACAAGAAGGTAGCTAACTCAGTCAGCCCAGTACTTGAAAGATGATTGTGAAACATAAGCTAGTTCATGTTTTTCCTTGTCAGGCAAGGGCTGATACAGCAAAACATACCCCCAAAGACAAAGAACTCATGTAGGAAAATGTGACTTTTAAAGCGGTAGCCGAAACCATTCGGTGAAGGGATCTTATTGCAAAAATCCTAAAACAAATGGAGGGAGGGGACACAGCTGTCTTTTTTTAGGCGGTAGTTCATGCCAGCACTACTGGGTGTCACGCACTCACTCATCAATCATGGGTTGGTGCGTCAGCCAGGTATTAAGTGACAAGGAGATAGGACTAACACATCCTGGCTTCATGCTGAGTTTCACGCAAGGCAGACCTTATTTCAGAAGCTCATGGTAAAAACATAAGAAAAACTATAGATACTGTGTATCCAAATAGCTTGAATATACAACCAAGAGGGCTTCTAATATTATCTTCACAACTGATGCAAAAATAATATATATAATTATTGCCATACATATGTATGAAAATATATTATGCATTGATATATACATATTGTATAATATTTCAAAATATAATTTCTTTCATATAGTGATGTAGACTTTGGGGAGAGTGTTATTATTTAAATCCAATCTCTTTTCTAAATACTGTGCTACACGGGATATGATCCTATTCCCTCATCCCACCCCTATTCCTCTGGCTGAATGTAAGTCATTTGTGAGCATATCATCTAAATTGAGCAAAAAACTTTTTATTTTCAGTTAACTAAATATTATACTGGCTGTCCAGTTTAAAGATCTAGGTAAGCTAATGATATTACTGAGTTTTTTAGATAAGGGCAATGGCCAGAAAATAACTATGAATCCCACTATAGGAAGAGGGACTGTGTGAACATTTGACACTAATGATGCAATTTATTATGCCTCTTTTGTGTAAATATGCCAGCATTCATACCCTTGTTTAAAGGATCAAATTATAATTTGTTTTATTTTAGGAAGAGCAAAGCATAGAGAATTAGAGCTCACTTCTCAGGTGGTTTGATCCTGAACTTTAGGATCTCACACAAGGCAGCGGGGATTCTGGCTGTTAGGACCAGGCCAAGATTTGTTTGGAAGCTCTTGCAAGTGCTACCTCCCACTTACATTTAATCACAGGTGTTATTAGGATAAATGCTTAAATTATAACATTTGCATATTTCCCTTGGTAATGAACTTCAAAGCAAAAGGATGTAAGCTAATCTTTCAAAAAGGCACCTGCATATCACTTTTCCACTCTATATGTCTATGGAACACACTTTTGCTGATTTGCAGCTCTGTATTAACCACAAAGTCTACTGCTTCTTAGCCACATCCTATTAGATGTGATATCTGCAGCAATCTAAAGACTGGAATTTCTCCAGAGGAGTCAGCCTGGGGCAATCTGTCTTCCATTTAGAAATTGTAAATCAAACCCTTTGTAACACACCAAGTAGCAATACATCAGCTTTCCTCTTAAGGGACAAGTAAAGGTTATAAATGGTGAAAAGTTCAGTAAATTGTCCAAATCTAACACCATTGCCAACTCCAATAAATAGGATGCTAACAAATTCATTTAAAAGAATATTACCTCACAGCAGGAAAACAGGCAATGGCAGATAATTTATGCTTCAGTGGCCTACAATGTCACTAAAATTCAGCCCCTTTTGGGCTGGAAGGCAGTCTCTAATTTGCTTACTAATAACTGGGTGAGGACAATCCTAGCCAAGGGCAGGGGAATGCTGAAAAGTCCTGTACAGTATACTGCTTATGTGAGATGTCTGTTATCAGAGAGCAGGTACACAAAAAAGTTAATTCACAAGGTTAAGTACAGGTTATTTGGGTTTATCATCCTAGACTTAGGAGGATGCAAGATCAGATTAACCTGTTAAGATTAGAGACAGCATTCAACCTTGATTCCTAATTGCTTTTGTTCCTTACTCTGAAGAGGCAACTATTCCTTCTCTATTTTCATACAGGCATATCCCAGAGACATTGTGGGCTCAGTTCCAGACAACTGCAATAAAGCAAGTCACACTAATTTTTTGGTTTCCCATTGCATAGAAAAGTTATGTTTATACCATACTGTAGTCTATTAAGTGTGCAACAGCATTATGTCTAAAAAAACAATGTACGTACCTTAATTAAAAAACACTTTATTGCTAAAAAATGCTAACCATCATTGAGCCCTCAGTGAATTGTAATCTTTCTGCTGATGGGGGGTTTGAAATATTGTGAGAATTACCAAAATGTGACACAGAGACACGAAGTAAGTGCTGTTGAAAAAATGGCACCAACAGACTTGTTCAAGGCAAGGTTGCCACAAACCTTCAATTTGTAAAAAAAAAAAAAAACACTTTCTGCGAAGCCCAACAAAACAAGCTTTGCCTGTATTCGATTAAACTACCGCAAGAAAAATGGTCAGGTTCATGTGTGTTAGATTACTTGCATAATAGTATCACCTATAAACATGGTAGATGATGCTTCCAAACTAGCATCCTTATTAACTCACATTTAAGGGTACTCTTTTCAATTTAACATTCTTCATTTGACCAGGATAGTTCAAGGACTACCATCTCTAAGTTTTCATAGTCTGTCCTTAAATGTAAGCAGCTTTAAAATGTAGGTGAAACTTTAAACCCGAGGAAGAGAATCAAAACTGTGCACTGTGAATTTAAACTTAATTTAAATTCATTCTACAATAGAAAGGCAACACAGTCCCCCATGAAGCATAATGGGATGGAATAGAAGTGGATAGAACTATAACTTGTTAGAATATCAACATTTAGAGTAATTTTAGAAGCCTTTCTTCTTTAGTGTTTCCAAGTAATCTGGTGTACACTGACAAAGAATGCTGATAGCTTTGAGACCAAGGAGGTACCTCCTGTATTAAATTCCTCCTGTAGCTAGAATTTAAATGACTTCAATCTTAGGGTCCATTGTTAAATGATGATTCCTCTTCTCCTGCTACAAAACTCATTAAGCAATTTAAGTTCCTCCAACTTCTGGTTTGTTTTGTGGGAAGCTTCCTTAATACCAGGTCTCTGCTGCATATAACTGAAGTCATAATTTATTTTTAGCGCCAAATATGGTAAACAAGGCACCAAATATTCGCTACCTCCAGACTCAGTGATGCTAGCTTGAGTATTCAGTTAACACAACTGAAGAAAACAAAAGGGCAAAGACAGAAGTACACACACCTCAGATGTATCACTGACTGACTGTCTACTAATCATGACTTGAACCAATTCTAAAAAGCCTTATGGTTCCAGCCTTCCCATGTTTTCCTGTCACAAATGATTCTTCTGTTTGTCCTGGCTTAATCCAAACCTCTGCTTTTTATTATACCTGATATAAATGAATAAAGATTACCCCAAAAAGCCAACTCAACTACAGTTTGTACCTTTCTCAGACATTTCCAGATTTTTAAATATACTTAGTGAAATTTGCAATATTTAAAGCAAAAAAGATCAATATATAATTAAGCACAGATGTGCTAGAATCAAGTAGATTTTGAATCCTTGATAGGTTCTTTGCTAATTTTTTTCAAGGTATGATGAATAGTTTAACAGTTAAGGACCATTTTCATGAGAATCCCCTGGATGTTGGTCAAAATGGAGATTCCTGTGCTGTAACCTACACTAACTTGGAATCTCTAAGGTGAGCCAGAAAGGTACACTTTAAATAAGCTCTTCTGGTGATTTTTATGCTCCCTATTAAGAATTTATTGGTCCAGATCCTAAAATGACATGAATCTGATAAATTCTAGGTACCAATGCTGTTTCATGCTTACAGCCTGTACCCCGATCTTGGCCAGCCAGTTTGCAAATGTGTGCTGAATAAGATGGGGGATGATTTGATGCAAATCCAGCTCCAGTGCTAGAAAAACCACACAGCACTGTCCTGCAGTGGGCCAGGAGAGTCATCTTCACATACAAGAGTAGTAAATTGGTTTTTATTTCCTCTCAGAATCTCTTAATCTATCTGTTGATGAATTATATTAGAAAAAAATATATCAAACCTACCAACCATAGGGAAGCAGACTGGTGCCAAGATAAAGCAAACTGGAGCAGGAGCTCAACAGAATTCCTGGTTCCAGTGCTGACTTTGTCCTTTCACATGGTCAAATTACTTTATCTTTGCTGGGTCTAAATAACTCTAGATGACCTCCTTGATTTCCAAAGTCTTTTTCAGCTCCAAAATTCTGATTCTAGAGAAAGATTTATGTTTTAAAGATATTATTTTGAAATGGGGACAAGAAATGAAATATGGAGCTGAAATCAGGGCAAACTTGTCTCTAATCCACTTAATAGCTTCTTTACAATTAATATTCATAGCAGGTCTGAATCCAATTATTCAGCAAAAAGCAGCATGAGATCACCTTCTAACATCTCTCCAGCTCCTTTGGGGTAGGTGAAAAGGGCTTTCCGTGGTGGGGCAAGGTCTGAGACACTGAAACCAGATCCAGTGACAGAACTTCCACTGACCCCACCGGCTGAGGAGGATGATGAAGAGGCAGCCATTTCCTCTCTAGTAGAATTCTCACTGCACTACAGAGAAAGAAAAACAGCAATTGGCAAGTTTATGGAAGTGAGATTGACAACATTTCATTCTAGCTGCCATGAAAGCCAGCATACAGTTAAGTCAAGAATTAGCTCCAATTTTTTCTGCCCTCTGTACTCCACGATCTTTTATTGATGCCTCAGGCCAAAATGTCACTCAGGATTTTAAGTGAAAATATATTTATTCTTAGTTTTTCTACTCGAAACACTACTTCCTACCATTAGCAAACTGTTTGTCACTTGGGATTGACTGTGGGTGATTTATAGCTTATGAAGTGGTGATACGGCAGTGCCAAGGTAGCAATTTAACTGAGGAAATGAATTATATGAGGCTAAAACAGCCATGCCTCATAGGGTAGTTTGTCTTGGACACATCCTGACCCAGCCACACCAAGAAATTCACTTATAAAATTTTCCAAATAAAATTCCAGAATAACAGTGTGTTCTGTTCCCAAGGAAGGGGAATTGGTTAGGAAATACATATTGGCCCTTTCATTAAAAAAAACCAAAAAACAAAAAAACCCCACAACTTTTTCATTCAAATGTAATACCCAAATTGATCACTTGGTGGCGTCCCAAAACTGGAACAAAATATTAATAGTACAGGAATGATCTTAGAATTCAAGGCCTATTAGGAATTAGAGGAATGGTGAGTGTTTAATATTATGTCACATCAAAAAATCAAAAAGTCCAAATGTAAATGAGAAAAATCTGTACCGAATACACGACTCCTTAAAAAAGTTCAAAACAGAAGCTTATACTACACATTTACAAAAGATTCTAAAAAGTTTATGTTTTCTAAAAAGAATACTGTAGTCTTCCTGCAAACTCAGAACTACTATCATTCAATACAAAAAACAGGGCTTCCCTGGTGGCACAGTGGTTCAGAATCCACCTGCCAATGCAGGGTACATGGGTTTGAGCCCTGGTCCAGGAAGATACCACATGCCACGGAGTAAGTAAGCCCATGCACCACAACTACTGAGCCTGCGCTCTAGAGCCCTTGAGCCACAACTACTGAGCCCGTGTGCCACAACTACTGAAGCCCACGTGCCTAGAGTCCATGCTCCACAACAAGAGAAGCCACCATGATGAGAAGCCCGCTCGACGCAACTAGAGAAAGCCCGCGTGCAGCAACGAAGACCCAGCGCTGCCAAAAATAAAATAAATAAATTTATTAAAAAACAGGTACAGGAATTAGAAGATATAAAAAAAAAAATAAACAAAACAGCCAGGGTTGAAAAGTGGAGTGCAGAATTAGCACTAATTTTAACATAAATAAGCAGTTTTCTGCTGAGGTGGAAAGATACACCTAAGTAATTTCTAGCTTTAAAGATTTAGGTTAAATTTTGCATGCTACCAGCAGGTGGTAACAGGAGTTAAAGTGAAACCAACAATAAACACTAGTTTGTAACTTCCCTATGAAGGCAGGCATTCTGATCACCAGAACCAAACATTATGCTTGGCCTATACTAAGTAGCTGCTGATTTAAATAAATGTTTGCGAAATGAGTTAAACATTTCACAGGAATCACAAGATTCCTTAAAGGTCATCTAATCCGATTCCCCCATTTTACAGATGACAAAACAAAACGGAGGTGTAGGGACTTTAGCTTATTTGCCGTGCCATTTTTTAAGCAATCGCTTCACTGGCATGTCATGTGCTATGTGAGAGGTAAAACAGCATAGTGGTTAAGAGCTCAGACTCTGAAGCCTCTTGGCCTAGGTTCATGTCCTGGTTTTTTTACTTAACTTGCTGTTATGACTTTGGACAAATCACTTAACCTCTCTGCTTCTCAGTTGCCTCATCTCTAAAATGGGGATAATGATAGTACCTACACCAGAGGTGTCAGGAAGGTTAATATAACTAAAGCATTTGGAACAGTTATAGGCAGAGTAAATACTTAATATTAGCTACCCAAAATCACTGATGGATATTTAGTCCTGAATCTTTTTTTTTCCTCTGCAGATCCCAGTTTTTCATACTTATGTTTCAACACACTTACTCATGGGAAAAGTCCTAATTCTTCGCATTTGACATAGAGTGTCAATGTCAAATGACTCCTAGAGGAGAAAGGGCCTGCTCAGGAGGAGGGAAAATGCACTCGACACTTTCATTTTAAGGTTCGAGATCTTAGGAAGAACCCCTTTCTTAGGAAAAGGGGAAAGAGTTGTCTTTCTACCCTCAAAGCCTAGTACAGAACCTGGATCACAATGTTTCCTGAATGAATGATGAACAAATAACAGAACACAGAGCTAGCAGCTCAGCAAAGGTTATGCAGGGGATAGAGAAGCTTGGTGTCATGAGGGTTGGTCCATTACCGTTTTCTTTTTCTTCCTTATTCTGCAGATCTATTCACACAACTGTTTCTCTCATTAGGCTGCCAAGCCTAAGGTAGGTGCTCAGTAAAATTCTGTTGAATGTTTAAATACTGATGATTAAGTATTTGACCTTATCAAGGAAGTCGGAACTATTGGCAGTAGAGATCCTTATAGTAGAGCAATGCTATTTGGGGAGACACAGCATGGTTGTGTTCACAGTGATAAGATGATCAACACATTTACTTCATGTATGATAGGGATGACCTCGTATTCATAAACTACTTTCCTTCCTAGCAGATACAAGCTTATGTTCTTAAAAAGAATCCTTCCTTTTGAAAAAGTCTCCGTATCAAAAAGACGTTGAAGGAAGTACCCTGGTACAATGGCAAATTATTACAAGCAAATCATTAAACTCCATCATTAAGAAATCATTCCAAAGAGCTGGATTACCATTCAAAAAGATGCTGCAGCTAAAAACAGGTCGGGTGGAAAGAAAGGGGTAGAAGAGCGGAGGGGGCAGAATGCCAACGGTTCCCAAGCTAACGCCAAGCCTCACCCCCCCACCCCGGTCCCCAGCGGTCGACATCGGCGCCGCCCCACTGCGCAGGCGCCACCCCTCGGTCCGCATGCGCACTAGTCTGGTGCGGCCTGAGGAAATTTCCTCTTAACACGCCCTCTGCGGCAGGCTCCTGTTTCTCCACCTACTTTCTCCATTTTACTAGTCACTGCAGGTAGGATCCTAGGGATCAACTCCCTTTCCACCAAGCTCCCGAGGGTCCCTGAGCCCTCGACCACTTACCTCCGCGGCTTTGGCACGTTCCTCTACAGCCCCGCCCCCAAGGCCAGCCGGAGCGGCCGCGTTTACTGCGACGAGGGCGGCGGCGTGCTCGAGGCCGCGGCGTGCGCGTGCCCGTGCAATGGTGGGCGTGGTCGGGGCGGAGAGGCGCTGGGAACGCGTTCTCGAAGAGGCCTTCCGGGTCCTTCGTCTGCTGTGTCTACGGAGGTTTTCCTACTGCAGTGGAGCCACTTTCTCTTCGCTTGCTTTGACGTACTCGTTTTATTTTTGCTCGTTTTTATGATTCAGGGTTTCATCTTCCCCCACGACATTGCAGGCCTTCTGCTTTCCTCTCTGTCTCTCTTTCTCTCTCCAAACCACCGCGAAGCAGGGTGAAATTGGTTATTTTCCCATCATTCCTAATGAGCAGTCTCGTAGCCCAGGGCCGTATAGGAAAGGCAGATGAAGGGTTTCCTGTCTCTGAGACAACCCTATCTCCCCCCTAGAGCTCAGTCTGAGGCCCGACCTTAACATTAAAGTCTGTGTTTGTGGAGAGTTTTTGTGTGTGGGTGAGAAGTCCTGGGAAATTGGGCACTAGGGTATATTGTCATTAAACTATTGCTAATTATGCCCCCTCTTCCGACATTCAAGTCTGTTTACCTTTTATATTGTTATTTCTCACAACACGAAATCTCCTCTTGGTTCTGTAAGCAAATTACCAATTAAATTACCAATTAAAGTGACTTACTTGCTGAGGTTGGATTGAGCATTAGTGTATTTAGTAAGGATTTTTTTTGGGGGGGGGGCACTCTTTTAAGTTATTTTGGGCTTCAAGACCATCTAACATACGTGGTAGGAACACCGGTTAAACATAACCACAGCTAACCCGTAAGGAACCTTTGCTTCGTAAATTACTGATTCATCAAATGGTGACTGGAAACTTGGCTTCTCTGTGAGTGATGTACAGTTTTTGAGCAGTGACCTACGGAAATCGGATTCCTCCCCTCAGCAATGTGTTGGTTTGGAGAACCATGTTGGTTAAGTCATATTTTAACTTTGTTTTGATAGGCAACTGGATCTAGTTGTTGGGTATATATTTCTAGCACCTCTAAAAGAATTTAGGGTTTTTTTTGTCCTCCCCTTGAGGATAAGTGTATTAAATATCCCTAATTCTCTTAAAGGTCGTGCTGGATAGTGAGGGTAAGACACTTTGCAAATGTTTAGATAAGCACAGAAGGTTGCATTTTACTCTCTTTAGGTTAAAGTAATGAAGAGATCTCTATTCTCTCTTTCAAAGTCATGGATGGGCTCAGTATCTTTTAATCATTTTTGGGGGGAATGCTGAATAGCTTACAAATTACTGTGTAGAGTGTGCCAGGAGTGGAGTAGTGTAGTGGAAAATGCAGCAATTGATTTAAAACAGCTTCTAGATAGGGGAAATCTAGTGGAAACAATGCTGCTTTTGCTTAGGATGTACTGTGAACTGATGCCCAATTATGCCCTTTTAGGCCTACATAAAGATCCACATAATAGAGGTGGGGTTTTATTTATGATTAAAACAAAAGGTAAGGTGATCGTTTATTTTTCAGTATTTCACAGGACTGTTGTTTGGAGAAAGTATCATGGAAGTTCTGCGTCCACAGCTTATAAGAATTGGTGGACGGGTTTACAGGAAGAATCCCATCCAAGAGCAGACTTATCAACATGAAGACGAAGATGATGACTGTTATCAAGGTAATCCTGGTTGATCTTTGGTCAGATTAGAAGTAAAATGTTCTCCGTGTTGTAGAAGCAATTCTTTGTGTCAGTGTATTTCTGTGTGAGCCCTGAAATTTGAGATGTTTGGCCTCTCATAGCTCCCTTTGTGTTGATGTCCGAGGGGACAGATGAGTGAGTTTGATGAGGTGCTCTCAGTTCATACATCAGGTTGTGTCTCATCTTTGTGCAAAGGCTTAAGTGTAATATGGGGTAATTTTAGTTAACTATTAATATTAACCATTAATAACCTGTGGCACAATGAAGTTCTTTTATCTGTAAAGCTATGAAGTAATTTCTATAAATTATTGAAATAAATGAACATGTGCCCAGTGTTAGCTGTTATTATTATTGTTGTGTTGTAATTTTTCTTTTCTTCTTTGCAGTCATATACAGGCAGTTTCAAATACACAACCAGCATTATTACTATTTAAAATAGGGATGATTTTTAAGAAGTAAACTAAACCGTTGAGATGGGCAGTATTTTCAGGCTGATTAACTTGGACTTGGGTTTAACGCACAAATAGGGCCTTTCAGGTTCTCTGCTTCCTTTTCCTTTTGGTTTGTAAGTTTTTCCATTAGGCCCTGAGCCTTGGGGAATAGTCTTCCCCTTGGTCCTCCCCACTGTTTCCCTTTTGCCTTGGGGCCTTGAGCTCCTTTATTTCACCCTCCTCCTTTCTCTTTGTCTTGGCTGTATGGAGTAAGTTCTCCAGTATCACTCCTACCTCATTCACTGAAGTGATTTTTGTGTTTTAATACTAAAACCCACTGAGTTGTACATTTTAAGAGAATGAATTTTATGTTACATGAAACACATCTCCAAAAGAAAAAACAGTATAAAAAATTTTATTGTGTCTTAGCTTTCTGGGAGAAAACAGTTAAATAGTGGTATGTAAATACTCCTTTTCTACAGTTCCAAGATTGGAAGATTTAAAATAGTCATGTGTTTTTTATTCTTTATTTTTCTTCTAAGAGCAGGTCAGAAGGAATGTCAAAGCAGTGTTCTGTAGTGTAAAGTGTATGGCTGTTTTTTGTGTGTGTGTATTGCTTTTTTTAAACCTCGAGAGTGGTTGGACAGCTGGGGAGAAAGCAGACTGTTGTCCATAGAGCAGCAGCTCTGAGCGAGATGTTACCATTTCTGTACAGGTCTCGTGGAGTGTGCAGAAGAGTCCTGTGAAGCCTATGAGGTGGTGCAGACCCCGCAAGGTTTCCGGTGTACTGTGAAGGCCCCCAGCCTGCTCTACAAGTGAGTGAGCCCCCGGCAGCTTCATGGGAAGGCATTTCTAGGAAACATAGCAGGAAGTGGATTCTTCTCTTTTCCACACTTACTGCAATGCTTGATTACTAGTGATAAAATGGTTTAGTGTTTAATGTCCTAGAATTTCTAATGACTGATTGTAGATCAGTTTCATCATTTCACATGTGTCACCAAGTCCTGTTGATTTTGCTTCTTAAATATCTTTTGAATCCACTTATCTCTTTCTTTACAGCCACCCTGCTGCCTCATCTGTGAATTACTTCAAGTAGCCTACTTACTGGTCTCTCCACATTGATTCTTGCTCTCTCTTCCAATCAGTTCTTCACATTGAGGGTGGAATGATCTTTTTAAAAGGCAAACCTGATTATTTTACTACCTTTGCTTGAAATCCATTAACATCCTTCCTCTGAAGACGGAATTCTCTTCCATTAGAGCAGTGGCCAAAATCTTGAACATGAGTTAGCTAGCCTTGATTTTTCAGTCTCATTTCACACCACTGTTTCCCTGGCTTTGCACTTAAGCTTAACTGGTTTTCTTCAGTTCTTCACATGTGCTGTGTTCCTTCCTGCCTTTGAGCCTTGGCATATGCTGTTCCCTTTGCCTTTTAATCTCTCCTGTTCCTTAGCTAGTTTTTTTCTCCTTCCTTAGGGAAGCTTGCTTTGACACCGACATCCCCACCGCCACATTGATTACCCTACTATATGTTTTCATAATACCATCTACTTTTCCTTTGTAGCATTTCTCAGTCTTATGTTTGTATTTATTAGTGTGCTATTTGATATTTTTCCCATTAGATGGGAAGCTTCTTGAAGGTAGGAATGTGTTCTGTTATTCTCCAATGCTTGTCAAATACTGATGTGCTTTTTCCAGAGTTATCGTTATATGTAAATTGCTTGGGAAGCTTTGCCATCACTTCAGTCTGTGCTTGCTTGCTTGCGTGATGGACCACATTCTGTCTCTTATTAACCACTAATGCGGTTAGCTTATGTGGCTGACTGGCTTCTTTTGGGCTTGTGCCTCTGGAGATAGGCTGGTCTGGGAAGTCATAGATTTTTTTTCTGTGTTGTACCAGATGAATAAAGTCTGTCCTTGATCCTCTGTGAGAGGAGACCTACAAATATGGAATCATATACCTTTAAGCTCCAAGAGGCAAGTAGTTTCATTTTTGTCAACCTTGAGAATCTCCTGAAACACCTATTAAGGATGAAATTCTTATGGAATGTGGCTGAATGTGAAACCAAATGTTAATCCTGACAGCTCACTTTCCTCTCAGGTTCCAATGACATTTTCTTCTAAGAAACATGATTTTAGAAAGTTGTGGCTCAGGTTCCTGATAAAATCAATGCAACATGTCTTCCTTAATGTATATATTTGCTACTGCTAAGCTGTGTAAAGATTCCTTAAATATCTGATTCTAACTTGATGACCTTTTGAATTCTATATATTCTAAGTACTCATTTTGTTCCAGATGACTTGCAATTTAGATTAGGTATTGGTTCTGCTAAATCCTAATTAATAGACAATATTTACTAGGAAGACTCCTTCCTCCCTCCCTCCCTTCCTGTCTTATTGAGAAATAATTGTCATACAAGGAAGATTTCTTTCTTATGAATCATTTATGTAAGGTTATTTGGATCAAGGAAGAGATTACTTGACCAAACTAATTTATAATCAAAGCCTAATGGTGATACACGTGTCCACGGACTGGATCTAATACTGTGGTTCTCAACTTCAGGTGCACATTTGAAGCTCCTGGGGAGCTTTAAAAATTCCTGATGCCTAGGTGCACCCCAGACTAGTTGAGTCCGAATCTCTGGGAGCTGAACCCAGGCATCATTAGTTTTTGTAGCCTCCCAGGTGATTCCAGTGTGTAGCCAAGATTGAGAACCACTTGATCTGGCAAGAATTTCCACTTACATATTCAATAAAGGAGTCACCCTTTCATTGCATATCTGTTTTATTGTAGTGAGTGTTTTAGACTTTCCATGTAAACCTCTTTTGGGTCTGGTACTCTTAACTGGAAGGATGCCATCATGGGCTTAATGAGGATGGCATGGGCTGTACTGAGCTATGTGTCAGTCACTAGGAAGCCCTTTTATATATGATCACATTTAATCCTTAAAACAACCTTATGTTACTTAGGTATTATTCACTCCATTTTTATAAGTGAGGAAATAGGCTTAGAGTGGTTAAATGACTTGCCCAAGGTTTGATTCTAAAGCGTCTTTAACCTCAACCACTTCCCTAAGGTGCCTGGACTATTAATAACACTTTGAGCCAACTACTTTATGGTAAGTTTGTCCACTAGCCATGTGCTAACAAACAGGAGCCTGGTTGAAAGCTCCCCTTGTTGATAAGGCCTGGAAAGACAAAGGCCTGACGGAGTTGGTGCTGCACAATCCCTAGCCCAACACAGAGAAAAACCACGTGGAAATTGTGGAGTTCTCGTCCTCTTTTAAACATCTTGTTTTATAAAAAACTGGCTTACTACAGTAGATCTCAATGGAAATAACCGGGCTTGGTTATCCCTTGTAAAAAACAAATGCAGAGTTTTAGACATAGTCACCCGTGCTGTTGGATACTGTAATTGAAATCATAGAAGCTGAAATACTGTTGATGAGGAAGTTTTATCTCTTAACTTTATGGTCCTGTGATGGTCTCTTAGTGCTTTATAGACTCTGAAACTTTTCTCCTGGGATCCGGTAGTCTCATTTGCTTTAACACATCTAATTACTATGGGTTTCAGAAGATAACCTTGGATTGTCAGAATTATTTATGCTAGGAGGCCTAGGCAAGTAATGCAAACGAGCCAGCAGATGATTGAGGTGCAGTCAGTGAAAGACAGTAGGGAGGGACAAGATTTGTGATGAGCTCATGTTCCATTTTTAGGAACGAGCTCATGTTCCAGCCTATTTTTGCCATGAGTAGTCAGATCTCCCAATTTTTCAAAAGAAGTTAGAAATCTATATTTTTAGGTAAAATTTCCCAATTTTTAGGTGAAATCTCCCAAGCAAAACGTGCCTATGTGTTTGAATTCAACCTGAGGGTTACCTCTTTACTCTGTGTGCTTGAATCTGTCCTGACTGGTGAACCCTGCTCTTTGTTAAGCTCTTTACCTTTATTTAATTAATCAAGAATAATTCCCTTAGGATGAACTCATAATGTAGTTAATTTGCTCTCTAAGAGAACAAGATTTTCCCCCTTCAAACTGTAGACCCATTCAAGTGCCCTGTGAGACTGTGCCAGCTTTCCTTTCACTGAAGTGCAGACCCAGATTTTGAATATAGTTTTTTTTGTTTTATTTATTTATTTATTTATTTTTGGCTGCGTTAGGTCTTTGTTGATGCGCGCGGGCTTTCTAGTTGTGGCGAGCGGGGGCTACTTTTCATTGCGGTGGCTTCTCTTGTTGCGGAGCATGGGCTCTAGGCACGTGGGCTTCAGTAGTTGTGGCTCGCGGGCTATAGAGCTCAGGCTCAGTAGTTGTGGCACACGGGCTTAATTGCTCCGCGGCATGTGGGATCTTCCCGGACCAGGGCTCGAACCCGTGTCCCCTGCATTGGCAGACGGATTCTTAACCACTGCGCCACCAGGGAAGTCCCTGAATATAGTTTTGAGAAGCAAGCAGGCATTGAGCATAGTTATTCTTTCTATGTGGTTGAATTGGCTGTAGGATATCATTTTGCCAATGAGTGTAATGCAGTATGTTCTGTAAAGCTGTATGACTTGTTATTTCCCCTACAGATACTGAGTTTTTACTGAAGCACTTTTCTGTGAGGGAGTGTCTCTGGCCACATATGATTTAAACATGATGGAGTTCTTTATTCTTGCACATTTTGATTTATGTTTATTAATTTCCTTTATATTATAGGCATATAGTTGGAAAGAGAGGCGACACTAGGAAGAAACTAGAAGTGGAGACCAAAACTTCCATAAGCATTCCTAAGCCTGGACAAGAAGGAGAAATTGGTGAGACCCAATATATATGTTATATTTGGAATCATTTGTGTGTGTGTATGGAATAATGTGACCCAACTGAGGTGTTTGGTGACTATATTCTTTATGTGGTTCTGTAGCTGTTGGCCTTTTTATATCAGCGTCAGTCTCCCAAATGAAGAAAGATGTAGTCATACAACCTTATCCTGATTGAGTACCTGGGCCTTAATTTTATACTTCACCACGCACTGATGGAATAAAGCTTCCAGATTTTGTTGTGGACGAGGAGATTTCTTTCATGCTTCAGTAGCTTGAAATGAAGTTGTGAATTATTTCAAGTTAGAATTAGAGAAAACCAGTGAGATCAGCAAATTTGAAATAAAGTTCAGCCCTTTACATATTGTTCTCGTTTTTATCTTGCTTTGTAGACTAGGAAGGAAATTGTAAGAGTAATAATTAAAACAACAACCTGATTCAAATAACTGGTCAGGTGAGGAAAAATAGTTTAGCAATAGAAATCACGTCAGAAAGTGTCTGTACTAAAGCAACAGTGTGAACCAAGGGCATAGGCTTGTGTTGTAAAGTGGCTTTGAGTGAGAGGCACTGGAGGGACAGAATTTTAAAAAACTCATCCTAAAGCAGTAGGACTTCTTCAATGTCGAATAAGTGCAGCAGCCTCCAATAATCCATTTTCCATAAACACTCATAGGTTGTATTAAGTTTTAGGAGAAAAAAATAATAAGTACTCTTTTCATTTTGTGCTGTGTAAGAATAATCACTGTGGCAGATAAGTAGCAGTTGACTTTAGGGCAGCGCTGTCCAGGAGAGCTTTCTGTGGTTGTGAAAATGTTGTGTATCTGCACTGTCCAGTGCAGGAGCCACTAGCCACATGGGACCGTGATTACTTGAAATGTGGCTAGTGTGACTGAGGCACTGAATTTTAAATACTACTTCATTCTAATTCATTTAACTTTTAATTTAACTAGCTGCGTGTGGGCTCCTGTTTTGGATAGTGAAGTGCTAGAATTTTCCAACCCCCTGAAGTTACCAACCCCTTGGTAACTTGAGCAAACTTTAGCTTTAGGACTTTAATGACATTTTTGAAGGACTCTCACTGAAATAAATATTTAGAATTACAGTTAAAAAAACTTGGGTCTTTCCTTAAGTGTTAAAGTTCGGGTTACAAATATTGAAGTAATTTTATTAATTGCATTAAAGCTTATTTCCTGATTTAAAAATTAATACATGGTTTCAAAAACAAAAACTTGTAGAAATTATATATAAAGTATAAAGGGAAGTCTCTTGTGTTACGAACCTCAGCCATAATTGCTGTTAATAGTTGAATCTGTTCCCCATTTTTTCTATGCATATAGCAACAGATGGATAATAATTTTTATTTTTGTAAAAATTATTACATGCTGTAAATGTAGAGATGTTAGCCATTTTAAGATACTGGAGGCATTCCAAAACTTATCCAGAAAAGGTTAGACAGATTGTTAAGATTCCATTTTGACTTAGAAACCACAAATATTTAAGTGTGAAAAATAAGTGTGTCTAATCATTAAAAGTAAGAGTTTAGTGGAACTAATTTAACTGAAAAACAAGACAATAAACTGGCTTATGGGTCTTGTAGAGAAGTAAAGTATATAGAAAAATCAAATTTATTGCTTACAGTAAATAGGGTTGTTATGTGAAATCAAGACTGCAGGTGCATTGGTGTGGTATATGCTGTAATTAGTTATTTTCTTTTTCCTCTCCTAAATTAGAGAAACTAGAGAAGCAAATGATCTAGTAGGTTTTAATTTTTCCTCTAGATAAGGATCTGGTCTAATCTGTTTTGAAGTCTCAGGCAATGAGATGTAAGAAGATGCTTTTAAAATGTTATTGTCATTGTAGTTAGGCAATTGGTTTTTTTAAAGTTTCAATGCCTTTACTTGTTTTCCTCTGTATCCCTTATTGTAGTCTTTAGACCCATGCCATGTGAATTCTGGTCTTCTCAGATATAATATTCTAATGTTTTAGAATATTTCTAACCACATCATATTTGCTCTTTAGTAATTGTTTGCTCAACTTTGAATCTTTTTCTGGAAATCAGCCTGAGCACCTTTGAAGTGCCCTTTTCAGTTTTCTATGTTAAAAAACTGAAAATGTCTTATTGGTCTTATTCTCTACTGAACTACCTTCTTAATGGAAAATAATAGATTTAGCATATTGTACTAAATTTTTACAGAAATAAAACATAAACATGAATTTTAAGCTTCCATCCCCTCCATCCCTTTTCCTTTTATTTTCTCACCATATTTTCTGTCTCTTGCAGAAATAATTATAATTTCTACTTTCCTTTAATTTTGTCCCGGTTTACCATTAAATCCTCCTTTGTCAGTATTTGTATAGCACATTATTTGAATGCCTGCTAGGATACTTCCCTTCACTGGGCATCTGAGTCTTTTGGATTCTCAAAGTATCCTATTTGAAAATATAAATAATGTCATTAGAAAATATCCTATCTCAGCTTCTTACATTTTTTGGTTATTACTTATGTCAATTTTTTACTTAGGCAAACAGTTTTTAGGCTTTCTGTTAATTAATTCATTCATAATTTACTTCTTTTCTTAGAAATTTCCATCTTGTTTCTCTACAACAAAATGGGTATGATAATTTCATTCTTATTAAGAAATAGATAGGTTGTTCTTTAGAAAATTTCAAATGCTTTAATGGGAAGTATTAAAGAAATAATTCCATTTGTTTGTCCTAACTTCTACAGTTGCTTGGAAGGAACAAGCTTTGTGGTCTTGAAAGTACATAGCACATTTTGCTACTATTAGAGTTAATACTTCAGTATTTTATATTCAGAAGTCTGTCCTTTCCTCTTTAATAAATAGTCTGTTAAAATGCCAGTTTTGTTCATTGTTCCTATCTTCTGCACCTTTCCTTAGTTTCTGTTTTGGACCAAGCACTGCCAGTTCTGGAACCTAGAAGATTAATCTCTGCTTAAACAGAGGTTGTGTAATCCCTAAATGATTGTTTTTCTTTGCAGACAGTGGTGTTAAGGCTTTGTGGCTTTTCCCCCTATTTTCGTTTACATATATATAAAGACAGCCCAGACCAAAGAAGACCAAATTACACCAAGGCGTGGAAATTTGATATTCATACCTCAATACAGATATAGATAAAACTTTTACTTTAACCTTATATTTTCATACAGTTAGGGTAGGATTGTATATACTGTAGTAGACTCTCTTCTGCTCTTTTTTTTTTTTTTTTTTTTAAATTTATTTATTTATTTATTTATTTTTGGCTGTGTTGGGTCTTCGTTTCTGTGCGAGGGCTTTCTCCAGTTGTGGCGAGTTGGGGCCACTCTTCATCGCGGTGCGCGGGCCTCTCACTGTCGCGGCCTCTCGTTGCGGAGCACAGCTCCAGACGCGCAGGCTCAGTAGTTGTGGCGCACGGGCTTAGTTGCTCCGTGGCATGTGGGATCTTCCCGGACCAGGGCTCGAACCCGTGTCCCCTGCATCGGCAGGCGGACTCTCAACCACTGCGCCACCAGGGAAGCCCTCTCTTCTGCTCTTCTACTATAGTGAATCACTAAAAATTCTGCCACAGTATTTTTAAAAATTGAGGTAAAATTTACATGACAGCTCCACTCTTTTTGTTCTTAATTTTTTATTGTTATTTGAATTTCTGTGTGATATATTGTTCTTTTTTTAAATGGTAGAATATACACAACATAAAATTTACCATTTAGACCACTTTAAAGTGTTGAATTCAGTGGCATTTAGTATATTTACAGTGTTGTGCAACCTTCACCACTGTCTAGTTCCAGAACATTTTATCACCCAAAAAGGAAACCCCATACCCATTAAGCAATCACTCACCATTCCTCACTACTCCCCAGCTCTTGGCTACCACTAATCTGCTTTCTGACTCTCTGAATTTGCCTGTTAGGTATTTCCTATATGTGGAAACATACAATATGTGGCCTTTGTGTCTGGCATCTTGAACTTAGCATAATATTTTCAGGATTGATCCATGTTTTTGCATGTATCAATACTTCACTCCTTTCTTTTGGCTGAGTAGTATTTCAGTGTATGGAAATACCACATTTTATTTATTCATTTATTGGCTAATGAACGTTTGTGTTTTTCCACCTTTTGGCTCTTGTGAATAGAGCTACTATGAACATTGGTACAGGTTTTAAAAATTTATTTATTTATTTATTTATTTTTGGCTGCATTGGGTCTTTGTTGCTGTGCATGGGCTTTCTCTAGTTACAGCGAGCGGAGGCTACTCTTCATTGAGGTGTGCGGGCTTCTCATTGCGGTGGCTTCTCTTGTTGCAGAGCACGGTCTCTAAGTGCACGGGCTTCGGTAGTTGCGGCATGCAGGCTCAGTAGTTGTGGTTCAAGGGCTCTAGAGCACAAACTTAGTAGTTGTGGCACACAGGCTTAGTTGCTCTGTGGCATGTGGGATCTTCCCAAACCAGGGCTCGAACCCGTGTCCCCTGCACTGGCAGACAGATTCTTAACTGCTGTGCCACCAGGGAAGTCCCTGTACAGGTTTTTTCTTTGAACACCTGTTTTTACTTCCTTTGAGTTTCTATCTAGGAGTGAATTCCTGGGTCACATGGTATTTTTCTGTGTACCTTTTCAAAGAACTGCCAAACTTTTCCATAGCAGCTGTACCATTTTACATTCATACCAGCAAGGTATGAGGGACTGCTTGTAGCTTTTGAACTCATTTTTCTACTTCATCAGATGGTCTTAAGGTTATTCTGTTTTTAAACCTCATTCTGCTTAGACTGAATTCATTAACAGCTTTCTTACCCTTGGTACTGTCCCCTGTTCAGAATTATATACACATTCATGACAATTTTATTCCCCAGAGATGACAGTTTCGAGAGGTCACCTATTTTACAACCATTTGATGGACCTTGAGATTTTAATCTTTTCTTTTTTGTTTTTGCTTACAGTAATCACTGGCCAGCATCGAAGTGGTGTAATTTCAGCCCGAACTCGGATTGATGTTCTTTTGCTCACTTTTAGAAGAAAGCAGCCCTTCACTCACTTTCTAGCCTTTTTCCTCAATGAAGCTGAGGTTCAGGAGCGATTTCTGAAGTTCCAGGAGGAAGTACTGGAGAAGTGCTCCATGGTAAGCAGCAAACAGAACAAAACAAAAAGTTAAAGAAAAAATATAAAGAAGAGTACAAAAATGACTCATAATTCAAACAGTAGAAAGATACAAGTCTCTTCTCCCACTGAAAAAGGGAACCATTTCTAATGGTTTCTTTTAATTCTGAACTGCAA
Source organism: Balaenoptera physalus (assembly GCF_965194825.1). Taxonomy (NCBI): domain Eukaryota; kingdom Metazoa; phylum Chordata; class Mammalia; order Artiodactyla; family Balaenopteridae; genus Balaenoptera; species Balaenoptera physalus. Next base: position 84,717,632 of record NC_138893.1, read on the forward strand.
AAAATATATAGACATATCAGCACGTAAGTTTTTATGTTACAGAAATATCCTTTAAAGGATGCTAAAGACACAAAAGGATCATCCTAATATCCACACTATTCTGCACTTTGTGGGTGTATAGATTTCTGTAGCCACCTACCACAATCAGGATACAGAACAGCTCTACTCCCCCAAAAAACTTCCTCATGTTGTCTCTTACAGTCACCTCTTCCTCACCCCATACTTTGGCAATCACTGATCTCTTCTTGGTTGCTATAGTGTTGTCTTCCTGAGAATGTAATATAAGTGGAATCATACAGTATGTAACCTTTTGAGATTGGTTTTGGCTTTCAGATTCATCCGAGTTGTGGTATGTTTCACTAGTTTGTCCCCTTTCATTAATTTGTTTCCAGTTTTTGGCAGTTATGAATAGAACTACTATAAACATCTGTGTACAGGTTTTTATGTGAACGTAGTTTTCATTTCTTTAAAGTAAATATCCAGGAGTGGGATTGCTGGGATATATGGTAGGTATATGTTTAACTTCATAAGAAACTACCAAACTATTTCTGAGTGCCTGTACTATGCATTCCCATCAACAGCATAAGAGAATTCCAATTGTTCTGTATCCTTGCCAGCATTTGGTGGTGTTGGCATTTTCATTTTAGCTATTCTAATAAGTGTGTAGTGATATGTTATTGTGGTTTTTTTTTTTTTTTTGGCTGCGTTGGGTCTTTGTTGCTGTGTGCGGGCTTTCTCTAGTTGCGGCGAGCGGGGGCTACTCTTCGTTGCAGTGTGCAGGCTTCTCATTGTGGTGGCTTCTCTTGTTGCAGAGCACAGGCTCTAGGCGTGCGGGCTTCAGTAGTTGCAGCACTTGGGCTCAGTAGTTGAGGCTCGCAGGCTCTAGAGCGCAGGCTCGGTAGTTGTGGTGCACAGGCTTAGTTGCTCCGTGGCATGTGGGATCTTCCCAGACCAGGGATCAATCCCGTGTCCCTTGCATTGGCAGGCAGATTCTTAACCACTGTGCCACCAGGGAAGTCCCTCTTATTGTGGTTTTAATTTGCATTTCTCTAATGGCTAATGATGTTGAACATCTTTTTAATGTGCTTTTTTGCCATTCTTATATCTGCTTTGGTGAGGTATTCTTATCTTTCACACAACTTAAAATTGTTTCCTTACTGTTGAGTTTTGAGAGTTCTTTTATATATATTCTGGATACAAGTCCTTTCAAGGGTATGTGATTTCCAGATATTTTTCCCAGGCTGTAGCTTATCTCTTCATTCTCTTATCAGTGACTTTTACAGAGCGAAAGTTTTAAATTTTGATGAAGTCCAATTTATTAATTTTTCTTTTATGGATTGAACTTTTGATGTCATGTCTAAGAACTTTTTGCCTAACCCCAAGTCACAAAGGTTTTCCCTTAGAATTTTTATGGTTTTGCTTTTTTATGTTTAGATCTGTGACCTAGTTAAGTTTGTATAAGTTGTAAAGTTTAGGTTGGGGTTCATTTTTTTGCATATGGATGTCCATGCTGTGTTTTCTTTTTATTTATTTATTTATTTAAAATTTACTTATTTTATTTATTTTTATTTTTGGCTGCATTGGGTCTTCGTTGCTGCGCTCAGGCCTTCTCTAGTTGCTGCGAGCGGGACCTGCTCTTCGTTGCGGTGCGCAGGCTTCTTGTGGAGCATGGGCTCTAGGCTCTCGGGCTTCAGTAGTTGTGGCACGCAGGCTTAGTAGTTGTGGCTCGCGGGCTCTAGAGCACAGGCTCAGTAGTTGTGGCACACGGGCTTAGTTGCTTCGCAGCATGTGGGATCCTCCCAGACCAGGGATCGAACCCATGTCCCATGCATTGGCAGGCAGAGTCTTAACTACTGCGCTACCAGAGGAGTCCCAAAAAGTTATTTAAAAAAAAAAATCCATGTGGGATATTCCCGGGCCAGGGCTCAAACCTGTGTTCCCTGTATTGGCAGGCGGATTTTAAACCACTGCGCCACCAGGGAAGCCCCATGCTGTGTTTTCTTAATCTTGTAATAAAGAGAGGAATAAAAGCATGTGGAATAAAATAGAACTGTGGTTAGTATTTTTTTTTTTTTTGGTTCTTGAGACAGATGGACCTACATCTGATTCTGGGTTCCTCAATCTGTGTAGACTTGAGCAAGTGAACCTCTCCAAATTTTTACAGCCTGCTTTGGAGAGTTGCAGGAAGGATTAAATGAGATAACATAGAGTACTCAGCATGGTGCTTGATACAGAATAAGCATTTAATAAATGGTGACTGCTACTCCTGATATTTTTATGACTGGTTAGGTTAAAATTGTTAGTATTACTTGGAGTATTCAGAGTAGGTGAGCGCTATATTTGATAGCTGTGGGCAAGGTCAGTGAAAATGTTTTTGGTGAAAATTTTTACAAGATCCTTTCTTCCTTCTCTTTTTCCCTTCTCTTGTCTGTCCTGTCCACATTGCTCAAGCTGGGTCTTAGGTGTTAGAATATAGTGAGATACAGGTATGCACATATAGAAGTATTAGAATCCAAGTACTTTTATGGGACAGGGGGTGACAGTTGATCAACTTAATTATTTAAGAAGTAGGCTATGATGGTGAGAAGATTCAGACTGGGCAAATATGAGTAGACAGTATGGAATTGTATAATCTATTTTTAGGTGACTTCTGTGGCATTTATGTGCTTGAACAAAGGTACATTTATAAGTTCAATACTCAAATACTATATATATGTGTATGCATACATATATATGATTAGTAAACCATCAGAATATTACTAATTGTCATTAGTAAACCATCAGTATCTTTTTTCCTCTTAACATTTCATAGCAAGATGATTTCATTCTCAGTGGGAGTGGAGGGTGGGGTAGGAGAAGATCAATAACGCTGAAGTTATAAAGATGCAGATGTAGAGAATGGACTTGAGGACATGGGGAGGGGGAAAGGTAAGCTGGGTCGAAGTGAGAGAGTGACATGGACTTATATACACTACCAAATGTAAAATAGATAGCTAGTGGGAAGCAGCCGCATAGGACAGGGGGTGCTCTGTGACCACCTAGAGGGGTGCGCTAGGGAGGGTGGGAGGGAGACGCCAGAGGGAGGGGACATGATGATATATGTATACATACAGCTGATTCGCTTTGTTATACAGTAGCAACTAACACAACGATGTAAAGCAAGTATACTCCAATAAAGATGTTAAAAAAAAAGCAGAAGTTTCAGTATGGTCTGGTAAATTTTGTGGGGGTGGTGTTGGTAAGTTCTGGAGTTGTTTTGCCTTGTAAATACCACTTATTGAAGCTCAGTGATTATTTATTTTTTGGAGTATTACAAATACCTGATATTCAACAAGCAGATTGTAATAAATTAGCCTTTTTCTTTCTCTGTGTGTGTGTATATGTGTGAACAGTTTCTCACTTTTCTTTTGGATCCTGACAGGGGATGACAGGGAACAAATATTGGAATGATTACTTTAACTCAGCTGGAATGAGGTTGGCCACTATGAATGTCATGCTGGCCTTAATCAGTCCAAAGTACTTCCTTCCTGCTTTCAGGGAGACTCCATACTGACATTGTCTTCTTCCTGCTTTTAAATCAAGCCCTGCCAACAGCAGGGAAGTAAGCACAGCATAAAAGAGTTAATAAGGGACCATTATCTACTTATTATATGGAAGAAAGTTTTTACTGAATTTCATTCTGATGTTAGAACGACAGATGACTGTAAAACCATGTAGGCATTTTCCACTGGTACTCTGCTTTTTTTTTTTTAAATATGAATTTATTTATTTATTTATTATTTATTTTTGGCTGCATTGGGTCTTTGTTGCTGTACGCGGGCTTTCTCTAGTTGCGGCGAGCGGGGGCTACTCTTCGTTGCAGTGCATGGGTTTCTCATTGCGGTGCTTCCCTTGTTGCAGAGCATGGGGTCTAGGCACGTGGGCTTCAGTAGTTGTGGCACGCAGGCTCAGTAGTTGTGGTTAGCAGGCTGTAGCGTGCAGGCTTAGTAGCTGTGGCACATGGGCTTAGTTGCTCCAGGGCATGTGGGGTCTTCCCTGGGCGAGGGCTTGAACCCATATGCAGGCGGATTCTCAACCACTGCGCCACCAGGGAAGTCCCTGGTACTCTGCTTTTATTTTTCCAACTTAGGAGAGTTCCTTTGTAGTAACTTTGAAGAATGTATGCCTGTTCATTGAGATAGCAGTTGTTTCCTGAAAGACTGTGTGGCCCTCAGTCTTGTTTTGATTTCTCTGACACTCATTTGACATCTCTGATGAGAGTTTCTTCATCTCTAAAATAGGAGTGGTCTCAACATTCTCTTACTTATAAGAAAAAGATGACACCTCTTGGTATAAAGTTGGCTCATACATTTTTGAATTTACATATGTATGTATTATATACATTTATTAAAATTAAGTTACACACACTGTTTTGTAACTACCTTTTTGATTTTTTTTGGCCACGCCACGCAGCTTGTGGGATCTCAGTTCCCTGACCGGGATTGAGCCCGGGCCCCAGCAGTGAGAGCCTGGAATCCTAACCACTAAGCCACTAGGCACCTCCCTAGTTTTTCGATTTAACAACATGTTTCAGGTCAATGTAAGTAAATCTAATTGCTGCTTCCAGTTGCTATGAAATATCCTAGTCTATGAATGTACCCTAACTAATTAATACCCTATTGATGGACCATTGAAAGAAATTATTTCTATTAAATAATGCTATAAAGAACATTTTTGTAAATGCATCTTTGTGATCTTGGCTGATGGTTTCTTTGGGGTACATTTTGGGATAAGTTCTTAGAACTGGAATACATGGGTTAAGGGAATGTAAACTTAAAAAGTTTTGATAGTTTTTTCCATTTCATTTTAAAAATCTGCCTTTTTGAGTTACAACTTACAAACAATATAATGCACCCATTTTAAGAGTATGCTTTGATGAATTTTGACAGACATATACAGCAGTGCAACAACCATCAAAAACAAGATGTAGAACATTTCCATCACCCCAAAAAGTTCCCTTACACTACTTCTTTGCAGCCACTTCCGCTTCCTGCCATCTCATCTCCTACTAGTGATTCCAGGCAACCACTTATCTGCTGTCTGTTACTATTGGATTTCCCTTTGTTAGAATTTCATATGTATGGAATTATGCAGTATATAGTCTTTTTTTTTTTTTTAATTCTTTGGTCACACTGTGCAGCATGTAGGATCTTAGTTCCCCGACCAGGGATCGAACTCATGTGCCCTGCATTGGAAGCACAGAGTCTTAACCACTGGACCACCAGGGAAGTCCCCAGTATACAGTGTTTTGTGTGGCTTTTTTTTGTTGTTCAGCATAACATTTTTGAGCGTCATTCATGTTGGTGTGTGTTACAGTAGTTCATTTCTTTTTATTGCTAAGTATATTCCTTTGCATGAATGTACCAAAATTTGTTTATCCATTCAACTATTTGGGTGGTTTCTAGTCTTTGGCTCTTATAAATGAAGCTGTTTTAATCATTTGTACAAAAATCTTTGTGTTAAGTACATGTTTTTGTTCCTCTTGGGCAAGTACTTAGGAGTATAATTGTTGGATCAAGTGCAGATATATGTTTAATTTTATAGAAAACTTAGAACTATTCCCAGAGTGGTGGTGCCTCTTCCTACCACAAATGATATATGAGAGTTTAGGTTGTTCCACATTCTTGCCAACATTTGGTGGTGTCTTTTTTATTTTTTTTAATTGAAGTATAGTTGATTTACAATGTTTTGTTAGTTTCTGGTGTACAGCAAAGTGATTCATTTATACATACATATACATATTCTTTTTCATATTCTTTTCCATTATGGTTTATTACAGGATATTGAATATAGTTCCCTGTGCTATACAGTAGGACCTTTTTGTTTATTTATTTTGTATATAGTAGTTTGTATATGCTAATCCCAAACTCCTAATTTATTTCTCCCCAATCACCTTTTCCCTTTGGTAATCATAAATTTGTTTTCTGTGTCTGTGAGTTTGTTTTATAAATAAGTTCATTTGTATCACATTTTAGATTCCATATGTAAGTGATATCATATGATATTTGTCTTTCTCTTTCTGACTTACTTCACTTAGTATGGCTAGGACCTCCAATATAGTGTTGAATAGAAGTGGTGAGAGGGGACATTCTTTCCTTGTTCTTGATCATCATAGGCGGAAAGTATTCAATCTTTTATCATTAAGTTTAATGTAAGCTGTAGGTTTTTTACAGATGCCCTTTATCTGGTTGAGGAAATTCCATTCTGTTCCTAGTTTGCTGAGAATTAAAAAACATTGCAACTGGATATTAAACTTTGTTAATCTTTTTTTAATATTTATGAGATTTATATAGTTTTCCTTCATAGTGTAAATATGCTTTATTACATAATTGATTTTGTAATGTTAAAACTAACCTTGCTCCTTAGATAACCTCACTTGGTCTTTTTTTTTAAAAATATTTATTTATTTATTTATTTTCGGCTGCTTCAGGTCTTAGTTGCGGCATGTGGGATCTTTTGTTGCGGTGCGCAGGCTTCTCTAGTTGTGGCACTCAGACTTCTTTCTAGTTGGTGGGAGGGCTCAGTAGTTGCAACATGAGGGCCTTAGTTCCCTGATGAGGGATCAAACCCATGTCCCCTGCATTGGAAGGCGGATTCTCAACCACTGGACCACCAGGGAAGTCCCTCACTTGGTCTTAATGTATTATCATTTTTATATATTGCTGGATTTGATTTACTAGAACTTAATTATTAAGGAGTTTTATATCTATGTTCATGAGAAGTATTGGTTTTAGTTTTCTTGTGATGTCTTCATCTTTTTTTTTCTTGTGTGTGTGTGTTAGCTTTAGGTGTACAGCAGAGTGATTCAAGGTGTACAGTTATGTGTGTATGCTTTTTCAGATTCTTTTCTATTATTGGTTATTACAAGACATTGAATATAGTTCCCTGTACTATACAGTAGGTCCTTGTTGTTTATTTCATACAGAGTAGTGTGTATATGTGAATCCCAAACTGCTAATTTATCACACACACTCCCCACCCTACCCCTTGCTATCCCCTCTGGTAAACATGTATGTTTTCTATGTCTGAGTCTATTTCTGTTTTGTAAATAAGTTCATTTATATCATTTTCTTAGTCTTCATCTGGTTTTGATATCAGGGTAATACTGACCATATGATTCAAAACCAAATGAGTAAAGTGAGTTGGGAAGGGTTCCCTTCTTATTTTCTGAGTTTGTGTAAGTTTGTGTAGGTATCATTTTTCCTTAAATGTTTAATGGAATTCACCAGTGAAGCCATCTAGATCTTTAGTTTTCTGAGAAGTTTTTAAATTAAATTTATTTAGTCGTTAGAACTATCCAGGTTATTTACTTCTTGAGTGTGTGTTTGTAGTTTGTATCTTTGAATTTGTCCATTTCATCTAAAGTTTTTGAATTTTATTAGAATAAAGGTGTTCATAATATTTTATTATCCTTTTCATGTCTGTAAGCCCTGAAGTGATATTCCCTCTTTCACTGATGATATTGGTAATTTGTGTCTACTCTCTTTTATTCCTGATCTGTCTGGCTAGAGGTTTAACAATTGTATTGGTCTTTAAAAAAAAAAAAAAAGCTTTTGGTTCCATTGATTTTTCTCTATTGTTTGTCCATTTTCTGTTTCATTGATTTCTGCTTTTGTCTTTATTGTTGCATTTCTTATGCTTAGCTTTGGGTTTCATTTGCTCTTCGTTTTTTGGCTTCTTAATGTAGAAACTTAAATCATTGATTTGAGACCTTTCTTAGTATTTTAGTGTTTTAAGTATTTTAAGTAAACATTTTTGAGATAATTGTCGATTCACATGTGGTTTTAAGTCTTGTGATTTCTTATTTCACCCATGTTATTTAGAAGTTTGTTGTTTAGCTTTCTACTTTTGGGGATTTTTTTTGTCACTGTTACAGATATCTTTCTATTACTGATTTCTAACTTAATTCTCTTGGTCAGATAACATATTCTGTATGATTCCAATTCTTTTAAATGAATCTGTACCTGTTTTCTGTTACAGAATATTATCTATCTTGGTAAATGTTCTGTGTACATTTAAAAGGATGTACATTCTGATGTTTTTTGGTTGATCTATAAATGTTATATGTGCTGTCTGAGTGTTACTGATCATTGTCATCTATATCCATATTGATTTTCTGTCTACTTGTTCTGTTAATTACTGAGAGAGGACTGTTGAAATCTCACACTGTAATTGTGGATTCATCTATTCCTGCTTTCAGTTCATCTATTCCTCCTTTCAATTCGGTCATTTTTTTTCATATCTTCTTGGCAAATCAGTTCCTTTATAATTATGAAATATCCCTCTTTATCCCTGACAATATTTCTTGTTCTGAGGTCTACTTTTTTAGATATTAATGTAGCCATTCCAGCTTTCTTTCGATTAGTATTTTTCATTGTATATATATTTTTATTCTTTTAGCATATTTGTATCTTTGTATTCTAAATACGTTTCTTAAAGACAGCATATAGTTGAATTTTTAAAAATCTGGCCTGTCATCTCTTCCTTTTAACTGGAATGACTAGATTGTTTACTTTTTTTTTTTTAATTTATTTATTTATTTTTGGCTGTGTTGGGTCTCCGTTTCCGTGCGAGGGCTTTCTCTAGTTGCGGCAAGCGGGGGCCACTCTTCATTGCGGTGCGCGCGCCTCTCACTGCCGTGGCCCCTCTTGTTGCGGGGCACAGGCTCCAGACGCGCAGGCTCAGTAGCTGTGGCTCACGGGCCTAGTCGCTCTGCGGCATGTGGGATCTTCCCAGACCAGGGCTCGAACCCGTGTCCCCTGCACCGGCAGGCAGATTCTCAACCACTGCGCCACCAGGGAAGCCCTAGATTGTTTACTTTTAATGTAACTATAGATATAGGTGGGGTTAAATCTACCATTTTGTGATTTTTTTTGTCCTATCTTTCCTTTGTTTTTTCCTACCATTTTTTAGATTTAAGGTTTTTTGAAATTTCATTTTCTTGACACTATTGGCTTCTTAGCTACACCTGTTTTATTTTTTAAGTAAATGCTCTTAGGTTTACAATATGTATTTAATCCATCACCTTCAAATAATATTACACCACTTTACATATAATTTAAGAACCTCACAATGTATCATCTATTTCCTCCCTCCTGTCCTTTGTTTAATTGTCATTAATCTTGCTTCTATATATAAACAGCTTTCTGTAAGATTTCTTACAGTTCAAGTTTGCTGATGCTGGATACACTTTCTCTCAGCTTTTGTCTGAAAAAAATTTTTAAATCATCTTCTTTTTTGAAAGATAATTTTTACTGGTTATAGGATTCTAAGTTGATAGTTTTTTCTTTCAACACCATAAAGACATTATTCTGTTGTCTTCTGGCTTGTACAGTTTCTGATAAGAAATCTATTGTAATTCTTTGTTCTTCTGTGTGTAATATGTTTGGCTACCTTTTTTATTGGAAATGTTTTCAAATTTATAAAAAGTGTTAAAAAATAATATGAGGAATACTCATATGCAGTAGTGCTGTATGATCTAATAATGTCCTTTATAATATTTCCAATACAAGTTCCAGGGTAAGGTCAGGAATTGCATTTAATTTTTATGTTCCTTTAACTGCTTTTATGTGGAATATTTCATAGCCATTCTGACTTTTATGTTATTGACATATTTGAAGAATGCATCCCTTCCAACCTTTTTTAAACAACAGAGCATTCTTTTTTGAGTTGTCTTATGTTTCCTCATGTCTAAGTTGATATTATGTTTTCTCAGTTAGAGTACTGCATAGGTGATGTTGTGTCCTTCTGAGGATATCACACCTGGGGACATAACAGCATTCATCTGTTTTTCGTAAGTGATGTTACATCTAGTCAAGATATTGCCCAAATTGCTCCTAAGTGGAATAACTGTATTTTATATCTTCCTTGCAACTAATAAGCAGTCTGCAGGGAGATACTCTAAGATCATGCAAATATAGTTGTGTCTTGGTATCTGTAGGTGATGGTTCCAGGATCCCCTGTGGACACCAAAATCCTCAGATGGTCAACTCACATATACAATGGCATAGTATTTGCATATAACCTATGCACATCCTCTTGTATACTTTAAATCATCTCTAGCTTACTTATAGTATCTAGTACAGTGTAAATGCTATGAAAATAGTTGCCAGCGTGTGGCTGATTCAAGTTTTGCTTTTTGGAACCTCTGGAATTAAAAAAAAAAATTCGATCGGGATCGGTTAAATCTGCAGATGCAGAACCTGTGGATACAGAGGGCCGACTGTATCCTGCTTCTCATCAGCATTTTCCCCAGGCTTAGCATCCACTGGTGATTCTTACCTGATTTTTAAAAAATTAATTAATTAATTAATTTATTTATTTATTTTTGGCTGCATTGGGTCTTCGTTGCTGCACATGGGCTTTTCTCTAGTTGCGGTGAACGGGGGCTACTCTTCGTTGTGGTGCGCGGGCTTCTCATTGTGGTGACTTCTCTTGTTGTGGAACATGGGCTCTAGGCTCATGGGCTTCAGTAGTTGTGGCACGCAGGCTCAGTAGTGGTGCCTTGCGGGCTCTAGAGCACAGGCTCAGTAGTTGTGTCACACAGGCTTAGCTGCTCTGTGGCATGTGGAATCTTCCTGGACCAGGGCTCGAACCTGTGTCTCCTGCATTGGCAGGCGGATTCTCAACCACTGTGCCACCAGGGAAGCTCCTTACCTGATCTTTACCATGATGGTTGCAAAATGTTTCTAGCCCTTGCTCTACATTTAGTATTCAGCTTTCTACATTCTGTTGTAAGCAGGGAACCTTCCTTCTCCCCTTACTTTTATTTTTTAATTAAAAAAATCTATTTTTATTTTTTATAAATTTATTTTATTTATTTTATTTTTGGCTGCGTTGGGTCTTTGTTGCTGCGCACGGTCTTTCTCTAGTTGCAGCGAGCAGAGGCTACTCTTCCTTGCGGTTCACAGGCTTCTTCTCACTGAAGTGGCTTCTCTTGTTGCAGAGCACGGGCTCTAGAGCGCAGGCTCAGTAGTCACGGCACACGGGCTTAGTTGCTCCGCGGCATGTGGGATCTTCCCGGACTAGGGCTCTAACCTATGTCCTCTGCATTGGCAGGTGGATTCTTAACCACTGTGCCACCAGGGAAGCCCCTCCCCTTACTTTTAAATTTATTTGTTATTGGTGTGATTTCATAAATTATATTTTTTTCTCAAGGGCTTATAATTTACTGTTGTGCTTAATTATTTTGATGCTTAAATTGTCTCAGATTTATCTCAGGGTCCTCTCAAACCTTTTCTGGGGATGCATCTTCCTTGGCCTGTATTTGTGCTTTTGTTCCAGTTCTCCTATGCGTGTGTGTGTACACACACACACACACACACACACACACACACATACAGACACACACACACACACACACACACACACACACGGCTGCTTTTAAATGTCTTGATTTCTCTAAGGTCTCACCCCAGTGCTTCATCTTAGAGCTTTAGTTGTTCTGTTGTATTCCTCTGCCTGTAATCTCTTGTCCCCAAGTGCCTGAAGATCTTCTGTCTCCTGTAGTTCCTTCTCTCCCTCTGCAGGCAATTAACATTTCTTATAGTGGCCTCCAACCTGATAACTAGATTATGCCACTGTTCCAAACTTCACTCCAAGTTAGGCAAGACAGAAACCAGTTCCTCAGGCAGCCTCCTAACAAGCCAGAACATTGCAAACCACTTTCACTCTTCCTTCTGCCCTGATGGAGGAGCAGAAGTTGTGTGGCTTCCTTCTGACCTGTTGTAATGTCCTAGGGAAGGGGTGTAGGGCCAAGGATAGATAGAAAACATGAAATTTCCTACCATTTTGAGTGCAGCTTTCCTTTGGTTAGGCATTTGCTTGGTTGTTGCTGGTTTTTAACTGGTTTCTGGAGTTTTCCCAAAGCTGCTTTGGTCTGTATGTTATTGTTTATTTGGTGTTTCTGTCAGGGAATGAGGGCCTGGATCTTCTTAGTGTGCCATCTTGCTAATGTTGCTCCAAGGGTGGATAATTTTAAGGCATTATTTTCTCAAATATCTTTTCTCTTCCCTTTTCCTCGTCTCTGTAACTCTAATTTCACCTGTATTAGACCAACTGATGTTGGTGTACAGATTACTGAAGCTCTGTTCATTTGCTTTCCAGACTTTTTTTTTCCTCTCTCTGCTTCAGTTTGGATAGTTTTTGTAGCTGCATATTCCAATTCACTGTTTTTTTCTGAAGTGTCTAATCTGTTGTTAATCCCATCAAATGGAATTTTCATTTTTGCACTTATTTCTTTAATCTCTTGAAGCTCCATTTGTTTCTTTTTGATATTGTCCTTTTCCCTCTTCAGTATCTTCACATTTTCCTTAAAATAGTTAAGCTTATAAATAATAGCTATTTAAAGTCATTATCTGCTAATACATTAGCATAATATTATAGCATTCTAGATGTATATCTATTGATAGATTTTTTTTCCATGTAATGTCTGAAACATTTATGTTAACATATTTCCATACAAATAACCCAAAGAAAGTTTAGTATTAGTTTTTTTTTAAATTTAATTTAATTTTTTTATACAGCAGGTTCTTATTAGTCATCAATTTTATACACATTAGTGTACACATGTCAATCCCAATCGCCCAATTCAGCACACCACCATCCCCACCCCCCCGCGGCTTTCCCCCCTTGGTGTCCATACATTTGTTCTCTACATCCGTGTCTCAACTCTTGCCCTGCAGACCGGTTCATCTGTACCATTTTTCTAGGTTCCACATACATGCGTTTATGTATGATATTTGTTTTTCTCTTTCTGACTTACTTTACTCTGTATGACAGTCTCTAGATCCATCCACGTCTCAACAAATGACTCAATTTTGTTCCTTTTTATGGCTAAGTAATATTCCATTGTATATATGTACCACAACTTCTTTATCCATTCGTCTGTCGATGGACATTTAGGTTGCTTCCATGACCTGGCTATTGTAGATAGTGCTGCAGTGAACATTGGGGTACATGTGTCTTTTTGAATTATGGTTTTCTCTGGGTATATGCCCAGTAGTGGGATTGCTGGATCATATGGTAATTCTATTTTTAGTTTTTTAAGGAACTTCCATACTGTTCTCCATAGTGGCTGTATCAATTTACATTCCCACCAACAGTGCAAGAGGGTTCCCTTTTTTCCACACCCTTTCCAGCATTTATTGTTTGTAGATATTTTGATGATGGCCATTCTGACTGGTGTGAGGTGATACCTTATTGTAGTTTTGATTTGCATTTCTTTAATAATTAGTGATGTTGAGCAGCTTTTCATGTGCTTCTTGGCCATCTGTATGTCTTCATTGGAGAAATGTCTATTTAGGTCTTCTGCCCATTTTTGGATTGGGTTGTTTGTTTCTTTAATATTGAGCTGCATGAGCTGTTTATATATTTTGGAGATTAATCCTTTGTCCGTTGATTCATTTGCAAATATTTTCTACCATTCTGAGGGTTGTCTTTTCATCTTGTTTATGGTTTCCTTTGCTGTGCAGAAGTTTTTCAGTTTCATTAGGTCCCATTTGTTTATTTTGTTTTTATTTTCCATTACTCTAGGAGGTGGATCAAAAAAGATCTTGCTGGGATTTATGTCAAAGAGTGTTCTTCCTATGTTTTCCTCTAAGAGTTTTATAGTGTCTGGTCTTACATTTAGGTCTCTAATCCATTTTGAGTTTATTTTTGTGTATGGTGTTAGGGAGTGTTCTAATTTCATTCTTTTACATGTAGCTGTCCAGTTTTCCCAGCACCATTTATTGAAGAGACTGTCTTTTCTCCATTGTATATCTTTGCCTCCTTTGTCATAGATTAGTTGACCAGAGGTGCATGGGTTTATCTCTGGGCTTTCTATCTTGTTACATTGACCTGTGTTTCTGTTTTTGTGCCAGAACCATATTGTCTTGATTACTGTAGCTTTGTAGTATAGTCTGAAGTCAGGGAGTCTGATTCCTCCAGCTCCCTCAAGACTGCTTTGGCTATTCGGGGTCTTTTGTGTCTCCATACAAATTTTAAGATTTTTTGTTCTAGTTCCGTAAAAAATGCCATTGGTAATTTGTTAGGGATTGCATTGAATCTGTAGACTGCCTTGGGTAGTATAGTCATTTTCACAATACTTATTCTTCCAATCCAAGAACATGGTATATCTCTCCATCTGTTGGTATCATCTTTAATTTCTTTCATCAGTGTCTTATAGTTTTCTGCCTACAGGTCTTTTGTCTCCCTAGGTAGGTTTATTCCTAGGTATTTTATTCTTTTTGTTACAGTGGTAAATGGGAGTGTTTCCTTAATTTCTCTTTCAGAGTTTTCATCATTAGTGTATAAGAATGCAAGAGATTTCTGTGCATTAATTTTGTATCCTGCAACTTTACCAGATTCATTGATTAGCTCTAGTAGTTTTCTGGTGGCATTTTAGGATTCTCTGTGTATCTGCATAGAGATATGTATGGTGGCATTTTTAGGATTCTCTATGTATCTCATGTCATCTTCAAACAGTGACAGTTTTACTTCTTCTTTTCCAATTTGTATTCCTTTTATTTCTTTTTCTTCTCTGATTGCTGTGGCTAGGACTTCCAAAATTATGTTGAGTAATAGTGGTGAGAGTGGACATCCTTGTCTTGTTCCTGATCTTAGAGGAAATGCTTTCAGTTTTTCACCATTGAGAATGATGTTTGTTGTGGGTTTGTCGTATATGGCCTTTATTATGTTGAGGTAGTTTCCCTCTATGCCCACTTTCTGGAGAGTTTTTATCATAAATCGGTGTTGAATTTTGTCAAAAGCTTTTTCTGCATCTATTGAGATGATCATATGGTTTTTCTCTTCAATTTGTTAATATGGTGTATCACATTGATTGATTTGCGTATATTGAAGAATCCCTGCATCTCTGGGATAAATCCCACTTAATCATGGTGTATGATCCTTTTAATGTGTTGTTGGATTCTGTTTGCTAGTATTTTGTTGAGGATTTTTGCATCGATATTCATCAGTGATATTGGTCTGTAATTTTCTTTTTTTGTAGTATCTTTGTCTGGTTTTGGTATCAGGGTAATGGTGGCCTCATAGAATGAGTTTCGGAGTGTTCCTTCCTCTGCAATTTTTTGGAAGAGTTTGAGAAGGATGGGTGTTAGCTCTTCTCTAAATGTTTGATAGAATTCACCTGTGAAGCCATCTGGTCCTGGACTTTTGTTAGTTGGAAGATTTTTAATCACAGTCTCAATTTCATTACTTGTGATTGGTCTGTTCATATTTTCTATTTCTTCCTGGTTCAGTCTTGTAAGGTTATACCTTTCTAAGAATTTGTCCATTTCTTCCAGGTTGTCCATTTTATTGGCATAGAGTTGCTTGTAGTAGTCTCTTAGGATGCTTTGTATTTCTGCGGTGTCTGTTGTAACTTCTCCTTTTTCATTTCTAATTTTATTGATTTGAGTCCTCTCCCTCTTTTTCTTGATGAGTCTGGCTAATGGTTTATCAATTTTGTTTATCTTCTCAAAGAACCAGCTTTTACTTTTATTGATCTTTGCTATTGTTTTCTTTGTTTCTATTTCATTTATTTCTGCTCTGATCTTGATGATTTCTTTCCTTCTGCTAACTTTGGGTTTTGTTTGTTCTTCTTTCTCTAGTTCCTTTAGGTGTAAGGTTAGATTGTTTATTTGAGATTTTTCTTGTTTCTTGAGGTAGGCTTGTATAGCTATAAACTTCCCTCTTAGAACTGCTTTTGCTGCATCCCATAGATTTTGGATCATTGTGTTTTTGTTTTTGTTTTTTTTTTAAGGAATTCCTTTATTTTTATTATTTATTTATTCATTTATTTTTGGCTGTGTTGGGTCTTCGTTTCTGTGCAAGGGCTTTCTCTAGTTGTGGCAAGCGGGGGCCACTCTTCATCGCGGTGCGCAGGCCTCTCACTATCGTGGCCTCTCTTGTTGCGGAGCACAAGCTCCAGACGCGCAGGCTCAGTAGTTGTGGCTCACAGGCCTAGTTGCTCCGCGGCATGTGGGATCTTCCCAGACCAGGGCTCGAACCCTTGTCCCCTGCATTGGCAGGCAGATTCTCAACCACTGCGCCACCAGGGAAGCCCCTGATCATTGTGTTTTCATTGTCATTTGTCTCTAGGTATTTTTTGATTTCCTCTTTGATTTCTTCAGTGATCTCTTGGTTATTTAGTAACATATTGTTTAGCCTCCATGTGTTTATGTTTTTTACGTTTTTTTCCCTGTAATTCATTTCTAATCTCATAGCGCTATTGTCAGAGAAGATGATTGATAATGATTTCAGTTTTCTTAAATTTACTGAGGCTTCATTTGTGACCCAAGATGTGATCTATCCTGAGAATGTTCTGTGTGCACTTGAGAAGAAAGTGTAATCTGCTGTTTTTGGATGGAATGTCCTATGAATATCAATTAAATCTATCTGGTTTATTGTGTCATTTAAAGCTTCTGTTTCCTTATTTATTTTCATTTTGGATGATCTGTCCATTGGTGTAAGTGAGGTGTTAAATTCCCCCACTATTATTGTGTTACTGTCGATTTCCTCTTTTAGAGCTGTTAGCAGTTGCCTTATGTATTGAGTTGCTCCTATGTTGGGTGCATATATATTTATAATTGTTATATCTTCTTCTTGGATTGATCCCTTGATCATTATGTAGTGTCCTTCCTTGTCTCTTGTAACATTCTTTATTTTAAAGTCTATTTTATCTGATATGAGTATTGCTACTCCAGATTTCTTTTGATTTCCATTTGCATGGAATATCTTTTTCCATCCCCTCACTTTCAGTCTGTATGTGTCCCTAGGTCTGAAGTGGGTCTCTTGTAGACAACATATATATGGGTCTTGTTTTTATATCCATTCAGCAAGCCTGTGTCTTTTGGTTGGGGCATTTAATCCATTTACGTTTAAGGTAATTATCGATATGTATGTTCCTATGACCATTTTCTTAATTGTTTTGGGTTTCTTTTTGTAGGTCCTTTTCTTCTTTTGTGTTTCCCACTTAGAGAAGTTCCTTTAGCTTTTGTTGTAGAGCTAGTTTGGTGGTGCTGAATTCTCTTAGCTTTTGCTTCTCTGTAAAGCTTTTGATTTCTCCATTGAATATGAATGAGATCCTTGCCAGGTAGAGTAATCTTGGTTGTAGGTTTTTCCCTTTCATCACTTTAAGTATATCATGCCACTCCCTTCTGGCTTGCAGAGTTTCTGCTGAGAAATCAGCTGTTAACCTTATGGGAGTTCCCTTGTATGTTATTTTTCGTTTTTCCCTTGCTGCTTTCAATAATTTTTCTTTGTCTTTACTTTTTGCCAATTTGATTACCATGTGTCTCGGCATGTTTCTTCTTGGGTTTATCCTGCATGGGACTCGCTGCACTTCCTGGAGTTGGGTGGCTATTTCTTTTCCCATGTTAGGGAGGTTTTCGACTATAATCTCTTCAAATATTTTCTCTGGTCCTTTCCCTTTCTCTTCTCCTTCTGGGACCCTTATAATGCAAATGTTGTTGGATTTAATGTTGTCCCAGAGGTCTCTTAGGCTGTCTTCATTTCTTTTCATTCTTTTTTCTTTATTCTGTTCCACAGCACTGAATTCCACCATTCTGTCTTCCAGGTCACTTATCCATTCTTCTGCCTCAGTTATTCTGCTATTGATTCCTTCTAGTGTAGTTTTCATTTCAGTTATTGTATTGTTCATCTCTGTGTGTTTGTTCTTTAATTCTTCTAGGTCTTTGTTAATCATTTCTTGCATCTTCTCGATCTTTGCCTCCATTCTTTTTCTGAGGTCCTGGATCATCTTCACTATCATTATTCTGAATTCTTTTTCTGGAAGGTTGCCTATCTCCACTTCATTTAGTTGTTTTTCTGGGGTTTTATCTTGTTCCTTCATCTGGTACATAGCCCTCTGCCTTTTCATCTTGTCTGTCTTTCTGTGTATGTGGTTTTTGTTTCACAGGCTGCAGGATTGTAGTTCTTCTTGCTTCTGCTGTCTGCCCTCTATTGATGGATTTTTTACCTGCTTATGGGTCACATTTTTCTGCTTCTTGTGTATCTGTTAATTTTTTATTGGGTGTTGAACATTGTGAATTTACTCTGTTGAGAGCACATTTTATTTTTTCTCTTTAGAGATTCTGAAACTTGGTTCTGGAAGATAGCTACTTGTGGATCAGCGTAATCATTCCAAAGCTTGTGTTTAAGCCTTTTAAGGGCAGATCTGGAGTATTCCTTTCTCTAGGGCTAGTTTAGCTTCACTCCTAAGGTGTGTCCCTCCTGGAATCTCTATTCAGTGTTCTGTGTATTCAAGAGTGGTGTCTCCACTCTGGCTGGTGGAAACTTGGATGTTACCATGCTGTTTGAGCTTTGGGTATTGTTAGGCATACAGCTCCCCAGTAGTTGTTTTTCATCTGGTCTTGTGAATTTCACCCTGTGCATGTGCAGATTGTCCTTCAGCTGAAGTCTCAAAGAGAGTTTTATGCAGATTTCTGGAGTCTTTTTATGTTTTTTTTTTTTTTTTTTTTGGCTTCCTCCTCTTCAGTGCTTGGTCCTACAGATTTTATTTGCCTTTGCATTCCCAAATTCCAGAATTGAATTGAATTGTCCCCTTAGTTCATTGGGATCATTGGGCTCTGTTTGGGTTCCCCACTCTGTACCCCTGTGTGGAAATAGTCTCCATTCAGAAAGCCAAGATGGGGCTCAGTCTGTCTAGCACCATCTGTTATCCAGTGTCTGAAAACATTTGTTTTATGTATTTTATCTAGTTTTCTAGTTATTGATGGCAGGAGGCAAGTCCTGTAGGAGTTAATTCTTCATGGGCAAAAGGAGACATTCTTATACATTTTAAAATTAGGATATAATTCATATAACATAGGTGCACAGTTCGGTGGTTTTTAGTGTATTCACTACATTATGCAACCATTGCCACCATCTAATTCTAGAATATTTCCATCACCCCGTAAAAGATAGCTCATACTCATTAAGCTATCACTTCCCATTGCCCCCTTTTCCCAGCCCCTAACAACCACTAATCTACTTTCTGTCTCTCTGGATTTGCCGATTCTGAATATTCCATATAAGTGGAATCACACAATATGTGGCCTTTTGTCTCTGGGCGTCTTTCACTTACAATGTTTTTAAGGTTTATCCATGTTTTATCATGTAACGCTACTTCATTTTCTTTTTATGGCCAAGTAATATTCCATCATATGGCTCTACCACATTTTGTTTATGCATTCATCACTTGATGAATGTTTGGGTTGTTTCTACTTCTGGGCTTTTATGAATAATGCTGCTATTCATACATGTTTTCTTATAATAATTTGTAATATTATAAACAAGGCTGAGTTTACCATTATTTTTATTTACTTAATTGACCTTGATCTGATAAAAAATAGCTCTTGCGTTGTGCTAGACAGTGTTCTGAGTGCCTCCTATGCTTATTTTGTTTAATCTTCAGTCCATCCCTATGAGGTAGATACTGATTTTCCATTTTACTGATTAAGAAAGTGAAGTTTAGAGAGGATAATTTTCCCAAGGTACCACAGGGTACCACAGCTAGTGGGTGCCACCATGCTAAGTCAGATAGATGATACAAAGTTGTGTAGGACCTAGTAATGGCTGTAATTTATACAGTCTAATAGAACAAATACTGAAATTAGTCCTGGGAGTCACTGTGGGAAATTATTTGAAGAGAAAAAAAAAACAGACTGTTTAGGGACTTCCCTGGTGGTCCAGTGGTTAAGACTTGGCGCTGCCAGTGCAGGGGGCACAGGTTCAATGCCTGGTCGAGGAATTAGGATCCCACATGCTGCATGGCATGGCCAAAAAAAACCCCCAAAAAACAACCCTACCAAATAAAACTGTTTGAATTGAAGATCTTTTGATGGTTGCTTGTCTGTTAACCACTTGTACCAATCTTTCAGCAGGTATTTTCCTTGGGACTAGCCTTGAGTAGAATTGGATAGTAATTTGTACAGTATTTGAGTATTCAAAAAAGAGCAGCAGAGCCTTTCCAGTTGTGCTTGGGTTTTTCAACTCCAAATCATATTCTGTTCCCTAATAGTTAAAAAAAGATATCACGTGGATCTGATATTATTTAAGAAGGACTTTCGTTCATTAGGGATATCCATCTTCACTCCTGTATTAGGACTGAAGAAGGTGAGATTCTTTATCTTTTAAAAATTCATTAATATTATTCATTTTTCTTTCTTTGAGAAGGTAAATTTATCCTCCTTTGCAGCTTATGTCAAAAGAAGTCCTTTTGGGATCTCTGAGGTGAAAAGTTATATTGGGAAAGGAATTTATTAGATTACATTTGTACCCTACTCTATTAGTTTTCTTTTGCTGTGTAATAAATTACCACAATCTTAGCAGCTTAAAACAACACGCATTTATCATCTCACAGTATTGTAGTAGTTCTGTAGATTAGAAGACCTGGTGGACTCGAGGGGGTTCTCTGCTTAGGGTCTCACAAGGCCAAAATCAAGGTATTGGCCAGACCGGTCTCTTATCTGGAAGCCCTGGAGGAGAATCCACTTCCAAGTTCATTCACATTGTTGGCAGAATTCAGTTCCTTGTGGCTGTAGGTCTGAAGTCCCTGTTTCCTTGACATGTGGCCCTTCTCAGTTCTGTCAAATCCTGCTAGTGCTTTGAGTCTCTGACCTCGCCACCAGCCAGAGAAAACTCTGCTTTTTTTTTTTTTAATTTTTATTTATTTATTTATTTATTTATTTTTGGCTGTGTTGAGTCTTCGTTTCTGTGCGAGGGCTTTCTCTAGTTGCGGCAAGTGGGGGCCAGTCTTCATTGCGGTGCGCGGGCCTCTCACTGTCGCAGCCTCTCTTGTTGCGGAGCACAAGCTCCAGACGCGCAGGCTCAGTAGTTGTGGCTCACGGGCCGAGTTGCTCCGTGGCATGTGGGATCTTCCCAGACCAGGGCTCGAACCCGTGTCCCCTGCATTGGCAGGCAGATTCTCAACCACTGCGCCACCAGGGAAGCCCCAAAACTCTGCTTTTTGAAGAGCTCATGTGTATAGGTCAGGCTACTGGGATAATCTGCCTGTATTAAGGTCAGCTGTGCCATATAACTTAGTATAATCGCAGCCGTGATATCACATTCACAGGTTCCACCCACAGTCAAAGGAGAGGGGATTATATGAGGTTAAGGGTGTTTGAGGGTCATTCTTAGAATTCTGCCTACCGTAGCTATTAATGTTCATTTTAAAACATTGTTGTGAGGGTCACATTTTTGATACAGCTGACTTTTCTACTCCCGGCTCTCATCCTATCCTTCCCTCACCCTTGAACTCTTTTCTTCCTTTAAAATAGTGGGCCCCTTTTCTCCCTTTATTTGGTAGCATGCTTGTCCTTGACCTCATCCTTGACTCTCTAAGGAAACCCTGGATTTACCTTTTAGAATAACATTTCCTGAAATCACTTTTCTTTATGCTGATCAATTATATAAGAAATGTTTGACTACAGACATCATCATCATCATCCTTGTGCTTCACCTCTCTAAGACTGAGTATTCAATGTAGGATTTAGCTGCTCACAGACACCAGCAAGGTGTTTTTCATCTATGTGATCTGCAGATGAACTGCACCTTATTTTTTCACTCTTTCCTCTCTTGCATTAAGATTCAAAGATGTCTCACTGTCTGCAAGTTCAAGAAGTATGTTAAAACCCTGTATATCTCTCAGTCTATCTATAGCTAGTAATGCTAATATAATTCCGTTTTATCTCACAGCAGGGTCCAGTAGAAAAGCACATCAGTAATGAAAAATAGTAATTCAAAGCTGTGTTTGGTGGAGCATTCTGAAGGCTTGTAGATCTGTCTGAAGCAACAGGGGATTTCTCAGGCTGCCTGGAGAACCTGAACAGGTTATAGAACAAAAACTACATCATTCTGCTCATACTGTGGTGTGAAGGCTGACACTGGTCAGAAATGGCTAATGGATTTGGGGTCCATCCCCTCTCCCCAAGTTAGGGTTATTTTCTTCCATTTAGTAGTATTCACTGAAGAAGAAAATTTATATATAAAAGCTTTAGTGGATAATTTAGGATTTTTCATGTGTAAGGGGAGTTGTAGGATTTGTAATTATCTTGTGAACTAATTTAGAATGAAGACGGATACAGGCATACCTTGGAGATATTGCGCATTTGGTTCCAGACCACTGCAATAAAGTGAATACTGCAATAAAGTGAGACATATGAATTTTTTGGTTTCCCAGTGCATATGAAAGTTATTTTTACACCTTACTATAGTCTATTAAGTGTGCAGTAGTATTGTGTCTAAAAAATGTATATACCTTAATTAAAAATAATGCTGTTGGAAAAATGGCGGCAATAGACTTGCTCCACTCAGAGTTGCCACAAAACTTCAATTTGTAAAAAACATAATATCTGCGAAGCACAGTAAAGTGAAGCACAATTAAACAAGGTGTGCCTGTAGTTGTTTTTGGTTGTAATAAAAGTTGTGAACTCCTGAGTTCTAATGTTAGGTGAGAAAGTAAGAAAAGGAGATGTTACAAGATTCATATAGTGTACCATTTGGATGGAGATGATTGTTGTGAATAAATGTTTATCTTTTATTCATTCATTCACTGTTTTTTAAATGTCTACCATTGTCCAGGCTATATATTTTGTGCTAACAATGGACTCTTACCCTATGGATCCCATACTCTACTGGGGGGAAATAGTGTTCTTATAGAAATAGTTACAGTACTGTGAGTTAAGTGCTATTAGAAGGAGTGCAGTGGGTGCACAGAGGAGAGATTCTCCAGTGGTTGGAAAAGGCTTATTAAGGGAGATGACACTTGAATTGAGTCTTGAAAGAAGAACAAGAGTTCTGGCAAAGGGGGATGAGCATTCTGGTCAGAGGAACTGGCACTTGCAAGGTATGGAGGTGTTCTAGTCTGCTGTGTTCAGGGAAGAGTTAGGAGTTTGTTAAGTCTGCAACCTGGAAAGTGAGTAGGGTAGGGAAGAGGTAGGAGTCAAGAGTGGAAAGGTGAATTGTATCCAGGTTGTGAAAGGTCATGTGTGGATTAAGGATTTTGAATGTATCTTATAGTCAGGAACCGGCAAAGATTTTAAGTAGGGACTAATGTGATTAACTTAGCATTGTAGAAAAATGCCTCTGAAGGCAGTGTGGAGGATGGATTGAGAGTTAAGGAGTGGGGTACGAGAGGCAGCTACCAGTTAGAGACTATTGATACCGTCTATTAAAAAAAAGACTAAGGGCTTCCCTGGTGGTGCAGTGGTTAAGAATCCGCCTGCCAGTGCAGGGGACGTGGGTTCGATCTCTGGTCTGGGAAGATCCCACATGCCGCGGAGCAACTAAGCCCGTGCACCACAACTACTGAGCCTGCGCTTCTAGAGCCCGTGAGCCACAACTACTGAGACCACATGCTGCAACTACTGAAGCCTGCGCTCCTAGAGCCCATGCTCCTCAACAAGAGAAGCCACCTCAGTGAGAAGCCCGTGCACTGCAACAAAGAGTAGCCCCCGCTCGCCACAACTAGAGAAAGCCCGCGCACGGCAACAAAGACCCAATGCAGCCAAAAATAAATAAAAATAAAATAAATTAAAAAAAAAAAAAGACGAAGGCCTGTGGCATATTCAGGAGGGGATATGTTCCAGAGGTATTTTAGAGGTCTCTCTAAAGTGGGGATAATAATGGTACCTACCTTTAGTGTTGATATGAAGAGTAAATGAGTTAATAAATTCAAGGTGTTTAGAGCAGAGCATGGTGCATAGTTAGTGCTGTGTTTGCTCTTGTTGTAATAATAGCACGGATTACCGTATAGGAGATGAGGGTAAGTGTAGCATCAAGAAGGAGCTGAGGGTCTGACTTGAATAGGAGGTGTACCATTAACTCATCACTAATGTTTAAGTGATCATTGTCTGTCTTTGGGAATAAATGTAGGTTGGTAGATGGATTGCCAGCTAGTGCTTACAAGTAACTTATGGAGGAATAGTTAAGTTTTTAGAAAAGTATATTTAACTATTCATTGTGCTTATCAGCATAAGAGAGATGTATCCTTTAGTTAAGGGGAGATGCATCCTTTAGTTAAGGGGAGATGCTTTTTGCTCCTTTTCAGGTGGGTAAGGATATTTAGACCATGCGTGAGAACATTCATTTTTTCTGGTCACTGTAAAAGCTGATCCTTGAATATTTGTCCTTTGTTTTTAAGAACCTCTCCACTTTCCTGTAATTATGTCTGGATAGAATTTATAAGATAGAAGAGTCAAAACCCTGTTTTCTGAAGCTTATTCAGCATAACAGTTATTTGATTAATAACATACAGAGACTCTCAAATCAAGTCAGCATTTGTGAACAGTCTTAAAGAATAGAAATGACTCAGCAGAGCCTAATTAGCTCTTGAGGGTGCTCTAAAAGGAAGAGTAAAGATGGCATTTGTTTAGAGTGTGGCCTAGTCATATAAAAAGCAAGAAGGGGGAAAGCCTGTATTTATTCCATACTACTATGTGCCAGAGGCTTCAGAACAACCCTGAGAAGGAAATGTCTGTTTTAGAGATGATGAAATTGAGTTTCAGAGCAGTGAGTAACTCACCTCAAGTAATACTATGGATAGGTAGCAGAAATAGAATTTGAAACCAGGCCTATCTGGTTGCAAAGCCAAATGCTCTTTTCACCGGTCTTATATGAATAACTTTCCTATGTGAATGAGGTATATATCACCCACCCAGGAGTGATTGTCTGGGATTTGGCCATAAAAAAGAAAGAAAATATAATGAGCCTAGGGGAAGGCTTCCATACTTATTTCCTCTTTTTCTTTGCATAGAATATCAGGAAGTGAATTGGTAGACCCCTCACAAATACCTGTTTTGTACTTATTTACAGGTTTTGTGAAAGCATGTAAAAAATCTATAGGACCTTTGAGTTAGAGGTGAACTGGGCCATCTCCCTCATCTTACAGAGAAGAAACCGAGGTCTAAAGAAGTGAGATGGTTTGCCTGATCATAGCTGGTTTATAGCAGAGTTGGAATTAGAACCCTAAACTCTGTATTCCAGGTTAGAAGCCTTTTGGAGCTAAATCCCAAACCTTTGTTATGCCTGGAATTCCTGGAAGATGATATATGTGAATATAATTTGAGGATTATTTTTTTCGTTTCTGGCTCTCAGCACGTACTGTCAAGGCTGAGTGCTGTAAATTATATATGTTCTGGGTGCTACACATTTGGATCAGATTCATAGGCATTTTTTTCTTAACTCTCATGTAATGGAGCATTACCTTTGGGATCTGAGTCTGAAGAGAGACTTCACTTCTGCCAGCTGATAGCTCTGGCAGATGTACCTATATTATATCCCAACTGTGTGGACAGAATGCTTTGAGTTCTTACTGGGGCTTTAAGGAAAAAAAAGTGGGCTAATCCATACTTCTCTCTACTGGCCTTTTCCCCAAGCATGACATTTTTAGATTTCACTATTCCTTGTTAATTGTTCATTCTGATAGCACTGCCAGCAGTTCTGCCCCCGTGGACCCCGAGAGCTGGATTAAAAGTGATATCAGTGAAGGCGCTGTGATCATGTGGTGACTGCTGATAAATCATGGAGCTGCAGTTTGAATGAGAGGGTTAAGGTCTTGCACCTGGGACTGCTGAGTTAGAACTCGACTTTGAACTCTGAACTGGGGCTTAGGCCTGCACATAAGCTTTCTGTGGAGGTAGCTTTTGCATGCATTTTTTTCCTTAGATGAGGTCTTATTTAACAAATAAAGAAACTGAGACTCATAGATGTGACTTAGCCATAAAGAACCGAAACCCCAGTCTAGATAGAACCACCCTAGGGAATTCCTGTTACTTCACCCTTTGCTTCTGCTTGCTGGGTGGAAGGTCACCACCGTTAGAATTTTCAGGCGCCAGCCTGGGTGGCCAACCTAACGAAGTAAAATAGTTCAGGCTCCGAGTAATGGTGAACTTGGAGCAGGGCCCAGTGTAATTAAACCCCTGGAGAAAAGAATTTGTTGTTGGCCTGTATTCATTTCAGTGAAGAAGCTTGTGGGTAGAAATATGATATATTCCAAGCAAAGAAAAATAGTGGCTCTAGAGATCTATGCCATTGCCTTGAAGATTGTTTGGTTCCACATTAAATTTAGATAGTTCAGTAAGAGAAAAGCTTTTCTTGGTAGATGGCATTCCTAGGCAGGGTAAAATTTAGGGTGTTTCTCCATTTATTAAAAGACTGTCCAATAGGGTTTCATATGCATTGTATAATCTACAATACAGTTAAAGCCTGTTTGAACTCTTATGACTCAGAATTCCCCCAAAGACTTCAGTTTATGTTGCCTTTAGGTATCCCGTGGGTTCCTTTCCTTGCTCTTTTGTGTTCTCTCTGTTTTGTTTCCCAGTATTTACTATTTTTGTGGCCAGGGAACTCAAGTTGACTGAAGTGGTAGGCTCCCAAAGAAAAAGGTAAGGGAAGAAAAGTTCTAGAGCTTCTTTTTTCTAGATAGTAAGACAATAAATTTATGTTGGTTTAAACCACTAAGTTTGTGGTAATTTGTTACAGTAACAGTAGGATACTAATAATTTTAAACTCACAGAAAAGTTATAGGACTAAGGATAGTACTCTACTCAGATTCACTTGTTAATATTTTACTTTGTTTTTCATTCTCTCTTTCTCTTTTTTCATTCTTTCTGAACTACTTTAAGGTGCATTGCATATGTCATGACCCTTTACCCCTAACACCTCAATATATATTTCCTGAGAGTTGGAATTTTTTTTACATAATAACCATGTGCATTTTCCCATGTTTGAGTCATTTTTATTTTTGTGAAGTGTCTCTTTATGTCTTTTGTCTATTGCTCAGTAGCATTTTTAGTCATTTTCCTTTGATTTTTAAAAGTTCTTTATATATTAGAGATATTAACCCTTTATCTGTGATATATGTTGCAAATATTTTCTTCTGGTGTATTGTTTGTCTTTTAACTTTGCTTATATTTTTTGCCATGTAAAAGTTTTCTCTTTTTAAGTAATCAAATTTATTGGTCTTATTGCATCTGGATTTCTAGTCTTAGTTTGACAGCCTTTTTCTACATTCAGGTTAAAGAGGAATTTACCCATGTTGTTTTCTTGTATAGTTTGTTTTTTTACATTTCAGTCTTTAATTTGGAGTTTATTCTTGTGTGTGGTGTAATGAATGATTATAATTTTATTCTTTTTCCAAATGGCTGTCCAGTTGCCCCAGTATCATTTATTAACAAAAATCATATTTGCCTCAGTGGTTTGAGATAACAGCTTTGCCATCCACAAAGATTTCTGTATCTACATGGTGTTTTTAACATTATATGTTGAAAGACCTTTGGGAAGTCATCAAATATGAAAGGTCAAATAAGAGTTGATCAGAGGTCAAGTAAACTATTCCATGAGGATAGCTCTCAACAGGTTGAGTTATAGGTGAAAACTTGTTTCAGGATTGCTAAGATGCTCTTAAAAAGAAAAGGCATATACATTTTTATATTTAACAGCTTTATTGAGGTACAGTTTACATACCAAAAAACCCACCCATTTCAAGTGTACAATTCAATCATTTTTAGTAAATTTATGGAGTTGTGCAATCATAACCATAATCTAAATGTATTTCTAGAACATTTCTGTCACTCCAGAAATGTCCCTTATGCCGATTTGCAGACCCAGCCCTAACCCCAGGCAACCATCTGTCTCAGTCTGTACAGATCTGCCTCTTCTGAATATTTCACATAAATGGAATCATATAATATGTAGTTTTTGCATCTGGCTTCTTTTACTTAGTTATTGTTTTTGTAGTTTATTCATATTATTACATGTGTATGTTGCCCAGTAGTATTTCGTTGTATGACTGTACTAAATTTTGTTTATCCCTTCACCAGTTGATAGACATTTGGATTACTTCCACTTTTTGGTTCTTATAAATAATACTGCTGTGACATTCACTTACAAGTTTTTATGTGGACCTACATCTTCATTTCTCTTGAGTAGAGTCCTAGGAATGAAACGTCAGGGTTGTACTGAAAATTCATGTTTAACTTTTTGAGGAACTGCCAAACTGTTTTCCAAAGGGGCTGCACCATTTTACATTCCTCCCAGCAATGTATTCAGCAGTTCAGTTTCTCCATATCCTCACCAGTGCTTGTTATTGTCTGTCTTTTTGATTATAGTCATTCTAGTGAGTGTGAAGTGATGCCTCATTTTGGTGTTGATTTGCATTTCCTAAAAGACTAGTGATGTTCAGCATCTTTTCATATGTTTATTAGCCATTAGTATATCTTCTTTGGTGAAATGTCTATTCAGATACTCTGCTTATTTTTAAATTGGATTGTGTATCATTTTATTATTGAATTTTTAAAAATTTAAAAATATTTAAATTTATCAGATATATGATTTGCAAATATTTTTCTCCCAAATAATTTTTTCTCTGTGGCTTGTCTTCTCACTTTCCTAATGTATCTTTTTTTTTTTTTATAAATTTATTTCTTTTATTTATTTATTTTTGGCTTTGTTGCGTTTTCCTTGTGGTGCACGGGCGTCTCATTGTGGTGGCTTCTCTTGTTGCAGAGCACAGCCTCTGGGCGAGCGGGCTCAGTAATTGTGGCCTGCCGGCTCAGTAATTTTGGCACCTGGGCTCTAGAGCGCAGGCTCAGTAGTTGTGGAGCACCGGCCCAGTTGCTCGCGGCATGTGGGATCTTCCCGGACCAGGACTTGAACCCGTGTCCCCTGCACCGGCAGGTGAATTCCCAACCACTGCTCCACCAGGGAAGCCCCCTAATGTATCTTTTGAAGCACAAGTTTTTAACTTTGATCAAGTTCAGTTAATCCTTTTTTTCTTCTTCATGGGTTATGCTTATGCTTTTGATGCTCGTATCTCAGAAAAGACAAGGATTAAAACTACTTTTCATGGAATTATGAGATTTGCCTTATTTTCAGGACTAGTCTGGTGATCAGACTATTGTGTGAGTTTTGTTGAAATGTATAATGCCTTGCCTCTGGGTGATGGCCTCATTGTTCCAGAGTCCTTTGGGCAACTATTACTAGAGAGGCAGAATAATATTGATCAAAAGTGTAGGCTTTGGGACCTGACTACCTGGGTTTGAATTTTAACTTCATCCCTTCCTAACAGTGTTACTTTGGGAAAGTGGCTTTATTTCTCTGTGCCTCAGTTTCCTCATCTGTAAAATGGGGATAATACTATTGGGTTGGCCAAAAAGTTCATTTGGTTTTTTCCATAAGATCTTATGGAAAAACTTTTTGGCCAACCCAATACTTTGCTCATAGGGTGTTTGTGTATAAAAAGTTCATAAGAAATGCCTGGGGCAGAGTAAGGCTCAAGAAATATTAGCTTGTATTATTAGGGGAGCAATTCTCAACTGTAGTTTGGGATGGGGTTGTGCATATTGGAATCATTTGGGGGGCTTTGCATGCCTTTCTAAAGTGACAGATTCTGCCATGGGTTACAGCAGCTGGGGTGATAAGCATTGCACTTAGCCTTCCTTGACACACTTAAAGTTGATTGTTCCTTAAAATCACTTTCATTAAATGAGGAAGTTTGGGTTGATGTGTAGAATTATAAAACTCTTCATCAGCTGTAAAAATAGCTCAAGCTCCATTAAAACTCAGAAAATGAATAATCTATTAATTCCTCTTGCCAAGGCAAAAATCAGGCAGTCTTAGGCAAACCATGAGCAGGATATAAGCTATCTGCATTTGATAAATACATTTTTCTGCCTTTGGGGTGGTTTATTAGTCCAGGGATCAGATTATGGGATAAGAACTTGCAATTCAGAGATAGAAGAATTCCTGCTTTGCTCCTGTTAGAGGATAAGATTCACAACTTTTTTTTTTCTTGTCTTCATTTGCAAAATGAGTTTAATGAAATTTGAGACCTAATTATCTTCAAAAGGGATTCATGATCTGATATGGGACTACTATCAGAATATATAAAGAATCCTTATAACTCAACAATAAAAAGACAGAAAATGGGCACAGGATTTATAGACATTTCTCCAAAGGAGAGGTACAAATGTCCAACAGGGACATGAAAAGATGTTCAGCATCATTGGTCAATAGTGAGAAGCAAACAAAACCACAATGTGATAACACTTTACACCTACTAGGATGACTATAGTAAAATTTAAAAAGGAAAATATTAAGTGTTGGTGAAAGAGTAGAGAAATAGGAACCCTCGTACATTGCTGCTTGGAATGTAAAATGGTTCAGTTCCTGTGGAAAACAGTTTGGTGGTTCCTCAGTAAGTTAAACATAGAGTCATCATAGGACCCAGCAATTCCACTCCTTAGTATATATCCAAAAGAGTTGAAAACATATGTCAACATGGAAACTTGTACACAAATGTTTTTTGTTTTTTGTTTTTTAATCTATTTATTTATTTATTTATTTATTTATTTATGGCTGTGTTGGGTCTTCGTTTCTGTGCGAGGGCTTTCTTTAGTTGCGGCGAGCGGGGGACACTCTTCATCGTGGTGCGCAGGCCTCTGACTATCGCGGCCTCTCTTGTTGCGGAGCACAGGCTCCAGACACGCAGGCTCAGTAGTTGTGGCTCACGGGCCCAGTTGCTCCGCAGCATGTGGGATCTTCCCAGACCAGGGCTCCAACCCGTGTCCCCTGCATTGGCAGGCAGATTCTCAACCACTGCGCCACCAGGGAAGCCCTACACAAATGTTTTTTAAAGCTGCATTATTAATAATAGCCAAAAGATGGAATCATTCCAAATGACCATCAAGGGATAAATGGATAAACAAACTATGTTATATGCATACAGTGGAATATTATTGAGCCATGAAAAAGGATGAAGTACTGATATATGCTGCAACTTGAATGAAGTTTGAAAACATGCTAAGTGAAAGAAGCCAGACACAAAGGTCATATATGGTATGATTCGTTTTATTTGCCATATCCATTATAGGCAAATCTGAAGAGACAGAAAGCAAACTAGAGGTTACCAGGGGATGAGCAATGGGAAATAGAGAGTGATTATTTAATAAGGATGAAGTGTTTTTATGGGGTGCTGAAAAAGTTTTCAAACTAAAGAGAGATGGTGGTTGTACAACATTGTGAATACACTAAATACCATTAAATTTTGTACACTCTAAAATGGTTAATTGTGTACTAAGTGAATTTCTTGTCAGTTTAAAAGTGGGGGAGACAGAAGTTTTAAAGTGCAAGGAATGATTATGCTAGAAAAGGATGACCATATTTGATGTGGCAACTCCAGTGTCTGGATACCTCTCCAAATTCATTTTTTACTCATCTTTGCTTGGGACAGTTTATTCTTTTTTTAATAAGTTAGTTTCTTTCTTTCTTTCTTTTTCTTTTTTTCTGTCTTTCTTTTTCTTTCTTTCTTTCTTTCTCTCTCTCTCTCTTTCTGCATTGCTGCACGCGGGCTTTCTCTAGTTGTGGCGAGAGGGGGCTACTCTTCGTTGAGGTGCTCTGGCTTCTCATTGTGGTGGCTTCTCATTGTGGAGCACAGGTTCTAGGCGCGCGGGCTCTAGAGGGCAGGCTAAGTAGTTGTGGCGCATGGGCTTAGTTGCTCCGCGGCATGTGGGATCTTCCCGGACCAGGGCTCGAACCCGTGTACCCTGCATTGGCAGGCGGATTCTCAACCACTGCGCCACCAGGGAAGCCTGGGACAGTTCTGAACACAAAATATTTTACCTGAAAATACTGCAGTGTCTGCTAAGATAGGAACTGTTTTTTATAAAGAGTATATTATCTTTGGGGAAGCCCATAAGAGGCCCAGTTGCTCTGGAACTAATAAAGCTGATGAGGAACTAAAGCTATTCTTAGAACCTATAATTAGGTAGCATTCTGTTTTTCCTGGGCATAACATTTTGTCAGGCTACCAGTTCATTTTTTAAAAAAATATTTCTTTATTGAAGTGAAATTCGCCTAACATAAAATTAACCATTTTAAAATGAATGATTCAGTGGCCTTTTGTGCATTAGCAGTGTTGTGTAACTACCAACTCTGTATCATTCCAGATGTTTTCATCACCCCAAAGGGGAATCCCATACCCATGAAGCACATACTTGCCAGCACTTGTTTTCCACTTTTTTGATTATAGGCAGCCTGATCGGTGTGCAATGGTACCTCATTGTGGCTTTGATTTGCATTTCTCTTAATGACTGAAGAAGTTGAACATCTTCATGTGCTTGTTGGCCATTTGTATTTCTTCTTTGGAGAAATATCTACTCAAGTCCTTTTTCTTTTTCTTTTTTTAAAAAAATTAATTAATTTATTTATTTTTGGCTGCGTTGGGTCTTCATTGATGGGTCTACGTTGCTGTGTGCAACCTTTCTCTAGTTGTGGCGAGCGGGGGCTTCTCTTTGTTGTGGTGCGTGGGCTTCTCATTGTGGTAGCTTCTCTTGTTTCGGAGCTCGGGCTCTAGGCGTGCAGGCTTCAGTAGTTGCGGCATGTGGGCTCAGTAGTTGTGGCTCGCGGGCTCTAGAGCACAGGCTCAGTAGTTGTGGCGCATGGGCTTAGTTGCTCCGCAGCATGTGGGATCTTCCCGGACCAGGGCTCGAACCCGTGTCCCCTGCATTGGCAGGCAGATTCTTAACCACTGTGCCACCAGAGAAATCCCTTTTTCTTTTTTTAAATTGAGTTGTCTTTTAGTTGTTGAGCTTTGTAAGTGTTCTTTATATATTATAGATACTATATGACCCTTGTCAGATATATGGTTTGCAAATATTTTTCCCATTCTGTAGGTTGTCTTTTTCACTTGATTTTTTTTTTTTAACTTTTTACTTTATATTGGAGTATAGTTGATTAACAGTGTTGTGATAGTGTCTTTTTCACTTTCTTGGTAGTCCTTTGATACACAAAAGTTTTAAAGTTTGAAGTCTAATTTATCTGATTTTTCTTTTGTTGCCATACTATTGGTGTCATATCTAAGAATCCATTGCCAAATCCAAGGTCATGGAGATTTTCCTCTCTTTGTCTTCTAAGAGTTTTATGATTTTATGGTTTTAGCTCTTATATCATTGATCCATTTTGACATAGGTTTTGTATATAGTATATGGTATGGGTTCAAATCATTCTCTTGCATGTAGATATTCAGTTGTCCCAAAATCATTTGTTGAAGAGACTCTTCTTTCCCCATTAAATTGTCCTGGCAGCCTGGTTGAAAATCAGTTGGTCATGGATGTGTGGGTTTATTTCTCTGCACTCAATTCTGTTCCTACCATGTACTTTTGTATGGGCTGAGTTTCTTGTTTTTCTCCCTTTGATAATAGGATCACGGGGTTGATAGCAGCATTTTCCAGAATCCTAAAAAGCTTCACCTAACTATTGGGATGTTGGTGCTTTTGAGTGAGCAAGAGATCCAGCAGACATGTGAGATGCTACAGCAGTGTAAAGAGGAATTCATTGAGTGAGTAATCCACAGGAGTGGGGAAGGGTGGTCACCCTGTACTGGCTTCTTTCTGGTATCACAGACTTGTTTTTGGACTAGGGAGCTGGGTGACATGGGAATAAAATTTGTTGACTCACCCATTTGTAACACTTAACATTGGATTATTGTCTAAAAGGTTTAAAATGGATTTAAAGCATATATTTACAGATTTGTGTGGAAAGGCTCTACCTTAAATTTTACCAGTTCAGTTGGCAAATTTTGTTCTTTAACAAGGACATCCCATTCTTTTCTCAAAAAGGAAATTCCCTTCATTATCTATAGAAGAGTGTAGGCTACCATATTAGTTTTCTGTGCTGCTGTAACACATTAGTACAACCTTGGTGGCTTAAAACAACACAAATTTATAATCTTACAGTTCTGTGGGGCAGAAATCTGATAGGGGTTTCACTGGGCTAAAATCAAGTTACTGGCAGGGTTGTGTTCCTTTCTGGAGGCTCTAGGGAAGAATCTATTTCCTTGTCTTTAAAGTCCTGATTTAGAGGCCACCCACAGTACTTGGCTAGTAGCCTCCTTCCTCCATCTTCAAAACTAACAATGTTGCATCTGTTTGACCCTCAATCTGTTACATCTCTCTCTCTGGCCACAGCAGGGACAGGTTCTCTGCTTTTAAGGATGTGTGTGATTTAATTGAGCCCACCCAGATAATCCAGAGTAATCTCCCCACCTTAAACTCTTTAGCCTTAATCACATCTGCAAAACCCTCTTTGTCCTGTAAGGTAGTATATTTAAAAATTCCGAAGAGTAGAACATGGGCATCTTTGGAGGGCCGTTATTGTGCTTACCATAGTAACTCAGACATTATAACATGATTCCCTAGGAGAGTCTTCATTGTATTTCAGAAATGCAGTCTTTAATTTTCTTTTTTTTAATAAAGGTAATTTTGTTTGAGTCAGTAAGGATACCAAAAACTGTCCAAGCAGTCGGTTTTGGCTCAGGGAAAACATTGCTGTTCTGACGGCAGAGTTGTTATTCTTTTTACTGTAAGATTTTAATTTGCATATACATCTGACCTAACAGCTCTGTTTCAAAGGATCATCTCTTCTGAGCCCCCCTTCCTTTGCTCCTTTTACTTCAGATTGAAGCAAAACAAGAGGAACTTGAAAATTAACTCACTTGAATAGTTTTATTTTTATTCAATTGTAAAATACAGGTCCTATGCTATTCTGACATGGCCTTGTAGAAGTGGGTTACCTGGTTCATTGGGTAAAACAAGGTAAAAGGATTTAAATTTTTTCTCGATCTATGTTGTATATGAAACTGTAATACAAAGACTTATTTGTGGGCCAGTTCTCTTTTTTCCATTAATTGTTTTGAAGACAAAATATTTTTCTTGAGCAAAATCGTAAGCTGATCGTGTTTGCAGCTGCCTATTCTTTCTGAATTTCAAACAGCAAAGAATGCTTCTTTGTCTTGTTCTTTGCATAGTGATGGGCAACTGTTTTCTCTGTCTTACCTAAAATTCAAAATAATTTGGTGTTTGTAATTAGATATTTACAGTTTTCCTTGCATAAAATAAAATTTTATGCTTTACCTTACAAAGCAGAGCAATTTTACCTTGTTTAAAAATCACTTCTGGTACTTTAACTTCCCAGATTACTTTTTGCTAAACAAAACTGAAAGCAGCTGCATTTTTTGGCTGCCATTAGTATAATCCTGCTAACAAAAAAATTAAAGGCGGATAAAATATTTGTTTAGAGAAGTATTTCGTTTTTTACCTTATGAAAATCAGGTCACAGGATTTTAATCACTGAAGACTTATCCTGAGCTATGTGAGGATTTAGTTGAGTTCCTCCCTTTTATGTCTCTTGGTGTCTTTTGTGACTAAATGCCAAATCTGAACCCTTTAAACGTGTCAGAGTTGGTGTGCATAGGGAATGAAGAGCAGCCTTAATAGTTCCTAAGAATTTTTGACATGACAGGATGAAAACAGTAATTGTAGTTTTTCAAATTCAGCAAAGCTTTTGAAATAGGACACGTTACCCTGCCAAAAATCTGCAATGCAGGCAAAAATTTTTTAAAGTTGCTCTTTTCAAAAAGCTGGAAAGGTTTGAAACCAGCAAGTAAAGCAGGCCTCTCCAGCCTTCTTCTCTCACCTTCCCTCTGTTATACACACTTGTTTTAAAAGTATATAGTGCAAAATTAATCTACCTGATTGGCTAGGGGGGTGAGAATCAGAATTGGTTGTTTGTATTGTCCAGAAGTGCCTTGTTTTCCTAAAAGGAAGAAAAGCCTCCTAAAAAAAAAAAAAGATACTTATAATAAAGCCCTGGTGTAAAATGTATTACCTAACCTCTTTGTCTTCCTTATTCTTCATCTTCCATCTCAGTCTTTGTACTTGGTATGCTTAGAAAAAAATGTCAATAAATAATTGCATTTCTAACCTGAACCTTTTATGATGTAAAGATTGCAAATTAAAATATAAAGGTGGAAAACATTGGAAATGAATAGTCTACTATATAACATGCTGTAGCTTAATTTAATGGCTTTTTAAATTGAGGTATTAAATGTGGCTATATTGGTGTTTAATTAAAATTGTGGTGATACACAGATATTTTAAAGAAATGGGTGGTTGAATATTCGTTTTAAATTTGGGGGTGGTATTTGAGTTTAAGGGATGTCACCTGACCAGAAATAGAACTTTGATTTCGTTTCTTATGCTAAAGGCTCATGTAGCTGTGTAGATTTCAAATGAATTATTCATGATGTTCAGTACGTGCTGAAGCACTAAATGTGTCCCTTGTGACTTTTCTTTGTGATATGTCGAACACAAACAGTGCCATGTCTCTGAGTATATAGTCTGACAAAGGTGCAGCTCTTCTTTAGCTCCCGTAACACTCTACTCATACCTAAGTGTTCCCAGTAGGCCTGAAGTAAAACCAAATAAGAAGTTAAAAAGGAACAAGAATGAGGAGAGAAGAAGAGGAAAAATACCCATGGACAAATGTCCCTAATTATTGCCTCAGATGTCTCTCCATTGAAGAGTGTGCTCAGTGGTATCCCAGGTGGCATAGTTTGGTCACCAAGACAAAGAGCATTTATCAGGCAAACCATTGGATTCTCTCCTGCTCTTTAATTCTCCCTCTTGATGAATCCTAGGGATAGGTTGGAAGAGTTTGTTTCTACTTGTAAGGCAGACTTTGAATCTGTTTCATTGTTTTGTTTTTGGTGCTGCATCTAATTCCAGTGGTTTGAGGTAGTTTAGAGTGAGGACATATATACAAAAGAAATGTTAAAGTCAGACAGATTAGAAACCATAAAGATGGAATGGGAAGAAAATTCTGTCTAAAAACCAAGGTGAGATAATAATTGTACTAGAAGTTTAACATTTAGTGGTGTTTTCAAGCATCAGTATACTTGAACTATGGGAATTCCTGACAGTCCAGTGGTTAGGACTCGGCACTTTCACTGCCGGGGCCCTAGGTTTGATCCCTGGTGGGGGAACTAAGATCCTGCAAGCTGGGCAGTGTGGCCCAAAACACACACACACACACACACACACACACACACACTCACTTGAACTAAATTCCAGAAAGGAAAACACCAATTATTATAGTTCTTATCTGATAAAAAGGAACATAATTTTTCAGGAGAGAATCCTTTTCTGGTTCTCAACCCAAGAAAAAGTTGTATAAATCTTAACATAAAGAACCCAGACGATGATGAGCCGTGTCTTCAACAGGAGTTTGGCAGAAGATATAAAAACATTGTTCACGTTGCTCTTTCTTGTATTGACCCCTGGAAATTGAGGGTGTAACATTAAATATAACCCAGTAAAAACATTTTAGTGGGAAACTAAACCAGTGGTATGGTGTTTTCTGGTGATCTAACTATGCAAGGTTAGAGCTGAAAAATCATAGAGGAATGTACATTTAGTATTAATTTTTTTTTTCCCAAAAGTTTTGTTGACTGCCCTTTGATAGGATTTAATGGCAGTCTTTCATATTGAATTCTTTGGCTATAACTAGAAATGGAGATACACTGTATTGGCTGGCTATCTATCTATCTATTTATTTATTTATTTCTGCATTGGGTCTTCGTTGCTGTGCGCGGGCTTTCTTTAGTTACGGCAAGCGGGGGCTGTTTTTGGTTGCAGTGCACGGGCTTCTCATTGCGGTGGCCTCTCTTGTTGCAGAGCACAGGCTCTAGGCGCACGGGCTTCAGTAGTTGTGGCACATGGGCTGAGTAGTTGTGGCACATGGGCTTAGTTGCTCCGCGGCATGTGGGATCTTCCCGGACCAGGGCTCGAACCCGTGTCGCCTGCATTGGCAGGGGGATTCTTAACCACTGCACCACCAGGGAAGTTTGTATTGCTGATTGAAGCTAAAGACTTCAATCAGATAATAATTCAGAGCTTGATTTGTGTTTTGGAATATCCCACTTATTGGAGGTGGTTATAGGGATACTTATGATCGAGGTCGTAATTTTTCTCATTCAAGTACCTGTCTAAAATAGTTGAGTTATTTAGTTTCTTAAAAAATTCTGGTCTTGTGCAATAATAATGGCCTTGGTGTTTTAAGGGAATCTTTACCATTAGGATTCCTAGGCTATAAAAGGATCTCCCTGGGCCTCAATTAAATATCAAGAAAACTTTTTTGTTTTGCCTTATTTGGAATTATTTTTTGATTAATCCTAACAGTCTGTTGTCTTTGAGCCAGTACCACATTTTATTCAATGACAATATAGGCGTGTGTCCACGTTCTCAAAATTGTTCAGGACATCTTCTCCCTTTATAGTGGTACATCCAATCAATGTTTATCAGAGATTTATGGAGTACCCATTTTATATAAGGCACTGTCCCAGGTGCTGGGGATATAGGAGTAGAAAAGATGGATAGGGTCCCTGGCCTCATGGGGCTTGGAGAAGGCTGTTTGGTGAGCTGATTTTTAGCTGGGTTTCAGGTTGGCACAGCAAGGCCTTTACTAGTTGAAGCATAAGTCTGTTTAAGGGGCCTGGGAAGAAAGCAGGATGGTGGGTCTTACTTAACATAAAAGAAATACATGTTAGCTTTAGAAAAGCCAAAATTTGCAGATAAACAGGAATTCCCTGGCTGTCCAATCATTAGGACTCCATGCTTTCACTGCCAAGGGCACGGTTTCGGTCCCTTGTTGGGGAACTAAGATCCCGCAAGGCGAGCAGTGCGTCCAAAAAAAAAAAAAATTGCAGATAAACAAGATGTAACTTGTAATATTACCTGAAGATAATTACTATTAACACTTTGGGGCATGTACTCCCACGCTTTTTTGTTCGCATATATGTATTTTTTTTCTTTGAGGTGTAATTTACTTACAGTAAAATGCACAGATGTTAAGTGTAGTTGATGAATTTTGATAAATGTGTACACCCATGTAACTTCACCCAAATCAAAATGTAGAACATTGCCATCACCCTAGGAAGTTCCTTCATGCTCTTTTCCAGTAAATTCACTTCTCCTAAAAGTAACTGCTGTTCTGATTTCTGTTACCACAGATTAAATGTGCTTGTTCTCTAATGTCATATAAATAGAATCATTCAGTATATATACTTTTGCGTTTGGCTTCTTTTGCATATATGTGCAGTATATACACTTTCTGTGTTTGGCTTCTTTTGCATATATTTTTTATTTTAACTTTTTAACGAATAATACTTTACATGGTTCAAAAATTTTAAAGTACAAAGGATATGCAGTGAAGAGTTTCCTTCCTACTGTTATCCCACCAAGCACCCTGATCTCCTCTCTAAAGGCAACAGATTTTAGCAGTTTCTTTGTACTATATCCTTTCAGAGATTTTATGTATGTACAAGCATATAAATATGTATATATATTAAATTTTTTATCCCCATCTTTTGCACGAATAATGGAATTGATTAAATATTTCATCAGGAGTTGCAAAATGGTGATATTCTAATTCCGTCATTACCTCTACATTTATCAGTTGGAATTCTTCTGAAAGAACTTTCCTTTATTGGCTGTGGTTGGATATGTACCTGAATTTATAATTATTTCCTTGGGTTTGGCTCCTAGAAATAGAATTGCTTGGGCAAAGTTTTTCTATTCTTGAAGGCTTTTTATAAATATTGCCATATTGCTCTTAAAGATGTGATACCAGTTTACACCTTCACTGTTGTTATATGAGTGAAATACTGTCTGCAATTTGTAGAAATAATAAGGTAAAACTGGAGAGATGGGCAACGTAGTAAATGTCTTCGTCAATCAGAACTGTCATCACTAGGCCTTTTCTGAGACATTTCTTAGACATGCTAATAAACTGGTATTGGAATAGATATAGTGTGACTTTGGAAATACTTGTGGTTCTAGTTTGTGTTCATTAAACATGTATCAGTTTTGAAATTAGAAGGACGGTTAAATCATGTTAGTTAAAAAAAACCGCAACAACTTCATTTTTGTAATATTTGACTATGTATATTAACCATATTTCAAAATATAATAGCCTTCTTAACTTAAACAGTTATAAAAAATCTAATGTTTTTTCCTTTGCAGTGACATTTCCGGGGGCAAACCCCTGGAAGTAGAGGTGGCAGGGATAGAATACATGAATGATGATCCTGGCATGGTGGATGTTCTTTACGCCAAAGTCCGTATGAAAGATGGCTCCAACAGGTATGCTTCTGGAATACTTCTTTGTTTTAATTGAGAGGTGCCTAGAAGAATCCCTGGGAGTTCAGGTAGTTTTGATTCCTTTTCTTTGAGGTCTTATTATTGTAAGGAGTGTGTAAATTCTTTCTTTTTCTGAAATAGTAAGTTAATATCTTGCAAGAGGAATTTGTTGTAGGAAAAAGTATCAGACTTTTAGTTTGATAATTATTGAATTACTTGGATGGTAGATATTGATAGTAGCGATCTAGTTTTTATGGAACTCAGTGCTTCCTTCATGTTTTCCAGGATAATAGGAGGCAGGAAGGATGGCATATTAGGATGGTAGTTTCAAAAGTGACATAATGCAGATCTAGTGAATACCAAGGCAAAATAGGGATGATAACTATACAAACGTCATAGGATTATTAGGGTTAAATTAATATACATAAAATGCTTAGATCAGTGCTTGGCACATACTAACATCATCAGAACATACATTAAAAATGTTTGCTATTTTTAATTTTTTTTATTACCACACCTCGATCCCTACTGGGAATTCTCAGTCTGCAACGCAGGCTATTTCTGAGGCTAGCCTAGGCATCCAGAGCCCTTTGCAATATTAGTACCATTTATTAGTCTGTGCAAGGCCTTTGGTGAGCAGAGGAGCCCAACTTGAACTGGAAGTTTGTTTTTGTGTGGTCTTTTCTTTAGGGCAGGGTAGAAAAGAACTCACACTGAACAAAAAACCCTCTAGGGAAAAATCTGTGTCTCTAGGCAGGCCCCCAAATTGATTTGCTTTCCTAGAGGATCTCTTGGAAGGTTTCTCTTATCTCAATTTGAATTGATGATCTCAGTTATCTTCTATCTCAATTCCAATGGAAGTGAATTTTGAGTGTAAGGGAGGAAGAAAATGGTATAGAATCAGTTTTTGTGTGTGTGATGTATGTCAATTATATCTCAATAAAACTGGAGAAAAAAAGTGTCTTAATATCATTACTGGGAATTCCCTGGTGGTCCAGTGGTTAGGACTCCACGCTTTCACTGCCATGGGCCCATGTTCAATCCCTGGTCGAGGAACTAAGATCCTGCAAGCCATTTGGTGCAGCCTAAAAAACAGACCAACAAAAAAACAAGTTTTGTAAAGTCCCCTCCCCAAATCGCAGTGTCTAAGGGACTTGTACACCTCTTATTTAATTCAATATTAAAACTATTTGAACGCCTCCTTTGTGCAAGGTATTTTGAAAGACCATGTAAATTGATACAGAAATGAGTAAGACATGGCCCTATTTTTAAGGCACATTCAGTCATTTGTGTTTCTTTATGTGAAGAGACACTGCTCAATGCAGAGGCATGGAGGAGAGGCCATGTTATAATAAAAACACAGTCAACTTTCTTTGTATGATTTCATATATTTTAGATGAAAGATTCCCTTAAAATGCTTGACCGTGAAGTGCCTGACCTTTAAAAGAATGGAACCACTTAGATCAAATTTTTCCTCTGGAAACAGAGCTGGGACAGTGTAGCTACACTTATTGATAGATCCTTGGATTTTGTAAAACCTGACTGTGTAGGGAATTTGCATTCAAATTACTTAGTAGTCAGCTGTTGCTAAGACTTAAGCATTGAACACAGTGGCTATTCTGTTCTGTTTCTTACTGTCACAGGCCTCCACCCTTGCCCCTTTAGAAGAATAGCTTCCTCACATTATACTGAGAACATGAAGCCAAGTCAGCTTCCTTCCTTTTTCCCTCACAGTCCACCTGTTTTCA
The DNA here is from genome assembly GCF_965194825.1 of Balaenoptera physalus. Lineage (NCBI taxonomy): Eukaryota > Metazoa > Chordata > Mammalia > Artiodactyla > Balaenopteridae > Balaenoptera > Balaenoptera physalus. The sequence goes on from NC_138893.1 coordinate 84,759,378, forward strand.
TCACACCCACCCCACTCAATTTCACTCTCTTTCTGAAGAATTGCATAAGTTTTCTCTGATGAGGCTAATCCCTTTACTTATTCTGGGACCCCATTCCTTCTTATCTCCTCAAAGACCTGACACCATCAATTATTCCACCCTGCAGGGCATTTCCAGTGCCCTTTTCCCTCAGGCACTTTTCAGATGCCCAGGATGTGAGATGCAGTAGACCCTAGGGCTTCTTTCTTATGGAGGAGGCAGATGTTGGTAACTAGAATACACTAGGTTGAGGGCTGTGATTGAGATTCTAGTGGTACATAAATGAGCAGCAAAACTCTGCCCATGTGTGGGCAAATTTTGTAAAGGAGGGCTTCAGAAAGGAGGTTTCTTTACTGAATAAGGAGTTTGCAGGCTGAGGGAGTAGCATGTTAGGAAGAGGGAATAAATACTAAGTACAGATCTAGAGGCAGTGTTATATGCCATGTAAAAGGAATGTTGATTTTCATTGGTCATTTGTTTATTCAACAAAACTTTATCAAATGCCCACTGTGTGCCAGACACTGTGCTAGCTGTGAATATAGAATGGTCAGTAAAGGGACTTCCCTGGTGGTCCAGTGGTTAAGACTCTGCGCTTCTACTGCAGGGGCTCAGGTTCGATCCCTGGTTGGGGAACTAAGATCCCACATACCTCTCTGCATGGCCAAAGGAAAAAAAAGCAAGAATGGTCAGTAAAGCCAGACACAGTTATTACCCCCATGTAATTTACAGACTAATGGAGAAAACAGATGTTAACAACACGTATATATATCATTGCAAAGTGTGATAAAGGTGAAGCAGGGGGAAAATGGTGCTCTTTTAAAGACAGAAAATATGGCAGTTTAGACTGTGGGAGGGCAGGGTAAGGAAAGCCTCTTTGAGGAATTGATAACTGACTTGAGGTCTGGAGGAGTGGGATTTTTCAGGCAAAGGGGTGGTGGGAAATTCTAGGCAAAAGAAAATGCAGAGCAAAAGCCATGTGGCAGGAAAAAGCCTAGCAAATTCCACGTATGGATGAGACATAATGAAGGAGAGGTAGGGTCACATGAGATGTCCATGTGAAGAGATTAGAGGGGCTTGGATTGAGGCAGTAGCAAAGACAAGAGAAAAAAAGAATAAATACAAGCAGAATAAATAAAGAGAAATCCATATCAGGATAAATCAGGATGGAAGTGCAGAACACTAAAGACAAAGAATATAAAAGAAGTCACCTACAAAGGATTGACAGTTATCCGGACAGTGGACTTGTCAATATCAACAACAGAAGCCAAAAGACAGCGGACTGTTTTCTAGAGAAAATAACTGTCAAGCTGGAATTGTTTACCCAGAAAAAAAAAAAATCTTTAAAGAACAAAAGTGAAATAAAAACTTTTTGTGTCCAGATGCTGTCTTTCCTTCTTGTTATCCTTCTTTTTCTCAAATAGACTCTAAGATTCTTGGAGGCAGGGGGTTTGTCTTATTCACTATAGAGTATTATGTGATAAAAACAGATTACAGAACAATTTGTAAATATACATTTACTTTTTTCCCCTCAAAAGTGGGAAGAGAGAGTAAGAGAGAAATAAACCAGTTAGTCTGAATATATAAGCATCTTATCAGTGGTTATTTTTGGATAAGTAATTTTTTTCTTTTAGCTTATCTGTAAGATTTTTTAAAAATATAAACAATGTTCATAAAGCAGGCAAGTGTTACAGTTGTTCAGGGACACTTGGTATACTTTGTCATACCAAGGTCAGTAGTAATCAGTATGTGCATGTAAGTGGTAGAATTATGGTTTGACCTAGCTGTGTTTGACTGTAAAGCCTATGCTCATAGTGGGGCAAAAAAAGGAGATTAAGAATAATTGGAGACAGACCACTCTTTTGAGAAGTTGGGTGAAAGGAAGATGAGAGAGATGTAGTTAGATTCTACAACGTGCAGCTCAGCATCCCTGTAGCATCTTCCAGTTTGCCATCTTCCTTTCATAGCTGAGCTTCTTCTTTTTATATTGTTTTCTCTCATAAAATTAAAGCCTTCCAGATGGGTAAAGTGAAACTTAAATGGCTCCCTTTCCCCTGCTCTGACTCCCCCTGTGTTCCTCCCCAATAGGTTGTAAGCAGAGCAGACACTGCGGAGAGTCGCTGTCCATGCGTACTGTTTTACACAAACTGGATCACATTATTCATGTTGTTCTATAGCTTGTTCTTTTCATAAAACATAACCTAGACATTACTCTTATGTCAGTGTCTATAGATCCTATGATCTACTACTACATCAGCCTTTCTAAGCCATAGCTTATATACAGTAGGACTTCCCCTTGCTTAAAAATCTCCCATCATTTCACATCATCCTTTGAATTAGTTCATATTCCTCAGTCTAGCAGTCAGTATCTTCCAGGATGAAACCAACTTAATATTTTAACTTGATCTTCCACTTATCTTGGACTTGCCCCAAGCCCTAGCCAGCTTCACTGCTTGTTGATGATCCTTTGTGTCTTTGTTAATGTTGTTTCTTGTGACTAAAATTTCTTTCATGTTACTCCTCATCTCTTTTTGTCCAAATGCTGTCATTCCCTTCTTGCTATCTTTCCTTCTTTTTTCTCAAGTAGACTTTAAGATTCTTGGGGGCAGGGAGTGTCTCATTCAGCATTATATATCCAGTAGCTTTTATAATTCATGACTCATAGTCGATGTTCAGTGAATGTTTGTTTACTTAAGTCATTTATTTTTTCAGCTGATTTACAAAGATGAATTGAGTACAGTTAGCTTCCTGTCCTGAGCCCATCCTCCTGGTAACCTATTCTAGTCTCAACCCAGCTGTGACGTCTTCCACATTTAAATTACCAAAGCACCTTGTATTGCTTGTGTCATTACCAAAGTCCTCTTTATAGTTATTTTAATAGATTGTAAGCTCCTTAATGACAAGAGCTATGTTTGCTTAGTTTTTAATTCTTTTAGTGACTACCGTGGTGCCTGTATACAGTAAGAACTCAAGAAGTGTTAATTGGATAGAGCTGAATTAAATTGGGGGAAAAAAAGCCCAAACGAAAGCCTGGAATTTGCACTTTCTAGGGAGTCAGTGATCATTCTGCAGTACAACTCCACATCCATAAAGATGGCTCTGGAATGCTTGAGCTTTGTAGCACTTATAGGCCTTTAAACTAAGAGCTCAGATTCAAGGCACTGATAATTGGCTTCTGTTTTCAAACACAAAGCACTATCTAAATGATAAAGCTGCGTAAGAGTAATTTATTATTTTTCTCATAGCAACCCTATATTATTTTTAATTCACTTATGAGGATGCAAAGGTATAGAGAAGCTTTGTGACTCATTCTTAGTCAACCAGGAAAGGATCAGTGAAGTAAGAATTGAAAGACTATAATGTTAGAAATATACTGACATATTGTCAAATGTAGTATCCATGACAGCAGCCTGAAATTTAGTGATTGTTTATAAGCACCCTTAAGTTGTCTTAATAGAACTCCAAAGATTTGTCATTTATGAATTCATGCATACATACCTGCAACAGCTATTCATTGAGCACTGATGATATGTCAATTAGGTATTAACTTGGGTGCCAGGGTAAGGCAGTGAATAACATAAAGAGCTGGCTTCGTGGAAGTGCACAATAAATTGATAGCAGAGCAGAGCTGGCTGCCAGGAGACTTAGATTCCCGTCCCTCTGCCCTGACTGAGCAACTCAACCTGTCTGTGCTTCGTTTCCTCTTGTGTAAAGTGAGCAGGTTAGACTAGAACATTTTAAAGGACTTTAATCTCTTCAAAGTTCTGAGGCAGAAATCTTAATTTGCCAGAAAGACAAAGCTGGAAACTGGACTCTTTCATTTAGTCAATTTAATTTCCTTCTTCTAGTATTACATGCTCCCTGTTTCTCTACAGCTGAGCTCCCTGTCCACTTCTTTTTCTTACTTTTATTTTTAATTAATTAATTAATTAATTAATTAATTAATTTATTGCTGCGTTGGGTCTTCATTGCTGTGCGCGGGCTTTCTCTAGTTGCGGAGAGCAGGGGCCACTCTTTGTTGTGGTGTGCGGGCTTCTCATTGCCATGGCTTCTCTTGTTGCGGAGCATGGGCTCTAGGTTCATGGGCTTCAGTAGTTGTGGCTCATGGGCTCTAGAGCGCAGGCTCAGTAGTTGTGGCTCACGGGCTTAGTTGCTCCGCAGCATGTGGGATCTTCCCGGACCAGGGCTCAAACCCGTGTCCCCTGCATTGGCAGGCGGATTCTTAACCACTGCGCCACCAGGGAAGTCCGCACTTCTTTTTCTTTAACAGGAGAGAGGGAACAGTGAGGCATCATTCTGTTGTGATTTGAAATTGAGGTGCATTTTGCAGTGCTTGGTTATGTTTAGACCTAAGTTATGTTGTAATATTTTAAAATATTTTAAACTTTATGAGATGGTGTTAGTTAATCAGAAACTTTAGACCCAATAATGTAGGTCTTGGCTTGGAGATCCACATGCACAATTAAGTAAGTTAAACTGCAAAATCAGAGTTACGTGCATTGTGAATGTATTTTATTTTCCCCTTAGGAATGTAGGAACAAAATAGTTTTCTTGAATCAGTCCTCTTTCTCCATCCTTACTAATGTCTTATTGGGTAGCCCTTCTCATTGCTGGTTTAAATACTTGAGAAAAATATTTTATATCATGGGAAAATATTCAGGGTATATTAAGTGAAATAAGCAGGTTATAGAAAAATGTTCTGTCTTTTTAAAATTGATGTTTATCTATCTGTAGCAAAAGACTTAAAAATTATTTAACCGAAAATTAAGTGCTTATCTGTGGATGGTAAGGTTGTTTTCCTTTTTGTTGTTTTCTGCATTTTCCATTTTTTCTATAACAAACATGTATTATTTTTGTAATCAGAAAAAAATTAAGATAACTATGCAGGGAAGCACAGCATCTCTCTTAACTGGCTTTCAGGCCTTTAGTTTTCCCCTGCATATCTTGCTTCTTACAACCCCGTCTTGCTTTCCTAGGTCTACCAAATAAGACTACAGCCCTGCCTGGCACACAGGAGCCTTCACAGTCTGGCTTCAGCCTGCCTCCACTTCATCGCTGCCCTTCCCTCTCCACAGAATTTCTCATGAACCTGGAGTGTGGTGTATTCTTTGATAGTCACTCTTTCAGTTGTTCAGGACAAAATTTCTTTTAGAATCACCTTCAACTCCTGACTGCAGTATATTATAAAAGCCACCGCCCTCCTCACCACCCCCACTGCTGCTACGCCCACCAGCTGGGGTGTTGCCACAGCCTCTCAGCTGCCTTCCTGCTTCCATTCTTGCCTCCACCACTGTGTGTCATCCACAGGGCAGCCAGAGGTTTCCTTTTAAAATGTCAGTTGGATCATGTCATTGTTCTGCTGAAAACCCTCCAGAAGCTCGCCACCTCACTCAGTAGAAGACAGAGTTATTACAGGGGCCTAAGAGCCTTATGTAAGCCCCTGTGACCTGGTCCTCCCTCCTCTCCCACCTCATCACCTCTCCCCACAGTTTCATTCCATACACTGGGTTCTTACTGTTCTTCCGCCATGCCACAAGTATGCTGCTTCAGATGACTGTATTTGCTGTTCCCTTTCTCTGGAATGCTGTTCCCTTAGGTCTCTGCTCAAGTGTCACTTTATCAGGGAAGCATTACCTGATCACCATGTCTAAAATAGTACACTTACCCTCAATCCCTTTCTCCTCCCTCTCTTCCATTTTGTTTTCTTCATGGTGCTTAGCACCACCTGATGTCGTATATGTATATTTGTTTACTATCTGTCTCCTTCCACCAGAATGTAAGCTGCTCAAGAGCAGGGACGTGTTCTGCTCATCCTTTGTATGATTCCCATTCCCACACCAGCCCTTCCTGTCTCCTTTGAGATCTTGTTCTGTTGATCCCCTCTGTTTCCTAAGGTTTCATCTTCCTTCTCTGTTGGATAGTTTCTTGTTGTCAGTAAGCGTTTTCAACTCTTTCTCCTCATTGAAAATAAACACAAACAACCTGCCCTCAATTCTGTATCTAATTACCGAGGCAATTAGTTTCTTCCCTTCTTTGCAAGTTTCTTGAGTTTATGTGCATGTATCCCCTCCCCGTCTGTCTGGCCTCTCCCTTGGTCCTCTGCAATGAGGCTTCCATCACCAGTGTGCCAGTGAAACTGCTCTGGCAAAGGTCTCTAATAATGTTCTCATTGTAAGAAATAAGTAAGCATTTTTTGCTCCTTTTCGTACTTTACTTTTTATAGCATTGTACTATACTGATTATTCCTCTTTTTGCACCCCTTGTAATTCTCTTTTCAGCCTTCCTGAAGTTTTCCTTTTCTTGTTCCTCATCCTTATCGATTGTCCCTACTGGTTCCTTCTCTGCCCCTTACATAGGAGTGTCCCATAAAGGCTCTGTCCTTAGCTCTCTTCTTGCTTGCTCTGATTCCCCCTCACCCTGTGACTGCATCTATCCCATGCTTTTAACTACTTTTTTTGCACTGATAACTCCCAGATCTGTGTCTTTTGCCCAGATTTTTCTCTTGAGCTTCAGGCTTGTTATTTCCATCTCTCTCCTGGACATGTCCCATTTGAAATCCGGTGCCACACATGAAAAAGTATACACACTATTAACCCTCTCCACCACTCCCCACCTTGGTCAGTGACCCATCTGCTCATTTAAGGTGAACTCGTGGGAGTAGCTCTCAGCTGCTTCCTCTGCTATAACACTGTCGTATCTGAGGGCCCCAACTTCTCTCTCACAGGCTCTTTTGAATCCATTCCCTTGTCTCGGGTCTCACTGCCCCTGTCATAGTTTAGATCTTCATCCCTTTCTACTTTATAGCCTGGTCCTTAAAATTTGTCCTCTGAAACCAGACTGCATGGGTTCTCATTTTGGATCTATCACTTATTAGTTGTGTGACTTTAGTCAAGTTTTATAACTTCTCTGTGCCTCAGTTTCCTCATTGGTAAGGTAGGGATAATAATTTATTGTGAGGATTAAATGATTTAACAGATATAAGGTGCTTAGAATAGTGCGTGACACATCGTGTTTGTTATTATTTCTACTATTAGTACTGTCAGTACCACCTAGGTGACCTCGGTACCGCTCGTCTCTTCCCCTTCTAAAGCATCTCCCACTGTGCCACAGAGTCAGCTTCACAAATGGGTAGCTGACCACATCATTCCCTTTTAAAAGATTTCCGTGGCTTCCCATGGTCTGACCATTATAGTCCCAGCCCTGTGTTCTATTTCTGGAGGTCAATGGTGAGGGTATGGGTATTTATTTTATTATTATTAATTATAGCTTACTTGGTACTTCCCTGGCGGTCCAGTGGTTAGGACTCCATGCTTCCACTACAGGGGGCACGGGATCGATTCCTGGTCAGGGAACGAAGATCCCACATGCCATGTGGCCAAAAAATAAAAAAATAAAAGAATTATAGCTTACTCATGTTTAAATATTCTTTGGTTAGTAGACAAAATAAAAATAATTAAGATAGAGAAGTTAGAATTATAACAAGATTAATTTGGAACTTTGGAGCCTGAAAAACATGGAAGGGAAAAGAATCCTTTGTGCTTCTCACTCAGTCTCTAGGGGAAGATAACTCCCTCTTGCTGCAGCGTATGAGTGCAAGCGGAAAAGGGTTGTTTTGCCCATGTCTAAATGGGTGAAAGATAACTGGGGGGTAGGGGTACCAGAGGCTGCTCTATCTGTGTGGAGACAGGCATTGAGCAACTCAGCTGCTGCAACCAGAGAGACTGCCCTGTGGCCTCAGGAAAACTCCCACAAATGGGCCATGCAAGGTGGGCTTGGCGCACATCTCACATAAAACAGACCCATCCAGCCCTGCTCAAGGAGAAGCTGCTCACTGGGCTACAGTGTTTTACCACAAGCCATGGCCCAAGAAGCAGTGGAAGATTCACCAACTCTACAGATATCTCAGGGCCACTTGCATCTGGGAAAAGAAGTGGTATGTGGCACAAAGAGTATTACTAGTATGTACATCTAAAATGTAAAATCTAAAAAATGTGAAATCTCTTGTTCATTAGTACACTGGCGAGGAATGAAAGATTTTGAGCTGGGGAAGTCAATTAGCATGCAGCACAAATCTCAGAAAAAGCCAAGGGCAAGGTTGAAAGGAGCAGGCTGCTCCCTGCACTCACCAGGTGCACTGCTCTGTCATTTGCTGCAGACCTCCACATCAGCACCCATGTTCAGCGAGAACTTCAGGCTCAGGTTGGACATTTGGTCACACTATGTAAAAGCCACAGGCTGAACTTCACCATCAGATGAGTGAGTGGTCACGGAAGATGGCTGCTTCCTGAGGCCTAGGGCCAAGATCTGCTCCACCACATGCTCGATGGGATAATGACCCCCCTCTCAGTGGCGCAACTGGCAAAGTTCTTCAGAATTGAAGGGGAGATAAAGAGTTTTTCAGACAAACAAAAACTGAAGGAGTTCATTGCCACTAGACCAGCCTTACAAGAAATGTTAAAGAGCGTTCTTTAAGCTGTTGATCAAAACACCTGAACAGAGTGAAAACTTCCTGTGCAAGAATTGTTTCTGGTGGAGGTATTGGAATGAACAGCCATCATCAAGATAGTACTCACCCACTGTAGAACCCTTAGTGCTTAGAGCCAGCTGGAGTCCATTTGGAGGCATCGGTTATGTGGCCTGTGGATTTTCCTATAGTTGTCTTCATTGGTACTACACTTCTACCTCATTGAACACTGATGTAGTGGCCAGGGCTGCTGGGATTTTCACAGTGCATGCTCCTTCCCAATGAGCAAATGTCTTAGAGTCATGCCAGACCTCATTTGATCCTGGCAGAAACACATCAACCACAGTAGCTTTTGGTTCTGTGACTGGATGAACCAATAAAGCACTTTCTTTTAGACAGCTCTCTGCTGAGTCTGGCTTCTTGTGCAAGATTTCCAAGATCATAAACTTCCATCTTCCTTCAAGGCCATGCTTAAACCTCCTGTGAAAACCTGGCCCCTCCAAGTATAGTCACTGCCTTACACTCATCATGATGTGCAGTTGTTTCCAGGTGTCTTGTCCACACAAAGCTGTGTGCTTCATGATGGTGGGGACTGCAGCCTTATTTACTTCTTCTTGTTTTGAGGGCCTTGTACGGTGATTGCTGAGAGTAGATGCTTCATAAATGTGAATTAGTAATCAGGGTTCAGGAGTTTACTAAGATTTCTGTACTTCTTTCTTCAATTTCTCCAGGCTGCAGGAATTGGTTGATCGAGTACTGGAACGTTTTCAGGCATCTGGACTAATAGTGAAAGAGTGGAATAGTGTGAAACTCCATGCTACAGTCATGAATACTCTATTCAGGAAAGACCCCAATGGTAAGTGCTTCATAGAACCACAGCACAGTTTGTGATCAACAAGGCCTAATGATGTCCCTGGGGTTTGAAGAGAATGGGCTATCAAAGAATCTCTGCTACATCTTCTGTTTTAGATCCATTAGCTTGTTTTGATGAGCGCAGTGGAAGGGGGCAGGGACATATCTAGCATGGGACTGTAACATTCCAAATCTTTTATTTCTGTCGCACATAGGGTTGCCGGATATAGCAAATAAAAATACAGGATGCCCAAGTAAATTTCAGGTGAAAAATGAATAATTGTTTTAGTGTAGGTATGTCCCATGAAATACATGGCAGCTTTTTTTTTTTTTTTTTTTTTTATAAAACAAGAAAGAAGATTAACTAGTAAAGGTAAATGTTAGAGCAGTGATTCTCAACTAGAGGCAGTTTTGCCCCCAGAGGACATTTGGATTGTCTGGAGACATTTTTGGTTGTCACAGTTAGGGGGCTGGGAGTGAGTTGCTACTGGCATCTAATGGGTAGAGGTCAGGGGTGCTGCTTAACCCTCTACAATTCACAGGACAACCCCTCATAACAAAGAATTATTCAGCCCCAAATGTCAGTAGCACGAAGGTAGAAAAACCTTGTGTTATAGTAATGATTTTTTCCCTCATGAATCTAAACCTTCATATAAAAATGCCTGTTTTAACCCTTTATTTGGCATAATAATCTACATTTTAATAAGGATTATTTATCTTCCCATCCTCACCCACCAAGTGAAAGCTGTCTAGCACACATATCAGCATCTATCTGATCAGGAGCTACAAATTCAAGTTATGTGCAGCTTCTTCTTCAAAGCCCTGTTGTTTAAAATATACCAGCACCAAAACTCCATATTCAGGTTTTATTACATTTGTTAGGACCCTGACCTTGGTTTTAGAAAGTCTACGTTGGAAGAGGACTCCATCAGGACTCCATCATAACCCATGAACTATTTATAGATTTATAGTTTAGGACAGTTTTTGTGTCCCTTTTTACCAAAGTGCATCTTTTATTTTATTTTATTTATTTATTTATTTATTTTTTATAAATTTATTGATTTATTTTATTTATTTTTGGCTGTGTTGGGTCTTCATTTCTGTGCGAGGGCTTTCTCTAGTTGCGATGAGCGGGGGCCACTCTACATCGCGGTGCGTGGGCCTCTCACTGTCGCGGCCTCTCTTGTTGCGGAGCACAGGCTCCAGACGCGCAGGCTCAGCAGTTGTGGCTCACGGGCCCAGTTGCTTCGCGGCATGTGGGATCCTCCCAGACCAGGGCCCGAACCTGTGTCCCCTGCACCGTCAGGCAGACTCTCAACCACTGCGCCACCAGGGAAGCCCCAAAGTACATCTTTTAATTTCTTCAGATACATACCAGAGATCTCAACTGTAAGTTGTTTGGTTTGGTTAGCGCCATTGTTGGACTAAGAGATATGTAGCTAATCCAATTTTTGGTTCTAGTGTTAACTGTTCTATGATGCTACATTGTATTTTCTTTAAGGCTTTTCTAAATAAATCAGTGTTTTACCTTTCAGAGCACTGAGATCCAAAAACGTTCAAGTGACTTCAGTCAAAGCCTATGGACTCTGGGTAGTTAATAGAATCCGAAGCGCTCTACTTATTCTTGTTCTGATGGAATATATTTCTTTCATTTGGATAGTGGTATTGCAGAAGAACATTTGGAATTCCAGAAAAATTTTTTTTTCTGGAATATTTGATATAAATTATAATGTAAGTTATCTAATGGGAACATTTAAAGGAGTTTGTGGTATTTATTTTGTTCTGGACAGTTTTTCTAGTTTATTTATTTTTGGCTGCATTGGGTCTTCTTTGCTGCATGCAGGCTTTCTCTAGTTGTGCCGAGCGGGGGCTACTCTTCGTTGCGGTGCACGGGCTCCTTGTTGCCGTGGCTTCTCTTGTTGCGGAGCTCAGGCTCCAGGCACACGGGCTTCAGTAGTCGTGCCACGCGGGCTCAGTAGTTGTGGCACACGGGCTTAGTTGCTCCGCGGCATGTGGGGTCTTCCCGGACCAGGACTCGAACCCGTGTCCCCTGCGTTGGCAGGCGGATTCTTAACCACTGCCACCAGGGGAGCCCTGGACAGTTAGTTTTAATCTTGGAAAACAGTTAGATCCCCTGAGGTGTGGTGTACATTTTAACATCATCACGTAAAGGCAGAGGTTCAGAACTCTAAAGTACGCTCTAGGAACTTCCCTGGTGGTCCAGCAGTTAAGACTCTGTGCTCCCAATGCAAGGGGCCCGGGTTCGATCCCTGGTCAGGGAACTAGATCCTTCATGCATGCCGCAACTAAGATCCCGTGTGCTGCAACTAAGACCCGGCACAGCCAAGTAAATTAATTAATTAATTAATGAAAAAAAAAATAAGGTACACTCTAATTCAGGGGTCCCCAACCCCCAGGGCACACAGCAGGAGGTGAGTGGCGGGCAAGCAGGGGAAGCTTCATCTACCGCTCCCCATTGGTCTCATTACTGCCTGAACCATTCCCCCCACCCTGGTCTGTGGAAAAATTGTCTTCCATGAAACCAGTCCCTGGTGCCAAAGAGGTTGGGGATCGCTGCTCTAATTCATTGGTTCAGAAGTTACATTGTATCTAGCACCATCCAATAGGACTTTCTGTGATGATAGAAATATTCCATATCTGTGAAATCCAGTATGGTAGCCACTATCCACATGTGGTTATTGAGTACTTGAAGATGGCTGGCTAGTGAGACTGAGAAAGTGAACTTTTAATTTTAATTAATTTAAATTTAAATAGGGACTTCCCTGGAGGTCCAGTGGTTAAGACTTCGAGCTCCCAATGCAGGGGGCACAGGTTCGATCCCTGTCAGGGAACTAAGATACTGTATGCCGCATGGCATGGCCAAAAAAAAAAAAAGAAATTTAAATAATAACATGTGGCTAGTGGCTACTGTTTTTGGACAGTGCAGTATTTTATTAGACATCTAATACTATCAATAATACATTCTGCATCTGTCCTAGTCCTTAAAACTTAGTTCAGAACTCTTACAACTATACCATACCCCATTATTAACTAACATCTTAACATAAAAGAGTTGAATTATATAGGAATCTGTATCTTTTAAATTGTGTGGATCCAGATGTATATTCAGTTGGCACCAGAGCTTCATGTAAGAAAATGTTCTGTGTTCACAGTCTAGTTATCCTTTCCTATTGACATATATTTTAAATATAACGGCTTTAGTGAGATATAATTCATATACTGTATAATTCACCTATTTAAAGTATATAATTCAATAATGTTTAGTATAGTGAGTAATGTAACCATTACCACAATAAATTTTAGAACATTTTCATCACCCCAAAAAGTAACTCCATAGTTATTGGCAGTGACTCCCCATTTTCCCCTTACTCTTCAGTCCTAGGCACCACCAGTCTACTTTCTGTCCAATGAATTTGCCTTTTTTGCATATTTCATATAAATAGAATCATGCAATGTGTGATCTTCTGTGACTGACTTCTTTCACTTAGCATAATGTTTATAAGGTTCATCCATGTTATAGCATGTATCAAATGTCATTCCTTTTTATTACCAAATAATAATCCATTGTATGGACATACACATTTTATTTATCCATTCATCAGTTGATGGACATTTCTGTTGTTTCCACTTTTTGGCTATTATGAATAATGCTGCTGTGAACATTGATGTATGTGTTTTTGTGTGGGCATATGTTTTCATTTCTATTAGGTATATACTTAAGTGTGAAATTGCTGCATTATGATATCACTATGTTTAATTTTTTGAGGAACTGCCAGACTGTTTTCCAAAGTGGCTGCACCATTTTACATTCCCACAAGCAGTACAGTAGTTCCCCCTTATCCGCGGGAGATACGTTCCAAGATCCCCAGTGGATGCCTGAAACTACGTACCACATTCTGTATTTTTCCTATGCATACATAGCTATGATAAAGTTTAATTTATAAATTAGGTGCGGTAAGAGATTAACAACTAATAATAAAATAGAAGAATTAAACGATATACTGTAATAAAAAGTATGTGAGTGCTGTCTGTCTCTCTCAGAATTTTTTATTGTACAAATTTAGTGCCTTTTCCATTTTCACTAAGCACTTACCATGCACTGTGACCGTAACTTGCAGTTTCTGAGGTGTGACGGCAAAACTAGTACGAATCTCTTTTTCCTTCTTCCTAATTTCACGGATAGAAGATTCTTAATGTAGATATTAGCAAACCTCAGCATATGATTTTTTTCTTTCCTTATTAAGTCAAGAACTTTCACCATTTCACTTAAAGGAAGCGCTTTATGGCTTTTCTTTGGCATATCCGAATTGCTCGCATCACTATTCTTGCCCTTTGGGGCCATTATTAAGTAAAATAAGGGTGACTTGAATACAAGCACTGCAATACGTTGACAGTCAATCTGATAACAGAGGGTGGGATACGCTGGACAAAGGGATGACACTTTCTGGGTGGGACAGATCACGCTACTCAGAATGGTGCACAATTCAAAACTTAGGAATTGTTTATTTCTGGAATTTTCCATTTAATATTTTCGGACCTCGGTTGACCATGGGTAACTGAAACCATGGAAAGCGAAACCATGAATAAGGAGGGACAACAGTATATGAGGGTCTCAATTTCTCTACATCTTTATCTGCACTTGTTATTATCTGTCTTTTTTATTATTGCCATCATTTTGGGTGTGAAGTGGTATCTCATTGTGACTTTGATTTACATTCCCCTTATGGCTAGTGCTACTTATAGATTTTGCACCTGTCATTAAACATTTTAATCTTCAGATTTCATTACTGCTTTTTTATTGACATTTACTTAGTATGAATTTACTTTAAAGTTTCACATCTCCTTTTAACAAGGAACCTATTTTTAAGTTGTGAAATTTGCATGGGATTGGGATCTTGGATTAAGAGAATAGTTCTCACTAGAAAAATAGTCCTGTAGTTACCCAGGTGTAATTCCAGTGGGCTAGCTAAAATATATTATGTTCATGGAGTTAGCACTTTGGATGTGTTTTATCAATTCTGACGTGGTAATCTCCATACTTATATACAATAAAAGAATGTACTCAAAAGTAGAAATACAAATATTTTTGAGTGTCTGTTGATGGGCAGGAAAGGGTTGATATTTCAGAAAATATTCTGATAGTTAAATAATTCTTAAAGATGCTTTGAATTTTATATACCCTGGATTCTTCTCTGTCTTATGTTTTTCTCTTGAAAAGGCTATAGAATACATTGTTTTGCTTTTTCTTGCCAGTTATCCCTTTCCTTTGATATCCTTTTTCTGCTGCTTTTGAAGGACATCTTTTCGGATAAGCAAGCTAAATTAATGCAAGGAGTTAGAACACAGCTTTGATGAGGCTAAGGTCATAGATTTGCAGATTTCTGTGTAGAATGTCAGGATACCTTTGATTGTAACTGAAGAGGTTTTTCTCATTCGGGGTGAGTCCTTAAATCAATCCAAAGCATAGTTGCCGGCATTTTTGACTAGTTAATGTGTGAACTGTATATTTTTATGTATTTAAAAATGCATGTAGCTTATACAAAATCTTGGGGTTTTAGACTACAAGGAACCTTTGGAAATCACCTAGTCTTAACCTCTAACTTTGTAAATGAGGAACTGAGGTCCATAGAGGAGACATAAACTGCCTAAGAATATAGTTAGTTATGTAGTTTATGTACAGTGAGTACTTGGACAGTGTTCAATGAATAAATATATATCAGTTGATGACAGAGCTGAGACTAGATGCTGGGTCTCTTGACTCATAGCCTGATGTATTTCCCTCCATATTATGTCACTTTCCAGGTAGTACATGAAGATCTTGCTAGTTGTCCCTGTAGAAGTCCAAGAGAAAACAGATGCATAACCCAAGCTTCTCTTCTAACATTGTCTTTGGAATATTTACAGCTGAAGGCAGGTACAACCTCTACACAACGGATGGCAAATGTATCTTCAAGGAAAGAGAATCATTTGATGGCCGAAACATTTTGAAGGTCAGTATGAAGCAGAGTGAATTGGAAACCTTTGGCATGTGTCCTAAAATAAGGGAGGACAATAAGTGGTTCTCCTTTTAACAGTAAAGTATATTTTTCTCATATTTCCCATGAGGATTATTGATTGAAAGGACTGTTAAAATTTTTTTTCATTGTCCTAAAAGAGAAATCTTTTTTGACTTGTTAAAAGGCTGTTGGTATCTCTGAGAGTACTTGAAACTGATGATTTAAGAAACAAGTATAGTGACTATTTGGATCCATAGGAATAAGTTGATTTTAACCTTGTGAGTCTTGCTCTGTATTTTACCTCTGGAGGACTGAGTGTGCATTTTTTTAAGTGAAAAAGAATAGTTTGTCTTGTTCTAGTAGATTTTTCTCTTCACCCACAAAGTCGCTCTCCAAAGTTCCTGTATAATCTATTTTTACTCAGGAACAGCCCATGTGCTAAAGACTTGGTGGTCCATTTCTGACTGTTGAGGATTTGCTTCTGAGCGTTAAATTAACCTATGAAATTTAAATAAAAAGGGTTCTTTAGGATTGCATTTATCTTTCTCCCACAGACCACATTCTGTAGCATCCACAGTTTATACCCTCTCTATCAGGTTAACATACCATTGTGCCTCTGCGCAAAGAGAAACATAAGTTGATACCAAAGGAGAGGTTTTTAAATTTTTTTCTAGATTTTTTTTTTTTTTTAAATGACTACATTTATTTATTTATTTTTTGGCTGTGTTGGGTCTTCGTTTCTGTGCGAGGGCTTTCTCTAGTTGTGGCAAGCGGGGGCCACTCTTCATCGCGGTGCGCGGGCCTCTCACTATCGCGGCCTCTCTTCGTTGCGGAGCACAGGCTGCAGACGCGCAGGCTCAGTAGCTGTGGCTCACGGGCCCAGTTGCTCCGCGGCATGTGGGATCTTCCCAGACCAGGGCTCGAACCCGTGTCCCCTGCATTGGCAGGCAGATTCTCAACCACTGCGCCACCAGGGAAGCCCAAGAGAGGTTTTTGATTCTTCATTTTACTTGTTCTATAATGATGTAGGTCATACATTTTCAAGGCCATGGGTGTTTTTTGGAGCTGGGAGGGAGAGTATGTATATAATAACTTCAGAATAAGCTCTAGCTTTAAAAATGTTTTTTCTTTTTCCTTCCTTCCTCCATTCCCTTATCTTATCACTTGACAGTTTTCTTGCCAAATGCCTAATATGACCTCATTGCGTATAATTAATGACTTCACTCTTCAGCAGCTGCAAGCTTCTCACTGCAGAGCCCAACAGGGCAATGACAGCATTCACTTAGGCAGGCATTCCTGCCTTGTGGGGAAGGGGCTTTGCAGCGCATTGTTGATTCCTTCTTTTACTTGATACCTTTTCTCTCTTTGAGTAAGTTTCTTGTCTTCAAAGTAGCTATTGTAGCTTCTGTTTGAGTGGCAAGCTGCTAATGAATTCAGTTGCAGTTTACTTATTTTCCCAGGCTACAGCTTCATTGTATGAATCTTTCTCCTCCTCTAGCTCATTTCCTGGGGCTTTTTAAATAATAGCATTAATTACTTTGCTTTTTTGTTATTGTTAATTTGATTAAGAAAAAAACTAGACGAATGGGGAAAGAAATCTGTTGGAATGACTCAAGCCAACTTGGTTCCTTTGAAATTAGAATTAAAGCCCAAAAGGTATGTTGATGCAAGTGGAGTGTGAGGTGCTTTGACATCTATAAGAGGGAGGTAACAGCAGGGAGCCTGAGAAGTTGCTGTATGAACAGTATGGATCGCTCATTTAATATTTAATTTCTCTCATTCTGGAAAGTCAGTTTTCCATTTAAAGATGCTCGGCTTGGAAATCTTCCTAACCCACCCCAGTGATGACACAGCTGTAGCTCCCTCTAGTGTTGACGAAAACTTGCTATAGTAGTTGTACCTTTACTGTTAATGCCTAATCGGAGTTTTACAGCTGGGCCCAGCTAGGTACTTGGAAACTATTTAATCCAGTTCCTCATTTTACTCTCTAAGGGTGTGAGATCCAATATGGTTAAAGTGTTTTGCCAAAGGTTAACGCTAGATAGTAGCAGAGTCTGAATTAGAACAAAAAGATTCAAAGCTCACAAGTTAGCAATGTTCCTCCTGTCTTCCATAAAGATGCTCAGTGTTTAGGTAGAGATCAGTAGATATTTGAAACTGGGCCTATCTGAATTGTGAAAATATCTGACTAGACATAAATGTTGGGGCAATGGGTGTGCCAGTTAGTCTAAAACTGGCTAATTAAGAATTAGACTTTTGAGTTGAATATAATACGAACACCAACAGAAATACTTATTGACTGTATACCATCTGTCAGACTATGTGCCCTGTAGATAAAAGTCATTATGACACAGTCCTTACCTTCCAGGAGCTTCCTGTCTTTGAGAGATACAGCCGGTTAATAGGTAATTACAGTATAAAATGATGGGGGCAAATTATGAGGTGGAGGGGAAGTACCTTTGAACACAGGTAGTTGTAACAAAGTATCTTTTAATAGAATTTCCAATATATTACGTTTTTTAATATAAACTTATTTATTTATTTTTGGCTGCATTGGGTTTCATTGTGGTGCACGGGCTTCTCATTGCAGTGGCTTCTCTTGTTGTAGAGCACAGGCTCTAGGTGTGTGGGCTTCAGTAGTTGTGACACGTGGGCTCTAGAGCACAGCCTCAGTAGTCGTGGCGCACAGGCTTAGTTGCTCCGCAGCATGTGGGATCTTCCCGGACCAGGGCTCAAACCCGTGTCCCCTGCATTGGCAGGCGGATTCTTAACCACTGTGCCACCAGGGAAGTCCCCCCAGTATATTACTTTTTAATCATTAGTTCCAGAAAATATAATCTTTCACTTACATTTAATCAAAGGAATTAACTTTTCTTTGAGAATAAAGATAAAATGTGGCATCCAACAACTAGCCCCCAGACACACAAGCGGTAATAACTGTATTTATGAAGTAGCTATAGCAGCCCACTTTTTGGAATTACAAGGCAAGTCTTTCTCAACTAGAACATTAGAACCCATGGACCCTGAATCTCTTGCAAAAAAAAAAAAAAGATTTAAAAAACTGATGGATTATACATAGTTTTTGTACCAGATATAATTATTATGTTTAGAAAGGGAAAAAAATCACTTTCATTAACAAGGTAGGAGCCGACTTGGAATAAACAGAAAGGTTAACTGCATTGGTTGTTAAGGATCCCAAGCATATGTGTACAGCATATTAACAGCTACATAGGTCAAGGATCAGGAATGCTGGTGATGGGAAGCAGCCTTGGAAAAAAATCAACTTCATCTGCTATTCAAAGAGAAACAAAACGAGAATGCAAGTCATTGCTCATTGCTGTAAGAATTTAATGAGTAACAGCCAATTGCTATTCTACTCCATGAAGAGAATTGGTCCTTTTGGCTTGGTGTAGTATTATGTGTTTTGGATGCCTTAATAAGAAAAAAAAAAACTCCAACTCTTGGAGGTAGAAGCCACATTTTTCTTTTGTATAGCTCTTTTGAGAGTTGTTGCAGCTGTTACAGACTAGTATCTGGTTATTCCTAGTTAAAATAAGAATTTTCTTACCCTAAGAAAGAATTTGAAAGAAGAACTGACAACTAAAGAATCATTCCATGTGTTTTTCAAACCAGAAAAGGAATATATTTAGTAATAGCATTTTTTTATGGAAGACTGACAGATAGCTCTGAAAGGAGGATATACAAGTGAAGAAGACCTAGGCCAAATTAATAGGATAGTGTCCTGTCAGAGGGTTTCCATTTCTCATCTAAGAGATAGGAGCAAAGATGTAGTTTGTCTATAATGCAGTGATAAACTTGTAAATGGAGAAATCGTGCTGATCTAAAGACGTAATGCAGGAAATAACTGCTCCCTCGCTAGCTAAAAGTAGAATGGTCATTAACTGCCAGTTTCTGGAGAGAGAAGTGGTCTTAATGGCGGTCTGTTTGGGGGACTTATGAAATGGCCTTATGCAATCGAATCAGTATTCCAAGACTGTGCTCTCAGCAGATTGAATAGGGGTACAGTAGTAACTGTTTAAAAGCATAGCTTCTAACTGCAAAGTGAAGAGGAGACATTAGAGCCCTAGGTTGTACTCACCAGAGATGATTTGTTACAAATAAAGGCACAATAATATATTTGGGAAGGAATAGACAGTACTATAGGTCCAAAATCAAAGGGCATTGTGAAAGTACCATTTCTTTAGATACTTAAAAATCCTGGAACAAAGTGATGCTGGGAAAACTGGACAGCTTCATGTAAAAGAATGAAATTAGAACACTTCCTAACACCATACACAAAAATAAACTCAAAATGGATTAAAGACCTAAATGTAAAGCCAGACACTATAAAACTCTTAGAAGAAAACATAGGAAGAACCCTCTGACATAAATCACAGCAAGATCCTTTTTGACCCAACTCCTAGAGAAATGGAAATAAAAACAAAAATAAACAAATGGGACATAATGAAACTTAAAAGCTTTTGTACAGCAAAGGAAACCATAAATAAGACAAAAAGACAACCCTCAGAATGGGAGAAAATATTTGCAAATGAAGCAACTGACAAAGGATTAATCTCCAAAATTTATAAGCAGCTCATGCAGCTCAATATCAAAAAAACAAACAATCCAATCCAAAGATGGGCAGAAGACCTAAATAGACATTTCTCCAAAGAAGATATACAGATTGCCAACAAACACATGAAAGGATGCTCAACATCACTAATCATTAGAGAAATGCAAATCAAAACTACGATGAGGTATCACCTCACACCAGTCAGAATGGCCATCATCAAAAAATCTACAAACAATAAATGCTGGAGAGGGTGTGGAGAAAAGAGAACCCTCTTGCACTGTTGGTGGGAATGTAAATTGATACAGCCACTATGGAGAACAGTATGGAATTTCCTTAAAAAACTAAAAATAGAACTACCATACGACCCAGCAATCCCATTACTGGGCATATACCCTGAGAAAACCATAATTCAAAAAGAGTCATGTACTACAGTGTTCATTGTGGCTCTATTTACAATAGCCAGGACATGGAAGCAACCTAAGTGTCCATCAACAGATTAATGGATAAAGAAGATGTGGCACATATATACAATGGAATATTACTCAGCCATAAAAAAGGAATGAAATTGAGTTATTTGTAGTGAGGTGGATGGACCTAGAGTCTGTCATACAGATTGAAGTAAGTCAGAAAGAGAAAAACAAATACCATATGCTAACACATATATATGGAATCTAAAAAAAAAAAAAGGTTCTGAGGAACCTAGGGGCAGGACAGGAATAAAGACGCAGACATAGAGAATGGACTTGAGGACACAGGGAGGGGGAAGGGTAAGCTGGGACGAAGTGAGAGAGTGGCATGGACATATATACACTACCAAATGTAAAATAGATAGCTAGTGGAAAGCAGTTGCATAGCACCAGGAGATCAGCTCTGTGCTTTGTGACCACCTAGAGGGGTGGGATAAGGAGGGTGGGAGGGAGACGCAAGAGGGAGGGAATATGGGGATATATGTATATGTATAGCTGATTCACTTTGTTATACAGTAGAAATTAACACAACATTGTAAAGCAATTATACTCCAATAAAGATGCTTAAAAAAAAAAAATCCTGGAACATATAAACCAAGTAAAAAAAGAGATGAATTTTTTTTTCTTTTTATATATAAGAATACTTAAATTTAGAGAAAGAGGGAATTGGCAGTATTTAACTATATTAATATTTAATAGTACTTTGTCTGAAAATATGTTTTAAATCTAGCTAGGTACATTGAGACTTTTCTTGAAAGATGTAAATGAGAGTAACTCAAGTATTTCATTCATTTTTGCTTTTGCTCCATCGCTGCCTCTTAAAGTTCTTTAAAAGGACAGTTAGAATGAATGCATTTAAATGAGAGCTTTATTTAGTTTTCTTTACTTAGAGAAGTTTCTATAAAGGAAGCTGTTTAAAAATACATACTATTTATTCTCTTTGGTAAAAGTTCATAAAACGTATATGTACTTTTAAGCAAATAATCATAAAGTGAACACTGTAACTACTACCAAGGTCAAAAAGCAGAATGTGCCTCACATGTCCTTCCCTGGCCAACTCTGTGGTCTATTTGTCCTAAGGTAACAAAGGCACAATTAAGTTCTTAAATACTCTTAGTGAAGAGGCTTGTTTTCAATGATTACTTGTTTCAGAGTATTAGAAGAATATTGAAAAGATGAATTCATTTTTATTTTTTCAAGGGAAGAGAGATTAGATTGAGAACTTGGTAGTAATTTTGTTTAAAAAGATATTAATGACTACAGAGGAAGACTAGCATTTAGAAAGTATGTTATTTCTAAGGAAGAAAATACTGTGTTTTTTATTATCCAATTCAGTATTAAGCCACATTACCTACTGTTCTTGAAAATTACTTCTTAGTCACATGGCTCTTCTTTAGAATTTTTTTTTTCAAAACTCACCTTTCGCAGAAAGCCTTTCCTTGAAAATCTATTACTAAATGTTCCATTGCACTATTATATCAGTATGAATAACAGCAAATTGAATGTAGAAAAAAGTTGCTATGTCTCATTACCACCGTAGCTATGGTGTCATTTTTACTACCTGATATTTCTATGACTTGAAATTTTTTTTTTTTCTGGCCGCACTGCACGGCTTGCGGGATCTTAGTTCCCTGATCAGGGGATCGAACCTGGGCCCCGGCAGTGAAAGTGCCGAGTCCCAACCACTGGACTGCCAGGGAATTCCCGAAATTTTAATTTAAGTAAAATCACTAAGCAGGTGTCACTTTCTCTTTAAGCTATTTATGCTTATACACTGTTGACATTTATTAACTTCATTTGGGCATACTAATATTTTGTAAGAGCTTTTATCCACAGCATTGGAAGCAATCACATCATTCTTGACAATCATTTAAAATAGGCAGCTTGTTAGAGGAGCAAATGTACAACTTTCTGGAGAATTTACTTGGAAAATAAAAGCAAGATGTTGTGGAAAAGGCTTCTGTAAGAAGAGAGTTCATAGAAATAACATATATACTCACATATGTATATATTAATTAAGGATTGGAAAATAAAGCTAAGGAAATCTCTGGCAAAGTGGAGAGATAGAAAATAGGGAAAAGTCTGACAAAGAGGATCCTCAGGCAGTGCAAAAATTAACTGTTAGGGTTCTGAAAGCAGAAAACAGACCTTGGAGTCTTGAACTTGGATGAAAGAGCCTCTGGACTGGTAGTGTTCCCAGGTACTTGGCAATAGTAAAGAAAAAATCCTTTCTGGAAAAAGTTCTATCACCCTCTGCCTAAAAATATTCTTCTAAGGAACTTTTGCCCCCAAAACAGCCAATACACAAAAATAACTAGGCATATGAGGAAACCACTCACCATAAGCAAACAGACATCCAGAACTCATAAAGACATGAAATACTAGAATTATCAGACTTAGGCTAAAAACAACTTTTTTATCAGGTAATTGGGAACTATTGCAAAGAAAAAGTGATGTAGCAGTTTTGAAAAGAACCAAGTAGAAATGCTAGAACTGTAAAAAGGCAATAACTGAACTTAAAAGCTCAATGGATGGATTTAGCAGCAAATTAGCAAATTAGATAGAGCTGCAGAGGGAAGTAGTGAAGTGGAAATTGTCAGAAGAAATTATCCAACATGTTGCATGGGCAGAGGGGAAAGGTAAAAATTACAGATGAGAGGAAAAGAGACATATAGGATAGAGTGAGAAGATCTAATATACATTTAATTGGAGTCCCAGAAGGAGAGGAGAGAGAGAATGGGCCAGAGCTGATGAAAGACATCAACCTACAGATTAAAGAAGCCAAATGAATTCCAAACAGTTTTGTTGAGTGAGCCTATATTGCACTTTTCTTTCCTACAACTTGTGACTGAATCATGGACAACATTAACTAAACTACTTAGGCCCCAGCACTTTTTAAAATGAATGTCCAAAGTTTGTTGGCAGTATCCACATTACAAAGAACAAAAACCAGGAAATCAGTGAAAGAATGCTTTTCTTAAAGTAGGTTATGAAGAAAAAAGAAAGAAGGGTAAAAGGTATCCAGGAATTCTCTTTACTATTTTTGTAACTTTTCTGAAAGACTGAAACTACATCAATGTAAAAAATTATAAAAAAAAAAAAAAAAAAAGAAGATGGAAAGACAGACATGCTCTTGGGAGGGGAATAGGACACTAACCATTTGTTACGGTTGTGGGTTTTTTTTTTTTTAATAACCATCTTCCAGAAAAGTTTGTTGAAGTCTTGCCTATGTTCTGTTCCAGCATTTAGGATAGATGTAACTTCTGTTAATTCCTGATCTTACTACAAAATTTGGCCCATTTGATTTCAAGGGGTATAAGAATTTAATGTAAGGAACAACTTCCTGATTAGGATGTTTCATATTGAGCAAGCTACTAATAAGGTAGCTGCATCTTTCACTAGAATGTTTTTTGTTTTGTTTTATTTAAGAAAATAGAGTCCATTTCTCTTTAAAGCCATTCTTCCCACCAACATCCTTTTCAAACTATTCCATTTAATTCCATGAAACCTATCTGTCAGCTCTGTCATTACACTGAAACCGCACTGTAAAAAGGCACCAGTAGCCCCCTTTTGTCCAGAGCCTTAACCTACTTTAATTTTTTCCCAGTAACCACATTGAGAGTTGTAAGCCCTTTTCTCTTTCAAATGTTGTCTTCTCTTGGCTTCAGTGGCAGTTGGCTCTCCTGGTTTTTTTCCTTTTTCTGGTTCTACTTTTTTTTTTTTTTTAATTCACTGCCTTGTATGACTACTTCCTAAAGTTTTGTCCTTATCTTTCTGTTTTTCTTTTACTGCAATCTTGTTCTATCCAAATCCTACTCATTCTTCAAAGTCCAATACAGGTGTTACCTCCTCCATAATGGTAAGGACCATCCCAGTCTATGGCATGCTTCCACCTCTTAATGCCTTCCCTCCTCTCCTTACTTTGTGCAGACACCATTCACGTGCCTCTCAGCGCTTAGCAATGTCTCTTGTGCCTGGCAAGCATTTGGGAAGCTTTTTCTGGATTGGCTAAAACTGTTTTCCGTAGAAATCAGAAATCTATAAATTTCTATAGAATCTTCCTTTGGCAGAAGAAAATAAAAAGATTTTGTTTGACAAAGGGGATATTTTTTGCCCCTTACTTGAAATTGTAACTCTCAGAGCAGGGTCCTGCAAGCTGTGGTCTAAGGACCAAATTTGGCCTATCCCCTGTTTTGTTGTATGGACCTCAAACTATGAATGGTGTTTATATTTTTTTAATGGTTGAAAAAAAGTAAAAGAAGAATAATTTATAACATGTAAAAATTATATGAAATTCAAATATCAGGGTCTCTTAATAAAATTTTATTGGAACACAGCTGTCCTCATTTGTTTATGCACTGATTGCTTTTGCGCCACAGTGCCAAAGTTAAGTAGTTGTGATGAACAATGTATGACCACCTGACCCTTTATGGAAAAAGTTTGCTGACCACTGTCTTAAAGGTTACTGTTTAGTTCAATTTTTTTTTATTTCACCCAGTGCCCTTTCTGCTTTATGATTAGATATGATGCTTGTATTTAATAGACCTTCAAGATATATTATTTATGTCATAAATATTTAGTTAACGGCAGTCAGTCCTATTGAATTTTCATTTACTTAACTCTTTTCTAGCAAATGTTTCTTTTTAAAAATTAGTTTACTAAATTCAAGAAAAGAGAGCCCCAAGTCAAATATACCTGTAACTCATACTCACAATCCTCCATTAATAAATGAAGTTCATTTTTCAGTTAAATTTGATTGCAACTTTATTACTTCACATCAGCAAGGTTCAGCTGATAGGAATAATAATGAGCTTGAATTTACACTTAAATTCCTTTTATTTCAAAATACATCCAAAAATAATTTTGTGTTTCTCTGTGGTGTGCACTAATTAACTTTAAACATGAACAGTGATTTCTTTTGCATTTTCATTTATGCCTTATTACAGAAGGTATTAATAAAAAGTATTGAATGAAAACTAAAGACCAGTGAACTTGTAAGTAAACCTGTGTTAATTTTAAAATTAGCATGAATAGGGCTTCCCTGGTGGCACAGTGGTTAAGAATACGCCTGCCAATGCAGGGGACACGGGTTCAAGCCCTGGTCCTGGAAGATCCCACATGCAGTGGAGCAGCTAAGCCCATGCGCCACAACTACTGAGCCTGTGCTCTAGAGCCTGCGAGCCACAACTACTGAGCCCACGTGCCACAGCTACTGAAGCCCACGTGCCTGGAGCCCGTGCTCTGCTACAAGAGAAGCCGCAGCAATGAGAAGCCCGTGCACCGCAACGAAGAGTAGCCCCCGCTTGCCGCAACTAGAGAAAGCCTGCGCGCAGCAGCGAAGACCCAATGCAACCAAAGATAAATAAAAATAAATAAATTTTAAAATAAATAAATAAATAAATAAAATTAGCATGAGTAGCAGAAAAATGTGGCATTTAGAAAGGAACCTGTGACAAGACATCTTGCCAAAATACGGCCACTCTTGCTTTGCTCTGTTAGTGATAAAATATGGCTCTGCCTCCATTCTTTTTTTTTTTTTTTCCCATGGGTTTAGAATGCAAGTTTTATTTTTGAATCCCCATTGAAATAAATATGTTACTCTTTGAAAAATATTTAGTTATATGCCACTAAAATTATCCCTAGAGCCCCCAGTAATAGTCATGCCCCATTCTGGAAAACACTACCATAGGGAATTACTGGAGGTACCCTGGGGAGGTAGGATGAGACCACTGTTTGTTGAGCAAGGGTCGTCTGTGTCCCAAGTAAGCTGCTTGCTGCTGTTCATAATTCTCTGAACCCCAGACCTACCAGCATATTGGATCTTATCTTTCCTGGCTGGCAACACTTTGGTGGCTCCCTATTCTCTTCTAGATAGAAGAGTAAATACCTTAACATAACCTACAAGGTCCTTGGGGATGCTGGGATATTCCTACCATTGCCCCATCAGGCTGGTGAAGAGAGGGGGACAGGAAACAGGGAGGATCTCCTGGAGGAAGAGACATTTGAGCTGAAGTCTAACCAATTTATGGGAGAGAACTAGGTGATGGTGGTGAAGAGCTTTTTTAGGTAGAAGGAACAGCATGTGCAAATTTCCTGAGGCAGAAAGGAACAATGTGCATGTGAGCACCTGAAAGAGGCACTAGAGGAAGAGTCAGGGAGAGGAGTTTTGCAGGGGCCAGACCCTGCCTGCAGTCCCTGGAGGCATCACAAGCATTGTGATCTTAATGCTGTGCCTTACGAGGAGCCATTTAGAGCTTCAAGAACCGTGACTTCAGTTACTTGAATAACAAATACTTTTTGAACAGCTACTCCCAAGTGGAGCACTGGGGATTTTAATAGAACAAGACTCTCATGGTCCCTGCCATCAGGAAACTTATATTCTTTTAAAAACAAAAGTTATACATATGCATGGTTTAAAGAAATAACAAGTATTATAAGGTTTTCTATGAAAACAGAAGGCAGTCCACTACCTTTTCCCCCTTTTCCACTTTCGCAGTCTGCCTCCATTCTTGATGATTACAAAACAAAACTTGAGCAAATGGGAGATGCAGGAAGTCATTAGGGGCTTTTCATATTTTGCTAGTAATAGAAATAATGTATTATATGTTAAAAGTCTGAAAGACTTCTGACAGGTGATTGAGCAATTTCTTAGAGCATCAGATATATAAGGAAAAGTACAGTTTGAAATGCTTCAGTTTGGTTTGGTACTATCTTGTTTTAGATTATTGGGTTGGAGGCAGGGGGAAGATTCACATCCAAGCAGTATTTCACCAAAACTTATCCTCTGAATTTGTTTTATGTATCACTTTGCCTGGAAAGTGAAATCTTAAAACACTGATGAGAGCAGCTAAAGACATGACTGTCAGTGAGGCACAACCATTGTTAAAATGAAACTGGAAAATGAGCAGTTGGCTGATTTTTGACAGAGCCAACATCTGTTCTAGAAAGATGCACCCTCCCTGGTCTGCTGCTGTCTGTTCATACAAGATGTTTTTTTTTTTCTCCCTTCACTCTCTTTTGAATTTATGTTTATTGGTTATTCATCTTTGCAGTGGTACTGGGATACTTCATGCCTTGTCTTGGCTCAGGCAGGGAATGATGGGTTTGGAAAGTCTAACCTGCACAAAGACAAGAAATAGGCAAAGACAATAAGAATGAAAAAGAATTATGAGATTAAAATTACTTTTCTTAAAATCTTTTCTGGTTTTTATCAGGATGAAAAATATTTTATTGAATACCTGCTAAAGATAAAACACTAAGCTACGTGCTTGGTACATTTGGGGGGGATGGGGATAAATATTCGATTGTTTGGTCCCTCTGATCCCATTCCTATGAACTCTTTTGACAAGGTGCCTGTTGTTATTGTGGGGAATATTTATTTCTTTTATATATTCATTTGTAGGGGTCTAGTATATCATTTTGGGTGTAGTTCACAAGTGAAGGGAGTTGGGTTATGGTTCACTTGGGTCTATTTTATTTTTTTTAAGTTGTGGTAAAATATACGTAACATAAGTCAGTGTCATTAATAAGCAGGTTCACATTGTTGTATAACCATCACCACCATCCATCTCCAGAACTTTTTCACCATCCCAAATTGAAACTGTGTACCCATTAAACAATAACTCTTCATTCTCCCCTCCCCTCTGCCCTTGGCAACCATAATTCTACTTTCTGTCTCTATGAATTTGGCTCTATAGGTACCACATGTAAGTGGAATTATACAGTATTTACCTTGATTCTGGCTTATTTCAGTTACATAATGTTTCCAAGTTTCATACACATTGTAGCATGTATCAGGATTTAGTTTCTTTTTGAGACTGAATAATATTCCATTGTATGTATACATTCCATTGTGGTTTTTTAGCTACAGTGTAAACACACCAGTAACCAAATATAAATCTGCACCTAGAGATGGTGACAGGGCACTGTCTTCCTTGAGACAGCCTATTGTTTAGAGACCAGACCAAATGAAACCATATTAGATTAGGTGGCTTGGTGCCAGCAGTGTCTAAGTGTTATTCCAAATGTTAGAGGACATTGTGGAAAGAGAAGGGAAGTGAGAGTGAAGTTCACGATGAAGCTGTGACGATTTCTTAAGAAATCATGTCTTCTTTCCCATATCTCAATGGTGAAACAGTTTTAGAACTAATGCTCTTAGATGAACATTATTATTACAAAATAAAAGTAGAAAAACAAGATGTTAAGTCAACCAGAATTCCAGTTCAAAGTTTGCGCTCTCAGTTGTAGGTTAAAACATCGATACCAGTTTGTTAAATTGGAGAGGTTTTGCAACTCCCGAGGTGTGTGTGGGGATGATAACCCTACCCCTCTTCCAAGGCCTTTTGTCTGACCTTTAGCCCACACCTTTGCAGAGGGGGAGGAGGCCATCTGGACTGGATTACAGACAAGTAAGTGTGTGTCATAATAGATAATGTTCCAGTGGTGCTACTGAAGGCAGGTTTCCTATGGTCCTGACAGAGGACGAAATAAATATTTCACGTTTTGTTGTCTAATAAGATAAGATGACTTAGTTGAAAATCTAAGATAACATGTGGCAACCTCTCTCTCACCTTCCAAGGAAGCATTTCAAACAGCTATTTTTCGGACAGCTCTTATTTATACGTATATGTGCTCTTGCTGGTGCCTGATGTTGCCGAGGGACATCTGATTTGCTCTTTAACTTTTCTTGTTGCTGTTCTCCTGTTGGAAAAGTTGGAGTGGAGGTGGCTGTACCTGATGACCTTTCCTCTTTTCTCACTGTTCTTTTTCTGAATTTGTCACTTGCCACACTAGTCAGCCTCTTGGTGCCCCGCCTCCCTAAAGCCATTTGCCTAGAGACCCCCAGGCTGAGCAGAAATCATCTCTGCTGCTTTCTGCTGACGTGCACTTCCTTTCTCATATATAATACAAAGATCAAACACTTACCTCCTGTTGCTATTGTTTGAGGGACAATTATGAGTAATCCCTGAGGGAAGATGACCAAACTGAAAGTAAGAGTGGTAACAGATTTGAATGAGCATTATGCAGCCTCCTTCTAAGGGAAAGAATTTATCTGCAGAAACGTTACCTAGATTAGTTCTGAAAGGGCATCTGCCCTTAGGGCTGGTGGTCACAGGCTTAGGGCATTGAAGAGACCCTGCTAGCCAGCAGCCACCTGGGGCAGTTTTTCCCTGGTGAAGCAGTAATATCCATGCCTGAAGGCAGGGCTTTCTCTGGAAGAAATTTTGCAGCAAACTCAACTCCCAGCGGCCCATCTCTGATGCTAATTCTTACCTGCTGCTGTGGAAACCAGCAGAGCGTGCTGCTGTGTGCTGAGATGAGGTCTGGGTTCTTCAGCCGTGTCAGCACAGCCTCTTCTCTCCTGCCTCCTACCTCCACCCACATTTTTTTATTGCTTCTTTTTAAAACTGAAAAGACTCTGCAGGGAGGGTAAGTCCTTTGGCATTTTGAGTATTGAGGTGCTCAGCAGAACTGCCTGGCATCCTGTTTGTATATAGCAGTTTTAATTCACTCTCTAATAGGTCATTTGGCCTTACCAGCAGAGTCTTAAACTTGATAATCCTCACGTCAGCAGTGAGGCTCAGGCCAAACATCCAAAAGTGCAACCCTGCGTAATTATTTGCAGGAAGTTTTAAAGCCTTCATTCCCTGGCTGTTTGGCTTCTGCCTGGCGCCTCTTCAGGTCAGGCCTATAACATTCCTCGTGCTCTCTGCAGCTGAGAGAGGCAGGTGGTTTGGGCGAGCAGAATCAAAGAGGGAAGTTCACGTTTCCATTCTGTGTGAGCAGCTTGATAACGTTCCTATTGCCACTGCTGTCAGTGGAGATGAGACTTGGGCTCTGGTGACATGCAAGCTTTTTGGTACTGTTTTAATGGAGATGCCCAAAGCAGGAGTGATGTGCGGATAGGTTGAAAAATCGTAGCTGATCCACTGGTTACATTCTTCTTGCTGCTTTCCTTTTAGAGGTAATTGATGATAAGAATTACTCCTCCCACAGACTGGCCTTGACTTGGTCCCTCGATCTGAGGTGCCTCTGGCCTTTTGGAAGCACATTATGTCCTATTTTTATTGGCTATTATTAGCTATCATTATTGGCTCTCACCACTGATCACTGCAGTTTGAGGTTTCAGATTAGATGTGGTGTCTCAGGCGGAGTTAGGGCTGTATTTGGAGATGACTGTAGAATAGTAACCACCTAACAATCACATTGTCTTTTATTCTGAAGTAGATGTTTCTATTCCATTCTTTAAAAATATTATAGCCCCGTGAAACCAGTTGATGACTGCAGAGACTGTAAGCTATCAGAGTTTCTTCTAGACCTTTTCTTTTTTTCTTTTAAGGAAGCTGCTTTTTGTCCTGTAATGATGCATTGGACGTTATAGTTGGTGAGTGACAATAATAGAGCTCAAAATTCCATCTGATAATTTATCTTCCTGTAACTGCAGAATATCCTTGTAAGGTATTGTCCCTGTTTAAAGATGGAGAAATTGAGGGAGAGAGTAGCTATGTGGTTATTGGAAAGAAAGCATTGAAGTCTAGTTTGCCCTAAGAACTGTTTTGATCTCTCTCTTCAATAGAAAAGAAGTTTCTACCTTTGGTTTCCAGGTGAAGTTGGGTATGTTTGTGTATGTGTAGAGGGACATGGCTTACCTTAGTGTGAATAGGCTCCATTGTGTTCTTTTGTGATGATTTAGAAAGAATCAGTGTGAGTGCAGCCTGTATGAATATTTTTCAAGTAGATGGAAGGTGTTTTTGACCTGATGTGTTGGATCACCATTTTCCTTCTTGTCTCTTCACATCTCTCGTATTTGCTCTCTTCAAGAGTAATCTTGCACGTAGCCAGAAGAAAAATGCAAGGTACGGGAAGACTTGAGAATTTGAATTGCCTGGTACCTTGGCAGAAACTCAGAATCATTTTTTTAGGTTTGGGGAATTTTAACAAACAAAACTTACCTGTGGGAAAAGAAAAAACTTACTTGTGATCCTAATTCTAAGTGACATTGGCAATATGACATATGAAGAGCTGTGATAGTTTTCAAATCTATTACATTTTTAGTCTGTTGTCCATATCTTTCTGTTTACTACCTAAAGTCTTATCATTCTTGTACCTGGAGGTACAATTTCGTGAAGAATGCTTCTGAAATATACCATTATTTGTTCTGTTGTTTTTCAATTAGAATCTTCCAAGGACTGTGATTATAGTTTTTTCACATTACTTGTTTGTCTTTCTTGGCCACAAAACCAAGTGGACGCTTCCTTTGCTGTCTGATTGCATATGCATAGCCCAAGGATGGGACTTCTTCCCCACTTGGCATTCTTTGGTACAGATTTGTTATTCAGATTGTGAGACAAATGCACACTGCCATGTGGACATGGCCTTCTACTGGCCTGTGTTCTAGGCCTGGTCCCAGGAACTCTTAAATTTATATCACAATGTTAGTGGTCCTAGCCTGTCTCTGTTTCTTATCTTTTAAATGGGGATAATAATGCTGAGCTCTGGTTTATGTCACAGTGATTTTTTGAAGGGTTAATGAGCTGGGCTTTGTGAGATACTTTTTAGATCCTTAGATGAAAGGTGTTATTTAGCCTCAGCAAGGCTTCCTGTGGGAGTGCCTTCCAAAGAGCTCAAAGTGCTTGTCAGACTGTCTTCTATTCATCCGCATACCATCCCTGGTAGGGAGGTAGGTGGGGGAGCATTATTATTAAGTACAAAATAGTGTTATTACTGATACTTTTATCTGTAAACAGGAGGTAATTGTGAGAAATAGAAGTTGGTAAAACAGATTATAGAAGAAAAACACTGGGAAAACTTCAGAGTAGCGTGCGTTTGCCATTCCTGTTTACTTTAGGTTTCAGAAGTCTAATTGCCATACATGAAAACAATAGAAATCATCCCTTCTTGGGGGAGAAACAGGACCCGTTGCATCCTTCTAAATCCTTGCATTAATTGAACACCAGTACTTATTTTCATTTGTACCAGATTATGTACGAAGGGTTAGTTTAACTTGCACATACCAGGAATGACTATAAATTTCATAGGACTTAACATTTTTTTAAAATTGTATAAGGACTTCCCTGGTGGTGCAGTGGTTAAGAATCTGCCTACCGATGCAGGGTATATGGGTTCGATCCCTGGTCCGGGAAGATCCAACATGCTACGGAGCAACTAAGCGCGTGCGCCACAGCTACTGAGCCTGCGCTCTATAGCCCGTGAGCCACAACTACTGAAGCCCACGCGCCTAGAGCCCGTGCTCCGCAAGAAGAGAAGCCACCGCAATGAGAAGCCCGTGCACCACAACGAAGAGTAGCCCCTGCTCACTGCAACTAGAGAAAGCCTGCGCACGGCAATGAAGACCCAGCGCAGCCAAAAATAAATAAATTAAAAAAAAAACTATAGTTGATTTATAATATATTAGTTTCAGGTGTACAGCAGTGATTCAGTATTTTTATAGATTATGCTCCATTTAAAGTTATTTTAGGACTTCCCTGGTGGTCCAGTGGTTGAGACTCCGTGCTTACACTGCAGGGGGTGTGGGTTTGATCCCTGGTGGGGGAACTAAGATCCCGCATGCCACATGGTACGGCCAAAAAAAAAAAAAAGTTATTTCAAAGTAATGGCTGTAATTCCCTATGCTGTACAGTATATCCTTGTTGCTTATCTATTTCATACATAGTATTTTGTGTCTCTTAATCTCATACCCCTATCTTGCCCCTCCCCCCTTCCCTCTCCTCACTGGTGTCCACTAGTTTGTTTTCTATATCTGTGAGTCTGTTTCTGTTTTGCTATATACATTCATTTCTTATTTTTTAGATTTTACATATAAGTAATAACATATAGTATTTGTCTTTTTCTGTCTGACTTATTTAACTAAGCATAATACTCTCTAGGTCCATCCACATTGTTGCAAATGACAGAATTTCATTCTTTTTTTATGGCACAGTAATATTCCTGTATATACCACACACACACACACACACACACACACACAAATATATGTATATACCACATCTTCTTTATTCATTCATCTGCTGATGGGTACTGAGTTTGCTTCCATATCTTGGATGTAATAGTGCTGCTATGAACATTAAGGTATGTGTATCTTTCTGAATTAGTGTTTTTAAATTTTGGGGGGATATATACCCAGGAGTGGAATGGCTGGATCATATGGTAACTCTATTTTAGTTTTATAGGGAACCTCCATACTGTTTTCCATAGTGGCTGTACCAGTTTACCAGGGGGGTTCCCTTGTAGGGGGGGGTTCCCTTGTAGGGGGGGGGTCCCTTGTAGGGGGGTTCCCTTTTCTCCACATCCTCACCAACATTTGTTATTTGTAGACTTTTTGATGATAGCCATTCTGACAAGTGTGAGGTGTTATCTCGTTGTTTTGATTTGCGTTTGCCTGATAATTAACGTTGTTGAACATCTTTTCATGTGCCTTTTAGCCATCTGTATGTCTTTGGAAAAGTATCTATTCAGGTCTTCTGCCCATTTTTTAATTGGGTTGTTTTTTTGTTATTGAATTGTATGAGCTGTTTGTATATTTTGGCTATTAACCCCTTGTCAGCCATATCATTTGCAAATATTTTCTCCCATTCATTAGGTTGTCTTTTCATTTTGTCACTGGTTTCCTTTGCTGTGCAGAAGCTCTTTAATTAGATCCCATTCGTTCGTTTTTGCTTTTATTTCTTTTGCCAGGACTTACATATTTTGAATCTCCATTTTAGACTTCAAAACTGAATTTCCTCTTTTTGAAGTCAAATCAGATAGCAAATAGTTCACTGAGGCCACCCAGCACAAGAAATAGATTTTCTTAAAGGAGAGATCTTTGAAGAGAGTAACCACTACTTTGTCTAAGATTGAAGAAAGAGAGAGAGCCTCATTTGGGAAGCCCAATGGACAGGGATCCCCAACATGTCTGTCATTATGCTGTTGAGGATTGGCCATTCATTCAGTTTTGTAACTTGAGGTCACAGATATTAGGAGGTTCCTCTTTACTCTCCTCCCCACCTCTCGCTGAGATTTTGAGGCTCATCTTTGCAGCCTAGTCACATGTGGAATTATTTCTGGTCTTTGTTGGTTGTGTCATAGAGCCTGAGAGGAAGGAGTAGAAGGTCTGAAATGAATGCAAGGGAAGATGACCACAGTTAGCCCTTAAATCTTGCTATTTGTTTTCTTTCAGTGTATACCACTACACTACCAGAAATCAATAATTTCTTCTGTGTTCTCCCTAGGAAACAAACATGTACAAACTAAAAATGGTAGGCTTCACAGATCATGTGAGCAAGGGACAGCAGGATGGTTAGATCTTTGTCTTGAGATTCTGTCAGGGAAGCTTTGGTTTTGACCAAAAACCTTTCATCTTGGTGGTCCACATTTGTCTCTTTACTTGGTAATAGGAAAACTTTGTTTAATTTTCTGAAGATAACTGTGAGTAGTCAATAAAGGATAGCAGCTGTATGCTTAACAGTTTTCAAATGTCATACTTACACTTACTTGGGTTTTAAATTTTCTTAAATTGTCCAAATCAGTACTTATTACTTACAAGTGATATCACAAATATTGGCAGTCTTAAATTCTATGTTTATTTTCTTATCAAATATTTGTAGTTTTGTGCAGCTGTTCATTGTTTTGTTCCTTTACGACAGGCTTTAAAAAATGCTGGCTTCCAACACAACAGGGCTCTGTGTGTGCGTCAGAGAGAAATGTTTTCAGAAAGAAAAAGGTTTAGGTTTCAAAATCCCCAAGGAATTGTTATAGAACAACAGTGAGGGGAAAAAACTCAATATGATTTAAATACTTTGCCATGATTCTTTTTTAATTTAAATATTTCCTGTTAGGTCTTTTATTTTCTAAACAATAGACCACTTTGCTCTTCTTGAACTACTTTAGCCTATAAAGAGCAACCACGTTTCTTTTTTCTTTTTTTAAACTTGTAGTTTAAGCTTTTTCCTCTTCTCCATGCAGGTACCTAATTAAATGGAGCCATTTAGTTGATTTGTGCTTATTTTCATCCAGAATTCAATTAAAATTCTTCTAGCTGAACTAGAGCCATCTGATTCTTAAATGAGGTCCAGGATAAGAGATGGCAACGAAAGTAGGAATAACAAGGAAAAAATATGTTCATTTCAGTCGTTGGGAGTTTTGTGAGTCAAGCTTGATCTCTGTGGTTTAACAGGGCCAGGTTTTAAGGGGCGTCACCCACAAGGAGAGGCTGTAGAGTACAGAGGTTAAAGAGTTCAGACTTAGAGTTAGGCTACCTGGGTTTGAATCTTTTTTTCTTTTTTTAATTGAAGTATAGTTGATGTACAGTCTTGTGTTAGTTTCCGGTGTACAACAAAGTGATTCAGTTACACATACATATATATCTTTTTTTTTTCAGATTCTTTTCTCATGTAGGTTATCACACAATATCGAGTGTAGTTCCCTGTGCTATACAGTAGGTCCTTGTTGGCTATCTATTTTGTGTATAATAGTGTATATATGTTAATCCCAAACTCCTAATTTATCCCTCCCCCCCCCTTTCCCCTTTGGTAACCATAAATTTGTTTTCTATGTCTGTGGGTCTGTTTCTGTTTTGTATATAAGTTCTGGGTTTGAATCTTAATTTCCTTTTTTTTTTTTTCTTTTCCAGCTTTATGAATGTCAATTTTCCACTGTTTACTTGCTGTGTATTCTTGGGCAAGTTACTTTAGCCTTTTAAATTTCAGGTTCAACCCTAAAATGGGGGTTAATAATAGTATCTGCTTCTTGGGGTTGTGAGGAGGCAGTCAGATCATCACATACAGCACGAAGTATAATGCCTGGCATGCATGCTTGCTCAGTAAACTTTAGCTCTTATGATATTTACTTCATTAGTGTTGTTGTCAACATATATATTTGTTGTTCACCTTGATTTTTTAATATATAACAATATTGGCATTAGGTAACTTTGTTTTAAAAATCTGTTATGATATATTTGAGTTTATAAAAATTTAAATTGACATGGTAAAAATCACCATAAGTAAAGTGAAAAGACAAATGACAAATTGAGGGAAAATATATTTGCAGTTCATCACACAAAGAGTTCATTTCCCTAATACATAGAGAACTACTACTCAATTAAAAAAATAGACAGTTGTAAAGTTTTTATGGTGATGTGCTTCCACTTAACTGTGCTACGATTTCATGTCTTTAATATATATTCTCAGAGCATACCAGGCAAACCCTTGGTTGGAGAAGGGCTTGAGACACACAGCTAAAGACACAGAATGAGTGTGTAAACAGATCTGAATTTTTTTTGTTTTTCCCCATAAAATAGCTCCCGCTCAAATGTTCTGTCGCTATCAGTGGTACCCTCACATATCCCTTTACCCTGTCATCCATGACTTTTCTCATCTTCTTTTTGTATCTCCTTCCTCTCATCCAGAAAATCACAGAGTCTGTTCTGTGTTTCATTCATAGTATTTCACATCTGCTCCAATCTTTCCAGGCCCACTACTACTATTTTTAGTCAGTAGGCACTCAGTATCTCACAGTTTATAACTGCTACCCTGGTCTCCTTTTCTTTCTTCTCTTGTTCCTTTCTCCAGTCAGCACAGTCAATATGCCACACCCAGATTAATTTCCCTTGGTTTTCATCTTGGGCCACCAGCTTACTCAGAAGCCTTCAGGTTCCCCACCGTCTAGAATGAAGTCTAACTTCTGAACCTGACCCTCAGGGCCCCCCTTAATCTGATTTTCCTTCCTTATGTCTCTAGCCTTAGTCTTCTCACTGCTTCTTTTTAGGAACCCTCCATTACATCTAACCTGGTCTACTTGACCGTCCATACCCATTTCTGCCTTCATTCTGCCCTCCCTCCTCCTCTTCACTAAGTCTTAGACTTGCTACAAGGCCCAGTTCAGTTTCTGACTCTTCCAGATGGCTTTTCTAGATGCCCCAGCCCTCTACATCCATTGTTTTCTTACCTCCCGCTGCATTTATTAATTGCCTATACCTCTCCTCCCACACTTAACCTTTGCCACCTATACTGTTTTAGGTAAACTTTAATTGAATACATAATACAGTAACTTTTCACAAGGTGAACACACCCATGTCATCAACATGCCTCTCTTCTGAGACATACCCCATCTCCCTAACCAGATGGCAGTTGCCTGGGGGACAACACCACATCATATGCCTCTTTACATGAAAATGCACAATATCAGGTCCTCTGTGACATTCTAGATCAGAAATTTGAGCTAAGACTAGGCTTTGACAAATAAGAAACACATGGAAATTTAAAGGAATATGTGAAATTTCCATTACTAATAACTATAAATTCTTTCTTCACAAGTAGTTATAGTTGAGGTTGCATTAGAGGTAATACCATTGGGTAAGTCTTGTTCAAGGATTCCTAGGTGGTGATCTATAAATGAGATTTTTATATCCATCTAAACAAGGCCATGTTATAGTTTTCTCTTTTCCTACGTGAAGTACACAGACATCTCCAACATTCGATTTTGTTGTCATTTTATCCAACAGATGCTTATTGATCATATGCATAGATACAGTCACAGCATATAGTGGGATTCAGCTTTGAAGAACATAAAAGATCTTTCTTCTGTAGAGCTTATATTTTAACGAGTCACCAGAAATAATTGGCAGAACTAAAAGAGAAGCTTAAGACTAAAGATAAAACAATGACTAAACAATAAAATAACTATGAAAAATTGTTACTAAATCGTCATAAACAGAGAGAGAGAACAAGAACATGGGGACAAGAAAGGCTAAAATGAAGCTTGGCCTTGCACTAGGGACTTTGGATAAGAAATCCATTTGATTATGATGTTATCAAAAGGTGTGGAAGAAGATGGCAGCCTGTGAAGGTAGAATAAGGACAGGTTAGGAAGAGCGGAGAGATGTTGTAAACATCATAGGAAATATTTACTTTTCAGTAGTGCTTTACAGTTTACAAGGAAGGTACTTCGACTTGTTCATCTTATTGAGTCTTTACCCATTATGATCTTGTACCATGGGTGGTGTCGTTTGTCCACAGCCACCGAGCTCACACGTGCCTGTCGTAAGTTTAGACTGACTTCAGTCTTTCCACCTGCTGCTCTTGCCTTAGAGGAGCATGAGAATTTGTGTTCAGTCTTCTCTTAATTTGTGTGATTACTGCATTGAAATCACATCCCAGCTAACTTCATTATCACCGTATTTACTCTTTGCTTCAAACTTAAAGCATGAGAAATCTCCCTGGCAAATCATGCCGTCTGGAGGTTATAAGTATTTAAAAGGCAAAGTGAAGTCAGAGGTAAGTACTTTCCAGCTCCTAGCTGTGGTGTCTCCATCACTTGGAAGCATAGGTACAAAGAGAAGAACCATGGACTGCTAATCCCTAAAAACTAACTTGTTGAAAGTATTATGAGTTCCCTTTTAGTTTTGTTTTGCCTTGTCTTTTATTGCCCCTTTGGTTATGTCTTCTTTGTACCTGGAAGGCTTCAGTTTGTAAAGCTGTAAATCTGTCAGTCTTGTTGGCGTGGCTTTCACTTCAAATTAACGTTCAGCAAAGGGATTAGCCGATAAACATTTCGGGCTGTATTTCTTTGCACAAAAGGGTGGATATGGTTTGAACAGGCTGCTGAAGCCAGGAAGAGAAGTTAATTGGGTAAATCAATGCAGGCAAGAGCTGATCACCTTTCTGAAAGACAAGACAATGAAGCACACAACCTCTAAATAGATCTTTGGGGTCAAGTTGATGTCATGTTGAAGAATCAGTATTTACTGGGCTTTATAAAGTTAGACTTTAAATGAACTCCGGGCATTTTGCTAGGCCATTAATTGCAGGAAGAGGAAAGGTGACAGTGGCTGAAGTCCATGGCTATAGAGATACTATAAAAATAAGTGAAGAGACAAGACAGTCACTTGCTAATGTGCAAAGGTCTCAGCTTTAGGTTCTACTCAAGCATTGTTGGTTCACGTACTGAAAGGCTTTCTCAGGATCGTGCTGACATTTTAAGAAAGAGCAACTCTTTCATCCTAACAGAAGAAGGTCAGACCTTTACTCTTTGACACTCCTTATCTAAGCAGTGTGGCTTAATTTTCCTCGAATGAATTCTGATGTCATTTTGCATTCTGCCTTGTAACTGTACTAATTACAAGAGCAGGTCTTTCTCAGAGTGTGGCTCATCCCTCCCTCTGACAAAGTTGAAAGCTTTTTAAATAAAGAATTGTAGTAAAGAGCATTTACTTTAGGATGCTGGCTTGAATCCAAAGTCTAATGAAAGGTTTTTGATAAATATTATCATTTGTACTTGTTATATCATTCAATAGAAGTGTTCCTCTGGCTGTTTTGTGTGCGAAAGTGTTCTGTACTCCTCGCTGGGTTATCAGAATTATTTGTAGGGCAGGAACCTTATCTTCTGTTTATTTTAGTCAGTGTTTCTAATAAATGTTGTTGACGAGGTGGGGGAATATATTATATCAAATTTTATCCTGGCTGTAACAAAACTAACATCCTGCATGGTCAGTAACTGAAAGTCATAGAAGCAGCTTTGTTAGGCCCTATGGATCAGGGTATGGCCCTAGGATGTTTGTTACGAGTTCCTGGTCTATCTGCTCAATAGATACATTTTGGAGTTGACTTCTCAGAGCTCTTTCTCTAGTGCATTTTGTCCGAGGAGGCTTTTCAATTAATCAACGAAGAGCTGCTGTTCTTTTCTCACTCCTGCTCCTATCCCTCCTCTCCAGGATCATTTTTCAGAATAAATACTGAAAAGAAAGCACAGGAGGTTTGTCGGGATTGTTGTGGTGTTTTTACAAGAGAATCTGATGTTCAATGTTTTCATCTATGATTTTCTTTGGATATTCACTCTGAGTTTTTATTCTTCCTTTTCAGCTATTTGAGAACTTCTGCTTTGGTACCCTAAAGCTCAATTCAATTCACATCTCTCAGAGGTTCACAGTAGACAGCTTTGGAAACTATGCCTCCTGTGGACAAGTTGACTTCTCCTGAGGTGGATCTTGGGAAACACTGGAAATTAAACATCCTCACAAAGGTGCTGAGGGAAAGTATCATCATTTTAATTGCCAAGGAGGGATGTGGAAATTTGGGTGATAACTTTCCTGGGTGGTTCCCCAAGGATACCATGGTGTCTAATGGTGGTCCACAGTCATCGCACTGTCGGCGAGATGGTTGTGAGCACAGGGAGAACATACGCCTGTAACCCTTAGCTTGTTCATCTTTCACAGGGTCTACCTCTCTTTCCAAAGCTCTTCTCTGAAAATGTACCTCTGAAGCCCAGTGGAGCTCAGATTTGCATTATTTCTTATATACCTACTGATTTTGCCTCAACCATTAAACTCTTATATTAATACTTTAAAAGAGAATTAGAGATGTGTGATCTTATTAATCTCTCCACCTAGATAATATCTACAGATTCTAGAAGGTTTGTATTTTTTCCTTCCCCTTGTACTCTTTTAATCAATACCTGGAATTTGTTTTTTATTGTGGTAAAAAACACATAACCTAAAATTTACCATCTTAAGCCATTTTCAAATATACAGTTTGGTAGTGTTAGGTATATTCATACTGTTGTGAAATATCTCTAGAACTTCTTCATCTTGCAAATCTGAAACTCTGTACCCATTTAAGCAACTCTTCTTCCCCCCCACCCCCCCAGGCCCCTGGCAACCACCATTCCACTTTCTCTTTCTATGGATTTGAATACTTGAGATACCTCATATAAGTGGAATCATACAGTATTGGTCTTTTTGTGACTGGCTTATTCTACTTAGCATAATGTCCTCAAGGTTCATCCATTTTGTAGCATGTGTCAGGACTTCCTTCCTTTTTAAGGCTGAGTAATATTCCATCGATGTATATACACTCATCCCTCGGTTTCCCTTGGTTTCAGTACCTCCCTTGGTATCTGTGGATTCTCAAGTCCCTTACATAAAATGGCATAATATTTGCATATAACCTATGCATACCCTCCTGTGTACTTTAAATCATCTCTAAGTTATTTATAATACCAAATACAATGTAAATGCCATGTAAATATTTGCCGGCACACAATAAATTCAAGTTTTCCTTTCTGTAACTTTCTGTAATTTTTTTTCTGAATATTTTTGGTCTGCAGTTGGTTGACTCCACGGATGTGGAACCCATGGATGTGGAGGGCCGACTGAACCACATTTTGTTCATCCAGTCTTCCGTCGATGGACACTTGGGTTCCTTCCACCTCTTGGCTATTGTGAATAATGCCCTATGAACATGGGTGTACAAATATCTGAGACCCTGCTTTCAATTCCTTTACTACTTGGAATTTAAACTTTAGCAAAATAACTGGTGAAGTTTTTACCTTTTACTTTGATCTGTCCTTTTTCTTCTGAAGTTGGTACCTTTTATATTTCTTAGATTCCTGTTCCTTCACCCTACCCTAACCCTCGCCTTCCCATGCCACTGATGGAGCTGCAGTATTGTACCTCTTTTCTGTTTACTTCTCAGGGCAGCAGCAATCAAAACAATGGTGATATATCAGCAGGACTATGCAGAGTTCCCTGGGAGAGTGTCAGCCACAGGAGGCACTCACTCCTTCCTTGCTGCAGACCAGCAAAGGGAGGGAGCTCCCAGCACAGGTTTGCCCCACGCATCAGTCCTGCCACACTCTCTGCTGGGGAGCTCCAGCCTCACTGTTTCCTCTCATCTCTACCCCCTCACAGCCTTTCTCCCTCCATGGCCTCTCTCTTTCCTTCATTCCTTAGTCTTAATCTTGATTCTTACTTTCTATTTGAGAAGTATGATTCTGAATCCCGTGTGTTAATAAAGGCCACGACATGGTAAGGGCTGTATATAACACTCAGAGATTTGTTATCAATGTGACTGCACAGATCATTTGTGAATAAATGAATTTCTAAAGTAACTGTGTTTTTCTTTTAGTATTATTATATACTTTCAGTTTGGCCCCCTTAGTCAGTGTGTGTTGGGATACATTGCTGCCATCACTTATTCACTAGCATAGCATATTTTTCATCCAGGAGTTACGTATTGGTGCCTGCAGGGTTGCTTTTTCCCCAGAAAGCTTTCTACTGGTAATATTCATTTTTTTATTTAAGTTGAGCTTTTACCTCACTCACCTCTGATTGTTAAATGGCATATGGGAATGAGTGCTCCCAGAGGTAGTACTGAATAGCAGAGTCGACTGAAATTCAGTGCCTGCATCTCTTCTTGGTCCCGTTTCTGTCTTACTGATTTCTTTCTGACAGCTGCCGTTGGGCAACCTTGACCAGGAAGTAAAGATGTCTTCTTTTGAGTATCAGAGGTATGACTTATGTTTTTAGGAAAAAAATTTTTATCTTTGGAGAATGTAACTTTATATATCAAATGCTAAATTCTTAACAGAATTAGAAATTCTGTTATTTAGTATTTAGAGGTAACTTTGCGTTTAAGGACTTATCATACTGTTAAGTAATTTTTCACAAGTTATTTGTCTTTTTCACTCTCATTCTCTCATGCTTGTAAAGTGGAGTTTTCCAGCAGCTATGTGATATGGTGACATCATCACTCTGATGGTTAATAGAGTGTGTGCTTATGTATTTTTGTTTGTTTTGTAAGTTTGTAGGTATTGGTAGAATTAGAAAAAAAAAATTTTGTGTTTTAAGTTTTCTTTCTAGAAGCCAATAGACAAAGTTTTGAGACAATGTAGCTCTAAAGAAAGTACACTTTAAACTACTGTTGTAGAAGGGGGAGTAGCAGGTAGTTTTGATGTAGAACTTTTCGAAAAGAGCAACAGTGTTAGCAAATAATTTTTGATGGAGCTAAAAGAATTTTTCAAGATTCCAGGTCCCCTTTCACCAAACTGTAATGGGGTCAAGGATGGAGGATTTACTTCTGTGCTTATAATCCAGTCTCCCTTAGTATTACCACTTTGCAGTTCATTCTGCACTGAAATAGAGTTAAATTGCACCTAACATCCCTCCAGTTGGCTTTTGAGGCACTGAATTCACCTTCAACTCCTCTAAGAGGAGAAGGGGAAAAAAATCTCTCACCATGATTATTACACAAGATCTGTGTTATTATATAAGGAACTTTGTTATGGAGAATAATATTGGTGTTTTTTTGAAGGGGCACAATGAGTTACCCCCAAATGAACTCCATACCCTTGGTAGAAACATGATAAATGTTTCTTATAATGGTTATTTACTTATTTTTGGCTGTGTGGGTCTTCATTGCTGCACGTAGGCTTTTCTCTAGTTGCGGCGAGCGGGAGCTACTCTTCGTTGCGGTGCACGGGCTTCTCATTGCGGTGGCTTCTCTTGTTGCGGAGCATGGGCTCTAGGCACGCGGGCTTCAGTAGTTGCAGCACGCGACGCAGTGGTTGTGGCACACAGGCCCCAGAGCGTGTGGGCTTCAGTAGTTGCAGTGCGTTGGCTCAGTAGTTGCGGTGTGCAGGCTTCAGTAGTTGTGGGGCATGGGCTCAGTAGTTGCAGCTCGTGGGCTCTAGAGCGCAGGCTCAGTAGTTGTGGTGCACGTGCGTAGTTGCCCCATGTCATGTGGGATCTTCCCGGACCAGGGTTTGAACCCATGTCCCCTGCATTGGCGGATTCTTAACCACTGGACCACCAGGGAAGTCCTATAATGGTTATTTTTTAAGTGAACTTCAGAGTTTACTAAATTGGACACTGATGAGAATCCAGCTTCATAATGACACGAAGCTTGGTTCAGGTTTGCTCTTGCACTGTGTGCTTTTCCTGGTGCCAAAGAGAACCTGATGGTACCAGAGGGGTATTGAGTTAAGGAACACCTCTCAGATTCTGTCTTGATGCTTACAGGGAGACGGATAGCAAAACCCAAGGATGCTATAGGTGAGAAAAGGGACTGCTGTTGTGGTTGTTTATCAGTGACTTTTTTGTTGTTATTAATAAAATGATCTCTCAAACAAAGGTAAATTAAGATTACTGTGTGAAAAATCATCAAGCTATCTACTTTGTCTTATGCTTTTTCCAGTGTTATGCTTCAATTTAAATATTTGTTTAAAAAATAAATTTCCTCATCCAGAGGTTACTACTTCCTATGCATTTAAGCACATGTATCATGTTGCTAACTAATTTTTCACAAATGATAACAACTAATATTAGCAGAATGCTCACATTTGTCATTTATTTGTGAATAATGTGTATTTATTCATTAAATCTTTACAAGCCCACTTAAGTTGGTTTTATCATTAACCTCATTTTAGAAATTGAAGTTTAACAAGGTTAAGAAATTTGCCTGAGGTCATAAAGCTTGTATCTGTGGTTCTTAAAATGTGGTCTTTTTACCCCTCAGAGTCCCTGAGATCCTTTGGAGAGGTGGGAAGGTCTTACTATTTTCATAAAAATATTAAGGCATAATTAGCCTTTTTCACTCTGATTCTCTCCTGAGTGTACAGTGGAGTTTTCCAGAGGCTATGTGATATGGTAACATCATCACACTGATGGTTAATAGAATATATGTTTGTATATTTTTGTGTTTTCTAGAATTTTGTAAGTTGGTAGGTTTAGGTTATAGAATCATGTTTTTAGAGGTAAACTCACTT
Source organism: Balaenoptera physalus (assembly GCF_965194825.1). NCBI lineage: Eukaryota > Metazoa > Chordata > Mammalia > Artiodactyla > Balaenopteridae > Balaenoptera > Balaenoptera physalus. The sequence continues at coordinate 84,804,303 of NC_138893.1, forward strand.
TGCTCTCAGTACTTCTGCTGTGCTTTTACTAGCTACTTCCCATTATAGCTACTATTATGGGCTGAATTGTGTCCCCTGAGAATTCATGTGTTGAAGCCCTCACCCCCTAGTACCTCAGAACGTGACTGTTTGGAGATAAGGCCTTTAAAGAGGTGATTAAGTTAAAATAAGGCTGAGGCTGTTAGGGTGGGCCCTAAGCCAGTCTGACTGATGTCCTTATAAGTAGAGGAAATTTGGACACACAAAGAAACATTGGACCCCTGACTACTGAGATCAGCTCCCTGGGTCTGTCTCCAAAAAAGTTTGGTTGATGATATTGCCTAGTAACTGGTGATTGGAAGGGTCCGAGAACGACAGTGAAACTGACCAATTCAGAACAGACAGGGCCAGACTGAGGAAGTTCCTTCTGCCTCTGCCCTGATCATCAAAGCCCTAAAGGAATCGCCAAGAGACAGAAAGAAGCAGAACATTAAGCACAGTGGACATACAATTTTTGATGAGATTGTCAACATTGCCCAACAGATGTGGCACTTATTTTTAGCTCAAGAACTATCTTGAACCATTAAAGAGATCCCAGGGACTGCCCAGTCTGTGGACTGCAGTGTTGATGGCTGCCACCCTCATGACATCATGGATGACATCAACAGTGGTGCAGTGGAATGCCCAGCTAGTTAAGGACAGCAAAGGAAAATATTTCAATAAAGGATCATTTGACAACCAAAAAAGAAAGAAAGAAAAACATCAGATATGTGCATGCACAGAGGAAAGACCATGTATGACAGCAAGAAGGCAGCCATCTGCAAGCCAGGAGGAGACAGGAGAAACCAAGTCTACCAACACCTTTTTTTTCTTTTTTTTTTTGGCTTTGTTTTGCTCCTTGTGGGATCTTAGTTCCCCAACCAGGGATTGAACCCAGGCCCTCGGCAGTGAAAGCAGGGAGTCTTAACCACTGAACCACCAGGGAATTCCCAAGTCTGCCAACACTTTAATCTTGGACTTCTAGCCTCCAGAATTTATTGAGAAAATAAATGCTGTTGTTTAAGCCACCCAGTCTGTGGTATTTTGTTATGGCAGCCCTAACAAACTAATACACTTGCTATAATGCAGAAGGTAATCTACCTTTCTTCTGAGCCAGACATTAAAGAGATTTGCCAAAGTGTAAAACAGTAACAATACTACTACTCTTATTAATTTGGTGTGTGGGGGGGTGGGGAATATAATTTTTTTCATAAAATATGTTATTTTGTTAATATGGGTTAGGTATTATTATTTTTAAATACACTTTTTTTTAATTAAGTTTTTTTAATCACTAAATTTTTATTGATAGACTTTACAACAATAATCCCTTATTTAGATAACCACATTTATACTCCCAATAAATTCCACACCACTGTCAGTTCTTCCCCATGTCCAAATAAAAACAAAATTCCTTGAAGCTCTCATCAATTTCACAGGACATTGCTGAAACAAATGCTAGAGCCAGAATAGTTATAAAAATTAACTGTATATTTAATTAATTGTGCCCAAGTTAGTAAGTTGTCTGCTTAAAATGCAGCTTTAGTTTAAAAATAGACTATTCTTGCTTGTCAGTAATGCAGGCTCAGAAAGATGGATTTTCTTGTGTAGGCAAAACATTTTACCATAGCTAGCTAGCTGGCTGGGGTCTGCTGGCCAACTGAGCCCTGGGCTTCTGATCAAGCAGGAAGGCCTCCTGTTCCAAAGACCTAATCACTTGATGCTAACAAAGCAAAAAAAAAAAAGTAGGCAAACTTGCAAACCCTTGAGAATCAGAATTACAGTAGATATTAGAGTCTACCAAGATATTAAAGAAACCCTGGGTTTCAATTCAGATTTACTGATTCCAACAAAGTTGTTTTCAAGTTTGTAGGTGGTTCATCATTTCACTCTCTTGACCATTTCACTGCTTGTTTGCAAACTCTTTTGAGGCAAAGATTGAAATCACTGTACTTTTTACAAACTGTTGACAGTTCTTGTAAAACCTTTTTCTCCCAAGACAAATTCTAAAATCTATTGGCTAAAGGGATATTTGCGTGTTATCAATGATCTATCAAATCCTGACCTCAGGATCATCTTCTGCAACAAGCCTCCCTTCATTATTTGGGAGAGAAATTTCCATTTAAGCATGTATCTTCCTTTAATTAAGTTTTTTTAAAAAGATTTTTTAGAGCAGTTTTAGGTTCACAGAAAAATTGAGAGGCAGGCTTAGTTTTATTTTCAAGTACAGTATATCAATGTCTATACTGTATATCTCGCATAAACAAATACAAAAGTTCTTTGGGATCCTCAGTAATCTTTCAGTGTACAGGACTCCTGAGACCAGAAAGTTTGAGAACCGCTGCACTATACTGTCACTTCCTACCAAATGGGATCAAGTGATACATGGTTTTCTATAATGAGCTTTTCTTACCCAGTAATATGTAGTGGATCACATTAGTTGTCAGTAGATACAGATCTACATTATTTTTAATGTCTGTACCATAGCCTGTTGTATGTATTATAATTTAACTAGTTGATCCCTAACTAATGGACCTTGATTTGCTTTCCAGGTTTGGCTATTATAAACAATTCTGGATTGGACATCTTTGTGCGTTTGTCTTTTTATGTCTGTGAGGTCATCTAGAAATGAGATTAAATGGTTTTAAGATGTGGTTAAATTTAAGTTTCTTATTTGGAAACTGTGGTTCCTTCCTCCATTTTGTATTGCTAAATATTAAATACAAACAGAAGAAAAGCATGAAACATATGTACCATTTATCAGATACACCCAGGAGCTTTGGGGCCCCTTTCATTTGAAAAGGCTGACCTGCCAGTAAGTCCCTCAAAATTTAGGAAAACCTTTTCTTCTTTATAAACAGTAGTTATTGTCCATTTTCTACAGCTCTTTTCTCCCTCATCTGGAAATTTGGATTTTCCCTCCTAAATAGCTTTACTATTGGATTAACTAACAGTCCTGGACTGTTATTGATTTGCTTTAAGCCCAGGGCTAATATTGACCCAGCTTGAAGGTGCTACAGAAGGCGGGTCCCATTGGAGGAGTGTGGGAAACATTTTGACCTTCAGGGGTCTGGAAGGAGCTATTGTCTTAGAGATGGGCATCTTGTTAGTGCCTTTCCAAACTCTTTATTGGGCAACTGTAGTAATTTCAGAAGACCAGGGACTTCATAAGATAGTATTAGAATGGGAGAGCTATGACATCTAGGATCTGCCTCCTCAGTGTCTTGGAGACATGTAATTAGGTTTGCTAAAAGACGAGGATTGAAATGGAAAAAGTTGGCAAATGTTAGTACGTATTCAGAACTATGGGACATCATAGCCACCTCTTCCCAACCTGAGGGAAGAAGACCTAACATTTCAAAAATGTTCACTATGCCCAGGCACTTAGTATGTAATTTTGCATGGGTTTCACAGCAATCTTCTGAGATGGGTGGTATCATCATTAATTTATAGATAGAAGATAGATTAGGTATTTTGCCCAAGAACCCAGCTCGTAAGAGGGATTCCATCCCCAGTCTATATGACAATAGATTGCTCTTCCATTATACACTGTGGCTGTGTACAACTGGGCAAGGCAAGCCAGCTTTATTTACTGTGAGATGAAGACATCAATGGCCAGGGCCTCGTTGCAGCACCGCCTCTAAATCTGACTGCAAAGAAAAAGAAAACATGGAAAGGGAGCTGTTGTTTTCTGTTTTCCCAAGGGACCCCAACCCAAGCCATTGATGCATTCAGAATTCCCAGGCAAGCCAGACTCAGGGTGACTATGAACCTTTCAACCTGTGTTTCTTTCCTGCTGATTAAGATCATGTTATTCATTGCCTTTGATTTTTTATTTTTTTTAACATCACAGCAGCCAAGTTTTTTGTTTGTTTTTTTTTTTTAAATAAAAACACAATCTAGGGCTTGGGTCCCAAAAGTTTAATATGTTTTGTCCTGTCAGATTATCTGTTTCCTCTTCAATTTATTTGTGATGTAAACCTCACCCCATTTCTGCTCTGATCCTGGGACTGTGCCCAGAAATGTGTATGTCAACACATTTCTAAAGGCAATGATAAGGATCATAATTTTAACAAAAACTTAAACACCTCAAACAAACCCAGCCTCCCCACACCCCTTTCCCCAGTGGCTTATTAAAATCAACTGAAGTCAAAACCATAGCAAATGTGCCTTTTTCAAATTTACCTCAAGGCAGATGAAATGGCCAGACATTTGCCTTTTAGGGTTGCCCTAAGAAGAGCTAACAAAAAGGGTGACAGCCCTTAAACAGTTGCTTAGGGAGGAGGACATCTGCCTCTGTTTTACCAGCTATTCAGTGCTCAGGCCTTGCCTTGAAAAGAGCATGTGGGGCTGGGCAGCAATAGTTCTCAGGCAGCCAGTTGTTATATGGCTTTTGTCTTAACGAAGCCACCCATTACTGTAGAGCCATAACTCGAAGGAAGCCAGCTGTCAGGGCTATGGCGCAGGCCCCTCTGGGTGGGAGGCAAGGGGAGAGAAAGAGTGTCTGTGGCCAAATTCCCTTTTAGACACCTGAGCCTGGCTATGTAACCAGAGAGTTTCGTCTTTTCCTCACTCCCATCTTCCCTGAGGAGACCCGGCACCCTTCTTGCTCTCCAGCCTTGGAGAGACAGCAGGGACATTTCCAGATCTGGATTCCAAGGTTTGCAACTCCCTAAGTGCTGGGCTGGGCTGGGCTGGGCTGGGCTCTGCGGCGGCGGCGGCTGGCTGGCGTTTGGCGCTCTGATCTAGCGCTTCCCTTTGAAATCTACCCCCTCCTTTTTTTTTTTTTTTTTTTTAAACCAGGTATGATGATGTCAAACGTGATGCTGATGCTACAGTTACAGACACGGCCCCTGCTGGCGCAGCCTCTCTGATTCTCTCTTCCTCTCCACGTCCGGCGCTGGGCTTTTTTCAGACAAGTGCATCTCCTAACCAGGTCACATTTCAGCTGCGACCCACTATCCGTCTGTCACCGGAGTCAGACCGCAGGAGGAGGGCTGAGGAAGACGACGGCGTTTGCTCCCCCAACTGCGGGGTGGGAAGAAGGACATTAAAATACTGCAGAAGTCAAGGCCCCCACTCCCCCACCCCAGGTCGAATTCAGACCACGATGCGCGCTCCGGGCTGCGGGCGGCTGGCGCTGCCGCTGCTGCTCGTCACAGTAGCTGCCCTGGCCGAAGGCGACGCCAGAAGGCTCCAGGAGGGCGAGACCCCCGGCAATTTCATGGAGGACGAGCAATGGCTGTCGTCCATCTCGCAGTACAGCGGCAAGATCAAGCACTGGAACCGCTTCCGAGACGTGAGTCTGCGGGGCCGAGAGGGCCGAGGGCTGGGGATGGGGGTTTGGGGAGGGAGCTTTGGAGCAGAGACCCTGGGGCCGGGAGTGGCGGCTGCACGTCGCAGCCACAGGCTCCCGCAGCCCAGCCAGTTAATTGCACCAAGAGTAAACAACGAGCACCCACCGGGCTGCTGAGACCCCTCCTCATGTACTCCCCAGTCCGGAAGCTGGCGGGCTTGGGACCCCCAGTCCCACACCCGCCCAGCGCGAGGAGTTGCTCTGGGGGCGTGCGTAAGCCACGAGGTCTCCCCTTCAGGCTGGGTGCGGAGAGGGGTGCGGGTTGCAGTGGGGCGGGGGGAAGGGGGCGGAGGGGAGTAGGGAGGGAGGGGCGGGGACCCTGGCTTTGCCTGGGCCTCCGACCTGCTCCTCTCTTTTTTTTGGTGAGCCATCCCCAGGTGTCCCCCAGCTGGGTGGATGCTGCAGGTTCCACATACGGGCCACTGCAGAAGGGGCTGGTCTGGGTGGGGCCGGCGGGGACGGTAGCATCGTCTTGCGCTTGCCTTCTATTCTCATCTTGGGCTTTGGGGAAGGGAGAGACAGAAGGGGACAGGGCCCTTGGTTGGCGCTTTGAGTTGGGGTCGGGGGGCGCTCTTAGCAATCCTCCTAAGGCGAGATGGTGAAAGGCGTGTCCGTGATGGGGGGGCTGGTGAAGGCAGTGAAAATACCGGAGGCCACCTCTGGGTGGCCCCCAGAGCCAGGTCTGGGGTCCCCATGCTGAGGGACGCGAGCACTTATGGAGTCTGGTTTTCCAGGACCAACCTTTCATGGGGGAGCGCGGCCCAGAAGTTGGGGAGCTCCAACCTGGAGGGAAGACTCCCTAGCCCAGTGGACTTGAAAAGCAGAGGGGAGAGCCCAGTAGCTGGGTATGGGAGCCCTTCGGGGACGCCCGATGGAACCCAGGCTTAACCTTGTGCCGGACTTTGCGGGGTAGGGGGTGGGGAGGCGGCTGCGGAGGAGCGGGCGTCGCTGCAGCACTTTGTTTACGGGCACCTGTAGATCAGAGGGGAAACTGAAGGCTGCCGTGTTCGCAGAAGGGGAAGTAGGAGTGAGGAGGGGAGGGCAGAGGGCGTGGCTGGGACCCAGAGAAGGGTCGGGGCGGGGGTGTGAGGTGCAGGATGGGCCCGGATGCTCCGGAGGAGAGGAACGATGGTACCTACCCCGCGATCTGGTGATTTCCAACACCCTGTCCCCAGAAAATCTCTCCTACGACCCCAATTCTTGCTCCTCATTCCCCAGATTCTCTCATCAGACCCACCTAGTATAACACAGGCCACACCGTGACCTTTCTCATCTTAAATTGTGTGCATCCAGAAGTTCCTTAGCAATGTGTTTTAAACACACATGCTTCATATGATATCCAACCAAATGATGGAAACTGGCAGAAATATGCATCTTTTTGTTACCCTGAAACAAGTGACTGTTTATCTCCAAAGTCAAACGGGTAGGTCCCAAATTCATTAGGACTCGCATGCTGCCTGGTCCTCAGGGCTGAGTGGCCTGGGCCCGAGTGGGCGGTTTGCCCCACCCCACGGCTGGTCCGGTGACAGGAGCCTGGAGCTCCAGCAAGACCTTTTCCACGTCCCCTGCAGGCCCAGCACAGATTAGCTGCAGTCTCCTGCCGCTGCCTGGGAAGCAGCCCGGCCACAGCAGAGAGAGGGTGGCAGCAGGCTGGCCCATCCTGAATCCATGTGTCCCTTGTCCAGGCCTCCTTCTGACTCGTTGGCAGTTTGATCTTCCAAAATGGGCCTAGTGAAGGTCAGAGGGAAAAGAAATGCTTAATCAGAACAGTACAGGTTTAAAAATAAAAGGTTCCTACCCACCTCCCTTCCTCCACTGACTTCCAATAGCCAGCTCTGTGGGTGAGGATAGATGACTGACTGCATGACCCCCTGGCACAGGGCTGCCCGCCTGTCTCCCTGTACTGATGCCAATCACTTCCCCCTTCCTCCCATGCTCATCAGAAGAAAGCCACCAGAATGAAATTTTGCAGGACCTGCCCCCATAGGATTCATGGAAAACTTCAAAGCATGTGTTGGTTTGCGTGGCCTCAGGCATTTATAAGGTAGATTTCCTCTAAAACCCCATTTAAGGTAGCCCTGGCTATAGGAGAACGGGGTCAGGGAGAGAAGGAAGACAAGGAAGGCTGGGCAGGAGGACCTGGCTATAGGGATCCTTTGGCAGCTTCTGCAGAAATGCAGGAGGCTGCTAGCTCAGAGCCACTGCATTGCATAACTCTAGGGGTGCCATAGTGTGAATGGTGCCCCCTGGAGTTGTGCAGTGCACAGACCGTGCACAGGGACTCTGCCAGGACTGCATACAGTTCTCATTCCTCCCCTGTTAGCAGAGGCCCCACTTCCCACCCTAAGGACTGAAGGCCCTCTAGTTGGACACAGTAACATCAGCTTTATGTACATTTCATCAGGCAAGCTTTCTTGAAAATATGCTCCTTCGCTTCTCAAAAGAGAGGTAGGAGTTTCTTTTGAACCTCTGAGGCATTGCCAGATGGAGTCAGAACCTTGTTGATAATCAGTCACAAAATGGTGCAGGGCCCCCACTCTGCCTCAGTGGAAGGGAGGCAAGCAAGCAGGGGGAGTGGAATATTCTTGGGGAATAGGATCAAGGAGTCGATAGTGTGGGTGAGGGAAATGTCTCCATTTAATGGTTGGACTGAATTGAGGGGGGAGATTGAGGGAATCATGTCTAAGTGGTCAGGAGAACGAAGAAGAGAAGGAAAGCGTGGGCCGTTGCTCCAGTGTGGAATTGGTCTGAGCTGGTTAGTGGGGAGTTCAGCTTAGCATTCTTCCTCTGAGCGCTAGGATTATTAGGGGGGTCGGGTGTTGTGAAGGATTTACTGGCAGAGTAATCCTCCCCTCCAGTGGGCGCGGGGCTCTCACATGTGTCAGGATAGATCTCTGCCCTGCTGCCGGGAGGAGGGAATTTCAAGTCAGAGGAGATGGGGATCTAGCTGTGCCCTGCTCTGTGCAGGCCTGGGCTTTTCAGAGCCCTACTCCCTAGTGCTACTATCTCCGAATTCACTCCCTGCAGAAGTGGGTGGATTTTACCGCAGTCTTTGGAACAGAGCATCCAGAGCCTGGTAGATAGAGATGGACACTTGAGAGGAGACAGGCCCATTACGCAGCATTCTTCCTGCATTCTTCCTGGCAGCTTCCAAGAGCTGGCTGGACAGCACTGACCGTTCTTTTTCTTCTTGGCTCTTCTCTGCTTTGTACTCCACTTGCATTACATTTTAATGATATTTATGAGTGTCCAGCACAGTGCTGGGCACCCGGGAGGCACGCAGTTAGCACGTGTTGAATCACTGGTTGCAGGGAGTGCTTACATCTGCCAGTCCCTGCAGTCAGCGCTTCATCCCTGTGGCCTCTTTTGCCCTCCAACAACCTGTGAGATAGTTACCGTTACCTTATAGTCCACCCTACATAGGACACAGAGGCACAGAGAAGCTGAGTAACTTATCCACGGTCAAATAGCTAGTAAGCAGCAGAGCTGGGATTTGAACCCAGGTCCTCTAACTCAACTTTGCTTTTTAGAGAACTCTAAGCCTAACCCTTAGTGGAGATGGAAAAGAAGAGTCTACCCTGGCTTGTGCCCTATGGGCTCAAGGATGCCTGGGCAGGAGGAGCACCTCCTAGGAAGGGGGGGGGGGCAAGGCTCTCAGTGTCTTTGGCAGCCTGCCACCAGCCTGGCCTAGCGACCCTCCAGAGCAGCTCTCTACCCAGGAGAGGCTTGAGGCCTGGGTTCAGGTTCTGACTCTGCCACTGCCTGGCGACATTATGTCAGGTACATCACATAACCTCTCTGAACTTCAGTTTCAGTCTAGGAGACTGAAACGGACACGTAAACATGAAGACATCTTGTCAGAGGGCTGGGGGGGCATCCATTTCAGGCAATATAGAAAGAAACTCCAACCCCACAGAAAAACCACCAGATGGATCAGTGTTTCTGGGGCTAGCCCACACCATGCCTCATGAGAATGACACCGATGTATGTTTACTAATTCACTCATTCACTGCAGATCTGAGCACCTCCTCTAGGCCTGTGTTCACCATGAACCTGGGGTCTGGCCCAGGGAAACATCGCCTGCTGGCTACTTAGGATTCTTATGTTTTTATGAACACCAAGTAGGCCAGTAGCAAGTTTCAGCCACAAAGGGGCTCCCTTGTTACCACCCCTCCCCTCTCCCCATCCCATACTACTGAACCAGTGCAAGTGTGGGAATGAGCTGCACAGGTGTTCGTGGATAAGTGTGGGTGTGTGAGAAGAACCCCAAACTGGGTCAGGATGGATTCCATCATTGGGATTTGGGGATAGGAGGCTGGGTCCTGCCCTGGCCTCCTCCTCCTCCACCTCCACTTTGGTTTCAAATCCTGTCCCACACTGGAGGGGCTGGCATCGCCCAGAGCAGTGTAGTGCAGTGAGAGACTCTTGAACACCCAGCGGGGCTCCAGGCCTTGGGAAGAGAGGGAGAGAAGAGCACTCTTTGCCTAGAGAGGCCATCTCAGTCTCCTCTCAACTTCCAGGCAGTCTGCAGAGGATGGTCAGCCAACACCACCCCCTCCATTCTCCAGAAGGTCAGAGGGCTGTCTGGAGGAGTGGAAGAGCTCTATCCTACCCTGAGCCCCAAAGGCCCTGGGAGGGTACTCAGCTTGTCTTCCTCCCTGGGGGAACCACTTCCAGTTTCCGGCCCTTGATTTTTCCCTTGGTTTAACGGGCAGCCCTTGTCATTCTGTGACTCTGGAAGATGGCGCTAGAGCCCGTCCACGGCCCTCCACCTGCACACATACCCCACCCCCCCTAACCCCCCACCACCCCCTTGCCACAAGCTGAGCATCAGGACTTTGGGTTTAGGAAAAGGATTTTCTTTTTGCTCCTGAGGAGGTATCTGTGGCCAGGTCAGGGTTGAGTATGTATTAACCAGAGACCAAGAAACCTGAGAAATGAGGCCTAATGGCATCCTGGGGCAAACACCAGGCTGAGGATGGCCATACCGCCACTGTGTAGGTTCCCTTGTAAGTGTAATGTGGGTCTTCTTAGGGCTATAGACAGGGAAAATGTGTCTAACCTTGGCGGGCAGACCCAGGCCCAGCTGCAAGCTGTAGGGTGATGTGATTCCTGAAATGTCGCAGCCTCTGACCCCCTGAGGGCTCAGCCAGTGTTCAGTTGTACGTGTAGCCCCTCCTTGGGGTTGCTGCAGCATTTATTGGTCATAAACACATTTGGCACATGTTGGTGCTGCTTTGCATCATCACTTACGCTGTGGGCTTGTATCTCAAGAGTCCTCCTGCTGGTGTTTATCACATTCCTCCCAAGGCAGGTCCCTGAGGGTGGGGTCTGGGGATAGACTGCTTTGTGACCTTACCACCCCGTCCTCAGAGCACTGCATGGGGTTTTTGTGCACACAGTAGGTGCTCAGTATGAGTATATGCACCGTGGAATAGGAGAGCCAGGAAGGGTCTCAACTAACCTGTCCTCGGCCCCTCCCTCTTTTCCCCAGGGAGCAGCACTGTGGATTCAGGTGGTAGAGGGCAAAGGGAGAGCTGGGGCTCTGGGCTGAGCCATGCTGACTATTGGGGGTGATCTCTTCCTCTTTCTGGACCCTGAAGGGTTGGGATAGTCACAACTAGAACCCCGGCACGCTGACTCCAATGACTCATTTGTAGGATAAGGGAGTAAATGCTGCCGTGAAGGAACATTATCCCGCAGGCCTCCCTGTTCTCCCCTGTGTCTGTGGGCCTGGACCTGGCTGCAGCCAGCCTTCCCCTTTCTCCTGGGAAGGAGGGGGCTCAAAATTTCCCCCCGCCTCAATGGGCCCACCGAGCAGGTGACCCATCCATCAGACCTGTGGGTGAGTGAGCACAGGGCTTCCTCAGGTGGAGACCAGGTTCCCTGAGGCAGGGCATCCTGCCCCTGTGGCTCTCTTCCCTGACATCTGAGAAGAGGTCAAGGCTGCACACAGCAGGAAGGACAAGCCAGGCCAGGCCAGTGTCTTACTCCTGCTTGGACGCAAGCTGCTGGCTCCTTCCCTGATCCCTTGCTCCCTTGCACAGGTTAGAGGACGTGGAAGAGTCTGAACTTGTTCAGGCTCCTTTTCCCCTCTTCTCAAAGTTCTCAGTTTAGGAGAGTGGGGGAGCAGAACTGCGGGGCCTCAGCAGCATTAAGCACTGAGCACTGAGCCTCCACGTTTTACAGATAAAGGAACCGAGCACACCCAAGCCCATGTGCTCTTTCACAACCCCATGTCTGTGTTTTCTCAGTTCCAGTGTCTGGCCCTCCTCAGAGATCCCTGGGATTTAAATCCTGCCCCCCACTCATGTTCCAGAAAGGAAACAGAGGTCCTGAGACAGCTCAGAACAGGATTCCAGGCCCACACTCCCCTATACCTCTCTCTTGTTCTCTGCCCTCTATGGACCCCTGGAGCCACTGCCTGAACCAGAAACCCAAGGACTGGGGCCGAGATGCCCCTAGAGCAGTGGAGAGCTCAGGCCCCGCGGAATGTGGGGATGGGGGGTCAGCGCGGGCATACCTGAGGCCAGGTGGAGCTCCTGGCATGCCGGCAGTGATAAGCACATTTTTGTCCTCCAAGGAAATTCCTCCGAGCAGAGAGGAGGTGGGAGGCGGGGAGTCTGCCAGATGCCTGACTCCGTCTGTTTGTCCAGGCACAACAGCCTCTGCCGCTCCCTCTGAGAGAGGGGCAAATATTTAATGACTGCCCCCCTCCCAGCCTCCTCCATGTGGAGGGTGCCGCCTCCTCAAGATGCCTTCCGCCTGGGCCTGTGACAGGGGTGTCAGGCCTCAGCTGAGAAGGAGCCAGGCGGGCCCCACTTCACCCCTGCTTGTTCCTTTCTGGGTCCCTCCCTCTGTGCTCCCCGGCTCTTTGCAGGGTGAGGTAGGAGGGGCCCCCAACTACAACTTCCCCACTCCTGGGCCTTCTCAGTGGACTGGGTTCCATCAGAGGTTCCCTCGCCTGAGGAATGAGGCCAAAATAATGCCGGCTACGGGGCCTTTCAGAGGTTGAGAGAGGCCTGTCCCACTTCCATTTTTAGAGGTTCTCGATCTATTAAAAAATGAAGAAATGCCATAATAGGGTTACAGAAGTTGTGGTTTCTTTAAAGTCTCATGATGCACATCTTTCGGTCCTGTCGGTGTGCCTCTGGCTGTAGCGCCTCAATTGGAGATGTCAGAAGTCTGCGTTTGAGGCTCCTTGTGACTGTGAGACCCAGAAATGCCTCTCGTCCACCTTGTCCCCCAGACTCCCACCGTATGTGCCGAAGAACCCAGCTTCAGTGCTCCTGTTTCGTGAGTTTTGCAAGTATAGAGCTTCACAGTTTACAGAGTGCTCTCACAGCCGTTATCGCCCTGGGTCCCTCCGCAGCTCAGGGAGGAAGGCAAGGGAGTCACCCTTACTTTATAGGCGAGGGAAGGGGCTCCAGCGAGGGCAAGGCTCTCTAGGCCGCAGTCTTGTTGGCAGTCAGAGACCAGGCCAGGCCAGTACCCAGTGCCCTGATTCCACGCCAGGGCGAGGGTGGGGGGTGTCTGTCTCTCCATCACACTGTGCTGCAAAGAGGCACGTGGAGATTTGCCCAGGTGGTTTTTAGCCCTGGGGCGCTGCTCTTCTTTTGCTTGATTCACTGCTGTGTCCCATCCTCCCCACCAGATGGAGAGGCTGGGGGAGATTGGGTTAATTCAAGCTGTGAAGTGAGCGGGTGATTTGGGTGCTAATTAAAATGACAGGAAGTAAACAGCGCTTGGAAACACCCAGCATGTGCCCCCTAAGCCCGACTAGGCTTGCGCACTCACTGCCGTTTCTCCCCCAGCTTGGCACAGTGGGCCCTGTCTCCATGGCAACCGGGCTGAGCTGCTGAGATCAAAGCAGGAGATGGGTTAGCTCCAAACCAGCCAAACCAGGGGCGTGTGAAGAGGGTTCTGGAAATGCCTGGAGAAGGGGGCCCCCAGGTGTCTTCCCCCACCACTGCCAGTCTCTCTACTCTGCTACAAGACTCCCTGCCTAGGGGTTGGAGCAGAGCTGGTGTGGTGGGAGAAACCACCCATGGGCTGGGATTGGGCCTCCTGGGTCCAGTCCTGGCCTGGGACTTTCTTTATCTGTGAAAATTTATGGAGCAATACAGAGTCCTGGTTATAGGGGCACAGATTCTGGAATCCCAGTTCTGGGGGTACCAATACTCTCCTGCTGTGCTCTTGATGTGTGATCCTGTATAAGTCACTTAACCTCTCCAAACCTCAATTTTATCACCTGAGAAATAGGATGATAATAGTGATTTTCTCTTAAATTCTCATGAAGAGTAAAATGAGCCAATGAGTGCAAAGCGCGTAGCGCAATGCCTGTCACACAGTAATTGCTCAGAAGACGTTAGCTATTATTAGGGTATTTTACTCTTGCTAGGTGCTGGGCATAGAAAGGTGAACTTTACATGGTCTCTGCCCTCAAGGAACTGGCCACCTAAATAGGGCAGAAGCAGTGGCGTTGCTTGGTGTAACCAGAGCAGTAATAAACTTCTACTAGGTGCAGTCCACCTGAAGGAAAACTAGATACGGGGCGAGGTTAGGGAAATGAAGTGTGAAAGCCAGGTTTTGAAAGATAAATGGAAGTTCGGGGGCTGGATGCAAACATACATTCCAGAGGGGGAAGAAGGCTGTGCCGAGGCCTGGCCAGAGTGAAACATCCACTGGAAGGACATGGGGACAGGAAGAGACTCAGAGAAGATGGACTTTCTTCTGTAGGTGACAGGGAACCCTGGGAGGGTTTTTAAATATAATATTTATTGTGGTTTTTTTTCCCCCTTCATTACAAAAGTAATACATGTTCATTGTAGAAATTTTAGAAACTTGGAAAAAGGCAGAAAGATGCCCAAATTCTCTATTCCTCTCCCCCAGAGGAAACCACTGTTAACATTTTGATATGAATCCTTTTTACCTAATCATCTTTAAACATTTTTTTTCAAAATGAGAGCAAGCTGTATATTTAGCGAAGGGCTTTAAGGCGGAAGAAACATGATCAGAATTATCTTCTAGACAGATTCCTGTGGCTGCAGCGGTGTGGAAGGTGGGCGGGGTCAGGGAGAGCCCAGAGGAGATGCTGCAGTAAGTGAGGCCGGGGTTGCTAGGGTGGGACCAGTGGGCATGGTGAGGGGAAGGCAGGCTGGAGAGAGAGCAGGAGGTGGAGTGGACAGGACTTGCTCCTCTCACTGAGACCCCTTGGGGGCAACTCTCCTCACACCCCACTGCTCTCTTGCTCTCCCAGTGGTGGCTGCTCTCTTCTCTATTAGCAGGGGCCCCTCATGTGGCCTCTCCCTGACCATTTCCTGTCCCTCCACCATTTTTTCCACCTGAAGTCTCTGGTCTCTTCTGCTATAACAGCTTTTATTTGTTGAGTATTTTGTGGACACCAGGCACCCTTCAGATACCATCTCCTTTAATCTCTGAGTGGTCCAGGCGATAGGTGCTGAGCTCCTACAGGCCAGGGTGCTTACCCAAGGTACGCTGGTAAGGGAGCGTGGGCTTCTGTGTGACTCCAGGGCCCTCTCTCCTCCTCATCCCCCTCTTTGGCTGGCTGCTCCCATTCTCCTGGAAGTGAGGGTCCTGGGATCCAGAACCACTTAGGCCTCCCCCAACCTCATCCACCACAGCAGAGACAAGGAGCTTAGCTAGAACCCAGGGCAACCCTTGTATACAAAAGGGGCTCAATCCCTGTATCCTGAATCAGGGGGAGTCTTAGCCTCACTTGGGTTGGGGTAGGTGGAGATGGCTCCCCACCAGGGCTCTCACAAAGCAGCTGGATGGTGAAATAGCCCTTTCTTAGAACTCTCTCTTCCCCCAGCCCACTCCCCCCTGGATTTCTAATCAGAAATTCTTGGTATTGACCTTTGAGAACCTTCTTTGTTCTGAGTCCCAAAGGCTTCTGCTCACAGCCTGGTTGGAGGTTAAGGCATCAGGTTAGGTCCAGAGTGAGGGAGGGAATGAGCAGGCATCGAGGCCCTCGGCTAACACCCCTCCCTGCTCCAGTTCAGGTGTGGGTCGGTTCTGGGGCACACAGACCTTGTTGGTGTGCACACAACCTCATGCCCACTCCCCTTCCAGAGGATGATGGAGCAGATGGGAAGACCCCAACTCCATGAAGGCCAGTCCCTACTTTTGCCCCAACTTGTAACCCTGGCCTCAACTACTTGGCCATGCTCAGCCTCATTTCCCATCTGTGGTGAGTGGACACCAGGGGAGGGACCCCTCCAGCCTGATGAGTTCCTGGAGAAGAAGGGCTGGGTCTGGGCTAGCTTCCTTTGGCCCTGGCATAAAGGGAAATTATGCCGCAGTTCCCAGTCGGCTGCCTGGCGGTCTTCTTAGAAGCTTGCCCAGGGGCTCAAGAGGGTTCCAGCCACGTCCTGTGGAATTGGGTGGGTGCCTGAGCCAGGAGCCTGGGCTGGTCTGTCAGTGTCCAGGGGGCCTCCCAGGCCAGGTTCTCCAGAAGCCCCTCCTGTGGCTTTCCTCCTGCTGCTCCTGGGTCCAAGGACTGCAGGACACTTGGCTGCTTGGACACATATGTGGGTTGTTACTTAGTTTCTAGATAAAAATCAACTGGCATTGGGTGAACTGTCTTGAAGTGTCCTTTCCTACAAACACCCAGCACACACTGTTGCTTCAGGTGTGTGCATGGGTACAGATGCTCACAGACGAGGACATGCATGCCTGCACACACAGGTGCTTTGGGACACATGCCCATGAGTGTGCACGTGTGAAGACCCAAATGAATGCACACACGTGTGCGTGTGCAGAAGCACACACTCAGGTTTGCACCTGACCCCAGCGTGCTCTACCTGGGTCTGATGCCAACCGCTTGATCGGCATGGCCCCTCTCTGGCCTTTGCCCAGGAGGCTGTGTTGATAAGGGCTCTTGCCCCTGCCTGTTCCTGATGCTTGTCAACTTCCACAGGACACATCAGAGGCCTCAGAGCCCTTGGGCTTTCAAGGCCCTGTGGGTGCCCTCTGGTGCAGGACCCCCATGCCCTCTTCCCCAGGCCTGACAGGAGTCTGGTCCCTTCCCACCCCTACCCCAGAGTGTGGCCTCTGCCCTCATCCTTGCATAGTTTTGATCCTTGGGTGGGACTCAGGACGAGGAGGCAGCTACACGTGGCTTCTCCTGCCCCCTGTCCTCCAGCACCCGGAACCCCATGCAGAGGAGGCCGGCAGCTGGCTCCTTGGCACTGCCAGCCTCCAGTCCTGAGAAGCCCTCTCCTGCCTGCCTGGCAGAGCTGCTACCGGGAGCACCTTGGGAGCTGTTCACTGGTTTTCAGCTGCTGCCTCCGCCCCACAGGGGAAAGTGGGGAAACCAGAAGGAGCTGGGGTTTTATACCAGTGAGCTAGGCTGGGTGGGAGCTGCTCTGCCTCTGGCCACTGTGGGGTCCACAGGCCCAGGGGAGAGACTTGTGGCCGGAGGAGGGTGAGGAGAGAGCTCCCGTGTGCCCTGGGTGCCTGACAGTGTGCGGTATCCAGAAGAGAGGTCTGTGCTGGGCGTTGGGTGACCTGGGTTCTGAGATGGTGGGACCTGGGTCAGGTCATTTCTTGTCTCTGGACTTCCCGGCCTCCGCTGCACATAGAAGGGGCTGGGACAGATGACCTCAGAGGGCCTTTTCAGGATCTTCTGAGTCTGAGGATTTGCAGCTGGACGATGGTAACTGAGGAAGCTGTTGGGAGGGGCCATGGTCCCCCTTTCTCTCAGTGCACCATCTGAGTTCTGCACGCAAGTCAGACCTTGACTGAAAAACAGGTGTCAGGGGAGGGGACTGCCTAGGGAGGGAGGGACCCTGGTAGAAGGAGAGAGGGTGTTTCTGGAACAGCCAGGGCATAGGCATGAGAATCACTTCCCAGGCAGTATGGGCCCCTCAGACATCTGTCCTGATGTCAGGGCTGGTTCCTTTGGGACCAGCTTCAGGGCCTGAAGTAGAGGGATGGGGCCTCACCCTTAAAGCCATGGGCCTCACCTCTACTGCTCCTAAGGCCAGCCCCGAGTGGACCCAGGCCTTAAGCTCTCTTTTGTAAAGACATAGAAGTACTATCCTCCAGTTGGAGGCCATAGAGGTCAGAGGACGGTAGCAGTCAAAGACCATTGCCCAGCATCCACAGTCACGTGATGAGGCCTGGGGAGCCCTGACCACATGGTCTGAGGGTAGGCCTCACCCTAAAATCCTCATCTCTCCCTCTCTCCTCCTGCTCCGGTTCCCGTGGCCTGCTGCTGCTTCCCGATCCCCAGGAGGTGGAGGTGAGTACTGCCTGGGGCTCCACTGCATATGTATCTGCAGCTACACACCCCACTCTCTTCTCTTCTCCCTTGCACACTTACCCCAATTTCTCCTCCCCTGCGTCATCCAGTGTGGGATGGGGGTTGTGGAATAAGGAACTTAGGGGAGAGTCCGGAAGAGATTCTGGACATGGGTTTAGGGGGATAGAGGTCTGGGGGAGGCAGCTGTCAGGGCCTGGGTGGACAGGGGTCATCTGGGAAACCACGAGGATGGTGGCAGTTGGCATGCGGAAGCAGTGGCCCAGCCTTCTCCTCTGTTGGCCCTGGAGTTGAACTTCGGCTCTAGGATGTAAATCTTAGCCCTTCCCTTCTCCCTCACCCCCTCTGTCCTTCCCTAGGACGACTACATCAAGAGCTGGGAGGACAATCAGCAAGGAGATGAAGGTAACATGCCCCTCCCACGTTGGGGAAGGTGACTGACACCCGTGAGGACTTGAGACCAGAGGGCAAGTCCTGATCATGGCTTTGGACGCTCCTTGGGGAGCCAGACCAAATGGGGATGGAACTTCCAAGCCGAGGAGCTCTGGTTATCAAGGGCTGATAGAGAGAGGGGCTTCCCAGCTCAGAAGTGGGGCTAGGGGCTCCTGGGCTCTCTAACACTGAGTCCCAGGTGACCTGTGTCCTAACTCTGTATACCTGCAGCCCTGGATACCACCAAGGACCCCTGCCAGAAGGTGAAGTGCAGCCGTCACAAAGTGTGCATTGCCCAGGGCTACCAGCGGGCAATGTGCATCAGCCGCAAGAAGCTGGAACACAGGTGAGGGCTTTGGGGAGGTGGGAGGCCTGGAGGGGGTTTGCTTAAAGAGCAAGGGGTTAACTAATACATAGGAGAGGATCAGTTATCTTTTGCTTCGGAACAAACTACTCCAAAGCTTAGTGGCTTAAAACAACAAATGTGTGTTATCTCACACAGTTTCTGAGGGTCAGGAATCAGATGTGGTTCTATTGGATGGTTCTGGCTTAGGGACTGTCAGGAGGTTACAGTCAAGATGCTGGCTGAGGCTGCATCATCTGAAGGCAACACTCAGGCTGGAGGATCCACTTCCAAGCTCACTCACTTGGCTGTTGGCCCTAGTCAAGGGGACCTCTCCATAGGGATGCTTGAGTGTCCTCACAGCATGGCAGCTGGCTTCCTGTAAGGCAAGTCATTCAAGGGAGAGAGAGCAAGGAGGAAGCCACATTTATGACCTAGCCTTAGAAGTCACACATTGTTACTTCTGCCACCTCTATTTGTTAGGAGCGAGTCTTAAGTACTGCCACACTCTAGGGGAGGGGAATTAGGTTCCATGTTTTGAAGGGAGGAGTGTCAAAGAATCTCTGGACATATTTCAAAACCACCACACTGTATGAGATCAGACACCAAACTGTGGGACCCAGGGAAAAGCACATTTCCTCTCTGGGCCTCGGTGTCCATATCCGTAAGACAAATGGGTTGGCCCAGATAGTTTGAGGTTCCTTCCAGCTCTGACATGGAACAACTTCATGAAATATTTAAGGTTGTAGCTTCTGCGGCTTGCAGAGGAGGGAAGGAGTGAGGGGCATTTGAGGCCTTAGCTCCAGCCCAAGGAGAAGACCCTGCCTGACTCCAAGACCCCCTGGAGAAGATTCCATTTCCCTCCCCTTTCTCCTTAATCATAGAATCAGAGACCAGAGACTTGGAGTTGCAATCTTAGATGCCTGTAGGGGCCTGGCAGGTAATGTAAATGCATGAAGAGAGCTTGGTGACAGACCACTCTGGTGAGCCCAGGCCTTGTGGAAATGCAAGACCAGGACTCCCATATCTTCCATTTTAACTAGGCCAGAAATCCAGTTTTTTTTATGTGAACTCTTCCATTTTGCAAATGTTCATGAATAACCCAATTAAAAACAAAAACCCTTGGTAGTCAAACAGAATGATCCTACATTCCAGATGTGACCCATGGGCCATCAGTTTGCAACCTTTGATTTGGTCTTACCCCTTACGCAAGTGTGAGTCCCTTTTACATCTTACACTTGGACCTGGAGTTGCAACCTGAGGGACCTGCTGGAAAGGGGAAGCTGAGGGTCTGTACCCTGCCCTGTTGGTTCCACCTTTATGAGCTAGAAGAGGGTCTGGCTGGGGGTGATGGGAGGGTGGGCAGGGGCAGGGAGGCAGCTGCATCTACTGTAGATCACCAAGAGCAACTTCTTTTTGGAAACAGTCTCCTGAACCCTCCCTTGCCCTGTCCGTCTCTCATTTTTGCTTCCATCCCTGTGCCCTCCCATTCCGCTGCTCCTGTAGGATCAAGCAGCCTGCCCTGAAACTCCATGGAAACAAAGACACCATGTGTAAGCCTTGTCACATGGCCCACCTCGCCTCCGTCTGCGGCTCTGATGGCCACACTTACAGCTCAGTGGTGAGGAGCCCTGGCCCCAGGTGGGGTGGGGGTGGGGTGCACTGGAGTCTGCAGGGAGCAGAGAGGACAGCTCAGCTGGGCCTTCTGTGGGGCTCCCAGTGCTGCTGTGGGGCCGGATGCACTTGTCAGCGCATTCAGCGTGGCCGACCACAGCAGGGGCACCAAGCCCAGGAGTCTGAGCCAGACCCTGCCCCTGACCTGGGCAGGTGCAGGTGGGGGCTGGGGCCTGGAGGAGGCCGGTAACTGCAAGTCAGAGTAAGTGAGGGAAGGGCCTCATGAAACTATGGAGGGCAATGGAAGGAAGGAGCTCCGTCATCCAGGTGCTGGGGGTTGAAATCTTCCCATGGGTGGATATCCACGTGGACAGGATGGTTCACCAGCAAGCACCAGGCATTCTGGGGCAGGAGGAAGTAACCTCCGTGAGATGACAGTGTGGGAGGGAATGGTGGTTGGGTGAATGAATTCCAGCTTGATGGGATTTTTGTGAGGGTTAAATGAGACAGGATTTGTGAAAGCATTTTATAAACTTTAAAGTACCATAGAAATGCGGGTGCTAATTGTGAATGCTTCTGCTGGCTGTGAGGAGTTGCTTGGTGTTTGGAGGGCATGGACTGTTAGCTGGAGTTGGGTTCTGGGGCTTAGGAACCCTTTTGGGGTGAGATGCAGATTTAAGAGTCACCCATTGTGGGTGATGATTGAAGTTGGGGAGGGGATGAGGTCACCCAGGGAGAATAAGGCAGAGAGAGAGAATAAGCAAAGGGGCAGAAGCTGCATGGAGGAGGGGTACAGAGGACGTAGGCGGAGCTGGTAGAGAGAGGAGAGCGCTGAGTCACACCACCTGAGGGCAAAGCGGGGTTTGGGCAGGAGGCTGTGGTCTGAGGGTCCCAGCGCTGCCCTGTGGGGAGGTGGAGGTCATCGGGAGGTCTGGCTTCCAGCCCAGCCCCGTGGCCTTGGCTGAGTCACTGGGCTTCTCTGAGCTTCCGTGTTCTCTGCTGAGCACGAGAAACACAATTCCTCCCTCACAGAGCTGTCGGGGGCCAGGTGAGATCACGCTGTAAAATGCTACGAGGACCCGCTTCTCATGAGCGGTCATCCCATGGGGAGAAACCAGACACGACCAGGGGAAAACACTTGAAGGGCGAGGAATGGATGAACCCCTCTCGAAACTGTAAAGGCCAGGGAATTAGCAGGTGTTCAATAGCCAGTAGCTGTTTGTTATCAAGAGAGCCCATGGAGGTGACTGTGGGAAGGCCATGAGGGAGGGGCCCACAGCCGGTTACCTAGGGGCCAAGGGACTGTGGGGAGGAAGAGGAGAGGCCAAGAGGGCAAGGAGGGGTGGGTGAGTGGGGGTGAGGGGATGGGGGTTTCCTGGGAAGGACAAATGTGCAGAGAGGCAGGCTGGTGCGGAGTGGGGCTCCTGGGAGCCTTTGATTCCCCCCCTTCCTGGGCCTGCTGCCCCTGACCACTGTACACCTGTGGCCTCCAGGGGGATTAGGAGGGCCGCTCCAGGCTGTCCGTGGGTCTGTCCCTCCCATCTCCAAGGGGGAAGGCCGATGTGGCTGCCATGGTTGGCTGGAGGGTGCCCCTAGCAGTGCCCCCGTCACCCAGCCCGACCTTTCTTTTCGTGCAGTGTAAGCTGGAGCAGCAGGCATGCCTGAGCAGCAAGCAGCTGACGGTGAGATGCGACGGCCCCTGCCCCTGCCCCACAGAGCAGGCCGCCACCTCCTCCACAGATGGCAAACCAGGTAATGAGTGCTGGGCCACAGCCAGGCTAGGGCTGGGGGCAGCTCACTGCCAGGGCCCCGGGGCGCCTCCTTCAGGGCTCTGGGATGGCAAGAGAGGTTTGCAGTGGGCAGGGAGAAGTAGCAAAGACAGGGACAGGCCTGAGGGACCTGTGGGTCTGGAGGTCTGCTTTACACGGAGCAGGAGGGCTCCGGCCTCATCACAGGGAGACTGCGCTGTGTGTTTTTAGTGCTAGAGAGTGAGGCGGAGGAGGAAGGTGGGAGAGGAGGAGAGAGAGCCTCTGATTTCTAACTCCCCTTCCCTCTGGCATCCCACTGCCCAGCCGCCAGGCCTGTAGGGCAGCACCCCCAGCTGAGACCATGCTTGCTGCTTCACCCCACCTTCACCCTCCACCCCCTTCTCCCTGTTCTGCCGACTGCAGAGACCTGCACGGGCCAGGACCTGGCTGACTTGGGGGATCGGCTGCGGGACTGGTTCCAGCTCCTTCATGAGAACTCCAAGCAGAACGGCTCAGCCGGCAGTGGGGCCCGCCCGGCCAGGGGTACAGGAACTGGTGGCTCTGCAGGGGAGGAGGTGGGAGATGGGGAGACGGGGGCACGCTGGGCCACCTGGCTGCACTGGGGAGCACCCACTTTTGCTCCCTCCTGCCAGACCCTGAGCCCCTAAAAGAACCTAAACCTCAGAACAAGGGGAGGGAGGCTGGATCAGACAGGAGGGATTTGGGATGGCTAACAGGAAGAACTTCTTAAAATGGGTGGGAGGAAGCTAAACCCTGAAATGGGTAGCCAAGGGAAGGTAAGCAGTTATTTTCCCTGAAGGGCTTTCAAAACAGGGTTTTGACTGGTTTGGGTGCAGTCCTATGCAGAGGCAGAGGGATGGGCCTTCAGCCATTCTTGAATTTCTCAACGCCATGGTTGGATTCTGAGCTGTCCTGACCCTGAACAGAGGGCTGGGGCTGACAGAGAGGTGGAGGGATGGATGGACAGATGGATGGAGCGATTTACCTTGAGCAGGTCTGAACCATGGCCTTCTCCCCAGGGCTGGACAAGAGCCTGGGGGCCAGCTGCAAGGACTCCATCGGCTGGATGTTCTCCAAGCTGGACACCAGTGCCGACCTCTTCCTGGACCAGACAGAGCTGGCTGCCGTCAACCTGGACAAGTACGAGGTCTGCATCCGCCCCTTCTTCAACTCCTGCGACACCTACAAGGATGGCCGTGTTTCTACCGCCGAGTGGTGCTTCTGCTTCTGGAGGGAGAGTGAGTGTGGCCCCTCCCCGGCCCCGGGCCCCGGGCCCCGGGCCCCCGGCCCTGCTGTCCGGGCTCTGCGCCTTGCTCCAGGCTGTCTTTGGGAGTCGGGGTGGCTCCCTCTTGGCTACCTCCCCATGCCCAGAACTTTTCCTGCTCCCCCACTTCCTGCACTCTCTCAGCACCTCATCTCTTGGAGCCCAGGGAAGCCAGCACTTGAACTCCTTTCCGTGGCAGCCTCCAAGGTGGATTTTGTGGGTCCTGAAGCTTATGCACTTTCGGAGGCCTGCTTTAAGGAAGAGTATTAAAAACTACAAATGTAAAATTTCTAGGGCCCCTTGGAGGGCTTGGAAGGGGCTGAGGGTTCCGGAAGCTGAAGCTAAGTTGGCTTCTCAGTGATTCCACCTTTAGGCCCATCTCACAGTACTTGCCCCAAATACGTGATTATGCGTGTGATCATTAGCCTTAGAGATATAACGTCATTTGTCAGCTTTATATCTCCTGAGCCAGAGCGGGACATGTGCTTAGAGATCATCTAGGCCAAGTGATAACCATCATCGATGGTTAAACTGAGGTTCCGAGGGGTCAGCTGACCAGCCAGAGGTGGGGTAGCCCGTGCTCTGCCTCTGGTGTTTGGCCTGGTCCCCACTGTGGTCGTGTGATGGGAATATACAGCAGCTGTGGCCCGAGGCTGGGGCTTCCTCTAGGGTTCCGCCATAAGCTGGTTTGGACACTGGGCAGGCAACTGAATCTTTCCAAGTTCAGTTTCTTCGTCCGAATGGGGAGATAACAATACCTCAGAGACTGTTGTGAAGATGAAGTGAGAAAATCTGGGTGCAGAGCACCATGTAAATCACAAATCCCTCTGCCAGTGTGGGGTATTTTGACCAGTTTTACTGCCCGTAACTGCCCAGCCTTCCTGTGCTCTCTGCACAGCTCCAGCACTTTTACTTCCCAGGCCTTTGGAGCTCGTGCTGTGCATTCTGTGCAGTATCCTTCTTGGGCAGGAGGCTGGGAGCTGATCTCATTTTACAGCCAGCCACGCCCCCGCTGGGAAGGGCTAGGGGACTTCTCAAGGTCACAGACAAGTTAGATTTGGCTGCCAGTTATTTTCAGCCTTCCATCTAATGTTCCCTCCAGTCTTATGTTGCCCCCGGGCCCTCTCACCCTGGGGAATCTGTGCATTCACCTCCTCTTCTGAATCCTGTTTACTCATCCCATGAGTCGCCAATACCCTCAGAGAGCCCTGGGCTTCTTGGGGGGGCCTCAGCACATCCCACAGCCATGGAACAGCCTCTCCCAGTTGGAGCCTGGGTGTTCTTATCTGGCAGAGCCCCTGTGCCAGTTTTGGAGCCCTTAGATGGATCAGTGCATCCCACTGTGGGGCAGCCCTGTGTCAGAGCCTGGGTATTTTCATCTTGCAGAGCCCTCTGACTGGGTTTCTAAGCCTTGAGGGGGCTCAGTGAGTCCCATCAGCACCGTGGGACAGCCCCCATCAGAGGCTGATTCTCTCCCTGCAGAGCCCCCCTGCCTGGCAGAGCTGGAGCGTATCCAGATCCAGGAGGCTGCCAAGAAGAAGCCAGGTGAGGGGGCTGGGCTGGGCTCAGAGGAGGAGTCGGGTGCCCCGGGGTCCCTCTGAGGCCCAGAGGCTCTAGCCCCTGGGTATCATGGAAGACGCTGAGTTCAGAGGAGGCCCTGGCTTAGGAAGACAGGAGAGGGAAACCCCCTCCTGTCTTTATCCTCGAGGTGGGGAAAGGTCTCCCAACCAGCCCCTCAGTAAGTGTGTTTTAAGCACTAATTTTGTGTCCATTCCTGCCGGGGCTGGAGGTAGGGATACAGAAGGTTCCTAGAACCCTCTGTTCAATTTACTTCAGCCAGGGTGTGTGCAAAGCTCGAGGGAGGCCCCGCCATAGCAGATGCTCGTGTTCTCAGCAAACATTTGAGTGCCAGCCCTGGAGAGACAAGCGCAAACCCAGCCTAGGTCAGAACTGATGGGCAAGACAGTAGTGGTCCCTGGCCTCATAAAGCACACAGGCTACTTGGGGAAACACAACCCACAAGGTGACACACCAGAAAGACAGAGCGACCGGTTGTGGCTCCTGTATGTATGGTGCTGAGGGAGAGCTCAGTGGACAGAAGTCAGCCTGGGGTCAGCGAAGGCCTCTCTGGGGAGCTGGTGTTCAAGAGGAGACCTGAGGGATGAGAACGAGGTAGCCAGGAGCAGAGCTGAGGGCAGGAAAACGTTCTTGGGACACAGAAAGGACCCGTGTGGCTGAGCGTGGTGGTTGAGGGGACAGAGATCCGAGGGGCAGATCCCATGGGGCCTTATAGCTCCTGGTGCAGCTTGGCCTTTAACTGGGCAGTGAGACCAACTCATATGAAACCAAACACTGGAACCTCCCTGCAAAGCCGTATTGACTGAGAACCCAGTGGCCTTTGGGGGCAGGCACTAGTGCCACTTCTGCCAGGAAGCCAGGATCTTCCTTCTGGAAGCAATCCTCTCTGGTCTGCATTCCCCGAGCATGTGCGCTGGGCCTTAGGGCACATGTCCTGGGGTGCCTGGTGTTAACATTTCTATGTATCTCACCCCTACTAAGTGGGCAAAGTCTATCACCGGGTCCCCGGAGTGGGGATGTCAGCCGGTGTCTGTTAAGTGAACAGAGGAGCAGCCTGAGGGCAGGTCAGAATCAGAGGGCTGGGAGGAGAGGCTGGCGTTGCCGGCAGGAGACAGCCAGGCAGAGGGGCAGCTGTAGGATCGAGGGCGTCTGGCACAACGAGGTCAGACTGGCCATCCTGCAGGACTTGGGAACTGTGGAGGCAGATGGGAGCCATTGCAGGGGCTGAGCAGGTGGTTTAGAAAGGCAGGTTTTCTTGTTCCTGGCCAGTCAAGCTGGAATAAATGCTGGCGTCCAACCCTGGACGTCTGAGCTTGTTGGGTGGTCAGTACCTGGGCTGGCGGGGATCTGGTGGGGTCTGGGCCCCTGTGAGCCCAAGGTCCCAGGGCCGCCTCTGGGAAGAGCCCTCACCCCAAGGCCCCTGCTCTAACCCTGCGGGGCGTGCCCCATTCAGGAGTCTTCATCCCGAGCTGTGACGAGGATGGCTACTACCGGAAGATGCAGTGCGACCAGAGCGGCGGTGACTGCTGGTGTGTGGACCAGCTGGGCCTGGAGCTGACTGGCACCCGCATGCACGGGAGCCCTGACTGCGGTAAGGGCCGGACGGCAGCCAGAGGCCCAGCTCGGTGTGGCAAGGTTTCCTGCTAGCAGGATGCTAACGTGCCCCTTGGCTTGTTCCCCTCACAGACGACATCGTGGGCTTCTCAGGGGACTTTGGGAGCGGTGTCGGCTGGGAGGACGAGGAGGAGAAGGAGACAGAGGAAGCAGGCGAGGAGGCGGAGGAGGAGGGCGAGGCGGGCGAGGCGGATGACGGAGGCTACATCTGGTAGATGGCCTGCGGGGAGCTGGGGCAGGCCAGGGTGCTGACGGCCGGGGAGACAGGCCAGCAGAGACCTGGACAGAAGCAGGCAGATTGCGAACAGATCCAGAAAATACAGTCTGAAGCTACCCTGGCTCCAACGGGGAGGACCAGAAGTGTGAGTGTGCATGGCACGTGTGTGGCATGTATGGCCGGGATGTGTGAATGTGTGTGTGTGTGTGTGTGTGTGTGTGTGGCATGCACTGAAAAACGTGTCCTTGGTCCACACTGCTACTGGCAGAGTGAGTCACCCAAAGGCCCCTTCGGCCTCCTTGTAGTTGTTTTCTTCCCATTTTAGTTTTAAAATACACACATACACACACTGCAAGGTCAAAACTGATTAAATGAGATGCCCCCTTGCCAGTCCCCCAGCCCCATCCAGGCCCACCCTGACACCCTGGGATTCCTTGTCCTGATTTGCTACCCTCACCTCAATCAGTCCTCCGTCCTCCTGCCCCTGCCCTTCTCTCTTTCCCTTCTGGAGTCAAGCCCTGGCCTGTGGGATGAGGCCTAGGGACCATCCCTGGGGGCAGAGGGGAGGGAGGGCAGGGAGCTGTCTGCTGGCCAGTTTGGCTGTGACGCACCCACCAGACTCAGATGAGAGAGGCTGGGACACCCGCCTCAGTGAGCGCTTTCCCTTTGCTGGACTCTCCTCCTAACCCAAGCCAGTGTGACCAGAGGTGGCAGAGAAAGAGCTGGGGGCAGAAGCTGAGAGCTGAGGGAGGAAAAGGCCTTGGCAAGCTGCTGGGGAGGGGAGGGGTGGACCATGTGAGGAAGAGAAGGGGCCAGCTTGACAGGGAGAGTATGCCTTTGCAGATCCAGGTAGAGCTCTTAGGAGTGGAGACGGGGCACCCCTGAATGCCAGGCCCTGGGACAGCTCAGGCCCCTTTCTGTGGCTGTCAGGTGGGGGCCTGGTCTGGGCTGTTCTGTAGGGGCAGTGGGTGGTGGTTATGCAGGTGAGCTCCCCCTAGCCCTGAGGGAGGACCACACCTTCCCCTGTCTCCATTGCTGGGGTCCCCCACTCCAGGAACCTGAGGATCAGGCCGCAGGTGAAGAGCCTGGGTCTTGCCCAGGGGTGTGTGTATGCACCCACGTCCTCCCTGACCCCTTAATAAATGCTCCCCTCCCATCCAGACCAACAGAAAGCATTGTCCCTGAGACCCTGTGAAGGAGGAGCAGTGGAAAGCTGCAAACTTCTGCCCTCAGAGACCAGGATGTTTCCCCATCTCTCCTTCTCAAGAGAGAGGCACCCCTGGGCCATTTCCAGCCCCACTCCTCTCAGGCCCCGGGCTTGCCCTCCATCCCCTCTGAGGGTCCCCTAGGGCTGCTCTAGTGGAGGGCCTTTCAAGCTCTGAGGTGTTCAGGGTTGTGAAAAGTCAGAGGGGACAGGTCCAGGGCAACCAGAATCTGAGGCCGTGCCTCACTGTTCCCCCAAATCTCCTTACCGTGTGGGAGCCAGCATGGATGAGAAAGTGCCCCATGTTTTTTTTTTTTCCTTACTCTATCCCGTTCTCTCCCTATTGAAGCAAATTTTTTAACACCTTTGGTGAAGAATTTCTTGCCTGGATTTGGGCCTCTGATGCCCTTTGGTGTGTGGTGAGTGCAGTGTGTGTGTGTGTGTGTGTGTGTGTTTGTGTGTGTTTGTGCACGCGCGCGCGAGCCTAGGGACCACCCCTGGGGGCCTGGCATATGAGGAGGAGCGCCCTGTGTGCTGGGTGGTGGCAGGGTGTGGGGTCCACGTGGTAAGGTTCCCTGGGCAAGCCTCCCAGCCTGGCTGCCCGGATTCTTTCCTTCCACCCTGGAATCCACATCTTACAAGCCCTCCCTAGGGGGAAATAATGAAACTCCAGTTAGCGCCGTGAACCGCTTCTCATTCCACAGCACAGTTCTGAGTGTTAAGGTGTCACGCTGTTCCCGGTCCCCCTCGCCTGTCTCGCCCTCTCCCCTTCCTGTCCGTGCAGTCCTTCCTCTGGTCCCCGCTCAGTTCAGGGAAACTCCGGTTCACGTCAGCCCTCTGCCGTCTGAGCACAGCTCCTCTCAGAGCTACTTGAAACTTCTTGCTCTCGCTAGGACTGGAGTCTGTCTGTCTCTCCCCTCTGCCCTGGCTCAGACTTCTGGAACCGTCTCCTGGGCGTGGCTGTTGAGGATGCTGGGGCGTTCTGGGGTGGAGAGGGGGCAGAGAGGGAGGGGTGCCCCTCTCCTCTTACTGTTGCCCTCCCCTCCTGAGGGCGCATGCCCTCTCTGGGTCTTCTGGTTGTGCACGTTTTTATGACCTTGTAAATATGTTGTAGAGAGAAAGCAAAAGGCGCTGAACTAGACCCTGGTGGGACTCAGAGGTCCAGCATTGCCCTGTCTCTGAAACCCCTACACTGCTTTTCACCCCACTCTCTGGGACCGAGACACCCGCCCCCTGCAAAGTTAGCCCAAGCAGCTTGTGCCCAGTGGGCTGAAGACCTCCAAGTCACTTCTTGTCAGACAAGGTGCAGGTTTCCTTGTGAGCAAGGTTGCAGGGTGGTCCTTCCTCAGCTCCTTGGATGTGTGCCCTTGACCAAGCTGTCTGCCACCTGGCCCCTCCCTTGTCCCTCTTCTCGGTGTCCTCTCTCTGTCCTGTCCCCACTCCCCTGGCTTAGGCAGGCAGCGGGATTCGGGCTGTGTTGGAAAGAGCTCAACCAAATTTTCAGAGAAGTTTCTTGCCTGGCCCTGGAGCTGCCCTTGGCCACCCCTGGCCTCCTTACCCACTGGCGCTGGGAGAGACGGGCATGTCTAAGATGGGGCAGGTTGGAGTTGGAGCGAACAAATGTGCCTTGAGAGACCACTCAGAGAGGGTTCAGGGCGATGGGGAAGGAGGTGTGGGAGCTCAGGAAGGAGGAGGAGGGAGGTGAAGCTGATGAGAGTGTGAGGGGGTGTGACTGCCCCCCGTTGTCCCCCTGGGGCTGTGACCACATGTGGCCAGTGGTCACACTTCTGTCCTCACGCCAGCCTGCCTGGTTTTAGTGGGCAGGCCACCCGCTCACCTCTCATGAGCTCCATCTGCTTTCAGCTTCACCTGCGTGGGTGGGGGTCCATTGGGATCAACATGGGAACCCTCCATTTCACCAAAGCCTCCCCCGCAGCCCTTGGGGAGAATGAATGGCTAATCAACCAACCCCCGGCATCATCGTGAGGCTGTGGGCTGGCAGGGGTCAAAGGGAAGAGACAGCGGGGGTGCCAAAGGAGACTGGAGACATCCGAGGAAGTCCCAAGCAGAGCAAATTGCTTTATAGCCTGAAGCCTACTTAAACTGTGTTATGTGCAATAACTGAGCTTAGAGTTAAGAATTGTGTTCAAGTGCTTGGATTTCCGTCTATATATTTAAGTGCTGAAATCGTATCTCTCAGTAATTTTAGATGTCTTAAAAAAAAAATCGAAAAACAAAGTGTTAGACTGTGTCTGTGCATTGATGGGCACTCAAGCGTCCCGTGGGTCACCCCACCCTCTTCCTCTCCCCTGTGCCCCGCCTCCCCTCACATTCACCCCTGCCCCCCGCCTCCACTTGGGTACCCCGCCTCGTGTTGTCTTTATCTGCCTATTAACTCAGCCTAAGGAAACAAGTACACTCCACACATGCATAAAGGAAATCAAATGTTATTTTTAAGAAAACGGAAAATAAAAACTTTATAAACACCACCTACTGGCACTACTCTGATTATTCTCCCCCTTGGTGTCATTTTTCACAAAACAAGGTCCCAGGGTTCACGCTTGTGGTCAGCACGCTTCCCTTATTCACCTTCATATGTTAGGCCTTCGAGAGGGTGGGGCTGCGAGGAGGGGCCTGATTTACTGAGAGGAGGACCAGAAGCAACTTAGAAACACTTTTGGTATTATTGCAAATGTATATGCAATGTATATTTGTAGATAGGCCAATAAATACATCTGTATCACAAAACAGAGATCAAACTCTGTGTCCTGCTTTTTTTATTCAGCCTATTATGAACCTTTCTCTATGTCATTAAAATTATTTGAAGACATGACTTGAAAAAAAATTGATTGAAATATAGTTGATTTACAATGTTGTGTTAGTTTCAGGTGTACAGCAAAGTAATTCAGTTACCTATATAGATTCTCTTCCATTATAGGTTATTACAAGATATTGAGTATTGTTGCCTGTGCTATACAGTAGGTCCTTGTTACTTATCTATTTTATATATAGTATTGTATATATTTTAATCCCAAACTCCTAATTTATCCCTCTCCCCCACCCCGACATAACTTTAATAGTTGCAGAGTATTCCTCAATATGGATGTACTCTAATGAATTTAACCATTTCCCTATTTTTGGATATTTCTATTGTTTCCAATTTCTTGATACTCTCAACTCTAGCCCTAGAATTTGCTAACCGTGACCTTGGTCAAGTCATCTGCAGATGAGGAGAAGAAGTCATCTCACAAGAATCACGTAGAAGTGCTTTCTCAACATTGAAAACCCTGCATAAATGTCTAGTTATGCCTCCCATGCCAGCCCAGAGCCAGGGCAGACTCTGCCTGTCTGGCTAGAATGGATACTAAGGAAGGGTAGCTACCTCCTGGGTGGTGAGAGGCTGTGCGGGCTGGTTTTCTGCCCTTTGATGTTTTTCACTGTCACCTGCAAGGTCAGACTTGGAGGCTCAGGAGTCTTCCTGGAAGGAAGTGTGAGGATGGATGTGACTCGCCCAGGAGCTTCTCCCAGCACGCCGGATGCAGGAGAAAGTAGGTTGGAGA
Source organism: Balaenoptera physalus (assembly GCF_965194825.1). Classification (NCBI taxonomy): domain Eukaryota; kingdom Metazoa; phylum Chordata; class Mammalia; order Artiodactyla; family Balaenopteridae; genus Balaenoptera; species Balaenoptera physalus. The sequence goes on from NC_138893.1 coordinate 84,835,555, forward strand.
TGCAGATGGAGATCCCTAGAAACTGGTGCACTCTCTGGGCTTGTGGGAACCTGTGGTTTTGGAAATAGAGGAGCCATGGGGGAGGTGTGGGGTCCTTGAGGTTGGATTGGTCAGTGGAAGCATCTTATGCCAGCCCATGAGGTAGGCACTATTATTAATGCCCATTTTTCAGATGAGGAAACTGAGTCTCAGGTTTGGTAACTTGACCAAGGATATGCAGCTAGTGTGGGGCAAAGCCTGAATTCTGTTTCCTAATTAACATCCCACACAAAGCAGGCTGCCATCAGTGCCCAGTGACTGCTCCTTGCATGGCCCACAGGTCCTCAGAGGAGGATGATCACCTGCACAGGGGTAAGTCAGGAAGGCTTCCTGGAGGAATGGGACATCAGCTAGGCCCCCTACATGGGTAAGAATCATCTAGTGGCTCGACCCTGGCCACACATCAGAATCATCTGGGGGAGTCCAGGCCCCCAGGTCCCACCCGCAGAGATTCTGATTTCATTGTTCTGGGTTGGGGCCATCACTAGGTGCTGCTGATGTGCAGCCAGATGTGTGTATCCAGGTTAAGCAGATAGAAGCAGGGTGTGTCCCTTAGGTGAGGGCAGGATGTGCAAGAGGCCAGGGCAGGAATAAGCTTGTGAGGAGCCAGGACTGGGCCCTCATCTCTGGGTGGGGACGGTGTGAGGCCTGCAGGCCAGTTCAAGGGCAGGAGCCAGGAGGTCCAGTGGTCCCGACAGGAGGACTTCCATTTTATTGTTTCATCTAACATCTTATCAGTCACCAAGCCAGGCCTGGGTACTGGATCATCGAGGAGCCTGCAGCCTGCTGAGGGCGCCTGCATCCACCCCTTGGGAAGCGTCCGCGTGAGTATCCTCAGCGTGCAGGGAAATATTGGCATTTGCACTTCACGATCAGCATTTGTTCCAGCCATGGGGAGTTAGAGGCCAGTCAGGGCCCAGGCTTCTGGAACAATTCATCCATTGTCACCATATCCCGGCCACCTGGGTTTCCAGGGCCATCGACAAAGAGCATCGCCCAGGACAGGCCCAAGTGCTGATGGCAGTAAGTGAGCTGCCTGGGATGCCCCGCTGCCACTGCTCCTCCTGGATGTGATCCCTCAGCCTTGGTCCTCCCCTCCTTCCCTGTACTGTGGGAGCCACCTTGTTCTGGCGCCTCGTTTTTCCTCGGGATTTAGCCTCCTGGAGACAAGGACTGTATATTTACTGCTCTTAGGTGAACAGCCAGGACCTGAGAACAAATCTACAAACAAAAACACACGTAAACCCATACAGAACCAGCCTCCCCACGCCTGCCCTGTGGGCCCCGTGCCTTTGGCTGGTCTCACACCTTTTGTGGGGGGGGTGGGTTCGGAGAGGGGGTGGGTTTGCCCAAGAACAAATAAGACAACAAACACAAAACAACAGCAACAAAAACCCCACTAACTTAAAAAAAATTATTTTAAAATTATTTTTGAGCAACAAAGGTGAGGGAAAGGAGGAAAACACAAATGTTTCTACATTCGCATCAGCGTCCTACGTGCTTTTTACAGTATGTTGTTTAATCTTCCCAACAAACCCAAGAGACTAGTATTGTTACCCACCCACCCCCATTTATACAGGAAACAACTAAGCCTCCAGGGGAGTGACATTGGTTCACTCCTGTGGCCGCGATGTCACCCCAGCCTGGCCGACTCCAGTGTCAGCCTCCACGTTCCGCTGCCACTGCTCTGTGATTCCCACAGTGAGACAGTAAATAACGCAGAGATCCCGCGTCTTCGGAAACAAGTCATGGGCGAACATGGATGGGAGCTTGAGTGCCGGTGAAGAGCACGGAAGAAGTGAGGACACCTGGGATTCTCCTGGTCCTGGCTCCAAACTTGGGTCAGCACCTCTCCACGAGCCTTAGTTTCCCCAGCTGTGAGATGAAGGGGTTGGGCTAGACTGCCCAGTTTTGTGATTCTGTGCCAGCGTGAAAAGGCAGGAATCCTGACAGGCTCAAAATTTTCTTGCTCTCCCTCTCACATTCCACACTTCCTCTAATTAACCCCAAGGGCTCACAGATTTGCAAAGCAAAATTAACTATGCTTTAAAAAGAACGCTGGAGAAGGGCTGTGAGCCATGGCAGCCATCTTTCTGAAGGCTCAAAGGACTGAGTTCTTCTGTTCGTGACATTTGGAGGTGGGTAAGGCTGGGGCCACCCTTTGGAGCAGGGTGTTTCCTACAGTTGGGGGAACAGGAAGGGAAAGGCAAGCACTGTCCCCTTCAGCCTGTGCACACTGCCACCTGACAGTGAGGAGGCCGAGGAGGTCCCGTGGCTGACACAGTTCCCCAGCCCGTGGCCAGGGCAGGCGGTGATCTCAGGCCCAGCCTGGCCAGAGCCTTCTCGTGCATGATTTCATCTAAGCCTTACAACAGCCCTCATCATCTTATGGATGAGGACACCGTCACACAACTGTCTGTGCCAAGTCCTCTCACTAGTCCCCCTTTATAGATGCTGAGGCTGAGGCACAGGAGGCAAAGGGCACAAGGCTGAGTGAGTGATGAAGGGCATCCGTAGACTGTTGGGTATCGGGGGCTCCTGGGGGCTGTGACAGTTAGCCGGGCTAAGTTAGGAGGAGAGCAGAAACATGCTAAGTGAGGTGGAAGGAAACATGGATGCAGATGGCTTCCTTCACAGAGGGCTTCCTCTGCACCAGGCCCGGTGCCGTGGGAACAGCCACGTGGGCCATCTTCTTCACTCCTCACAGAATCCAAAGAGCGTGGGGAGCTCTGGGGGCCACTGGTATCCAGAGAGATGACACGGGGTGTGGAGTAGGATGGGAGGAGGCCTCCCCGGCCCCCAGGGGAGGAGGGCCTGGCATGTAGCCTGCAGGGCCTATGTCCAGGCAACAGATCCCAAAGCCCATGGGAGCCCTAGCAGGTCCTCAAACACAGGTGGGGTCAGAGGCTGCAGGATGACCCTATGTCCACTCTCCCCTTGTATAGCAACAGAACCCCCTATTTCTAGCTGGGCATCTGGCTGCCCAGGCAAAGGCCACACCTCCCAGCCTCCCTTGCAGCTCCACATGGTCAGGTGACTCCCTGCTGGAAAGTTGGATGAGAGTAGAAGTGACAGATGCCACTTCCTGGTGGTGGCCTTCAGGAGAAGCAGCCATGCCCCCCGCCCCCCCAACTCCTTCTGTCCCTTCCCACTTCCAGGAACACAGATACAGCAGCTCCATCTTGAGGTGACGTAACCAGGGGAAGGAGCCTGGGCCCCACTCACCCCGGAGTCACTGTTCCAGCCAGTGGAGAGAAACGTAGGTGTTTATTTTGTCTAAATCATTGTTATTTTCAGTCTCTGATACAAGAGCCAAATCTATATCTGAATTCTGATGGTCTCGAACTCTTTTCCCCTGACCACAGAAAGAGGTAGATTTTACGCTGGGATGTGTGTGTGTAACCAGAGCAAGGCTTCATGAAGCAATACCAACCCTTCCCACACACTCTGCATTCTAATATTTTAACTCTGTTTAGTTTTTTAAAACATGCTTACTGTTGTGCTCACTAAATTGTCATGACCTGAAGTCTGAAAAACACCATCCGGACTATCACCCAGGCTGACACTTCTCCCCCCAGGCCACCAGCTTTCCCACTTTTCTATGACCATCCACCACCTCTCACTATCTGCCTCATACCACTCTTTTTTCCCTCTTTCAGTCATTTATTCAAAAAACATCTATGGAATATCCACTCTGGGCCAGAAACCACTCCAGTGGTCATACTGGTAAAAGTAGCAGGGAGCTGAGAGAGGGAGAGATGAATCAGTGATCAGGGGAGGCTTCCTGGTGGAGGTGGCATTTACACTGGACCTTGAAGGGCAGAGATAAATGTGGATGAGCAATGCCCTGGCCCCAGCTCCACTGCAGCCTCAGTTTTAGCCTCTCCCAGCCTCCCAGTCATGAGGCTCTAGCCACACTGTTCTTCCTTCCCTGCCTGAAAAGAACCCAAATCTTTCCCACGTTAGGGCCCCCACATTCTGTTTCCTCCAGCTGGAATGCTCTTCCTCTGCCTCCCCTTCTATCGCCCAGCTTCTACCCACTGCTGAATCCCCAGCAGTGATCACCAGAGCTAGCGCCTGTCTCTAGACAGGTGGTGATCAATAAATATCTGTTGAATGAATAAATTCTAACTTAGCCCTGTTCATCTATTGCTTGGGCAACTGCAGCAGCCTCTACCCTGGTCTTATAGCCCCCTCCTTTCTAGCACTGTTGGTCCATCTTGGTCACAACTGCCATGGAGACAGGGTGATTTGCTTCCTCTACATAATACCTTCAGTGGCTCCCTATTACCCACAGAGTGAAAGTCAAATTCCTTTTGACTGGCTTTGTAGAAGCCTGGTGATATGGATACCACACTCCTTTTGTTCCTCCTCATCTTCATCTTCCTCTCCACCTCCCGTGCCTCAGAACCTTAGTTTAGTCTGTACTTCCTGCCTGAAAATTTTCTCCATTCTCCTTCTTTACCTGGTGAACTCCTACACATCCTTCAAAACCCAACTCAAATATCATGTCTCCTTCTCACCTCCTCAGGCAGAGAGGACCAAGCTGCTTCTGTTCCTCATTGGCCTTGTGTAGGCCTATATTCTGTCCTAAGACCACTGGGCTGCATCTCCTTGATTCCCTGGGTTTTCCCCTACTGGAGTTCCTTGAGGGCATGGGTCATGTCTTGTCACATGTGTATCCTTGAGTCCTGAGCCTGGCACAGGACAGGTAACCAGGATGTATATGTTAAATAAATGAGTGACTAGATGAATTATCTTGTCCCAGTTCAACCTGACATCCACCTTTAAAATATCGTCACTCCTGGTGCTGTTTATCATCATTAGAGATTCACTTCTCTTCAGGTGCGTAAACAATTTTACCCTTTCCTGTAGAAACTTTCTGCAAATTCCTGCTAAGCTAAAGTGTCTCAGTAATTTTATGTGGGAAACCAAAATGTCAACGTTTTATATGAAGTGCTGAAAATTAGATTTAGCTAAAAGAAAACAGTTTTTATATTTGGTTAAAATAAGTTTTTATAATTTTTTAAATTTAGTGAATTTGGTGCATTCAGGTGTATAAATTTTTTGGCAAATTGGCCTACTTACTGCCTCCTGAACTACTCTCCCAGCTTATATTTCAAAAAGAGCCCTAGCCCAAAGGAATGACTCTCTAAGGATGGAAATTGGTGTCTTTCTGGGGCAGAGACATCACAGAGAGGCTTTCATTCATTATGTTATTTGCATTTTACTTGGATTTTACTTGGAGTCACAACCCTGTGCTTTTTCAGTGTCACCCTAACAGCACCAAGTGCTCACATGCTCACCAGAAAGTGCATGGGGTGACCTCTCTCGACTGGAGGGGGCGCTGCTGGCCTGGATGGGAACCACCCTCCTTTGCTCTCGTTGGCTGCTTGGCCAGTGGGGGTGGGAGAGTGTGGAAACAGGACCATATCAGCCAGGACCCTTCAGTGCAAGCAACAGAAACTCAACTCATACTGGCCTAGGCAGAGAAGGAATTTACCGGCACTCATGAAGGGGGAGGATACTGGGGCAGCTCTTGGAAGTGAAGGAAAAAGTCTAGGAACCAGGGCCTCCAGGAGAGCGACTGTGAGGTGAGTGCCCCCAGGGCTCTTCCCGGTGCCGCTCATCTTTCATCAACACTTTACTGTTTCTTTTCACCTGTTGGCCTCATTATCTCTGACTCCTGATGGGCGTTCTCCGCATGGCGTAGAACTTGCTGCTCCAGCAGAGAGAGAGCTGCTTGCTCCCAGAGTCTGGACATCAGTGGCAGGGAAAGACTCCGACTGGACCCATCGCTGCTGCCAGGTGGGTGGGGTGCTGTGGGTGGCCAGCCTGGATCACGTAACCACCCTTTTGGCCAGAACATGGGCTGTGACCAGGGGAAGGGACACAGGGAAACTTCCTGGAAAGATACAAACCAGCAGTCCTCTATACAAGCGGCGAGTAGAGTAGTTTCGCCTGAAGAAAATAACCCAGGGATGTGGATAAATGTCACATATTTTACTTAGCTCTCTTGGTAGACCAGGACTTTTAAAGATTTAGACGCTTCACTATTAATTCCAACCTACTGACGCCACCCAGCCACACACCTCCCTTCCAACTAAGCTCACTACTCACTGCTCAGAGAATAAATATTCCTAGAAGGGAATGAATGAATGAATGAATGAATCTATGGATCTGTACATGGCCCACTCTTTCCTACCTCTGGGCCATCCGCTGCTCTGTCATCTGGAACATGGCCGCCACCACACCTGTTTCTGCTTGTTTCGATCATATCCATCCTTTAAGGCCCAGTTCAAGTGCTGCCTCCTCCATGAAACCCCTGAGCCCATAACCAGCAGGGATTTCTTTCTTCTTAGGCCTCACTCTTTATAGACTCTAACCTGATTTTATGTTGTTTGTATTATGTATTGGTTTAGCAGAAAGACTTTCCAACAATTAGTCCATCACACAGGTGGGAGGTAGTAAGTTCCCCGTCCCCGCAGGCTTTAGAGCAGAGGCCTGTTTGGGGGATGTTATAAATAGGTGAGGACCTCTTGGGAACTGTCAGCAGGCTCCCAGGGCTGCTGTAACAAATTACCACAAACGGTAGTTTTAAGCAACAGAAATTTATTCTCCCACAGTTCTGGAGGCCAAAACTCCAAACTTAATGCGTCAGTGGGGTTGTTACTTCTGGGGGCTGTGAGGGAGAATCCATTCCATGCCTCTCTCCTAGCTTCTGGTGTTTGCCAGCGATCCTTGGCGCTCCTGGGCTTGTAGATACATCATTCCAGTGTCTCTGTTTTCACATGATGGTCTCTGTGTCCTCTCCTGTTTTTTTGTTGTTCGTTTTGGTGGCGCCGTGTGGCTTGTGGGATCTTAGTTCCCAGACCAGGGATTGAACCTGCGTCCTCAGCAGTGAAAGTGCGGAGTCCTAACCACTGGACTACCAGGGAATTCCCCCTCTCCTCTTCTTATAAAGACATCAGTCTTTGGATTTAGGATGATCTCAAGATCCTTAACTCACTGGATCCACAAAGACCCTATTTTTCAAATAATATCACATTCTGAGGTTCCGGGTGAACATGTATATTTGGGAGACACTGTTCAACACACTACAGGGATTCTGTGTAGGACAAACGAACAGAAACCAAAGTGGCCACAGTAGAGGCCAGACAGATAACTGGAGAGCACAGGCCTCAGCCCCAGGCATCCTCAGATCCGGTTTTCAAAAGACGCCAGAGATCAGACTTTGTATGTAAAACATCTGGATTTTTTTTTTTTTTAAGATTTATTATTTATGTATTTTTGGCTGCATCATGTCTTAGTTGCAGCATGCGGGATCTTCGCTGAGGCATGCGGGATGTTTCATTGTGGCCTTTGGGCTTCTCTCTAGCTGTGGCGTGCGGATTTTCTCTCTCTAGTTGTGAGGCTCAGGCTCCAGGGCGTGTGGGCTCTGTAGTTTGCAGCACACAGGCTCTCTAGTCGAGGCGTCCGAGCTCAGTAGTTGTGGCGCACGGGCTTAGGTGCCCTGCGGCACGTGGGATCTTAGTTCCCTGACCAGGATTCTAACCCTCGTCCCCTGCATTGTAAGGTGGATTCTTTACCACTGGACCACCAGGGAAGTCCCACATCTGGATTTTTAAATGTTGGCAACATATTAAAAACCTGTAAAAGCATTGCGATCCATACATCTGTACATTTATAGACAGTACATCTGTATGTCAGGTTTGCCCTGTGGAGCATCAGTTTATGACCCCCAGTAGAAACTACAATTTTGCTTGTGAGCTCAGAAAAGAGCACGGCCTATGCACTTCTGCCAGAAGCCACCAGATGGCGCCCTGGTCGTGGCATTGGGCAGGCGTGGGAGACGTCCTAGGGCTGAAATGGAACAACCGGTTTTTTTCAAGTCAGAGGTGGTGAGTGGGGGCAAAGTAGAGAAGTGGGATTAAGCTGATGACCAGAGTTTATTCCATTTAAAACTTTTGCATCATTCTCTCTTTATCTTTGATGCCTGTTATCTCTTTTTTAAAACATTTATTTTATCCATTTATTTAATTTTTGGCTGTGTTGGGTCTTCGCTGCTGCACGCGGATTTTCCTCTAGTTGCTGAGAGTGGGGGCTACTCTTTGTTGTGGTGCACAGGTTTCTCATTGTGGTGGCTTCTCTTGTTGCAGAGCACGGGCTTTAGGTGCGCGGGCTTCAGTAGTTGTGGCACACGGGCTTCAGTAGTTGTGGCGCACGGGCTTAGTTGCTCCGCGGCATGTGAGGTCTTCCCAGACCAGGGCTCGAACCCATGTCCCCTGCATTGGCAGGCGGACTCTTAACCACTGCGCCACCAGGGAAGCCCAATGCCTGTTATCTCTTGTTTGCTAGTGATAACTACTCCCTTGGCAGACAAAACGAGTTCAAAAGTAGTAAAGATAATACCATAGGAAAAAGAAAGGAATAGCCAATAGTACCTATTCAACAGCTTTTTCTTATTCTAAATAAATCTATTAAGCTGGAAAAATTGACACATACACACAGCAAAAGGAAATTCAAACCATACAGAATATTCCTGCTCCCACTGCCAACACCTGCTATCTCTGTTAATTAACACTCCCTTATTGCTTCAAGAGCTCTGAATTCAGGGATTGAGATTATTTTTGTTGTGGTTGCACATATATAATACCCTTCTCTTGCAAGGAAAATTCTGCATTGTTTGCGCAATGGAATTAAGTACATCAGTACAGATGGTTACTGACTTCTATATAAATATGACCCTGATAATCCTTGTGAAAAATCAGTACTTCCCTGGCGGTCCAGGGGTTAAGACTCTGTGCTTCCAATGCAGAGGGCACGGGTTCAGTCCCTAGTCCGGGAACTAAGATCCCGCATGCTGCGGCCGAAAATAAAACAAAAATCATTAGTGTACAATAGTTGGGAAAGGACATTTTCAGGAATTTAATTACACTAAAATTTAATTACAATTTAATTACATCTAAAAGTTTGGCTTTTAGATGTGATGCTTAATGTATTTTTAATGTAATATAAATTTATATTTAATTTTTATTACGGAAATGATAAACATTCACAAAAATGGAAGGAATGGAATAATGAACCTCCATGCTTCAACAATTAGCAACTCATGACCAATCTTGCCCCCCCTTGTACTTTTTGTTTGTTTCTTGGAGCATGTCAAGGCAAATCCCAGACACTGTGTCATATCATCCAAAATACTTTAGTAGTATACATTCTTCTAATTTGTTCCTTTGCTTTTGTTCTTTTTCTTCACAAGAGAACTCATGGCCAACTCGCTCAAGATTGATCACCATCCAACTCAGGCCAGTGGAGCCCCTCTTGACTCCATCTCAGCCTTAACTGGCCTGGGGTGGAAGCCCATATCTTTTTCATCATTTCCATCAACAAGTTCACTTTTCTGTTTTCTACCTATTTTTTAAAAATCAAACATTATGGGTAAAACTCAAAAGTATATTCAAATAATTGTCTAAAACTCAGAAAAAGATGGCCACTGCCCAAGTCCATTCCTTGGCTGACAGTACCCCTGTGCCATCATAGGTCAAAGTGTTTGTGGGTCAACTGAGGCATGAAATGGCTGACTTTTGTGTAGATAAAAGATAGATAGACTAAGGGTGTCGATGTCAAATATACAGGGGTCAAAGGTCATAGGGCTTCCATCTGCCTCAGGTTGTCCTGCCCGCCTGGGATATTGGTGATGGCTCTGTGTGATAACCACCGTGCTGTTAGGAAGCCCAGCTATCACACGTGAAGCAGTCACATGGAGAGGCCCTGAGACTACATGGAGAGAGAGAGAGATGCTTGGTTATCCCCCAGCCAGCCCAGTCCCACGCTGTTCCAACACCAGCTTCCATCTGACCACAACCTCATGAGATCCTGAGCCAGAACTACCCAATTGAGCCCATCCTTGATTTCCTGGCCCACAGTAACCATGAGAGATAATAAAACGGTTGTTGTTGCTTTGGGCCACTAAGTTTTAGGGTGATTTGTTGCTCAGCAATAGGTAAACAGAGCAATCTAAAATGTGTTCTGGGGATTTTCTCCTGGGGATAGGTAGTAAGAGCCTCCTAGCCTTGCGTGGAGTGAATAGCTTTCTGTGTGTTCTGATTTCAGTCACCTGCAAACATTCTGCTGCTTGTGCCAGAAAGTCCACCATTAGTGGCTGACTCTTTGGGATGTGTCGCTGACTGTCCTCCTAAGAGGTGAACAGAGAGAGTTTCTTTTTTTTTTTTTAATTATTTATTTTTATTTATTTATTTTTGGCTGTGTTGGGTCTTCGTTTCTGCGCGAGGGCTTCCTCTAGTTGCGGCAAGCGGGGGCCACTCTTCATCGCGGTGCGCGGGCCTCTCACTATCGCGGCCTCTCTTGTTGCGGAGCACAGGCTCCAGACGCGCAGGCTCAGTAGTTGTGGCTCACGGGCCTAGTTGCTCCGTGGCATGTGGGATCTTCCCAGACCAGGGCTCGAACCTGTGTCCCCTGCATTGGCAGGCAGACTCTCAACCACTGCACCACCAGGGAAGCCCCAGAGAGAGTTTCTGACCCCATCTCACCCTACCCCTCTGTGAGGGAATGAGTTGACTCCTTTCCTGAATGGGGCCAGTAGAGGGGCTGCAAGCCATTCCCCTTTGGGTCTATCCCCAGATGGATAGACCATTTGTACTGGTAGACCCCTCAGCCCCACATCAAAGTTGTCCTGCACCCTCAGGCTAGATAGTGGGGGACTTTGTAACACATACATTTTATATACAACATAAATATCTAGTCATGGCATTACATGCCCCTCTATAGGATAGTGGCTCTTAATTTCCTGGGAGCCACAGTCATTTCAAGAAGCTCATGAGGCATATAGACATACAAATTTAGCATTAGGTTCTATAAATAAATAAACTATTTATAAATAAGTTAGGTTATCTAGCTATAAATTCAATTTTTATGACTGCATAATATTCTATTGTGTAGCTATATTGTAATTTATTTAACTAGTCTCCTATGGTTGGACGTTAAGTGGCTTCTAAAGTTTCCATGTTTTAAACTATACCAAAAATCTCTGTCACAAGATTATTATGAGCATCTTCTGGTCTTAGTTTATGCTGGTTGCATCTTGTGTGTCCTTGTGGCTGTTTTATATTTTTGGAACAAAACAGGGCATGTTTAAATACATACGGTGTTTTTAAAATGAGAAATACACGAGTTGGAACTGCCCCCTGCCGTGGCCTTGGGGTGCAGTCAGGGGCTCCTGGCTCAGCCTCACCCAGGCCTCCTGGAGGGGAGAGGGCCGAGTGGAGGGAAGGTGCTGGGCGTGGTTTCCAGCTAGCAGGTTGTCAAGAACGCCTGTGATGTGTGCTGTGGGGGACCTGGCCTCGCTGCCTACCCAGGGAGCAATGATTTAGGTCGTGGGATGAAGAAGAACAGGGGCGGCGTGTTCCCTCCTGGAGCTGGGGTTGGGGGAGTGGGGCGGGAATGTGGCAGGAAGGTGGAAACAGCTGCCTTCCGAGGGCCTGGGTGCCCTGGAATCTTTATATCCATAAAGCAAGCCTTCAGCAGCGGGCAAGGGCCTGTCCTGGTGCCACCAGCAGTGGCCAGAGGCTGCCCATGGAGGTGGGCAGGGCCCAACGAAAACAGCCAGCAGAGAAAGGGACCTCTGTGGCGAGCAGAGGACGGCTGCCGGACTGGAGGGAGGTTGCCAGTGCTATGTGGCCAGGGAGGTGGCCAGCAGGTGCTGCCACCGGCTCACCCCTGTCTACTGGAGAAAAAAATGCACAACCTGAAAGTTACAAATTCAGTTTTATTCAGGGGTCTTACTGAGGACTATAGCGTGAGAGACAGCCTCTCCGATAGCTCTGAGGAACTGCTCTGAAGAGACAAGGGAGGAGCCAGGAAAAAACCGTGGTCGAACATCAAAAGTTCACAAAGAACAGACATCTCCAGTTAATTATTTTAGCTCTCTACTATGCATGGGACGATGCAAGAATCTGGGTTCATTGAATTGGTTGCCTAGATATGCATCTTAACCATCTAGGGCCAGTATCCAAAGCACAGAATGTTTCCTGGTTTTCTCCATCCTGAATTCCCCTCAGGGTGTGCCGCCAGTGCAGTAGCTGCAGTGGCTAATGGCTTGATCCTTGTAGAACTGGGATGACGGCAATGTTCCCCGTCCACACCCCGATGATGCCGCACTGGCAGGGGCAGGGACTGTGTGTAGTGTATGTAGTGCTGTGGGGGGGGGCTTTGGTCTCTAGAGCAGCCTCCCTCCCTCTCTTCCTTCCATTTTACTTTTGCTCTTGTTATTCTTTCATTATTTTTCTTTTAAAAGGTGTTTCTCCTTGGTAATTTTGGTAATTACAAGAGTGACCTGTGTTGCCTGGTGAATCCATACAAAAATGGAACCAGGCATAGGGATCTTCTCCCTCCCCCTTCCCCATTCCCGCAACAGCCAAGCACGAGGAAACTTCTATACGGCTAGGGTCTTGCTAATGTTCGTTAAAAACAAAAACAAAAACCCCACCCCAGGCCTCACCATCACTGGTTTTTAGCATGGAATATTTGGAAATATGTTAAGGCGTTTCTGCTGTTCTTTTTTTGACAATGAGAGGGCAGAGTTGGTGCGACCGTGAAGGGACGAGGGGTGCTGAACGTCCTGTAATGTGTGGGACAGTTTTACACGTTGGATCCTCTCGCCTACAGTCTCCATGGTGTCCCAACTCTGCAACATGCTTTCTAAATTTAGCAGGATGTGCACAGCCCTTCAGACAATGGAGCTGTGCCTAATCCTTTTTTTTTTTTTTTCAACAGACACATAATATGCAACAGCAAGAATCTACCATGTTCATTCAATAATTTCTCTTGTAGAGAAATGGCTCTTCAGATACTTAGGGTTTTTTTTCCCCCCCACTATTTCAAATGATATCAGAAAACCACTCCTTTTTATAAATCCTTCTGGTGGGTGCTTCTGTTCCTCTAGGAAACTTGTCAGTTTGGGGGGCTGCTGGGCTAAAGTGAGTGTATTTTGTGTTTCAGAAGAAAATGTCAGATTATTTTCCGAAAGAGTGATGCAGCGTGTTCACAGCGCAGCTGCCTGTCCCAGGCACCCTCAGTGTCCCTGGCTGTTGCTGTTTGATGTTTGAAATTCTTGACTATTCGCAGGTGAAAAATAGGATTTCTGTGTGGCTTTAATTTGCATTTTCCTGAACTCTCATGAGGCTGAGCGTCTTTTCAAATTTGTATCGGCCACTGGCTTTCCTCTTCTCAATTCCTGCTCCATAGTTGCCTCTGGGGAGGCGGTCCTGCAGAGAGTGGGGGGATCCCACAGCAGTAAAGTGCCCTTCTCGTCACGTCATATCAAAGTGTGTGGTCAACATGACTTAGCACTGTTGATGTTAGTCTTGCTTAGTAAGCTTTGAACAAGGGCCCCGCATTTTCATGTCGGACCAGGCCGTACCTCTCATCTACACATCCTTCAGCACCTGCCCGGGCAGCGGCCTGGGCTCCTGCCTTCACAAACCGACTTCTCTGCTTTCCAGTATCCCAAACTCTTGGGGACACAGGGCAAACTCTCCTGAGAACCCCGCCTATACTTCTGGGTCACCAGATGGCAGACCCCCGTGCTTGCAGGAACCCCCAAGTTTCCATGCAGAATTCTGAGAGTCCCCCCAACACCGGGCTGGGGGTGGTGACAGGGTGAGCCACCTTCCCACCATGGGGCCAGGTGGAAAGAGCTATTTGTCACCCGAATTTTTTCCCCTCAAGGGACTATCCTCCGCACTCTGTGACTAAGCGAGGGTGGGGACTGCTGGGGTGGGGTCAGTTCACCCGGCTCTGAGGGCTCTGGGGAGAGGTGTCTAGCCCCAGATGGGATCTCTTAAATCCTGGGCCCCAGTTCCCCTTAGAGGTCCTCTGCTTTGCTTCTCTGCTGCTTCTTGGAACCGTAGGACAAGTCCCTCACCCTCCTGTTATGTGATTAAATGGGCAGGCGCATCCTGGGCCCTGTTCATAGGGACCAAGCACGTGCTGCACGTCAGCCCGAGCTGGGCACTGGGCGGCAGCGGTGAAGCAGAACCAGGCAAGGCCGAGACTCTGAGGGGCTCACAGGAGGTGGTCCAGGACGATGAATGTGAAATAAAGCAGAGAACCAACAGTCACTGGGCACCAACACCCAGCAGGTGGGGGTGAGGAGGGGGCTGCCCCACTCACGCAGGGCAGGGAGGCAGAAGGAGAGTTTAAACTGAGACCTGATGGGTGAGGGGCAGGAAGAGTCCCAGGCAGAACTAAATATGTACAACGTGAGAACTGCGAGTTTCAGTTTTATTGGGGAACTTTCTGAGGACTGTAGGCCAGGAGACAGCCTATTTCAGAGCCCTGCTCTGAAAAGGTAGAGCAGGAGGTCAGCATAGATGTGATTTTGATGAAGGGGGCACTTGCAGCCAAGCACATATCTCGGTAGAAGTTGCTGCTGGTCACGAGGAGCAGATGCCTGAGTTAGTGCTTTTAATGCTTTTCTAAGTACAGTATGGGAAGTTGCAAGAATCCGGGTTCATAAAAAATTTCTCCTGAAAATGCCTACCTGTCTGAAGGCCTGTTCTCTCAGTTGTCCCAGAGCACAGAGTGCCTCATCCTCATCTCTGTCCTGAACGCCTGGGTGTGTTGAAGGTCAGCAGCTGCAGTGACTAAGGACCTAATTCTTATGGAACCGGGTGGCAAGCGAAATTTTTTAGTTAGCAGGACAATAGCTCATCACCCTGCCGGGAAGGGGGTGAGGGGCATCCCCTGGGACATCCCCACCCCGTGCCTGCCAGCCTCAGCTGGTGGAATTTTCCTGAGGTGGGTGCCCCCAGATATACCTGGCTGCAGGTGTCTGTCCCCACAGCTGCCAGCCGCCCCCGGGGAGGAAAGTGTGGGCATCAGGCCTGCTCGTCCCTCTTCTTCCGTCCTCCAGCCCCACCCTGGCCTCGCCACTAGCCACCTTACCCTGTAATTTCCCTTACCCTGTAATTTCCCACCTGCCCTGGGAGCTTGTTTGGGACTTACCCGGGACTGTTCCCTCAGCTCCCTCCCTGAGACAGGGCCTCGGCCCACCTACCACCGTCACCTCCCTGCAGAGGCCTGGCCCGTGAGGTGTGGGTGACTGAACATTGGCTTTGAGGCAGAGGGCTCAGACCGTGGCTGGCCCTGCTGTGGCTCCCTGGGTGACTTTCGGCATGTCACGGATCCTCTCTGTGTCTTTCCAAACTAACAGCACAGAGTTCATCTGAAGGCAACATAGAAACCCCTCAGGATCTCAGAGGGTGAGAAGCCGGGTCTTGTCCCTATGCTGCAGAAGGGGAAACTGAGGCCATATCACAACCTGCTGGTTCAGAGGCTTTGCAGTGTGGAGATAAGAAGCCAGGCCTACAGAGTGGGACCTTTGCCCTGCTCCCCACCAGCCATAAGGTCTGGCCATGTAATACTCTCAGGACCTCAGTTTGCCCACCTGCAAATGGAGATAAAGCTCTTTCTCTCAGGGCTGCCATGAGGTTAAACAACGTTAAAGGGCCTCATATAGAGCAGCTCCTGGGGAAGGGGACTTGCTGTCTGTAGGACAAGATCCCAGCCTCAGCCCTGCCCAAGCCTCTGAGTATATAAACCTTGTGCAACTTCAGACAGGGCTCAGAGGAGCAGATGTTGGAGATGTGTCTTCCTCGGTGGCAAGGAGGAATTCGGGAGGGGCAGAGTGACAGGAGGCAGACATTTCTTTAAGGGTGACTATGTGACAGTGGCCAATTTTGCCAGCATCCCTGATCCCAGTCTCCCTATCTGTAAAGAAGAATCCTAATACCTCACAGATGCATGTATTAGCAACTCACCAAATTAGAAGCTATTATTATTACTGTTATTATTACTATTAATTGCTTTTTATTGATGAGGGAGATGTGAGGCAGACGTGTGTCCCCATTTTACAGATGAGGGCAGTAAGCAATAGAGGAACCTCGACGACAGACTTGGCCCCTCTCTGTGCCTCCTCCAGGCAGCGAGGAATGGCTCCAGAGACGAGAAGGTGGGTCAGGGGAGGCCTGAGAACCAGGGAACAGGATTCAGCCTTCAAGTCTGAAAAATCAGATTAGGTCACCAGGGGACAGGGTGCTGGAGGAGACAAAAACAAGCCCAGACCATTTCCTGGTTGGGCGCTGAAAGCCAACACCAACTCTTTCTACTCCATAAATAAATTTCATGTTTAAATCAATATGGAATGGCATGAGATTATTTTCCTTCTGCAAAAGAAAAGAGCATTTATCCGGTCTCCAGAAGCTCATTCCTTATTTCCAGCTCCTCTCTAACGTCACCCAGGGGCAGCTGGAGAGGAATTTTCTTTTCTCATCCCCCCGGGGGAGTCAGGTCAGGAACGTGTGGGCAGTGCTTGGTCCCAAGCCACAGACAGGCTCTGTTCCTGCAGTTCTTCTGTAGGTCGTTGTTGGGAACTCAGAGTGGATTTTCCCTCTGAAGCAGTGTTGTCTGTGTTTCTTTGGTTACCAGTCTGGCCCAGCAGCCCATTTTGAAGACAAGGAGGAAAAAGCAAGGGCGCTGGAGTCAGAGTACCTGGTGTAACCCCAGCTCTGCTGTGTCCTAGCTGTGTGACCCTGGGGAAGGAACTCAACATCTCAGTGCCTCATCTCAGGCTGCCGGTGTTAGTTCTGGAGACAGTTCTCCAGAGGGCCTCTGGAATTTCTGGAGTCCCGTGACACCTTTTGCTCCGGGCTATCTTTTCAAGGGTGTTTGTCTAGCAAACAGCCTTGGCAGATATAGTGTCTCCCTTGGGTAGAGGGCAGATTTGTTTGCTTTCCAGGAGAATAAAAACAATGTCTCCCTCCAAGGCAAAGATTGGACAGGTTTGCTAGAAGCCGCTTTATAAGATTGGGGGTTTCCTAATCTCAGGATTCCTCAGCCGTGACACAAACCCCCTATGGGCACAGTGTTTCCTCACGCCTGTCTCCCACTTGGCCCGTGAGACAAGGGAGCAAAGGGAACCAAGGCAAACATGGAGCTTGTGTCACCTGTTTTACCTAATAAGTCCGTTGTCTCTGTCCCAGAAGTCTTCTGCCAGCATTCATGGCACTGTCAGGCTGACTGCTGGCTTACAAGTAGAGGAAAAATCTCAGACCTGCCACTGTTCTTGGCAGTCCCTGCCTGACTCTAATACCCACCCTGTTGTGGGAGGGTGGGATGCCTGGCCCTCGGTGGGGAGCTAATAAATGATGTTTGGAACAATTTTGCTATCAGTGGATGGGAGGCTGGTTATTCATGAGCCAATCAGAATTTCCACCCAAGATGCCAGCAGTGTAGCATGGCCTTGGCCCTGGGGTTAGGAATTCCATCCCGGCAGGGTCTGGGACACGCTTGCAGGACCTGTGGCAAGGGCTCCAGAAGGGTGGACTTTAGGTCCTTTTTGACCACCCCTTCAGCGCCTCCCCTCTCAAAGGCAGCCTCTATGATCAACTTGAAATACATCTTTCCAGACCTTTCCCTGTGCAGAGATATGTTTAGAGAATGTATAGTTTATATTTACAGAAATGATTTACACTGTATATATTATCTTGCAATTTTCATTTTTCTCTTAAAAATACATCCTGGACACCTTTCTGTGTCATCCCACTTAGCTTTTAAGAACAGCTGGATAACGTTGCTAATATGACTGTGTCGACTGAAAAAAAAAAAAACACACAACCTAAAAGCAGAGAGTTATGTTTTATTTGGCAGATTTTCTGAGGACTTCAAGCCCATGAGACAGCATCTCAGATAACTGTGAGAAAACTGTTCCGAAGAGGCAAGGCGGGAGCCAGGAGTTTTTGCAGCAAAAGACCAGGTAGTCGGAACATCAAAAGATTACTGTTAATAAAAGAAAACCAGATATCTCAAGTTAAGGAGTTTAGTACTTTTCTATGTATAGGAAGATGCAAGAGCGTGGGCTCACTGAAATCATTCCTTTGATATGCACCTCAGCTATCTGGGGCCGGTAGCCTGTGTTTTCTCATCCTGAGTTTCCTCAGGTGCACTGTTGGGGGTGGCTGCAGCAGCTGACTGCTAGATGGGCTTGGCAGTGGGCAGCCCCTTTGTCTCCATCCTGAGTTCTCTCAGGGCGGCTGTATTGTAATGGCTTGATGGCTGCAACATCCTTTGTTTACTGATATGGCAGGCAACGTTTTAGTTCTCAACTGCCATTTATTTACCACTCCCCTCTGGATGGCCATTTGGTTGCTTCCACTCTTCATCAGTACAAAGATACACATTGTACATATTGAAACACCTTCCTGGGTGTATGGGTGAGGGCTTCGCCAGGGCAGACATGAAGGTGCTCCCCCTGCATGTTACAAATATGGCCATGGAGACCCTGAGGGGCTGCAGACTTCCCTCTGATCACGCTGGGGGTGGTGTGGTGGTCTCAGCCCTGATTCTCCCTTTTCCTCTCCGCTAGGAGTCTCCACCCTGAAACGGGTCGGGGTGGGGTGTGGGCCGTGGCACCAGGCTGGGGGAAAGGAAGGAAGGGGTGACTGGGCCACAGTGGCCCTTCTCCCTGTGATGCTGGCAGGCCCAGTGGAGATAATTGCTGAAGCAGCACAGAGGCCCCGAGGGGCCACCATGTGGGTACCAGAGGGGAAATACGGGCCGCCAAGGGCCACTGGGCCCCAGGTTTCCTAAGAACCCTCTCCTGGGTGCCCCAGTTTGGAGAGAGGCTCTGTCAAGTGTGACACTGGACTTAAAAGCTATAAGGTCCTCTTGAGGGGCCCAGTCCTCTCAAGCTCAACCTAGAAATCATCCACCGGCCCTAGGGCCCCCTAGGTTGCTCTTACCTGTCACATATCCTTGTGGCCTAGGCATTGCAGACCAAATCAGTCAGGTCAGCCAGCAGGGCAAGGTCTGAGGGAGAGACCAGCCAAGACACCAAGCCAGTCTTCAGAAACACCAGCTCGTGTCCCCAAGAGCCCCTGCCAGGATCTGTGCTGGGCCTGCTGAGGACATCTACGGAAGGCACAGCTTGCTGAGATCAAGCTGGCAAAAGGATGTAACGTCAAATGTAACAAGCAAAACAGAATGAACTCAGTTCATTAACAGACTACTTCCTGGGAGCTAATGTGACAGGCTCT
Organism: Balaenoptera physalus; assembly: GCF_965194825.1. Taxonomy (NCBI): domain Eukaryota; kingdom Metazoa; phylum Chordata; class Mammalia; order Artiodactyla; family Balaenopteridae; genus Balaenoptera; species Balaenoptera physalus. The sequence continues at coordinate 84,854,709 of NC_138893.1, forward strand.
GTGCTAAGCTCTTTATCTCATGGCCCCTATTGATGCTGAAAGCTTGGCCTCTGTGCATCGGTGCTGAATAGAATCTCGAATCTCGGAGACAGAGTTTTGGGTGAAACAGAAAAGAATAGCTTTATTGTTTTGCCAGGCAAAGGGGGACACAGTGGGCTTGTGCCCCTCAAAGACTGTGTGTGCCAACCCGGGAGGAATTGGTGAGGAGTTTTATAGCAATTGTTCAAGGGTGGGGTTGCTGATAAGGATTAGGGGGTATGCAGGGCTTGCCCTCTTCTAATCTGGTCTCAGGGAATCTTTTGATGAGCTTCTCTGGTTCCTTTAACCTGGTCTTTCCTGGAGTAAAGAACGCTAACACCTTCCAATTGTTGGGGGTTTTAGTTCTGTAAAGAGCTCAGAAGATAACTGTTGTGTGTATCCCTTGAGGGGGAACCAGGGCCCTGCCCCAAGGCTGTGCTATTGTTTTTTGGCTGTCCCTTCCCTGTCTTTGCATCCCCTGCCTTCCCTGATTAGCAACTGTCGGAGAATCTGCCCTTTGGAACTCAGGGAAGGTCGTGGAGGCTGGAATCTGCTTCCTACAAACAAGGAATGGGGAACACCGAAAGGCTTCCTTGCCCAGGAGCCCCACAGGGTCCTGCTCAGTTTTACTATTGTCACACTAACCCTGTGAGGCAGGCTTTATTATAACCCTTATTTTACAGATGAGAAAATAGCTCAGAGAGGTTAAGGAACGTGGTCCAGGTCCCACAGCTAGTAAACCATGTGCCTGGGACCCAAACCCACGACTCTAACACCAGCCTTCTGCTACCAAATGGTTCTTAACCTTTAGAGAGTCATGGACCCCTCTGAAAGTCTAACGAAAGCCCTGAGCCTTCTAATTAGAAAAGTGCCTGCAGTATAAACATACAACCCACTCTTGTGAGTGGGTCCCCCTTCCTGGGTGTGCAGCCTGTACGGTCACACGCAGCCTGTGCTCAGAAGGGACCTGTGCTTGGTTTAATGTTTTGCTGTTGCCATCATGAAATTCTTAATACTTTTTGAACAATGGGTCCCACATTTTCATTCTGCACCGGGACCTGCAAATTATGTCTTGCATAAGCCTGCACTTCATACGCACAAGTGTACACACACACCACAATTTGTAAATGACTTCAGATGTGCAGGAATCCCATGAGGCCATTCAAAGACTCAAGAAAGAGCCTTTTTGCTTTCCCCTGCTTCCTGGAAGGCTATGTACGTGCACACGTGTGCGTGCGTGCGTGCGTGCGTTTGCAGGTATGTGTGTGTGTGTGTGAGTGTGCTGTGTATGTACATGGCACACAGTCAGGTAGAACCGTGTTTCCCAGGCAGGGAGCAGAGGTAGAGGTGGCGAGCTTAACATCACTCTCCACACATTTTGCGACTGCAACTTCTCCACCTCCGAGAGAGGAAACCCAGTCCTGATGATAAAGAGCCCAGTACTAAACCCATGTCCTTAAAAACCTGCCACCTCCTGGGACAGGACAAGGAAGTTTTGTCGGGATGGCAGCCTCAGGGTAAACACGGGAAGGTGGCCAGAGGCGGGTGCTTAGGCCATAGGGTTCTCTGTGCCCACCCCTGAGAGCAGAGACTCCTCGGCGAGGGATGGGCACTAGGATGGCCACATGTGTCCCTGAGGATGGAGAAGGCGCAGAGAGCCTCCGCAGTCAGGAGGGGGCTGCTGGGGGCCTTTATACAGTCCTCGCTCTGATCTGTATCACCTTGAGCAAGTGGCTTAACTCCGTGACTCAGTTTTCCCATATGTTTAATGGGGATAACAATAATACCTACCCCTGAGGTTACTGTGAGCATTGAATTTAGTCGAATGTCCTCCCAGCAAAGCACAATGATAGCTATTATTGTTATTATTATTAAAAACTGGATCGGAGGACAGGGCTTCAAGCATAACAGCTGTGCTTTTAGTTTGGGGTTTATCTTGTTGTTTTTAATCAGGCGCATGTGAGATATCACTGTGGGAGGCAGGATTCTGCTGCTAACAACTAGGGAACCAGTGCTGGGATGGGAAGTGCCCTGAGGGGAGACGAGGAGCTCAGGGGAGGCTCGTCCCTCAGGACAGGGGTCCCAAGAGCCCAGGAGGGACCTGGACGGGCCCAGACTCCAAGGCTGGGGCTGTCTGCAGGGGCTGGGTTTGAACAGGAGAATTTCTTTTCTTTTCAGTAACCACAGCAAAGGGCTCTTTCTTTGTCTTCAAGGTTCCCAGCCTTGCCCCCCACCCACACCCCCAGCCTCCCTCTGAGCCAAGTCACATGGTGGAGGCTGCCCTGGGCAGGCGTGTGTGGGAGCCGCCTCCTGCCTCAGAGCAGGGCAGGGTGTCCAGGGGCTGGAGGAGGCTGGCAGGGCAGCCCAGAAGGAGGTTCCACACTGGGGCTCCCTGGGGCTTGGAGGTGCACCTGCCCTGAGGCCCTGGCCTGGGGCTCTACAGGACCGGGTTGGGGGGTGGCATTTAGTCACCACTGTCCACCCTTCCCATCTCCCAGAGGAGATGTGATTTTGAAGTTCGTCCCTGCCATAAGTGTCAGCTAACATTTTTGAGGCTTTCTACATGCCAAGTTCTCTCCTAAGCTCTTTGTCTGTCTTATCTCATTAAACCTCACAGCATTCATTTAACTCTAAGAGTTATTACAGATGAGGAAAATGAGACTAACAAGGCCAGGGTTCCCAGCTAATGAACGGTGAGCCTGGACTAGAGTCCAGCTCAGGGGACGTCAGAGCTACCTTCTTCTTCTTTTTTTTTTTTAAATGAATTTATTTATTTACTTATTTATTTTTGGCTGCATTGGGTCTTCATTGCTGAGCGCGGGCTTTCTCTAGTTGCGGCGAGCGGGGCCTACTCTTTGTTGCGGTGCGCGGGCTTCTCATTGTGGTGGCTTCTCTTATTGCAGAGCACAGGCTCTAGGCGCACGGGCTCAGTAGTTGTGGCTCATGGGCTCTAGAGTGCAGGCTCAGTAGTTGTGGCTCACGGGCTTAGTTGCCCTATGGCACGTGGGATCTTCCCAGACCAGGGCTCGAATCTGTGTCCCCTGCATTGGCAGGCAGATTCTTAACCACTGTGCCACCAGGGAAGTCCCCAGAGCTACCTTCTTAACCACAGGTCGCCCAGACACTGGACCCCAAGCCCACAGCTTCACACTGACCTCTCTTCATGGGGCAGAGACCCAAGGAGACCATCAGGGTCTGAGAGCTGAGAAGGAGCCCTCCTGTCTGCCCCCTTCATCCTCTGGCCAAGATGACTGACTTGACTCAATCTAAGTGGCCCACACATCTTGGTGGCAGAGGACTCTAAGCATTTTTACTGGCCTTTTGGTAAAAAAAATCAGGTGAAGTGCCTGGCCTTCATAAGTATTCATAAGTGTTGAATAACTGTCCACCGTTATCATTAGCTTCTGAACGGGGTCTCTGGCCTCCCCAACCCCCTTTTTAAAAAAATTTATTTATTATTATTTTTTTAAAAGATCTTTATTGGAGTATAATTGCTTTATAATGGTGTGTTAGTTTCTGCTTTATCAATCAGAATCAATTATACATACACATATGTCCCCATATCTCTTTCCTCTTGCATCTCCCTCCCTCCCACCCTCCCTATCCCACCCCAGTAGGTGGTCACAGAGCACCGAGCTGATCTCCCTGTGCTATGCGTCTGCTTCCCACTAGCTATCTGTTTTACGTTTGGTAGTGTATATATGTCCATGCCACTCTCTCGCTTTGTCTCAGCTTGCCCTTCCCCCTCCCCATATCCTCAAGTCCATTCTCTAGTAGGTCTGCATCTTTATTCCCATCTTGCCCCTAGGTTCTTCATGACCATTTTTTTTTTTTTTAGATTCCATATATATGTGTTAGCATATGGTATTTGTTTTTCTCTTTCTGACTTACTTCACTCTGTATGACAGACTCTAGGTCCATCTACCTCACTACAAATAAATCAATTTCGTTTCTTTTTTATGGCTGAGTAATATTCCATTGTATATATGTGCCACATCTTCTTTATCCATTCATCCGTGGATGGACACTTAGGTTGCTTCCATGTCCTGGCTATTGTAAATAGAGCTGCAATGAACATTTTGGTACATGACTCTTTTTGAATTATGGTTTTCTAAGGGTATATGCCCCTTAGTGGGATTGCTGAGTCGTATGGTAGTTCTATTTTTAGTTTTTTAAGGAACCTCCATACTGTTCTCCATAGTGGCTGTATCAATTTACATTCCCACCAACAGTGCAAGAGGGTTCCCTTTTCTCCACACCCTCTCCAGCATTTATTGTTTCTAGATTTTTTGATGATGGCCATTCTGACCGGTGTGAGATGATATCTCGTAGTTTTGATTTGCATTTCTCTAATGATTAATGATGTTGAGCATTCTTTCATGTGTTTGTTGGCAATCTGTATATCTTCTTCGGAGAAATGTCTAATTAGGTCTTCTGCCCATTTTTGGATTGGGTTGTTTGTTTTTTTGATATTGAGCTGTGTGAGCTGCTTGTAAATTTTGGAGATTAATCCTTTGTCAGTTGCTTCATTTGCAAATATTTTCTCCCATTCTGAGGGTTGTCTTTTTGTCTTGTTTATGGTTTCCTTTGCTGTGCAAAAGCTTTTAAGTTTCATTAGGTCCCACTTGTTTATTTTTGTTTTTATTTCCATTTCTCTAGCCCAACGCCCTTTGAGGATGCACTATAATCCTCCATTGGAAGGGTGAGGCCCCCGGCCTGAGGGTGGATAACTTGCTCAGGCCACTCTCTCGCCTCTTTCCTGGCAGCCTGACCCTCACAGACACATTATCCTCCTGGCGGAGCCCTGAGTAGTGAGTGGGGGTGGGGTGGGGGTGATGTGAGTGGACAGACCCAGGGAGAGACACGGTAAGCCAGAAGCCAGAGAGACATGGCGAGGAACTTGGGAGGACAGGTATGGCTTCACCATTCACCAGGTATGTGGCCTTGAGTGGAATGCTGAACCGCTTTCATAGAAGAAACGCAGAGAATGGTGGAAGTGACAGGGATTCTCTCCTTGACCCAACCCCAGCCAGGCTCCTCGGAGCTTCCTTCTGGACTAGGCCTCCACTTTGGCCTATAAAGACCTGAACAGACGCTAACATAGTTTCTAACAGCCCAGGGCCACATCCCTAGGATGATGCTGGCCCCTCTTAAAGTGCCTGAGTGGGAAAACTCGAGGCTGCCAAAAGAACTGACTGTTCCAGCCGTCACCTGAAGAGGGGGCCCACCTCCCAGACTCCGCGGGAGGGGCGGAGCCTAACCTCCATGAGGCCAGTAAGCCAACCCCGAGGGGTTTCACGTGGACCAACACCTCCTTCCTGTGTTTGTAATTCTTCACTTCCCTGACTCTCCTGAGCCCCTGCTCACCACCCCCGCATTCTCTCATTCTCCCTTTAAAAGGCCCAGTCACCTCTGCACAAGTCCCAGTTGAGTATAGTTCACACTGGACTCTTCTCCCTACTGCAGTGGTTATCACTGATTAAAATCTGTCCTGACCACTCTAACTAGTGCCAGGCTCCTTCATCTTCCACAGAGGTATCTCAGGGCCTCTGCGAGTTTGGATGAGATGCTCAGCCCATTGCTGGGCGTGGCCTTGTGCACTGGGCGTCTCCACCAGGTGTGCTGTGCTGTCGCAGGTGGAAGGTGTTATGAAATGACATGCATGACCATTGACACCCAGACTCTAAAACCTTTGGGTTGTTTTCTTCCCATCTGGGCTAAGCAGAATTCTACACCAATCCAACAGGAGACTCCTTGGGGGAGGCAATGGGCAGAGATGAAGACTTAAGAAAATAAAGATGGGAGCTGGGTCCAGTGGGGCTGGGAGGAGTAAGGGGTAGGAACCTGGGGTAGAGTGTAGGAAGGTATGTGAATCAGCATACAAGCACACCCTTTCCTATGTCCAGCTTGTTTAATATCAGACCCTAAAAGGGGCAGTAGGTCAGCTATCACACCTCCCAGGTGGACGTTGGGACCAGGTCACCATTCCGGTTGGTAAAGATGGGAAAGGCAGAGATGTCTTCCTTCTAGACCAGGCCTATGGGTGGGACCATGAGAGAAGAGAGCCCCACAGCTGTGTGTTCTAAGGAGAACACTGCATCCCATTTGAGTGGAGACAGTAGGTAGGGAGAGGGATTTTAATTTCTTGGAGGTTTCCAACATCCTCTTTGAAGATTTTATTTAAAAGAATCCTGTTTAAATGGGTTTCATGTTTCTTAAGGGCAAGTGTAAGAGTGGTTTTATAAGGTATGATCCCTGCTTTCGGAGACTAACAAGAATAACATGATTAATTCTCATCATCAACATGGCTCCAAATGTTTTATAGACCTCCCATTTCAGAGGAAGTAATTATCACCTTGGATGGAGAGTTAAAATTAGTCAGACAGACTGGGGTACAAGTTATTCACCTTATTGGCTCTGTGTGACCTTGAGCAAGAATTATGGGTTGAATTGTGTCCTCCAAAATTCATATGTTGAACTCCTAACTCTCAGTGCCTCGGAATGTGACCTTATTTGGAAATAGGATTGTTGCAGATGAAATGAGTCAAAATCTGGTCATATTGGAGTAGGTTGGGCCCCTAATCCAATATGACTGATGTCCTTATACAGGGAAAAATTGGAGGCAGACCTACACAAGGAGAACACCAGGTGAAGATGAAGGCAGAGATTAGGGTGATGCTTCTACAAGCCAAGAAGCACCAAAGATGCCAGCAAACTACCAGGAACTAGGATAGAGGCATGGAACAGATTCTCCCTCCCGCCCCACAGAAGGAACCAACCCTGCTGACACCTTGATCTCAGACTTCTAGCCTCCAGAACTCTGAGACAATAAATTTCTGTTGTTTAAGCCTCCCAGTCTGTGGTGCTTTGCTATGGCAGCCCTAGCAAACTAATACAGCATTTCACCTCACCTCTCGGTCTCAGTTTTCTTGTTTGTAAAGTGAGGATGATAATATTACCTACTGGGAGGGGTAAGGGAAAATAAAAGCGTTATTATGGGATTATATGAAATCATGTGCATGAAACTTTTGAAAATTGTAAAGCACTACAGAATTTAAAGAATCTTTCATTCAATTTCATTCAATTTCATTCAATTAAAAAAATGATAAAGAGACTTCCCTGGTGGTTTGGTCCAGCGGTTAAGACTCCACGCTTCCCATGCAGGGGGCATGGGTTCAATCCCTGGTTGGGGAACTAAGATCCCACATGCTGTGGGGCACAGCCGAAAAAAACAAAGGTAAAAAAAATAATAGTACCTACTGTGGCAGAGATAGTGATAGTCACCAAACATTCTATTTGTTCCCCTATATTCCCCACCCACACTGCAATTGGGTAGGTGCCATGTGATTAGCACTGGCCAATGGTCTGTGGGCTGAAGTGACATGAGTCACTTCTGGGGAAAAGGACAGAAGAGCCAGCCCAAGACCCTAGAGTTGTCTTTTCCTCTGCCTCAGCACCAAGGCCTCCTGTTCAGTAGGCTGAGTGACAAGATCAAAGCTACCTGACTTGCTGGGTCACTGCATGAATGAAAGATGCCCCGGAGAGGTTCGTGGACCCACAGCCGACTTCATGTAGATAAGAAATAAACCTTTGTTATGTTAGGCCCTGAGACCTTGGGGGCTGTTTGTTACCACAGCAAAACCTAGCCTATGCAGACTAATACACTACCTCTAGGATTGTTGTGAGGATTAAATGGGTCAATATGCGTAAAGCAACTGAAGCAGTGCCTGGCATGTAGTAAGGACTCAATAAATGTTAGCTATCATACCACCTGTGTGACTGGGGGCAGGATGTGTGACCTCACTGAGCCTCTGTTTCCTCATCTTCAAAAGAGAAGCAATGACAGCATCTACTATGGAGTTGTTGCAGGGATTAAATAAGGTACTACTTGTAAGTGCATGGCCCAGGGGAAGTGAAGTGTGTTCATTCTCCTCTCTCTGCTCCTCATTGTGGCTGCCTGGTCAATGTGCTTACCTGCCTGTCTCTCTGAGGCTCCTCTGAGCAGGACTTGGCCAGCATCCACTGACCCTTCCCTCCCTGATGTAAATGCATTGGGCCTCATTCTGTAATGAAGTGATTACTCAAAGCATCTGCTCTTTGTTTTGTAAATCTTCCCACAGCGGGGGCTGGAGGCCCAACCCTCCCTTGCTGCCAGGCCTGGGAGGGGGATTTATGCCCATGCAGACCAAGGATCAGCTCATCAGCTCTGTGCTGCTAGGCAGACTGCCCTTCCCAGAGACGGTCAAGGTCTTGAGCTCAGCGGACCTTGGCTTTTCCATGGATCAAGGTAAGTCAACTTTCCTTGAGCTGGGTCATAAGGAAGCCATGCCATAGGGGCTCTCTGTGCCATGTGCAAGGAGAGGGAACGTTTCTCTTGAACAAAGGTAAAAGGGAGAATGTTAAGACACCAACGAACCTGCAAACTGAGAGCTGGGAGCTGTGACAAAGTGCTGATGCCCCAAAGCTCAGCCAGAACCAGAAGCAGAGCAGGGACGTGCAGAAATGGCCTCTGCGAAGTTGCAGACGCCAAGTCAGAGAGAGATGTCAAGATTTGTCTTTGATGTAAAAAAGGAATAGAAGTTAGATAAGGCCATGATTGAGAACAGCTGGATTCTAGTAAGTACTTAACTGTTAACTGGCTATTTGTACTGATTTTTACAATGTGCTCTTGTAGTTGATCTCACCTTAATTGGCCCTTGTGGTGTTTGCAGTGGTTCTCCCAGGATCCCCTGGGCCCTGTTGCCGTATCCAGCCTCTGTACCTTGACACTAAATTAAATCTCGGAGACAGAATTTGGGGTGAAGTAGAAAAGGATAGCTTTATTGCTTTGCCAGGCAAAGGGGGCCACAGAGGACTAATGCTCTCAAAACTGTGTGTCCCGACCTGGAGGGGGTAGTGAGGAGTTTTATAGCAATGGTTCAAAGAGGAGGGCGTGATCAGCTCGTGGACATTCTTCTGATTGGTTGATGGTGAGGTAAGTGGGAAGCATCATCAACCTTCTGGTTCCAACAGTTCGGGGTCTCCGTGCTCTTGGGCAGCATACAGTTAACTTCTCCCACTTGATGGGGGTTTCAGTTTCTGCAAAACAGCTCAAAGATATTGTTATGTATGTCCCTTGAGGAGGAACCAGGACCCTGCCCCAAGGCTGCACTATTTTTTCTTGACTTTTCCTCCCTTGTCTCCAAATCCGCCTCCCTTCCTTAATTAGCGACTGTTTGAACCTGCCTGTCGGAACTCAGGGAAGGTCACGGAGGCTGAATGAAGCCTATTTCCTGTAATCAAGAAATGGGGGGACACAGAAAGGCTTTTGTGCCCAGGAGCCCTACAGGGTCCTGCTCGGTTTCAGCCCCTTTAGATAGCGGATGTCCAGACCCCACTCCAAACCAACTGAGTCAGTCTCGGAGGACAGGGAGAGGCAGTGGCTCTCAAAGTGTGTACTGGAGACTGGCAGCACCGGCAGCACCAGGGCACTGGTTAAAAGGCAAGTTCTCAGGTGCCATCCCTGACCAACTGAATCAGAGACTCTGCAGTGAGGCCCAGAAATCTGTGTTGTAACAAGTCCTCCAGGAGATGCTGATGCACAGGAAAGTCTGAGCACCAGCTTGTGGTTTTAATGCATATCCAGAGTTGAAAACTACTGGGTTAGTTTAGGAAGTTCTGTGTTTTTAAAATAAGTAGTGGATGGGTGAGGGTTGAGTTTCACAGCCTCTTCAATGGTGGCTTATCTTCTCCCTGCTGAGGTTCAGAGTTCAGGTTGAGAGCAGCTGGGCTCTACTCCCTATAAGGGGAAAGGGGACAGTGACCTTCCCATTCTTTGAACATCTTCTACATACATATGCGAGAACAAGACAAAAATTATCTTCGCAATTTATACTGCTGCCCACTCTGCTCTATTACCAACACCAGTAACAGAGGAGGCCGGCCCCAAACCTGCTCAGGGCATCCTTGACAAACTGTATTTTGAGACTCTACTGAAATGTAAAGAAGTGGAGCCCAGACTCCCTTAGCTGCATCTTAGTGAGTTCCAGCTAAGCCCAGTTCACACCCTGCAAACATAAAGCCTTTTTCTTGGGTTTTGGCACATTCTTCACAACCCTAATCCTGGAGGAATTAATTTCTCATTTTGGAGTAACAGAATAGTTGTGGGAAGTGGGTGGAGTGGGAATTTCTAGGAATCACAGCTTTTTTTTTTTTTTTTTCTTCATTCACTTCTTTCTTTCATATTCAATCTAATGTTCTTGTCGGCCGTTCCTGACGCTTCACCCAGCAACAGTTACTCTGCTTCGTCTTGGGGTCACTAGAATTTAGAATTTTTACGGGTGTATTGGTATTTTCAAGCAGAACGGAATGAAGTATGTGTCTGGGTTAAAGCAACTGGAGGATGGGGTCTGGCTGGAACTCCATACCCTCTGCTTTCCCAGCCTGGAAGGAGGTGTGGGCGCGCGTGTGTGTGTGTGTGTCTGTCTGTGTGTGTCTGTGTAGGGGAGCAACCACAACATGTCCCTCGATCTGGTTCTCCCACATCTGGCGAAATCTGTGACCCCTGTGAGCCAGCTCCTGCCTAGTGAGGGGCCACAGGAGACGAGGGAAACCAAGGGCAGGTGGACGCTTGCCGGAAGGTGCTGTTGGCTCGAGGGGCCCATCTCTCTCTGGCTCATCCCTCTCGATCTCTGGACACATCAGCCTCGTGTACACACCTTGTGCCCCAGGCGCACCCTGGTCTTCCCTTAGTTTTTAACCACCCTCCTCTTTCCTGTCTGTCTCTGCCTCTCAGGGCTTCTGCTGGCAACACTGTGGGGTTTCTCCTTGGCTTCTTCCAAGTTTCCTGGGCTAAGGGAGATGTCTTGGGTTTATTCAAATCAGCCCCATATTGGGGCCAGGTGCCTCAGAGAAAATGAGCTGGTCAGGATGAAGTGAAGAAACAAACAGGGGAAAGAAGGAGGCCCAGTGGTAAAGGGCAGTCTCCTCCAGGGCCTTCTGAAAAGTCTCCTTTCTCGGTGCAGCCTGTGCTCCTTCTCTCCTCCCAAACCAAACATTTGCTTATACATTTTTGTAAACTTCCACGTCTCACTCTGGGGCCAGCAGACCAGTGTTTGCTAGGCTGTTTCTTCCTCTTTGTGGACAGGGGTGAGGCGGACGGAACACGGGAGTCCTGGCAAGTGTGAGCTGAAAGCCTTGCAGGAAGTCGACAGCGAGCGCCAGCCCTGTGGGGGGCAGCTGGCAGGCATGGCTTTCTGAGGCAAATGCTCAGGCTTTTCTCCCTTCTAATTGCACAAGTTATATTAGTAATCATAACCATAATTAGTCATAGTAATCATAGCAGTGGTGATGATAAATTACCGTGAGGCATTGTACTGGGAACATCACACGTATCTTCTCATTTGGAGCCTCCCAACACCTCCTGAGCAGGCGCTTTGGCGTTGTTATTACCCCCATTTGTACTTGAAAACTGAAAGGTTTCAAGAGAGGTCTCCATGAATCAGGGATGGAGTTGAGATTTGAACTCAGGCAGCCTGACTCCAGAGGTTACACTCTTAAACACTATGTGATGAATGCAAGGAATACATGTTGGTTTAAAAAGTTGTTTAAAATTTAGATAAGTAATTTACCGTCAAGAGCTTGGTTAATGTCTTTCCAATCATTTCTCTGTGCAAATATATTCACATTATAAAGAATATTTTATATAAATGGAGTTTTATAGCCCTCTTTTATTACCTAATATATCCTGAACATCTTTAACTGTCATAAAAGGTCTTCTGCATGATTATTTTAATAGCTGCAGAGTTTCCCATCATATGTGTAACCATAATTTGTTTGACCAATTCCTTATTATTCAACACTTAAGGGTTTTCTTTTTTTTTGGTTTTTCACTATTATAAACATTTAATGTTTTAAAACATTAAATCTTAGCATTCAGCCACAGTTAATTCCTTAGAATAAATTTCTGTACTAGATTTGCTGGATGAAAGGTTATGAAAAATGTTAAGGTGTTTGATACATATTATCAAACTTTCCTCCCAGCAGATGAATGGATGTTTATCTACGCCTTCACCAGCACTGGGTTTTACTATTTTAAAAAACTGTTGCTGGGAATTCCCTGGCAGTCCAGTGGTTAGGACTTTGCGCTTCCACTGCAGGGGGCACAGGTTCGATCCCTGCTCGGGGAACTAAGATCCCGCATGCTGCACGATGAGTCCAAAAAAAAATTTTTGCCAATTTAAGAGGTCATTTTTGTTTTGGTTTGCATTTCTTGGCTGTCTGCTGAAATTGAGCTTTATGCCTATGTTTACTGTGGCCTTGTATCTGGAGGGCAGCTCCACGTGTGATGTTTCCCTGCCTTAGCTCTGCCCTGCTAGCATTGAAAGCCAAGTTCTAAAGAGAGTCTCTGGTCCCGCTGCCTCTTTCTTGGCCAGGATCCCATGAGCACTGTTCACAGAGGCAGACTACATCTGCAGGATTGACAACTGGGCTGACAGTTACCTGCCTTTTATTTATCCTGTCACCAAGGAGAGGGATGAGGGTATCACAGGCTCTGAGCACTCAGATGTCCCCACAGTGGTGTGGCATAGCTGTTCTGAGGTCAAGCTCTGGAGCAGAAAGACCTGGGTTTGCGACCTGGTCCACCCAGGGTCTACCTCTCCAAGGCTTAGTTTCTTCATCAATAAAATGGGGGATAATCAGTAAAATTATCAAATCAATCACCCATTTCACAGGGTTGGGAGGATCATCCAAGGAGATAATGCATGGAAGGTACTGGGCATGTACCTAGCACATAGTACATGCTCAATAAATCATCATCATTATGATTATTGATCAATTGTGAGTATCTGGAGGGTTTTGAGAGAGGTATTTTGAGTGAGTGGAGGTCCTGGGCCTCTTGAGGAGACTGATAAAGCTCAGGGAGCTGTTGCTACAGGAATGGACTGAGTGCTGTCTCATTGTAAAGGGCAGAAAGGAGCTGGTGACTTACACTTGAACCAGTGAGGCCCAAACCACTTCAAATTGGACAGTCCCATCAGTCATATACAGGGAGGGACTGACACAGACATGGGGTCTGATGGTGGGTTTTATTTTTCCCTGAGTGGGAAATTATTGGTACAGATGATTACAAATTAAGCCATACTGGAATTGTTGCTGATTTTCCAATGAAATGGAAAGTATAGAAGTAAGTGATACTGAGTCTGCCTGGCAAGTCTGACATGGGATGTCTTTTATTGCGCAGACAGGGACTGTACTCTTCACTTCTGTGCCCTGCAGCCTGGCAGGGGGGCTGCATACTGCGGCACACACCTGGCGGGTTTTTTTGTTTGTTTGTTTGTTTGTTTTTGGCTGCCTTGGGTCTTTGTTGCTGCACGGGGCTTTTGGCCAGCGGGGCTGCTCTTCGTTGCAGTGCACGGGCTTCTCATTGCAGTGGCTTTTCTTGTTGCTGAGCACTGGCTCTAGGTGTGCAGGCTTCAGTAGTTGCAACACGTGGGCTCAGTAGTTGCAGCACGCGGGCCCTAGAGCATACAGGCTTCAGTAGTTGCGGTGCGTGGGCTCAATAGTTGTGGCTCGTGGACTCTAGAGCGCAGGCTCAGTAGTTGTGGCGCACGAGCTTAGTGGCTCTGCCAGCCAGTGTTTGATGGGCTGAACTGTTTCTGCTACTTTCTATCTCAGCGAGTTCCTTAAACCTTGTCGAGCCTCAGTTCCTTTATATTTGAAATGGAGAAATAATTTCCACCCAGTTGAGAGCAGTACTGAGGGTTCAATAATAGATAATGAGCAAGTCCCCAGGATGGTGCCAGGGTCATAGTAGGAGCTCAAGAAATGTTCATTAAATGAAAGTGCTGCCAAAAGATGGAAACAACCCAAGTGTCCATCAACTAATGAATTGATAAGCAAAATGTGGTATATCCATACAATGGACTATTATTCAGTCTTAAAAAGCAATGAAATTCGAATACATCCTACAGCATGGATGAATTCTGAAAACATTATGCTAAGTGAAAGAAGCCAGACACAAGAGGTCACATATTGTATGATTCCATTTATATGAAATGTCCAGAACAGACACATCCATAGAGACAGAAAGCAGATTTGTGGTTGCAGGGCATATGAGGGTTTCCTTTTAGGGTGATGAAAATGTTCTAGAACTAGATAGTGGTGATTGTTGCTTATTATGGATGTCCTAAATGTCACTAACAGTAAATTTTATGTCATGTGTATTTTACTACAGTTGAAAAAAAATTGTTTATTCCAAGTGCCTCTTAAACTTCCTTACCATTCATTCATTCATTCATTTATTCAACCACCACTTGTGCTGTGTCAGGCATAGTGGGAGACAATGCGAAGCCTTTCACTGAGGCTTAACCACCCGTGAAAGAGAACTTGAAGGGCACGACATCTAGAAGTAAGCTGTCGGGAGCATGTCCCTGTAATGGGGTCCTTGGATTCCTACTTCCAAGGGAAGTCTTTTTAAAAAAAAAAATTTATTTATTTATTTATTTGGTTGTGCTGGGTCTCAGCTGCAGCAGGCGGGCCCTGCAGCCACTGCTCTCGGGCTCCTTTGTTGTGGCTCACTGCTCCTTAGTTGCAGCACGTGGGCTTCTTAGTTGCAGCTTGCCAGCTCCCCAGCTGTGGCACACGGGCTCTTTAGTTGTGGCACGTGAACTCCTAGTCGCTGCGCGCAAGTGGGATCCAATTCCCCTCCCCGACCAGGGATCGAACCCGGGCCCCCTGCACTGGGAGCACAGAGTCTTCTCCACTGTGCCACCAGGGAAGTCCCTCCAAGGTGATGTCTTGACACATGTCTTCTCAGCTGTTGCTCTGCTCCCAGCCAAGGGAGACCTGCCTGCTTCAGGAAGCGGTAGGCTCCAGACCAAGTGTGAACACACCTCCATTTGGGCCAGCCAGACCCCTCCAGGGCCAGGGAAGGGGGGAGAAGTGCTGCCCATTGGACAATATTTTGACTGAATTGATTTAAACCCAGATCTTCTTGGTTCTCAAGAGTCAGTCTCTCCACTCATACAGACAGAAGGCAGAGGGCATTTTTTTTTTCCTGGAAAGGAAACTGCTTAAAGAAATCAAGTCAGAGGAAAGAGACTGCTGAAACACAGAAGTGGAATTAATGAAAGCTTCCAAAAGGAAAGAGATTAGTCCTACTCACTCACCCAAACTCTGGGAGTTGCCCTTTGCTCTGTGGGCCATCTCAAGGTCTGTCCCTGGAATCTCAGCACTGGTTTTCAGGATTTGTCCTGCAGGGGACAGCTTGACTGCCTGGGGCAGATGCTGAGGGACCTATTCTATTCGGCCCCAGGTTCCACTGTATGCTCTATTTAAGCTTCCCTATAGCCTTCAAAATACTTGTTGATTCGTTGATTAACTGAGAGGCATCCAGAAGAGGGTGAATAGGGTGAAGGGCCTCCATCTTCAAGTAACAGCAGCCACTGTTTATTTAGGGCTTACCATGAACCAGACACACTACATGCATCCCTGTCCTTCACATTGATATTATCCCCATTTTATACATGAGCAACCCAAGGCTCAGAGACGGCAATTCACTGGTCCAAGGTCACACAGCTAGGACACCTTGCCGGAGAAGAGCAGACTCAGGCTGACTTTGAAAAGCTGGCACATAGGGGAGGGGTCAGACTTGTTCTGTATGATCTCAAAGGAAAGCCTTTCGTTCTGGTCCTCCACAGCCTTTTCGTGGCCTTTGGGGTCTCAACAGATCGAAGTGGGAGACTTGAGGCAAAAGATGGGACAGAAGGGTCTTCAAGGAGGAGGGATGTGGATTCATATCCTGACACTACCGCTCATGTCAGCTCTCTGTGCCTCTCTCTTCTCATCTGTAAAATGGGACATAATTGATCAGGCCAGGCCACGCTGCTTCATTCTACCTTTCAACGGTTCCCTATAGCTCTTGGGATAAAGTCCAATCTCTTATCATGGCTTAGAGGCTCCTGCACACTCAGGTCCTAGCTTTCCTCTCCAGCCTCCTGTCTCATCATCACCTCAGCCAGAGCAAACTGTTTCTCGGTCCCCAAACTCTTCAAATTCTCTTCATCCTCCAGGCCTTTTTACACACTCTCCTTGGTCACCCTGTTGAACTTTCCTAGGTGGGCAAGACGGGGTGGCATTTGAACTCAGGCACTGGAGATTGCCATGCTGATCTTCACAACAGCACACCCAAGGGATGTGTTGGGCCCCACAGGTGAGCATCGTCTACTATGTGCCTCAGAGCAGAAAGAAGTTGAAAACTTTCAAGGGAGGGTAGCTCTGGTATGGACTGGATGCCGGCGGGCTCTGTCCACCCTCCAGGTGGGAAAAGCACCTGTGCTCCTCCTCACTGCTTATTCTGTCCTCTCGCACAGGTGGGCAGCAACTGTTTTGGGGTAGGGGTGGGCAGGAGAAATCCAGGTGGGTATGGTAAGAGATGGTGAAGGGAAGGTTGAGTTCCATGGTGTTCTGACCAGGCAGAGCTAGGCAGAGCCCATGGTTTCTAGACTAACCATATTATTCCTGAGTTCTGAGCATTAAGGGTCCCCTGGTGAGCATTGTTGGGAAAGCCAGCCCAGACCCCAGCATTCCACCAGGACTTTAAGCTGTGGTTTGAAAACTCAAACACTCCAGGGCCTGGGGTGCTGTCCTAATGAATGGAGTCACAGCTGTGGCCCTCTGAACCTGTTGCTTTCTCACTTTGGATTGACAGAGAGGATGTCTCTGTTGGAATTGGAAGTAAAACATCAATGCAGATGCCGTGATCAGTGCTGCCTAGTATTGGAGAGACCAGAGGGAGACTGGGCCCCGCCCTTCTCCCAGCTGAGGCCCGCTGTTCCTGCTGGGATGAGAGCCCCAGGTGACCTACCACCCCAGGGAGCAGGTGCTGTCAGGCCCCTCCTCTCCCTCACACCTTTCATTGGAAACTTGCGCTGTGCTCTGGAGACTTTCAACCACTTGTATCTTCCTTCTTCTCTGGGCCTGACAGCTTTTTCCAGAATTCTGAATGTTGTTCTGCCAGCAGGGCAAGTGCTGGGGAATTAATACTTCCCAGGAACAACCTTCAGCCAAAGACTGACAGGTCTTTTTTTTTTTTTTTTTTTCCACTGGCATAGGTAAATTTTAATATATACCTGGCATTTTCTAGATCCTGATAATTTAACAACTCTGAGATTTTGTACCAATATAATGTTTAATTCTTTTTTTAAGTATAAATATGAACAACTTTTTAAAATTTAATTTTATTTATTTACTTTTTATACAGCAGTTTCTTATTAGTTATCTATTTTATACATATAAGTGTATATATGTCAATCCCAATCTCCCATTTCATCCCACCACCACCACCCCGCCCCCCGCTTTCCCCCTTGGTGTCCATACATTTGTTCTCTACATCTGTGTCTCTATTTCTGCCCTGCAAACCGGTTCATCTGTATCATTTTTCTAGATTCCACATATATGCGTTAATATACAATATTTGTTTTTCTCTTTCTGACTTACTTCACTCTGTATGACAGTCTCTAGGTCCATCCACGTCTCTACAAATGACCCAATTTTGTTCCTTTTTATGGCAGAGTAATATTCCATTGTATATATGTACCACATCTTCTTTATCTATTTGTCTGTCGATGGGCATTTAGGTTGCTTCCATGACCTGGCTATTGTAAATAGTGCTGCAGTGAACATTGGGGTGCATGTGTCTTTTCGAATTATGTTTTTTTTCTGGGTATATGCCCCATAGTGGGATTGCTGGGTCATATGGTAATTCTATTTTTAGTTTTTTAAGGAACTTCCACACTGTTCTCCATAGTGGCTGTATCAATTTACATTCCCACCAACAGTGCAAGAGGATTCCCTTCCCTCCACATCCTCTCCAGCATTTGTTGTTTGTAGATTTTCTGATGATGCCCATTCTAACCAGTGTGAGGTGATACCTCATTGTAGTTTTGATTTGCATTTCTCTATTAATTAGTGATATTGAGCAGCTTTTCATGTGCCTCTTGGCCATCTGTACGTCTTCTTTGGAGAAATGTCTATTTAGGTCTTCTGCCCATTTTTGGATTGGGTTGTTTGTTTTTTTAATATTGAGCTGCATGAGCTGTTTATATATTTTGGAGATTAATCCTTTGTCCATGGATTCGTTTGCAAATATTTTCTCCCATTCTGAGGGTTGTCTTTTCGTCTTGTTTATGGTTTCCTTTGCTGTGCAAAAGCTTTTCAGTTTCATTAGGTCCCATTTGTTTATTTTTGTTTTTATTTCCATTGCTCTAGGAGGTGGGGACTGACAGGTCTTTGATGCAGGAATGCTCTCGGCTCCCTCACCTCACCCCTCGACTCAGATCATTCCAAGGTTCAAGCTTTATGCGCTTCCCGGAGGCGTTCAGCTCCAGTTGTCCAAGGTGGCAGCTGGCTCAACCCTGCACCCTTGGCTGGCTGTCTCCTCCCCTCCTCCCCTGCCAGGCTGTCTGCAGCTCCCACATAAAACCATTTGCTCTCAAACCTTTGTCTCAGCATCAGCTTGTGGTGTAATTCAAGCCAAGTGACCCAGTTTTCAAGAGGAAGCAGAAATCTGGTTTTTATATAAAATCCCTTGATTTTAAAGTGGCGGCCAGTTGTTAAAAACAGAAGCAGACCATTCATGGAGCACACATCCACAGGGTAGATCTGGTCCATGGCCAGTGCTGTGCAGGGCTATGTGTGTACCTGGGCCTGGCCTGACCCTGACATCCCTTAAATGCTTGGGCATCATGACTTGGGCTGTTCTCATGGGTGCTCTTTCCAGCAACTTGGCCTTATTCTTCCCCTGCATCTCATGAGAATGTCGCCTCCTAGCTGTCACTCTCCGTACCCGCCTCCCTTGCTTCCTTCCTTCCTTCCTTCTTTCTTTCTCTTATTCTGATTTTCTTGAGCAAGCCTCTCCTGCTGAGTCTTTACTACTTGCTTGCTCTTCTAATAAACTGCACAGCAGCATTTAGCAAGGGGTTTACTAGCTACTAGGGGATTACATCTCCAGGGAACCTGTTTACTGTTGGTAACCTTTGTCCGGCTGTTTCAGAAATGGCTCCTTTAAGAATGACCCCAAGCTCTAGTTTCTCAGATCAATAGTGTCCTGTGGTGTTTATGCCTGGCCTGGTTCTCCAGGGTCTCCACTCTCTGTGGGGGTCAACACATCTTTTGGGTAATGCCACAGAGGCCCTGCAGGTGTGGGTTGATTTGAGGACACGAAGGGTTTCAAGCGACTGGGAGGTTTTTATGACAGCAGCACGGATGCCTTGGAGCTGTGAACTCTGACCCAGAGTGACCCTGAGGCTGCTACTCCCCCCCACAGGCTGACTCTTGCTCCTGGCCTGCAGCTCAGTGAGAATGATGTGAAAGTGGGATGGGGCCCTGAAACCCTGGGCTTTTTCTCCCCAGCCACTTCACCTACCACCTTATTGTCTACTTACCATGGCTTTTAGTCTTGCACTTGCAGGTATCTGGTAGGTACACATTGTTCTATAGAATGCCAAAGTCTTGAAAATCTTGTTCGGCAAAAAAAAGATAAAAAAATTTTCATGGTAAAAGAATTCCACCCATAAAACTTGTTATGAGTGAATCCTGGTAAGCTGGGTCAGACAGAGGAAAGCAGGGCTTCTAAGAGCCTTTAATGCGCTAATGTGCACTATGACTTCTTAAGAGAGGTTAGGTGACAACGGTTCCTCCAAAAACACTTGGGGCACTGCTACAGACTCTAGGACCTGGCAGTGCGGGGCCTGGCAGGGCTCCGTGAGCAAGTGGCACAAGTCCAAGGCCTCTCTCTGCTGGTGATCAAACTGCCTGCAGGGACGGAGCCAGCTGACTGCCCTTCCGAGACCCCATGGGGTGTTCGGCTCCTTTCCAGGGTGGATAACTTGGGGTGTACTGCAGGAGGATGCAGGAACCCTAAGAGGTCTGGGAGTGGAAAGAGGCTCAGCCTAGGCTGGTGGCTGAGGGGGCAGTTGGGTGGGGAGGTCGCTAGTCTCTGCTCTATGATTAGGGCAATTTGGTTCTCCAGGTGGCCATTTGTGGTAGGAAACACAGCCTAGAAATTAAACTAAATACATCCAGTCCCCAGCAGATTGGACACAGCAATGGCACCTGGCTGGGGACGGGGTGGCCGAGGTTCCACCCAGGTCGGGATGTCATCGTGCTGACTCCTCTATTTTAAGGGTTGGGAGGGAAATGGTTTGAGCTTCCAAGGCCTGGCCTGGGTGGAATGACAGAGATACAGGTTTGAGTTTAGGGGAAGAGGTCTCATTTCCTCACATCGTGCTTCACTCTGTCACCCCCTTACTCCAGGGGCCGTTGTCCCCAGTGCTCAGCTCTTCTCTGCCTCCTCATGGCTGCTGCTGTTCCTACTTCCCGTCTGTCCCCAAACCCACAAAGCTCCACCAGCTTTGACTTCCTGTGTTCCAAAAGGAACCCTCGCCCTTTTCCCTGAGGAAATGCCCGTTCCCTCCAGGTGGCTGTTAGGAAACAAAAGCGTGGAAATTTAATTTGCACTAAGTTGATATGACTGATACAGCAATGTAATTGCATTAAATTTCTTAGCTGAGAGGGTTCTTGGCAATCTCAGGTGATTTTTGAGATTTTGTTGAAGGCCAGATGAAATCTTAAGCACTCTTTCAACATGTGAAGTGAATCAACGCACAGTTGCTCCGAGTGAGAGCATTGCCTGCCCTTTCAACTGACTTGAATCCATCCCTAAAGGGACTTTTTTGGAACAATGCTTGTTAACTACTAATTACACCTTTCATTCTAAGGGAAACTGGGGTACAGATTAAGGGAAATGACTTGCCCAAGGTCACAGGGCCAGAGAGTGGCAAGGCTGGGACTTGTCCCCAGGTCCCCTGACCTTTAGCTAATGTTCTTGCCCCTGCCCGACAATGCCTGGGTATTTATCTCTCAGACCTCATCCTTGTAGCCAACTCCAAACAGTTATCACCAGCTCTGCCATTCTGGTAAAAGAACATTCATCACACCCTCTGCACTTATCCCTGCTTCCCTTGTGCCTTTCACCCCTCAAGAGTAGGCAGTTTTTCTGACCTGCTTCCTGCTGGAAGTTACCCCTTTCCTACTGCTGCTAATTTTTTTCCCGTTACTTTTTTTTTCCCCGTTACTTTTTTTTTCCCCTATTCCTCTCCCCACTCCAGCTTTATTGAGATATAATTGACGTACAAATTTTCCTGTTAAATTTTTACAACCCAATTGCTGCTGAGAATAAACGCAAAAAAGAGAACAGAGACACTTCAGATTCTGCTCATTGCGCGTTTTCATTTTTAATTAAATAAATCAAGTAAGCCATCAGGTGATGGGTTCACATTCTGTTCTGCAGAGAAGATCCTGACTGGTGGTGGCCACCAGCTTTCTGAAGGCAGCCCCTGTGTTTCCAGGAGATTGTAGCCACGACAAGAACATCTGGGACATTGATGGCAAGGGGGCTGGGAGCAACATGGCCAAGCAGGCTGAGCTACATGTTACACATACACATGTGTGGACACATATGTACATACCATGGCCACATATGGCCATGAAGGGGTATCCTGTACTATGCGGCCATGAAACATGACAGAGGGCCAAAATTCTTGGCAAAAAGAGTTTGCAGGAACCAGGAGGGAGCAGGGGAGCCAGGCAGACTTGGCCTAGAAAGTACAGATGAAAGGGAGACTTCAGGGGGTGACCAGTTCAAGCCCAATGTTAGAAGAAGCCAGGAACATAGGTCATTTTATTTGACAAATAAATACAAATAAAATACCTGGTCTACAATATGAGCTAGGCCCTGAAGATGGCACCATGTAATCTTGGAAACACATAACTAATTAGTCCCCCATGCACAGTATGGAATGACAAAGGTCACAAGACCCTAGGATCTTGAAGTTCTTAAGACATCTGAGCTGCTAATTCTGCTTCATCCTTTTGAGGTAAAGAGCAGCTTCCACTCTTCTGAAACCCTGGGCAGTTGAAAGGCCATGTGGCTACATTCAGGAAACCCTGGGCCGCCTTCCTCCCTTCTAGCTGGACCATGTGCTAGGAATCTTCACAGGCAAACCCATTAACTTTGGAACTCAGAGGACGCTCCTTCTTTAAATTTGTGCAGACTGACAAGATCCACTTCTTGGAGCTCGTCAGACTGCACAAGTTTAAAGAAGGAGCATCCTCTGCAGGCACCTGTTCCCCCACCCCACTCTCCCTGCCTCAGGAACCCATCCCTCTGAGACCCACCTTTGCTTTCAGCCTTTGGGGATGGGAGTGGGAGAGGACTGCCTTGGGGACACAGCCATCCAGTCTTCTGCCCCTGTCCTTCATAATCCAGGGCCTCATAGTCAATCAGGGCTGGAAGAGACCTTCAGGGTCAGGACCAGACCATCTGATGCTTACATCTCCTGTCTGCTCTCTAGGCCAAGCATACGTCTTCTGGGACAGGGACCTCCTGGAGCTCGTTCAGAAAGCAGAGGTGGAAGGGGAAGATGTTCTTGTAATGGGTTGGTTGGGTCCTCTGCTCTTAAGGGTTTGGTCAGCAGCTGCCCCATTAGACCAGCCTCTGGCATAGCTCCCAGGCTGAGGGTGCTGGCAGACAAACATTTTTTTTTTTCCTGTTCATTTAGTTACTTATTTTCAAATGAGTGCATCACATAAAGGGACAGAGGGCTAGAATTTGCTTATGTCTCTCAACCTTAGTAATAAGTTGGTGATAACCTGCAAGGGCCGTACTACAGAGATCTGCACATCTGCTTCTTCTTTTTCCCTCTTCATGGGACTCAGGAATCCTGCCCCCCAAAAAAATCCTGCTCCCAAAGACCCTTCCCCCCATGTCCTCATCCACTCCAAGGTTTATAAACAAGGCCCAGAGGAGAAGCCAGGAATGGGCAGCAGTGGCGACAGCCTGAGGGTGTTGGACACTGCCCCGTCTCACCAAGGCCTGGAATGTTCTGAACTATTTTTATAGGCTGGGCTAAAGAGGTCTTCATGAAGAAAAAGAGAAACGAATAAACGCTCATTGCTGAATGAGCCTCTTGTTCCGGGGAAGCTGGCAGCGGGCGGAGGTGAGGCCTCAACACTCCCTCTGTCTCCGGGCAGGTGGGTGCTGTGGAGGGGAAGGCTCGTGGGGGCCAGAGGGAGCAGAGAAACCAGGGCTGGCCTTGCTGGAAAAGGAGGCACTAACTCCCAGCTGGACCACCTCCCCTAGCGCAGCTCCCTGCTGAAAACCCCTCACGCGTTACTCCAACCAGGTCCCATGGAGTGTAGAGTCAGTAGTGATCCCTCCTTCTCCTCCCTAAACCCCAAGGGTTCCCAGAGCATTGCTGAGCCCAAGGCAACACTCTCTTGAGTTGTGTCCTATTTCAGATACCTGGACAAAGATAATATAGCAGAAAGGGCCTTACTGTCACATCTTCAAATCAACAAGAGGAAACCGAGCTAAAAAAATACCCTGCGGCCATCGTGACTCTCACGCTCTCAGTTTTGTCCTCTCGTGTATTCTGAATCGTCTTGGAGTGTCCTTGTATGTACGAAGTGAATGGTTTCTATTATTATTGTCTTTTTTGATTTGGGTACAGCTTTGAGTCCATGCAAAAAATAAAATATTTTCTGTCTCTTCTTTTTCACAAAATAAATAAATTAAGTCAACCTGCAGTGTACAAATTGTTAATGTCCTGAGAAGTCCCAAAGGTCCATTCTCGGCATAGTCCTCAGAGCTCAGGGGTGGAGGCCTTGGCCCCAGAGGCATAGGAAGGGAAGAAGGAAGAAGTCTGCAGTCCACACTAGGAGGGCCCCAGGAACCAGAAAGGGCCTTGGATAGAGGTGCCTGCCCCCTACCACCCCCAGGTGGGGAACAGTGGAGGGAGCAGGGCAAGGGCTGGGGAAGAATGGCCAGTACCTCTGGGCCTGCCAGAACCATCCTGGCCCCACTCTGCCCCAGGATCAAGTTTTCAGAGCTGGAGTCCCTTTGGACCCCAAATTAGAGCCATTTCCCGGCACAATTTATTCTTGGAACGGAAAACCTAGAGACTTCCTTGACTGGCTGAATCCATGGTGATGGAGACCCAGCAGCTCAAACGCACTGACTGTAACGGATCCCACAAGGTGGCCACTGTCCTCACCTTTTCAAAGGCTGGCTTCCTGCCAGGACACACCCCCCTCTTCCCTATGGCAACACTAGCTGGACCCAGATCCTGTATTTCCCTGCTCCCCATAATACTCAAAACAAAACTCAGCCCTCTGGGCTTGACAATGAGACGGATCTGATACAGAGGTTGTCCAGGAAATCAGAAACAGCCCTTAGTGAACTGCTGATGCTTTCTGCAAGTTCTGAGGTGGTACTGAGTTCTGCTCTCCAGTTTGGGGTGGGAATGGGGGAAATGCTTCCACTGTGGGGACATCTGCTGCTTGGTCATAGGTCCCTGACGCCCCAGGAAATATGTTAGGACCTGGGAGAGATGTTCAAATCTGGCCTCTTCTTGGGGAGGGGGTGAGGATTGCTAATTTATGCTGCCTCTGGACACTCAGCAAAGAACGCCACTGGTTTCTGATATTTGTTCCACATGGGATCAAACAGAAAAGCCCGTGGGGCACTGTGGGCTGCCATGTGGCCACCTCGGCTCTGGTCCTTCTGGGGGAAGGCTCCTCCTCCTCTTCCTCCAGCAGGAGCCAAAGTGCTCCCCACTGGTCTTCCCAGCCCCCCTCAGCCCCTCAAGCCCACAATGCTTCCAAGCAGCACTCCTGCAGAAACAAACCTGAAAACACAGCCACAAGAAACCAAACCATAAATAACTTAAAAAAAATAAAAACACTCACCCCATCCCACATTGAGCAATACTCTTCCCAGAGCCCTAAATGAGGAATTCCAGACACTAACCACATAACCATGACGACCAACCATGTGGCTGACCTCTTTCCCCTGTCTTCTCAGGGGACAGGGTATCCTGATGTGACTTCTCCCTCAAGAGCACTCTGTATTTCCTTCTGGGCCTTGCCCCACAGAGGCCTGGCTGGAAATGACAGGACTCACGAGCTGCCTTTTGCCTCCAGGGACCACCGATGCTCCTGCCCGTCAGGCTTGAGGCAGCTTTCAAATACGGACCTGCTCTTGGTGAGCTAATTGAGCTAGGACAGGGCCTTCGGGCTGCAATCACACGAGGGTCAGCCATGCCATTTCAAACCATGCTGCCTGCTAGCAGCAAGGACATGAATGGGTCAGGGGAGGTAGCCACGAGAATCTAAGGTGGGCAGAGGCCATGGACTTGGCAGTTCTGTATCCACCGTTCAGCCTCAAACTTGGATGGGGAACAGGGTCATGGCCCATGACCGTATATCATTCCCCCTTCCCCGAATAACTCTAAAAAGGTAACCAGAGGCTTTTCTTTAGGTGTGTGTTACAGATAAAGCATAAAGCAACAGGGAAGATTTTTTGTGTGTGTGTTTGTGTTTTTATGTTCTTCTGCCTGTGCGTGTGGTGTGAGTGTAGGTATTTGTCTTTATATGTGTATGTTTGTTTTGTAGCTCTATATAGAGCTGATTTCACCTCTCCCCAGGGACCCACCCAGATGCTACACTGGATTATGGAGAAATTCAGAAACTGAAAGGTTGACACTGAGTACAGCAGGGGGTCTGACTGTGACTAGTCAGTGTCTGAAACCCCTTTCGGTTGTTAAATATTTGTGGACTCTGACCCACAGGGTCTACAGGCACCTATGTGTGTTTCATGTATATTTCTGTGTGTGTATATGTGTGTGTGTGTGTGTGTGTGTGTGAGAGAGAGAGAGAGAGAGGGAGAGAGAGAGAGAGGGAGAGAGAGAAGAGAAAGGCTTGTCAATAGGCTCGGGCCTGCCTGGGCCTGCTCAGGAGACCACAGCCCCCTAGGTCTGGGTTTGACAGCCCTCAAAAGGACCGCCCACTGTCCTGTTCTCAGCGGGAAGCTCCAGGCCCACAGCTGGGGCGGGGAAGCGAGCGGGCTGCGGGCCTACTTCTACAGCGCAGGCGCCACCTACGCCCTGCACGTCTTCCTGCCCACCCCTGCGGCGGCGCTGCAGTCTCCCAGCTGGCCTGGGTGAGGCAGGCAAGGCGGGACTTTCACCAGGAGGGGTGCTCAACGCCCCGGGTCCCCTACGTGACCCAGAAGGTGCCGCGCTCCTCCAGCAGGCTGACGGAGCGGTTGGAGAGTGAGGCGGCGTCCTGCACAAGCTTGTAGCCGAAGAGGCGCATGGCGGGGCCGCAGGCAGCCTGTACCACCTGCGCTAGCTTGAAGGGCATGCTGAAGCGCCACTTCTCAAACTGCTCCGAGGAGTTCTTCTGCGTGGAGTAGATGCCGTCGTGCGCCGCCTGGGTGTTCTTCTGGATCCAGTCCTCCACCTGCGGGGTCAGGGGAATGCCTGCAAAGCGGTACATCTCCTGGGCCTTCTGCAGCGGCCTAAGGGCCACGTCCTCGTAGCGCACCAGCATGTAGCGGCCCCGCAGCCAGGCCGGCTGCCTCAGGCCCAGCTCAGCGGACTGGCGGATGCTCTCACAGTTGCCCTTCAGCCGCTGCACCTCCTCCTCCCTCAGCTGGTCCTGTCCCTTGGCCAGCCACTTCTTCCAGGTCTCGTACTTGTCGGCGAAGGCCACCATGCGGGAGGCTAGTACAGCGCGGGGGTCGCGCACCAGCTGGATGACGCGGAGGTCCAGGCGGGGGTCCTCGGCCAGCGGCTGCAGGAACTCCAGCTGCCGTATGCGGACGGCCTTGATTGCCATGTGCTCCTTGCGGCGGCAGGCCTCGGCGGCCAGCGTCATGTTGAGGAGGCCGCAGCGGCGGTTCTTGCAGGGGTACTTCTCGAAGACCTTCTTGACGAGGGGCGTGCAGACGGGGTCCTCGCAGAGGGAGCGGCTGGAGCCCCGGCGGAACACGAACTGGGTCAGGTGGTCCTCGGGTGCCGGGATGATGAAATGCTCCAGGAGGTACAGGTCGCACAGGAAGAGCTGCTTGAGCACGTCGCGGTATACCAGGGCCGAGCCCGCGGCGTTGGCGCCGCCCTGCTCGAAGGACACCGTGCGCTCGATGTGCCACAGCGGCTCGAAGAGGTAGAAGATGTTGCCCTGCTGATTGAAGAACTCGCCCACAAACGAGGAGCCCGTGCGGGTGGTTGCCATGAGGAGCAAGTGGCGCCGGGGCGGGGCCTCGGCGGGTGGGCGGGACTCCTGCTGCTGCTCCGGCTCCCACTCTGCGGTCTCCTCCGCAGCCTCCTCTGCCGGCGCCACGCCCAGCTGCAGACTGAGGTTTCGCAGGCGGCTCTGCAGCTGCGTGAAGGCCGAATCCAGCTCACTCAGGGACAGGAGGGATGCGTTCTCGGCCAAGACTAGGGCTGGGTCGGTGCTATTGGCATCTACCAGGGATTGGGGGATCTGCTTCAGTTTGTCCGAGACCCTGTGAGAACAGAGGGATACCGGGGTCAGTGACGGACTGGGGACTCCATCCCCTGTGCCACCCTGAGGAGCATCCCAGGATAATCACCCAGAAGCCGACTTTGAGGCAAGGATTTAAGTGTAAGTAGTTTATTTGGGACTTGATCACAGGAAGAACGGGTAGAGGGGTTGGGAAGTGAGGCAGGGAGGAGAGGAAGTCCATAAGGGTGAGCAGGCTACCCCTGTGGCCAAATCGCTCTGCTGGAGGAACCCCAGGAGATGGGGTAGATAGAACACACCTCAGGATTCTCTACCCAAGGGGTGTGAAGCTCCCAGCTGGCCTTGACTGCGGGCTGTTCCCAGAGGCATTTACTCCCCAGGACTTGTGGCTTGCCAGTGTGCAGGTGGAGAGAATGCCCTCAGGTGGAGAGTTGCAGAAGCTTGCAGTAGGACCCAGTAGGCACAAACTGGAGCAGTCCATGCTAAGGAACCCAGGCAGGGCACTGACATAGTGCCTACTACATAGCCCTATTCCTAACCTACCCATCCTGGTTGATGCTTTCTTGCAGGGGTTGTGCTTGGGAGAGAAGGTCTGTGAAATCTTTCTGTGTCTAGCAGGCCCACTAGCAGGGCCACTGCACACAGCGGTACACTGCCAACTCTAGGGGGCAGCATTCCCAGCATAGCCGTTGTGAGTGCACACCCCTGGAGTTGAACAGTGCACAACCTGGGCAGCTGAACATGGCAGCCCTGCCCACCAGGGTATCTGTACCAGGACCCTGCCTCACCCTCATCCATGACTTCAGATTGGTATAGGAGATATGCTGTTAATGTGAGGCATCATCCTAGGCCAGGAAGTTAATTAATAATAATAACCATGGCCAGCAAGTACAGGACACCAACTGTGTGTCAGGCACAGGGCTAAATGCTTTTACATTTTCTTATTTAATCTTTACAACAAGGCAGGCCCCATCATTAGTCACATTTTACAGAAGAGGGACTTAAGACAGAAAAGTGAAATAATTTGTCTAAGCTGTCACAGCTAGAAAGGGCCAGAATCAGGGGAATTCCCTGGCGGTCCAGTGGTTAGGACTCCATACTTCCACTGCAGGGGTCATGGGTTCGATCCCTGGTGGGGGGACTAAGATCCTGAAAGATGTGTGCTGCGGCCAAAAAAAAAAAAAAAAAAAGTGCCAGAATCAGGATTCCAACTCAAATTGCCTGAGTCTGGAGCCCAAGTCTCACAGCTGTGCAGTCATGAGGACATGGGCATGACCTACTGCCTGGGCACAGGAGAGGTCTGATGATTACTGGTTGAGGGATTGCCTTTGTAGGTCCACAGAGAGCCCTATAGCTACCTCTCTGCCCCCACCCACCCCACCTTGATAGGGAAGACTTGTGCTTGCATCCCTCACCTTGATATGATTTTATTTTCCTTTTCAATGAAGACAAAAACCACCACCACAAAAGCCAGGAAAAGGGCATATTTGCTCCTCATTCTCAGGCTGTGCAGAAAGTGTCGGCAGTCCTGGGGCAAAGTGAGTCCTTTCTCCATGGGGAAGGGTGGGGCCATGGGCACTCAGCTTGGGGCCATCACTCAGGACCTGGCTCGTCGTTCAGGTGGGGGACACCTGGTCCTGTGGAGAGATGAGCGGTCAGGACACCCTTGTCTGTAGATGAGAACAAACAGGAGCTTTTCCACCAGACTTTTGGGGACCACAGCCCTGTTGTGCCAGAACCCCAGACCCACTCTCCCAATGGACTATGCCCCAGAGACTTGAAATGAGGTCATTCAAAATACCAATGAACCTTCTGATTCGTCCATGTCACTTCCATCCTCACTTCCTTTGACCTCACACATGACTGAAAGGCAAGTGTATGAAAAGAATACTCCTTGCAATAAACATGTTTGGAATAGCAAAAGAGTGAAACAATCTAAATAAAATATGATGGAGCAAGCAATGGATTATTATGCAGCCACAAAGAATAATGTGGTGGATCTACTAATGCTGACATGAATAATCTACTATATATTGGGCTGGCCAAAAAGTTCGCTCGGGTTTTTCCATAAGATGTTACAGAGAAACCCAAATGAACTTTTTGGCCAACCCAATATGTTATAATTTTATGTATAAATAATGTATATATATTATAGATAAGCAAGCTGCAGACATAGTGTGTTTATATAGGATAGGGTTTCTTAGCCTCAGCACTATTGACTTTTTAAAAAATTTTTATTGGAGTATAGTTGATTTACAATGTTGTGTTAGTTTCTGCTGTACAGCAGAGTGAATCAGTTATACGTATACATATATCCACTCTTTTTAAGATTCTTTTTCCATATAGGTCATTACAGAGTTCCCTGTGCTATACAGTATGTCCTTATTAGTTATCTATTTTATATATAGTAGTGTGTATATGTCAATCCCAATCTCCCAATTTATCCCCCCGCTTTCCCCCTTGGTAACCATCAGTTTGTTTTCTACATCTGTGACCCTATTTCTGTTTTGTAAATAAGTTCATTTGTACCCTTTTTTTATATTCCACACATAATCAATATCGTATGATATTTGTCTTTCTCTGTCTGACTTACTTCACTCAGTATGACAATCTAGGTCCATCCATGTTGCTGCAAATGGCATTATTTCGTTCTTTTTTTATGTCAGCACTAATAACATTTTAGATCAGATAATTCTTTGTTGTGGGGATTGTCCTGTGCCTTGTAGGATGTTTAACAGCATCCTTGGCCTCTACTCATTAGATAACAGTAGAATCCCCTTTTGTGACGATCAAAAATATCTCCAGACATTGTCAAGTGTCCTCTGGGCAGGGGGGAGGTGCAAAATCATCCCAGGTTGAGAACCTCTGATGTAGTATGATCCCATTTGAAAAAAAAAAAAATTAAGGGAGAGAAAAGTGGACTGTGACACAGTCACAAGGCCTGTAACAAAGGGACGGGTAGGTCAGGAGAGAAGGGTGGGGTGAGTCTTAACGTTTGCTGTGTAACATTGTGCACTATTAGAAATTTTACCATGCAGATGTATAATTTTTGTTTTTGTTTTTTTTGGCTGCGTTGGGTCTTCGTTGCTGCGCGCGGGCTTTCTCTAGTTGCGATGAGCGGGGGCTACTCTTCGTTGTGGTGCATGGGCTTCTCATTGCGGTGGCTTCTCTTGTTGCGGAGCATGGGCTCTAGGTGCGCGGGCTTCAGTAGTTGTGGCTCGTGGGCTCTAGAGCGCAGGCTCAGTAGTTGTGGCACATGGGCTTAGTTGCTCGGTGGCATGTGGGAT
The DNA here is from genome assembly GCF_965194825.1 of Balaenoptera physalus. Classification (NCBI taxonomy): domain Eukaryota; kingdom Metazoa; phylum Chordata; class Mammalia; order Artiodactyla; family Balaenopteridae; genus Balaenoptera; species Balaenoptera physalus. Next base: position 84,885,383 of record NC_138893.1, read on the forward strand.
CTTCCCGGACCAGGGATTGAACCGGTGTCCCCTGCATTGGCAGGTGGATTCTTAACCATTGTGCTACCAGGGAAGTCCTGGATGTATAAATTTTTAAAAATTAAAGGTTTTCCACCATAGCATGTGAATTCTAACAAAATCCTTCACATGGTCTCGGCTTTCAGGTCTCAGCTTCGTCAGGCAGCTTCCCTGGGATAGGTTAGGGCCCCCTCGGCCCCGCCACAGTACAAAGACTCCCTTTGGCACCTGAGACTTTGTCATAAAGCAGGCCCACTTGTAATGACTTGTTCAGTGCTGATCATCCCTTTGTGGAGGGCGGGGAGTTTGTCTGGGTCCCTCATTATCCCTTAGCACTGGGCCAGGCACACAGGAGACACTCATGCACGGCTGCTAAATGACAGAATGGTTAAAGGAATAAATGACTCTTAACACAAAGTGTATATATTTTTTAAAGCTGGAGTAAAAACACCATTGCCCAGTGGAGCCTGAATCACCATTTCTTTCACTCGTCCTCACCATCACACACACACTGTCCCGTACCACAAGCCCCAAGATTCCAGCACAACCCCCTCTGCCAAAAGTCTGTCCCTTTCTCCACGAGGACCCTCATCCATGGGAGACAGTCTTCTCCAAGTTTGGAAAAATCTTATTGTGACCTTGTGCAGGACATCCAGGACCATCCTTCTTTCTGGGAAAGATGGATTTCTTCCAAGCTGATGACATGGGGGAGTGGGAGGGCAGAAAGGAGGGTCCCAGGGCTGTACCTTCATCACACAATGGAAGTGGCTTTAGGGACAGCCAGAAAATCTACCCTCTGGAGAAAGCAGTGAGGCTTGTGAGAAGACAGATGTGTACCCTGGCAGCTGGAGTGGAGTTCCTCAGCTGTGCAGGGCAGAGTGGTGGTGGGGCAGTGGGCAGCTCTCCCTGGCAGAATGCTGGGGTGCTTTGTGAGTGTGGGTAGTTGGAGAGGAGCCAGGAGGGAAGAGGGCTGCAAGGCCAGTTCAAGGGCAACTGAATAGTTTTGCCTCTTCCTAATTCTTCTGGGCCATTTCCTATGCACTCATTAAACAAATATTTTCTGAGCACCTACTATGTGCCATTCTAGGCACAGGCAATACAGCAGTGCACAAGCAGACCCGGCCCATGCCCTCATGGGGCTTACACTCTGGTTGAAAGAGTCAACTAGAAGGATATGGGTAGATGAAATTTATTGAAATTTATAAACTTACTACTCTATGCCTGGTGTCATGCTAAGCGCTTGATTTGCATTTCCTCATTTCACAAAAGCCCTATTAGGTAGCGACCATCCCATTTTACAGATGAGGAAACTGAGGTTGAGAGAGATTAATTAATTTGCCCAAGGTTCCTCCAGCAGTAGCCTGATCACCCCTCCCAGACCTACGTCATTCCAGCCTCTTGATGTTCCACAGTGACACCCCCCCCCCCACCCCCGCCATAGCACATGTGGTTGGGCTTTCCAGCTGATGGTCTGTCTGTCTCCCATTCCCAGACTGCAAGTTCTCTGAAGTCAGGACCAGCGTCTAGAATGGCACCCACCACATATCAGCTGCCCAGCAAACCACTGGTGAGTCAACCCGTTGAAGCTGGTGCCTGGAAGGCTGTCAGCATTCATTTGCAGAATGCCGGGCAGGGCCATGTTCCTCATGCACCCAGTTTAGCCTGTGGTGGGATACGAGGCCACCTATCTTGCTGGGAGGGTGAGCCCCAGTACTGGGTCTGCAGACCACAAAGCGTTGAAATCCTGGCTTTCTTCCCTCTCGGCTCTCAGCTGAGAGTTGCCTGGGTCTGATGATGTGAGGGAAGCAGAAGGAGCTAGGACCAAAAGTCCTGGGCTCTCGTCCTTTCTGCATGTCTACCACGCTGTGTGGCATTGTATAAGTGACTTAACCTCTCTGGGCCTCACTTTCTTCACTGGTAGCATGGAAAGGGTGGTTCCTACTGCATAAAGTTGCTGTGAGGAGCAGTATCTGGTACATGGGAGAGGGAGAAAAGGCAGGTGTGGCCCAGGGGGAGTTGCGTTCACTGTCCTCTCTCTTTTGGGTCTAACATCTTTGGTAAGATTTAGAACTTTGGCTGCCTCGATGACAAAGATCCTGAACCTTCTCCTCCCCTCCCTTCCGGGCACTGTTTCTATTTCTGAGTCGCTGTCCCAGCCCCCTCACCCCCCGGATAATACCAGATTCCTGAGAACCTTCACGACATTGCCCTAAAAGGAAGACACAAGGGTGAAAACTCCCTCCAAATGAAACCGCAGGCAGGCTGTTGGCTCCTTTGCCCTGCCCAGGCAGGCTACCCCTAGGGTTAGCTTTGGCAGGCCAGCAGGCAAGTGGGCAGGCAGGCGAGAGAGGTTTAGACCCAGGGGTAGCAGGGGGTCACAGATGCCAGGAGGTCACGGGTCATGAGGGACGAGGACAGGGCTGGGATGGGGGTCACTCAGGTAGAACCTGCCCTGCAGGAGGCCCTTTGCAAGAAGTGTGTCTGTGATATCTGTGACACTGGACAAAACTTTGTGCTACCTCCCTCCCCAAACCCGTGGTGCCCCCCTTACTTAGCTCATGGGAAGCATGAAAAATCTCTTCCTTTTCTTGACGGATGCCATCTCCCAGGGGAGTACTTGATACCTTTCCTCCCCCCAACACCAGCAAAAGGAAATTGTGACAGCCAAAGGAAAAGGTGGTACGTCCCTGCTGGGATGCCAGTGGAGGTCATATTTCCAGGGCACCAGGGTCAGTGCTGAAGAAGGCCAGGGGCATGTGCCAGCCCAGCTCTGCCTGGATGCAGTGGGGAGTGGGGCAGCCGTCCTGGGCCCAGTTATACTCAGTACTCAGCTCAAATGTCCCCTCCTCCGGAGTCCTTCCCTGACCACTGACCTAATATTGACCATCTCCCCTCTCCCTATCATGTTCCCTCTCAGCACCCTGCTTTATTTCCTTCCGGGATGGAAATGTGCTTGTTTGCTGCCTGTTTCAGTCACTGGAATGTGAGCTCCCTGAGGGGAGAGCTCTCTGTCTGCTTCATCTTTGTATGCCCAATGCCCTGCTCCATGTGCACCAGGCATAGTAGGTGTCTCATAATTTTTGTAGAATGAATAGATGGATGCCTTTTCCAAAGCACTTAGCCCACTGTGAGATGCTTAATCATTCTAAGTTGATGGAAAATACAAAGAGGAAGAAGAAAAAGCCATTGTTCCCTGGGTGAAGCATATGTGTGCGCTGTGACCTGTGCTGTGGGTGTGCACTGATTATATGCCCTGAGTGTGTACTACAAGCATGGGCTGAGTGGATACTACACGTATATACTACTTGTGTGTGCTACGAGTGTGTACTATGGGCAAACCTTGGCGCTTGGGGCTTCACATACATCAGTCTCTTGAATTATATCAACCCAGGATGCCTTTTTGAGGATAAAGAAACTAGGCCTTGTGGCTTTCAGTTCCAAGTCTCTCCAGCTATGTGCTAACAGTAGGGAGGGCAGAAACCAGCGAAGGCATCCCAGGCAATCTCAGTGAGGGAGCACTGGAAAGAAAGCAGGCTGCGATCTGAGGCCCGAAACTCTAGGCACCAGCTCCCCTACCCGGCTCTCCCCTCGGAGGCCTTTCTGCTCAGGCCTCCCTCGTGACCTGGCAAGGGGCCTTCACAAGAGAACAGTTTTCTACTTGGATGGCTCCCAAGCAGGCCCTGGGCCCGCCGCTGCCTCCCGTGGGGGGGTGGGGTCCCAGGGTCTGCTGTGAACGGCGCTCTGATAAGGGATGGGCCCTGCCCGACGTTGCATCAGGCAGCAAAGCTCCACTCCCCTCCCTTGGCTTGCTCGGGGCCAAGAGCACAGTGGGGACTGGGGCCTCAGCTGTGGCAGGCCCTGCTCACAGCCTTTCCACTGGGCAGGAGGAGGAGCCGCCTGAGCCGAGGGAGGCCAGGAGCTGAGACGGAGGAGGCTCCTGGGCAGAGGTGTGAGCAGTGAGGCCCATCGTGGGAAAATTCTGAACTAACTCATGAGCTGCAGCCCTAGGGGGCCGGGAGGCTGCCCCAGCCATGCCGTGTCGCCAGACACCTGGGAAGGGAGACCTCGGGGGGCTTTCTGTGAGTTGTCTCTGGATCCCCTAGAGTGGAGACGGAGGGCAGGAGCACACGTGCTCATAGGTGACCTCTGCTTGGGGGATGCAGGAGTCCATCCAGTGGCCTGTCCAGGCAAGGTTCTGTTTCACAGAGGGACGTCCAGAGGTGGCTTGGGCTGTCGAGCTTAGTGTCTGACAAGAGAGTAAATGGCCAGGAGCCGTTGGATGAACCAGTGAGAGAAGGAATGAGAGAACGAGGAAGTGGATGGAGGCCTGGCTGATGGATGGTCCCCTGCGCAGCCCGGGGCTATCATTCCTCCCCAGGTCCCTCACATCCCAGGGCTCCAGCTTCCTCTCCCAAGAACAAACCATCTAAAACTTCCTTTTGGGCACATGTCCAACCTCAGCCAAGATAGAGCCAGAGTACGTGCTCCAAAGGTGGAGGTATGTGTCACCTGAGTGGCAGTGGGCATCCAAGAACTCATGAGAAGCTGTGGGCCAGAGCCACGAGGTGGACCACGGGGCTGAGGCCAGCCTGGTGGAGGTGGGGCCTCCACAGACTCGGAGGGAGCCAGCCCCGGCCGGGACAGACCCCGCTGCCCCTCGGCCCCATTTGGCTGTGCGGGGGTATCGGGCAGCACACTGTCTACCCCCATCGCACACAGCCCTTCACCAGGGCCTGCTCAGCTGTGTGAGACGCACATCCTGTGCAGAACGCTGACGGCTGCGCGGATACGGGCCCCGAGAACAGTCCCAGCCTCCCTATCTGCACAGGTACCTCCCGTGCCTCTCACGCTGAACCCTAGGCCCTGGGCCACGTCGGAGCCGACCCACTGCTCTGGGCTTTCCAGCCCTCGCCCAGTCAGGAGCTGCAGCAGAGGCTGGAGTCCAGGCGGCCCACAGCCATGCAGCCAGGCAGCCTGGTGAGGAGTCTGTCGGCTTGTTTGGAACCGACCTGGACGTGGGCCAAGAGTCGTGGCCAAGGATGTGCGCCCAGCTCTGGAAGTCCAACGTGTGAGAAGCGACTTGCGTGTCTCAGCAGACAGGGCTGGCTGAGTAACTGCGGTGCACTGGCTCAATGAAAGCAAGCCAGGCAGGGGTTAAAAACGCTGATGCGCAGCTACAAAAATGGAGCATTAAGTGATGATTCTTTTCACTTTCTACCCTTTTGGATTTGAATTTTTGACAACCATGCACATGTACCACTTTAATTAATAAGCTTTAAAATCTCATCTGAAGCTTAAAAAGAGAAATGTAAGGTTACTTTGGAAGCGGCGTGGAAAATGCATTGGAAGAAGGAAGGACTGGAGGCCGGGAGAGCGGGCTGTCCCTTCTGCACTGGTCCAGGAGAGAGGAGGCGGCCTGAGCAAGCAGGGATGGAGTGGACAGAGGAAGGACAGACACGTGAAACCTTAGGGAAACCCGCGTGGTGCCTGTGACTTGCATAGCGTGGATGAGCCTTGAGGACAGTATGCTTATGAAGTGAAATAAGCCAGACACAAAAGGACAAATCCCGTACGATTCAACGTACATGAGGTACCTAGAGGAGCCAAACTCGTAGAGACAGAAAGGAGAAGGGTGGTTGCCTGGCCCTGGGGGGAGGGGAAATGGGGAGTTGGTGTTTAATGAGGACATAGTGTCAGTTTGGGAAAATGAAAAAGTTCTGGAGATGGATAGTGGTGAAGGTGGCACAACAACATGAATGCACTTAATGCCACTGAACTGTGCACTTAAAAATGGTTAAAATAGTACATTTTATGGTATGTCTATTTTCCACAGTAAAAAAAAAAAAAGAATTCATAAACAATAGGCAGGGTGAAGGAGGGCAACAGAGGACTCCAGGAGGATCCCTGGTTCCTTCCTTGGACAGCATTCCTGTTCTCTGCTGCACCCACAGCGCCTGGCACGTGGCAGGGCTCACAACGTTTGTGAGGTGAATGAATGGATTCATAACTGTGTTTAAGAATTGGCTGAGTTTCTTGTAGTTTCTCTTCCCCCATGTTAGTGAGGAAGATGATTAACATGCCATTGATTTTATATATAGAGAGAGAGAGAGGGAAAGAGACAGAGACAGAGAGACAGACATAGAGACACAGACAGACATTTTGGAAAATCCTGAACAAATTATACAGTGACTGTCTTGACTTCTTTGCTTTTACATATTGACTTTGAAGCCCTGTGACCTTAGGAAAGGAACTTAAACTTGAGTGGTTTCATTATTTATAAATGGGACACTTATAGCATCTACTGTATACTCAGTGGTCATGAGGAATTCAATAAGATGCTAGTGAAATGCTTAATCCAAGCCCAAGTTGTGATAAATGGTCCTACTAAGGAACCACTCACCCTGTCTTTACAGATGCAGCAGACTCTGTGGCTTGTGACCAGTGGCAAGTACTGGAATGGTTGCAGTGGGGTGGGGGTCTCAGTCCCCTAAAAATACCAGGGTGATAACCTGATCTGACCACAGCTAGAAACACCCCTCAGGCAGAGCCAACATCTGCTCATTTATGGATAGCATTTGGCTCTGGGCATCTCATCCTCACTCTCAGCCTCATCTGGGGATAAACTTGCTGACTTTCCCCGTCCCAGGCACCGCAGTCACCTGTAGCCCTGAAGCAGCAGAGCAGCCGGAGAGAGACCCAGAAACACCATAGGCAGAACCCTTAAGGATGCTCTCTCCCCAGCTTCCCTATAGGCCAGAGCTGCTCACAAATTCCATACGGCCCCGCATCTCCAGGAAGTGCTGAGTGCGCTGACAGGAGTGTGGCTGCAGAATGACAGAAGCCACGGGGTACAATGGACCCCTGCGGAGTAGCCAGCTCCACTCTGGCTGTGGTGAACAGAGGCATCAGGCCTCAGATCTGTCAGGCTGAGGTCAAGTTGAATGCCAGTGGATTTTGCCCCCAGGACAAAATCATGCTGTCAGCAGGGACTCAGGCCAGCGGCCTTACACAAAGCAGCTCGGCTTTCCAACTCTAGCTGTACTTGCCTTCAGCTGTGCAAGTGTGCATTTCTTTCGGAAAGGTCCAAGAGAAATCTGTCCTATATACTACCCCACCAATCATGAAAAACATGGCTTTTGCCCTAAAACTGCAGAACGTCAGGATTGGAAAGGGCTTGGAAATTTTCTTATCCACCCTTCCTCATTTTTCATCTATAGCAATTCAGGTTCAGAGAAGGGAAGTGCTTGACCAAGGCATAACTGGATGGTGACAAAACTTGAACTACCACATAGGTCTCCTGCCTCCCAGGTTAGTGATGGCCCCGCCAAACTTTATCACCCTGACTCTCGTAGCTTAGCCCACTCAATAACCTTCAGCACAGGGATGTCAAATAAATGGTACACATTCCACTCAGCAGTCCTATGCCTGGGGCAGACATCACTAATCAATCATTGTCCTCTTTTCAGCTGAGACTAAATGTAGCCTCATAAGCCTTCTCAGTGCAGTGCCAATCCATTAGAGCTGGCATGTGAGATAAAACCAGTTTGCCCCTCCAACTTTACGGGATCCTTACTGGCTACCAAACAAAAGTCCTCACCCCCCTTTAGCTTACCATTCTGCTGTCTGACATCACCCCTCAATGCCAGCCAAATTCCAGGTCTCCTCCTACACAAACCCTCCATTCTAGCACATGTGCCTTGTACATCCATCCTCCAAGCCTTTCATTTAACACATAAAGGCCTTTACTGAACAAAACACCACAGATTACAATGAATGGTGAGGTCACTAAGGATAGTTAAAGCATCAAAATTTGCCAAAAAAAAAAAAATTGCTTTTGAAAAGAACTGCAATGGATGCAAGGTTCTTATAATTCTACCTTTCTCCCTCGCTTGGCTTGTGCTTTCATGAGCGAGAGTGGAGGTGGTGTTACAGAGAGCCTAGGACACTGCACAGAACGGCTGCCAATCCATTCCACACCACAGCTGGCAAAGTTCTTCACACGGCTAATCTTATATTGTTACTCACATGCCTTTATATGTTTTTATGAATAAGAGCCAAAATTTTAAAAGTCTTAGGGCTTTCCTACAAAGTGTTTTTTGGATTTCGGGAAAATTTGGGCAAGTCCATTGGAGTGTGTCTTGAGCGTGAACATAATCTGCCATGGGTATTACAGCAGAAAAAGGTTGAGGCCAATCGCCTAAAGAAACCATATAAGGGCAAATCAAAATGATGCGTGGTGCCACTTTTTCCCATACTATATTGAAGAACCAAATGTTCCATAATATATTGTGTGGGTGAAATTCTAGGGAAACAACTGGCAGAAACTTGGTGCTCACCAGGTATCCACATGCCCTCTACCTTCCCCAGCCCCTCCTGCAGTTAGGTTGGGCCAGTGACCAGGTTCTGACCTGTGGGGATGTAGGTTAAAGTGATATAAGCCACTTCAAGTCCTGGTCCTTAAAATGATCCCACACATTCCCCAGGTCCTCTCTTCTCTTGCTGTGGCAAGACTGGAGGCCAAATGTTCCAACTAGCTTAATACAAGGTGGAAGCAGCCCAGATACCGAGCCGCTGCTTGGAGAGTCACCCCACCTGCATCAGATGTGATGCAAGTACAAAATTAGCCTTTGTGGTGCTGAGCCACCAGGACAGGATTTCTGAGATAACTGGGAAGAGAAAAACTCTCAATGCATAAGCCCAGGATCCCCTTCCTGCTTTCTCCTACTGACTGACATTCCTAAGGAGACTTTCTGCACAGGAGAATGTCCATGTAAGGGACAGATGGAGAGGAGAATTTCTTTTGCTCCCTGGTTTTTTTTCCAATCCTACTGTCTTCAATGCAGAGGATACAGAATTTGGATCGTCCAGGGTGGTCCGCAGTCCCACAGTTTCCTCAAGCCCCCATTTAATCCTTCCTGTTAACAGTAGGCAGGAGCTTTATTCCTTGTGACTCTTCTCTTTTTCACCAGGGAGTTCTGCCCACCATCCAGGCGCCCGATCTGTAGGGGAGGTAGCGGTAGGAGAGAGGGGAGCAGCCTGGGTCTTAGCCCACACTGACTACTGCTATTGTCTGGGCTGATCAATGGCCACGAAGGAGTCCATCTATACCCAGCCCTTGGAGAGGAGAGACAGAGTCTGAAGGTGGGGAGAGAGGTCCAGGCTGTCAATGTCTAACTGCTCTGAGGACTAGACAGGGGGGACTTGCAATCAGACTTGGTTTGGGTGGCAGCTCTCCCATTTATTCTCTAGTGATTTTTAAAATTAATTAATTAATTAATTTATAGCTGCGTTGGGTCTTCGTTGCTGCGTGCGGGCTTTCTCTAGTTGTGGTGAGCGGGGACTGCTCTTCGTTGCGGAGCACAGGCTTTAGTAGTTGTGGCTCGTGGGCTCAGTAGTTGTGGCTTGCAGGCTCTAGAGCGCAGGCTCAGTAGCTGGTTGTAGTGCACGGGCTTAGTTGCTCTGTGGCATGTGGGATCTTCGTGGACCAGGGCTCGAACCCATGTCCCCTGTATTGGCAGGCAGATTCTTAACCATTGTGCCACCAGGGAAGCCCTCTCTGGTGATTTTTTTTTTTTTTTTGGTAAGATTTTTTAAAAATTAATTAATTAATTAATTATTTATTTTTGGCTGTGTTGGTTCTTCGTTTCTGTGCGAGGGCTTTCTCTAGTCGCGGCAAGCGGGGGCCACTCTTAATCGCGGTGCGCGGGCTTCTCACTATCGCGGCCTCTCTTGTTGCGGAGCACAGGCTCCAGATGCGCAGGCTCAGTAGTTGTGGCTCGCGGGCTTAGTTGCTCCGCGGCATGTGGGATCTTCCCAGACCAGGGCTCGAACCTGTGTCCCCTTCATTGGCAGGCAGACCCTCAACCACTGTGCCACCAGGGAAGCCCTCTCTAGTGGTTTTAACCAAGGTATTGAACTGCTCTGAGCCTGGGTCAGCCCCACAGGGTTGTTGTGAGCATCAGGTAAGCTTGTGTGAGGCTCTGAAAATAAGGAGGACTGCACACAGGCTGGTCATTATTACAGGTCTGGACCAGTGTGAGCCAGATCCTGTCTATGCTGATGGCACTGTTGGTTTACACTCTGCATGCACATCTCTCTCCCAGCTGGGCTGCAGGCTGCCGCAGGGGAAGGACACTGGCTGATTCACTTTGCCTTTTCCCATGGAACCAGCCCAGAAAATCCTTGCCTGCTGTGGCTTTGCTGCTGCTATTACTACGGGCCAAGGACCCTCCTTTCTGGCATGATTTGGAGGGCCGCTCACCTAATGCATCAGGCCCCAGGCCTAGACACACCTGGATATGGCAGTTGCCAGTTTCAGCCTTCTCAGCTGGGAGGGCAAGTCAATTTCAATTCCTGGGCCAAGGTCGGTCAATTGGAAGTGGCTGCCTGAAGCGTGTTTGAAAAGGTCGATCTCCGCCGGAAAAGAGTGTGGTGACTGCTTGGTGATGTCTGCTGCGGCTAGAGGGGTAGCATGCTGTTGTGCATTTGCTGAATCTGCTTGAGCACTGCTTTTCGACCCTGACAGCATGTGAGAATTATCTGGAGTTTCAGAAATTGCTGAGGCCCGGGTCCCACACCCAGAGATTATGATTGAATTGGTCTGGGTATGGCTTGGGCATCAATTGTTTAAAGCTCCCCAGGTGATCTAAGATTGAGAGCCGTGCCTTAGAGAGCACCCAGCTTCCTTAGAGAGCGCCACCTCCGGGCATCTCAGACAGCAGAGCTGCTGCCGGTGTGCACCCTAGCTCAGCAGCAAGGCCATGCTGACAGGAGGGTTGCTGATCTCTTGTTGACCAGGGGTGGATGCCGGGTGAACATGCCAGTATTCTTGTTTTACTTGGGATACGGTACTTGGGAAGCTTTTAGGCCTATGTTTGAGTGGTCCATTTAAAACCAGCTCCCTTATACCGTGGCATACTGCTCAGCAATAAAAAGGCATGCACTACAGATACAACAACTTGAATGAATTTGGGTGAACAAAATTTGGGTGAACAAAGCCAATTTCAAAAGATGACATACTGCATGATTCCATTTATATAACATTCTTGAAATGACAAAATTTTAAGATAGCAGAACAGATTAGTATTGCCAGGAGTTAAAAAATGGTGAGGGCAGAAGGGAAGTGGGCATAACTATAATACAGCAACATGAGGGGTCCTTGTGGTGATGGAAATGTTCTGAATCTTGCCTATATCAGCATCAGTATCCTGGTTGTGATATTGCACTAGAGTTTTGCACCACTGGGGGAAACCGTGTAACGGGTTCAAGGGATCTCTCTGTATTATTTCTTAAAACTGCACATGTATCTGTAATTATCTCAAAACCAAAAAAAGTGTAATTAAATAGAAAAAAAGAAAAGAAAACCAGCCGCCACAACAGTAGGCAGGTTTTAAAGAGGTCGTTGGAAAATGGAGCTAGAGGTGGGTGATAAGATGGAGCAGAAATGGCCTTCCTGGGGCAGGAGTGAAGGAGTTGAGTCCAATCTGGAATTGCGAGTTTGGCTTTTTGGAACACCATGGACTGGCCACCCTCCTGGAGTCTATTCATGTGCAAGGACAAGCTTGGGGGCTTTTTGAGGAAGTAAAATGATGAGGAAGCCCATCCTCACAGTAGGGGAAGAAGAAAGACAGGGACAGGACTCTGGAGGGGATGACACGACATCTGACCCTCTCATCAGCTGAAAGGCCTGGTGTGAGCTTTAGATAGGAGAGGAGCTAGGAGGCCACTCGGGAATAGGTGCTCAAGCTGTGCTGCCGCAGGGCTCAGAGACCCCAAGGAGGCCTGAGCAGGTGGGTCAGGCATGGCCTTGAACTGAGGAGATCTGGGCAGCCATGCTAACTGTGCCAGTTACCTTGCACTCAAGGGTTGATGATACCTGGGGATGCCTGGTTATCTCTAAACTGCTCACGGGACCTACCACTGGGCAGAGCAAGCTTCAGGCTGCTTTATGGCAATTCTGCTACGCCCAGGCAAGAAGGAGGAGGAGAAGGGTTTGAATAACTAAGGTGGAAGTTTTGAAAAGTGAATATATTTGGGAAAGTACCTAGTGAGCCTCTGGCTGATAAAAGCTCACATTCAACCAGTAAATTCATTTGCTGAGTATTTGCTCTGGGCAAAGCATGGGAAGAGGCATTGGGAATAGAGGGAGGAAAAGAGTCTCTGCCCTAGGGGAGCTGAATCATAACAGAAGTTAACATTTCTAATGAACCAGGGACTGTTCCAAGCACTTCACACACATAAATATATTTAGTCCTCAGAACAACCCTGTGAGAACGGTACCACGGTACCTTCATAGATAATAATCACCATCCCTTATTAAAGCAAGCGGTGGCCAAACAACTTGCCCTCAGTTATAAGGTGGAATTGGAACCCAGGAAGTCTGTCTCCATAGTCCACGGACTCAACCACTATGCTGTAGTGGTGAGCGGGCAGATTTAGCCAAAAGGCAGGAGCTGTACAGCAATGGGCAGATCAGAGTCTTGGCCAGGACCTGTACCAACTTGTGTGACTCTGAACAACTCTCTGGACCTCTTTATATCTCACATTCCTTCTTTAAGACATGCATGGCCCCAAATGCAAGGCTGCAGGAGAGCCTTCGAAGAGATGTGCTTTGGAGGCACTGGGCCATTGCTGGCCTTCCGTGAAATGGGAGCTTACTCGCCACCCCAGACAAGCAGTTGTCACTGGCTGCAGGTGACAATGAGTAGAATGCTGCTCCTGGCCCCAACCCTGCAGTTCTGCACGGGAGCTGGGTTACTGCAGTAGGGCCAGATCCCAGAGACTGAGTGGGCCTGAAAGTCTGAGGCAGCATCATGAAATGCAGAGGGAAGAATAGGCTGGCACCCCATGGGCTCCATTCCTTCAGAATCAAGTCCAAACTCTTCCACATGGTGCTCCACCTGGAAACAACCTGGCCCACCCTAGCATTCCAATTGGTCATCACATGTTCCCCCATGCAGCCTCCCCCCTGGCCAGATGTACCCATCACTAGCAAAGGACACAAAGACAGAACATGGCAGAACTGGGATTTGAATCCATGTCTGTTTGGCTGCAAAGTAGGGGCAGTGCAGTAAGGTGGAGAGAGCACAGATTCAGGGGTCAGATGCACCTGAGTTCCTCCTGTTCCAGCTCTGCCATCCACTAGCTGTGGGACCCCAAGTGCCTCATATTTCTGTGCCTCGTCTATAAAATACGGTTAGTAATAGCCCTGTATTAACATATTATCACAAACTTTGTAGCTTAAAACAGCACATATTTATTATCTTCCAGTTCTGAATGTCAAGTCCAAGATCAGTTTCACTGGCCTAAAATCAACGTGTCAGCAGGCCTGCATTCCTTCTGGAGTCTCTGGGAGAACCTTCTTCCTTGCCTTTTCCAGCTTCTAGAGGCTGCCTGCTTTCCATGGCTCATGGCCCCTTCCTCCATCTTCAAAGCCAGCAATGGCTGGTTGAGTCTTTCTTAATGCATTACTCAGACCGCCTCTTCTGTAGTCAAATCTCCCTATTATAAGGACCCTGATGATTACACTGGGCCCACTTGGATAATCCAGGATAAGCTCCCTATCTCAAAATCCTTAATCACACTGCAAAGCCCCTTTTACCATGTGACGTAACATGTCCACAGATGTGGGGATTCATATGTGGAGATCTTGTAGTGGGGGCATTATTCAGCCTCCCACAAGCACATACCCCATGAAACCGGATGCTGCAAGTTAAATGCTCAGCACAGCGTTTAGCCAGTAGGAGACTGGTGATGCTTAATCTCAGCTGGGCATGAGAAGCACTTTGAGAGCTTTTACAAAACAGTGCCCGGGATTCACTCCTGCAAATCTGGGGGTGGGGGAAGTGTCTATGCTTTGCAATTTTTATAAGCTCCCTAGTGACTCTGTTGGGTAGCTAGGGTGGGGCTGACTATAATAAGCACTGAATTCATGTCAGCAGTTATTCTTATTCCCACAGCTACTTAGCACTGAGCCTCAGTGCCCAGGAGCTGGTCAATAGATGATTGTTGAATTAGACTGAAGTGAATCACTCCTGGGGCCCCAAACTACCCCTGGGATGGGATGGGAGGGGTGAGAGGGTCTCTCACTGCTGCATCAGGGCCTGAAGAATGAGGTTCTGTGGGCAGACAGAGGCCTTGGCCTCTGAATCAACCTCACACCCAGAAGTAGCTGCCGGGGGGGCTGGAGTCTTTCCTCCTCTCCAAAGTCCAGTCAAGGGGGCCAACCGGGCAGAATCCAGTCATCAACGGGCCATTGTTAATGGAACAGAAGGGCTCTATGCCCATTTAACACTTCTCTCCCTCACGAAGCTGCTCCCAGCTGAGGGCTGGCTTCTGGAAAACTGCAGGGCTGGGGCAGGGCCCCAAGGCTACGAAGGGGAAGGGGATGGGGAAGGATTAGGGGTGGGGGCTGAGTCCCCTGGTTGGAGGAACAGAGGCAGCTTGGAACATAGGCCAGTTTCAGAAGTTAGCAGGCTGGAAAGCTCGGGTGCTGATGCGGGCACTCAGGCCAGGAAGAGTTTCCCATTAAAGCTGGCAGTCCAGGGACAGTGAAACCCACCAGACCCCAACCAGAGCCAGGGGACAGCTTTCTCCATGGGGTGGTCACACTTCACCTACCTTCTTCTGTTTAAAAAAACAGAAAGGTGAAATCCACACGGTAAATGGCGCCTTTCATTGCCTATAGAACAGTGTTTTCAAAAGGGCTGGGGGCATTTTATGTTCTGTGGGCTTGGTATTAAGAGGCAGGCAATTCAACCAGGATTGGGCATAAATGTCCTTTTGCCTAGCAGACCTTTTTTCAGCACTTGATGTTAATAGTGAGCTGGATTTCAGGAGGGTGGTGTTGAAGATCCCAAAGACAGTGCCTGATCAGCATTCTCAAAAATGCCAGAGACCTACAATTCTTGTGCTAGCCATCAGCAATTATTATCTGTTGCATACAGAAAATCCTCTGGTAGTCTCTGCCAAGGGAGCACATTGTCTTAAAACATATTCTAGGAGGGTGGAATCTCAAAGTGGGGTCCTGGGCCAGCAGCACCTGGGAACTTGACAGAATGCACATTCTCAGGCCCCTCCCCAGACCTCCTCAATCAGAACCTCTCGGGGTGGGCATGGCAAGCTGTCTTAATAAGCGCTGCAAGTGATTCTGATGCACGCTCAAGTTTGAAAATCACTGTTCTAGAGCCATACGTTTCAAATTTCAGTTGTGCAATCAATTTGGTAGGTTGGACAAGCTTTTATTTTCTTAAAGAACAGAATTGTATAGACAGAAAATATCAGAGTGTATTAAGGATGCGTAATAAGGATACGCACGGGTTTCATACGACTTTCGTTTCAGTGATGTGTGTGTGTGTCTCTGTTTGGGGCTTTGGTACAAAAGATTGAAAGCCACTGTTCTAGAGCCAGAATGTACTACAGAAGGTCCCCGACTTAAGATCGTTGACTTTTAAGATGGTGCAAAAGCGACATACATTCAGTAGTAACCGTACATGAACTGGGGCTAGTGATATGCCGTACGATCAGCTGGGGCTTTCAGTCAGTCACACGGTCACGGTCACGAGGGTAAACAACTGATACACTTACAACCATTCTACACCCACACAACCGTTCTGTTATAAACTTTCAGTATTCAATAAATTACATGAGAGGTTCAACACTCTATTATAAAATAGGCTTTGTGTGAGATGATTTTGCCCAACTGTAGGCTAATGTAAGTGTTCTGAGCACGTTTAAGGTAGGCTAGGCTAAGCTATGATGTTTGGTAGATTAGGTGTATTAAATGCATTTTCAATTTATGATGGGTTTATCGGGATGTAACCTCATCATAAGTCAAGGAAGGGCTTCCCTGGTGGCGCAGTGGTTGAGAATCTGCCTGCCAATGCAGGGGACACGGGTTCGAGCCCTGGTCTGGGAAGATCCCACGTACCGCAGAGCAACTGGGCCCGTGAGCCACAATTGCTGAGCCTGCGCATCTGGAGCCTGTGCTCCGCAACAAGAGAGGCTGCGATAATGAGAAGCCCGCGCACTGCGATGAAGAGTGGCCCCCACTTGCCGCAACTAGTGAAAGCCCTCGCACAGAAACGAAGACCAACACAGACATAAATAAATAATAAATAAATTAAAAAAAAAAAACTATAATAAGTCAAGGAAGATCTGTGATTCAACTGGCTCCCTTTTTGTAATTTGTCTGAATTTAAAGAGGTTTTAAAGATCCTGGCATGAACAAAAAGATTTGTGCAGTGTATGGAGAAGGTGCTGTGACTGATGCAACGTGTCTAAAGTGGTTTTTGAAGTTTCGTGCTGGAGATTTCTCGCTGGACGATGCTCCACGGTCGGGTGGACCAGTTGAAGTTGATAGTGATCAAATCGAGACAATAATTGAGAACAATCAATGTTAATACCAGGCAGGAGACAGCCGACATACTCAAAATATCCAAATCAAGCCTTGAAAATCATTTGCACCAGCTTGGTTATGTGAATCGCTTTGAAGTTTGGGTTCCACATAAGTTAAGCGAAAAAAACCTTCTTGACCATATTTCCGCATGCGATTCTCTACTGAAACATAATGAAAACGTGCTGTTTTTAAAACAAATTGTGACGGGCGATGAAAAGTGGATACTGTACAACAATGTGGAACAGAAGAGATCGTGGGGCGAGCGAAATGAACCACCACCAACCACACCAAAGGCCGGTCTTCATCCACGGAAGGTGATGTTGTGTATATGGTGGGATTGGAAGGGAGTCCTCTATTATGAGCTCCTTCCGGAAAACCCAACGATTAATTCCAACAAGTACTGCTCCCAGTTAGAACAACTGAAAGAGGCACTTGACAAAAATCGTCCAGAACTAGTCAACAGAAAATGCATAATCTTCCATCAGGATAACGCAAGACCGCATGTTTCTCTGATGACCGGGCAAAAACTGTTACAGCTTAGCTGGGAAGTTCTGATTCATCCACCATATTCACCAGACATTGCACCTCCGGATTTCCATTTATTTTGGTCTTTACAAAATTCTCTTAATGGAAAAAATTTCAATTCCCTGGAAGACTGTAAAAGGCACCTGGAACAGTTGTTTGTTCAAAAAGATAAAAAGTTTTAGGAAGACAGAATTATGAAGTTGCCTGAAAAATGGCAGAAGGTAGTGGAACAAAAGGGTGAATACGTTGTTCAATAAAGTTCTTGGTGAAAATGAAAAGCAAAAAAAAAAGATCCTGGCATGAAAGTTCCCTTGCCCCACACCAGGCCCTCATGTAGGTTATTGAACAGATGAGAGGGGCCGCTTTGGGGGCAGACAGCCTCTTTACAACACTGGCCTAAAGCTAAATTAAATTGTGCATTTCCCCCATGTTTATAAAACTTTCTGTCCCTCCACTGCCCCCCTTTCTTTATATATGTGCCTAGAGAAGTATGTGGACCAGATAGCTAACCGGTTACATCTGGATGTAGGGTTGAGGGATGACTTGTTGCTTTCTTCTCAGTATTCATCCATTTTACTTGAATTTTGCATGTTAAACATCTATCATTATTACAAAAATACAGCCATTAGTTAGGGACTTCCCTGGTGGCACAGTGGCTAAACTCCACGCTCCCAATGCAGGGGGCTGGGGTTTGATCCCTGGTCAGGGAACTAGATCGCACATGCATGCCGCAACTAAGGAGCTCATGAGCCGCAACTAAGACCCAGTACAACTAAATAACTAAATAAATAGATATTTAAAAAATAAAATTAAAAAATAAAATAAAGCCACTACTTAAAAAATATAAAGCTGAGGAGGTCCATCGCTGTGTGGAAATACAGAAAAGGGAAGGCATTTGCCAAGGCAGGAGAGTGCTGCCCAAAGGGCCACGCCTCCCCCATTCATGCCCTAAGGCTGAGCCCAGACCCCACATGTCTCCAGAGCCCTCCCCCACATTCATAGTGATTCCCTTAGAAGAAGAGCACTGTCCCCCCCACCCCACATCTGTCACCCTCTTAGAAAGCCCTTTGGCAGCTCCAGGTTCTCCCACCAGCCCTCTGGATCCTTACTGCCACCCTCTCCTTCCTTAATCAGATGAGAAAGGGAGGTTCAAAGAAGCTAAGTGGGACTTCCCTGGTGGCGCAGTGGTTAAGAATCCGCCTGCCAACGCAGGGGACACGGGTTCGAGCCCTGGTCCGGGAAGATCCCACATGCCGCGGAGCAACTAAGCCTGTGTGCCACAACTACTGAGCCTGAGCTCTAGAGCCCGCGAGCCATAACTACTGAGCCCACGCATCGCAACTACTGAAGCCCATGCACCTAGAGCCCGTGCTCTGCAACAAGAGAAGCCACCGCAATGAGAAGCCCACACACTGCAACGAAGACCCAACACAGCCAAAAATAAATAAATAAATATATTAAAAAAAAAAAAAAAGAAGCTAAGTGACTTGCCCAAGGTCACCCAGCAGGAGGTACAAGGCCAGGATGTGAAGGGCAGGGTCTGCTGAAGGCCAGTCTCAAGGACAGGGCTCTCCTAGCAGCATTCTTCTCTGCCTTGTGCCATTTCTTATCACTTTCCGCTTTATATTAGAGTTAATGTTTGCTGTATGGCACCTGATGAATATGTTGGGAAAGAAGAAAGGAGGGGAGGAGCAGGGAGGAAGAGAGAGGAGGGGAGGAGGGGAGAGGAAAGGAGGGGAGGAGGGGAGGGGAGCAGGGAGGCCTCTGGTCACACTCAGGATAGGAGTGGAGATGGGTGGACCTTACCTGTGTGAGCCCCTAGGGGACTCTGAACATTCAGTCCAGCCAAGAGGCAGCACAGTCTGGTCAGATCACCGTCACCAGGCCCTGACCCCACAGGCCCCCGCTGCAGGCCCCTGCCCAGCCAGACCAGAGGGCAAAATGGAGAAGGGGCAGTGGGGAGCACAGGTTTCACCTGGAGCCTGAAGGAGCCACTCTCGGAAGCTGGGGACAGCCAGGGGCTGGCTGCCTGGAGCTGCGGGGATGAGGGATGTGGGGTGGGTGAACACAAGGTGACCCCTGAGGGGTGGGGACTGGGACATGGGCAGCCAGCACCGCTTGTAAGGGACAGCCTTGGGCAGAGCTGCACTCTGCAGGCGGCCCCTACTACTTCCTGAGCTGCAGTTTTTCAGTTGTGCCTCAAAAATGGTGGTGGAACTGGAAGCCCAGTGGAGTATGATTTGTTTTAAAACTAGACAATTTAAAAGCAGCTTACACACAAGAAACTAATATTGCCGGTTGCCTTCGTGGAAAGACCTGGGTGTCTGGGTCAGGCGTGGGAAAGAGATTTCACCACATATCCTTTTGTACCTTTCCAATTTTATACCATGGGCATGGATTACTTATTTTATAAAATTTAATAAAAATAAGAATAAAAGCAGGTATCAGTTTTCTACCTGTAGAGGTAGAGGCAAAGTTCTTTTGAGGTGAGACTCTCATTTTGGAAAAGACATTTGAACACGCGTTTGAATTTAAGCAGAGGCAAAGCCAAAATCTTATCGCAGAAGGAAAATCTGGGGGCAGTGAGAAGCAGAATTGGCCCTACAGTCGAACGTAACAGTCTACTTTCTCTGTGAGAAAAGTGACAACTCTCCAGAAATTATTACTATGGTGATCAGGCCTGAGACTGACAAGGAGGGAGTAACTGGCTTTGGTCCCCTCCCTCCTGTGGGGGGAGGAGTGTCTGGAGGAGCCGCCCTGTACACTGTGGAATCCTGGGGGATTCCCAGACATCCTTGGAGAGGGCAGGTGGACTTGTGCTGACCACATGGGCCTTGGGCATTAAAGGGGACAGGGGATCCCTGAAGGCTGCAGACCCCACAGACCTCTGGGAATCTGGCACCTGTCTGTGGAGAGCAAGGCAGGGTGTCACATGCTGGGTAATCACCAAGGCCAGGCCTCTCGTGGAGGCTCTTTGTTTCCTGGCCCTTCCATAACAGGCACTGCCAGGGCCAGTGTGGGGCTGGCACTTGGGCAGAGAAGGAACCAGCCCCTCGAAGCCTGGGGAGGCGCTCTATGGCTTCAAAAGTGCTCCCAGAGAAATGGTGACTCATAGCTCAAGGGAAATCAGAGCTTTTCTCACTCCAGAGGTTATTTGCCTTGCAACATCAGGATCTGGTGATTGCAGATGAATCAGAAATGCAAGCCTGGGAACAGCCAGCCTGCATGGCTCAGTGTCAGAGGGCAGGCTAACCCCTCCCTCCTGTCTGTCTCTTGGCAGAAAGAAGACTTAAAGAGTCTCAGTTCCTCTCTTTTTCGGCCAAGGGAGTTCCGGTGCACCAGAAAACCTCTCTAAGCCTTAACGTCCTCACCTGTTAAATGGGGATAACCGTGCCTCCCTTGCTAGGTCGTGGTGAGAGTGAGAGGGCGCCACTGAGCACAGAGCTGGCCACCAGCCCCTCCTGCGGGCTGGGAGGGAGCTGTGAGTGGCAGCAGCAGCTGCAGCAGCCTGGCATCCTGCACCCACAGACTGGGCTGAGGAAGCTGGCACTTGGCCCCTTGCTTGACTCATACTCCTTTTCCAGGTTTGGCCCACCAAAACCAGGACAGGCACCCCCTGAGCCCCGGTGCTCCTTCCAGAGGGGAGAGTCTTACCCCAAATGGCCAGGTCAGCAGGGTTTGCTCGGCCAAAGAAGCTGGAGCTCTCTGTCACCTCCTAAATGTCTCCACAACCTCCAACAAGCTCTGGGGCGTAACCCACACTCTGAGATGAAAATTCTCCTGGCACTTCCTGTCTGCACCACACCATTTGGCAGACATAGGTTCGGTACAGCCCACATCCTGTGATTCTCCGATGGCTTTATTTGAGGCTGGAGTGGCTAAGAGCATAGGCACATATGGAGTTGGACAGCCAAGTGTTTGAATTCTGGCTGTGTGACCTTGGACAAGTCACCTAACCTCTCTGGGCCTCAGCAATGGCATCTATAAAATGGGGCTACCTCATGCAATCAGATTGACACAAATAAATCACTCAACCTGAGGATGCCTAGTACATAAAAAGCTCTCAGATACTCAACTGTATCTTCTAGGAAGGTGGAGGCTGCTGGGACCTGGCATAGCATGAGCACACAGCTCAACCAGGCTTTACTTTTAAAAAGTGATTCCAGTGGAATAGCAGGCACCATTCTTTTTTTTTTTTTTAATAAATTTATTTATTTACTTATTTTTGGCTGCGTTGGGTCTTCGGTGCCGTGCGTGGGCCCTCTACAGTTGCGGCGAGTGGGGGCCACTCTCTGCCGCGGTGCGCGTGCTCCTCACTGCAGTGGCCTCTCCCGTTGCGGAGCACAGGCTCTAGGCGTGTGGGCTTCAGTACTGCGTCTCGTGGGCTCAGTAGTTGCGGCTCGCGGGCTCCAGAGCGCAGGCTCAGCAGTTGCGGCGCATGGGCCCAGCCGCTCCGCAGCATGTGGGATCCTCCCAGACCAGCGCCCGAACCCGTGTCCCCCGCGTTGCCAGGCAGATTCTTAACCACTGCACCACCAGGGAAGTCCCGCAGGCACCATTCTTAAGGGGAGAGCAGGTCTAAAAACTCGACACAGCTGTCCCCTTCCCACCCAGAATTCCAATCACAGGCCTGGCATGGAGGCCCTTTTGGAAGCTGTTCATGCTCATCATCACTTCCAGAAGCTCCTGCCTCATTCGGGTTTACGAGTGGGGGTGGTGTGGAGGCCGCAGGCAGGGAGGGGAGCAGTGGGAAGATGGGGCTACAGAGGTTGGGGAGAACTCAGGGCAGGAAGCCGGGGAGCTGACCTGGCCCCGCTGCCTGGGTGTGAGGGTCCCCTTGCAGGACTTTGGGCACGAGGACTGGCAGGTGGGCAGCAGACAGCAAGACTCAGTGATGTCATGTTTTCCCAAAATGACTCAGTGGCTTGTCCCTGAGCTCTGAATGGTGAGCTGTGTGCTGTGGCCTTGGGGCCTCCTCATCTCCTTGCCTTCCAGGCTTGCCTGCATCTCTCCTTCCCCTGTCACCTCCCACTCTCCCAGCCTAGGGACCCATGTCTACAGCATCCATGCTCTGCTCCTGGCTGCGACTCCAGCCCAGGGGATGTCCCCATGCTGCCTCTGTCACGTCTCTCTAGTCTCCATGTTGAAGAAAGAGCTAAGTGCCAGACAGACCTGGGTTTCATTACTACCTCTGCCTCCACCTGGCTGAGTGACCTTGGGCAGGTTACTCTGCCTCTATGAGCCTGTTTCCTCATCTATAAAATGGAGACTTTGCTAACAATTTTGCTAGGTTGTATGGGGCTGAGTGAGAAGGTCTGTAAAGTACTTGGCACACAGCAGGCGTTTAGCAAACAGAAAGTATGACATCCAAAGGCCTCTATGATCTGACCTCAATTTACTTTTCTAGCTGCTTTAAAAAAAAAAAAAAAAGGATAATAGCTCACTCTTCTTGATGCTGTGTGCCAGGTACTGCTCTAAACACTTGTACAGAAACACATTTTATTCTCCTGTCACCCCCGTGTGATGGGTACTATTAGTATCTCCATTTTACAGATGAGAAAACAGGCACAGAGAGGTTAAGCAACTTGGCCATGGTCACACAGCCAATAAGTGGGGATTGAGGGTCCTCATGCAGGCAGCCTGGCTCTAGAGCTTACACATGTGACCACAACTCCATCCTGCCTCATCTCTTCTTTGTGCATCCTACAAATTGAAGTTCAGCCCAACTGGACTCCTCACCAACCTTTGCATTCAATCTGCACTTTCCCATGCCTGTGCTTTTGCCCAGGTTCCCTTCTTGCACTGGAAGCCCCACCTCCTCCATGAAGCCTTCCCCAAGTCCTCCCTCATGTCCACCTTTGTGGGCTCATCACAGTTGGACTCAAAGGTGGTTATTTGTGCCTAGGTGTCCTCTCCTCTTCTTGCCTAGAGGCACCTTCTGCTACCCCCAGCCAACCTGGCATGGTTTCAGGCATGAGCAGGCACCCAGACAGGCGGTGCCCTGGCCAGAGCACCTACAGTGTGCTACCTGGGTGGTGTGGGTGGGAACCCAGCACGCAGGGCCCTACTACTTCTGTGAGGACAGCTCAAAGGCTGCAACTGCAACCGCCCCTGGGAGGCAGCCTGCCAGCTGGGCTTCCTTCTCTCTGCTCAGGGGAAAGGACTCAGCCATGGGGGGCCTTCACTGCTTGGGGGTCAGCTTTGAAGCCCGGAGAGGATGAATGAATGTCCGTCCAGAAAGGGGACAGGACTGAGAACCGCTTGCTGGTGGGGTTGAGTAGTGAGGCCCATAGTGCAACCATCCACCAGGCCACCTAATTCAAAGGGGCCCCTTGGAGGGTTTCAGGCCCATCCTTGGGATCCCAGCCCAGTGCCCACAGGGTAGTAACTGCAAGAGGCCATCTGCCCAGGGTCTCACTCTCCCATTCCCTCCCTGCCCCACACAGGGCCTCTGGTCCACATTAGCTGCCCCCTTCCACACACCATGACTCCCACCACCTCTGCCCAGACACTGATCACTCCCTAGGCATCCTATCCTGGGAGCCTGGGCACCGTCCAGTGCCTCCTTCCTCCTGCGGCCAGGTTTCACACCCATCACTCATGGTCCCACAGTCAGGCACGGGTACTCAGCGCATGCCTGGGGCTGTGCTAAGCACCGGAGACGCAAGGAGAACAAGGCAGACTCTGTCCTGCTCACAGAGCTCACTACCTGGTGGAGACCGCAGACCATGAAAGCAGCCAGGGCAACGTGTGAGGACGGGGACGTGCAGGCAGCCATAGGGAGGGCCGCTGACCGAGGCTTCTAGAAGGAGACATCCAAGCTGAGGCCTGAGGATGAAGGGAGCTGACCATGAGAAAACAAGGAAGGAGAGAGTGTTCTGGGCAGCTGGAAAGGCTACAGAGAGCAGGACACGTGCATCTGGAAAGAGGTCAGTTTGGAACCTGGAACACCAAGTATGTGACAAGGGCTGGTGAAAGAAGAGACTGGGGATGCTATTCACTGGGAGATCACAGGGCCCAAGGAAGCCATTTGGGGACTTCCCTCGTGGAGCAGCGGTTAAGAATCTGCCTGCCAATGCAGGGGACATGGGTTCGACCCCTGGTCTGGGAAGATCCCACATGCCGCAGAGCAACTGAGCCCGTGTGCCACAACTACTGAGCCTGCAAGCCACAACTCCTGAGCCCACATGCTGTAACTACTGAAGCCTTGCACGCCTAGAGCCCCTGCTCCGCAACAAGAGAAGCCACTGCAATGAGAAGCCTGGGCACCACAACAAAGAGTAGCCCCCGCTCAGGGCAACTAGAGAAAGTCCAGCGCAGCAACAAAGACCCAACGCAGCCAAAAATAAATATATAACTTTATTTAAAAAAAAAAAAAAAAGGAAGCCATTCGGCATCTCGAGCAGCTGGGCGCTTACTCCATGGTAAGGTTTCTGTCTTGCCGGAATGGCCTTCAGGGAGACAGAGGCCCCCGATCTGCCAGTTCTTCCTTGCCAATAATTTAAATCCCTTCTGCTGCCATCGGCGTCACTTTCTGAGACCTGCCATTGCCAAGGGGAAGCAGCAATCAGCAGATGGCCGGCCTTGCAAAAGAGGCTGTTGTACGAGGGCAGTGCCCTGCCCAGTGAGCCTTGGGGAAGGCCGAGGCTCAGACTTCGGCTTGCAGCGCCCCTGAGGCCAGCCTCCCCAGCACTGCCCAGTCAGATACCAGCAGCATGCCCTGGCCACAGTTACGAAATGACTGTCCTGGTGAGCCATTCCACCTCTCCGGCTGTGGCCCCAGCAAGACGGGCACACCCAGGGTCAAGAGCACTGACTATGAAGCCAGGCTGCAGGGCTCAGACCCAGCTCTGCACTCATCAGCAGTGGGGTGCCAGCAACTTATCCCATCTGTCTGGTTCTGTCTGCCCGTCTGTACAACAGTGAGCACAACGGTACCTATCTTGAGAGCATCCTGTGAGAACTCGGTGAGTGCGGCCCCAGAAGGCACTAATTAAGCACAGGGCTGTGCATGCTAGCTGTTAGTGCTAATATTTCCTGTGTCCCCAGCCCCGAGGCACCTGCACCAGAAGGAAAAGGAGGAGGAAAACTAAAAGGAAAGTAGCATCTCTCAGAATAAGAAGAGGACAGGGTGCCATACCCCTGAGGTCACGGGGGGATGGGGTGGGGGGGTTCCAGTTCTTCATCCTGTGAGGATGACTTCCCCTTCCTGGTTCTAGGTTTGCAATCTTGGGCCTCTTCAGGCGTGTCTATCCTAACCCTGCAGAGACAGGCCCCAGGCATCCTCCAGAGGACAACCAGGGGCCACAGCCCCAGCTGCCCAACTCGGAAGTTATGAAATTCTTTGTTGAAAATCAGTGCAATCTCAGCCAGGATGGTGGCCCAGTTTGTTTTCAAAATACTTCCTCAGATAGCCCTATCTTGGCTCAGACATGTTAGCACTTTCCAGAATCCTGCAGACAGCTGGAGAGGAGTTGATGGTAGCTGGAGAGGAGGGGAGGGGAGGGAAGTGGGGAAGAGAGCGGGAGAGGCCTGGGGCCAATGTTCAGGTAGCTGCACGGGCCTACATGGGCACGGGCATCGCACAGCATGCTTGGACAGGCGCACACAGGATGGGAAGCGGGTCAGACTGTAGAGGGGGTCTTTCAACCGTCTAAGCTGTGGAGCCTTCTTATGAACCAGAACTTTCCTAGGAAACCCAATATGTAGAAAAGATAAATGGGGGACTTCCCTCATGGCCCAGTGGTTAAGAATCTACCTTCCAATGCAGGGGTCGCGGGTTCAAGCCCTGGTCGGGGAACTAAGACCCACATGCCGTGGGGCAACTAAGCCCATGTGCCGCAACTACTGAGCCCACATGCCACAAGTAGAGAGAAACCTGCACGCTGCAACGAGGAGCCCACATGCCGCAACTAAGACCCGATGTAGCCAAAAATAAAATAAATAAATAAATATTTTTAAAAAAAAGATAAATGGGGGGAGAGGCCTGGATCCCCCCTCCCATCAGACCTCTGAGGGGTCCTCGTTGAACTCTGGGGCTCCATGGAACCTAGTTTGAAAACTGATGCTGTTAAAGGAATCATACCCTTCTCTGGGGGCAGTTAGTGCCCACATTGTTTTAAGATAATGAGCTTCTGAGCTTCCCTGGTGGCGCAGTGGTTAAGAATCCGCCTGCCAATGCAGGGGACACGGGTTCGAGCCCTGGTCCAGGAAGATCCCACGTGCCGCGGAGCAACTAAGCCCGTGCACCACAACTACTGAGCCTGTGCTCTAGAGCCCACGAGCCACAACTACTGAAGCCCGCACGCCTAGAGCCCGTGCTCTGCAACAAGAGAAGCCACTGCAACGAGAAGCCCGCGCACCGCAAAAAAGACCCAACTCAGCCATAAATAAATAAATAAATAAATTTATAAAATAATGAGCTTCTTAAGCGAAGACGAAATGATGTTTCTAATAAATTCTAATTCGAGTCTAGTACAGAGAATGCCACACATCCTGAGAATCAGGACTCAGAAAGTACAAAGTGATTGATCCTATTCGCTGACAAGTTTGTGAGCACCTCTCTGGGAAGTATTGTGCCCTTGGGCCTGAATATCTGGGGCACAGAATATGTGGTGAACAATAGTTAGAACACCTAGCTATGTACAGGCACATTTCTAAACTCCTCACAGATACAAATTCACTTATAGCCCCATTACTTATAACCCATTACCATCCCCCTCTTACTGATTAGGAAAGTAAGGCCCAGAGAGGTTAAGTAACTTGCCCAAGGTCACACAGTTACTAAGCAGTACAGTGGGCATTCTGGCTTTAGAATATGTACTCTTCACTATTACGTAATTTGCCTTTTGGGATGAGTGCATCCCTGTGCTTATGTATGTGTGTGTATGTGTGTGTATGTATACACTTTGGCCCATGATGATGTGTGCTAATCTGTATGTGGGTGTGCAGCCTCTTTCCAAACAAGACTGCAAGCCGTGGGGCTTACCCCTCAAATTCTCTCTTGGAAGCCTGACAGCAACAGGCCAAAGGGGCTCCTGCGTGGAGGCGGGACCCAGAGCCTCAGGGTGGTGCCTGTTCCCCAGATCCCAGGGGTTTCAGTTTGCTGACCCAGCTTGGCATAGGCACATCAATGGGAAGGCCCCCCGGCCCCTCCCTGGGACTGAGTGGAACCCTCAGCTGCCAATCCCACCAGGGAAATACCCCCATCCTAGCACCCTGGTTCTCCCCTTCTCACTGGGTGCTGGGTTTTAGAGTGGGTCAACTGAATAAAATGAAGTTATTAAGTTATCACGAGTTTACTTCATACTCCACAGACAGAGAAACTTACAACAGTGAACTCACACCACCAGAACCCTAAACTGATAGGACCTAAGCTGATAGGACTCCGGTCAAAAGCAAAGACCCCTGACATTCTGGTTAGTCCGGGAAGCCCTACACCGTAAATGGGGTTTTTAGGGTTTCTTCACATGGGAGCCCACCTTGGAGAAAATTAGCTTTGGTCCATCCACTCTAAACTGATGTTTAAGATGTAAAGCTTCCTCAGATGCCACAAAATTGGAAAAAGCCCCACCATTCTCCATCAACAAAGTCAAACTCACCTCGAGCAGGGCCGAGGCAGGGAGACTTCCTCAGATGCAGCAGGGCTGTGCTGCAACCCCTGGCTGTCTCTTCTCCCACAGGCTCCTCTTGTCCCCAGCCACCAGTATGCCAGCTTCCCAGTGTCCCGAAGCACAAGGACAGCCGGCGGTGGGTGTGTTCCCTGACTTTTGAGGCTCCCTGAGTCAAGGAGGAGGGGCTGGTTGGGGAGGAGGCAGGAAGGAGGGAGCTGGTAAGGCAGCCGGTGAGCCAGGTGTAAGCACAGAGGCCAAAACAGAGTTTCCCAGGCTAGCTGTTTACTTGCGGCTTTCAGGAGAGGCTGAGCTGGGAATTGGCTTATTTATTTTACACGCTTTTCCTCCAAATCTTTTTCAGAGAGCCCTCTGGAATCCCAGTGATAAATTTCCCAGAGCCTAAAAAACCCCACGGTCCCTTAGCACGCAGCCATCTCTGTGGGGCAGGGGGGTAAGGGGAGGCATGGGGGGAGGGTAGAGGCATAGAGAGGGAGTGATGGGCCGCAAGAGACCTGAAGTTACTGATGGTCAGGGGCTCCCATGGCCTGCATGCCCCTCCCTCCAAGTTTGCAGAGGGGGGGATGTGCAGGAGAACCAGCCCGATTTAGGTTGATGAAGACGAAAGCTGAGACTTTCAAGCACAGAACAAACTGTCCAGCCTGCCAGAGGCCACCCCACACCCAGACGTGGAATCTCCATGCTCAGGGCAGGACAAGCAGTGTTCTTCCACCTGTTTAAGCGAAGGGGACAAGTATTTCTGTTTAAGGAATGAAAAGGAGAGCTGTTTTCCTTTCCTGCTGCGTGACTTCATGAAGGGCAGAGGCCTCTCTGAGTGTTTCCTCACTGCAGAGTCCCTTGGCTCCCTGCTTTACCACTTCCCAGCAGAGGCTCTCACAGCCCCTCCCTGGTCTTCATCCATCATCTGACAACGTTCCTAAGTGCTTCCGTGTGTCACGCACTAGGACAGAGCCAGGGGTACAAAGATGAATAGCCCCCGCCCCTCGGATGGGGCAGCTTCTCCCCACACCCAGTCTCCCAACTTCCATCCTGGACAGTGAGTCCACACCACAGTGAAGCAGGGAGAGGGCTCCCATATCTTTGCGGCTCAGCACTGCGAACGCTCTGGCACTCACCCAGGTGGGCTCGCTGTGGAAGGTGGGCAGGGGCCAGCTGGGCCGTGCTTATCTTCTGCTCCTTGTTTAAGGTTGCCAGCTTTCCCCATGCCATGAACACCTGTATCAGAGGATCTGGGGGTAGAGATGCGGGTGGGCAGAGCTGTGAGGATTCTGCCCCAACAGGGGTAACCCCCTCTCAGCCTTGGGGCTGGGGAGATAGAATACCAACCAGGCAGAAAACACAGCTGCCCCCAAGTGCCTGCAGGGAGTCCTGAAGGCAGCATGGCTTGCCCTTCCTCCTTAGCTTTGTGACCTTGGGCAGCCACTGCACCTCTCTGAGCCTCATTTCCTCACCAGCAAATCGGGAATGATAACCACTGTCCCTCTGTGGGGCCTGTGTGAGAAAGCATAAGCTGGGGGCCAGGTGAGACACGTGGTTATCACAGCCCCTGGTTGCCCCGGCTCTCCCCATCCATCTCTCCTGCGGACCAGACACCACCACGGAGTCTAGCCCTCCTGGGCATGTGGTGGG
The DNA here is from genome assembly GCF_965194825.1 of Balaenoptera physalus. Classification (NCBI taxonomy): domain Eukaryota; kingdom Metazoa; phylum Chordata; class Mammalia; order Artiodactyla; family Balaenopteridae; genus Balaenoptera; species Balaenoptera physalus. Next base: position 84,914,582 of record NC_138893.1, read on the forward strand.
TGGTGGGAAGGACCGCCGTGACATGCCCCTTCATATTCAGGTGAGGGCTGATTTCCCTGTGTAATAGATGTCTCCCCTGGCAAGGGCCGAAAAGGGAAAGGAATAACATCTCCCTGCAGTCACTCCCAAACCCCCATCGTTTCCTGACTCCAAATCCACACGGAAGGCTCTAGCAGCCTGGTGCCACCCAGCCTTTGATTTCCATGACCCGTGGTGTAACCCAGGATAGGCAGAGTGTGTGTAAAGAGAGGACTGTAGTCAGGGGCCCCAGGACCCAGTAAGTGCATCAGTGTTGCTTCCTTGTTGCTATGGAGAACCAGTTAGGGGCCTTAGAGACAGCTGGGCATGGTGGAAACAGCATGGGTTCCAGAGTCAGACCTGTCCAGTTTCAAATCCTGGCTTTGTCCCTCACCAGCTGTGTGACCGCCAAAAAGTTACTTAACTTTTCTGAACCTCAGTTTCCTAATCTGTAAAATGGTGACAAAACGCTAACTTCATAGGGATGTAAGGTCTTGATGAGATAACATAGAGCTCTTGATTCACAGAAAACATAAATAAGGTGGAAAGGTGATATTGGGAAGGGATTGGCTGCAGTGTTCCACCTGAAATTGGGGGTGGCCAAGCCCAGATCACTCTCTTGCTCATCTGGGGCCACAATCCTGTGTGCTGCCTACATACTTTGCTAATTTCAGCATTCAGATCACTTAGAAGCTTCACGTGCACACCAAACCTAGTCACAAAGGGCCGGGGGTGGGGTGGGGGAATGACACATTTCTTTGTGATTACATGGCCAAGTTGCACCACATCCTGGCACGTTCCCAGTTCCATGCAGGTAGGGAATCATTCTCAGGATTGCTTGCAATCCCAGTTCCAGGAACATGAGATGTTTCCACTCCTTTGGGAAGCTCATGCCAGCTGGTGCAGAGGAACCCACCCAATAGTCAGTACAGGGACTGTGATTGCCCCTCTACCTGCTGCCACCACAGAGCCAAGCCACTGCTGAAGGACACAGCTCCTAGACCCTTCATGAGACCCATCTCCTTCCAGGCCAGTAGGAGCCAGGAAGAACACTCCACGACACTCCCAGCTTAGCCAGATGCAAAAATAGAGACTTTCTTACTGCCCCTCTTAGGGAAGCAGAGGCCAATGTTGAGACTCAAGTCCCCAGTGCCAGCCCACAGGGCACAATAGAACCTGCTGCTTGGGCTAAACAGATCAGGCAGGGCTCCCTGGAACCACTCAGGGCGCCCTCCTCTGCAGATAGACCAATTCCAACCTAGCCGAGGCCACCTGGCTTGGCTCATAGAGTGTCCTTAACATATATGAATTATTGGTGTCATTATTCATCAAACAACTATTTATCAAGTGCCAACAATGCTAGGCACTGTACTAGATCCAGGACAACCTTTGAAACATCCTGGAGCCCCGGACACCAAGGGCATCCGAAAACAGACACAACTTCAGGTGCAATGAAAATAAATATGGCTTCAGGACTGCCCTGCTTTCTCCATGACCTTGGAGTGTTAAACATCCCCTACCACGTTTTACATATACACACCCAGGGCTGGAATCTCCTCAGCCCACCCCCCCTGGAAGTCCCTCTGAGGAAGTACATCCGCTAGGGGGAAGGGTCTGTGCTTCCCTCGCAGGCCCTGTCACTGCCACCACCCAGCTGTCCAGGGCAGCACCGCCTGCCAGCCTTTTCTACTCTGCTCACAGACCCTAACACGCCGGGTCTGAGTTTATGAGTCACTCCCTCCTTTCTCCCGGCCTCGCCTCCGGAAGGGCTGCGCACACCCAGACACATCACCCAGACACCGAGTTTCCACGCCAACCTCGCTCCTGATGAACCCGGAGAGCCGACTGAAATGTCTGATTTCCCCTCCCCACTACTCAGCCTCGAGGTCCCGGCCACGACTTTTCAAAGACAAGGCAGCCCCTCTCCTGCCCGTCTCGCTTTGGGGTCACCTCTCTGTGGGGCTGCAGGGGCAGCAGACAAAGACAGTGGATTTATTTGAGGCTGGAGGACATGCTTGGTCTAAAGATCCGAACGCCCGCACTTCCGGAATTGTACGGTTCGGTCTGAAGCGTGTGCGTGTGTCTGTGGCTCGATGGGCGATGAGTTGTGCGTATGTGGCAGTTGTGAATCTGGGTGCAGTGGGTCTGGAGGTGTAGGTGCCTGCGTGGAGCTTTCCCCGCGCCGAGAACTCCCTCTCCCACCTTCGGTTTCGCCCCCTCTTCCTCCAAAGTTTGGCGCGCGCGCCCGATCGGGGATGGTGGGGTGCGCACCGCTGGGCCATCTCCCGGGCCCAGAGGCGGTTCCGGGATGCCGGTGCCCTACTTACCCCGCCACCGAGCCTCCTCCAGCGGGGGCGGATCCGACTTTCCGAGGCAGGGGTCCGGCGCGGGCAGCATCCGCCCGCAACTTTGCCCTCCTCTCGGCAGGACCAGGCAGAAGCGGCTCCAGCCGGGGACGGCGGCGGGGAGGGAAGGAGGCTCGGCCCCGCCGGTTCGCACGGTGGGCGGGAAGCGGCGCCAGGAGGGCGCCGTCCTGCGTAGCGAGCAAGCGGTCCTGCCTGGCGCCTTCCCCGTTCGGCCCGAGTCCGCGAGCGGCCGGCAGTGGCGGCGGATTCCTGAACTGCGTCCAAGGCGCCCGGGGAGCCCTCCTCCTCCTCCTTTTCTCCCTCACCCCACCCAGCTCCCACCCCTGCGCCCCTGGCAACTTGGGAACCTTTGGCGAAGTTGGCGCAGCTCGGGCTGCGCGACGGGCCTCTGGGTGGAAGCAGGGAAGGAGAGGGAGGAGCTGAGGGGGAGCGGCCGCCGTCGCCCCAGCCCCCGGGGAGCTGCGCTCTCCAGGACCCCTCTGTGGGCCTTTGTTCCCAGCGCTGCGCCTCCGCCCGCCTCTCCCCTGGGACTCTCTTAAAGCCGCTGGGATCCCTACCCGCTTTCAGAGACGCTGGGAAGAGCTCCCCTCCTGGGTTGGGAGGGGCGGGGGAGGGTTGGAAGGGAGGTGGCCTGGAGATCCTCGTGGCTTCACTCTGCCAGAGCCCCTCAAGTCCTTCCGGCCTCCCATCCTATTGAAACGGAGTCTTTCTAAAACCTGAGTTCCCTTACGAGTTTATGATTAATGTGTCTATCCAAAACTTTATTCCCTTTCTTGTCCCCTCTGACTTCAATCCTGTGCTAACTGAACACTAGTCAACCAGAGTCAGTTGACTAAAATTGCTGCTGTTGAGAACATTGTTAATGTGCTAAGGCTGCTGTTGTGAGTAACACTGTTAATGTACTAAAGTTGCTATTACAGATATCATTAATGTATAAACTCAGGTTGTTTCTCCAGGGCAAGATAAGTTAACAGACCCCCTGAGGCCTGGACCACCTGGCCAGAGAATCCTAAACCAGAGACATCCTGAGTCCCAGAACCTGAATGTCACAGAAAGCACAATATAAGAACTATAGTCAATATCTTGTAATAACCTATAATGGAAAAGAATCTGAAAAAGAATATATATGTATATATACATATATATACACATATATATGTATAACTGAATCACTTTGCTGTATACCTGAAACTAACACAGTATTATAAATTAACTATACTTCAATTTAAAGAAAGGTTAAAAAATGTCACGGAAATGTCCCAAGATGATTAATCCCAGCCTCTTTGTTCTTCCCCTTTATAAAACCCCCTCACTGAAAGACCAAATGGAGTGGATCTGAGGCATGTCTCCCACTCCCTTGCTGGGTGCCTTGCAAATAAACCCTGTACTTTCCTTCACCACAACCTGGTGTAGTATGTTGGCTATGCTGCTTGTTGGGCAAGCAGACCCGAGTTCAGTTCGGTAACAATTTTGGCCACCATGAAGGGACCATCAACTGGAACTGTTTTTGTAAAAGGGAAGGAAAATGACATGAAATTCTTTGTGTATAGGCTTTTATGCTATTGTATCAAAGTTAGCCTTTTGGAACTGGTTTGGCTTTGAGCCTTTTGGAATTGGTTTGTCTTTTATCTTTGTGTGTGTGTGTGTTTGTGTGTGTGTATGTATTTGTGCTAAAGAAGGTACACTGTTTTAATTGGTGGACATTAAACATTAAACGAAAGTTCAGTTCCTAAAAATAGCCCTTTAGGATGCATCCTACAAAATTGGACCACCTTTTGTTCTGGTACCATGACTAAAGCCGAAAAGATGATTTTTTTAAAAAAATTAATTAATTAATTAATTTATGGCTGTGCTGGGTCTTCGTTTCTGTGCGAGGGCTTTCTCTAGTTGTGGCAGGCAGGGGCCACTCTTCATCGCGGTGCGCGGGCCTCTCACTATCGCGGCCTCTCTTGTTGAGAAGCACAGACTCCAGACGTGCAGGCTCAGTAATTGTAGCTCACGGGCCCAGTTGCTCCGCGGAATGTGGGATCTTCCCAGACCAGGGCTCAAACCCGTGTCCCCTGCATTGGCAGGCAGATTCTCAACCACTGCGCCACCAGGGAAGCCCTGACTTGATTTTTTTTTTTTTTTTTTTTGGTAACACTGTGTGAACACAGTATTCTTTAGACTCTGGAGAAAAATGCCCAAGATTAGGCTCATTTGATAATCCATAACTAGTTTTGCCAGCTTGATAAAACATCTTTTCAGAATTCTGACCCTAAGAGAGCAAGTTCTAGGAGGAACTTGCTTTTCTCTCCCTGTGCCTTGAGATGTAAATGTTCTACCAGGGCTCTCAGGAACTCCTGTCTTATCTAGACATCTCCAATTCCTGAGACTGATAGGAAAAATTGGGGGTGAAGGGAAGAGGCCTTTTTAAACTTAACTTATTCCAACTGTTAGTTATAAACTAGTGAGTTTTATATTGTAATACCTGATTCATGACTAAGTTAAAATGAAGCTATGAGATCTCTAGTTGTGTCTGTCTATATGTCTGTGTGTACATTATACATATATGTCTCAACTTCCAGACCTTATTAACAAAATTAATTTCTTGGGACTTCCCTGGTGGCTCAGTGGTTAAGAATCCGCCTGCCAATTCAGGGGACATGGGTTCGAGCCCTGGTCCCGGAAGATCCCACATGCCGTAGAGCATCTAAGACCGTGTGCCACAACTACTGAGCCTGTGCTCTAGAGCCCACAAGCCACAACTACTGAAGCCCACGCAACTAGAGCCTGTGCTCTGCAACAAGAGAAGCCACCACGATGAGAAGCCCGAACGAAGAGTAGCCCCCACCGCTGCAACTAGAGAAAGCCCGCATGCAGCAATGAAGACCCAACGCAGTCAAAAATAAATAAATAAATTTTTAAAAATTATTAAAAGAAAAAGAAATATACAAGAAACTAAACCAAAGAAATTTCAGGTTTATGTGAACTGGGAAGTATTCAGTATTAAATTAACTTTGGGCATTAAAGTTCATTTTTGCTGGTTTAATTAATCAGACATGTCCTTGGAGCCATCAACATTAAGTATGATATTTTTATTGTACCTAGGTTTACTGGAGGTTAAATAAGATCTTATTATATCTATTGCAGAATTTGTCAGCAAGAAAAATAACTTGGTATGATGAAATTTTTTAAAGTAAATTAAATGTAAATGAGATAAGTTTTTTTTTAAAGGAGAACTCTTTAGGAATAATTATGTTTTATGACTGTCTACTTAAAAGTAGTTTCTTCAGATATTTGGTAGCTTGAAACTTTAGAGTTTTGCTAAATTAAGTTAAATGATGGAAGTTTATTGAATATTTTACAAGTTTGCTAATCTACAGAGTGCTAATGTAAAAGACAGTTCATAGTTGCTTATTTCTTAGTTTTCACTAGAAATTAAGGTTTTCAAGAGTTGAGAATTCTAATTAATATATTTAATTAAAACTAAAATTTAATAAGAAAACACCTTTGTATGCAAGGAAAAGAAGGTATAAGAAATGAAAATGCATTTTGTTAAGAGAAAGAACGTAATTTGGTCCTAAAACTGGTTATTTCCAAATGGGAAAGAAAATATGGGACAAATTAATATGGGTATAGAAAGTTGTGGAAGCTTTGCAAGAGGGAAAAGAAGAGTCTTTAGAAAGGAATTCTATGTGTAGTCAGGACTAACGAAGATTAGAAGGAGTTTAATTGAGTAAATGAATTCTAATATTAAAGGTAAGATGGTGCAAAACCTGGGTTTGTTTTCTCTCTCTATGAAGAGAACAAAGTTTTTTTGGACTGTTGAGCTGCTTTTGATAACAGATTGTAAGTTTCTTTCCAAGCTTTTAAGTAATTTAAAATGTCTGTATTTGCTTTTGAAATCTTTTATTGTCACTTTGGTTAAATGAATAAGTATTGTTTCACGGTGACCTATGGTCCTATCTGACCAAGTGTGATACCTCCTGTGCCTGGTGCAGTGCACTGCTGGGCAGAGCCACTTCTGGGGTACAAGGCTAGCGTGGGAAAGGGCTTGGAATTGGAACACAAACAAAAAAGCAAAACCCTCAACATCTGCACTTGGCATCTGTCATTCTCAACACGTGTAGATGAGAAGTCCAAAGAGAATTGAGAAGGACCCACGAGCAGGTCCTCACAGGTGCAAGAAGTCAGAGGGCCCTGCTCATTACCTGGGTCCAGACCATCCAAAGCTTCAACCAGCTGCCAGCTGGAGGGGACCTGGGCAAGGTACTCAAGGCTGTGAGATGAGACCTTGGTATCTCTTATAGCAGAAAAACCCGACTGGGTGCTTCCCTTCTGTTATCAACAGCGACCTGCAATAGGGGACCAGGGATTTGGTGAGAATTGAGACCCCAGCTCACTTCCTGGGTAAGCTCCCGGAACCCCTCCCTCTGCAGCTCCAGCCACGCTGGTTGCTCTCGCCTCACATCACAGGGGCCTGGCTTCTGCCCCGGAGTCAGTCTGCAGGCTCTCCAACTTGTTTTTAGAGTCGGTATCTTGACACATGGGTTTCTCCAGACCCTCTCCCCTCTTCTTAGAAGGGAGGGCCTCCATTTCAACCTCACAAATCTGTCAAGAAGCTACCTTTAACTGCACCTGCTGGTCTTACAAGGGAGGCCTTCCTGCGGGACATACGGAGTCTGGAATTTTATTGCCAGAACTTTGTGATGCCCCTCAAGGGATACAAAGGTGGAAACTTAGACTGTGTCACCACCAGATTGTAGAGAATGAGACTCTGTGCTACTGATGTTGGTCAGGGGTGGGGAGGGTGCACCTGAGTAGTCACTGAGGAATTCCTGTATTCACCCAATGCTTGTTGAACACATATTGGATATGGGGGCCCATAGAGGTAAACAAGCCTAGTCTCACCTTCTGATTAGAGAAGACAGACCTATGTCTGAACAAGCACTAGTGAATCAGTGTGCTGTGTGAGGTAAGCCTAGGGCTGGGGATGGGGATAGGTGTCCCCAGAGCAAGACCACAGGCTTGCACAACTCCAGGGGCACCAGGCATGGGGAATGTGATGTGACTGTTGGCCCCTGGGACTGTGCAGTGCGGCAGCCTTATTCCTGGAGCTGAAGACCCCAGGCCTGGGCTTAAGAGATGAGCTGAAGTTCTGCAGATAGGAAAGAAGGTAGCAGTGAGCCATGGCTTTCTAAGTAAAGGGACCAGCAACTGAAAGAAACATAGGTGTAAAAGGATATTCACTCCTCAAGCATGCCAGCCACTACTTGGGCCTTCAGTGAGAGTATCTTGGTGGCAAATGAGAGGTAGAGAGTAAGGGTCTGATCCAGGACATTGAGAATTTTCATCCTAAAATAGTTTCCAGGCTCTACTTCTTCCCACAGTTGCTCTGCCAAGAGAACTGGTCTCAGGTTTGTTTTTTTTTTTTAAACAGTGTTTGAAAAATTGAAAGAACTTTCCAGGCCAGAGGCAGAATTGCAGGATGGTTAAGAATGTGGGAGGCTGAGCACCATTTTAACCAAGTGATCCAAGTGATGAAATAAAAATTCACACTTTAAAGGCAAGACAAGAAAAATTTAAACAGAAAACTTTCTCTGTCCTTTGGCCTACTCTCTCCCCTCTAGCACCTTTGTGCATCTCCATTATGTGTTAACTAGACCTCCCCAAGGCAGAAATACCTGCTCAATCAGAAAGATAAATTTTTCTCCTTCTGACACCAGCCATGTAACTCCTTAGAAGACACCATTCCTTTCTCAATCTTGTAAAGGGTCACGATGACCCACCACTCTCTTTGTCTGTGCAGACATCTTTGGTGAACTTTATATACAAAGCCAATATAACATTTCCCTTAAAGATATTGATTGGTGCAGAACAGACTGGTCAGACAACCTGGGGAGATACTGGGCTGCATCTAATGGAAGTTCTTAGCTTGAATACTTACTTATGATCTTATTAATGTTACTAGCTGTATTACTTATATTCTGCCTATTTTACAAGATCATTGTTCTCTCATTACCACATATGTGACAGCCTCTGATAAAAATAATGATGATGGGGGCTTCCCTGGTGGCGCAGTGGTTAAGAATCTGCCTGCCAGTGCAGGGCACACGGGTTCGAGCCCTGGTCTGGGAAGATCCCACATGCCGCGGAGCAACTAAGCCCGTGCGCCACAACTACTGAGCCTGCGCTCTAGAGCCCGCGAGCCACAACTACTGAAGCCTGTGTGCCACAACTACTGAAGCCCACGTGCCTAGAGCCTGTGCTCCGCAACAAGAGAAGCCACGGCAATGAGGAGCCCGTGCACCGCAACGAAGAGTAGCCCCCGCTCTCAGCTACTAGAGAAAACCCGCGTGCAGCAGCGAAGACCCAATGCAGCCAAAAATTAAATAAATGAATAAATAAATAAATTTATTTAAAAAATAATGATGACTAGGCAACTTGAAACAGTTGAGCAAATATATAGTCCTATAAGATCAATGATTGTAATAGTGTAACTCTAGATATGGGAAGAAACAACAAGAGGGTACCATTTTCTGGACCATAACAGACTAGTAAGACAGGGGATCTAGAGGCTTTTGGCTACTGTTAACAGGGCCTAGTCCAATAATAGCATGTTGAGTGGCCTATCAACAAAATCTTCTCCTGACCTAAGAATGAGCATTCCTAAGGCCGTGGGACAAATTGGTCACGAAATGCCTCCCAAACCTTGGTCGAAATTAAGGCTGAAAGGAAGGGGATTGTAATATAAAGAATGTTGCCCACCATCCAGTTCTATGAGAATCAAGTCGTTAGCCCCTGCAGTCGCTGACTTACAGTACACCTTGAAATGGGTTCAGGGATCAGGATGAGGCACTTTGTGCTCTAGGAAAACTGACGGAACTGGCCCTCAGATAATTGGATATTTTCAGGAAAAATTTTATGAACTCAGCTTCTTGCATTTTCCCAGACTTAGAAAAGCACTAAAGCCATTAACTAAGATATCTGTTCATCTGAATAATAGTAACCTTCTACTGAGGTGTGTGCTTGGTTGCACGTACCCCTTCACCAAACTCACTTATATACTAGCCTCCCCGCTTACCTCTTTGGAACAGTTCTCAGAGCTGTCTGAAAGACTGTCTCCCAGATTATAATCCCCAGGTTGGCTCAATTAAAATTTTCCATTTCTTTCTTAGATTGACTATTGAATAATTTTTTTTTATTGACATTGACACAGCTGAGGTCACAAATAATGGGACACACTGACATCATGTGCCTCCTGATGTGATGTGCTGGGATGGACACAATGTATGAATTATTCCTGCCAAAAAAAGAAAAAAATCACCTCAGTCTAATCATGAGGAAACATCAAACAAACCCAAACTGAGGGACATTTACAAAACTGTTAGCCTGTAATACTTAAAATGTCAAATGACACGAAAGACAAAGGAAAAGGCTAAGAAACCATTCCAGGTTGGAAGAGATTAAAGAGGCATGAGCACTGTGGCAGGCAGGCTTCTAAGATGGTCCCTAATTACACCCCCTCTTTTATGTCATCACCTCTCCTTGAGTGTGCCTGGATCTGGTGACTTGCTGCTGCTTTTTTTTATTTATTGAAGTATAGTTGATTTACAATATTGTATTAGTTTCAGGTATACAGCAAAGTGATTCAGTTATTTTTTTTCAGATTCTTTTCCATTATAGGTTATTACAAGATACTGAATATAGTTCCCTGTGCTATATAGTAAATCCTTGTTGTTTATTTATTTTTATATATAGTGGTATATATCTGTTAATTCCATGCTCCTAACTTATCCCTCCCCCATGCCTTTCCCCTTTTGTGACCATAAGTTTGTTTTCTGTTTCTGTGAGTCTGTTTCTGTTTTGTCAATAAATTCATTTGTGTTATTTTTTAGATTCCACATATAAGTGATATCATATAACATCTGTCTTTCCGTCTGACTTACTTCACTTAGTATGATAATCTCTAGGTCCAACCATGTTACTGCAAATGGCAATATTTAATGCTTTTTTATGGCTGAGTAATATTACATTGTATAAATATACCATATCTTCTTTATCCATTCATCTGTTGATGGACACTTAGGTTGCTTCCATGTTGGTGACTTGCTTCTAATAATAGAGTACAGCAAAGGTGATGGAATGTCACTTCTGAGAACCCAAAAGACTGTGTTTAGATTACAAAAGACTGTGACTTCTGTCTTGCTAGCATTCCCTCTCTGGTTCTGCTCAGCTTGCTTGGTCTGATGAAGCAAATTGCCAGGTTGTGATCTACCCTATGGAGATGCCCGTGTTTCAAGGAACTGAGGCCCTTGGGCCAACACCCTGACGTGACTGAATCCTGCCAGCAATTCCTGAATGAGCCTGGAAGCAGATCCTGCCCCAGTTTAATCTTGAGAGCACTGCAGCCCTGGCTGACACCTTGATTGCAGCCTTGAGCCAAGTAGCCCAGCGAGGCCACATCCAGATTCTTGACCCACAGAAACTGTGACATGATAAAGGTTGCTGCTTTAAGCCACTAAGTTTTGGGGTGACTTGTTACGCAACTACTTACAAGTAATACAACCACTGAATGTAATGTGTAATCCTGAACTGGATTCTGGAACCGAAAAAAAAAATCACTATGAAAGACATTATTTTGATAATTGACCCAATATGACTAGGGACAGAATGAATAATAATATTGTGTCCATATTAAATTTCTTGAGTTTGATAACTGTACTGTTCTGTAAGATGATATTTGGTTCATTAGAGATACACACAGAAATATTTAGGGTCATGATTTCTGCCCCTTCCTCTCAAATGGTTCATTGGTGCAAATAATAATAAAAATATATATTATACATATTATATATAACATATTATAGAGAAAGAGTTTCATTTATTTATGAACTTATCTGTTGTGTAACAAACCACCTCAAAACTTAATGACTTAAAACAACAAAAATGTGTTATTTCTCACAATCTTGTGGGTTGACTGGATTCGTCTGGAAGGCTCCTCTGCTCTACATGGCATCAACCGAGGTCACTCACTCTGTGGTGTTCAGCTGGCAGTTGAGGTGGCCTGGGCTGGAACGTCCAAGAGGCTTCACTCCCACGTGTGGCACATTAGTGCTTCTCAACATGGCCTCTCTCTGCCCATGTGGCTAGCTTGGGCTTCCTCACAGCATGGTGGTTTCAGAGTAGTCGGGCCTCTTACACAGTGGCTACCTTCCACGAAGAGAGAGGAAGTGTAAGCTGCCTGACCTAAGGCAGCCCAGCTGCATGCTGCCAAGGAATTGTTGAGCCATTCTTAGGATCTGGGGCAAATCCCCTTCTCTGGGCCAGGAAGAGCTAGTTGGCAGTGACTCAGGGAAAAATCCTGGGGGCAAAGGAAGAGGGGAAGGGGAAGAATATAAAGAGGCTTCCCCAGCAGGAGTTAAAGGGCCTGAGGCCCAAGACCCTAGAGTGAGCTCTTCCCTCTCCCCACTCAGCTTCCTGGGCCCCCATCATTTTAACCTAAGAGCTCACTTAAAGATGTCAGGGAGTGAAGAGGGAGGAAGAAAAATGGCACTTATTGGGCACAAAGTGCCAGGAGCTTTACCTACATTATTTCATTGACACCTGACAGCAACCCTACAAAGAAACCATTATTATCCCTTTTGCAAAGAAGAGGTAGCAGAGGTCTCAGAAGGTGCGGTGACTTGAACTGACTCATACTGCAAAGGTATTGGATCAAAGGATGTATTTGCTTCTTTTTTATTTTATTTTATAATTTTTTAAATCTTTTTTTTTAATTTAATTTAAAAATTTTTGGCTGCGTTGGGTCTTTGTTGCTGCGTGTGGGCTTTCTCTAGTTGCAGTGAGCGGGGGCTACTCTTTATTACGGTGAGTGGGCTTCTCATTGCGGTGGCTTCTCTTGTTGCAGAGCACAGGCTCTAGGTGCGCGGGCTTCAGTAGTTGTGGCATGCGGGCTCAGTAGTTGTGGCTCATGGGCTCTAGAGCGCAGGCTCAGTAGTTGTGGCACATGGGCTTAGTTGCTCCGTGGCATGTGGGATCTTCCCGGACCAGAGCTTGAACCCGTGTCCCCTGCATTGGCAGGCAGATTCTCAGCCACTGCGCCACCAGGGAAGTCCCTGGATTTGCTTCTTTATTCAACAAACATTTTTTGGCCCAGGATTGTGCTGGGCTTGGGAACACTAGGATGAATGTTGTCTTTGTCAGCTATTGCTGCAATAAGTCTGCAAAACAAACATCCTGCAAATCTCAGTGGCTCCCAATGACAAGTATTTATTTTCCTCATTCCTGGGTAGGTCGGGGGTCAGCAGGGATTTCTGTTTCAGGCCACAGGTTGGCTGGGCTTGGGTCCAGCCTTTGGGTTGGGTTCAGGTCTACTCTTCACGTCCCCACATTCTACATGGACCAGTGGCTATCCTGGAGCATGTGCTTCTCGAGAGAGATCACAGGAATACAAGAGACAAACCAAACCACCCAAGTACATTTAAAGCCTCTGCAACATCACTGGCCAGAACAAATCCCATGCCCAACCTAAAGGTATGAAGGTGGAGAGGTCTATTTTACCCACCATGAAGCCACGGTGATGGCATAGATAGAGAATTCTGTGATGAGGGGAGTGAATTGAGAGCAGGGATCCAGTCTGCTGCAGGTGACAAGACACAGGCCTTGCCCTCAGGGGGCTCACCGTCTAGTGGTGGAGGTGCTCATAAAGACACAATTGAGGGAAGTGCAGTGAGGAGGCATCTGTGGGTGGCATGGGACTGTGCGTGCGTGTGCATGTGTGTGGTGTGTACGTGTGTGTGCATGAATGCACACAGCTTGGGAGCATGGAGGTGGTGGGTCCCTGCGGCCAGCTAGACAGCTAAGAAGATTTTCTAGAGAAGGAGACGCCCAAGGTAAATGCTAAAGGATAAAATAAATAGGGGCTCTTGATTGAACTGGAGAGAAGCGGCAGGGAAGCGAGGAAGGGCTTTACGGGCAATCACAACTGTGGGTGCGAAGGCAAGGGGACCAGGAGCAGGACGGTGTATGCCAGGAACTCGAGAAGCTGCTTGCTGTCCTTGGAGCATACTGGGGAGGGCAGCACGTGTCAGGAGTTGATGAGAGGCAGACGTAGGCAGGACCCCAGCCACGGGAGGCCTTTGTCAAGTGCTGGATGGCATCTTCCCTTCACCTCCAGAGCACTCCCCACCCTCCTCCACTCCGCTCCCTCTCCTGGGTCACTGGCCTGTACGGACTACAGCCAAAGCCTCTCTCATTCTGGGAAGATGGCAGAACGTAGTTCTAGCCTCTCCCCAAGTTCCCCCTGTTATGGACTGAACACTGTCCGCCCAAAATCCGTATGTTGAAGCTCTAACCCCCAAAGTGCCTGTATTTGGAGATAGGTCCTTAAAGTATATAATTAAAGTTCATTGAGTTCATAAGGGGTCTAATCTGACAGGATGGGTGTCTTTAGAAGAGGAAGAGACACCAGAGATCTCACTCCCTCTCTTCATGTGCTCACAGAGGAAAGGCCATGTGAGGACACAGTGAGAAGGTGGCTGTCTATAAGCCAGGAAGCAAGGTCTCACCAGAAACCAACACTGACAGCACCTTGACCTTGGACTTAGCCTCCAAAACTGTGAGAAAATAAATTTCTGTTGTTTGAGCCACCCGGCCTGTGGTTTTTTGTTATGACAGACCTAACAGACTAATATGCACCCCCACCCCCCAAAAAAAACCTAACTAGAATAAAAAAATCAGAAGAGCCACAGACAATTTCTACAACAAAACTAGGTGACAAATTAAACCCACAAGCTCAAAATACCAATTGAGTGGGGACAAACCATAGTTACTAGACTCCTGTGATACTGGTTTCTATGTAGCAGAAAGCAGAAGGAAGACACCTGGCCTTCTGCTGGTCCTGAGAACAGTTAAATTCCCAAATCACCAGCTTCTACTCAAAAGCATGGCAGGCCAATTCAAAAGCAGCTAAAACTAGAAAATACTTCTGCAGTATCCAATTTGTATATAAGTGCCAGGGAACCACTGTACAGTGAGGTCTGATGGTGCTACAGCCCTCTGGGTCCCATAAACTCACTTTTGCTTCCCCTATACACTCCTGAAACTAATAGACTGGAGCTCTTTTTAATGACAAAGTCCCACACTGGGACTTGGAGAGTAGAATCCAAACTAATCAGGACAGGCACATGAGGGACAAAGAAAGAAAAGCTCCAGACAAACGTGGGGTTGGAGGATGGAGGATCAAGGGATCTCAAGAAGTACAAAGTCATGTGTGTGTGTACATACATATGTACTATATATACACACAAGCATATGTATACATCACTGAGGCAGATTTTATTTTCTGAAGATGGCTGCAAAAATTATCTCCTCATCTCACATGCCCTTCTTTTTTCTTTTAAATTAATTAATTTATTTTTGGTTGCATTGGGTCTTCGTTGCTGCGTGCGGGCTTTCTCTAGTTGTGGCCAGCAGGGGCTACTCTTCGTTGCGGTGCACACAGGCTTCTCATTGCTGTGGCTTCTCTTGTTGCAGAGCATGGGCTCTAGGCACGCAGGCTTCAGTAGTTGCGGCACGCGGGCTCAGTAGTTGTGTCGCGGGCTCTAGAGCGCGGGCTCCAGTAGTTGTGGTGCATGGGCTTAGTTGCTCCATGGCATGTGAGATCTTCCTGGACCAGGGCTTGAACCCGTTGGCAGGCGGATTCTTAACCACTGCGCCACCGGGGAAACCCCCTTCTTTTTAAAAAATATTTATTTATTTATTTGGTTGTGCTGGGTCTTAGTTGTGGCAGGTGGGCTCCTTAGTTGTGGCTCATGGGCTCCTTAGTTGCGGCACGCAGGCTCCTTAGTTGTGGCATGCAAACTATTGGTTGTGGCATGCATGTGGGATCTAGTTCCCTGATCAGGGATCGAACCCAGGTCCCCTGCATTGGGAGTGTGGAGTCTTAACCACTGCACCACCAGGGAAGTCCCCCACATGCCCTTCTTACAATGTGGCCTTGACTTTTGTCCCTTTAATTGTGGGACCTATGTACCTGGCTGGAACTTTGTGACTGGCTTGACACATAGAGTACCATGGAAGTAGAGGCCATGTGGCTTTCAAGACTGTCCAAATGCCATGTATGTCCACCTTCTTTCCTAAAATGTTCACGCTTGGAAATCAACCACCATGCTGTGAGGAAGCCCAACAAGCCACATGAAGAGATCACAGGTAGGTATTCTAGCAGACAGCCGGCATCCAGCACCAGACATATGAGTGAATGAGCTGTCAGATGGCCCCAGCACTTTCAAGTCATCTCCACTCAGTCTTCCAGCTGTGACACCAGGCATCATGATGCAGAGACATGCCATCCTGACCGTATTCTTTCTGAATGTCTGGCCCACAGAAACTGTGAACACAATAAAATGGTTGTTGTTTTATACACTAAATTTGGGGTGATTTGTTATGCAGCAATAGTAATTAGAACAATCACTTTGTAAACTCAACCGAATGAGGAGCTCAAGACCCATGAAGTTAGAAAACTATCCTTACTCACCTGATGTCTCCTAAAAATACTGAAAAATTCACTTTACTTTAAAAAGGAGCATCAGAAAAGCATCAAGGTTGAATCCTGTGTAAAATTATGAGAAAAAGGAGAATGAGTTGCAAAATAACATTCCTACAAATAATAAAAGCTAGCCAGGAAAACATGTCCACAAAGGAGATGAAAACATTTCAAAAAAAATTAGAGAAAAATTTTAAATGATAGAAATTATGAAACTATATAAATCAAAATTGGATGAGCTCAGAAGTCAGGTGATTAGGGAAAAAAGAAGAAAGTTTTGAAAAGAATGATGATAAAGTCAGAAAATAAATAACTATATAGAACAAGAAACCATTTCAGAAATGAAGATGAAATGAAAAGGAACAGAAGAGAGAATAACCATAACAGAGAATATTTTCAAAGAAAACTAAGATAGAAAGGAGGGCATTTTAAAAGCGAGATAAAGAGATAAAAAGATTCGAGAGTGACAGAACAGAGAAAATATAGAAAAGGAAGAGTGAACATACATGTAATAGGAATCCATGAAGAACCCTGAAGAAAAGCAAAACAGTGGAACAAAAAAAGTACTAAAAACTATAATTCAAGGAAATGTTCCTTACAGAGAGCATGGCCTGAAATTTCATCTGGAAGAAGCATCTGTATACCTGGGTGAGTCAACCCTGAGACTTATGTCTAGGAAAACTATTGGGCTTTAAAGGAAAAAAAAAATAGAATAAAAGCAAAAAGACAAATCACTTATTTTTTTTTGGAATTTTTGAATTTTATTTTATTTATTTTTTTATACAGCAGGTTCTTAATAGTTATCCATTTCATACATATTAGTGTATACATGTCAATCCCAATCCCCCAATTCATCACACCACCACCACCCCCCTCTCCACTTTCCTCCCTTGGTGTCCATACATTTGTTCTCTACATCTGCAAATCACTTATAAACGAAAGAAAAACAAATTGTCATCTGACTTTTCAACAGCAATGATTTATGTCACAAGACAATATACTGACATATTTCAGGAAATGTGAACAAAAGATTTTATACCGAGTGAAACTGACCTTCAAGTATAAAAGCCAAACTGTTACGAACATGGAAGGACCCAAGAAATATTGTTCCCTTGAGCCCTTTCTGGGTAATCCAGGCTTCAAAAAGCCAAAAAGACTGGTGAATCCTTTACATTAAATCTTGTGAAATGTCCCAGCTAATAATCAAGTAAGGAATCATAGAATTGAATATCACCATTTTACATCCCTAATGAGTTAAAGGATCCAGGCACTGATCATCTGTGGCTGCTAATATCACAAAAAGAGAGATCAAACATTGTGCATCCCCTGATGGAAGAATAAAATATCACCTATTAAATAGAATTTTCCAGAAAAAGAAGCAGAAGAGGAGGAGGAGGAAGAGGAGAAGAAATGAACTTGGATCCAATCAAGCCTATAATCTAACTACCAATTCAAGGAAATACAAGGGACAAAGGAACGTTGTTAAAATGATACCCTCAAGACTGACACGATCCAGATTGTGGAAAGTTCTGCAGATGAAAGACACAAGTTTTTCAATAACAACCAAGTGAAAATTGCAAAGAGAAAAATAAGAGGTGGATAGGAAACATAAATTAAAAGAAATTAAAGAAAAAAAAAGCGACCTAAAGACATATGAATCAAAGACAATGTATGGACTTCATTTGGATCCTGATTCAAACAAACTGTCTTCCTAAAAATTTTATAAAATAGTTGGTGAAATGTAAACTCTGATGGCATAGTTGATGGTTTAAGGAACTATTGTTAAATTGTATAGATGTGATAATAGTATTGTGGTACTATTTTTGTAAAGAAGAGTTCTTATAGAGTTACATAGTGAAATACCAATAGTAACAGATGACATGATAGGCGTGATACGTGGGATTTCCTTCCAAATAATCTGAAGAGGAGGAAGCAGTGAGGGGCGGAGTACAGATGGAACATGATTGGCCATGTATTGATAATTGTTGAAGATGGTTCATTACACTAGTCATTCTATTTTGTACATCTTTGAAAATTTCTTCAATAAAAAGTTCAACGAAAGTCTCCCTATTTCTGCCAGTACTTGATATCAGCCAGGTGAAGAGGGGAACGGGACACACAGAGACCCTTCCGGCAGAGAGACCAAGTGAGGGAAGAGCTGAAGGGAAGGGAAACCTGCTGGGAGCCCAGGTGGGGTGGGCGTGTTCAGGGAGGTGCCTGGAGGGCATCCCTACACTACAGAGTTTGCACATTCTTTTTTTTTTTTTTAATTGAAGTATAGTTGATTTATAATGTTGTGTTAGATTCTGGTGCACAGCCAAGTGATTCAGATATATATATATATATATATATATATATATATATATATATTCTTTTTCATATTCTTCCCATTATAGTTCATTACAAGGTATTGAATATAGTTCCCTGTGCTATACACTAAATCCTTATTGCTTGTCTATTTTACTTATAGTAGTGTGTATCTGTTAATCCCATACTCCTCATTTATCCCTCCCCCCAACCCCTGCTTTCCCCTTTGGTAACCATAAGTTTGTTTTCTATGTCTGTGAATCTGTTTCTGTTTTGTAAATAAGTTCATTTGTATCATATTTTAGATTCCACATATAAGTGATATCATATGGTATTTGATTTTCTCTGTCTGATTTACTTCATACTTAGTATGCTAATCTCTAGTTGCTTCCATGTTGCTGCAAATGGCACTATTGCATTCTTGTTGATGGCTAAGTAGTATTCCATTGTATATATGTGCCACATCTTCTTTATCCATTCCTCTGTCGATGGACATTTAGGTTGTTTCCATGTCTTGGCTATTGTAAATAGTGCTGCTGTGAACATTGGGGTGCATGTATCTTTTTGAATTATAGTTTGGAGCTTGCGCCTTCTTTAAGGAGTAATGGGGAGAAATGGCAGGGTTTCAAGCAGAAGAGTGGCACAACCAGATTTGTTCCTTAGGAAGGTCACTGTGGATGCAGAGTAAAGGAGGGTTTGGCAGCGGGGCGCCTGGAGTTAGAACCCACTCAGCGTCCAGGTGAGGAGCTGGTGGTGGCCTGGACAGGCGGTGTTAGTGGGGATGGAGGTGGTGGGCCTCGTCAAGATTTGTTTAGGAGATGGAGTGAGAGGGCCTCCTGACTGATCGGATGTGGGGGAAGAGGGAGAAGGATGAGCCCACTGATGCCAGACCCTGATCTAAGCCCTTGACATTAATGAGCATATTTCATCTTTGCACAAACCCTTCATATGGCTGTTAGCATAACTGACGCTGTCTTGGGCCTGTTCGGTTTCTGCTGTCCTTCCACTGACGCTATCCCGGACTGTACTGTGCAGTAAATCACTTCAAGGGCTTTGTAGTTCATAGATGTTGTTTAATAATCATTTGGACCAGGTGACCTCTATGCTCTGTTAGTCCCCAAACAATGATGAAGACCTTTACTGCCTATTCCCTGCACCCACGAGACTAGTTACCCATTCATAAATCTTGACTTAGGAATGCACGTCCTGTTTCCAAGCATGTACCCCCATACCCTAGGTTAACTATAAAATGGTCTGAATGGCCCCTCGGCAGTGAAGAGTGCAGCCTCGAATGCTTCCAGGTCATTGTCTGGCTGATCCCACCCTGAGAGTAAGTTATCTTGTAATAAACGGATCCATTGATTAGATGGAGCTGCCTGCCTCATTTTTCCATCCCAAGATGCCTTCCTTCTCAGTTCGATGGGCCATTTTTCTTCCCTCCATCCTCCAACACCCTTAGAGGGAGATAACTGTTGTCTTGCCTGGATTCCTAGAAAGCAAAGCCTGAGGCTAAGAGCTGATGCCTACTGCTTTGTTAGGAAGAGTGACCCCACGGAGCAGGTGGGAGGGAGGGACAGGAGTGAAGCAGGGAAGGAGGCAGAGTTGAAGCAAAGGTGTGTGACCCACCTGGCTGCCTCTAGGTGCGCTTGAATGAATGCTCTATCCCCGGGGTGGGGGTATCCTTCAAGAAGGCATATAAAATGCACCTCTGGACAGTTGGACCAGGGGGAATAGGAGGAAAAATTTATCCACCAGCTCCTGTCTCCCATTGGCCAATGTCCACCCCAAGGGGCTACACACACACACACAAACACACACACACACGGTTATGCAGGAGTGGACACCAAGCAGAGCCCTTGGCATCCCATGCTTCAGTGGCCTCAGAGAAGCCCCAGGACAAGAGGCCGGAGGTGTGCAGCATGGACATGAGGCCAGGCGCTGTCAGGTTATGCCCCCGCGAAGCTGGTCACAGCCCCTGCAGAGCTAGTTGCCACCTCAGTGGTAGAATGAGTAACAGCAGTGGCTAAGAGCATCTAAAGTGTGCCTGAGAGGTATCTCACACCCCATCGTCATTAATATCACACCACCATCATTATCCCCATTTTACAGGTGAGAAAACTGATGCTCACAGAGGTCACCCAAGTAGTCAATAGCAGAACCAGGATTCAGACCCACACAGTCTGGCTCTAATGACTGCATTCTTATCCATTATACTCAGCTGCATCTTGGAGGCAGTGGCCCTACACCTCCACCCTTAGTGGGCCTACGGATTTCAAAGCCTTTCGAGGTGTGAGGGAAAATAGGCTTAATTATTGGGGAAGAAGGGATGTCATGGACAACATGATAAATATAATTAACACTGCTGTATATGATATATGAAAGTTGTTAAGACTAAACCCTAACAGTTCTCAGCATAAGAAAAAAATTATTTTTTCTTTCTTTAATTTTGTATCTATATGAGATGGTGGATGTCCCCTAAACTTGTGATAATCACTTCATGACGTAGGTAAATCAAACCATTATGCTGTACACCCTAAACTTATATAGTGCTGTATGTCAACTCTATGTCAATAAAACTGGAAGAAAAAAATGTTTAAAAATGATTGGGGAGGGACTTCCCTGGTGGTCCGGTGGGTAAGACTCTGCGCTCCCAGTGCAGGGGGCCCGGGTTCAATCCCTGGTCGGGGAACTAGATCCCACATGCATGCCGCAACTAAGAGTCTACATGCTGCAACGTAGGTCCCGCATGCCACAGCGAAGACCCGGTGCAGCCAAAATAAATGGAAAAAAAAAAAAAGGTTGGGGAGAAGTCAAGAGTAGGGAAAAAAGAAGAGCAAAAAAATATAATCATATATTGGAAAACAGCTTTGCAATTTATAATTACCCATTAGTTTATTGAACAAATATTTACCATTACGTGTCCAACCCTATGCTCAGTGCTAGGGAGACAGAGGTAAAACTGATGCACTCTCCTTGCTGGGGAGCTTGCGTGCTGGTGACAAGACAGATGTGCATTAAGCATTCCAGAGCAAGGCAATCAGTTCTGCTACCTGCTGGCTGTGTGACCTTTCTGAGCCTCAGTTTCCTCATCTGTAAGATGGGCCAAGAGCAAACTCTGCAGCATAGGTGCTTAGCATAGTACCTGGCACAGAGTGTGGTACTGCTTGTTACCGCTGTCATTATGTGAGAGATACAGAGGAGGGAACATCCCTTGATCGTCAGGCCCCATGTGTTCTGGATCAGCAGCTCCGCTGTCCTCCGTTTCCCAGCCTTGAGTACAGTGTTCCAGCCACCCACACATCGCTGCCGAATGAGCCGATGCCTGGCCTTCTCTCCTTTTTGGGGATCTTGGTCAGAAACTGGGTCAGCAGGTCAGCCCTAAAGCCCTGGAGGCCTCAGCCCACTTGGAGTCTCTCTCCAGGGCCGGCTTAGGCAGTGGGGGCTTGTGGGCTGATGGGATGCTGTCCAAAGATGCCTTCAGAAGGAAGCCAAGGGGCCCAGTTTCCATGGTGATGAGAATGCCCATGGGGGTGGGGGGTCAGCTGAAGAGCACAAAGGACCATCTGACTCTTATTAGAGGCCTGGCAATGGGATATCTGCCTTGGGTCTAAGCTGCCCAAGCATATGCCTCCTTGGCTGTGGAGGGAAGGGGTTTATACAGGGGGCTGCCAGATTCCTAACTCCCATCCCGCTGGAGCACTTCGAATGGCCTCTGCTGCCACGCTCAGGAACACCGCAGGTACCTGCCAAGCCCTCAAATCCCTTTGCTTGAAACTTTCCAGGCAGGAGGTGGGAGGAAGGAACAGAGGTGGTTAGCAAACACTTTTGTAGCCCCTCCTACCAGGGACTCTACCAGGAGAGCTTGGGACTGGAGGACCTGGGTTCAAATCCTGAGCTCAGCCTCTAGCTGGCTTCAACTAATACATAATCTCGATGAGCCTCGGTTTCTTTGGCAGGACGGTGGGTTGGAAAAAGCACCTGTTTTGGAATCAGGCAGATCTGGGTCTGAATCTAGGCTTTCACACTTGAATTTATTCAACAAAACTTGTTGAGCGCCCCGGTGGGCCCTTCCCATTCTAGGTGTGGGGATTCAGCTGTGATCAAAGCCACCTAGCTCCCTATTTTCAGGGGGCTTACGGTGCAGGAGAGACACAGGCCACGAACAATCAAATAATATAATGGAACACAATGGAGTGTGGTATGATATCCATTTAGGCATACCAGGTAGAGGTTAGTGCTTTGAAAAAATATAATGCAAGGCAAAGCACAGAGAAGGATTCTCCCAGGGGAGATTACTTTAAATAATGTGTTCAGAGAAGGAGCTCTGGCCTGGGTAAAGCTCCTAGCCCAAATCTGAGCCTCAGTTTCCTCATCCGTAACCTGGACTGAAGCATGCCCACCTCCCAAGAATGTTGTGGGATCCCGTAATGTCACAAAAACCTTTACTGTCCAGAGTAAATGATGCCAGAAAAAATGGCATATTTTTTAACCAAAGACTCGCTATCAGTGATGTGTGTCAGGGAAAGACAGTGAAGCAAATGAGTTCGTCCAGTTTCTGATTTTATTTCCTTTTTTTCTTTTTCATTAGGGTTTCTGTGTATATTGATGTACTAATACTCATTAAATAAGTGTAAATCTGCCCTGAAAAACCCAAAATAAAACAACCTCAACAGTGGTTGGTGCTCTGTAAGCCCTCAATAACATCCTAGTTTCCTTCTTCCTGAGGAGTTAGCGGAGGGGCATGATGGAAGTTAAATTTTAGTGAAATAACATGACAGGCACACAAAGGGGCCCTGGAATCATCTTTCAGGCCGGAGAGCAGCCACATCCCGGGTGCCAGGCCAGGCCTGCGGGAAAAGCGGCCCCTTTGCAAGCGAACATGCCCCAGGCAGGGAGGAATGCGCAAGCGCGTTACCAAAGGTTACTCTGCGCCTGAGCGACCCTGTGCGGCTCCATCCAGCCCCGCACTCAGCACCGGTCCTTCACCTGTTAGAAGAGAAGGCACACTCCTATTCCCAAGATGTCCAAGCCCAATTTAATGGTGGAGAAGAGGTGGGTGCAGAAAATCCAGAGGCCCAACCTCCACCCTGCCCCAGTTTTGACTCCACAGCACCGAGTCCTGACCCTAATCTGCAAAGGAGACTTCTGGCCACAGAGCATCACCAAAGGGTGAGTGGAAGGGGCCATTCTGAGGTCTAAGTGTCTGCTGGGGAATTATAGTACAGAGGTGGCCAGGCTCCCAAATGACAGTGCTGCCAGGCTAACTGGTGATTGGGATGGATAAAAATAATCCATGGCCAAGGGCAGGAGGTGAGGGGTGGGATCTCCCCATGGAGAACTGGGGCAGCAACAGACGTAGCCTTATCAGGACACTGGTGGCAGAGCCACGCTCCCTTCTGCACGTAGATCTGCAGGCAAACAGGCTGCCAGGAAGCCACTCCCTTCGCCCTGAGTCCCTGCCAGAGGGTCTGCCCCCAGGGTGGCCTCTGCTCCCCAGCCCTGTAGCAGCTGATAGTCACTTCAGCCCTGCTGGATGACAGTCACTTGTTCAGAGAGACAATCTGGCAAGAAAGAGTATTTAAAATTCTAGCGCTAGTTATTTCACTATTGTCTGTGAGACAATCTGGCAAGAAAGAGGATTTAAAATTCTAATGCTAGTTATTTCACTTTTGTCTGATCTTTGGGGTATGATTAAAGAAAAAAATCTTGAGAGAATATTTTGAGGTCTGTTTATAGGACTTATAGTGTCTTTTGTTTTATTTCATTAGCACTGTTTAGAGGGACTAAAAATTTTATATCCATCAAGTTCTCCTAGAGCCAGATGCAGTGGTGGTCAGAGTTGTCATCCAATAACTTGCGGGTCCCTACTGCCCAATTCTGCATCCTTCTCAGCCCTATCTGAGTTTCCGGGGTCTGGGGGGCCCCTCCCTAGGGCTGCGGTGGCAGCCAGAGAAGATAGCTTAGCCTCCTAATGGGGGCACTTCGGGCATCATTCCTGTGGACAGCGGTATAAGGTCACTTTTGCACCAGCCTGCCTCTTCCTGGCCCCCTGTCCCAGTTCCTTGGGCATCTGGCTGGGTGTGGGGCTTCAGAAGATTGGGAGCAGTTTCCCAGGGGTTAGTGCAGCGAACGTTGCGCTCTTCTGCCATCTTGTGGTCATTTCTAGGATAGCAAGCGCCTGTTTCCTTGCCTCCCTGATGCTATACTAGCCTTGGCCACCAGGGGGCAGCCCGATAAGGAAGGGTCCCCATCCAACCCCAGCTGTATAAAAGTTGATCTTTAACAAAACAGCATTGAGCTATACAGTTAAGTCTCCTACATATGAAAGAGTTCCATTCCGAGAGTGCATTCGTGAGTCCAGTTTCTTCGTAACGCCAACAAAGTTCGCCTAGGTGCCCCGCTAATACAATCGGCTATGTAGTACTGTACTGTAATAGGTGTATAATATTTTTCACACAAATAATACATAAAAAACAAACACAAAAAATTAAAGAAAACATTTTTAATCTTACAGTACAGTACCTTGAAGAGTACAGTAGTACAGTAGTATAGCTGGCATACAGGGGCTGGCATCGAGTGAACAGGCAAGAAGAGCCACTGACTGGAGGGGGGAGAGGAGGTGGGAGATGGTAGAGCTGAAGGCTGGTCAGCAATAGGAGACGGAGGGCAAGCTGCAGTTTCACTCACGCCGGATGTTGATGGCACAGGTTCTGGTTCCTTGCTGGATTCAGTTAGTTCTATCTACCCTCTTGAAAGAAACGATCCAGGGATGTCTGGGTAGTAGCTCGTTTTTTCTCGTCAGCGATGGCATGGTAACACTAGATGGCGTTCTGAACAGCTGCTGCAAGCTTCACGTACCGTTCTTCGTTCGGATCCTGTGCCTCAAAAACTAACAGTGCCTCCTCAACTAAAGAAAATCCCCTTGTTGGCGGGGGTGGGATGAATTGGGATTGACATATATACACTAATGTGTATAAAATAGATAACTAATAAGAACCTGCTGTATAAAAAAATTAATTAAAATTTTTTAAAAAATAAAGAAAATCCCCTTGCCGTTTCCTCCGTCGTGAATCTCTTTGGTTCTTCAGTTACTTCTTCGTCCTGTTGTCGCTCCACTCTCTCCATTATTTTCACTTTTGTTTCCATTGTTCTCGCTTGGTGCTTCTTAGCAGTACCAGCTACATCACTGCTGCTTTTACGCTTGCTTCCGGACATCCAGGGCTTGAAATAAGGATGCTATACTACTGTACTCTATACAGTACTGTACAGCACAGCACACGGGAGCACAGCCTCTTGTAGAGGATGCAGGCACGTGACAATGTATGCCAGACACATGAACTAACTTACGTGATTGGACATGTGAATGCACATTCGCATCTTTGAATGTTCCCAACTTGAAGGTTCGTATGTGGGGGACTTACTGTAATTCTTTTTTTTTTTAATTGAAGTATAATCGACTTACAATGTTATATGAGTTTCAGGTGTATAATATAGTGATTCATTACACTGGAAAATGATCACCAGGAAAAGTCTAGGTGCCATCTGTCACCGTACAGAGTTGTAACAGTATTTTGACTCTATTCCCTATGCTGTACATTACATCCCATGATTTATTTATTTTATAACTGGAGGCTTATACTTTTATTTATTTTTTTTAAAAAAATTTTATTTATTTTATTTTTGGCTGCGTTGGGTCTTTGTTGCTGCGCGCGAGCTTTTCTCTAGTTGCGGCGAGCGGGGGCTACTCTTCGTTGCGGTGCACACAGGCTTCTCATTGCAGTGGCTTCTCTTGTTGCGGAGCACGGGCTCTAGGCACACGGGCTTCAGTAGTTGTGGCACGCAGGCTCCGTAGTTGTGGCTCGCGGGCTCTAGAACGCAGGCTCAGTAGTTGTGGCGCACAGGCTTAGTTGCTCCGCGGCATGTGGGATCTTCCCGGACCCGGGCTCGAACCTGTGTTCCCTGAATTGGCAGGCGGATTCTTAACCACTGCGCCACCATGGAAGCCCGAGGCTTATACTTTTAAATCTCCCTCACTTATTCCCCTCATCCCCCCACCCTCCTCCCCTCTGGCGACTAGCAGTTTTTTCTCTGTATCTCAGAGTCTGTTTCCGTTCTGTTATGTTCATTTGTTTTTGTTTTTTAAGATTCCACATATGAGTGAAACCAGAGGTATTTGTCTTTCTGTGTCAGACTTACTTCACTTAGCGTGATACCTTCTAGATCCATCCATGTGGTTGCAAATAGCAAGATTTCCTGCTTTTTAGAGCTGAAGTAATATTCGAATGTGTACTTCACACACACACACACACACACACACACACACACACTCATACGTATATCTTCTTTATCTATACCTCTGTTGATGGACACATAGGTGGCTTCCATATCTTGGCTGTTGTGAATAATGCTGCAGTGAACATAGGGGTGCATCTATCTTTTCAAATTAGTGTTTTCCTTTCTCTGGATAAATACACAGGAATGGAATGGCTGGATCACATGGTAGTTCTATTGTTAATTTTTGGCCTCACGTGTATATTGTTTCCCACAGTGGCTGCACCAATTGCATTCCCACCAGTAGTCCTCGATGGTTCCATTTTCTCCACATCCTCGCCAACACTTGTTATTCCTTGTGTTGCCTTGTCTTCCCTCCCCTGGCTCGACCCTGGGTCATCAGCTCTGACCTAGACTGTCTGCCTCTTATTTCATCTCCTTTCAACCAGGGGTCAGCTTGGTCACAGCGAGCCTGTCCCTATTCACCCTTCCCTGGTTCCTGATCCCTAAACACAAACCCCAAAGTCCTCCCTGCCTTCCCAGGCAGGCTGATCCCCACCAGTGCCCCGCCTGTCCTTCCTGGCTGGCCTCCCTGAACGCCACACACTGTGCTCTGGCTTTTCTGGACGTGCAATTCACAGGACATCAGCTCAGTCACGTTCAGAGCATTTAGGATGTACAGAATGTTGTGCACCTGTCACCTCTATCTAGTTGCAGAATGTTGTTGTCACCCCAAAAGGAAATCCTCTACCCATGATGCAGTCACTCTCCATCCCCTCTCCCCCAGCCCCTGGCAACCAGCAATCGGTTTCTGTCTCTATGGATTTGCTTGTCGTGGAAAGTTCATCTACACGGAATCCTACAGTGTGTGACTTTGGGTCCCTGGCTCCTTTGGAGATTCAGGCACACAGTGGCGCGTGTGAGTGCTTCGTTCTGCTCCATGGCTGAGGGACATTCCATCCTAACTGGCTTCCTTCTGTTCCAGGAGGGCACCAAGCCTTTTCTTGCCTCCAGGCTTTCACACTCCCGGGCTCTTCCCTCTGCTTGAAAGTCTTCTTCCCTTAGTATCACCTGACAAACTCCTATGCCTTCTCCAGGTTTCTTTCTTGCCCCCTGGGGTCAACAAGACCCCTCCCCCAGGCGCCCTCACAGCCCCTAAGTGATCTTTCATTTGTGCATGCATGAGATTGTTGTTCAGGTCTGTCTCTCCCACTTTATCAGGAGCCCGGTGTTAGCAGGAGGTTATTCCTTCTTGTTCATCCCCGTGTCCTCAGTGACTGTAGTACAGTCCCTGGCCCTTGGTAGGTGCTCCATCACATCTCTGGATTAAATGATTGAGTGAATGGTTTTATTAAGCCCCAACTAGGGACTAAAAGTTGTATATCCGTCAAGTTCTCTGCGAGTCAAGTGCAGTGGTGGTCAGAGTTGGCATCCAATAACTTGTGGGTCCCTGCTGCCCAATTCTGCATCCTCCTGAGCCTTATCTGAGTTTGGTGGGTCTGGGGGGCCCCTCCCTCCCTAGGGCTGCGGTGGCAGCCAGAGAAGATAGCTTAGCCTCCTAATGGGGGCACTTCGGGCATCATTCCTGTGGACAGCGGTATAAGGTCACTTTTGCACCAGCCTGCCTCTTCCTGGCCCCCTGTCCCAGTTCCTTGGGCATCTGGCTGGGTGTGGGGCTTCAGAAGATTGGGAGCGGTTTCCCAGGGGTTAGTGCAGCGAACGTCGCGCTCTTCTGCCATCTTGTGGTCATTTCCGGGATAGCAAGCGCCGGTTTCCTTGCCTCCCTGATGCTATGCTAGCCTTGGCCACCAGGGGGCAGGGTTCTCCACACTAGGCCACCAGACAAGCTTCCCCTGTAAAACCCCAGGTTTATAAAGGTTGATTGAAAAAAAAAACAGAATTGAGGTATAATTTTTTATTAATTTTTTTAAAATTTCGTTGTTCCGCACATCCTGTGGCATCTTAGTTCTTAGTGACCAGGGATCGAACTTGTGCCCCCTTGCCGTATGAGCACAGAGTCTTAACATCTGGACCACCAGGGAAGTCCCCCTAGAATTTTGGTTTTTAATTGAAGTATAATCGACTTACAATATTGTTGAGTTTCAGATGTATAATATAATGATTTTATACATTGCAAAATGATCACTAGTTGTAGTCTAGTTCCCATCTGTCACCATACACAGTTATTACAGTACTTTTACTCTATTCCCTATGCTGTACCCATGACCTATTTACCCATCCCATGACCTATTTATTTTATAACTGGCAGTTTATACCTTTAATCTCCCTCAGGTGTTCTCCTCACTCCCCACCCCCAACCCCCGCCCCGTGGCAACCACCAGTTTTTTTCTCTGTATGTATGATTCTGTTTCGGTTGTTTATGTTTATTTGTGATTTTTTTTTTAGATTCCATATTTGAGTGAAATTAGACATTATGTTTCTTTCTCTATCTCATTTTACTTAACATTATACACTCTAGATCCATCCGTGAGGTTGCAAATGGCAAGATGCCCTGGTTTTTGGTAATTGAGTCATATTGAATCATGTATATACACCACATCTTCTTTATCTATACATCTGTGGATTGACACTCAGGTTTCTTCCATATCTGTGTTATTGGGGATAATGGTGCAATGAACATAGGGGTGCATCTATCTTTTAAAATAGTGGTTTTGTAAATTTGGTAGGCAGTGCTGTTCCCTAGCCCAGCAGCTGCAAGGCCCTTGTATTGAGGCCCTGTTTGTAGGTGGGGATTTGTCACTGTGTGGCTGGCCGTATGGCCTGGGGCTCCAGGGGCTGGTGCTGGCCTGCTTGTGGGTGGGTAAGCTCCTGGCACTAATAGCCTAGTGGGAGGATTCCAAAATGGCACTTGCCAGCACAGTGTCCTTGAGATAGAAGGAGCACTCAAAAATGGCTTTTGCCAGTGTCTACATCCCTAGTTGCCAAGATTAGCAAGTGGTCTGATCCAGCCTCCTTTCAAATTACTGCCTGTGGGCTGAAACCACAGCATGTGAGATTTTGCATGTGCCTTTTTTTTTCTTTTGGCTGTGCCACATACGGGATCTTAGTTTCAGACCTGGGACCAAGGATTGAACCTGTGCCCCCTGCAGTGGAAGCACAGAGTCTTAACCACTGGACTGCCAGGGAAGTCCCTTGCATGTGCCTTTAAGAGCAGAGTCTCTGGGCTTCCCTGGTGGCGCAGTGGTTAAGAATCTGCCTGCCAGTGCAGGGGACATGGGTTCGAGCCCTGGTCTGGGAAGATCCTACATGCCGCGGAGCAACTAAGCCCGTGAGCCACAACCACTGAGCCTGTGTTCTAGAGCCCGCAAGCCACAACTACTGAGCCCACATGCTACAACTTCTGAAGCCCGTGTTCCTAGAGCCCATGCTCTGCAACAAGAGAAGCCACCACAATGAGAAACCCGCGTACTGCAACGAAGAGTAGCCCCTGCTCGCCGCAACTAGAGAAAGCCCGCACGCAGCAACGAAGACCCAATGTAGCCAAAAATAAATAAATAAAATAAATAAATTTATTTTAAAAAAAAAGCAGAGTCTCTGTTTCCTACTGCCCTCTGGCTCTTCAGTACACACACCCTGATGGCCTTCAAAGCCAGACATCCTGGGGGCTTGTCTTCCAAGTGCAGTATCCCAGGTCTGAGGACCCTGATGTGGGCCTCAGACCCCTTGCTCCTTGGGGAGAACCTCTGCAATTGTGATTATCCTCCTGTTTGTGATCACCTACCCTGGGTTTTGGGTCTTGCCTGTACTGTGTCTCTATCCCTCCTATCTCATTGAGGTTCTTTGTTTATATCTTTAGTTGTGGAAAATCTTTTCTGCTAGTCTTCAGTCTCTTTCTTAGGTAGTTTCTTGGTAAAAAGTTGTAATTTTAGTGTACCCATTGGAGGAGGTGAGCTCAGGGTCTTTCTACTCCAACATCTTGGACACTCCTTGAATTATAATTCTTATATTGTACACTTCACCCGTTCAAAGTGTACGATTCAGTATTTTTTAGTATATTCACAGAGTTGTGCAACCATCACCACAATCTAATTTTAGAACATTTCATGACTGCAGAAAGAAATTAGCCTCCATTAGCTGTTACCCCTCAATTCCCACCCCCAGCCCCCAGCCCTAGGAAACCACTAATCTCCTTTCTGTCTCTATAGATTTGTCTGTTCTGGACATTTTACATAAATGGAGTCATACAATATATGGTCTTTTGTGATTGGCTTCTGTTATTTATCACAGTGTTTTCAAGGTTCATCCAGGCTACAGTATGAACTGGTACTTTATTCCTTTTTATTACAAAATCATATTCCATTGTGTGGAATTACCACATTTTGTTTATGCATTCATGAGTTGATGGGTATTTGGGCAGATTCTACTTTTGTCTATTGTGAATAATGCTGCTATGAACATTTGTGTACATATTTTTATGTTGGATGTATATCTTTATTTTTCTTGGGTATATATACTTAAGAGTGGAATTGCTTAACTCTATGTTTAACAATTCAAGTAACTGCCAGACTTTTTTTCCATTGCCGCTGTACCATTTTACATTCCTAACCACAGTGTAAGAGAGTTCCAATTTCTCCACATCCTTGCCAGCACTTGTTACTGTCTTTTTTTTTCTTTATTTTATTTCTCTCTTTTTTTTCTGTCATTTTTATTATAGTCATCCTAGTGGGTGTGAAGTGGTAGCCCAATACATCCTTTCTCAAAGAAAGACTTTTTTTTGAAATGCTCCTATTTTCAAATTAGATGCATAAGTTAGCAGTTCTCAGTGTAGTGGCATTGTTCTACACTTTTGCAAATCTCTTTAATGATTGTCTTTTTAAAAATTAATTAATTAATTTGGCTGCACCTGGTCTTAGTTGCAGAAGGCGGGATCTTTGTTGCCGCGTGTGGGATCTTTAGTTGCAGCATGCACGTGGGATCTAGTTCCCTGACCAGGGATCGAACCCGGGCCCCCTGCATTGGTAGCTCGGAGTCTTAGCCACTGGATCAGCAGGGAAGTCCCTTTAATGATTGTCTTAATAGACTGTTTGATTCTCATATCTGCCTTGGTATTAAATCTGCTGTGATATGTTAAAAAAATTTTTTTTATTGAAGTAAAGTTGATTTACAATATTATATTAGTTTCTGGTATACAATATAGTGATTCAAAATTTTTATAGATTATACTCCATTTAAAGTTACAGAAATATTTGCTGTATTTCCTGTTCTGTACAATATATCCTTGTTGCTTAGTCACTTTATACATAGTAGTCTGTATCTCTTAATCCCCTACCCCTATCTTGCCCCTCCCTCTCTCTCCCCACTGGTAACCACTAGTGTTCTCTGTATCTGTGAATCTATTTCTGTCTTGTTATATGCATTCCTTTGTTTTATTTTCTAGATTCCATATATAAATGATGACTTATTTCACTTAACATAATACTCTCCAGGTCCATCCATGTTGTTGCAAATGGCAAATTTTCATTCTTCTTTATGGCTGAGTAATATTCCATTACCTATCTATCTATCTCACATCTTCTCCATTCATTTATCTGTTAATAGACACTTAGTTTGCTTCCATGTCTTGGCTATTGTAAATAGTGCTGCTATGAACATGGGAAGCATGTATCTTTTTGAATTAGTGTTTTCATTTTCTTTGAGTCTAAACCCAGGAATGGAATTGCTGGATCATATGGTAGTTCTATTTTTAGCTTTTTGAGGAACCTCCATCCTGTTTTCCATAGTGGCTGCACCCATTTACATTCTCACCAACCATGTATAAGCATTCCTTTTCTCTGTATCTTTGCCAGTGCTTGTTATGTGTGGTCTTTTTGATGATAGCCATTCTGACAGGTGTGAGGTGTGATATGTTGTTTTGATTGAAGAAAATCTAGCCTCACACAGTATGTAGCTGGAAAAGACAGGAGGGTTTTAATAGCCTTTGCAGATAATTGTGGATTTTCTTCTTTAATGCTACACAGAATTCAACAAGTGGTAGTTTCTTAAAGGTTAGTACAATGTGGAATCTGAAACCATACCAATGAACATTTCATATGCTCTTTATTAATTTTTTAAAAAAATATTTATTTATTTATTTATTTTGGCTGTGCTGGGTCTTAGTTGCGGCATGCATGTGGAATCTAGTTCCCCGACTAGGGATCGAACCCGGGCCCCCTACATCAGGAGCACGGAGTCTTACCCACTGGACCACCAGGGAAGTCCCCATACTCTCTTATTTTAATGTTTGGGTCTATTTTGTACTCTAGGTGGATCTTTTACCCAGGTGTACCCTGCATTGGTCATTTGGAAAATTTCTGTTGACTGAATAGTTCAGACCTTCCAAAAGATGACACAGGTCATTAAACAATGTAAAAAATAGCATTTGTTAACGTCACCACTCATCTCATCAGTAAAATTTTTAAATATTGGGAAACTGTCAAGCTCATAGTGGTGGATACAGGTTTTCCAAAATTCTGATTTCTGCTTGAAAACTCACACTTCATCATTGATGACAAATGTGGTCAACTATTTTTCCTTTAGAAATGACAGGCTCACTTCGCTCATTTTTGAAAAACTGCCAAATAGCCAAGTCTGAATACCACAGCGTGTCTGTTGGTTGTTCTTTCAAGTAAAAATGGTGTTCCATGGACACAGAGGCAAGTCAACTCCAACTCTAAGAAGCTCACAAGTGCTTTTCCTCCACAGCCATGTACCTGCCAATCTCATCACACAGAATATTAAAGGTCATATACTCAAGGGCTGAGAGTCAATGAAATATATTATTTTTACTGCTTCATCAAGGGTCCTGTTAAGTGACACTGGCCTATTTTGTCACTGTGAGTGTGTGTCTATGTAGGACACAGCCCAGTTTAGGGCCACTTTCTTGCTTCCTGCTGGGGTGCCAGCAGTTTCACCCACTGTGGCTTTTTCATCATCAAATGTCATCATGGTGACATTAGTACTGCTCTGAAAGAGTCTCAGGAACTCCGGGGGTCCATGGACCTCACTGTAAAATCATCAACAGATAATAAAACTTGCCTACACATATAATTTTTAAAAACAGTATAACGTCCTAATATTTAAAGGAAAAAGAAAGTCATAATAAGCTTATGTGCATCTCAATAGGTACATGTCCACTGACAATTCCACCAGCAGGCACAAGGTGACACAAGGTGGCCAGACGCTCACAGCACATTAGAGTGTCACACGTGCCTGGCTGCAAATGCGGGGGGCCTTACGGATACTATTTTGGGGACTTGCATCCCGGGAGAGATGAGGCTGTCAGAGCTGTGATTTTCTGAAATGGCTGAAACTCTTGGTAGAGTTTCATACAAAACAAACTGTAGTTTTCCATTAATTTGCATTCTCAGCGTGTGTTTTAAAATATGCAAACTCTCTAGTGTTTAAGTGTGAAATGGAGTCTGGTGTTTTCACTGACTTGAATATCTGAAGGGACATATGAGAATCAGGAGAGGACACGCACAGTTCTTCTGTCCTGAGGGACAGCCGTGAGCACTGCAGGATCGGGCATCCTCAGCCTCTGCCCCAAATGCCAGCGGCGCCCCTCCCACATCACTGCAGTAACCAAACGTGCCTCCTTGGGTACTGTCAACAAGCAGTGACCAATAGTCATCTAAGGAAGAAATGGAAAATTTTATTTGTGTCAACCTGAGGATTATAACCTGGGAGACAGTCTCTCAGAGAGCTCTGAGAACTGTTCCGAGCAGGTGAGGGGGGAGGCGAGTATACACGTGATTTTGATGAAGGGGCACGTGCAATCAAGCATACCCCTTCGTAGAAGGTGACTGCTATTTGTGAGGAACAGCTGTCTTAGTTAATGGTTTTAGTGCTTTTCTAAGTATGGGACGGTGCAATTAACTGGGTTCACAATTTTCTCCTGAAAGTATCTAACTACCTGAGGGCCAGTTCCGTCAGGATAAGCACAAAGTTCCTCCTGATCTTTGCCCTGAATGCCTTTCAGGGTGTACTGTAGGTCAGCAGCTGCAGTGGGTAATGACTGGATGGCGGGCAACATTCTTCGTTTTACAGATGTCAGAACACAGGCCCCCTCCCAGGGAGGGACGAGGCCCAGCGTTCCCACGCTTGGCTCCTGGCCAGTGTGAAGAAAGAGGAGCAGCCACCTCCAAGCGAGGACAGAACAAGAAACTGTCACACATGAAGTGCATAGGTCCTAAAACGTCTAAAGTGCTGGGTCCACAGGGACGCTTTATCTAGCCTGCTCGACCATAGTACAGATGGAAAAACCGAGGCCTAGAGTCCAGTGTGACATTTCCTGGGGCAAGGCCAGCCTTTGCCTTCATAGAATTTCTCATCTGTAGAAGATGAGAGTTCCTGACTCCAAAATCCTTCCTCTGCTCTGCTCACCAATGCTCCACTGCTATGCATTTGTTTAGCTTCAAGCAGAAATCTTGGTTTCAGAGGCCCAGAGGAGCTCAGTGGGGCTAGGTGTGGATGCATCAAAGGGCTCAGCTGAGTGACTGTGACCCTACAGGAAACTGGCCCAAATTCGACATGTAATCTCTTTATCTTGATTGTTGGCAACTAAATGAAATTATGTTTACAAACAAAACATAATTCCTTCAAGACTGTGCAGGTCAGGGCTTCCCTGGTGGCGCAGTGGTTAAGAATCCACCTGCCAATGCAGGGGACAGGGGTTCGAGCCCTGGTCCGGGAAGATCCCACATGCCACAGAGCAACTAAGCCCATGCGCCACAACTACTGAGCCTGTGCTCTAGAGCCCGCAAGCCACAACTACTAAGCCCGCATGTCACAACTACTGAAGCCCACACGCCTAGAGCCCGTGCTCCGCAACAAGAGAAGCCCGCACACCTCAATGAAGAGTAGCCCCCGCTCGCCACAACTAGAGAAATGCCACGCGCAGCAACGAGGACACAATGCAGCCAAAAATAAATAAATAAAATAAATAAAAATTAAAAAAAAAAAAAGACTGTGCAGGTCAAACACATCCTTCAGCGGACAGACTCAGTGGCCACCTGTCTGGATCTCCTGCTTAGGGACTGACTTCCTCCCTGAAGTGGAAATCCCCCCTGGTCATCCACACCACGGGGACTGTGCTTGGAGATGTTTTCAATAGGAGGCCTGGATGGGCGCCAGGAGAGGTTGAGGAGGAGGGGGGTTGACAGGGAGGCAGGAGAAGGGGCACAGAGCAGAGGGGAAGCTGGGGCTGGGAAGCAAAGATGCTTCCTTCAAATGTGGTCAGAGCTGCTGCACAGGCCTCATCATTATTGCTTACATGATTATACTCAATTCCTGAGCTTCTCCAACTCCATTTTAGAGCTCAGGAAATGAGAGCCTATGAAGGGGTACACCAGCAGGTCGCTGGCAGGGCCTGAGCCAAGGGAAAGTGGGGTGGAGGTGGGATTCAGGCGTCCAGGCTCCTTCCTCTCTCAGGCGGAGGGCGATGCCAGTGCGCCCGGCGTGCTCCGCACTTCAGCGCTACCCCCCTCGCAGCCACCCCATCCTCACTTGACAGACCAGGAGGCTGCGGCACGAGGACAGGGACCACTTTCCCAAGATTCCACGGGCAGCGGAAGCCTAGCAGGGCCCATACCAGCTCCGGCAGGAGAAGCACGGACGACAGAGAATTCCTGATGAGCTGGGAGAGAAGGGCAGCTTCTTGGAGGAGGTGGTTGAGCCCAAAGGACGGACCGGAAGGGGGGAGTGTGTGTTCTTAAAATTAATCAATAAGCATTCGGAAAACTGAGTCCTCCAATTGACTTCCTTCCTAGTTGGACTCCCAGCCCCACCTCCAAGGGCCCACTCGCAGCGCTTTCCGCGCGTCCCTTCAGGACCGGTTTGCGCCGCTGTGTGGATGGATGGATGCCTGCAGGTAGGTACAGGGATGCTGTAAGGCCGCCCGAGCTTCTCGGCCTGGCAAGCACTGACCTGCTCAGCCCCGCGCCAGGTCTGCAGGCGGGGGCGGCGGCCCGGCCACTTCACCGCCCTCCCCACTGGTCCGGGGCCTCCCCTCCGCGCGGTGCGCGACCCCACCGCCTTCCTGATGGACCGCTCTGAACCTGAAATCACTCAGCGCGCGGTTTCTGATCCTCTTTCGCTTCTCTTTCTCCGTCGACCTGAAGCTCTGTCCGCTAGGGTTGCATAAAATTGTATTTCGAAAGCGGATGAGCGTTGCGGAGCCCGCCACATGGATCCGTGGGGTCAAGCGGGTCTTTCACAAGCTGCTGGGGGAGAGGGGTTTCTGCAGAGGGAACTGAGCCCTGACGCCGGAGGAGCCTTTAAACCCCCACCCCACCCCCACCCCGACGGCCGACTTGAGGTTAAAGTGCAATCACTGTGCCCTATAAAAGTCGGGATAGCGGTTACTGCTTCTGGAGGAGGGAGGGGTGGTGCTTGGGGATGGGCGCGTGGAGGGGTTTGCGGGCTGGCTGGCCAACTTCTTTTTCTTGATCTCGGTGGCATTAACCTTGTAGCAATTGGTTAAGCCATATATTGGAACCATAGGATTTTCTGTATCTGTGTTTTATTTTACAATGAAAACATTTAAAAGATATTCAACCAATTAAAGTTGTAGAAGTAAAATTCCAGTTCTAATTTGCTCCCTCCCTCCCTCTCTCTCTCCATCTCTTTCTCCCCCTCCCTCCCTCCCTCCCTTCCTTCCTTTTCTTTTTCTTTCCTTCTTCCTGTCTTTCAACAAGTTTTTCTTTTTTCTTTCTCTCTCCCTTTTTCTTTCTTTTTCTCTCTCTTTCTCTATCGGCCTTTAACAAATATTTTTCTGAGGACCCACCGTGTTCCAGGGAATGGTCTGGGCTCTAGAGATACACTGGTGAATAGACATGGTTCCTGCCTCCTAAGAGTTTACTGTCTAGGGAAGGGAGGTTGACAAATAAATGGGAGAACAAATACTGCATCACTACACATTGGGATAAGGATTCTGCAGGTATGGTGTATATCAAAGTTTTTGCACGCATGTGCAAACATACAGAAAATTTTGTATATTACATATATGTAGACTTTTTTTTAAACATAAGGGTCATATATAATACATGTTGTTCAGTAAATAGTCTTTCTCACTATAAAACAAGGAATTTTGCCCACCATCCAGTTCTACAAGGATCAAGTCATTAATCACCGTAGTCGCCAAGGTACAGTACCCCTGGAAGGAATTCAGGATGAAAAACAGGATGCAGTGCTCTGTGCTTTGGAAAAACAGGCTCCCCTTAGTTAGCGATATCTCAGGAAAAAGTCTCATTAAATTTTTTCAGATTAAATTTCAGATTCTTGTATCTTCCCATACATAGAAGAGTAACCTTTATGCTTGACTGCACTTATTATTCTCTCACTGAAATCATATATATACTGGCTTCTCCCCCTACCTCTTCAGAGCAGTCCCCTCAGAGATTCTGAGAGGCCGTTTCTCGGGCTATAGTCTCCAGCAGGGTCCCCTGAATAAAACTGAAACCCACAAGGACTTCCCTGGCGGTCCAGTGGCTAAGACTGTGCTTCCAATGCATAGAGGGAGCACAGCTTCGAACCCCAGTTGGGGAACTGAGATCCCACGTGCTGTGCGGCGCGGCCAAAGAAACAAAAAACCCCTGAAACCCACAACTCTTATGTCGTGCATTTTTCTTTCAGTCGACATCAATGCATTGTGGGAAATTTTCCCAATTGGTACGTGCAGGCTACCTTATTTTTGCAGCATAGTATTCCATGCTACACTTACGGTGTTGCAGCATCAGTGACTCTCCACAGATTCTTGAAGTCTGCATGGTCCCGGGAGCAGCCTCAAGGATGGCTGAGAAGGGGATTGAGTGGGGTTTGTGGCTCTGCCTCATTTTAGCTAGAGCAGCCCTTGCTTTAATGTGTGTCTTCAACCCTGTCTGCATACAGGAGCCACTTGGAAGGTTTTTAAAACATTAAATCAGGATCTCTACGGTGGTCACTGGGAATGTGTGTATTTTTAAAAAGTTCTCAGATTTCTCTAGAGTACAGTCAGGATTGAGAAGCATTGTGTTATCATGGCCTGGGGGGATGGGGAGTTTGCATTAAGATTTTGAAAGCTGATGACCTCACCTCAAAGGAGGATGCAGAACCCTCACAGCAGGTTAGGAGAAAAACTGGACCAGAGCTGGAACTTTTTTTTTTAATTGAAGTGTAGTTGATTTACAATGTTGCGTTAAATTCTGCTGTACAGCAAAGTGATTCAGTTATACATATGTACATTCTTTTTCTAAAAATATTTATTTATTTATTTATTTTGGCTGTGCTGGGTCTTAGTTGCGGCACACGGGATCTTCATTGCGGCATGTGAACTTTTAGTTGCCACATGCGAACTCTTAGTTGCCACATGCAAACTCTTAGTTGCCACATGCATGTGGGATCCAGTTCCCCGACCAGGGATCAAACCTGGGCCCCCTGTATTGGGAACGTGGAGTCCTACCCACTGGACCACCAGGGAAGCCCCTATACATTCTTTTTTATATTCTTTTCCATTATGATTTATCTCAGGATATTGAATATGGTTCCCTGTGCTATACAGTAGATCCTTGTTGTTCATCCATTCTATATGTAATAGTCTGTGAGTCTGTTTCTGTTTCGCAGATAGGCTCATTTGTGTCATATATTAGATTCCACATATAAGTGATATCATATGGTGTTTGTCTTTCTCTTTCTGACTTACTTCACTCGGTATGATAATCTCTAGTTGCATCCATGTTGCTGCAAATAGCATTATTTCATTCTTTTTTATGGCTGAGTAGTATTCCATTGTATATATGTACCACATCATCTTTATCCAGTCCTCTGTCGAGGGAGATTTAGGTTGTTTCCATGTCTTGGCTATTGTGAATAGTGCTGCTATGAACATAGGGTTGCATGTATCTTTTTTAAAAATAATTAATTAATTTATTTATTTTTGGCTGTGTTGGGTCTTCATTGCTGCACGTGGGCTTTCTCTAGTTGCGGCGAGTGGGGGCTACTCCTTGTTGTGGTGCCCGGGCTTCTCATTGTGGTGGCTTCTCCTGTTGTGGAGCATAGGCTCTAGGTGCACGGGCTTCA
This sequence comes from Balaenoptera physalus, assembly GCF_965194825.1. Lineage (NCBI taxonomy): Eukaryota > Metazoa > Chordata > Mammalia > Artiodactyla > Balaenopteridae > Balaenoptera > Balaenoptera physalus. The sequence goes on from NC_138893.1 coordinate 84,954,125, forward strand.
GTAGTTGTGGCTCATGGGATCTAGAGCACAGGCTCAGTAGTTGTGGTGCACGGGCTTAGTTGCTCTGTGGCATGTGGGATCTTCCTGGACCAGGGCTTGAACCTGTGTCCCCTGCATTGGCAGGCAGATTATTAACCACTGCGCCACCAGGGAAGTCCCTGCATGTATCTTTTTGAATTATAGTTTTGTCTGGATATATGCCCAGCAGTGGGATTGCTGGATCATATGGTAATTCTATTTTTAGTTTTCTGAGGAACCGTCATACTGTTTTCCATAGTGCGGAACTGGAACTTTTGCTACATCCCACAGTGGAGCATTAAGCAGCCATCAAAAAAAAAAATGAGACCAATCTACAGTCACATGGAGAAATGAATACATTATATTACATGGAAAAAAGCAAGTTCCAGGACTTCCCCAGCGCTCCAGTAGTTAAGACTCTGTGCTTCCACTGCAGGGGGCACGGGTTCAATCCCTGGTCGGGGAACTAGATCCCACCTGCCCCTTGGATTCTTAACCACTCCGCCACCAGGGAAGTCCCACCTACATGTTAATATAAGCATTTCCCCCCACCATGAAAAAGCCCTCTCAAACAACACTGTAATTGGCTGTGTGATATTCTGTGACTGTCTCAATTTCCTTAATAATTTTCTTATTGTCAGATAGTTGGATCATCTCCAACCTGCTACTGTTATGACTAATGCTGTGTAAGCATCTTTGTACGTAATGCTTTCTTGCACTTGGGCTTTAGGATCCATTTCCAGTAGTTGCATTCCTGGGCTAAATGGAAAGAACACTTTTAAGTCCCTGGCACTTCTTGCCAAATTGTCTATGAAGGGGAGGAAACTGTCTCCACTACCCCAGCCCTGTAGCAGCCCACCCTAAGGAGGTAATTTTCCATTTCATTTTCTAAGAAGCCCAGTTCCTTTTCTGAATCCTCTCCTTGCAAAGGGACTCAGTTTTCCCCACTCCTGTCCTCCCTCCCTGTGGTTTAGTGGACATAGCAGGGGACTGTGGGTTTTGAAATCATGGCTGGCCCTATGACCAACTGTGTGACTTGAGGAAAATCACTTGACCTCCCTGGGCCTCCGTTTTCCTCTTTATTTCCTCCCTTCCTTCCCGCCTGGCTTGAAAGCTAAAGTACCTGTCCTTGCTTTCCAGAGGTCAGGCGGGGTTGGAGAGTATTCTTCTCTTTCTTCTCTGGGACAGGATCAAACCTCCCCAAGTGTCCTCCAGGGATCTGGCTGGGAATTCTCTCTTACTTTGTAAGGGGCGTGTCCTGGTATCTTCCCAGCACCACAGCAATTACCTCATACTGAGAGGAAGGTGCCCTATCTTCCTTTCCTTAGTGCTTCTGCCCAAGGTCATCCTCTCCCAGGCGAGAGAGCAGGGGCTTGTTGGCTCACTGACAGTTCTGTTTTCCCCTTTCTTGCAAACCAGTATAGAGACACTGCAAGTGGTGTGAAATATGGTGGGCCCAGCTGGAGACTAGGGACCAAATCAGCCTGGAGACCTGGGTTCAAATCCCGTCTCTGCCACTTCCTGACCAGGCAAATTGTTTTAACTTCTCCAAGACTCATTTATTCAACAAAAGGTGTTGAGCACCTCGTGCCAGACACTTCTGGACCCTGGGCATTCAGTGACCATCACGGTGGACCCAGGCCCTGCTCTCATAGATTCTTCCTGTTTTTCATAAGCGTATAATCTGCAGGGAAGGCTATGCTGTGAATGTGGATTGTGACTCATAAAATTCTGTTACCTAATGTTTGTTTAAAAAAAAAGATGACACATTTAGGCTGTATGGTCTTTGTGAAGACCGTCAGAAGGGATGGCCTATATAAAGCCATCTGTGGTGGCAGTGGAGGTGACAATGAAGATGACAGTGATATCTGAGATTTAGGAGGTCCCTAGAGATGGGAGAATGTGGAGGAAGGTCATCTCTTGATCTGTGTGGACTGGAAATATTATTCACAACCTGAAAGTTGAGAGTTATGTTTTATTCGGTGGGAATTTTTAGGATTTCAAGCCCGGGAGGCAGCATCGCAAGTAACCCTGAGAGAACTGCTCTGAGGAAAGGGGGTGGGGAGCCAGGTCATATAGACGTTTCACAAGGGCAGGTAGTTGGGAACATCAAAGGATTATTGTTAATTAAAGAAAACCAAATACCTCAAGTTAAGGAATATAGCGCTTTTCTATGTATGGGAAGATGCAAGAGTCTGGGCTCACTGAAATCATCCCTTCGATATGCACCTCAGCTCTCTGGGGCTGGTGTCCTGTATTTTCACATCCTGAGTTTCCTCAGGGCTCACTGGCTCACGTTGGAGGGCTGCAACTGCTGATGACTGACATCCTTTGTTTACTGACATGGCAGGAAATATTCCATTTCTCATCTGCATGGGGCCTTGATGGCCCCCTTCAGAATCTCTTGAGGACAGGGCTCTGCTGTACCCTCCTGTCAGTACCCAGCACCCGGCCTGCCCTGTGCACCAGGGTGGGCTCAGCCAGGGTGGTGGAGGAAATGACTGTCTGCATTCCCGTCAGCTGATCCCTTGCCCAGGGAGAAGGTCTGTCTTGTCTCCCAGTGAGTCCCGTGTCCCTAAACCCAGATAAAGTGGCCTAGAGATAGTGAGAGAACAATGAGGGCTGTTGCAGACTGAAGCACAGCCCCGGGCAGGGATTGGCCTCCTTCTGGCCTCAGGTCCCATGTCCCCTTCCAGAACTTCACTGGGCTGAGGCCATCGGGCTTCTCAGGGAGTCAACCACCCCAAGGCCTCTCAGGACCTGATAACACTTATCTGTTGCCTAAGCTGGCAATACTGTGTTATCAGCGGACACGTGGAGGTCATTCCATGCATGTGGGGGACGCGCTCCCCTAAGGAACTGAGGAAGATTGCAGCAAGTTGGATAATGCTGGAGCTGGATCGGGAAGGACGGTGAGGGTGAGGAGTTTGTCAGCCTGGGAGCAGTGCAGGCACTTACATCCACATTCCTCTGCTTCTTCATTTATTCACTCAGTCATTCCTCAAATACAGTCATCCCTCGGTAGCCACAGGGGATTGGTTCCAGGACCCACATGGATACCAGGACGTGAGGAGGCTCACCTCCCTTACATTAGGTGGTGTAGGACGGTTGACCCTTGAGCAACACGGGTTTGAACTGCATGAGTCCACTTATACGCGGATTTTTTCAATAATAAATACTGCAGGACTACATGATCCAGGATTGGTTGAATCGTCGGAAGTGGAAACACAGATATGGAGGAACCGCATACCCGGAGGGCCGACTAAAAGTTATATGCAGATTTTCAACTGTGCAGAGGGTTGGTGCCCCTAACCCCCTCCTTGTTTGAGGGTCAACTGTGTTTGCAGATAACCTATGCGTGTCCTCCCGTATACTCTAAATCATCTCTACTTATAATACCTAATACAATGTAAATGCTCTGTATATAGTTGCTGGTGTGCAGCAAATTCAAGATTTGCTTTTTGGAACTTTCTAGAATTTTTTTTTTTTTTTTTTAACATTTGATCCTCAGATTGTTGAATCTGTGGATTTGAAAACTACAGATAGGGAGGGCCAACTGCAATGATTATCTGTGGCCCAAACTGGAACCAAACTGTCCCCACTTCATCTAGAGAATGCTCTGGAACATGTTTCCAGAGCGCTTACTATGTGCCAGGCCCTGACCTAGTGGCTGGAGATACAGCAAGGTTAACTCTCCTTCCTCACACTTACATTCAAGTACCTTGGACAGTAAGTAAACATACTGCTGGAAAGGATGATTCCAAGAGGAAAACAACAACAGGGTGACAGGTAGGGTGAGGGTGGAGACTACTTTGGTTGCAGGTGGTCAGGGAGCAGCCACGAGAATGAATATCTGGGGGAGGCATGTTCTAGGAGAGGGAAGAACAAAGGGCCACAGCCCCCAGGTGGGAAGGAGCTGGGTGCATTTTTGGAGAAACAGCCACAAAAGGCCACAGGGGACATTTCTGAGAAGGTAAAAATGACATTTGAAAAGCTAGCTTTAAAAAGACAATGATCTTCACACATCTTTTCCAGAAGCACCCTTTAAAATACATTTGAAGTCTTTTTAATCATAAATTTAAACTTGCCAATGATGCATTTTGTGGCTTGCTGTATGTTGTCAATGTTTTAAAAATATTTTTTTCACCCAAACTTGGGGCTACAGCTTTAGTTCCTTTGATTTAAGAGGAATGTCTGTCACATCGAGCTCTGTCACCACAGTCAGCGGAGCAGACCTGCTTTTTGTCAGAACACATCTGACCTCACTTTTTAAATTCAAATAAGCATGCGTCCCCATGACAACCTTTTTGTTTCCAAGCTCTGACTGCTGGGAGATGGCAGGAAGTGGAGCCGTGTTGGGACCTGCCCTCACCGGTGTGCTCCCTCTGGGGCCTGGGCCTGCCACGGTTCCCTCTCAAACTGCCCCTTCACTGGGTTCCAGGAGGTTGTCATGGGGGTGTCCCACAGAGGACTGGGGTTGGAGGTGTGCCTCTCCTGTGTGGAGTGGGAGAATGACACCCAGGAACAGGGACATGGGAAAGCTAGACGGGTGGACCTCAGCCGTGCTGACATCTTGTGTATCCCAGGGACATCCGTGGGCACGGATGGCTTTAAGGGAGAGTTTTGTCAAATCTGCACTGATTCACCACACCCACAGTCCTGGCATGGAGGATGGAGAACAGGGGGACAAAGGAGGGAAACAGGAGACCCCCAGAGGCCACCCTGTGAGGTGGGAAGTGGTCTGGCCTAGGTTGGTAGCAGTGAAGGTGGTGAGAGGTGGTTTTGTTCAGGAAATATTTGGCTGCCCCCGTGTTCTGGAGCCTGCCACACTTCTTTGGAAAGGTGACTGATCCTGGGCCTAGTATTAAAAGCAAAGGAACTTAAAACCTAATCCCGCCACTATGCAGCTGTGTGACCTTGACAAGTCACTTAATTTCTCTAGGGCTTATTTGTCACATAGGAAAAGTTAGCCGGGCCTTGCCTGACTCTCAGGGAGTGTAAAGGTGAGCTGGTGAGGGGACCGGCTTTGGGAAGTCCAGTGTGCCAGGCTCCTGGGAAACTCCAGACTCAGCCTCAGGCTCACCTTGCTTTGTGCCTCTGGGGATTAGGGTCCCAGAGATTCAAGGGTTTTTTTTTTAACCTTTTTTTTTTTTTTAAGATTTTTAAAATTTATTTTATTTTTGGCTGCGTTGGGTCTTCGTTGCTGCGTGCAGGCTTTCTCTAGTTGTGGCGAGCGGCGGCTACTCTTCATTGCGGTGCACGGGCTTCTCATTGTGGTAGCTTCTCCTGGCTCTAGGTGCACGAGCTTCAGTAGTTGTGGCGCGCGGGCTCAGTAGTTGTGGCTCGCGTGCTCTAGAGCGCAGGCTCAGTAGTTGTGGCGCACGGGCTTAGTTGCTCCGTGGCATGTGGGATCTTCCTGGACCAGGGCTCGAACCCGTGTCCCCTGCATTGGCAGGCGGATTCTTAACCACTACACCACCAGGGAAGTCCTCCGAGACTCACGGCTTTGAGGGTCAGTGACTCAGGAACCTAGCTGGGCTCTTGTCTTGGCACTGTCTGAACTTTCTCAGCCCAAGCTCACCCCTCAGGGGCATTTCCTTAATTCGTAACATTGTTTATTACGATCTGAATGGCCTAATTCATAGATCAGAGGAGAGGCAGAAAGGAAAGATTTTCCAATAGGCACCAGGAGCCCTGGCCCAGCCCTGCACAACCTGTTTCCCCCTCACAGTTAACGCCTCTGGCCTGAGTTTCCCCTCTTGAGACTCCACTGCGTGCCAGGCTGACCTCTGAAAGTGCAGCTTGGAGGTTCTAATGGGGAGAGTTTAGACCTACTAGGTACCTAAAGCCCTACTATGTGCAGAGCCTGCCTGCCGGTAAAGGGTCTCCTGATCTCCTGGGGAGTGACCTTGAGCCAGGCCCTTAGCCTCACCAAGCTGCTGGTTTCCCAGTCCTACAATAAGGGCACTAAACTAGACCGGTCTAGAGCTCTCAAAGGGCCCTTTCAGCCTTGACGATTTCAGTTCTACTTTCCCAGGCTGTGTGCTACTATCTCTGGGGACTGAGGTTTGGCAGGACAGGAACTTCAGCTTCTTATTTCCCATCAGGTGTGGAACCCCATGCTCAGTGGGTCCTTAACACCTGTGTTGATTGACCCTCTAACCCACCGTGAAGCTCGGGATGCTAGGTGGGTGGTGTGACCAGATGACTCTGAAAAGTATCCTAGTCAGGATGATAGATTAGATGGTGCTTCCACTGTAGGCTGTGGGACCCACCCACACCTCACCTTTGAAGGCTCCCAGAAGGCCAGAATCCAGCGCCGTCCCAAATGGGGAAGGGCAATTGAGGGAGGAGTGCCAGATCCACTGACTCATGGGGCACCCAGCCCCCAACACGCCTGTGGGCTCTTGACCTCCTGCAAATTAAGCCTTTTCTTACCAGCTGCTCCTGGCCAAGGACGAGGGCGGCTCATGTCTTTCTCAGCCCTGTAGAGGCCTAGTCCCTGTCACTTCCAGAATCAAGTTTGATAACCAGTCCTCCTCTTTCCTTGGGCAGGGTTCCTTATGCCTTACAGATTAAGTGAACTTCCAAATTGATGTATTTAGCAGATTATGTCTAGGGCAAAGAGGCCGAAGCTGTAGAAAAAGCATTGTCCAGGGAGTCTGGAAACTTGGGATTAGCCCCAGCTCTTGCTTTTCTCTGGGTGACCTTGGAGGAATTTCTTGTTTCTGAGTCTCAGTTTCTCTTTCTGCAGAAGGAAAATTTTGGCCTAGGGAGCTCTTTGAGGGACTGAAAATTCTATCTTAACTGGTGTTGGTACCTCAGGGTCAGGGTCTCAGCCCTATACTGCAGGGCTCCACTGTGGCCTTTGCTCTTGGCCTGAGGCCAGGAACCAAGGAGGAAGGGAGTTTTGATTGTCACTCATTTTCTGAAAGTGATGACATTTGGTTTGGAGACTTTGGTCCCATATCTGTGGCTCAGCATATGACCCCAGGCCTTCTCAGCCAGCCAGGTGGTTCTATGGAGGGCTGAGCCTGTGGCTGGGCTTCCTACCGGAGCATGTGACCAGGCAGCTGAGGGCTCTGGCTGGCAGTGAACTTCCTCAAGGCTGTGACTCCAGGTTGGCGTGGAAGAGGGCCCATGAGGGTGCGTGCTGGTCACAGCTCCTTCTGGGCCCCGCTAACTAAGGCCTTGCTTAAGGTGAATGAAGGTCCTCTCCCTTTTTACTGTCCTCAGGTGATAAGGTTTTCAGAAAGCCCTAGAGGGGAAACAACTTTTCCCTCCTTCTTTGTGCTTGCCTGAATTTTCTTAATTGTAAGCAGTGAACGTATGTGCTTTGGTAATCAGGAAAAAAAAGCCTGTTATTATTATTTTTTTAATTTTTAAAATTATTTTTTAAAATTAATCTTTATTGGAGTACAGTTGCTTTACAAGCCTGTTACTATTTTTAAATGCCATTCCTAAAGCTATCAGCAGCCTTTCCCCTCACTCCTCCCAGGGTCAGAGAGAGCCATCAGAAACACACACACCCCTGGAGCACGGGGCTTCTGAGCCACTGTGTCACCATGGGGATGAGAGCTGGATGGGGCCTGATAGCCTGTGCCCCAGCCTCTCACCGTCCCGTCGGTGATGGGGACAACACAGCTGGAGAGGCGCGGCGCCTTGCCCAAGGTTCTGCAGCTGTTGCGATGAGTGGGCAACAGGAACCAGGTCTCCTGACTCTTATCAGGGCCCTCTCTGTGGGGCACAACCTCCTGGACCAGGGAAAGCTCTTTGGGGAAGTAGAAGGCAGGCTCTCACCATCTTGAGTCAGAAGGTCATCAGACATTCTCTTAGCACCTGCCGGCCAGGCTGTGCTTGAGGGTGTGGGCGGCTGTGGGAGCCCCTGAGGGTTGAGGGCAGACCAGAGGAAGCAAGAGCTCCAGCCCACAGCCAGCAGAGCAGGCTCGCAGGCCGCTGGGCGGGGAGGGTTGGGGGCAGTGGGCCGGGGATCTCTCTCCCTCCCCAGCATCGACATCACTGCCACTCCAGCCATCGCAGGCCCCCAGGGTGAGGTGCCCATGGTGACGCGGCTGTAGGGGTGTTATGCTTGGGGGGACTGTGGCTTTAGGTCCTGGGAGAATCCAAAATTGTGGAGCAGATATAGGCCCACAGAGGGGGTAGGTGTGTGGGGGGCTTGGAGAACAACTGTCCCCTGGGACATGCAGCCTCTGGGGCAGTTTCTCTACTTTCTTTGTCCACTTGAGGAAAACTTCTCCTTCTGCTCTTAATAAGTGAGAAGGAAGCAAAACCCTCCCACCACCCCTCACCTATAACACCCTCTTGCTCAGGGTTCCCGTTTATGCAGTGCCGACTAACACATGCCGGGCCTGTGTTGGGCTCTTTGAATACCTTGATCTCATCCAATTCTCACAGCAGTCCTATGATAGGTAGGTGCAGCGTTCTCCCCATTTTCTGGATGAGGACACTGAGGCTTGGTAACTTGCCCAGGATTTCACAGTTGGTACAGCAGGTGACAGAGCTGAGATGTGGACCCTGGCGTCTCTTCTCTGGACATTTTAGGGCCTAGATTAAGTCTTTCTTTCTTCCTTCCTCCCCCTCCCTCCCTTCCTTCCAAAAGTATTTTCTGAAAATATTTTTTAAAAAACAGCTTTATTAAGATATAATTCACATATCATACGATTTACATATTTACAGTGTATAATACCCTGGCTTTTAGTTCAATCACAGAGTTGTGCAACCATCACCACAATCAACTTTAAAACAATTTTAGAACATCATTAACCCCCCAAAAGAAACCCTGTACTCCTTAGCTGTCACCCCCAATTTTCCCATCCCCTTTAGCCTCTGGCAACCGCTCATCTCTATGGGTTTGCCTATTTTGGACATTCCATATAAATGAAACCATGCAATATGTGGCCTTTTGTGACTGGCTTCTTTCACTTAGCGTAATGTTTTCAGAGTTGACCCATGTTGTAGCATGTGTCTGTATTTCATTCCTTTTTATCATTGAATAATATTGCATTTTATGGAGATACCACATTTTGTTTATCCATTCATCAGGTAATGGACATTTGGGTTATTTCATTTTGGGGCCATTATGAATAATCCTGCTCTGAATATTCACGTACAAGTTTTTGTGTTTTTGCGTGGACGTTTTGTATATACCTAGGATCATACGACAACTGTATTTTTAACCTTTTGAGAGACTGCCAGACTATTTTCCACAATGGCTGCACCATTTTACATTTCCACCAGCATTGTAAGAGGGTTCCAATTTCTCAACATCCTCATCAACACTTGTTATTATCTGTCTTTTTGATAATAGTCATCCTAGTGTGTATGAAGGGGTATCTCGTTGTCGTTTTGATTTCCACTTCCTTCATGACTAATGATGTTGAGCCTCTTTTCTAATAATTAATAATACTGGCCATTTCTTTTTAAAATAGTTTTAATCATCTTTATTTTTTTTTAAATGGGTTATGTCTTTACATGGTTTCTAAATGAATTCTAAAGGCCGTTTAGCAAAAAGTTTCCCTTCCACCTGCCCTAAATTCTTCCACAGATATTCTATGCAAATATGATAAAATATGTACCAATCTTCTTTTTTTAAACACAAATGGAGCATATTAAACAACTTTTCTGTGCTTTGACTTTCTACTTTATATCATTACATATTTCAGCGTTGCTCTATAAGAGCCACCGGAGGTCCCAGTGTGTCTGCAGGGTCACGACCCTTTAATTTACCTCTGGAGCAAATCAGGCAGAATCTGGGAGGGCTTTTAAGGTCTGGTCTCTGTGGCAGGGTATTTTTGTTTGTCTGTTGTGTTTTGTTTTAAATTAATAGACTTTATTTTTTAGGGCAGTTGTAGGTTCACAGAAAATTGAACAACTAAGAGAGTTCTCAAATGCTCCTTCTTTCCCCTCCCGTTTCCCCTATTACAACCATCTTGCATTGTTGTACATTTGTTACAATTAATGAACCAATATTGATGCGCTCTTATTAACTAAAGTCCATAGTTTACATCAGGGTCCACTCCTGGTGTTACAGTTTTGACAAATGCATAATGTCATGTATCCACCATTTCGGTATCACACAGAATAGTTTCAAATCCCCTGTGTTCCACCTATTCATCCCCTCACCCCTTCCCCACCCCAGGCCACAACTTATCTTTTTACCGTTTCTCTAGTTTTGTGTGACAGGGTTTTGAAGGGCAAGCCTGCCCTCATCGCGGGTGGTGCTGCCGGCTCCAGGGAGGGGCTGGAGGCCACTCGAAGGCTAGGGACAGGGGTCTGTTGAGAACTGTCAAATGACAAAACTAAAACAATTTAGTCATGTTTGATGTCCTTTATTCAAGGGAAAAACGATCCACGGATTAGGGGGACACTACCTCACAAGCAGGGGAGCACTCTTCCTGAGGGATGTGAGACAAGAGGGAGTTTTATTGAGCATTAGAAGAGGCGATTTGGGAACAGGACAAGATTGGCTAGGAGGTCAGGGATTTCCTTATAATAAGGCTGGTGGGTCCTATTTTCTAGGGTCAGGTGAGCTAGCTAAGCTGAATTGGAGGATTGTGATTGGTGTGTGGTAAGTTTCCTTGACAGGTGTTTCCTGTAAGTAAGTAAGTAAGGCTGACTTCAGTGTAGGTTTGTGAAGTGGCCGGGGCAGTCTCCATTTTGCGTGTCTCGATATACACGTGAACTTCACCAGAACTGACCCTGTTGTGCCCTAGGAGAACCTACAAAGGAGTCAGGTGCTGCATGGGTCTCCTGGGCAAAGGATTTGGGCCATGAGGGGCATACCTTCCTAATCCCCCATGGAGAGGAGGGCAGAAGAGATCCCTCAGAAATCGGCAGCCATAGTCTCCCCTCAGAAAAGGGGGTGTTCACCCATCTGCATCCCCACCCAGACTGCCACCTCCTGAGGACAGGAAGGCATCTCTGCCCTTGTATACCCGGTGTCTGGCCCAGGGCTGGCCAGGAATACACATTAGTTGAATTTGGGGCTGAATGGGCAAGTCTGACCTTGAAACAGGCTTCTGCTTCCCAGGGTCACAACGATCCCTTCTGTGGGCTCAGCTTTTTTCAGCTGGTTTTATAGGGTGTAACAATTTTGATGAAATTACTGCGGTCCAAGGGTCTTAGTCCACCCCACCCAGTGAGAAGTTTAATGTTTTCAGGGCCCAGAGTTAATGACGCTCACAAACTCACAAGTTCAGTACGAAAGCTAGACCAACAGTCTTTACTGCAAGGAATAGCCCTGTCACCTGAACAGAATTATCTGCCCAGACAAGCAGCATTCTCCCACCGCGATCAGGCCCGTCAGGCGAGTTACAGAGCCTGTTCTGGGCATGTGGAACCTGAACATGGAAAGGTGGTTGTATGATGGCATCAGGCCCTGATGGCCCCCATGCCTCGGGCACTAAGGTAAGTGTCCCAGCCGTGTCACCCCTGGGCAATTCTGGGCATTCTCAATGAAGGCTGTGTGGCATAGGCCTCGGCCCCAAACTGTCTTGGGCTTGAATCCTGTTTTGCCAGGATCAGGGATATCCTAGGTAAGTCAGCCTCCCGAGACTCAGTTTCTCTATCTGTAAAATGGGCATAATCCTTGATTTAAAGATTTGAGTCCATGTATGTAAAGTGATCAGGAGAGAGCCTGGCATACAACAGGCAATCAGTTAATGCCAGTTGTGGTTGTTGTTGCTGTTGGATAATGCCAGTCTGCCTTTTTGATTCTTCTCTTCCACCTCTAAATTTCAAGTTCATTAGGAAGCTTCATTTGTTAAAGATATGCTAATGTAGTCAGTTTGATTAGAGCCCAGTTCTTGCTTTCCTTTCAGGCTCAGGAACTAACTATTCAGTCTAATCTCATCTTTATTATTGTTCACCCTCCAAGCTTGTCCCAGAGCAAGGGTGCTCTAGAAGTCAGAGGAAGAGAAACTTGCCTGAGCCTGGAGGGAGGGATCAGGGAGGCTTCCCAGGAGGGAAAGGGCAGGTGCTTGGGACAGAGATTAAACTGCTAAACCAGGAGGACTGGTCCCAGTTCTGTTCTCTACTGGCCTTGTGATGTGTTCTGTCCCTTCCCCTCTTTGGGTTTACTGCAGTTCTCATTCTGACATTCACAGATGGACAGCGGAGGTCTGAGAATCTCCTGAAACCAGAGCAGAATGTTGTGTCTGAGCACTTTTTGGCAGAGTGTCCCCAGCTTTCAGCAGACTCTCAAAAGGGCTTTGACCTCACAGACTGGCAGACTTCCTCACCGTGACTCAGCTGCTTCCCATGGGCTCCGCTGCCCACAGCTGACTCACCAACACGAGCTCTTAGCAGCCCCCGGGGCCAGCTCCCCACAGAGCACCTGATTGGCTCAGCCAGGCACAGTCCACTGTGACTACACCTGGGAGCAGAGCTCTGGGGCCAGGCCACATCGTGCGGGTGGCCAGCTTCCAGAACAGACGGGCTGCCTGACACTGTGCTCGTCCCCAGCCCAGAAGGTGGCTGGGCCCAAGGTACCAACTGGGACCTGTGCACCAGGAGCCCCAAGGGAGCCGTGGACCTGGTGGGGCGCTCTGGCTTCCCTGGAGGGGGTGAGATAACATCAGGCCTCATGTGTGGCTTTTCTATTAACCTGTGTCTTTCAATTCAGTGTCCACAGTCTTTGGTACAGGATTTGGCATATATAATACTAGGTGCTCAATAAAAGTATTGCTGAAAATAACCAGACAGCTACTTGAGCAGTGAGTAAAGTACAGTAGGGACAAGAGGGAGCCTTGACCATCTCCTAAAACATTGAAAATGCTTCCCTCTGGGAGTATCATTTTAAATGGGTTTTGAAGGTTGAACAAAAGCTCACCAGGGAAAGAGGTAGAAAAGGGAATTTGAGGTGGGGAAGTGGGTATTTACAGGGCACACAGATGTGAAAACACACAGGTTATTCAGACAACCATAGAGGGTGTGGGGCAGAGTGGCTGGGACCATGAGATGGAGGGGTAAGGCTGGGAGTTCAAGGGAACAGATTGCAGCGTTGGGTTAGGGCCAAGGCCTTGTGTTCTGAGCAGAAATGTCAGAGAAGAAGGAGGACAACTCAGAGCAGAGGTGTTAGAGTGGTGCTGTGCACCCCCAGATCTCCCTGTCAAGACCAAGGAACTGTTAAACACTGGACAGTAGGTCCCAAATGGAGTCACCTATGTTAAGTCCCATGGCCCCAAACTGAGAATTATAGTGTTGGCTCTCCCAGAAATGGATTCTTAAACCAGTCATTCAGGAATTACCTAGTCAGGACTTCCCTGTTGGCGCAGTGGTTAAGAATCTGCCTGTCAATGCAGGGGACACAGGTTCGAGCCCCGGTCTGGGAAGATCCCATGTGCCGCGGAGCAACTAAGCCCGTGCGCCACAACTACTGAGCCCACGTGCCACAACTACTGAAGCCCGCGTGCCTAGAGCCCGTGCTTCGCAACAAGGGAAGCCACCGCAATGAGAAGCCTGCATACCGCAATGAAGAATAGTCCCCGCTCACCACAACTAGAGAAAGCTTGCATGCAGCAATGAAGACCCAACGCCAATAAAAAAATTAATTAAAAAAAAAAAAAGAATTACCTAGTCAGCAATCAGCATTAGTTAGGTCCTCTGGCTGACATCTGACATCTGTCTGACCCATGACATCCCTTAAAGGAAAGTGACCTTGCCATTACCAAGCTGCATGTCTTGGCCTAGTTTTTTTGTTCCTTCTCCCTTCTGTCCATAAAAGTGTTTCATTTTGTACAGCTCCTCAGAGCTCTGTTCTATCTGCCAGATCGGATGCTGCCTGATTCATGAATTGTTTGTTTTTGGCCGCGTGGCATGTGGAATCCTAGTTCCCCAACCAGGGATCGAACCGCGCCCCCTGCATTGGAAGCACAGAGTCTTAACCACCTGACCGCCAGCGAAGCCCCCATGAATTGTTGAGTAGAGCCAATAAGATCTTAAAAATTTACTCAGCTGAATTTTGTTTTTTAACAGAACTCTTTTCCCTGCTGCCCGGAGGGCAGCCTGCTGAGGACTCACAGCTGTGCCCTTGTCCGGGTCAGCTTGGGCTGCCATAGTAAAACACCGTAGACTAGGCGGCTTAAACAACAGACATTTATTTTCTCACAGTTCTGGAGGCTGGAAATCTAAGATCAAGGTTTCTGCTGATTTGCTTTTTGGTGAGGGCTCTCTTCCTGGCTTGCAGATGGCTGCCTTCTCGATATGTCCTCACATGGCCTTTCCTGGGTGTGTGCAGGTGGGGTTGGGGGGCGGGGTGCGGGGAGAGAGCAAGCTCTCTGGTGTCTCTTTTTATAAGGACGTTAATCCTATGAGATCAGGGGTCCACCCTTAATTACTTCCTTAGGGGCCTCACCTCCAAATATAGTCACGGGGGGATTAAGCTTCAATGTATGAATTTTGGAGCAGGATACAAACGTTTAGTCCATACTAGCCCCCATTCAGGAATTGCCCTCAGCCAAAGGGAGCCCTTGGCCCAAGGTTATGCCCCTCCCCTGGGGCACTATTATGTTGCCTCAACTGAGGACAATTTGGCAGGGCCACCCCTGCAGCATGGGGTGGGCTGAGGCCTCAGTGGCAACCTTACTGCAGTTTAATTTCCCCCTCTGCCCTGTCTTGCTGCCCTCACTGCCTCACAGGTGTGATCCTGCGAGCATGCGCTAAAAACTTCTGCCCACACATCTCAGTCTCAGAGCATGTTTCCCAGAGAACCTCACCACTTGACAGGTGGCAAATATGTGTCAATCCAAGAGCCAACTTTGATCAGTTGGTCCTAGCAGCTGGAGTACTGAGTTGAGGAGGCTTTGAAGTCATGTTCTAGTAGTGATGTCTAGTGATGTCATGGGTGAGGAAGTGGGCATGGGGACTTCTGTGCTGGGTGTCCAGCATCCTGCAGAGTGGTGCTGTGTCATGGATACCAAGTGGGAGAGTTGTAGGAAGGAGGAGCAGATCAACAGTATCAGAGGCTAAAGGGAATGAGAAGGTGCTGGTGGACGTTCCAAGTAGGAATTTACTATTTACTTTCAAAAAGCCATTCAGTGGAGCTGTGGTGTGGGCTAGGGTTAGTCTGGAGGGAGAGTAGTAAATATGGTGAGTGTAGGTGACTGTTTCAAGGAGCAGGGCAGTGAAGGGAAGGTACGAGAAAGTAGCTGAAGGGAAAGTCAGGGGTGAGAAGATTTCTTTTAGGATAGGAGAGCCTTGTGTGTATTTATAATCTGAGGGGGAAGAGTCAGCGGTGAGGGGGGGAGACTGAAGATATGAAAAAGGAAAGGACGATGGGTGGAGCAAAGTGCTAGAGGGATGATAATAAAAATATTTAACAACTGGTAAGGCATGGGGAACGAACAAAAAGAATGGACACACCTAAAACTAATATAATATTGTAAATCAACTATACTGTAATTTTTAAAAAAGGAAAAAATATATTAAAAATAAAAAGAATGGACAGAATATCAATTCTGCCCTAGAGGTCACAGGAGCTGATCAACAAGAGCACAGGAGGGTTTAGCAGCTACAGTTTGGCCTCATAAAGAGAAGAAAAGGCATTTCCTCCTCAGAGATGGAAGGGAAGAGGTAAAATAGGAAATGAGCATGAAGAAGACAAAGATGAGGTCAGGGCTTGAGCATTGTTGAGAAGATCTGGAAAGTAACAAAAACTCAAGATAATGAAACCTTAAACAAGATATGGCTGTGTTTGCATAAATAGTCTGGAGGTGGACAATATAGGGCAAATAAAATCATCAGGGATCCAGGTTCTTATTTTGTTGCTTTGTCATCCTTAACAAGGCTCCTACCTCATGGCCCAGAAGGGATGCTTGAGCTCCTGCCATTATGTCTGCAATCCAGCATAAAGAAGAAAAGAGTTTGCAGCCTTAGATGACGTTTAGCTGGTACAAGTCAGTAGTGTTGTTCAGCAGTAAAATTATTGAACTACTTCTGTACCACCTGCTGGTAAATAGCTGCTGATTCCCTGGTGCCCATCCCCCTGCTTACTCATCCCCTGGGACCACCCACCCCTCCAAGACAACAACTTGGCTCAGTTGGGACCTTCCAGGACATTCCCCCAACACTGTGGTCAGTGTCCTGGCGGTACCATTTGTTAAATATTTGCACGGGCTGTGTCTCTTCCTTTTAAGAGCAGTACCTTAAAGTCACAAAATGGGCACTTGTTCTTTTATTTCATTGGCCAGAATGAAGTCCTGTGGCTGCAAGGCAGGTTGTGAAATGTAGTCCTTTTTCTGGGTGGCTATGTACGCAGCCAGAAATAGAGGGTTTGATTACTAATTATCAAGATCAAGGGAAAAGAGGTGAAGGATATTAGGAGATAGTAGGAGACTCGGCCACCTGGGAGGGCCAAATACGTGCCAAGTAGCACAGAGGGCTTTGTGAGCCTAGCTGGGATGATTGATTTCTCCAGCAGCCCAGGGCTGCTGGGAAGAGAGGAAAAGACAGCAGAGGCCAGGAATTGGCAGGTGAGTGACTAAAGTTTGATGGGGAGAGTGGTCCTTGGGAGGGGCTTACTAGAGCGGTTGCCTGAGGGGCCAGACTAGGCAGAAAGGCAAATGAAGGCAGGAGAGACTGGAGGCTGGAGGTCTTGATGAGGGAGATGCTGGCAGGAGAGGAACCTGAGCTTCCTTCTCTGAGACGCAGTGTGTGTGTGTTATGGGGGGAGGGGGTGCTTCTAGGGTGGTACCAGGGTGGCTGTTGGGGGAGCCAGAGTGGAGCTTTGGGGCCAGGCGTGTGGGCTGGGCCTTCACAGTGGAGGCCTCTGTTCCATCAGCTGTCTTGGCCGAGTGCTCTTTCAGTTGCACAATAGAAACAGTAACAGATGGAAGCCCTCTGGGGCCAGAAGGGGAATTATTCATCTGACAGGTGGGAGTCTCACAAGATCTCAGGCACTAGAAGTGGGGCCTCGTGAGGAACTGGGACCCAGAACTGGAAAGTCATCAAGAACCCCGCCAGGATCTCCAGTATGGCTCACATTTCCGAGGAAAAATATCTTTGCAGTTCCCTGAAAACTTGAGCTCACAGTAGGGAGGAAAAGAAGGGGATCTTCTTATCTTTTAAAAAGTTTCCTATAATTTTTTCTTTAAAAAGTATGAAGTAAAACGTGGACATTGCAATGAGTGAAATAATGCAATGACGGGTAAACCCAAAGTCAGAAGACTCTTCCCACTTCCAATTCTTTGTTCCTCTTCTGAAAATCCTGCCACTTCTGAGAGAGAAGGGCACCTTGCTGCTTCTGCCTCATGCTTCAAAGCTGCTTCAAGTAACGTTGTTTTGTCCCGGCCCATTTCCTTAACTAGCCCATCATTGTTCAGCATTTGAAATCTTTCCAGTTTCCACTGTTACAAAGAGCTATTCTGTGAACACTTTGGATAAAGTACTTCTTAGCTCTGGATTATTTCTTTGGGGAGGTATATAGCTAGGAATGGTATTATAGGGTCAAAGGGTCCAAATAGATTCATAGCTCTTGTTGCCTACATACAGATGGTTTGGAAGGTATTTTAAGAGGATTGAAGCATCTACTGACTTGGTAAAAAATTATAATAACCCACTTACTGCTTTTATATTCTTTATTAAAATTCTGTCCTTACAGGGAAGGGGGTGGATGAAGGAACATATTACTCTTGTGTTGCAGGTGTGCAAATAAAAGGCAGCAAAAGTTCATCTCAAAAACACGGACATATCCCTCTAGTTGGGGGGGAGGGTATTAAAAAGAGTCGTGGTGGGTTCAGGCTCTGTCGTTAAGTAGCTCTGAGAGCTCAGTTACTCCGGCCAAGTGAGAGCCTGTGATCTGAAGGTCTCCAAGTTTCCTTTTGGCTTGGGGTCTTGTAACCTCTGCATGGGATGCTTTGCCTCCTTCATCGGCTAGGAGCTGGGAACCAGGCTGTGTCCTAGAACCCCACCTCCCTTGCATTTATCTGGCTGTTGGGGTAATTGCCCCATTCGGTGCCTGGACTTAGGAAGCCTGCAGATGGGGCAACCATGCAGCCTCCGTTTTGCCATTGAGGCCAACCAGTGAGGCATTCAGTTTAGACCAAATCTTGTCCCAACTTTACTCAGCTCTTTCACATCACCCGCTGCGGTGCACACTTCCCCATCCAGCTCCCCAGTGGGAAGTAAGAGCCTCGCTGTGTGGGTGGTGGTGGAGGAGCTGAGCCAAAGGTGCTGAGACCTCTGTCTGTGGGCTGTTCCTCAGGGAGGATTATAGATTGTCACACACAGATGGGACCCTGGGTTTGCCCCTCCCTGGTCAGGTGTAACCTTGGATAAATGTCCCTCCCATTCCAGGCCTCAATTTCCCAATTGGTACAATGATGGAATGGGACTAAATGACCTTTAAGGGCCTGCCCTAAAAGTCTGAGGTTTCCTTCCTTTCCTTCCCTTCGGCTTGTAGGTACTTGGCCCTTGGGGGACAGCGAGGTTGGGGTCACCCCTCTGCTCAGAACCAGAGGGTCAACCACAGGTAGAAGGCAAGTGGTTTTGTGGGCCACCCAGGCCTTTCTTATTCTGGAGTAAGATGCAGATTGATGGCTAGACAGGGTGGGGCAGCTTCTTTCTCCATAAAGGCTCCTGGCTGATTTTTAGCCTGATTCTCAAATTCGGGCTTCACTCTTTGTTCCCTTCTCCAAAGGCTCAGGCACTTTCTATCCTCCCCCATCTTGCTTCTCAATCCCTTTCCTCCACTCCCTCCAACTCTGGGACAAACCATGATAGGGCCTTGGGAGTGTTTGTATATTTTGGGAAGGGGAAAATTTCCCTTCCCTTCTTTGGTTCTTTTTGGTTGGCCAAACAATTAAAATGATGTAACACAGATTAACAGGAGAAAATAAAATTTAATTTCATATGTGCAGGAACCCCACAAACATGAGAGGGTCAGAGACAGAGAGGTAAAATGAGGTATGTACACCATGCTGAGCTAAGAAGTGGGATAGGGACCTGGGGCTTCCAAGGACAGGAGGGTCATCCCCAGGTAGATAAGAAGAGCAGATTTTTTGGTAATTAGGTGTTTGCCCTGCCATATAGATGGGGTCACTTAGATAAAATTTGTTCCTGGTAATAACACCTTTTCTGGGAAAAATCCCCAATTTAAATTCTTCTAGGTAGTTAAGGGAGAGGCAGTAATTTCTCTTGAGCCCGCAGGCTCTCCATTGCCTTTAGCGCAAAAGAATCCACATGCCAAAGTACCACATCTCAGAGACCTGTTCTGAAACCCTACATATCTAATATTGAAAAACCTGTCTGTGAGTCATGGGGAGAAGGGATTGTGGATATGAAATGTTAAGAGGGAAAGTCAGGACCCAGAATGAAGTTACACGCAGGCCCAGCCACGAAAATACTATGAACGTCATTTAAGAGACAGCGTGGGTCAAGTGGTGAGTTTGAGTTTTGACTGTGAGAGCTTAGAGAAAGTAGATAACTTTTCTGAGTACGGATTCTCAACTGAAAAATGGTACTAATAATAGAAAATGGTACTTCTTGAAAGATATTTATATATATATATATAAATAAAATCCCTAACGTTTACTTCTTCATTTATGTATTCTTTGATGACCTCTCCATTCCTTTCCGTCTCCTTATCCTACTCCCGTGCTCCTTCAATCCTTTCGGCCTCCACATTCCTCCCTCCTCCCAGCCTTCCTTTTGCGCAGGCGCCCTGTGCGGCGCTGAGTCAGGCTGCGGGGAGAATTCGGGCCGCCTGGCCAGGACAGAGCTTGCGCCTGCGCGGTGGGCGGCTTTGGGGCGGGGCAGGTTTATATTCGCTGAGGATCAGCTGACGCTCTGCATTGCAGACTGCGGAGTCAGGAGGCGCCATGTACTCTCTCTTGGTTCTGGCCAGCCTCCTTGGCGCGGGTAAGCCCTGGGACCCCCAGCCTGGGAAAGGGGATCCCGCAGGACGCAGCCCGCTAGTCCCGGAGCGGGCTGTACCGGGCCTCGCCCTTTCGCTCCCCATAGAGATTAGTGAGGGGCGCGCTCTGCGCAGGCGCGTGCGCAAAGCCGGGTACCTGCTGGGCGGCGGAGGGGCTGCTGGAGGCGGGAGGCGGTTGGGAGCCTGGCTGCCTAGGGGCTGGGGTCGGGCGTGCATGCGAGGCGGGCGGGGCCGGGGAAGTAGCGTCTCTCTCACGGCCTGAGTTGGCGGACTGGGGCTCCCTTAAGCTGCCGGTCCAGCTCTCGGGGTGGGCCTGTAGGGTGACCCCTACTGCAGCTGTGTCATGCTTGTGCTGGACGCACGTCATGGAGATGGACTGGAGCCCCAACTTCTGGACAGACTTTGGCCCTTGGCCTCACTTGCCCCAGTTTTTAAGAGTATTGAAGTTGCAGAAAGCACATAAATATATCTTCTGTATTGATGTTTATCTTTGCATATATATTTACTCTTGATCCTACATCTTGAAGATAATATGGGGTTTTTGTTGTCCTGATGAATTTGCAGTGGAGCCCTCATTTCATCTTGCACGGCCATTGGCTGGTTTTGGCAGTGGCCTTTATTTTTGGGAAAATCTAAGTACCTGAGAAGTTGTTGTACATAGGAGTATTCTTACACCCACCAATTGTCCTGAAATAGTACTGATGGTTGTTAAAATCATCAAATCATCGTAGGTTATGTAGGCAATGCTTGGGAACCAGCTGTACTGCCTTCCTGGAATTAGAAGGGGTCCCGTGCCCTTCCCATGTCATCGAGACCAACCCTCCACCCTCAACTCTTGCCTTCATATTCTTAACCTCATCTAAATCGTCATGGTAAAGGGAAAGGAGTGAGGTTGACAGACTTGGAGCCAGATTTTAATTTAAATACACAGAGGATCCCAAATCTGGATGTTTTCAGATAATAGCCCACTGAGGACAATAAACCTGATCTTCAGGCCCATCCTCAATTTCTGTTTCTAGTTAACTGTAATCTAAGGGCTAGCTTCCATTCTAACTCATGCAGCAATCCAAATTTTAATAGACAGTAATGCAATGGATGACAGAGTTGATGGGAATCAAATAAGATATTTATAAGTGAGATAGATTTAAGGTGTTTAAACCAAGCTCCTAAACTTAAACCAAGCTCCTAAACTTGCTTTACTTGTGGATTATGAAAGGCAGTCAACTTATAAAGAAAGATTTTTGGTTTTTTTTTTTTTTTTTTTTTTTCACAGTCCAGGTCTTTTATTTTCTTTACACCCATCATGCCATGAATTCATAGGGAATGGGTTCCAACAATTCAGGCTCCTTTCCATTGGTTCTCACGAAGTGTGCTTCTCTGGGTGGAGCAGGCTGGCGCTTCAGCTGAACCCAAGTACCTTTCTCTTTGGCTTCCTTCTTTTTCTGATCATTTTCCTTCACCCGTTTCAGGAAGCTATCTCGGCTCTTAGAGTGCTTAATATGCTCGATACGCACATTAATTCTCTTGGCAAGAATCTTGCCCTTAACTTGTTTGTTTACAATGATGCCAACAGCATGCTGAGTAACATTGTAGACTCTCCCAGTTTTGCCATGGTAACATTTGTGGGGCATTCCTTTTTGAACAGTGCCCATTCCCTTGATATCTACAATATCACCTTTCTTGTAGATTCGCATGTATGTGGCCAAAGGAACAACTCCATGTTTTCTAAAAGGCCTAGAGAACATGTAGCGGGTGCCCCTCCTCTTTCCCTTTGTGTTGGTCATTTTGGCGAATTACTGGAAGATGGCGGTTCCGGCCGAAAAGCAAGATTTTTGGTTTTATAGTCACCAAAGGAACTTTTTCTTGCTGGGGTTGATACTGCTTTTATTCCATAGTCAGTATGATAAACTAATGCTAGTCTCTAAATTTTCTATACTGATTGAAAACGATTTTTTTGTTTTTCAGTATCAAACTGTTCTTACTGGCAGTGAGTCACTCCTCATGAGACCCTTAAGAGTTCTGAATCACTCAACCCACACGAAAAGGACTTAATTGTTTGTTTGGAAATGTAAAATCCTCCTCTGGTATATATGGGAGTACGGCTAACCAGACTGTTAAGTTAGACTAGATACCCTTTTCCCTGAACACTTGGGTAAATAGGAGTGTGTAATAATGGCCTTGTTCTAATCTTGCTGCCCATGCTTTAGGATTATGCCAAGGTCATGCTCTGAACACAATGTATGAATGCCTGCTTGCCTTGACAGCTCTGGCCCCAGTGTAGCTTTTTGGAAATGTATTCCTAAAATTTTTAATATTGATAGTGAGCTTGTTAACGAAGGTGCCTAGTGACGGCAGCCATCATCTGCTTCCTGAGAGCTTAGAACTTGCCGTTCCAGTGTGGCACCAGAGAGTGTCATCCTGAATCTGGAGAGGCTTTATGCTTTGTGTTTTAATGATGTCCTGGTGGTAGAGACTTTTGCTCTTGAGTTATTTTCCTACTCATCCAGGTGCCCCTCCTTTTTCTCCACCTGGAAAAGAAATGGCAGTGATGGTATCCTGAGAGAATTGGAGAGTATCTCCTCTAACCTCTTACGAGTGAAGACACTGAGGCCCCCCAGAAATGACTCCCCCAAATCGTAGGCCATTTACTGGGGAAGTCAGAATCAGAACCCAGGACTCCTGACTGCTTGCTCTTTATCCTTCCATCAACACCAGGTGCTTAACTTTACAGACTTATTGGGCTGTAATTTACATACAGAAAAACATGCACATTTTAAGTGTACAAATTGAGGTATTACTGCAGAGTGAACAAGCCCACTGTAAGCAGCCCCCAAGGTAAAGGAGTAACATCCAGAAGCCCCTGTGCCTCCCCATCCACTACCCTATCTAACTTGCCCCAAAGGAAACCGCTTTGTTAGCTTCTAGCACTGTAAATGTAAAAACCTAACTACTATTTTTGAGCTTTTTATAAATGGGATCATATAGTAAGGACATACTGTTGGGTGATTCCTTTAGTGGAAAAAGGCAGGCCCAGTGTTAATGAGGTGGCAAGTATAAAACAAGTGGCTTGGTGCCTGGGATATGGTACATATTCCCTGAAACTTAGCTGCCCCTGTTACTGCCGCTTGTGTAGAGGCTAACCAGCTGAATGTTGTTTACCCACCACTGAGGCAGGTAGCTCTCTAAGGATGCTAGAATGTATTATGTACAAATATATATATTCATTTGATAGCTTATTTTTATTAAGATGCAAGACATGAACTTATAGCACAGCCTGCTGAATGTCAACAACTCCAGTTCTCACCTGCCAGGAATTTGGATAATTCCCCTGTTTATCAATTTTTAGTCAATAATCAACTTTACTCTGAAAATAACAAGGATTTGGTAAGTGGTTTAATTGCATTTAACAAGGTGTATCCAATACCTCCTACGATAGTTGAAGCGTATTAGATCAGGTGGTCTGGATTTTTCTAGATGGGGAAGGAGAACTTGCTCCTCCATTTTCTTGGGCTCTGAAGCTGGAATGGCTGGGCTGTGGCTTAACTGGATAGGGATGAGGAAGGGTGACAGGGTGTTGCTGGCGGGGGGAAAGCACCTAATAAGGCATGGGAAGCTCTCAAGGCCCAGACCATGCCACTTGGGCAAGTGTGCTCTGCAGCTTCTGGAAGCAGTCTTCTAGCATGGGCATTCTAGGTCACTCTAAGCCTTGCTTCCGGCACCAGTTATTTGGTTCTGCCTCCTGGAAGGAGGATCTGGATTTTCCTGCCCTGCCTGTTTTGTTTTTTGTTTTTGTTTTTTTAAATCATTTTAAAACTTATGGTAAATACAGTGATTGGGATGAACAGTTTGACTGTTGGCGAAAGCACTCATTGCTTTACTTTTGTTCCTTGAAGTTCCAGAAAATAACCTCAGTTATGGCCTTGGGTAATGGCCTGTGCACTGAAAAATAACCTGTCAAAATTCCATGTTTTCTTGTGAAGTTTATTATTCTTTATGATGGGAGTGAGATGATACTGTAGAATAGAAGTTTAACTTTATCACATCACTGACTGACCTTGGGCAATTTTCTTAAACTGTGCTTCCTCATCTGTACAGTGAGATTAATAATGTAGTGATGTAGTGATACTTTAATAACTTACTGTATGACAAGGCTTAGGTAAATAAGTACTATAGGGTTTGTTGTTAAACCACAAAAAAACAATAGCATGTTTGTTAATGTCCTTGTCCCACCAGCACAAGGACAAAGTCAGTCTCTGCCCTTGATTTTGTGATGTCTCCTGCCTTCTTTCATTTCATTGGATGTTGTAAATTTAACAACAAACAAAACTAAATTGACTTGTAAATATGTTACGTTGGACATAATTACCAGATCAGAAAACAAACTAGGGTAGGTCGTCAGCCATCAGGAGGGAGGTGGGAAAGAATTTGGCTAGGCAGCCAAACTCTTGGTTTATACATCAGTCTTTAACAGAACAGCCCAACAGATCCGGGCTGGTTCCTGGTAACCTGACTACTCAGGTTCTAGGCTGGTTGTCCCTAACCATGGTACCTGGGGTAAGTCTGTTCTCCACCCCCCGCCCCAGTCTGGTTTCCCCATCCCTTGGTGGAGGTGAACTGTTCAGATAATAACTGCACACGGTAAACAAGTTCCATCAGTGTAATAGTGCATAGAGTAAAAAGTATGTTTCCCTCCCACCACTGTCCCCTGGGCCTTTCCCAGAGGCAGCCTGGTACCGGCTCCTTTAGGAGCCTTCCGGAGCTACCTATAGGTGGCTGTGTGTATGATTTCCCCTTCTGGTTTTCTTTTTAACACAAACACATATTACACTGTTTCGCTCCTTGCTCTTTTTTAAAATTGTGGAACGTTCTAGACATCTGGAAAAGTGGAAGAGTAATGATAATGAACACCTAACACTCTAGTTAAGATATAGAACAACCCGCCTCCTTCCATAGATAACCACCTTCCTGGCCTTGGTGTTTATCATTCCCCTGCAGGTCTGGCTTTATACTTTCATACATATATGTGTAATCTTCAGTGGTATGTGTAGTATTGTTTTGGACTTTTTTTTTGTTTTTTTTTTAACCTTTTTGGCCGCACTGCACGGCATTGCGGAACTTCCCCGCCAGGGGTTGAACCCCTGCCCCCTGTGGTGGAAGCGACAGTCTTAACCACTAGACCACCAGGGAAGTCCTGTTTCGGATATTTTAAACATTTCATGAATAATATATATTCTTGGGTTAGGTTTTTTTTTTTTTTGCTAGTGAGGTTCATTCATTTTGAAAAGTTTAGATCTGTTTCATTCATTTTCACTACAGTACAGTATTCCATTTATATCATACTTATTCTCCATTCTGTTGATAAACATTTAGATTATTTCCAGTTGTTTTATTGTTCTGTTACAAACTGCTTCTATAAATACTCTTGTGCACATGAACAGACATTTCCTTAGAGGATATACCTAGGAACAGAATTGCTGAGTTGTGGAGTATATCTGTTTTCACCTTAATTAGAAATTGCTGAATTACTCTCTCAAATGATTTTAGGAATTTCTGTTCCCACAGAATATGCGGTTTTTAGTTGCGATATTAACATTTGATGTCAAACTTGAAATTTTGCCATGATAAAAGGGTGAGGTGGTTTTCATTTGCATTTCTCCTTTTATTTGTATCTTTAGAGGTTATTTCATGCTAATACAGATAGATCTATACTACTACCTTTCTAAAAAAACATAAAAAATTTTGGAATAATCTTAGATTTACAGAAAAGTTGCAAAGCTAGTACAGTGAGTTTCTATATACCCTGCACCCAAACTTCGCTTACTGTTAACATCTTACATAACCGCTGTACATTTTTCAAAAGTAAGAAATTAACCTTACTGTTAACTAGACTGCATACTTTATTTGGATTTTACCAATTTTCCCACTAATCTCTTGTTTCTGTTCCAGCAGTGGATCCACAGTACCACATTGCACTTAAGTTGTCCTATCTTCTTAATCACCTTCTACCTCCCAGCTGTTAAAAAAAATAGCTGCAGAGTATTTTATTGTATGGATGTGTCAATTTAGTTAAACCTATTGATGGACATCTGTGGCACAGAAAAAGTGAGATGGATTCTGATGACACTTCCAAATTGTAAAATTAAATTCTGGCCACATTTGGATAGATACTGCTTTTGAAAAGAAATTCTTTATGTGACAGGAAACTACGTAAATAAGATTGAAGGAGATGTTATAGAAAGTTTTTTGGCCAGTCTTAGTGATGTCACTTATTACAGTAAAAAAACAAAACAGAACTCCTTTAACAGCTGTGCTGGAATGCTGTCTCCATGTGCAGGCGCTGATGCCAGAGGGTCATGTGGCTTTTCCTGTCTCACTAGGAGTAAAACCTAGAGTTTATTCTGCAAGGTCATGTCACCTGGCCCTCGGCTGCTGTTCAGAGTTCTTCCTCTCCCATCAGGTCAGGGCTGCTTACTTACTGTTGCCCAGAACCTTTGCATTTTGTGTTCTACCTATCTGGGTCATCTTCCTTTCCAGGTAACCACGTAGTTTACTCTGTGCCTAGGTGTTGCCTTACCAGAGTTGCGTCCTGCTCTGCCTGAAATGTCCATGCCATTCTGCCCTAGTCTTGCTCTTCCTTGGCTTCATTTTTCTTCTTAGAACCTGGCACTGCCTGGCATCATATGATGTGTTTTTATTTGTTGTCGTGGTCACTGACTGGATCTGCAGCATGTACAACAGTGTTTGGCCTGTAATAGGTGCTCAGTCCTGCTGAACCGTGGTGTGAGCTGTAGCAAGAGGACTTAAGCTCAGTAACTGCTGGTGGCTCGGTGTGCATGAAACTTAAATGCTGGTAGTGCCAAATCTTTATCACGATTAAACAAAGCATTTTCTTTTATTAACTGAAACTAATTTTAAGAAATTGTGTTTAGGAGTTTGCAAATCAAGAGTGACTTTGGACTCAAGTGAAGTGTTGGCTTTTAATAATAGTTCATGTCCAGGTTAGAGCCAATCCCCGCCCCCACCGCCCCGCCCGAGCCTTTTGGAGAGGATTTTATGTAGGGGTTAGGGACACAGGACCCTAACATAACTAAGATACCCCTGGTGGCCCTGATTTGAGGTAAATCTGAAAAGGGAACCAGCTATAATTTGAGGAGGTTGTTTCCCCTCTTTTTAGTTCCAGAACTTAGTTGTTTTTAAATGTTTAACCCAGTGATTCTCAAACTTTTTGGTCTCAGGATCCCTGTATACTCCTGAGTCATTGAGCGACCCCAAAGAGCTTTTGTTAATCTGGGTTATATCTATGATATCTACCATCTTATAAATTAAGCTGACAAAATTTTAAAAATAATCCTTAAAAAAAAATAAATCCATTACATGTTAACATATTGTGATTTTAATGAAAAATAGCTGTTTTCCTAAACATAAACCTATTTAGTGAGAAGAACAGCTTATTTTACATTTTTGCAATCTTTTCAACACCTGGCTGGATTTTCAGCTGCCTCTGCATTCAGTCTTTTGCACTGTCATATGTCATATGCTTCCAGAAAAATTCCACTGCTCATTTTTGAGTGAATGAGTGAAAAAGGCAGCTAACATCTTCATATTACTATTATGAGAATTTTGACCTCATGGACCCCCTAAAAGAATCTCTGAGACCCTCAGTGTTCTGTGGACCACGCTTTGAGTGTGAACCACCAGTGTAGCTGATTTGCGGGAACTACAGACATCATAGTAGGTGACACCTCCTGAGAGTTCATTGTGTACCCAGCACTGTTCTAAGTGCTTTTTGCTTAACATTTTATCCTCACAGCAGCCCTCTCAGGTGAGAGCAACTAAATCAGAATGCTGGGGACATTCTAGTATCCTGCCCTAATCCATGCTGTGGTCTGAATTTTAGATTTCAGCATTTCCAGTGAAGGTGGTATTCCTTTTAAGTATTAAGTACTCAAAAGTGACATTTATAGTAGACACACTTGCATGTATCTGAAACTTTTTACTTAATAAACAATCATGTGCGATGAGCCCAGAACACTGAATTTCCTTATTAGTGGGTTTGCATGAAATCTTTTTTTTTTTTTTTCTAGCATAGTATTGTCTTCTTCAAGGGTGCAGAGACCACCCAGCCGGTTAGCAGGGATGGGATAGAGCCTGGGCCGGCTTCTGGCTGGCTGGCTGGCTGGCTGAATTGATTCCTGGGCTGTACCCTGGGCTGAGTGTAGAACCATACAGATGTGCCTTTGACCTCTGCCTGTACCCATTCACCTGGCTGGACCTTGGGCATTTCTGTCAGGGGCTTCTTCATGGTCCAGTTGTGGAGTAATCTTATCTAAGGTGATTTAAGTTTATGTCTGATCATCACCTGATAGGTTGACACTTTGGAAGAAGAGCTTTGCTGACAGGAGTTTATATTGGACTGGAGTGCTCCTTTTTTCTTTTTTTAATTAATTTTTTTTATTGGAGTATAGTTGATTTACAGTGTTGTGTTAGGACTAGAGTGCTCTTTTTTTAAAAATATATTTATTTTATTTTTGGGTCTTCTTGGCTGCGTGCAGGCTTTCTCTAGTTGTGGCGAGCGGGGGCTACTCTTCGTTGCGGTGTGTGGGCTTCTCATTGCGGTGGCTTCTCGTTGCAGAGCACGGGCTCTAGGCACACGGGCTTGCGTAGTTGTGGCATGCGGGCTCAGTAGCTGTGGTACGCGGGCTCTAGAGCGCAGGCTCAGTAGTTGTGGCGCACGGGCTTAGTTGCTCCGCGGCATGTGGGATCTTCCCGGACCAGGGATCAAACCCGTGTCCCCTGCATTGGCAGGCGGATTCTTAACCACTGCGCCACCAGGGAACCCCTGGAGTGCTCCTGAATGAACTAGATAGGAATTTCTCTTCCCAAAATTAATTATGCCAAATTGAATCATTCTTTTACAATCTAAGAAGATCACACAGCCTTGCCCCTCAGTGTGTGTTATCACACAAGGCAGTGTACCTGAGGATTCTGTTGCTTTCTTCATGTGGATTGATTTCTTGTCCTAGAATGATCTGGCTTGTGAGGAAAATTAAAAAGCAAGGGGGCAGTGGGAGAGGAGAAGCAGGGAAGAAAGAACCTTTGTCTTAAGTAACAGAAATAATAGCTTATCTGAGCCAGAGGTGATGGGATGTCAGCCTAGCAAGCTTGAAAGCTTTATTGCCACAGATTCCTTTTGTGATAAGGGGACTATTTGGACCTTACTTCCTCCAGATCAAGGCAGGCTGCCTCTAAGCGTATGCCATTCAGAATGATTAAATGGGCAGTATTTTTATTCTGCTCTGCAGAATGTTTTCCAAAAGCAAGATCCTCTAAAGAAGAGACAAGTGCTCTTTGTCATCGAAGGTATTTGTGACACCAGCTGTTTCATCGAGTAGTCAGTGTTGAGTGCATTGTGTTATCTCCTGCTCTTAGGGAATCTAAATGCACAAATTCTCCTGAGAAATGTCTGAATGCGGGGGACCTGAGGTAGATACTGCCTCTCCTGGGGTTCCTCTCTCTTGGTTTCCTAGCAACCTGCTTGTTGCCATGGCAATGCATTACCCAGGCAGCAGATCCACTGCCCTGTGGAATGTGTGCTCTGATTGTTGAGATTGGGAGGCTGCTTGCATTTTCTGTTACCCTTTTTTTTTTTTTTGATAATTAGACTCAAACAGTATTTAGCATATGTTACCTGAAATATTTAAAAGGAATAAAAAAGATTTTATATGGCTAAAATAATAAGACTGATTGTTTTAACAAGTAGGGCATAAAACACACATTCTAGGAATGATTATCCCTTTCATTCTGAGGTTGGTTTTGAAAATCTTTGTTAATTATATGGTGTACATGGACTTTTAAATATCTGCAATGGAGGTAAGCCTTAGTAAAGACTTGTCATTTGGAGACTATTTTGGTGAATGAGGTAGATGATTCAGCTGGTATTATAGTTAGGCTTAGGTTTGACTGCAGACAACAGAGACCTAGAATAATGGTATCTTAATTATGATTGAACTGTTCCCATCTATCATAGCGAGTTCAGGAGCCAGGCAGTCTAGGGCTAGCATAGTGGTTCTACTTCCAAAAGAATTCGGAGACCCAGGCTCTTCTAGCTCAGTGTTCTGCATCATTGAGGTCTAGGCCCTTTCTTCATGGCCCATCATGGCTGCCAAAGTTCCAGCCATCACTTGGCTTTAAAAGTGCAGTAACGTCTACTAACATCCCATCAGCCAGAATGTGGTTTCATGGCCAGACCCTGCTACAAGAGGGACTGGGAAATGTGGTTTTTTATTTTGGCAGCCATGTATGTAGCTAAGAATTTGTGGCTCTGTTCCTTTGAAAGGAGTGGAGAATAGATATTGCTCCCACAAGGGAGCAACTTGTGGTCTGTGCCACACTGGGCGATAATTGTTCCCTGAAACAGGTTGTCAGATTTAACTATTTTTTCTGATTTTAAAAGTAACATGAGAAAAAATTAATTTATGCCAATATACAAAAATTAGAATGTGAACACCTCCCTTTGTCATCCTTTCCCTCAAGTCCACATTAACAACAATCCAGTGTACAATTAACTGAGCTTCATAAGTACCAGACACTCTCAGTGCTTTCTGTGCTTTCTTATTAATCTTCACAGAATTCCTGAGAAGAGGGCACTCTTTTTTTTTTAAAGGAAGTTATTTAATTAATTAATTTATTTATTTATTTATTTATGGCTGCATTGGGTCTTCGTTGCTGCACGGGCTTTCTTTCTCTAGTTGTGTTGAGCGGGGGCTACTCTTCGTTGTGGTGCGCGGGCTTCTCATTGCAGCGGCTTCTCTTGTTGCGGACCATGGGCTCTTGTCACGCGGGCTTCAGTAGTTGTGGCTCGCGGGCTCTAGAGCGCAGGCTCAGTAGCTGTGGCGCATGGGCTTAGTTGCTCCGCGGCATGTGGGATCTTCCCAGACCAGGGCTCGAACCTGTGTCCCCTGCGTTGGCAGGCGGATTCTTAACCACTGAGCCACCAGGGAAGCCCCAAGGGCACTCTTATTTTCCATATTTTGTAGATAATTGTGGCGTTAGTAAGTTTTCTGAAGCTTGGCTTTAGTAGACAGCAGAGCAGGAGTTTTGTCAGATCTGTCTACCCCCAACACTCAGGGCAGTGATCATGTTGCCATACTGCCTCTGTGCCCTTCCAGAGAGGGAGAGGTTTTTGAGGGGGCTTTTCTAAAAAGTGGGTTCCACTTTTTAGTGGAACAGTGAACAGTGGCAACTTTCTTGGGATTGGAGGGCAATCAGCCTATAGCTCCAATTACATGAATTACTGAAAACTTTTCACTGGTGGTGTTACTAGTGCTTCGCTGGGCACCTCTCATTTTTGCACACGCGGGGCTTCTTGTTTAGCTCCTAGCTACCAGTATCGACTTCTGGGCTTATTACAGTGGGGCCTGTGCTTCACTCTCCTTGAGATTTCTGGGTCTTGAATTTAGTAACCAACAACTTCTGAGGTTGCTGGGAAACAGCTCTCTAGGTCTTCGAGCTGCCAGTTAATGACCTGATTAAATGTAGAGAAAGCAAATAGAACATCCTTGATTCAGCTATTTGTGGAACACCTGTTCTGGGCAAGATAGTGGATGTGAAAAAGGTCTTCGAGTTGCTACTATGGATAATAATAGTAATAGTGCTCACTGGACTGTTGTAGCATGCCAGCACTGCACTGTGTTGTACAGTCGGTTAATTTTTACAAATCCCTTGGAGTAGGTACTAGTAATAGGCCCATTTTGCAGATTGGAAGACCAAAGTCTGAAGGTCACATGACTGGAAGTGGTAGAGCCATGATCTGAACCTTCACTGTCTGATTTCAGAGTCAGTCTGGTAGGGGAGTCGAGATAATGTGGGTAAATTAAGGTACCAGAGAGATAGATGATGATAAGGAATGATGGTTGAGAGAGTAATACTCTGGCAGTTGAAAGTGCATAGTTATGTCCTCTCTTTTCTCAAAACAATCCAGTGATCAATGGCTTCATCCTCATTTTACAGATGAAAAACAAGCTCAGAAGGATGGTGATTTGCTTAGGGTCATTTGGACAGGACTTGCAGGCAGATCTTATTTTCTTTTCAGTATACCGTGTTTGAAAAACATTTAACTTATTAGATGGTGGGTAAGTTGCCTTAGAAGCCTCACTCTAAACTTGGGGTTTAGCTCCTTCTCACTTAAGAAGTCATCGTAAGAGCACCTAAAACACACACGGCTGTGGTGAGCTCTCCCTCCTTCCCTCGCTCCCAGGCTCACTGAGGATTTTTGGTCAGAGTCTAGAGCTGCCACAAAGCCCATGACTGATGCAGCTCATGGCAGCTGTTCTCAAGACAGCAAAATTCCACTACAGCCTGTCTTTGTTAAATGACCTACATGTGGAGTGGTTTAGAGCACATTTGCTTATTTTCTTCTAAGCCTAGGAGTAAGAAGGGAACAGAGCACCCACCCCTTTCCTAAGGAAGTAACCACCGAAGTCTTTAAAAAAAAAACAAACAAACTGAAACCCTGTCCTAATAAAATGAAACTTGGTTGTGGGGTTTTAGTATCTCTGAAGTGATCATTTCTCTGACTCCAGCCCGCCAGCATTTGTCACTGAGGGCTCGAATGCCAGGCCCTTGAACTAAGAAGTGTAGTGCTTGCCTCACCCTGAGCAGTGATCCTTCTTAATAGGACAGATTTAATCGGAAGTCTCCAGGGTGTCAGGCAGACATTCTAAGAACTGTCTTAGAGTTCAGCCTGTTGCCTCAGGGAAGGAAGTTGGTTTTTGGGGGCAGTGTGGGAAGATGAAAATAGAGATGAAAGCTTTGCTGGGAAGATGTTTTGAGAAATAACTCAAAAGAAAGGTTAGGGTAATTTTAATATTGGTTATGTGTAAATACTGAAAATGTCATTTGCCTCATTATTATAAGAGTGAAGACTTTTGTAGCCCCTAGAGGTCTTCTAGCCCCGCTCACCACTCAGGATCCCTCTTACACAGACTCCCTCTCGTTTGGGCATTTCGTTTCTGCTTGGTTGCTCCCACTCTTGTAGAGGTCATCACATAACAAGCAAACTCATTCCCTTGTTTTTTTTTTTAAAGCATCAGTTTGATGGTTAGAGGACAGTTCAGGCTTCAGAGTGAGAACTATGACTTCAAGTTGAGACTCTGCACTTACTAGTTAGAACTTGCTTAATCTCTCACAGGTTTCCTTTATTTTTTTCTTTCTTCTGGCTGTGCCGTGCGGCATGTGGGATCCTAATTCCCCACCAGGGATCAAACCCCACGCCCCCTGCAGTGGGAACGTGGGGTCTTAACCACTGGACCACCTGGGAAGTCTCCGATTCCCCTTTTATAGCCTGTGGATGTTAAGTCTGTTCCTTACCTTGAGCTGTGGTCTGCTTCCCTTCACGTCTACCCACCGCTCTGAGGTCTGGGATCTGAAGCCACCACCCAGAGCAGATCCACCCCCATGTCAGAGGTGGAAGGTGTCCTTCACCTGTGAAGGTAACTGTGCATATCCCGGAAACCTTCTCTCTCCCAGCTAAACGCCTGCAGTCTCCTAAGGGCCTCGCCTTCCGACCTGCTGTGTTCCCCTGCGCTTGTCCCTGTCCCACGGGAAGCAGGGTGCGCAGGTGTGTTCTGCCTGCCTGTGTCCACTCACGCCGCAGCTGCTGACCCCCAGCTCTGTCCTTGTGCTGTTGGCTCTTGCTGCCCTGCTTTTTCCTTCAGCCCAACAGACTTCACATTTAAATTTAACCCAGAGAGTTTCATTTTCCCAGCTGTCTTCTTCAGCCCTTGCTGCCCCTGCTCCCTGCTCAGCCTTCTTGGGATGAGCCTTGCACTCCATTTAGGTGCCCATCATCTGGATCTCCCCACCTCCCCCTCGTTTCTGCCACGTCACAACTGGGCGACGCTAACACGAGCTGTCGCCCACAGCATGGACCATGGGCGACGCTCATCACAAGGGATGAGTGCCTGGTGGGGCCTTTCCCCGTGGGCCTGAGGTCTGCTGGAGCCCCGCTCCTGAAGAGACAAAAGCGTTCTTTCCCTTCAGCAAAGATCACTGCTCTCCCTGAGAATGTTCAGGAATCCCCCTCCCCCGCCCCGCCCCACCAGTCTTTCAGCTGCCCTCTTTCAGGTGCCAGTTCAGTTTCCATTTTGAAGAAGCCACCTCTGGCTCCCCCGAGCAGTTGGGCATTCTCCTTGCAGCTCCATGTTTCTGCCAACACAGCACCATTGTTCCTGTGTCTGTCCCTCCCACCTGAAGGCACTGCTTGTCCCAGTCAATGGAGTTGATAATTGTGCCTTCATCTTAGTTGTTTTCCCACTTCCGTGGGGAAAAACCATGCTTACCCCGGGAGCTTTCAGTCCCCAGCTGGAGTCCCCGGACAGGTGTTGAGAACCCCCTGACGTGGTGTGAGGGTTTTGTGTATTAGTACGTTTTCTGAGGAAAGGATCTATGTTCCAAACTTGTTCTGACCCACTGTTTGAGTCCCTCTCGGGAGACCAGCTCCTGAAATAAGCCCCTGAACCTCTCAGCAGGTCGCGCACTTGGCATCACCAGGCTTGTTTCAGCCTCATTACCAACCCTGAGGACACGCAGTTGTTTCGGGTCATTTTAGGAAATCCCACCACAGACCATTTTAATAACATGCACCTTTATGAATTTGGCTTTAGGTTGGAGGTAAATGGGGAGGTCTTGCTAAGGACTGAATTTCTAGGAGCTGGGACTTCAGTTTTCATTTCTTAGTGTCCGTGAAATCTGTTTTAGGCTTGGATTGGGTGACCTCTTAGGTCTACCCAATTGGCCACCAGGTATGTATTTTACCTCTAGTTCTGAGTTGGGGGCTTTTACCGTTCAGCAACTGTTAGGATTGGGAAATGACCTTGGGTTCTGCAGTAGCTGGACTAATTTCAGATAGAAGGGGCTACTTTTTTAGTCCAGAATAGCCTGGCCAAAACAAGTAACAAGTCTTTATAGCAGGTGATTACTGTTTCAAGTTCCTAGGGGGAGTAAACAAGTTACAAAGTATTCTTGCTGCTTGGGCCTGTGATAGTGCATTGTGTTCCGGAAACCTGATAGATTTTGGTCAGTTACAGCTGTTCCTGGTTGGGAAGGTTGGAGAAAATCCCCTGACTGAGTATTTGTAAGGATGGAGAGTGGTGGTCAGGCCTTGTGCAGGGAGCCCTGCTTTTATCTGCTGAGGTCCATCCTTCCGGCTTCAGTGTGTATCACTGTGTGTTCCTTTGCCTAGAGACTCATTTTGTAGCCTCCTGTTCATAATTCGAGCTCCTAATTCAGATGTAGAAGCAGGCAGTGTACTTAGTGGGTACTATCCAGGAGAACTGGGAGGCCCGTACCTGGGAGGAGCATGGGAAGTGCTGGTGGGAGCTGCCAGGTCTGGGGCTTTCTCTGTGACCCCCTCACTCCTCAGAGCCCTTACCCTCGTGACTTGACTTCTGCTCCCCTCTGACCTCCCAGGACCTATGGCTGAAGGCCCCAGCCTAGCTTGGCTACGTTATGGTTAACCATCTGGGGAGTGTTGTACTGTTTTGAATCTAGCACATGTTTTCCCACAGAGACCAGACCAAACCAACAGCTTTTGGAATGAGGCCAGTTCTTTTGAGTTCATGAACTGGTTGTGGGTTGTGCAAAAGGGCAGAGAAGGCTGTGATCTGGGCAGATTAAGAATTCATTTGGTGGCGTCTGAAGGGGCGCAGATCATCTGGCTTGAGCTTTCTGGGGACCTGTGACTCCGTGTCTGCATGAACAGTTTGTGGAACTATAGCTAAGCTTGAATAGTAAAGTAATAAGAGTATTTCTTTTCCTTCCTTCCCCTAGAGAGAGAGCACCCACCGCCCTCCATGTGTTGTAGCCCGTGGGTGTGTGTGTGTGTGTGTGTGTGTGTGTGTGTGTGTGTGTGTGTGTGTGAGAGAGAGAGAGAGAGACATGTCTGTAGAATTACTGTGTCCTCTCTTGGTTTACAAGGTGAAGCAGCATGCAGCATGACTCCTGAGGTTCTAAATCTGTTTCTTACGTGGCTGTGGGGTTTTCTTCTCAGACCCAAGCCAAATGTTTTCTGTTTACAGTAGAAGTTAGTTCAGCCCTCCTGTGATAGCTGCTAGAGTTTGACCCCTGCGGAGTCATCCTTCTGCATGTGGCCCGATGTAATCTGTTGTTTCCTAGCGAGGTGTGAATGTGAGAGTTTTCTTCCCAGTTTTTAGTTCCAGAATCAAGGAATACCATAGTTCTCTCAGGGCAGTTTATAAAATATTCTTTAAAAATTACACACAAACAACATGACGTGGGGAACTTAAAAAAGTAATTTAGCCAACCACCTTGTTTTGTTTATTTTCTGGTTTTTGTACAACCCCAATTTCATGTTCTTGAATATTTTTCTGTTTGACATACATCATTTTTATAAGTATATTTAGCAACTGCATAATATTTTGGTAAGAATAGCACTAGTTTTTTCCCTCTGGTTTTGACCATTCAGGTTACATCTGCCTTTTTTTTTAGTATCCTGAATTTGACTTAAAATATATATATATATATATATATATATATATATATATATATACTTAGGCATATTGTATTTTACCTCTTGAATTACTGGATTTCCCTAAAATGTTTTATTAGAAGTGGATTTTTGAAGAGAGATTTTTTTCCCCTCAGTTCTTGAAATATATTAATATATTTTGAGAAGTACTTACTAGTCACACTGCTGTCAGCCTTGTAAGAATGCATCTTTTTCCACAAATTTATCACTATTTGGTGATAAGGTTGTTTGTTTTTGTTTTCCGTTGGCTATTATTTTAACTTTAAAAATATGGTACCTTCTTGCTTTAACCTGCATTTCTTTGGTTCCAGGTGACTTGAACCTTCCTTCTGTTTTTTTTTCCCTAATCCCATTTCTGTGGTTGTGACTTTTGCCCGAGTCCTTTCCTTGTTACACCATAGATGAAACTCCATGTGTGCAATTGGTTTCGAGTGGACATACTTACACTTTGTGATATCCAAGCTTTGTAGTTTTGTTTTTTGCTAGCAAACTTGTTTATGTGCAAAAACTCACCCAATTGATTATAAAAGGTCTCTTCTACTAGAACAACATTAAGAGCCATTGTTTTATGTAATAAGGATATGACTCTTTGTGTTCTCATTACAATTTTTTTAACTTTGGCTGTTTTTCATTTCTACAGAAGTTAAAATCTTCTATTCTTAAACCTGCCAGTCTTTTCTCTTGTGATTTCTTTCATTACTTCATGGAAATTTAAGATGGTAAAGATTAAAAGGACTGATCTGTCTGATACTGTTTAAAAATAGTGTGAGAGGAAAAGGGTGAACCAGGTAGATTAGTCCCTCCCAGCCCTGTGACATATGTGACAGCGCAGCTCCTTGGCTGTGTGGCTCGTGTCTCATACAGCTGGTGAGGGGCCAGCCTAGTGTCCCGCAAAATGCCAAGGCCCCTGATGCTGGGGAAGCAAGTGAGGTGGGCCTGGTATGTGGGAATGGGCCGCGTCCTCACACTGATTCTGCTTGCAGCTCTCGCCAGCCCCGTCCTGGGCCTGAGAGAATGTACCAGAGGCTCGGCCGTGTGGTGCCAGAACGTGAAGACGGCGTCTGACTGCGGGGCCGTGCAGCACTGCCTGCAGAACGTCTGGAACAAGCCGGCCGTGGTGAGTGCCTCCGACTGCCGGGCCTCTGTGTCGTCTGTAACTGCTGCCCTTTACGGAGCGCTCTCTCCTGCGTCCTTTTGTTTGTTCTTCCTGGTGAACCTGAGACCTGTTTGTGGGTGGGGGTACCCACGAGGAGGAGTGGAGGGCTGGAGCGGGGAGGCTGCATTCCCCCAAGGCCGCCCAGTGTCCTGGTGGCACAGATAGGGCGAGGTCCTGCTGGTCCTCCACCGTGCGCCCCATGCTGCCCTCCAGATGCAGCTCCCACCTCTCCACCCCACGTAAGGGACCGGCAGGTGCAACTCCTATTCCCAGGACTGGGCACGCGGGTGCAGCTCTGTCCTTGGTCACTCACTCAAAGTAGATGCTAAGCTTTTGAAATCCTTTTCCCCTTTTTTGGTATTTTTCTCTTTTAAACAGGCAGATCACTGATTCAGACCCTAGAGCTTGGGAGCTATCTAAAATTTTATTTCCAACTATAGCCAAACTGGAAAAGATGCCACTGATTTTTCATCTAAACAGTGGTAAATATAGCACCTTAATGTGGGGAATACTCTTAAGATGACAAACCTCAAGTGCATACTCCACACAACCTGAGTCCTCTTGGGAGACGCCCAAGCGCTGCTGGCCGGGCCGGCCGACTACAGGAAGTGCTCTTTGTTTGCTCTGGGATGTGCTTCAGCCTGTGGTGCAAGGCAGGTTTGACTGTGTGGAGCTTGAGGTCTAAAACTTGTCGGTGGCCACTCATACTCCTTCAGTAAAGAGAAGAAGAATTAATTCAATAACACTGCTCTTTTAGGTTCTGAATTCACTGTCTTAAACCACTCTCTGTGGCCAAAATTACTTTCAGATTTGGTTTCTAATTTGCTTCTGATCTTGTTTTTAATACTGCTTCCTCTTTTGAAGTTTAATGTATCATGGGGGGAGCTTAGATCTTTCTCTCTTGACAGGACAGTCTTGTGGATACCGGAACCTCTCGGGCATTGTGCACAAATTCATGATATCATAAATGCACGACACTAAAAAAAGGCATATGTAACCTGAGTGGCCCCATGCACAGTATTAGCCTGATTAGGTCCAAAGGTTCAAGGCGGTTTCTCTAAATGCAGCTAAATTCACAGGTGTTCCTTAATCTCACCCAGATGTGTTAGTTCCTTCTTCATGGGTTGAAAATTGGTTGACATAAAGAAGGGAGCGCCCCAAGAGCTTTGAGGACTGGCTAGAATTTCCGTGGTCCTGGGCCATGTAGGGATGCCAGGCTTGTCTAGAAGACTCGTGTCATGTCTCTGAGCTCTGCAGTGGTGACGTGTGGCCTCCACTGGCACACAGCACTGCCCAGGAGGTGGAAGGCAGACAGAGTGCCGGCAGCAGTGCTGGTGGGAATGCACAGAGGTCTGACTGGGCCTTGTTTCACTGCCCGCACCCTCTTAACTCTGTGATGTTCCATCACATTACCGATTTTCTCTGATTTCTACTGCCCTGAGTTCCAGCTGATTTTTGAGCCTCAGTTTCTTCACAGAGCTGTTGTGAGCATGAATGCGAAATGTAGCCTGTGCCGTGTGCACTGAGCAAGGCGCTGAGGGGTAGAGGGTACAGGAAAAGGGTTTCTATCCCGTAGAAGCACAGAGTAGTGTGATCAGTCACATCTAAGCCTCCCCCGCGGTGTCCGGTGCTTCTCATCTAGGTTGGGGGACAAGGATGTGCCAGTGTGTCAGAGATGGCCATGGTTAGATGAAACAGGAAAAAAGCCATGGCAGCTTTCAGCTGTGTGCGGTGTGAGTTATGTCCTGCAAATACAGATCTCTCTCCCTCGTGTTCCTGCCTCTTAGAAATCCCTTCCCTGCGACATATGCAAGGACGTCATCACTGCAGCCGGTGACATGTTGAAAGACAACGCCACTGAGGTGAGTCGCCACCAGGGTGTGTGACTGCGTGTGAGCGGTGGCCGTGTGGCCACGTGCATCGGTTCCGTACAGGGCTGTGACTGAGGGCGTCCAGCGAGGAATGGTCTAGGCTCAGGTCGGAAATAACTGTCCTGTGGGCCACAGACTGCTTCTGTCATGTAATGTCCCCCACCCCCATCTTTTAAAAATGTAAGAACCATTCTTAGCCACAGGCTGTACAAAAACAGGCCGCGGGCCCTAGTTTGCTGACTCCTGGGCCAGGCGTCAAATGCCCGAGGTTGATTGGGATTTTGTATCACATGCTGTTAACCTTTAGGTCCATTTTTGGTGATTTCTGCTCAGAATTCCCTGTGCCAGTGAGACCGCAGGTCAGAGGGTCTTCGTTTTGAATAGTGCTCGCGTCTGCTTTTTGCCTCACTGACCTGGCAGGGCCACAGCTCCACACTAGCCCTCTCCCAGGTCCTCTTCCCCGAGGGCCACTGTTTCTAGCCTTCACGTTTCTCGAGTTGTGGAGGGCCTCTTGCTTTCAGCCCATTTGTGGAGAAGAAGTCCATCCTGGTCCGACCCTTGCCTCTGTCCTCTCTAGCAAGAGATCCTTGTGTACTTGGAGAGGACCTGTGACTGGCTGCCTAAGCCGAACATGTCTGCCTCCTGCAAGGAGATCGTCGACTCCTACCTCCCGGTCATCCTGGACATGATTAAAGGACAAATGGTACGTGATGGAGAATAGATAGACTCTTCCTTCAAGGCACCTCTGGGGCCCAGGGGAGGTTCCAGACCAGATTACACTGACTAAAATGGAAAGTCCGTTCATAGACTGAGATTTTGTCAACAGATCTTTCATACAGTTTTCGTCCAAAATGGCTTTGGCACAGCAGACCACTCTGCTTGTAACGTTCAAGGGTTGGGGAGGGTATGGGAAATGGGAACTCATAGAATTAGTGAAGGAATGTAAACTGGTATAACAGTTACAGGTGCTGATTTGATAACTCATGTCAGCTACAAGGATGCTTGACTTTCATTCAGTAAGTATCTGTTATGCGTAAACCATGTGCCAGAGGTTGGGTTTTCAGCAAGGAACAAGGAACCAGGTTTGTGGAATTTGGAAGGACCCTAAAAACCTCCAGTGGGGCAGGAGTGTCCTGAGATGGGACCAAGGTTTTGGTGAGGAAAGCAGGGGTCACATCACGCAAGACCTTTCAGTCGATGTTTCAGGACTGCCAGTGCAGCGGGGAGGTCTTGGCGGGTTTCACGGGGAGAAGTGAGATGATCCTTTTTCAAAGGGGTTGGTCTCGTCTGGGTCCCACCAATTGGGAGTTGCAAGAGGGGAAGCTGGCAGGACGGTCAGGTGTGAGATCTGGTGGGGACGGTGGAGGCGGACAGCTGCACGTGGTCTTAGTGGATAAACGGACGGGACTTGCTGGTGGAGGGGAGGAGTTAGGCATGTCTTCCAGGTTTGTGGCTGGCACCTCCGGGAGGATGGTGGTGGAGCCATTTGTTATAATGGAGCCGTGGGGCCGGCCGAGCAGGTTGGGCGGTTTAGTTTGAGATGCCTGTTAGCTGGGCGTGCGCACGTGAGTCAAGCCAGGAGATGAGGAAAGGGAGAATTCGAAGGCACCAGGTGGCCTGTTTCCTTCTGGGGAGAGGATTTCCACTTGTGCCTCTTTCCCGCCAGAGCCATCCCGGGGAGGTGTGCTCCGCTCTCAACCTCTGCGAGTCTCTTCAGAAGCACCTGGCAGAGCTGAATCACCAGAACCATCTCGAGTCCAATCAGATCCCGGAACTGGATATGGCTGAGGTGGTGGCTCCCTTCATGGCCAACGTCCCCCTCCTCCTCTACCCTCAGGACGGGCCCCACAGCAAGCCCCAGCGCAAGGTAGGCAGTGGGCCTGGCCTCCCGGGGCCCCGTCTTTGGTTGGGTTTGAGCTGCGACACAAAACGGGGCCGGCGTGTGCATACAGCTCTCAAACTGGGGCCTTATTCCTTTACTTGATTCTGCAGTTCCACAACCCACCCTTCAGATGGTTGTGCCATGGAGGTTCTGAAGAACCGGGATATCTAACAGACGCAAAGATTGTTCCCCCTTCCCGTTAAGCTTTACTATAATCAATGCCCACTTGATTTTAAACCTGTCAGTCCCTTTAGAGCCTGTAAAAACACATTAGGAACAGTTCAGGGACTCAGCCCTGGTGCTGCAGTTACGAGCATGTCGGAATCTGAACGCTTAGCTATTTTTAGGAATATGCAGTGTTTACAGACCAACTGCCCCTGTCTCTCTAGGCTGATGGGGACGTTTGCCAGGACTGCATTCAGATGGTGACTGACGTCCAGAATGCTGTGAGGACCAACTCCACGTTTGTCGAGGCCTTGGTGGACCATGCCAAGGAGGAGTGCGACCGCCTGGGGCCTGGCATGGCTGACATGGTGAGCCTCACCTCGTACATCGCAGGATGTTCTGGGCCAGGGAGCTGGGCTGTGGAGACAGGAGTGGGGGAGCCAAGAAAAGTTCACTTCCTGGGGTACCACTTTAAGTTGCAGCCTAAGGGCTTTGAGGAAGAGATGTTCAAACAATTCCCTGTTCCCGGAAAGCAGCCAGATATGTGGTGGGTACTTAAATACTTGGTTGGTTAATTGAGTTTGGATATGTAACAGAACTCCTGGGACAAAAGAGTGGAAGGAGGAG
Organism: Balaenoptera physalus; assembly: GCF_965194825.1. Lineage (NCBI taxonomy): Eukaryota > Metazoa > Chordata > Mammalia > Artiodactyla > Balaenopteridae > Balaenoptera > Balaenoptera physalus. The sequence continues at coordinate 84,996,281 of NC_138893.1, forward strand.
GAGACCACTTTTTTTTTTTTTAAAGCAAACATTGTAATTAAGCCAAATCCTTACGAGATTGATGAGTTTTAACCCCAGGAAATTTTAGTTAACAAGTAAATCCTCTAGTCAACTGGCTTCAATCTACTTCTCCTGCCTTTGTTTTGTTTTTTTTTAAATTAATTAATTAATTAATTAATTTTTGGCTGTGTTGGGTCTTCGTTTCTGTGCGAGGGCTTTCTCTAGTTGCAGCAAGCGGGGGCCACTCTTCATCGCGGTGCGCGGGCCTCTCACTATCGTGGCCTCTCTTGTTGCGGGGCACAGGCTCCAGACGCGCAGGCTCAGTAGTTGTGGCTCACAGGCCCAGTTGCTCCGTGGCATGTGGGATCTTCCCAGACCAGGGCTCGAACCCGTGTCCCCTGCATTAGCAGGCAGACTCTCAACCACTGCACCACCAGGGAAGCCCAAGGAGACCACTTTTGTGAAGACTTTTTTTTTTTTCTCGCAGTCACCACAACTTTTTTTTTTTTTTTAATTTATTTATTTATCTATTTTTGGCTGCATTGTGTCTTTGTTGCTGCGCGCGGGCTTTCTCTAGTTGTGGCGAGCAAGGGTTACTCTTCATTGCGGCACACGGGCTTCTCATTGCAGTGGCTTCTCTTGTTGTGGAGCACGGGCTCTAGGTGCACGGGCTTCAGTAGTTGTGGCACATGGGCTCAGTAGTTGTGGCTCGCGGGCTCTAGAGCACAGGCTCAGTAGTTGTGGTGCACGGGCTTAGTTGCTCTGCAGTATGTGGAATCTTCCCGGACCAGGGCTCGAACCCGTGTCCCCTGCATTGGCAGGCGGATTCTTAACCACTGCGCCACCAGGGAAGTCCATCACCACAACTTTAAGAAACAACAGTAGAACCACTTAGAACCCTGTTCCGGTTCTCAGGCCTGGCTGTTGTCTATTCGTAATTCTAGGTGTGCTGTCCCCGCCGCCAGCAGGGTGGTTGCCCAGGGGAAGCCACGCGCCTGGCTTGTAAGAGGCTCACCCGGGATGCCTTCCTTACTTTGGTGAATGTTGGTCCTCCAGGCTCAGAAACTCTTCGTTAGCCCCGTGGGGGGTTTATGTCTTGGACCCTGTTCCCATTACCCACACTCATGAGACTGATGTCTAAAACGAAAATGCCATTTCGTACCCGACCACTAATAAACCTCTGCAGGACTGGATGTGGGGAGGCCAGCTGTAAGAAGTCCGTGGGTCTGGGATCTAGAGCAGCCTTTCTGGGTGGGAATGGCTGGCTCTGGGAGCTAAGGGTTCCTTTCTGTTGACTTAACTTTCTTTAAAGCCTGTGAGTCTTTTAGCCGCATTGAAGTATCTTGGTATATTTGCTATGTCAGTTGGCTTCCCCAGGTTAACCTCTCTGAGGGCTGTCATATCACCCTCAGTTTTCTCACGTATAGAGACTCCCCAGTCATGACCAGATAGGGTCTGCAGGAAATACCTAGATTTTTATGAAAATCATTATAACTTAACTGGATTATACTGGATTTAAACTTTATAATCCTGTCCAAGAATGTGTGAACGGATTTGAAAAGTAATCTCGGATCGATCGGCAGTGTTATCTTGTAGCCACACTCACTCTAAATTGCCACTGAGTAGTTGCCGTGTGACCTCGGGGAAAGTATGGGCCATGAAAGGAGATTGGAGGACCTCATCTCTAAGGGCTTTTGGAAAACATTTTCAGAACACTTTTGCACACATGTTTTCCTGTAAGGTATGGAGTAACCAAATTGCCATTTTTTATCTTATTGAGACTTGCCCAGAGCAGACATTGATGATTCCACTCTTGGAAACTGGCTTGGTACTCACCTATTGACACTGTTGGAAAGGGTGGGTTTTTGGTGTGTTGTTGTAGCAATGAGTTTCACTAACAGTCTTTTTCTCTCTCCCTAGTGCAAGAACTATATCAACCAGTATTCGGAAATTGCTATCCAAATGGTGATGCATATGGTAGGTGGCAGGCAAAGCTCCTTGTGAGCATTTTTCTTTGTCTCAAACTGTGATTTCTAGGATTTTGAAAATTATATGGTTTAGTTTCCCTTTTACCTTTGAGTACTGAATTGGGCCAAAATGAGCCCTCTTTGACCAGCAGACTGTCCACCTGCAGCTCAGTACCTCCCCCTTGCCTTCCCCAGGTAGGGGAAAGGCTGAAGCAGGCTGACCCCCGGGACTGCCCTGCTGGCTTCCTGGCGGTTTGTTTGCCGGTGCATATGTGAGCTGGCCATCAGATTTCTAGTATCTGGCTTTCATTCTGGGACCCTTGGGAATAGTCTGCTCTGTGGCTAGGCCAGGCCTGAGGATTGCTCTCTTCCAGCCTGAGTTCTGAGGGGGCAGCATCCGCCTCCCAGAGTTGGTCCTGCACTCTGCAGCAGTGTTAGCTGTAGCTGCTGCTTGAGCCCGTAACTCCTGCACTTGCTTCTGATGCATCCAGGTGGTAGGGGCATTCCTTCATTATTAGAGGTAGAAAATACCCAGAAAGCACAGTGAAGCCAGCTAGATCCATGCAGCAAACTGTACAGAGCAGGGAGGTCTGAAGGCATCCTTACATGGGGAAGATGCATTGGCCTCCTGAGATCTAATCTGCAGTGGGTGAGGGGTGAGTTGTCCTTTTCTTCCTCTGTCATGCTGACTTCCTAACTATGTTGAGATTGGCCTACAGTCCTTGAGTTTATTCTCCTTAGGGCCAAATAGATACACATGCACATCCCTGTTTTTTCCCTTGAGATAGGTAACTAAGACTGGAATTGCTGAGTCAAAGGGCAGGGCTTTTAATACACAGGCTTAACCTCGAAGATACTGCGGGTTTGGTTTCAGACCACTGCAGTACAGTGAATATCACAATAAAGTGAGTCAAACGAATTTTTTGGCTTCCCAGTCATATAAAAGTTATGTGTATACCACACTGTGGTCTGTTACGTGTGCAGTAGCATTAGGTCTAAAGAAACAATGTACATACCTTAATTAAAAAATACTTTATTGCTAAAAACCATTAACCATCATCTAAGCCTTCAGTGAGTCATAGTAGTAATATCAAAGGTCACCGATCACACAGCTCACCATAACAAATTAGTAATGATAAAAAGTTGAAATATTGTGAGAATTACCAAAATGTGACACAGAAATATGCAGTGAGGAAATGCTGTTGGAACAATGGAGGCCAATGGACTTGCTTGAAGCAGGGTTGCGACAGACCTTCAATTTGTAAAATCTGTGAAGCTCAATAAAATGAGGTATGCCTGCATTGTCAAACCAGCCTTCCAGGCTGGCATGTGGCCACCTGAGGGCAGATTGCCCTGAGACCTGGGCTGGGGATCCCTGACCCCTCCGGGTGTATTTGATATTCTGACACACGCCCCTGATGTGAGCAGCCCTGTGTCCTGTTCCCGGCTGCTCATCACCAGCCTGAGGTGAGGGCCTTGCAGGCGTGGTGGGCTTGGCTTCTGAGCAAGCAAAGCCCCTCATAATGTGTTTTCTGGGGACCTGCTACTCAGTGTTTTGCCGTGGCGTGTTAGGGACATGGGGATGGTGCACCAACAGGCTGGGGGCGGCGTGGTCTGACCCTTGAAGGAGAGAGTAGCTTTCAGGGTCCCCATGTGCATGCAATAGTAGGAACAAGGTAGGTTGCTGATAGGTGACTGGAAGGGCATTTCACCTAAACTTCTGGTGACAGACATCCTTATACCTGGTTAACTGCTTGATTATTGTTGTTTTAATTTTTTCTTAACTGTTGTGTCCTTTCCTTTCTCTTATTTTCATCTCCGATTTCCTGTTTTTTTGTTCAACAGCAGGATCAGGTATGTGCTGGGAATTTGCTTGTAGTAGTGGTCTGCTGCTGCTTGTTAATTTTGCTCATCTTTTTTTGTACGGCATCATCAGCTCTGACAGATACAAGGAAAGGTTGTGAAAGGCAGGCTCCCTCTCTGTGTTAATAACTTGGCTGGCAAGGGAGCTTCTGCATCTCTCCTGTGTGATTCAGCACTGGGAGGGGTCAGGGGCCTCACTTCCCCTTCACGGGGCCCAGCAGATGAAGCCCACAGAGCCTTGCACTCTGGTCGGAATCAGCGCCTAGCCAGCCACGTGCAGGCCACCAGTGTGGTGGGAAACCATCGGTGGCCTCAGCTTCCTTCAGTGCAGGCCCAGCTTCAGTGGGACACCTTGTTTCTGTCATGATTCAGGAGAGCGTTGCATGTCATTGGTCGTGTTTTTCATCGCCCCAGAAATGCTTCTGCTGCATGAGCAAGTCATTTGCAGATAGCGAGCAGGCTGTTCCCCTGTCTGTTGGATCCGGAGAACTGGAAACAGTCTCTTGATTATGACTTCTGCCCCTCTGGGTGACGGGGTCCTTTGGGTTCTGGAGCCACACGAGACAACTCAAGAGCCAGGCCACTGGTGGCAAAACATGGGGACCAAGCCCCCAGACTAGACTTACCGTGCTAGTGCCCTTTCGGGGTTGTACTGAGCACTGCCCTCCTTTGAGTACTGGCATCCATTTTTAGAATTAAAGATTTTCAAAGGTATTGTGAAGTCTAATAGGAGAGGACTTTGGTTGAAATATTTCAGTTTTCACCTAGGCCTCCTCAAGGAGCTAGTACAGCAAAGCTGATCTGAGACAAAGCAGCCGCACCTCCTGATCTTTGTCCGTTTTCTAAAAAGCTTGCTGTATCTTCAACCCCTTTCTGATTTTTGCCCGTTCTTAAAGCCTGCCAGAGATAGGATACTTCTAGGATATACTTTTCAGACTTCTCCAGCCTTATTTAATTTTAGAGCCTTTTGCGTATTAAAAGATGAACCATAGCCATGAGCTACTCTTTCCCCTTAACAGGGCCCGTTTTAGCAATCCTGTTCCCGCTGCTTTATGGTTTGCCGGTGGGAGCAAATGCCATCAGGCCAGAGCTAGTTGCATTTGTTTTACAAAGTATACCAAAGTGTGTATACTTTACTTGCTCTTGGCCATTGTCGTAGTGAAATGGTCAAGATGTTGTCCAAACTATCTAGTTCTTCTGTGGTTTGGTGTCTGGAGGGGAAAGGGGATCAATCTGGAGACCTTGTGACTTGAAAAGATTCATGACATGGGGAGACTGGGTTTTCTTGTGTACCGTGTGTGTGTGCAATTGTGAACGTAGAATGTGGCTTTTTAAAAAGCCAATATTATTTCCCCTTAATGCATCATTTTAAATGGTCCTGCTACGGAAAGATCTGGTGTGGTTTTATTTCTAACAAACACATTTGGCTTTCTGTTAGTTTACGGGCATCGTAGTTCTTCCTCTAGAAGGAACATGTAGCTTATTACTTCCTCCTGAGGGCGAGCCAGCTCAACTGAAAAACAGGTTCTAGAACAGACCAGGTGTCCTTGGAGTTGATTCGATTGCCCTTGAAAGGTGCCAGGAGTTTTGCTTCCCTGGCTGGAGCAGATAGTGGTTCTGTCTGATCACTCTTCAGAGCTCTGCATGGCCTCCTTCCCCATGTGAAACTGGTACATCTGCATTTGCACAAGCCCCTTTAGATTTAATGTGGAATCTTTGCCTGTCTGGGGGGCAGTCAGCTTTGACACTGGGTCTAGGATGTTCCTCCAGCACCCCGACTTTGTGTGTAGAGCGTGGGACAGGGGGTGGTGGGTTTGGGCCTGCCTCTCACTGCTGCTTCTGTGCTCTTTTTAGCAACCCAAGGAGATTTGTGGGCTGGTTGGGTTCTGTGACGAGGTGAAGGAGATGCCCATGAAGACTCTGGTGCCTGCCAAGGTGGTCTCGGAGAACGTCATCCCTGCCCTGGAGCTGGTGGAGCCCATAAAGGTACCTGGTGCCATTGGTTTATGATGCCCTGCCCCTCCACATTGTCACACCCTACAAGGCACACACTCTTTTGGTTCCCTGCTTGGCTTTTAAAGGTATTTGAGTTTGAGACCATTAGTTTACAGTATCCCCTAAATTGATGCAGCACCCCTACCCTCGTACATTTATTTCCTTGGTTATAAACCCTAGTGCTCATGGGATCAAGTCTACGTTTTTAGCACACCATTCGAAATCATTTTTCAGTGCCCGGCTCCAACCGAACCTTTCCAATATGCTTTCTGTGGCCTCGCCCACCTCCTTCCCCATGCTGTAGCCGTGGTACAAACTTGATGTTCCCAGAACAGGCGCCCAGCCATGTGATGTCTTATCATGTGGCACTTGTGTGCACTTCTTGTTCCGGAATTTCCCATGTCAGCGTCACTTGACCTTTAGCTGTCTCGTCTCCTCCTGTTGTCTGCTCTCGGCACATGTACTGCGTGGACCACACAAGGGTTGTGTCTGGCAGAGTCAGGGAAGCACTGCTGCTGCCCTTCTGTCCAGTCGAGACGCTCAGAGGCTCTGGCCCATCTTGCTGACTGCATTAGTGGCTGGAGAAGATGGAGAGTTATAGCTTGTACTCTAGCCACATGTGATACTTAAATTAAAAAAAAAAACAACATTCAGTTCCTCGGTTACACTAGCCACATTTCAGGTGCTTAGTAGTAGACTCATGTGGCTAGCGGCTGCTGTATTGCATGGCACGGCCAGAGAATGTTGCCACTATCACAGAAAATTATGTTCAACAGTACTGTTTTATCAAAGGTAGGCTCTGGAAAAGCAATCTCAGGCGCTGAGACTTGAAACGCAAGAGCAGACCTGAAACATGTTTAAAACGCTGTCTTCTAGACAGTAGACTAACAAACAGTGAATCCTCTCTGTTCCTGCTCCCCCGTTCACCTCCCCAAAATGAACGCTGAATGATGAGGTGATTGTAACCAAACGGACATTGAATGACAGCTCTTTGGGGTTGGGGGACAGTTTCACTGCTTCTGTTCCTGGTTTTGGGGTGGTGGTAGAGGATTGGGGAAAGGGATGGGTTTCCCACCGTATAGGAGCAGCAGGGCCTGGGGCTTGGCACTGGGAGGAAGCCACACCCCATTCTGAACGCAGCAGGAAGTGGCCTTTGTGCGACACTAGCCCGTCCTGGCCTCTGCCCCACTCCTTTAGAGGAGCAGGACCCAGGAGTGAGGCGAGGCCCTCAGTGTTAGTATTCTTCTGCCCCTTCAGCAGAAGGATCCGGTCCCGGCGAAGGCTGATATTTACTGTGAGGTGTGCGAGTACGTGGTGAAGGAGGTGGTCAAGCTGATTGACAACAACAGGACCGAGGTACGTGGATTTCGGGAAATGCTGCCATCGCAGAGGGAAGCGCTCCTGGCCCTGGAGCCAGAATGGCCTGGTGGGAGGACCCAGCCCGAGTGCTGGGTTTGGCCCTTGCGGGTATGAGACACCAGCCTGGGAGTCGGAACCACCACTTCCCAGCAGCGGATCCCTCGGGGCTGGGGCCGGAGGCAGCCTCTTTGCCCTGCTCTGTAGGTCTAGCCTTTGGGGGAGAAAACGGCACCTTGCTGTTGGTCGGCTCCCTGGTCACATCAGCATTTTCAGAGTCTCTCCCACCCCATGCAGCCTCCCATCTTCTCACATGAGCCTCTCTTCTTGTGTTTCAGGAAGAAATAATTCATGCTTTGGACAGCGTGTGCTCGAAGCTGCCCACGTCCTTATCCCAGGAGTGCCAGGAGGTGGTGGACACTTACGGCAGCGCCATCCTGTCGATCCTCCTGCAGGAGGCGAGCCCTGAGCTGGTGTGCAGCATGCTGCATCTCTGCTCCAGCCGGGGGCTGCCTGCACTGACCGGTGAGCCCAGTGCGCGGGAGGCTGGCCGGCCCCTCTTGGCTTAGGGAGGGCCTTGCCAGCACTGAGCCTGTGCTCTCTTGCATAGCACACGTGATGCCGCGGAAGGACGGTGGCTTCTGTGAGGTGTGCAAGAAGCTGGTGGCCTATTTGGACCGCAGCCTGGAGAAAAACAGCACAAAGGAGGAGATCCTTGCTGCCTTCGAGAAAGGCTGCAGCTTATTGCCTGACCCGTACCAGAAGCAGGTACGCTGTGGGCTGCTTTTGGCCAGAATGTCAGAACCTGCTCGGGACATGCAGGAGCTGGGTAGCTCACCGAGTGTACTGCTGGTTGAAGTTTTGAGGGAGAAGCAGCCATTTCTGCCTCTGGCATGGCGTCCACTCAGATTTTCTTAAAGGTGCTCTGTTGGCTCCAGTGGAGCCACTAGGGGGAAAAGAACATGAGCAGGTGTGGGTAGGTGTGTCACCTGGGCAGGCAGGGAGGCCCTGGGCCCACTGGGCTGGGAAGGCCAGGAATTCTGGTAGAAGAGCATGGCCAGCGCCCTGCACTCTGCTTGGGCCCCCCTAGACCCACATTGCTGTTTCCCTAACAGTGTGATCAGTTTGTGACGGAGTACGAGCCCGTGCTGATAGAAATCCTGGTGGACGTGATGGACCCTTTCTTTGTGTGCCTGGTAAGTGGCGTTGGGCCGGTATGGGTTCCTGAGCGGTGTGACCTGGGAGGGAGGTGCTGCATGGACCCTGGAAGGGTTCCTCTGAGATTCGGGGCCAGGGTCAGAGTCTGGGGTGGTGTGTGGGAGAGCCAGGCGTCCAGGCCCCACCACTTTACTCAGCAACCCTGCCTTCTCTGGAAAGTGCTTATTAGAGCTCTGATTCTAGCTGCTTCTAGAAGCTGATAATCATCTCAGTTTTGAAAAGGATTAGCTGAAAAGAAGATCTAATTCTTCCGCCTTCTTTCTTTTGACCTTATAGAAAATTGGAGCCTGTCCCTCAGCCCATAAGCCTCTTTTGGGAACTGAGAAGTGTGTCTGGGGCCCGAGCTACTGGTGCCAGAACATGGAGTCGGCAGCCCTGTGCAACGTGAGTAGCTCAGTAACTGCTGCCCAGGCCCCCCCCGCCAGGCAGGCAGCTCGAGGGAGAATCTGCTCCAACAGGCTCCTGGGCAGTCAGCTGTACCCTGTCTTTGGGGAGGACTGAGGCCCAGAGGGACAGTTAGGCTTACTTACGGCCACCAGCAAAAGCCGGGCTCACTGCATTCTTGTCTTTGAGGAGGGAGCAGTGGCAGTGGATGTTCTTCAGTGTTCTTTGCTTCCACTTTCTTGCTTTTGCCTTCAGTCCCCTGGTGACAGGGTCAGATTTGCATGAGGTCACCCGAGGGATTGCACAAAGCCCATCGGATTCTTGCACAAGGCCTCATGCCTCTTGGGTCACTCTTGCCCCGGCTGGCGCCCGGCCTGAATCTTCACCCAGGGCCCAGCAGAGCTCTTCTTGAACGGCCTGGGAGTTGGCTCCTGGCTGGGCAGCTACTGCTGGGTGACCCATGCTGCGTTCCTGGGTGGGGATGTTTCGGCTCAGCCTCTGTTACTTAATGTTCCTTTTTGTGCTTCTTCTGCTTCCTCGTGGGGGTTCTTCATGACCAGTAAGCCGGCGTCAGGGCCGCTGCAGGGAGGATGGGGAGGCCCACCCTGCCGAGCCCCTTGCCCCAGCACCCTCACCCTGTAGCACGGTCAGTGGTGGAGTGGATTTCTGTCGCCCTCCTGGGTACCCGGGCCCGTTTCTGAGCTGGCCTGAGCTGGTGTATACCTCTGACTCTTGGGTGAGGAGTTCTGCCTTGGGGGCCTCGATGGAGGGGCTCGGGTGTGTAACCAGAGGAAGGGGGTCCTGGGTCCTACCTGTAGGGGTGCTGTTCATCCACTGCTCTGGACTCTTGCCTTATGAGTCCCCGAAACTCATAGCCACCTACTATCCCCGAGTTTAAATGAGATGCTGTCCCGGGTCTTTAGCATCTGGTGCCATCCCGGCTGATCTGGGACAGGATAGCGGGTCCCATTTTTGGGTGCCGGCTGATGCGCTAATGGGCCAGGGATAGGGTTTGTCACCTGCAGACTAAACTGTTTCCTCTCTCCTGTCAGGCTGTCGAGCATTGCAAGCGTCACGTGTGGAACTAGAAGGCACGGTCCGTCTTAGAGAAACTGCAGCATCTTTTCCTGCTTGTGTGTCTGGGGGAACGAACACACAGATCTGTTGGCTTTGTTGTTATAAAAATAATAGGACCCCTCTCCCTCAGTCCCTTTCTTCTCGCCCTCATCTTAGCATTGCTGTCAGCATGCCGCTGGCGTAGCTGCTTCAGTGTCCCTTTCCTCTCTGCTAGATGGATGCCGACATACCGTACACTGGAGGTCTTTTGAGTCTGTCCCTGCATAGTGGTTACCCGGAGGAGGAGAGGGGGCTCGGGCTGTGGGCATGAGCCAGAGCCTCTTGACTGAGGTTGTCTGTCCGTCCTCCTGGATAGGCCTTGGGTGCTGAGGCCTCTGGAGGCCTGCTCTAAGGAGGGACCTTCCCTCTTCGTGGGCCTGCTGACTGCCAGACAGACAAAGGCAGTTTTGTATGAAAGATGAGAGGCTCAGAATAATTATTAGGCTTTTTAAACAAACAAACAATGTGGTTCTCACTGTAATAGAGCTGCTGGAAGTAGCTGCTCAAGAGACCTGGTGGGGCCGGGCTCGCTACCCTTGGGTCAGCCTTTGATTCGGGTTTCCTGTCTTTCCTGGTTGATGCCCTGTTTGTTTGTTTGGAGTTCTGTGGTTTGGGGTGGGAGGGGGAAAAAATCTGCCTGAATGTAACCTGCTAGCTCTTTGTGGAGGTCCTGGGGGCCTGCTTTTCTGTGTGTGGACAGTGGTGACTGCGTCATGCCTGCTCTTGTGTCCACCCTGCTGCCCAGCGCCCCCGTTGCTCTGGGCAGTACAGCCCCCTCCCCTCTGACCCCCTCCTTGCAGATGGTCTTTTTGACCTGCAAATAAATGTGGATGACAAGCTCCTAAGCCTCTGGCTTCCAGGTAGAGGGGCTGCTGGCCTGGGGCCTCAGCCGTCGCCCTGCCTTCTCTCCCGTTTGGCTGCATCTTCTCCTCCACTTCCAGTTGCCAGGAGACAGACAGACAGCAAGATGTGCAGTTGCTATTAAATGAACTTACTTACCGATTTTTTTGTTTGTTTTGCACTAAAATTTCTGTGATTTAACAATAAAGTCTGTCAACCAGAGGCCGAATGTTTCTGTGACACCTCAGCCAGAAGAGTTTGGCTGCTGATGAGCTCCGAGGCCGTGAACCTGTAAGTGCCCAGCAGTCCTATGGCCCCGTTTGGCCAGAGAAAGAAAATGCCATCTGGTCCTCCCTGACGGACCTGGGGCCAGCAGTGGGCAAGTGGTCAGGGGAGTGCCCCCAAAGGTGGGTCCAGAGCTGCCCTGTACTTATCCCCCAACCCCCCGGCCCAGCCCCACGGGTAGTTTACCAGAGCCAGAGTGACTTGCCGGTTCCTTGTGACTTGCTTTTTTTTTTTTTTTAAATTCAGACCATTCCAGAAACGTTCAGTGCGTATCAGTTGAACAAAACCAAGGGGAGAATATGGAGGGAATAACTTAATTTAAAAAAGGAATACACACGAACACTCTATATTCAAAACCCAAGGGAACATCAGTCGTTTTATGAGCCCGGCACGTTTGGAAAGCCAGTGAAATGGAGAGAATGCCGTTGGCTGACATTGACCGTGTCTGTGTGGGGAAGCAGGGATCACTCACTGCCCCCACCTGGATGTCCGGCCAGGGATGTGGCAGAAATGCACTGGGACTTGAACTGGAGTCAGAGAGTCAAGGCCAGGCAGGGTATGCCTGCTCTGGGCTCCCTCCCCGGTGCTGGACTCCTGTGCCGTGAGGTGGGGCGGGAGGGGAAGAGGGCCGGCTTGGCCTCTTTCGGCTCAGCCTGGGCTGAGATGATCCTCAGACTCCTGGGCTCTCGGTGACCCTCCTTACCTCGTTCTTAGATACTCACCATTTCTGTTTGGTTTTCTTAAAAAAATAACAAATTTTATGAAGGTAGAGATCAGGTGCCGAATGAGCGTCTGGCAAAAGCGGAATCTGAGCAGCTGACGTGGGCCCTGCTGCTGGGCCAACCCAAGGCTGCGTGCCCAGAGCTGCCTGGGGAGGGCCCCTCCCCCCTCCCGGAGGTCCTGCCCCTGCTCTTGCCCCGGGAGGGGTGGGGTTGGGCTGCTCATACCCGTCGGGCTCCCCCCATCTAGTCATAGCTCTGTGATCTCCAGGGGGCTCTCCATGATCACGTCGCGAAGCTTGTGCAGGGGCGTGGATTTGGCGGACTCGGTGCGGGCGTTGCGCTCGAAGGCGCTGGCCTCGGCGGTGGTCAGCGTCTCCAGTGAGCGGCCCAGGCCCTTCTGGTCATCTTCGGGCAGGCTGTTGAGGTCGGTGGCCAGCAGTGTGCCCGTGCTGCCGTGCATCACGTGGATCCCGTCTGGCCCTTTGAGTTCCGTAGGCGGCTTGTGGCAGAAGTGCAGGCTGCCCTGGCCGGGGCTGCACTCCCCTGGCTCCTCTTCCAGCTCGGTCTGGATCAGCTGCAAGAGGCCGGGACCCCCACGTGTTCAGGGCAGGGCCAGGCCCTGAGCAGGTGGATGGCCCCGAGTCCCACCTGCTATGGGCCTGTTGCCTCCCTGCTGCACACGAGGAACCCTGAGCTCGTGCCGCAGCAGGCCTGTGCGGCCTGTGACAGTGTTTCTCAAACTGGGTACAAAGGGGAGCCATGGATACTTCTGGTGCTACAGATGCGTCCTCCGGAGCACGGGCTTCCAATGAGAATCTTTCATATCTCCTGTATTCACTTTGATCTATAAAGACCCTGTGACTGCAGTTGTGGAATCTGGATTTGTTACCACGTTGGCCTTAAGCAGGATCAGCTCCTAACTGTGGCCAGCTGGAAAGTGTCCACAGTTGAAGCTGGAGGGGATTAGTAAGGTAGAGCAGAGACTCACAAATGGTGCTTTTGTCCTGTGTGGAGCTGTTCAGCTGGCCAAATCTGGGTTTTTAGATAAAGTCTGGCTTTCTAAAGTGTTGACATATCACCGCAGGCAAATAAATATGGATATCTATTTGACCCTACAGCCACTTTCTTAAAATGACATCACCTCTCAAAGGTATCTTCTTGGGGCTCGTCAAATCTAAGAAACACTGCCTCAACACCCACCCACCCCTGGGGAAGCCCGCTGTGGAGGCCAGATAGCAGAAGCAGAGCCCACTGTCTGAGTCTCTGAACCCCCGCCCAGTGCAGTCTTGGGCCCTAGCTGCTGATCTCAAGACTCCGAGGAGGATGAACAAGAGAGAGAGACAGCACCCCCAGGGCTGGGGCACAGCACACAGCTCCCGGCCCACCCGCTACCTCGGAGATGGAGGAGTGGCAGGAGGAGGCTTTTTGCACCATCCGCTGTGCAAAGAGCTTTTTGAGCCGCAGGTAATCCTCCAGGACCACCTTCAGCAGCGAGCCCTGGGGGAGGGAAAGGGTTAACCCCCAACCAAGGCCCTCCCCTGCCTGCCCCGCCCATCACTCACTCCCATAACTCGGGTGGGGGTGATGGAAGGCACTCGGGGAGTGTAGGATGTACAGGCGTCTGATCCTAGGGTAGAGGACTGAGAGCAGAGCCTGGTGACAGCGGCCAGCCAGAACCCACGTGGGCTTGTATCTCAGAGTCCCGGCCTCCGGGACACTGCAGGCTGAAGCAGCTCCTTATCAGCCAGGGGCCCTGGCCCCTCTCTGCCTTGGTGTTCTTGCCCCCGTGGAGGGCAGGTCTAGCTAAGTCCCTAGAGGTGGAGAAAGCTGTTTCCCAGGATCCTCCCCGCTCCCTGCATCCTCTGGAGTAAGTCCGAGCTCAGCCAGGGGTCTGGGTGCAGGAGCTGCAAGGAGGGCTCACCTTGATGGGCCCCTCCCGGATGATCTGGCCCAGCTTGGCAATGTTGTCATACTCCTGGATGGCCGCCCGCAGGTACCGGTCATCATCAGGCTTGACTGCTGCTGGTTCACGCCCAAAAGTTCCCTGGGGAGAGGGGGCGCGTTAGCTGGAGCTGAGGTAGACGGCGCGCGCGTGCGCGTGCAGGGCAGTGGACCGGTTCCCCCCAGCCACTGAGCTCCTTGGCCAGCGATGGCAAAGACCGATGGCAAAGACCGTACGCTACCTCCACCCTGTCCCTCCTGACTGTCCACACCCGATCCCTGCCCCGGCCCAGGCCTGAGCTCACATGGGTGCGGGTAGGGCTGCTCCACAGGTCGGCGATCTCACTCAGGTTCTCCGGCAGGTCATCCTCGTGCTCTGCCTGGGCAGCCAGCTCCAGGTTCCGGCAGAAAGGATCCAGCCACACGGGGTTGGCCCTGCAGGTGGGGAGTGGGGTTGACGGGAGGGTGAGGAAGGCAGGCTCGAGTGGACAGATGCCCTTGAAGCCTCGCCCCTAACCCCCCCACCGCCGTTTCCTGGGCCGTAGTTGTGCTTTTCACAGGACTGGGGCTTCAGGGCCTTGAGAAGCAGGGACCTTGCCTGTGGTACCCGTGGGTGCGTCCTCCCGCCTCAGGATCCTGCTAGAACCAGGACAATGTGTCCATCTGGATCAGCTTTGGTGCAGAGGCCTCGCCCTGTATCCGATGCCCAAAGCCTACGCCCCCTGGAACTTGGGACCCAGTCAGGGTGGGGAGCCCAACTCGGTGGAGAGAGAGGGGTACCCGGCCCAGCAGGGGGCGCCCACACCCCAGGTTTCAGCCAGTCCATGATGCCCTCAGTGCTTGAGAGGCAGCGGGGACTTCTCCACCGCAGCTGGGTCCTGGGTGGGTCTCCCCAAAGTGCACCCGGCAGGGTTCAGGGACACCACTTCTCACTCACCCGTCAAAGGAATACTTGTTGGTGTTGGGCATGTCCATGATGTCAACGAAGCCGCGATTCCCTGCAGGAGAAGGGTTGGGGCGTGAGGGGAGGGTAGACCCTGCTGGGGCTGGGGAGCTGGGCCTGAGCCAGCCCTATGGGGCCTGGGCTGTCACCCTAGGCCCTCAGGGGCCCCTCGTGCCCTCCCACCTCCCCACCCATCACAGCCCTCTGACCTGCCGAGCCAGCCACGATGGCTTTGAGCTTCCTCTTGTGTCTGGAAAGAAGCAGAGGGGCCGGTGAAGGAGGCTGCGGCTGGGCTGGCATCTCAGGGCCTGATGGCCCTGCCTGCCTCCGTGACTGTCCCAGCAGCGGGGCTGGTCAGCCTATCTCAAAAGGCAGGGCACGTAGCGGTCACTCACACGGTCCTGTAGTACCAGTTCATGAGGATGAAGAGCATGGCAGCCAGGAAGAGGAGAATGGCCAGGACGATGATCACCATCTAGGGCAGCAGGACCAGGGATGAGTGGCTGAGAGCACCCAGGGCAACAAGGGGATGGTGGGGGTGGTGTCACCAGGGGTACCTGCAGGGCGGACATGTCATCGGGCAGCCGAACAGAGATGGCGGGCTGCACGTCTAGGACGTTGTAGTTCCGGAATAGATTCCTCAGCTGCTCCTTGTTTTCATCGATCATCTGGATCACCCTGGGCGAGGGGCAGGGGCCTCAGCTCCCATCCTCCGCCGTTCCGCAAGAGCCCGTCCTACTCAGGCCAGCCTGCCCCCACGTTCACCCCCGACGAAGCCTTGCAAGATTAAGGCCCACCCAGCTCGGATAGCTTTGTATCTTACAGGGTTTACCATCCCTTCACATAAGCTCCTGTCTGATGCTCACAATTGCTGTAATACTCCCATTTCACACATGGGGAGAGTAAGGCTCAGGGGGGTGGAGCTCTGCTCATACACCCAGACTGTGTTCTCTCTACCTGCCCTGCCCACGTCTGGGGTAGAGCCCCCATACAGCAGGCCTGATGGCATTATCCGTGCCTCCTTAGTGGGTCCCCTCTCTGACTTCCAGGGCAGGGAGGCAGACCGAAAGACAGGCTGAGCACAGACGCCCACCCACCGGTCCACGTCCAGGATACGGTTGGTTTCGCGGTTCACCACGTGGATAAGCAGCTCTGTCTGTGCGAAGTTCACCCGACCCTTCTTGTCCACGTGGAACTAGGCAAGAAGGGGCATCATGGGGTGTGCGGCAGGAGCAAGGGATGGGATGGGCGCCTCTTCTAGCAGCCTCTCCTGCCCTACCCTGCCAGTAAACCCATCACTACTGAATGCTCACCAGGGACCAAGCTCGATGCCAGTCACTGAACCAGGCATTACTATTAGCTCCCATTTTACAGATGAGGAAACTGAGACCCAGAGACTCGGAAGGACTTTCCCAAGGCCATGCATCTAGGAAATGACTGATCCCTTTCATACCCCTGACCTCTCTGCAATGCCCTGTCCCTGCGGCCTGGTCCCCCTTCTCCCTCCACTGCCCCTAGACCCAGGGTGGGTTCCATGGGGTACCTGCACGTCATCAGTGTTGACAATGGCACCGGTGATGTTGGAGAGCAGGCGGATGAACTCCTCCTCGAAGCCACGCACGCGGTCGGGGATCTCATTAATGACGATCTTGACCCGCTGGTCATCCCTCAGGATGTAGATGCCAATGACGGCTGTGTCATTGTGACCTGCCAGGTCCCGGGCCACAATGTCCACTACAAAGTAGCCAGGGCTGTAGGCCATGAAGAGATCGAAGGTGCGCAGGATGCCATCTACACTCCCTGTAGGGAAAGCCCAGGGGTGGTGAACTTTTTCTGGAGAATTCTAAGTTTTTATTTAAACATGCTGCATATTAAAACACAACTTGGACAAGTTTGGGACTCTGCTGTCCCATGCTGGGATGCTATAGAACACTTCTGAGTTCCCTCAGTATCATCTCTCTGTCTCTTACACATAACCATGTGCTTCGTAATTCCACAACCATAGCTGAGAGATGACCAGCAGTGGTACAGCGTAGTCTTCTCTTAAAAGACAGTAGACCTGGGTTCAAAATCTGCCACTTTCTAGCTTTGTGACCTTTAGCAAGCCTCTCTATGCTTATTAAGATAAGAGCAGTGGGAACTCGGAGGACAAAGGGATGGTCTCTGGTTGTGTGACTGGAGGTGGCAACACATGAACTAGACTTAAAAGGGTGGTTAGCGGGAGCATATCTGAAGGCAGAGTTGAAGGTCAGGGTGGTATTCCAGGAGGTGAAGGCCGGGGGAGGATGGTGTGGAGCAGGCTGAAGGGATGGTGAGCAGTTCAGCCTGGGTGGGTGCGGTGCCCTTAAGGGTAGTAAGGGGCTGTGAAACCAGAAAGAGGGATTAGGAAGAAGACCTGGTGAGCCTTGAAAGCCAGGCCAAGGAGGCTGGATTGATTGCTGTGGGCAGAGAAGAGCAGGGAAGGGGCTGGAGCTGGAGGTGTAGTAATGTGACACCCACTGGGACACGTTCTAGAACCTAACAAAGAGATGTTCAGCTATCCACACAGGCAAATTCACAAGCAAACATGCATACTTTTACATACAAGTGTGCTTTGTACACTTGGGGAGAATTCTGGCTCCCCAGTGCCTACCTAGCACAATGCCTGATGCAGGCGAGGGTGAGGTGCACAAACGGAAAGATAGGTGGATATTTGGAAAGGAGAATGGGAGGATGGATGGATGGATGGTTGGACAAATGGGTAGATGGGTGGGCAGATGGATGAATGAGAGGATGGATGGATGGGTGGACAGATGAATGGGTGGGTGGATTGATGGATTGTTCAGTGGGTGGGTGGGTGGGTGGATGGATGAGGAGACGGGAAGAAGAAAGAAGAGAAGAAAGTGGTTGGGTAGATGTAGAGATGGATAGATGGATTAGAGAACAGATCAAAAGATAGGTGGATGAATGAAAGGATTAACAGATAATGGCTGGCTGGCTGAAGGATGGATGGATGGGTGGGTGGGTGAATGGAAGGACTGACACGGCTGGTTGGCTGGCCGGCCACCTATACCCTGGGGTAACCCTACAGACCATATCTCCTCCAGACGATAGTCCATGAAGTGGCTGGAGCCCCTACCCATCGTGAAGACATGGCCCACATCCTCAGAGTCATTGGCAAGGGCCCGGAAGTAGTGGATGGCCAGGATGCTGTAGAAGACGAGGCTGTTGTTGCCAATATCTGCATCCAGGGCCAGCACCTGGATCAACTCTGAGCCCACTTTAGCGTCGGTGGCCACTCCTGCAGGAATGGGCAGGCGGGTGTAAGCGGCAGAGCAGAGGCCATCCCACACCCCAGGCCCAGGCTCTGGTCCCTGCACCTGCAGTGTACTCAGCCTTGGTGAAGCGTGGTGGCTGGTCGTTGATGTCCTCCAGCACGACACGCACTTCCTGCAGGGTGAGGTCAGTGACCAGGTCCAGGGCTGGGGAGTGCCCACGGGGAGGTGTCCAGCTGCGATTGCTCGAGGCCTTGACGATGAAGGAGAAGACAGCTTCGCGCTCCCGGTCCAGGTCCCGCAGCACCAGCAGACGCCCGTCGGGCTGCAGCTGGAAGTTCTTCTCTTCGTCGCCGGCTGAGGAGGGGACCATGGCACAGCGTGAGGGGCAGGGCGGGGGCATATTTGGGTCATCTCCAGCCCCAGGGTAGGTAGGCACTAGCCCCATCAGGCCTCACCTGCGACGAAGTAGTACACGATGGCGTTGGGGCCCTCGTCTGCGTCCACAGCGCCTGTCACGTTGCCCACGAGGGTGCCAGGTGGTGAGTGCTCGGGCACTGTCATCAACTGGTACTGGGGGCTGCCTTTCTGCAGGGGGAGAGGGAGGTCATGGGAGGCCAAGGGAAGGCCTGAGCTTCTGGCTCCTGCCAGAGGGCCCTAGGCAGTGTTTTTGTGGGTGCTGAGGGAGTTTTTTGCCCAGGCCTTGTGGGGTGAGAGAAATTGCTGTAACCTCAGGGGAGCAAGGGCTGGGCCGGAGACACTCCAGCTCTGCCCTCAGGGAGTGTCACCCGTGACATCCGCCATGAGGGCAGGGCTGGGCTTGGCACATTCTCTGAAGTCTCCCAGCACTTAGATGGATGTTTGAATGAGGAGGGCATGAGCTTGAGTGCGCTCTCTCTCTCTGTCTCTGTCTCTGTCTCTGTCTCTCTCTCTCACACACACACACACACACACACACACGCACACGCACACGCACACAGTCTCCAGGGAACATTACATCCTAGGTGCACACAAGAAGAAAAAACCACCAAGTTAGAGAGTCTGAGTCCACATGAAGAGGTTCAGCCCCAGCTCACTAAAGCAGAACTGATTTTCAGGCTTCTTGTGTGAGCGCATATACAAACATGGGAATGTCAGCTCCACGAGTCAGGCATTTTGTCTGCTTTTTTGACTGCTGGATAGTGCCTTGACATAGTAGCTGCTCAATAAATATTTGTTCTGTGAAGTGCTGTGCAGTTTCCACGTGTAACCACGTGTGTCTACGGCACAGGAAAGTGTGTGCACGTGTGCTTGCAGGCAGGTGAGTCCCTGTGTGGGTGTGACCAGTGCGGGGGATGGGTGAGCTCACCGGAGGCCTCACGAAGAGGGGTTCGTTGTCATCGATGTCCTCCAGGGCCACCTGCAGCGGCTGCATAGTCTCATAAGGCACCGGCTGGCCCAAGTCGCTGGCCACCAGGATGAGCTGGGGGGGCGGAGAAGTGCAGTCAGAGGAAGAGATGAAGGGCCCCAGGCAGGCATCCCCAGAGGACAGGTCACTACCCTCACAGACATTCTAGGTGGGGACATGGTGGTCCTGTGCCCAGAGCAAAGTCTCTTCTTCGGCCCCGCCCCTCACACTGGGCCCCGCCCCTCGTGCCAGGCCCCACCCCCTTACGCTGTACACTGCCTGCTTCTCTCGGTCCAGGCGCTGCGCGGTCTGGATGAGCCCGCTGATTGGGTCGATGGTGAAGTACTCCCAGTCCCGGTTGCCTGTTGTCTTCAGGAAGCTGTAGCGCACGGCCCCATTGAGGCCCTCGTCCTTGTCTGTGGCATAGACCTCGTACACGTTGGAGTGCAGTGGGATCTCCTGCAGGGGGCACGGGAGGGAGGCTCCTGGGGCATCTTGAGAGAATCCCAGCTCCCACACCCGATGGAGCTCTTGTTCTTTCTCCTCCCCTATCAGCATGTCCTCGCCACCTAGCATCCTTAGGAAACGCCTGTCTGCTTGGCTGGATGCTCCCGGAGTCTGAGCACCTGCTAGAACATCCCTTCACCCCACCCCCAGCTAAGGCCACTGCCCACTGAAAGTCCAGCCTGGGATCCACCATGCTGCAGACTCTCTCAGGATGACACCCTTCCAGGGGCTATCCCATCCCTCCGATCCCACTGCATGCTGAGGTTTAGAAGACAGAAGGGGAATCCCAAAGCTGAGGCCACAGCCACCCTCTGTTCCCAGGTCTGCCTTGCTCTCTGCTACCCCAATCACAGGAGTTCTAGGTATCCCCAAACAACACCATCCACCCAATGGGGTACCTGAAAATGGGGGGCATGCAAGTAGGGTGACATGGTATGACATGGTGGCTAGAGACTGGACATGTGCATGCTAATCTGTTACTAAATCACCATGTGACCTAGACATGTCACTTCACCTCTCTGTGCCTCAGCCCCCCGAGTTCTTTGAGTTAAGTCTGAGATATCAAAAAACCCAATTTACGTCAGACATTGACCCATGAAAAGGCTGCCAAGGGCACAAGAAAAAAACAAGTTTCTTTGCTTTTAGTTCAAAAATTATCAGCTCAGCATGGTTTCACTGTTTATCTCATTGATCACGACAATCAGAAACTCCAAATGGCAGTTACATCTAATTGACAGAAAGTGGGATGACAGAGATAATTACTTAACAAATGCTGGTTGTTTGGGAAACATGAATCTTTCAAAATAGGGACCCCTTGAAGGGAAAAAACTAAGTAAAAGGGGGGCTTTGGCATGCAAAAGAACTAGAATATTGTTAATTGATACCCTGCCTCACTCTACAAAAAAAGATTTGAGGCAGCTTACAAGAATGTATACACAATAATAAGAGTAAATAAGTTAAAAAAAATCAGGGTAAAGAAAAAAATGGTTGGCAGGAAGATGGAAACTGAGGGATGGGAGATAAGGCGTGTGTGCTAAGTCCCTGCAACATCATTCACGGTGGACTGACCACTATAAGCTCCCTAGTGGGCAAAGCAAAGAGGGCCACTGCATCATTGCAGTAGACACAGGAAAGGGCAAATCACAAGGTAAAAGCATAGAGTTTCCTAGAGCTCAGCCCTGGGAGAAATTTCTCTTGTGGGACCTCAAAGAGGAGATAGAGTGACAGCAAGGACTTAACACTGACATTCTGAGATGTGGAGACACGCTGAAGTTTGGGGAGCAAAGAACAAGTGGGAGACACCCCAAGTATTCTACCAAGGAGCATTTTGGGCTTGGATGCTGAGAGGAAGGAGGGGAAGGGCAGGAGTCAAAGGAGTACTTCCCCATCTTTACAAGACAATTGAGAGCAAGGCATGAAAGAAGAATTGGAGATAGTCAGAAGCTCAGCCACTTCCCCTTGTTTCTTATTTTGATGCTCATCCTCAAGGCCCAGGCTGTCTCCACACTGGTATCAGCAGGAACAACAGACAGACGGAAGGGGCTATGTGTTTATTTTGAGACAAGTATAGGGGAAGTGACTTGCGGGGAGACAGTCCTTCTTGGCAGACATTTAGGAGCAAGAGATGGGGCATCTACTATTATAAGTCCCACTTTGCAGATGAAAAAACAGACTCAGAGAAGTCACTTGCTCGAGGTCATTTGGCTGGTAAGCGATAGAGTCTGATGTGAATCCAAGAGCTTCTGCTGGCCCAGCCCTTCTTACTAACGACTTCAGTACTGCCCTGTGTGGCACTGAGCTGGCCCGTTCCCTACTCTGGCCTCAGTTTTCCTGGTTTTGCAGTGGGGGCCCCTTTACCCTCTCAGACTGCAGGATGACTGCAGGATGGAGAAGCGGGCTGAATCCTGGAAGGGGGTGTAGGTAGCAGGAGGCCCCGGGGGACAGCAGTACCTCTCTGATGTGGAGGATGGTGCCGTTGGGTGGGCGCACGAAGACGGGGCGGTTGTCGTTGACGTCGATGACCTCCACCAGGAGCATGGTGGTGCCCCAGAGTGGGGGCTGTCCGCCATCCGTGGCCACCACGGTCAGGTTGAACCTCTCGTAGGACTGCAGTGGCCGTTTTGTGGTCACCAGGCCCGAGTCCATGTCCACGTGGAAGGCCTCTGGCAGGTGGGGGCAGGAGAGCAGGGCATGGCTCCGGCTGAGCCATCCTTCCCATCCCTCCTCCTCCCCCTCCTCCCCCTCTTCCGCCTGGCCTGGGGCTGCAGTAAGGCAGCCTGCCCCTCCCACCCCCTAAGGCATCATCGGTGGGGAGCAGGCTACGTACCCACGCCCGGGCCCTCGAGGGAGTAGGCCAGCTCCCCATTGGAGCCCTCATCCTGGTCGGTGGCCATCATGGTGATGACGGAGGTGCCCGCTGGCTCATTCTCATACACGCTCGTGCTGAACTGGGGCTTGGAGAACTGTGGCCGGCAGTCATTAATGTCCAGCACCTGGATTACCACCTGGAGGGGAGGTTGAGCTCAAAGGTCAGGAGCATATTGGGGGCTGCTTCAGGTGACCCGGTCACACAGGATTAAGCCGCGGTGGACAGTGCCCACTGTTTAGTCTGACCCCAAACTATTTAGTTAACCCCCTGACCCTCAGTTTCCTTAGGTGTACGTTGGGGACAATAGGATTTTATCTCTCAGGGGCTTGTGAGGCTTGTCCGTGATGGTATATGCGCAGTCCCTGGCCTGAGTAAATGCTCAGCAACTGGTTTACCTGGTTAGCAGGTAATCTGTGTCTGGGTCCTGAAGCAGGGACTCCTCCCCACCTATCTCCTACTCTGTCCTCTGTTTCTTCCCACAGTGGCCCCATATATCTGACTCTAATTTCTGGACCTTAATGCTCGACTGTGATTCCTCCACTCCCAAAGGCCCCTCTTGACTGGGATTTGTGTCTGGCCTGGGACTTGGCTCTGTCTGCTGACCCCAGAGCCCAGGGCAGGTCCTATGGATACACCAGGGGGCCCTTTTTCCCTGGCTGCTGTGGCCCTGCCTGACTGCATCCGTAACAGAGCCCTTCACAGCCATGATTTTAAGAACCCCTTTCAGTGCACAAAGCACTTTCCCACCTCCCATCTCCTGGACTCACCACCAGGCTGGGAGGGAGGCATCATCACTGCGCCTGCCCTCCACTCCCTGCAGCTTTGACAACCGAGGCTCAGAGAGGTTACATGACAAATGCAGTGTACTCAGCTAGTGGAACCTTAGTCTTCTGACTACAAACACTGTGCTTTTCCCAGTACAGCACATGCCTATGTGACAGGACGGAATGCAGGTATGTGCGAGTGCTCCCAGCCCTGTTGCCTACCTGCCAAAGAGAATTCTTCTTTGCCCACCCAGCTTCTCACCTCCCCACCCTTCAGGAGACTTTTCTTTGGATGGTTAGGTTATTGCTGAGAATTGGAAGAACTGAATACAGAAAGACAGGACTGGAAAGGGCAGAAAGAAGGGGGAGGAAGAAAGAGAAAGCGAAGTCTTGAGGTGTGGGACTCTGGATGGAAATGGGGACAGAGCCTAAAGGTGGGATGCTGGCCTCCCCAGAGCAACTGTGTGGACAGTAGACCTGGAATGGAAATGGGGTTGTGAATTTGATCCCTCATGAATGTTCTTTAAGAGACATAAAGATAAGTGCTTTATAATTATGTTTCGTTGCTGGACTGTGTTTCTTTCCATGGGACGTCATGGAGACACTGGGCCATGTGGAGCCCCAGCCTTTATTTGGGTTACGCCCAGGTATGTTTAGCTGCCTTAGCAGGGGTTTGACACAAGAAGTTTCTCCTGCAGAGTCCCCGTCTCCCTAAGCTACAGCCATCGTGAACCCCCAGCTAATCTCTTGCCTCTCCTTCCTGCCACCACATCTCTTGAGGGGCCAGGGTGGTTCTGCTCCTGCCCTGCAGCAGCCATTCTCTAAAGGCTTTGCTTACTGCCTCCACAGTGGCAGTCCTTAGTGTCTCTGCTCCACGCAAGGGTGCCTCACCTGCACCGAATTTTCTCGACGGTTGCTGGCTACATCCCCAGGGTTATCTTTGGCCAAGGCAGTCAGGATATAGTGGGCCTTCTTCTCCCGGTCCAGAGAGGACAGAACATAGATGTCACCCTAGTAGGGGGAGGGTGGAGTCAGGTCCTTCATCAATTCAACAGATATTTATTAGAGCATCTGCTATGTGCAGTCACTGTTCTGGGCTCTGGAGATACAGCACTGAAGAGACAACAGCCCCTGCCCCGTGGAGCTCTCATTCTAGTGGCTCTTCTTGACCTTACTACCCCAGTTCACCTGGAGATGGGATGAATGGCCCAGGCTGGAGCTCACTACCTGGCCAGGTACAAAGTAGTACTCCATAAGTATGCACTGTTCCTAGTGCCAGGCCAGGAGTGTGTTTTAGTGTTCACACCAAAAGGAGAGAAACCCTGCTGAAAGGGCAGAGTGCAGGGGGATGTGGGCAGGCGGTGGGAGGGAAAGTCCAGCTCCAGCCCCACAACTGGGAAAGGCCCTGCCTGGCCAGCCACCCCCAGGCCACAGGGCTCTCTCGCTGTACTGCAAGAGCAACTTTGAACCAATTTACCGACATTTAAAATCATCACCCATGTTTTCTCTTGAGCTTCTGCATTCCCACAAGTCTGAGACCCATGGGAGCATGGGGGCTGTGTCCATGGGCGCTTCTTCCCTCTCCCAGCACTGAGGATAGGGCCATGTATACAGTAGGTGCTCAAATACTGTGCCCACTTTCTGCAGAGCTTCTTATTTTTTGACAGTTTCAAAAAGCAGTCGCACGGACTTGAATCAAGTCTTCCGGTCTGGTGGAGACACATCTCAGTTTTTGTCCCACAAGGGGCTAGTTCCAAAAGACTGGCCACTTCCTCCCATGTCTCCTGGGACAGAAAGACCGCAGTCTACAGGATGTCTGGGACTCTGAGAACAGGGCTTGCCAACTTGGCTGAAAGACCTCTGAGGCTATAGATGTCCAGGTGGCAGGACCCAGAAACAGGGGGATGACTGTAACACTTTTGGTGGCTTCTCAGCCTGTGACCCTGGGCCCTTCCCACTTCCCACTCCCCAAACCCAGGCCCTCCGTTGCCCACTCACTGTGGCGGGGCTGATGGCAAACTTGCCCTCACCGTCCACAAGGCTGTACTCAATGAGGGCGAAGTTGCCTGAGTCAGCGTCAGTAGCAGTGACCGTCAGGATGACTGTGCCCACAGGAACATCCTCAAAGATGGCTTCCTGGAGCCCAGCGGGCAGGGAGAAAGCATGCGCCATGGTCAGTCCTAGAGTCTCTGCCCTTGCCCGAGAAACTCACGGGTGCAGACAACCCAGAGCATCAAGCTACTCATGGGTGGTCATTCCCATGGGACTTAAAGGCTGGCAGGGTGGGAGTGGAAGATGCCCAAAGGTGCCAAGGAATGGGTGCAGGTCCCAGACCCAATTTGTTGGCCTGACCACCCACCTGGTAGGAGAGTTGGTCAAAGATGGGGTTGTTGTCATTGATGTCCACAATCTCCAGGCAGACAGGAATCTCAGCTGCCCGGGGCGGGGACCCATTGTCTGAGGCCCTCACGGTGAAGTTGAGCCAGTGCACTTCCTCATAGTCCACTGTCCGATTGGCAATGACCTTCCCTAAGACACAGAGACACCCACTGCCATTTTGGCCACCCCTCACTCGTGGAAGCTCTCTAAAGTATGAAGAGAGGGATCTGGGGCTCTGAGGGATGAGTATGGTCCCTTGAAGGAGGAGGGTGGCCAGGCAGCACTGCCCAGGCCAGAGGGCCGAGAATAACTGGCATCCAGCTGTTCTCCTCACTGGAGGGGTGAGAAAGCTATTCACAAGTCAAAGGAATGTACACTAACACGCTGAGGACCTCCTCTGGGACACCTCCCTCTTGGCCTTCTGGCTTCCTAAGTGATACTAACTGTGGAGGTTGGATGGTAGAGAGGGTGATGGAGTATTCCAGGTTTCCAGCAGACACCGAAAGGGGCTTCCATCCCTACCTAGAGCTAGGCACTCTGTCCTTGCCTGTGGTTTGGGCATCTGGGAGTGACTAGAATGTTAGCCATACTGGATCTGGCCTAGCCCACTGAGGGGCCCCAACTGGAGGGTGAGAAGCGAGCCATGGTCCCTCTTGGAGGCTAAGCAGGCACAGACACATGTTCCCCAACCCTCCTCTGGCTGATTTCCCACCTACCTGCTGAGGAGTCTTCCAGCTGGACATAGCCCGGGGGTATCAGGTCCAGCAGGGTGTAGGTGATCAGCCCATTGAGGCCCTTGTCGGGGTCCACGGCTGCCACAGCGATGAGCGTGGTGCCTGGGGTGGCCCCCTCCAGGATCCTCTCCGTGTAGTAGGTGATCCCGAAGGGCTTGAATTGGGGCGTGTTGTCATTGACGTCCAGGATGTTGACCGTCAGCTTGGCTGGGGTGGAGGCAGGGGGTGAGAGTGGCATGAATGGGCCCCAGTGTGTCTGGGCCAGGCCTTCCTAAGTCTCAGCCAAACCCAGAGAGGATGGCAGCATCTCACAGTCCTCCTGGGACTCCCTAAAGCTTGCCCCAAGCCTCAGGTGGTGACGTGGCATGTGACCCTCGCCTCTGGTGTGGTCACTCACTCTTCCATTGGGAAAGGGGCTCGGGTTCTGCCAACTGGCTGGGTAACCTTGGTGGAACCCCTGGCCTTCACTGTGCCTCAGTTTCCTAACCTGTCCCATGAGACAGGACTAAGATGATCTTTAAGACCCTTTCCATGATTCAGCCTTTTGTTTCCCCCCTGAGTTGTTCCCTCCACATAACCAGCCTGGGCCCTTTGCCTCTCTGAGCCTGGGATAAGTATTGGGTTGACCAAAAAGTTCGTTCGGGTTTTTTTTGTAAGATGCCATGGAAAAGCCTGAATGAACTTTTTGGCCAACCCATAGGAGATGACCAGGTCTGCCCTTCCTTCCTGAAAACTTGGGCCTCTGGGCTGTAAAGATAAGCAGCCAGTATCTGCCAGGCCTTATCTCCCCACCCCAGCGGCTGTCCTTGCCTCGTGGCAGAGTCCACGTGAGGCCACCCCATCCCTACACCCTCCTCCCCGCTCCCTGCTTGGCCCACACAAAATCCAGTGCCTCTAGCAGCCCGTCCGGGCTCAAGCTGCAGGCAGGGTGGCCTGTGCCCAGCTGCAGAAGGCAGCATGCACGCCCCTCTCTTCTCTGCCGTGGTGCCTGCGTCCCCCATTGTGGTGTCTGTGGCCTCAGTTCACCTTTCCTTGCTCTTTGCTTCCTCTGGCCTGACCAGGTGGCTTCTTATCAGATCTGAAGTTCTGATCTCACATCCAACCACACCCTGCTTCCCAGTTCTGACAATGGGATTCCAACCTAAGTCTCTGTCGACCCATCCTTTTCTCAGTCCCCTTCCAGCCTCTACCAAGCCTTCTCCCTACTCTGAGCCTTTGGAGTTCAAGATCACACACAATTCTGGGCTTCTGGATCCCCCACTGCTGAGCTCTGCCTGACAGCTGGGACCCAGGGCCACCCTCAGCCTCACTGTAGCTGCCACCTCCCCCACCCCTCCTGCAGCCTGACGACTGGCAGCCCCGTAGCTGGGTCCCGCTTCTCCCTCCCTGGGGCCAGGCCTGTGCCGGTTCTGGGCCTGTCTCTCTATGGGATCATGTGGGAGATGCCTGCGGGGAGCCTTACCGTTTGGCACACTGACGGAGCGCTCTGGTAGGTCGCTGGCATTGTCAATCACTGAGAGAGTGACCTCATAGGTGGCAACCAGTTCCCGGTTCAGGGGGGATTTCACCATTACAGACCCTGTAGACCAGACCAGGTCAGGTTCAGCCCAAGGGGAACCCCCTAAAATCTGGGCCTCCCGGGGGGTCTCCTGGCCAACCCTCCCAATCCCCACCAAGGGCAATGATCCCCAAAGGACCCAGGACTTGCCGGTTTCATCTTTGGCTGGGATGACACCACAGCCATCTGCAAGCTGGGGGCACGTCACTCTGCCCCTCACTCACCGCTTACTAGCCAGGCAATTATTTAACCTCTCTACACCTCTGTTTCCTCATTTGTAAGATGAGGATAATTACAGTACCTACCACAGAGGGCTATTTGGAGGATTATAACAATTAACTGAATTTACATTTGTAAAGGGCTTAGAACAGTGCTTGGCACTTAGAAAGTGCTATGTAATTGCTTCTTTAAAAAACGCTTGTTGGAATTCCCTGGCTGTCCAGTGGTTAGGGCTCCACGCTTTCACTGCTGAGGGCCTGGGTCCTATCTGCAAGCCATATGGCATGGCCAAAAAAAAAAAAAGATGCTTGTATTCCACAACCATTGAACTTATGGTTAAAAATGGTTATGATGGTAAATTTTATATGTATTTTATCAAGATTCAAAAAATGCTTGTATTCTAGGGAGATCAAGCATAAAGGAAGGTCAAGGCAGCTAAAAAGCCCTGAGGGGGTTCCCTGGAGGGGACAGTGGTGGCACAGCCTAGACAGTAAGGCCCACCCCTTTGTCTTGATTACGTGGGGCATGACACGGCTGCCTGGAGCACCATGAAAGGAGCACCGCCCTACGGCAGTACTAGCAAGGAGCTGTTTCCTTCTCTCCTACCCACTGCCTCCCCAAGCCCCTGCCTGCCCTCCAGAGGCTTGGGCTTGAACTGGACAGACCGAGTTTTGCCCATCTCAGGCCTGGCTCTGTTGGGACCTCTCTTCTTCCTGCCAGTTTGAGGGCCTGGTGGCTCTTCCTCCCATTGGCCTCATCCTAGGGTGAAACCTCCTCTCTCTCTCTTTTCCCAGCTCCCTCTCAGGCGTTGGGGTGTCTGGGATTCCCATCCCCCTTGGCAGATCCCTCTGCTGAGCTTCTGTCCTCCTCGGGGCCCCAGCCAGGGGGCAGTCACTTACCCTGGGCCGCCGCCTCCTCCTCCTCCTCCTCCTCTTCCTACTCTCGCTCCCCGTCCCCGAGGCTGGGGAGCGAGGATGGGGAGAGGGTGGCTGCATTCAGTCTGCAAAGGCTGGGCCACGGCCTTGGCCCAGGCCCCACGGGGTGGGAAGGGTGGTAGGGGTGCGGTGCGTATGGAGGAAGGCGATGGGGTGAAGCAGAGAAGAGATGAGGTGGGAGGCGACAGAGAAACAGAGCTCAAACCTGTGGGCCTGCCAGCCGTGAGGAAGAGAGAAGAGGGTCAACATCAGTTAGTTCAGGGTGCAGAGGGGATGGAGCAGAGTAGGGCATGGGGGATGGAAGGGCTCAGAGCTGACCAGGGCTGGAGGTTTGGGAGGGATGGGGTGGACGGGAAGAGGCAGAGGGGCAGGAAGCCAGCGGAGCAAGTGGGAACCCAGTTGGAGAGGAGCACTCAGAGGGCTGAGGCTCTGGCAGGAAGAAAAGAGAGAGAGGTGAGCAAGGGAGGGGAAGAGCACGAGGAAGAGGGGCAGAGAAGACACTGGAAAGGAAAATAGAAGAGAAGAGAGTCAGTCGGAGGGAGGGAGGACAGAAAAAAATGGGCAACAGTACAGCATAAAGTTGGGCTGGGTCATGGAGCAGCTCTCCATGGTCCTGAGAAACCACTGCAGCAGGAATTTTGCTAACCTGACACATGACTGAGCTAATTCCTCCTAGTGACTCATGGTTTTCCTGTCTTCCTTTTTCCTTTTTCCTCAGAGGCATACTGAGTTAACCATACTCTCTGGTTCACTGCACACTATGGTCACTGGCACTGTTCTTGTTTTATGTATGTATCTATTCCCTTTTATTCTCATACTCCTCTCCCCTTCTCTCCTCCCCTTGGGCAATGTATTAAAGTGTATTTTTTATTTGAAGGTGTTCCCGAAAATCATGTATTGTTTTTGTGTATGTATTTTACATTTATGCAATGGGATTCTGGTATATATAACTCATTCTATTTCTTATTCTTTTCAGTAAGTACTTGTTTTTAAGGTCTACCCATGTTTCTCTGTGTGTGTCTCATCTGTTGCTTCTAACAGCTTCCTGGTATCCCATGATGTGCACCCACCACATTTTACTCTCCAACATCCCAGGGATGGATGCCTTGGTTGCCTCCAAGCTCCTGTCACCAATAACACTGCAGTGAACATCCTCAGATAGTCCCATTATCGACCTGAGAATTTCCTTGGGACATACACCCAGGAACAGAATTGCTGGGTCATGGGGTATGAGTGTACTTTGTGTTGGATTGTTGTCTAGATGTGAAATTAGTCAAAATTCCTAGAGCAGCATAGGATGTCCCCACATTGTCACCAATACTCAATACTGTCCAGCATCCTAATGTCTGCTAATCACATATGCAAAACCAATATCTCACTGATGTTTTACTACGCACTTCTCTGAATAACAATGATTTTTAGCATTTTGTCATAGCCATGTTAGCTTTTCTGTCATTCCTCTGGGCCTTCCAAGAAGGACACCTGTAAGTTTGTCCCATGTCCCTTCCTTAACTCCCCAAAGGAGCAAAAACACTGAACTTTTGGAAGAATGGTAAAACCATCAAGATTATAATAAGCTGCATAAATCATGAAAGATAAGCCACAGTTCCCTTTGTTTTGTGATAGTGTAAGAAAATCATTAAGGGTATACACAAACACATATGTAATATAGAAATGTGTATGTGTGTGTATATATATTTTTCTATATTAAATACATATATATGAAACTTAGAGACAACTTAAATGGCCCGGATATATACGAAGAAAGTGTTCAACCACCCGGTTATTAAAGAAATGCATATTAAAACAAGGTGCCATTTACCTATGAAATTACAAACATGAAAACTGTGTAATATCTAATGCTGTCAAGAGTGTGGTGACATGGGCACTCTCATATAACACTGGTAGAGTAAGAGAATCAGACAGAGAGGGAGCTGGTCAAGGGAGAAGGAAGAAGAGAAGGAAGAGAGGGAAAGAACCAGGGGAGAGATGGCAAAGAGAGGGAAGGATGTGGTGTCAATAGTGGGGAAACGAGAGGAGGAAGGAGCAGCTGAGGGAAAGGGAGGAACAGAGCGAGAGAACAGAGAGAAGGAGGGTAAGGGAGAAAGCAGAGAGCCAGGAGACTGGGGCAGGGAGTCAGGAGGAGGGCTGGAGGGGAGCAGGCCCTTGTACCTGTGTTGATATTCACGGCAAAGGCGTCCTCCTGGTCGGGCACCAGGCGGTCAGTGTCATCCTTGGCCACGATGTCGATGATGTGGTACTCCAGCTTAGGGTTGAGGTCACGGTCGATGGCGGTGACGTTGGCAATGACTGTGCCTGGCTCAGCTGACTCCAGCACGCTCACCGTCTGGATGGGGTTGAGGAACTCAGGGCGGGAATCATTGATGTCATCAATAAGGATAGTGATGATGGCTGTGCCCGAGAGAGGGATGGTGCCCCGGTCTGTGGCCACCACTGTCAGCCTATAGGATTCCTGCTCTTCCCTGTCAATGGTGGCATTGCTGACGCATATGACACCAGTGACTGGGTGGATGATGAAGCGGTCCTGAGCCCCAGCTTCTATTCGGTAGATGAGCTCCGCATTGAGGCCACTGTCCTCATCTGTGGCTGTGACCTGAAGGACTGAGAATCCTGCGGGGGTGGGAATGGGGAGCAGCTGAGCACAGCGGCTTCTTCTAAAAACATCACACCGAGATACTTTTCTTGGTGGTTCACAAGGCCCTCTTCCCACCATAGCCTTGCCAGCATCTATCTTTGTTTTCATTGTTGTATATACAGCCTACTTTATTTTTAAATTTATTTTTAATTGAAGTATAGTTGATTTACAATGTTGTGTTAGTTTCAGGTGTACAGCAAAGTGATTCAGATATATATATCGAGATACATATACATATACATATATATATTCTTTTTCAGATTCTTTTACATTATAGGTTATTACAGGATATTGAATATAGGTCCTTGTTTGTCTATTTTACATAGTGGTGTGCATCTGTTAATCCCAAACTCCTAATTTATCCCTCCCTACCCCCCCTTTTCCCCTTTGGTAACCATAAATTTGATTTCAAAGTCTGTGAGTCTATTTTGATTTTGTAAATAAGCATCTATCTTTTATGCCTTTTGCATGTTTGCAATTTTCTAGGAAAATGGTATCCTATTTTATTTTACATTCTTTGATTATTTATGAGACCGAAGAGTTTTTAATAATTTAATGATTAGTTGCACCTTCTCTTCTGCAAAGTGTCGGCCTTTGTCCTTTGCCCATTTTTGTCAATTTATATAAATTATATAATTATGATAACTTGTGACAAATATCTTTTTTTTTTTTCAGTTTGTTGTTTGCCTTTCGATACTGGTTATAATTATATGATGTAAAGAAGTTTAAAATTCATATGCACCAAAATTTAGTATTTTTCCTTTTTGACATTCTTCTGTTTCTTATATGCCTAGAACCTTCTTATCCCGAAATCAGATAAATATTCACCCGAAGTGTCTTCTTTTATTTTTTAACGTTTTATACTCTTCTACAGTTCCTTTAGGATGTCTTTGGGTTTCTTTTTGGTGTCTGATATGGGGTGAGAATCTAGACTAAATAAGAGATGTTTTGCACACGAAATAGTTTTCACTATTGGTTTCATTGTTTCCTTTATCGCATATTACATTCCTTATAATTTACCGGTATCTGTTGCTGGGCTACTTTGTCCCAGAGTCTTGTGTTCATATCACATCGTTTTAAATACTGTAGTTTGGTAATATGTTATAAATATCTGGTAAGACAAATCTGGCTTTACTATACTTATTTTTCAAAATGTCCTTTTTCTTCCAGATGACCATTAGAATCAAATTTATCTCCCCAATCATGTTTGATTTTGATGGGAATCATGTTAATCCTATTTTGATTTTAAAACAGTCAGTCTTTCCATCCAGGAACATGGACGGAACATACCTTAATAATCTCATTTTGTAGACAAGACGCTGTGGGTCCCAGAAGGGAGGTGAGGGGCACTTGGGTCTCCTGACTCCCTCTCCACCCACCCTGCTGCCCATCCTTCTCCCTGCTGGACGTGACTTGTGCCTCCAATCCCCACAGACCACCAGCCAGCTCCTGCCTGGGGGCTGGGGCCTGGGGCCTGCCCCTGCGTACCTGGTGGGCAGTTCTCCAGCAGGTGGACAGTGAGGGCGGCAGGGCTAAAGGTGGGCCAGTTGTCATTGTCATCCAGGACGGTGATGAGCAGGTCGGCTGTGCCGTTGAGCAGCCCAATGTCCTCAGCCAGCAGCAGTAGCTCCAGGACAGCGGGTGAGAAGGCCTCCCGGTCAATGGTGACACCTGACCTCACTGTCACCACGCCTGGCACCCAGCGCCACCAGCCAGGGAGATACAAAGGAAAAGAGATGCCGTGGGAGACCAGGTGAGAACCAACAGGGAGGGGACAGATGTGAAAGAGGAGCAGAGAAAGCAACCCAATGACTCTTCCCCAAAGGCTCAACAACCACTGTTTAAGGAAGTCCCGTAGGTGCCAGTGTTCCGTGATTGTCCCTTCCCTAGGTGCCCTCTGCAATTCTCCCGAGTCCCACCTGGGATGAATGACCCAGGCTGGAGGATTGACCAGCTCTGTTGAGAGAGGTGCTAGTATATCCCTCCTTGTCACCTGTCACTAAATCGGCCAGGACCAGACTGATGTAACACAGTCTCCGGGGAGCTTTGGGTCTGGTTGGAGGACAGACCGTTGGCTTCTTCTGGCAGACTAGGAGCCCCATCCTCCGGGCTGGGGAAAGGGAGTTGGGGGAGTGGGTTTGGGGGGGCTCTCTGCCGAGCCTGAGAATTTATGCACCAGCAGGTCCCTTCTGTTGACCCCAAGTGTCTTCCTGGTTCCTCCTACCCGGCCCCCGGGTGGCCTAATCCAGCTGTAAGATGGGGACTGTGAGGAATGGGGTCTCTATGGAGGGCCTGGATCCAGCACTGAGAAAGGAGAGCCTAGATCTAGCAGCGGGGTCACCCCAGCAGGAGGACTCGGAGCCAGGGGGGGAGAGCTGGGGTGGCGCAGAGGCCTCACCGGTGCTGTTGTCAATATCAAAGAGCCCGCTCTGGGCACCCAGCAGCTGGTAGGTCACCACGGCGTAGACATCCAGGTCTGCATCCAGGGCCAGGATGGGCCCATTGAGCACCGTCAGGGCGGTCCCTGGGCCGGGGGAGAGGGGTCACTGCAGGGCCGACCTGGCCCCCCGCCCGCCCCTCCCACTCCCCCCCCAGTCCCGGTGAGCCATGGCTGACGATGGATGAGAGGGAGGGAGGGAGGTGAGGTGGACGGGGTGGGAGACCCTGGGCCGGGCTGCGGCAGCCTTGGCAGACTGACGCAGATGCCTGGGGAGCGGCCTCAAAGCCCTGCTGGGGAGAAAACACAACAGTGGTGAGCAAGCCCCTCCGGCCCGCCCGGAGCACGCCTGCCTTCCCAGCAGCCTTTGAGGCTGGCCACTCCGAGGGAGGGTCTGGGGGCTCCCTGACGTCCCCTCCCTATGTGGGGGCCCTGTCTAGGTATGCACCCCCAGCCCAGTCTGTCCACGCACGTGTGTCCTCAATGCTCTAACAGCTGTCCGACTATACATGGCTAGGAACCCATATGCGTGTGCAGGACTCCGTGTTCACACGGCCACGAGCACTCACACTGTAGCACTTGCAGGCCTGGGAGTCCCCAGGTTGTGCACTTGTCTGCCTCTGCAGGTGGGCATATTTGCACACGGAGTGCACTGTGCAGGCACCCATGTGCCTGTGTGTGTCTGTGCACGTGTGTAAGCCCACACATATGCCTTACATGGACGTGCATTGGCACACATGTGAGCATATACACAGGCAGTTTTAAGATTCAAATTCCTTCAGGGGAGACACCAAGCCAGAGACAAGGAGTATCTCAGCTCATCCCTTTCTGACTTAGAATCCAAGCTATGGGGGAGGCTGGAGGAGGAGTGAGGGGACCCCCCTGGGGAGACAGTGAAGAGGAGATTCTGTCCCTTTGAAGGGGGGTGAGGCTGGTCAGTGCATGTGTGTGGGGAAAGGGCCACACTGACCTATGCGGGGCCCCGGCCCCCCACCTGTGATTACAGATGCTCCCTGAGCTTTCAGAAGCCTCTAGGGTGCCCTATGCTCCTGGAGTGGAGGGAGCAGGGAGTAGTAGGCTTACTCCCCTCCTGGGTAGTCCTCACACCTTAATGCCCCTCGAGGAGGGGCAGTGGGGCTGTGCTCAGACAGCCTTGGGGACCAATGACCACATCCAACCAGACCTGTGGCCTCTTTGGTGGCCCCTAAGAGGCCTGGCAGCCCTGACCCACCAGCCCTTCGGAGCTGTGCCCCTTTCTCCCCTCCACACCCTTCTGCACTTGCCAGGTCTGTGTTCAGCCAGGCCTCAGCTGGGCCCCCACCAGGCACAAGGGAGGTCCTCGGGCATCTGGGGCCCAGGTGGTGCCTGGCAGCAGCAGGGGTCCCCAGGTGGGCCCAGCACCTACCAGCAGGAGAGTTCTCCATCACCTCCGCCTGGTAGGTGCTCTCAGTAAAGAGGGGGTGGTTGTCGTTCTCATCCGCGAGAAAGACCAGCAGCAAGTCAAAGTCCTGTGGGAGACACGATGGGAGGGGGGCAGGCTGTGGGCCATGTTCTAGCAAAGCGCTGCAGTGGGAGGGGGACTTGGAAGGAGGGCGGGGTCACGGCAGAGAGGTAGATGATAGAAAATCCCCCGCCACGGGTCCGGAGACCTGTGGTTCAAGCCTCTGCTGTGCTAGCAGCTCACAGGGTGGCCTTGGGCAAATCTTTCCCTCTATCTGGGCCCCAGTTTTCCAATCTGACAAATGGGGATCTTAAGTCCCTCACAGAGATGTTGTGAAGTTCACAGGAGAAGGGAGGTAAATGGTCCTCAATCATGTTCCATCTCATGGTAAGGAAGGACTGTAGCCAGGAAGGTGAGTCTCAGTTTCCAGACCCTCCTGGCTGGCCTGGTCCCCTGGTCAGAGTTCATCCAAACTTCCACCCAGTGCTGCACTTCATACCTTTCCAAAAGCACAGTTATCCTATCTCTTAGAACCTCCCAGTGCCCCGGATGCTTCTCCATTGCAGAGGTGGGGGACCCAAGGCCCCGAGAGGGGGGTGACTATTCACAGCCACACGGTAAGTTAGCAGCAGAGTGGCGACCAGCCTCCAAGCTTCTGGATTCCCACCACCCAATGCTGCTGCTTTCCAGGATGACCCAGGCCATCCTAAAGGACAGGCAGAGGAGGGGGAGTGACAGAGGGAGAGAAAAGGAGGAGGGAGGACGTGAGAGAAGGAAGGAAGGAAGGGGAGGAGCACAGGATGAGAGACGCCAGTGGCCTGCACCTCCAGCCTGAAGTCTCCTCGGCCTGTACAGATGCAGAAACTGAGGCCCAGAAAGGGCTGAGCCATGCAGCTAGTCAGAAGCAGAGCTGAGATGAGCCAGACCTAGGCTCACCTCATGGGCTGGGAAGAGGGCTGATTCCTACCCCCCAAATGGACTGTTTGCTTTGCAATACCCACTTCCTCTTAGTAAAGAGAGCCAACTTTTTGGCTTTTCAGGGAAAAGCCACCTGGAAAACGCAACCCCTTCAGAACCCCAGAGTACGTGCTTGTGTACATGTGTCCCCCCACTGCCACCCCTGACACCACTGTCGTGTGTGCCCAAGTATCAGTGATTTGGGGAGAAAAGATGATAGCTGGTATTTACTGAGTGTTTGCCATATGCCAGGCACTGTGCCGAGGACTTGACAGATATTGGCTCCTTCAAGTCCTCTCCACGGTTCTGGGGTAGGTGTGTCTCCATTTGGCAGAAGAGGAAGTGGAGGCTGAGAGACAATGACTTGCCAGAGCCACACACCCACTGACAGACAGAAGTGGGATTTGAACCCAGCACTTGCTTACTCCAAAACCTGTGCATCTAACCCCCGGGCCATGCCGCCCGGGTACATCCAGCACCAGCCCTGCTCCCCACTATGCCCCCCCGCCGTACCCTCCTGGCTATGCGTGGGTTCTCTGGGTTGTCCTTCACGGAAATGGTCAGCTTGTATTCCGGGATCCGCTCGCGGTCCAGGGGCCGGTTCACAGTGACGATCCCTGTCTGGGATGTAGAGGCTGGTGAGCTGAGCAATGACCTGCTCCCTACTTTGGGCTCTGGCCCACAGAGGCCCAACTGCTCTGCCTGTAGGAATGGCCGTGAATGATCTCCCTAAATCACCAAAGGTATGGTCTAGAAGGCCAAAATGGGTCAGCAGGGCCTTGCCAGAGCAAGAGTGACCCACCAATGCCCAGGTCTTGCTGCCTGAAAGGGATGGTCCCTCTGAGGACCCCATGGTGACAGCAGCCGGTAACACTCCAAGAGGTCACGAGAGGACGTCTTGGTGCACCTTGGTACAAACCAAGTGGTACCGAAGCTCTGGTCCCATCCCTGCACACGACAAGCCTTGGGGTGACAGGGACCCCAGAAGTGGCTCACCTAGGAATCCAAGATTCCATGCTTCCCACAGAGACCCCACATCCCAGTGGAGGGTAGAGACTTGAGGAGGAAGTGGAACCAACAGAAGCCCAGACAGCAGAGTAGAAAAGCCCCTAGGGCAGGGTCCGGTTTTTTAGGAAAAATCCTGGGGGCTTCCCTGGGGTCAGACCCAGCCCTACCGTGGCGTTGATGGAGAAGGCCCGCTCTCGGTTGCCTGCAGTGATGTTGAAGGTGAGGAGGGCGTTGCACCCGCTGTCAGCGTCGCTGGCCAGGATACGGGCGACGAAGCTGGAGACGGGGATGTTCTCACTGATGGTGACGTTCATGGGTAGGTTCAGCAGCACGGGGTCGTTGTCGTTGATGTCCAGCACCCGGATCCCCACCAGCATCTGGGGCACGTCAGGGAAGAGGAGGAAGTGAAGGAGAAGGACCAGGAGAAAAGGGGGCGCGGGGGAGATGGAGGAGAGAGGGGAGGCAGAGAATGGGATGGTGGACATGGCGGCCGAGGAAGAGGCAAGGAGGCAGGTGGAGCGGGATAGCAAGGCGGTGGTAACAGAGGAAGGAAAGGTGCAGCTGGTCGTGGGGAGGAAAGAGGAAGCCCAAGAAAATGATAACAAAAAAGGCAAGAGGATGAAAACGAGGATAAGAGGGAAGCAGGAAAAATAGAAGCAGGGGCGGGATGGAAATGGCAGAGTGACAGGTGCGGAGGCCTGGCTGACAGCACAGCCTCCCCAGGGAGCTCCGTGTGGCCGTAGCTGCCAGGCCCCAGGTCCAGCCTCCACGGGGTGAGCCTCACGAGGCACTCGCAGGTCTGGTAGGGGCCCTGAGGGCCGGGACTGGCTCCAGAGCAGCCTGAGGCTGCTATGGGCACGAAGGTGGCAGCGTTTATAGGAGTCTCTATGGAGAGTTCAGGGGGCAGGGAGGTGTAGCCAGTGGAATGGGGCCCCCAGACTCACCGTGGAGCTGAGCGGGGGCACCCCCCTGTCTCGAGCACAGATGGTCAGGTTGTAGAAAGCACTGGTCTCCCGGTCCAGTTCCACATCCTTCCGGACCCGCAGCACCCCTTCCACGGGAGAGATCAAAAACTCCCCTGGGTGTCACCCAGGAGAAGCCAGGGTTAGCTGAGAATGGCCAAGAGTGGTGGAGGGCCCAGGCCTTTCCCTGCTTCCTCTAGTGAGCCTTACTCACCAGGGTCAGGGACAGCTGGGGCGTGGGCCCTCCAGCACCCCCTGCTTCAGACCCTCATGGGACCTGCCAAGGGCTGGGAAGTGCAGGAGGCAGGAGAACAGATAACTCCTAGGGGTACAAGCGGGCAGGGGCCCACTCATGCCCTGATAGGCCTGAGATGCCAGGCCAGGGACCCACCTTGGGTAAGACGGTTATGTTGAGAAAGTGAGGGCTCCCTTTCTACACAAGCACTCTCTTTATCACCACTATTGATCTGAAATCAATTAACGAAGGTGTCGGAAGCCTTGCCAAGTACGATCCTTTCCAGATACCACATCTTGTAAAACAGGATATTGGGGAAGGGCAAAGCTAACCCCAAAGGGACTCCTTGCTAGTGGTGAGGCACCGGCGCAGGACGGAGCGGGAGGGATTGAGGACAGGGACGCCCCCAACTGCCTTCCATTCAGCCCTGGTATGGAGCCACATGGAGCGCAGCCAGGGCTCTCCAGGCCTATGGCCATCCCTTGGCCCCTAGTTGGCCCTGATTTCCTTTCTTTGAGGTTGCTGAGGACCCTCAGCTGGCCCTTTGGCTTCAATCCTTGTCTTGGCCTGGCTGAGGGACCAGATGTCCGAGGATGTCTAGAGCAAGAACCTCAGATTCTCAGGCTCTGAACTGGACGAGACCTCAGAGACCATCCCGTGTCCTTTGGAAAATGAAACGGAAAAGAAGGGTGATGACTTGTTAGAGCCCCCATAGCAAGTAAACAATAGAACCCGGACTCGAACCTAGGGCTCTGCATCTCAGCACACTACATCCATGGGACTTAGCACTCAGAGCTGACCAGGGTGGGAGGGGTAAGAACAGGGAGGGGGTGGAGGAGAAGAGCAGGGGGGCAGGATGACAGGGGAGCGAGTGGGGTCCCAGTTGGATAGGAGTGCTCAGGGGGCTGAGGAAAGTGAGGGAAGATGAATGAGGGAGGAGGGGAGAGTGTGAGGAAGAGGGGATCATCTCTATGCACTCCCCCAGGAACTGGGAAGAGTGAGAAAGTTACTTCCTTCACTTTCCCTTTTGACATCTGGGGGAAAAGGCTTAGAGTGGGGCAATGACTCGCTCACAGACACACAGCACGCAAGGGTGCGGCAAGGACAGAGGCCCAAGCTCCCCAACGATTTTCCCTGCCTGCTTCTACCTACCTCACAACTCTCTGCCCCTTCTGCCTGCACATCCTACCTCACAACTCCCTGCCCCCAGCTCCTACTGCTCCGATTTACCAAAACAGCCCCTCCGCAGCCCACCTGCAGCTGGGATTTCCCACCAGCCCTTCCGCTCCCAGCAGTCCTATGGGCTACACCCTGCTTAGAGGGGCGGAAGCCACTTGAAGCAGGATTTCCTGAGGCTGATAATCCACGGTCTCCAAAGAACAGGGGATTCCCTTTCTAGGGGTTTCCCAGCCCTGTCTCAGCCCCTGGCCACATGCAAGCAGGTGGCCAGCTGCCTTCTCTCCGAAGCGAACCACCCCGTTGATGGAAGGGAAGAGGTTCCGAAGGCTCACAGGAGTAGGCCTGAGGTGCTGGGGGCTGGGCCCAGGCTAGATCCCCACAAGGTCAGCTCAGTGGGGGA
Source organism: Balaenoptera physalus (assembly GCF_965194825.1). Classification (NCBI taxonomy): domain Eukaryota; kingdom Metazoa; phylum Chordata; class Mammalia; order Artiodactyla; family Balaenopteridae; genus Balaenoptera; species Balaenoptera physalus. The sequence continues at coordinate 85,036,291 of NC_138893.1, forward strand.
GGTAGGCAGGTCAAAGGCCCCCAAACGGCAAAATGCCCTCCTCAGCAGCTTGCCCCGGGGCCTGAAACCCCCAACCCTCCACTCCTTCTGGAGATAGAGGGTTAAAAGCAGAGGCTTCCCATCGGTCATATCCCGGTCTGCAATGCTGACTTCACTCCTATGTGCCCTTGGGCATGTGATTAAATCTCACCTTGATGTTCTCATCTGAAAAATGGGCTAATAAAGAGGTACCATAGCAGGGTTGTGCTGGTGCTGGATAAGGCCCAGTTCACCTTGTGTATGCTGGACCCACGGCAGCTCTTTGTATCATTAGGGGCATCCTGAAAGGGAGCCCAGGCAGCCCTGTGAAGGAGCTGGGGGCTTACACGGAAGATGAGGATGTAAGAAAGGGGTCCAATGAGTGGACCTGACCAGAAAGGGCCGCTGGAGTTTCTGAGAAGGCCGGGATAGAGGGGGAGAGGCGCAAGTGACATGGCCTGTTTCCCAACCGTTCTTTTTTTTTTTTGGCCACGTTGGGTCTTCACTGCTGTGCGCGGGCTTTCTCTAGTTGTGTTGAGCAGGGGCTACTCTTCGTTGCGGTGCGTGGGCTTCTCATTGCAGTGGCTTTTCCTGTTGCGGAGCACGGGCTCTAGGCGCGTGGGCTTCAGTAGTTGTGGCACGTGAGCTCTAGAGCACAGGCTCAGTAGTTGTGGTGCACGGGCTTAGTTGCTCTGTGGCATGTGGGATCTTCCTGGACCAAGGCTCGAACCCGTGTTCCCTGCATTGGCAGGCGGATTCCTAACCACTGCACCACCAGGGAAGTCCTCCCAACTGTTCTTTGACCACGTGTCTCCTTGCAGCTTAGTGGGGCTTATAAGAGCCCAGGCAGCCCTGATGTCTTCCCACCAGCAGGAGCCCCCTCCAGGTTCAGGCTGCAGTGGTGGGAAGGTGACCTTGAAGCCGGGTGGCTTGGAGTACATCCTTTCACCCGTGGTGTCGCTAAACTGGCTTTCCAGGAAAACAGCCCTGATTTATAGTGTTTGTCAGTTTTTCAAATTACCAACATGGTGTCAGGGAACCCGGAGGTGAGGAGAGAGGTGGGGAGTGGAGGTCGTGACCCAGGCGAGCCGCTCCGGCACAGCACTAGGTCATCCCCCTCACCCCGCCCAGCCTCCGCTTATCTCCTCTGGAGTGGGGGCAGTGCTCCGTGATCCCCAAGTTATCTTTGGGCTGTGAATGTCTACTCTTCCTTTCCAGGGGGAGGGAGCCCCAGGCCGGGTCAGCCTGGGGAAACTCCTGGCCCCTCTCACTCCCCCAGGGGCCTGCCTCTCTGCCTGCCCCTATGAGGCCCCAAGTTCCTAGGCTGGCCCCGATCCTGTGTGCACTTAACCTGGCAGGTTCTGCTCAGGACTGCAAAGGCCCGTAGCAGGGAGCAGTCTGCAGTTTGCTGGGCATGAGTGTGAGCCCTGCACCCTGGAGGCGGGTGCAGAGAGGGTCCCTTCCTGGGAGGGGCTCAGCTGCCCACCCAGCACCCACCTGTCAAAGCAGACTTCGGCATCCTCCTGAACAGGAGCAGGACTCCCATGAAATGATACCACCGCTGTGTGTGTGTGACAAGAGCACAGGAGAAAGGCCCATGCTCTGCTGGTTGCAGAGCAGGAAGGCACAGTGCTTGGCCAGGGAAAGGACTTTGGGGACATGAAAGGGTGACATGTCAGAACAGAGTGACCCACCGCAAGCTCTGGACAGCAGGGGCTCCAAGCCTGGCCCTACAGAAGTGGGTTTGTGTTTTTAACCTCTTAATTGAAAATTCATCCCAGGTTCTATAACCTCTCCTCTGCCTGCTGTGTCAGTGCGCTCCTCTCATCTCATGCCTTCAAATATCTCTGGGGTGACTACTCCCAAATACCCCTCTCCACTGCAGACCTCTCTCCTGAACTCCTGGCTTGTACATCCAAGGCCTATCTGACATCTCAAACCTAACCTCACCCTCCTCCCCACCGCCCCACCTTTCCTGCTCCTGCTGCAGTCTTCCCATCTGCTAACAGCACGGTTACTCAGGCCAAAACCTTGGTGTCATCCTTGACTTTCGCTTACATCTCACATCCAATCAGTCAGCACGTCCTGTTGGCCGTCTATGAAATATACCAGAACTCTCACGATCTCCAGTGCCGCTTCCCTGGTCCCAGCTACACCATCTCTAGCCCCAGTGACTGCAACAGGCTCCTACCAGGCATTCCTTAACCTCTATGGTCTGCTCTGAGCTCAGGAAATGGAGTGCTCCTGTTGAAATCTAAGTCAAATCACATCGCTCCTGTGCTCAAAGCTCTCCTACGGTTCCCATGTTACTCGGAGAAAAAGCCAAGTCCTTATAATGGCCTACAAGACCCAACATCTGTCTCTATTACCTCTCTGATCTCATCTCTTCTTACTCTTCCCCTCGCCTGGCTTCATGCCAGCCACTGGGTCGCTTTGCTCCTCTGTAAACAAGCCAGGCACACTCCAACCTCTGGGCCTTTGCACTTGCTGCTCCGTCTGTCATGGTCTTCCCTGGATGTCCACATGACCCATTCCTCACCTCCTTCAGGTCTTTGCTCAAATGTCACCTCCTTGCACAGGTCTTCCTTGAGCACTCTTTCTAAAACTGCAGCCTTCACCCTGGCATTCCCCATCTCCTGGCTTTATATTTCTCCATAGCACTTAGCACCTCCCAATAGACTAAGTCGTCTGCTTAACCAGTTATGTTCATAGCCTGTATCTTCCAACTGGAACATATGTTCTATAAGGGCAGGGATTTGTATCTGTTTTTTACCATTCTGTATCCTCGGCATTTGGAATGTGGTCAGCAAATATGCTCAATACATACTTATTGAGTGCTCAATTAAAAATCAGGATGTTTCACAAAGATTTGGATTTCCAGCATTTCTTTTAAAAATGCGAAGGGCTCCCCCGCCCCAACCCCGGGGCCTGCATTTCAACCTGCCCACAATCGGCAAGAGCGGAGCTGTGGCTGCTGCAGACCCCACTACTCCCTATTCTCTTGCCCAGACCTTTTCTCCCATGTGTGCTCCCTGCATGGCCCCAGTAGGCCTTGACTTTGGGATTCCTACTCTACAAAAGTGAGTAAAAACTATCCTGAGAAATTGCTCTGGCCAGGCAAGCCCTGCTTCAACTGAGGAGAACAGTCGGGGTAGTTGTGGAGGCTACTAAGGGATGATGAGATGTGCAGAGAAATCTGGGTGCTCCCTGCATGTGTGCATCTGGGGGTCCTGAAGGTCTGGGGCAAGGATGCTCGTCTTTCCTCTTGCCTGGAGCCTTTTCTCTGGGTATGACACAGGGGTGTTTTCTATCAGACTCCCAAAGGAGTCTGTGACCTTCCAAGGCTACCAGCCTCTGCTCCCAGATTTGCGTGTTCTCACCATATTCCTGGGAGAAGATTATTTCCATCATCTTATGGATGGGGAAACTGAGGCCCCATCACACAATGGTGGGGCTAGTTACCTTGAGACCTCCTTTTTCATCCTGCTCCTGAGTGGGGTCGGGGAGAGGCCCACTGGGTCATGCCACTCCCATCATCCAGCTCAGGCCCCACTCACCCAGAGGGTCTCCATCCACGATGCTGTACTCCACCTGCCCATTGGGGCCCGAGTCCCGGTCATGGGCCAGGAAGGTCCACACTCTGGGTCCTGGTTGGCCCTCGGTGACATCAAATGGTCCCTCGTAGTCTCTGGGGAAGGTGGGCACATTGTCGTTGATGTCATTCACGTTCACAAGCACCTGAGATGATGGGTGAACTTAGTCAGGACTGCACCCCAGCCAGGGCTGTTCATCTGTAAACTAGATCTGCTAATCCTGCCTCATAGGATGATGGAAGAATCACACTGTTCAATGGAAGTGGGAGGGCTTTTTAAGCTATTCATGCGGATAAGTTATTGTTATTGTCAAAGTCTCTCTATGGGCATAATAATATTACTAATAATAATGCTATGAACTTCTGTTTATTACTGTACTATGGTCATCTTTCTTCTGGTTTCATTTGCTCCTCCCACACCCTGAAACAGTTTTTTATTATCCCCCCTTTACAGAGGAGGAAAGTGAAGCTCAGGGAGATTAAGTGACTTGCCCAGAGTCACACAGTTAGGAAGTAGAGGATCAGGGACATGAACCCCTGTTGGTTTGACTGGAGTTTGTGCTCTTCCCATGAAGGGGAGGAAAGCAGGTGTCATCATCTATCTGATAGCTGCAGCCACACAGAGAGGTTCAGTAACCCCCTCAAAGTCACACTGCAAGTTTGGGTGAGTTGCTGAGAACAGGACAGGGCTCGTGGATTTAGGCGTTTCTCCTGGAAACCCCGCCTCCCCACAGGACCCTTCTGTGACCTGTCCTACCCCACCCCCAAGTTGGGGCTGTGTCCCATCTACCCACCCACCCACCGTGGTGGTAGAGGTGAGGCGATGGGACAAGATGGGACACTGGTCCGTGGCGGTGATGATCAGGGTGTAGCGGCCATGGCTGATCTCGTAGTCCAGCTCCTTGGCAGCACGGATGACGCCCTGCAGGATAAGTAGAGGGGACGCGGGTGGATCAACAGGTGGTGGGTCTGGGGCACCCTCTGACCACCCCAGGAGGGAGGTAGGCCCTATCATCCTGGCCATAACAGGGATCCCCTGCTGTCCTCTAAACCGGGCCCCACCCAACCTTTTCATCCTCCCGTACTGGCTGCCCCCCCAGTTTCCTCCCGGACTCCATCTCTGCTCTGCTCCCACCCCTATGGTGTCACTGAGCTCCCCTCCAATCCCTTTAGCCAGCTGACCCTCTTTCTGGACCCCGCCACCAGCTGCTGACCGTGTGCCTGTTGATGCGAAAGGTGTCGATGATGTTGCCTGCAACGATGGCATAGGTAACTGTGCCGTTGGGCCCCTCATCCAGGTCTAGTGCCTGGATGGTGACGAGGCTGGCATTGATTGTGTCCGGGCCCTCATCCAGTAAGATCTCGTAGTGGGGCTGCTGGAACACGGGCGCGTTATCGTTCTCGTCCACGATGGTCACGTACACGTGGGTGGTGGCCTATGGAGAACAGCATGATCAGGTTCCTTGGTCAGCTGGCTAGAGGGTTTGAGGTGGAGCCAGCTGGATGTATTCCTAGGCTGCACTTACTCAGTGTGATCCAACATGGCGAGGGAAAGGGAGAAGGATGAGAGCGAGGGAAGTCACAGGCTGATAGAGGAAATCACAGAAGCTCTGTCAAAACCAAGCTAGGTAACTGCTTAGGTCCAAGATGGCACTTGTACCACCACTCTTATTGTCCATGACATCACGAATCAATCATGGCACTGCTGAGGCCAGATGCAGCCTCAGGATCCTTGTTAGCACACAGATCTAGTGATTATAATTGGCATATGAGATGAACTCCAGTAACTGCCTCCAGCCCATAGCTTTTTTTTTTTTTGAATTTTTGAATTTTATTTATTTTTTATACAGCAGGTTCTTATTAGTTACCCATTTTATACATATTAGTGTATATATGTCAATCCCAATCTCCCAATTCATCACACCACCCCCCTCTGCGACTTTCCCCCCTTGGTGTCCATATGTTTGTTCTCTACATCTGTATCTCTATTTCTGTCCTGCAAACCGGTTCATCTGTACCATTTTTCTAGGTTCCACATATATGCGTTAATATACGATATTTGTTTTTCTCTTTCTGACTTACTTCACTCTGTATGACAGTCTCTAGATCCATCCACGTCTCTACAAATGGCCCAATTTCGTTCTCCAGCCCATAGCTTTGACTGGGCCAGGGCCTTACTGACCCTGGGCCTCCTTCCAGATCACAAAAAGCAAGAATGTGATGTACTCAGCCCACCCTTTTAAGCTTCACCCATTGTTCATGTAAATGGAAGCAATGCCTATTTTCAGCATTTTTGAGAGGAAGGACATTGGGTTTGGGGCTACTACACGTGCAGAATTTGTTGAGCTGTGAAAAATAAAGCTCATAGCGCATGACTTCACTGCAAGGACAATTTCACTCCATATTCTCCTGGGATTGGCCATTTTTGGCTGATGCTTGGTCCAATCAGACCACAGGTAATATTTAGCCAATCGAAACTCAGCAAGCAGCACTCAAGAACCATTGAGAAATGGTTGATGTGGCACTTCACAAGCAGAGATAAACGGAAGAAAGAAATTAGCCATGTGCTGGTATTCTGTGTCCCTCGGCTGCCCTCCTCTCTTCTCTGCTTCTCTACCTGGGAGGATGTCCTCTGTGGACTGCCTCACCTGGGCTCCTTTGCCATCTGGCTTCCAGATGGTTTGGCCAATGGGAGGTCCCGGCAGAAGACAGGAGGAGAGGTGGTGGGGGCATTTCTCCCTCACTCCCTCCTTTCCTCACTGCAGTTCTGCCAGAGGCTGTGTTTCTCTTGCTGGTTGGCCCCTTTTTCACGCCTCTGGCCCTCACTGGGCTCCAGTCACCTCACGCCCTCTTCTTGTCCTTCTGCACCCGTGGGTGGTAATGGCTTCCTGCAGTTTTTAGTCTATGGGTGCTTCACCAGCCCTCTGTAAACAGTCCCTCCATTAAACTTTCTTCAGTTGAGCCCTTTCTGAGTGTGCCTTCTCTTTCCTGCCAGGACCCTGACTCATACAAACTGTAATTAGTGATTAATATAAAATAATAAGGTTATAACAACTTCAAAAACATCTGGGTAGAGAGAATGTGACCAGGCCATTGCCAAGGGCAGGGAACAGAAAGCAGGTGGTGCAAAAAGCTGGATGTAGACAACTTGTGTGCGCCTTTTCTGGGGTCTGGCTGGCTCTGGAACCACCTGTGGAAGGATGGACAGATGGACAGAAGACTGTCACTGCCCCTGCGGAGGGCATGAGTCCCCTGAGCTGCAGCTCTAGATCTTGGCAGGGGGAGGGGCGGGGGGGCGGGGCATGTTAAGTGGTTGCTGGAACTGTTTCCAAAAGCAGGTAGGCTTGACAGCCTTGAGATGGGGCTCTGTAACCTTGGACATGTCACAGAGGTCCTTTCTGGACCTTTTCTGTCTGTTAGTAAGGGACTTGACTTGTTCTTTAACATCCCTTCTGGCTCAGACATTCCAAGGATCTGGTCTGCCATCATCAGTCTGAATCCCTCCTCCATCAGGGAGGTATTCCTTTGGGTCTTAGAGTCTCAATGAATCTTCATAAAAATAACAATCACACAGAGAGGGAAAATGCATTAGTTTTACATTTCTCAAACTTTCCCACTGGAGTGGAGAGGGAACTGCACTGAGTTGGGGAATAGCCTGAAGCATTTGTCTCAAGAATGAAATACCTTTGAAATCTCTCCTGTTATCTTTGAAAGCTCATATAAATTTCACAATCTTTTCCATAATGTGTTTGTATTAGTTTCCATTAAAAATGGTGGTGGAGGCCCCAAATATTTGAGTAAAGTTGACTGTCAAGGAAGGCCACCGCATTCATCTTGTGGCTCTGCACACAAGATACAGCTCTGAGCACTTACCACTGGCGAGGAGCCCAGCACTTGGGCCAGCAAGAGCACACGAGTGCCGCCCTACAGGAAAGGGCTGGATTCCAGCCTCACCAATGGGGGTGGTGGTACTGACATTTCCTACTTTCCCAGACTCCTGGAAGCGGGTCTAACCATCGTCCAGGCTGCAGGGGCTGCGAGTGGGGGGCTCTAATAGTGCTGCCCCATGGAGCCCCTTCTCTCTGAGACCAGGACTTGAAAGAGGAGAGAGGTATCGCCAGCAGTGCCAGTGCTGGGTGGGGTGCAAGAGCAAAGGACTAGAGGGGTGTGTGTGTGTGTGAGAGCATCCTGCAGACATCTAGGGTACAGGGAGTAAGATAGGCTGGGGCCTGGGTGAGAAGAGTACTGATGATTTTCTGTGGGACACACTACCTGATGTTACACACACACACACGTGTGTGTGTCCTACTGTAGGGGTGTGCCAAGCCTGCTGGGTACTCCTGCACCTGTGCCATGTCTGTGTGTGTGTGCATGTGCACAAGGGTGTTGCAGGCTCTGGAATCTACAGTCAAGCCTGCCCCAACTCACTCACCTAGCTCTTTCCAAAAGTTAGATTTCATCCACCCATCCACCTATTCATTCATTCAGTCAGTCAGTCATTCCACTACTGGGAGTGCCAGGACCTGGGCTGGGCTGGAGGACGTCAGGTACAAGCCTCTGCTGGTGGGTGAGGGCTGATACAATCTATGATGATGATGATGTATCGTGCTAAGTTAGACGCAGATGTACTTCTCAGGCTTTACAACAATATTAATCCTCTGCAAAGAGTAATGGGGGAGAGAAGAAAAGGCTTCAAACGGGCGATCAAGTGGCGCTGACTCTTGGCGTACTGACTGGCTCCCTCACCTCCAAGGCCAGCCGGGTGCGAGTCAGCGGGAAGCCCCTCCCGCGGGGGCCCTTGGAGAGGCAGCGCCCCAGCCTTGGCCGCCCGGGGGCGCTGTGGGCCCCTGGGAGCGGGCGGCTCTCGGGCTGCCGGCCGCGCTCACTTGCTCTGCGCTCACTCGCGCGGAGGTTTCCCCGCCGGCCGCGTCCCGTCCGCTCCCTGCGAACCAGGAGTGCCCCCTGCGCGCCCCCGGGCTCCGCTCCGGCCCGGCTGCGCCAGACGCAGCTCTGCCCGACGGCGACATGGGCGCCCCCCCAGTCCCGGAGGCTGGCAGCTGGCGCTGGGGGCCTGTGCTCCTCGCCTTCTTCCTGGCTGCCTCCCGAGGTAAGGTCGGCGGAGCCTGGGTGCTGGGGAGGAGCAACGGGAGAGCACAGCGGGGCAGGGTGGGGGGTCCCAGGTCAGATGCGGGTGCCCTGGGAGCCCCCTTCAGCCTGCCGTGACCCCACCCGCGGCAGGGAGGCCGCTAGGACGGCTTGGCAGGGGCGGCGGCTCTCTGCCAAGTGCCCTGGCTGGGTGGTGGGCACACGTGTATGCCGACAGCTGCCCAAGCAGCTGCCTGTCCAGCCCTTCCCAACCCAGAGAGCCCGGGCACGAGTACCTTCTGCAGAACAGGAGATAAACACGGTGGAGACAGCCCAATGTGTTCTAGTGGATGCCACTGGTTTTTGACACCTGTGGTGTCTCCCTGCCCCACCTCAGGGCCCCAGGATCTCACAAGGCGCCGAAGTTGTATACTCTCAGCCAGTGTCCTGTACCCTGGTGACACTCTTGGTTGAGCCTTGGTGGGCACTAGTCAGTGCAGGCACTGCTCCACAGCTGGACATGGGTGCCCTCTGGTCCTTATCCTGAGGGTCTGATGGCTGAGAGTTGAGTGGTCAGCCGATTCCCAGCATCCTAGCAAAGCTGCAGCTCAGGGACTGGTGTAGGGCATGCACTGGGGAGAATGTGGGACATTTCCCAGCTTGGCTGTGAGCCCCTTCTAGGTCCTTGGATAACTTATAGCATCTTTCGGGCCTCAGTTTCCTCAGCTCAAACACAGAAGCCATACATAGGGAGGTGTCACTTTCCCCTTCCAAAGTCCAGACTGTCACAACTCTAGGTGGTATCCTGGTCAGGACACAGGGGCTCCTTGAGTGGGGGGCAAAGGTCCCAGTACCCACAGCCTGGCCCCTGCTTCTTGCCTGTCCAGGACTTAAGCAGTTGGATCTTGAGGGAAGAGGGGGCCGGCAGGCAGCCTATGGAACTAAACTTTAAACTTTTTCTCTGGGAAGGCTCAGGGAAAGTGTGAGTCACGCAGGGAGTCAGAGGGAGGCAGGAGGGAGGTGGGGAGCTTGGCAAGGGACCCAGTGGGTGAGTCAGAAGAAGAGGAGGAAGAAGAAGACAGGGGAAGAGCAAGAGGAGGGTTCTGAGAGAACCTGGAAAACACCTCAGAAACTGGGGAGCCTGCAGGCAGCATGGTATCTCAGCGCTGGGAGGCTGGCCTGGGCCTCCTATAAGGAGGAGGGAGCCCACACCCCACAGACAGAGATGCCTAAGCCCTGAACTGGATGCTCCCCAGGAAGAGCCAAAGGGGGTGGGGGAGCAGTCTCGGCACCAAGGCCATGGCTCATGGCAGACATGGCTTCCCAAAGGAGCAGGGGATGGTGGCAGGCAGGACGGCCAGCATCCCACCCACTACAGACCGCCTGCCCTGCCCCATCCTTTCCAAGTGACCCCAAGAGGCCCTTCAGTTTTCTTACCGCTACCCTGTCCTCCTCTGGCTGAGCTGCTCTCTGTTCAGCAGCCCCAGTTTGGGAAACTGAGTTCCAGAGAACTCGGGCATAGAGAGCCAGCTTGCACAGAGCCAGTAGCAGAGAGGCTCAGAGCCCCTCACTCCATACTGTCTCTACAGCCAGGAGGCTTCACCCCCAGAGGTCTTGGCTACTTAAACAGCTTGGTACTCCATCTCTTCCTGGACCCAGCTCAAGGAGATAATTAGGGTCTGAAGCAGCTTTCCACTGAAAGGAGTCAGGAGAATTCTCTGAGTTTTGAACTACTCTGGGACTCAGTATTCCTAACTGTAATATGGGTGTGCTAATGAATATTCAAGCTGCTACCCAGTACAGTGTGCAACAGGGGGGATAAGAGATGGGGAGGCCTGGTTGCAGACATGGTCCGGAGGGTCTCTGAGTTGGAAAGACCTGCTCACTGGCTGCTGGGGTGCTGGGTGGCCCTGGGCAGGATTGCTCACTGTCAAAGCCTTGATGCTTTGGGAAGGTGAGATGGAGGTGGCTAGTGCAGACCTGTTTGTTCTCTAGCTCTTGGGGCTGGGCCAGCACCATGGAGAATGGTGGTGGTGATAATGGCGCTCAGGAGCCTAGGAAAAGTTGCAGATACCCCTTTCCTGGGCCTGACCCAGGTTGAAATGGGTGGAGGGAGGCACCTAGGGAGCCAGGACCCAGCAGACCCCAAGGGTGGCAGAGCCTCTTCTTCCCCTACTGGCCTTCCCAGGACCTGTGGAGGTTATTGTTCCTGCCATGTCCTCACAGGCTGACCCAAGAGTCCCAAACTCTGGGACTAGCCCATGGAGGCGCACTGGGGCTGGGGAGGTGAGAGCCCATCTTCCCCTGTATGGCAAGCAGGGTTGCAGGGCCTTGTTGAGTAACCCAGTGGTGCAAGCCTCTGACGCAGCAATGATCGGCTCTTAGGAAATCCACAGTCTGCTGCCCAGAGGCCCTGAGGTGGAGAGAAGCTGGCTTGAGGCCAGCCCATGGGCATAAGGGAGCCTCTACCCAATGCCAGGGGTACGCAGCAATACCGGGGAGCCCCTTGCTGAGCTGGGCTGGTTGCTCTCTCTTTCCCCCAAGTAGGGCAAAGGTTCCCTGCTGGGGCCTGACCTCCGTAGGAGAGGGTGGCCCAGGTGGGAGGTACACTGCTGGAACGCCACCTCCCTACATGCACACAAATATGTGGTCTTAGGCCCAAGCAGACAGAGGGAAAGAAGAGAGGAAGAAAGGGGTCCTTGGTGCCCATCGGGTATACTGGCAGTGACCCCTCACTAGCATTGACCAAGCCCCAAAGACTGAGTTTGAGGTGCCAGGTTTTAAGCCAACCGTTCATCCAGGAGCAGTCTGGCCTCACCAGGGGAGGGGGCACCAGGGAGCTGCGGTGAAGCTTCTGATGGACCCTTGGATCCCCTTAGCAGCAGCGCGGGCATGCCCAAGGGCTTCCTGATGCCACCCTGTGTGAGAATGGAAGGGACCTGGGGTTGTGTGCCCTGCATGCCAGGGCTTCCCATTCAACCCTGTCACTTAACAGTCTGGCTTGGGGAGTCAATCAGAGCTCCGTTCAAATTCCAAGATGGTCCTTTACTGCTCTGTCACTTTGCACAAGTTACTCAGCATCCGTGAGCAAGTTCTATCATCTCTCCCATAGGGATGATGACAGCGCCGCCCTCAGAGGGCTGCTGTGAATTTTCAGTGCACATGTAACACAGAGCCTGGCATAACATAGTGCCTGGCACCTGGTGAACTCTGGCTGTGTAGTATTATTCTGCCTCTTGGCTTTTGGAGGCCACATGCCATTGGTTTACCATCTTAGCTCCTTGCTTCCTGCAGGGTCCAGTAGAGCGCCCAGAGCATGGGAAGGCATTGACTGGTTTCACTGGGACAGGACTCTCTAGAATCCTGGAGGTCTGAAGTGCTGGGCCCAGCCCTCTGTAGCACCTCTACACACTAACAGTCTGTAATGCCCATATAGGTGCCTGTAGATTCTCCTCTTACAGTTCCCCAGAGATGGGGACTTTGCCACTTCAAGGCAAGCCAGGCTCAGGGTTTCCTTGTCTTATTGGGGTCTTTCTTGCAACTGAGCTTAACATTCAGCCTGTTTACTTTGGCTGACCATCTCCAGAGAGAAAGACAATGGCCACCATTGTGTCCATCAGTAATGAAGTGGCTCTGCTCATGACCGAGCCAGCCTAGTCCCTTAACCTTTCTACATAGGATCTTACTTCCCATGGGGACCGGGGGTCAAGCCCTGTCTCTGCTGTTCACTTACTGTGGGACCACAAACGCACACTCCGCCTTTATCTGAGCCCTGGGCAGGCTGGGTAACAGGGTCTCGGCAGCGCTGACCACTCACTTCGGAAGAGTAATTCCATGATGGTGTTTCCTGACCTTCAGTCCATTTGTTCACCACTTTGGGGATTTCTACAGTGTCTGCCCATCATCATATGTACCCTCTTTAAATCTACTCATTCTTTGACTTAAGTAAATAGATTTTAAAAGGAAACTTTGTATCACTGCCATAAATGGAAAGCCAGTGTCACTTGCCATAAATAGAACAAAATCATAAAAGTACATAATAGGAAAACCAAATAAGGTAAATTCTAGTTGGAAACTATAGCCTGGGGAAGGCTCCAAGCCTGCTGTACCTTGCAAGAAAAAAAAAAAAAAGAAGAGCTTAGCACATAATAGAGATGTTTTGAAGACACACTGGCATCAAACTGGGACTTTCTCTTTGATGTTATCAGGACTGAAAGAGAATTGAAAAGGGAATAACCTTCTCTCTGTGTGATTCAGTGTTATTTAATGCCATAAAACTGAAAGTAAAACTACCTATGCTGTAGATGCCGTCAGCTCCTCTCCATTGAAAAAGAAAACTCACCACTGTGAGGAGTGGCAGCTGGGGGCAGGGGACAGTTCAGCTCTCCTGGAAGAAGGGAGAGATGGCAGTGCTCATCCTAAGAGGCCAGGACAGGGTCAGCAGGCCTTTCTGGGCTTCTTCCAGGCCCCAATTCTCCCAGTCCCCGTTGCCTTCCCCAAATAAATACAGTGGCTCTAGCTGGGTCCTCTCCCCATGCTGGGGCCAACTGGCTGTCCCAACAACTACAGAGAGGGTGGGAGAGGGAGCCTGCAGCCTCACGGGCCAGGTCAGCCTGCCCATCTGCAGGAAGGAGGTGGGGCCTCTGGTCAATCCCTGGCTACTTCTACACCCCAGACCTCTGGAGCGAGATGGCCTGGGTTCAAATCCTGGCACCACCACTTGCTATTCATGAGACTCTGTACAAGTTACTTAACCTCTCTGTGCTTCAGTTTCCTCATCTGCAAAGTGGAGACGATAATAGTACCTACTTTATAGGGAGGGAGGATTCAATAAGATACTCCATATAAAAGTGATTAGAATGATGCCTGGCACAGAGTTAAGAGCCTGCTACTATACCATTACCACCGAGCCTCCTGCACTGAGGGTAGGGCACAAAGAGATTTGAATCTGAACCTTAGGAAGTCTTCACAGCACAGGATCTTGAGGGTAGCTGGCTGGAGCTGGTAGTCTGGGCTACATAGAGTTGTCCTCAGGGAGGGCCTGGGAGAGCTGAGGAAAGAGTCATCCAGAGACGCATCCACTGGTGCGGCTCTGGCCAACTGCCCAGGCCCTCCCTGGGGAGGTGTGCTGGCCAACAGCCTCCAGCCCCAGATGCACTGATGCTTTCCCAATGTGCTGGAAGTGCCGCTTCCTCCGATAGAGCCTGGCTTCCCCTTCCCAGACTCCTTGGTCCAATGTGAATGGACACTTCCTGCAGGAGCAGGTATCAATAAACACATCTGAGATGCCCTTTGTCCTCACTGGCCACGGAGCCCCATGGGTGGACCTGCCGGCTTTGGGCCCTCAGCCCTTTGTCCCGGAGGTACTTCCTGGAGCTTAGCACTGGAATCAGGACCAGTTCTGATTGGTCCTTGCCTCTTGCCCTCTGTGCTCTTCATCTTGATAAAGACAGAGCCTAGCCTTTCCTTATACCCTCCATGGACTGTCCTGGAGGACAGGGCCTGGCAGGGAGCTGGAGACGAGGTCCATGTCTGTCTGGGGCCCCCTCTGAGGGCGAGGACCTGGCCTTCTGCATCTAGCACAGGGCCAGCAATAATAGCAGGCCATCAGTAACTGTTTGCTTACAGCCCCTAGCAGCCGGACAGAGTTCAGCTCTTTGGGTGGGGCCTCCTAGGCCTGACTAATCAAGCCAGGGACCCACCTCCAAAGGCTGGGGCGTTGCCTTGGCGACTGTGGACTAAGCTCATGCCAGGTCAGGGTAAATACACAGGCCTGTCTACACCCACACACACCCATCCCATGCACACCCACAGGGTTTCACCAGGTGAAACCTTATGGAGGGAAACAGGTCACAAAAAACTAGCATCCTGAGATGAAGCTAAACAAGAACTCCTTTCCCCTACACTGGGGCTTTTACAAGAGGCTGAGCCCCTCTGTGGCTGAGGGTCCCACTGCTAGAAAGTGGCAGAAGCAGGGCTAAATTCTGAGCGGAAGTCCCTTAGGGAACTCTGCACCCCCATGGCCTCTCTGCCTTGGGCCTGGCTCATGTTGGGACCTTAGTAAATATTTGTGGAATGAAAGAATGATGTTTTCGGTTTGGGTCTGAGGCAGAGCAAGGCTGGCTGCGTGGAGAGCACAGAAGTCAACTGGAGGTCAGTTTACGCTCTGAGTAGCTGGAGGATGAGGTGTCAGCCCCACCCGCTGGAGGGGTGGAGGGCTCTTGCTGCCTGTAGTGCTGGCTTGTCCAGGGTGTGGGTCTCAGTTCAGCCACATAGGGCTGTGTGGCCTTGGGCAAATCACTTGACTTCTGATTTGATTTCCTCATCTTTAAAATGGGGATAATGAGACCTACATCAGGGGCGTTATGAGAATTAAACGAGTATAAAGTGCTCAGCAAGTCCTAACCTGTAAGAGGGGCTCATAAATGCCCGTGATCACCTTTGTAGCCCATTCTTGCCTCCTTCCTCTGCCCTAAGACAGCCCTTCTCACCTGCCACAGGGTTTCAGAGCTGGAAGGGGCCTAGGAATGTGGGGAGTCTCTCCAGATAGGAGGAAGAAAGGGAGGCCCAGAGAAGGATGGGACCTGCCCAAAGGCACACAGTAAGGGCATGGCTAAGTGGGGATTGGGGCCCAGGGATCTGCCTGCCCAGGCCAGAGTTTTAATCCTGAGACCTCACATTTCCCAGGATCACAGCATTCTTCCTCCAGGTGTTTCTGCCATCTTACCCAGCAGCAGGTGGGGGCTGGGGGTGGTGGTGCAGGGCCCCAAGAACAGCACAATGATGGATGGTTCCCACATGGGCACAGGCTCAGCCCAGGGCTGGGGGCCTTTTCCTGTCCCACATGCTCTCGGCCACCCTGGAGCCAGGGGCCTTCCTCCCCAGTCTCCGACAATGCCCCAGGTGTCCAGAAGGATCTGCTCCTGACAATAAGCAACATCCTCCGGCCAAATAATTATAATTCCAGCTGGGCTATATATAGCCCCTGATAACACACGTGCGCATGCGCAGTCATGGAAGGCATGGGGCACGTGCGCTGTTTTCCCTAACGCCGTGCCCTTGAGTCCTCCTAAGGACAGGCTGCCCGTGGGCGTTGTCCCAGCTGCAATCTCAGACACCACAAACAAGATGTTTTCTCTCCCCCCAGGACAAACCTGTAGATGCCCGGCCCACTCCCGGCTGGCCCTTTTGCTCAAACTGAACACTCTCACCCACGCCCAAACCTGAAGCCCAGGGTAGCTTCTCCTTTTTCTAAAAGGGGAAGAGGTCCTTCTGGGGCATGTGGGGTGTAAGGGATTGAGCAATGCCCCCTCCCCAACTCTGTCTCGGAACCCCAGTTCTCTGTGTCCCCACTGTGGGTCTTCAACGAAATCGCTCCTCGGGCTGAAAATCCCCTCTCCACCGCTTCCTGGGCAATTCTGCAGTCATTAACACCACTGCTTGGACCCAGGGGTCTCTGGGCCTGACGTCCTGCTGGAGGCCCTGGGCTGGTGCCCCACTGGAGGCCCTGCTGCTTGCTTCCGTCCTGCCCCCACCTACCCTGCCCACAAGCTAGCCTCAGTCTTGCCACATCTTGGCCGCAACCCGTCCACACCTCTGTCCACTCAGCAGTCCCCACCCTGCTCAGCTCTGTGCTCCACTTCTTGCGTCTGCCTCTGCCCACCCCAGACCTGCGGCCTTGGCCTCTACTGAGCCAGCTTCCCCGTGGCCCCCAAGGTGTGTGTGCTCCTGCAAATGCTGCTGGGTCTGGATTTGGCTCTCGCCCTTGGCAATAGTCCTGGGGCTGAAGAGAATGTTGGGAAAAGGGGAAACCAGTTACCAGCTGGGAGAGATGCTGCTGGGAGCTGCCTTGTGGCCTGCTGGGGAAAGGGGGAGTAGAGGGCAGAAATAAGCCAGGGTCCACTCTCTGGGTGGGTTTTTATTCTTCCTTAGAGGGTCCTTTCTGTAGCTACTCCCCACTTCCATTTACTGGCACAGCCGAAATTTGGCAGTCAGGCTTCCACTGGGGACCTGGGGTGGATCATTTCCTCTCTGAGCCTGAGGGTTTCATCTGTAGAACAGTGGGCTTGGGGAGTAGAATCCCTCCCTGGTTACATGAAGGAGCCACACTCATGGATCAGAAACTCAGATGTCCATGGGACATTCGTGGTGAGGGAATGAAGCAGGCCAGGTGGAAAGTGAGGGAGTAGAAGGGACTGCAGCAAGCTAGAACACCAGTGTCCCATCTACAAAGGAGGCTGCTGCTCAGCTCCAGTTGACGACTGCCTCATAGGAAAGCTGGTTTAGTGTTAATTTACTGATTCTCAAAGAGAAGCTAGAAGTCGGAATTTTCATATCAAATTCCCGGTCTTTAAATTTTGGCAATCTCAAAAAAAAAAAGAGTAAAATACTTTGAAGGTCAAATAACATATGTTTGAAGGCTGAGTATGGCTGGTGGGCTGCCAGTTTCTGAAATTGTTTCTTTCAGTACAGAGTCTAAGTGCCTGAGTTTAATTTTGACTCTAGTACTTATTTGCTGTGTGAACTTCGGTGAGTTACTTAACATCTCTGTGCCTTAGTTTCCTTATTGGTGAAACAGGAATAAAAATAACACCTACCTTACTGGGTTGTTAGACATGCCCATGCTATTCCTTCTTCTAGTTCTAACTAGATCCTGCTTTACCTGAAGCCCCCATGCTCTAGGTTCTGAGTTTATACCCTCTGGAACTTCAGGCAAACCACTTTCCCTTTCTGGGCTTCTATATTTCTGCTGGAAAGGGAGATCAGCATCTCGCTAAAGAAGTTCTGAAATCCCTGCTTACCTTGGCAATGACTTTCCAAAAATCTGGGGCTCCCAGACATGGCTCCCTCTCACATGTGGGTGCTGTGAGTGGGAGGCTCTGGTGTGTGTGTGTCCTTTTTACCTTCTGGGGCTTAAAACTCCACCCTTGCAGACATATTCTTTGGGTCCATGGCTTTGCTGCCTCCTCACACTCTGCTTTAAATATGCAGGCATGCCAAGATTGGACCACAGCTGTTACCAGTCATTCACACCTTAGTGGGAGAGAATCTCAGTCTGGCTTCTCCATTCTATCGTGCAGAACTGTTTTCACTCCTAATGTCCTAACGTCTCTTGAATTGCAGAAATGAGTTAGAGACCTATCTTTCCGAGGTATCAAGCACCAACCTTCAGAGCATTTCATGTAAATTATCTGTAATTCTGCCTCAACTCTGGCAGGTAGCTGTTTCACTTCTATGTTTTATAGTGAGGAGTCTGAGGCTCAGAGTCTATGTAACTCTCAGCTGTTGGACTCCAATGCAGGGTGGGCTAATTCCAAAGCTACACCAGGCTGCCTTTCTCCTGACTGGGCCAGGCTTTCAGCTCTGCCAGGTGAGGGGAGAGGGGGGGGTGGGCTGTAAAATAGGGACGGGGCATCTGGAGGAAGAAGTCGTGTTGTTATCTTGGGTTCAGGCAACGGCAATGGAAAGGACATATCCATTTTGATCCTGTACATATTTACAGGGCCCTCCTTCCCTGTCTGTCCACAACAGCCCCTGATTTTAGCCAATTAAAATCAAAATATCACTAACGTCTAATAACTATAGCTATCCCTCCTATGTCTGCAGGGGGCACAAGAGCTCACATCTCGTGTTCTCCTCTTGTCCTCATTCTGTCCTCTCACAGGCCTCTTGTAGCTAATATTTTCCTCATTGCACACATGAGGAAACTGAGGCTCATAGCTAGACAGAATTTTCTGTTTTTAAGGGCCAGTGCTTTGGGGGGTGAACCTGGTTAAATGCTGGGAGACTGGGGTAGGATAAAGATGACCAGGGTATGGCTTCATTTGCTTATTGAAAACAAAATGAACTAGAAAATATTTCTAAGAAGCCTGGGTGGCAGGCAGGTGACTGGATGAGATGACCTTTTCTGCATTGCCTGTCCTTGACCCTTAGACACCTTGGGTTTTCCTGTTTCCCTACCACCTTCCACTTGCTGGAATCCTCTCTGTCCATCTACCTCAAAGACCCTCCTTCCTTTAAGAAGTCTCCTGACCATCCCCAGGAAGGTCGTGTCCTCTTTTCTCCAAGTGCCCTGAAAGCTGGTACGGGTTTGCCCTTTAGCCTATGGGGTTATTTTGTCAAGAGGCCGGACTTGTCTACCGATCTAGGCCATAAGCCCCTGGAGAGGCCACATCTTCAGTATCCAGGTGAGATGTAGCACCCGGCACAGGCCTCACGCAGGTAGATGCTCTATTAGTGCTCACTGATGAGGAGGCGCGAAGGCAAGGCCAGCCCAGGAGCCGATGGCCCCCAGAGGGGCCGTCAAGGGCAAAGCGCTGCTTTCCCAAAACAGCCTTCCCCTCCTCACCCTGCTTCCCACCCGACGGCACTGGGCATGGAAGCTGGAAGTGCCAGGGGCCAGGTGTGGGCAGAGCCATGGTGCCTGCAGTAGGGGGATGGGAGCTGGGGCTGGAGCACATGTGCCACCTGGGAGGGGGACACACGCTGGCCGGGCGCAGTCTGCTGCCTGCCTGGAGTCTTTCCTATGCCTCATCCAGCTACACCTGGGGAAGCTCCTGTGGCTCCTCCCACACAGCTTGGGACGGAGCCGGGTTCATGAACTAAAGAAGAAGCTGAGGCTTGGGGAGGTCAGCTGACTTGCCCGGAGCTTGTGGCTGGGGAACCCGCATCTTTGAAGCCCCAGACCAAGGTTCTTCCCTACTCTAGGGGCACTGGGAGTAGTGCCGGCTCAGGCGGGTGACAGGCTCTCATCTCTCTGAGCAGGTCTGGTGGCAGCATTCAAGGTCGCCACGCCGTATTCCCTGTATGTGTGTCCCGAGGGACAGAACGTCACTCTTACCTGCAGACTCTTGGGCCCCCTGGCCAAAGGGCATGACGTGACCTTCTACAAGACCTGGTACCGCAGCTCGCGGGGTGAGGTGCAGGCCTGCTCGGAGCGCCGGCCCATCCGCAACCTCACGTTCCAGGACCTTCACCTGCACCACAGTGGCCACCAGGCCAACACCAGCCAGGAACTGGCCCAGCGCCACGGGCTGGAGTCAGCCTCTGACCACCACGGCAACTTCACCATCACCATGCGCAACCTGACCCTGCTGGACGGCGGCCTCTACTGCTGCCTGGTGGTGGAGATCAGGCACCACCACTCGGAGCAGCGGCTCTACGGAGCCATGGAGCTGCAGGTGCAGAGAGGTGAGGGCTGCCTCTGGGGGACAGCTGGGGTGGGGGGGGGGTCACTCTGGGGATGGTGCCTGTGCTTGTCTGGGAGGGTGAGCAGAGAGGAGGACAGCGTGACTGTGGGGTGGCGCCGTGCATCTGATGGTGCGACACTGTGTCGGAGGCTGTGTGATTCTGTATGGGTGGTGCTGGCACTACAGGGGTGGCACGGTGTGTGGAGCTGTGCGCGTCTCTCTGGGTAGCTGGGTGTGATGGACAGAAGGGCGTACGTGGCTCTGTTTATGACAGTGGGACTTTTTAACAGGAGGGGGTGTATGAACTTGGGCTGGGAGTGTGACTGCTCACCACAGTTCCATGGCTCACACCTGGGGTGTGAGTTAGGCGAGTGTGTGTGTGTGCGTGTGTCTAGGTGAGAAGGCGAGGGGCGGTAGACTAGATAGAGGTGTGGGTGTGGGCAGGTATCAACATGCCCCTGAGGCTGTCATGTGTCATGACAATGGGCAGGGCATGCCTAGCTGTGCAGTGAAAATATGTCTCTGTGTGTGCGTGTGTGTCTGTGTGTGTGTGCGTGTCTGTGTGTGTGTGCGCAGCTGGGCCAATGTTGCCAAGGGGACACTAGCCTGAGTACCTGTGACAGGAGGGGGGGCATGCCAGCCTGGACAAGTCTTCCTGGCCTCCTGGGTCTGATGCCCACCTAATGACCCTTCTCTCTGCTCCCACAGGCGAAGAAGCACCATCCAAGTGCATCGTGCACCCACCCTCCTCCAAGGAGAGTGAAAGTAAGGAACCACCCTCTTGGCTCTTCTGGGTTCTCTGTTCTCCTCTGTCCTCATCCTGGACCCAGACCTCATTCTGAACTCTGACCTCATCACCCCAAGCCCACGGAACCCCCCTTCCTCCTCCTTTGCTGCTGCCTCTCCCTTTTGTTTCCTCCTTCACCTGAGCCACTGGGCTGCAGCCCCCAGAAGCCCATGCCCCTTCCAAGGCCCAAAGCCTGAGGAAGGTGGCTCCTGGAGTCCCAGCTCCTGACTCTCTGAGTGGGGCTGTGCCCCGGCAGTGACCTTTGGCCAAGTGCCCTCACGACAGGTACTGGGTGCCACAGGCTGCCGAGCTTGTTTTCAGTGGGCACGGCTCCTGCCCACTAGCCCTCTGCCACAGGCAAAGGTTGGAGGGCTGTGGTGGGGGTCCTCCTGGCTTGGACTCAACTATTTAAAATCTCCTTGTTCTGTGTGGGGAGGGAGGAAGGAGAGGCTCAGGAAGGGGAACAGAACCACCTTTTCTAGAGCCCCTACTATGTGCCAGGACTGTGCTAAGTCCTTCCAAGTACTGGTATCTCAGTGGCTTCTTATAAGAACCCTGTGAAATAGGCGTCACCAACTTCACTTTACATACATGGAAATGGAGGCCCAGAGAAGAGACGTAACTGCCTCAATTCACACAGCTGACAAGGGAAGTGCAGCTGGGACTGCTCACATCACCTTCTTCCCACGTCGGGGTAGGAGACTGGACACACAGTGTGGTGGGTGTCAGTCAGCCCCCTGGCATTTGTCCAGAGGTGCCCTACAGGGGATGGGGACACTGCTTCAAGAGGTGCCCGGGGCTTCCCTGGTGGCGCAGTGGTTGAGAATCTGCCTGCCAACGCAGAGGACGTGGGTTTGATCCCTGGTCCGGGAAGATCCCACGTGCCGCAGAGCAGCTAAGCCCATGCGCCACAACTACTGAACCTGCGCTCTAGAGCCCACGAGCCACAACTACTGAGCCCATGTGCCACAACTACTGAAGCCCGCGTGCCTAGAGCCCATACTCCGCAACAAGAAAAGCCACTGCAATAAGCCCACACACCACAACGAAGAGTAGCCCCCGCTCGCCACAACTAGAGAAAGCCTGCGCACAGCAACGAAGACCCAATGCAGCCAAAAATAAATAAATAAAATAATTTAAAAAAAAAAAAAAAAGAGGTACCTGGGCACTAGGAGGCCAGGCGAGAATGCCCAGCAGCTTGGAGACAGCAGGCAAAGGGGGGACATCTTAGGGACACCCCCCTCTTCTGAGAGGAGGGGGTCTTGGCTTCCTCAGCCTTCTCTCTCTTAGTATTTATCGGGCATCCAGTGTGGACCAGACCCCGCCTAGGCCCTGGAGACACAAAAGTGCAGGCCTCCTCCCTGCCCTCCAGGAGGACATACACCAAAACTGAAGCCAGGAATGGGAACCGCTCAGCTACAGCCCCGGCCAAGCCCCCACTCAAAGGCTGTGGTGACTTTCTATTCGAATTACTCATTTTTTTTGAAGCAACAAATGGACCAGCCAGGAACAAAATTAGAACACACAGCTGGGTCTGAGTTAGACCCACATGGAACTAAGAACAAGCCCCTCTTCCTGCACACCGCAGAGCTCATGTGTGGCCTCGGCACCAAGCCGCTGCCTTCCTCACTTCCTCCACTGGCAGTTCCCTGGGGAGGGTGGAAAGGGGGCCCCCCACCCCGAGCAGCCCCTCCCTTCCCATGCAGCAGCCTCATGACTGTGTTCGCACACGTGTGCTGTGCACAGGACAGGGTGAACCTCACGTGGCGGGGTCCCTGAGTGTTTACTTCCCCATCGCCCCTTCCACTCTGAGCAAACCCCCAGTCCCACTTCTGCTCCCGCAGAAACACCTCCGCCACCGCCGCCATTTCACAGATGGAGAAACCGAGGTTCAGACGGGTGAAGGGACTTGTTCCCAGTCTCCCAGATGCAAGAGGAGAAGCCAGGGTGCCTGATTCTCAGTGTGCAAACCCTGCCTGAGCACTGGGGCCTTCCCCTCTGTCAACACTCATTTTCTGAAAATTCGCTGTATGAGTTAAGTCTTGGAGACAGAGACAAGAGATGCCAGAGGGGATGGTGCTAGAGAAACCAGGTGTGAAATGGAGAGGGAGTGCAGATCTGGGTCGTTTTTCTTGATCTAGACTCTAGAGAAGCAGCTGCTGGAATTAAGGGAACAGGAGTCACCTGGGAAATTCCAGGAGTCTGGCTGATGAGAGCCCAAGGGTGAGGCAGAACCTTGAACTTGACTGTCAAGGGTCAGGCTTCCTTTGCTGGGCACCTCTGCTCTCAGGTTTTGACATTTTCCTCCTCTCCAGTTCGTGGGATGTGCAGCCTCACTCTGGTCCCTGCTTCCCTGAACTACTGTCTACAGGGAATTGGCTACTTAAAGGCCAAAGGGACATGTTTGCTTCTGTCTCGGTGTCAAGGGCAGGGAGATAGCGTCAATGATCTCTGGAGTCCCCTTTCGATCCCCTTCCAGGCCCTTGGTTCTGGAGGTCTGCAGACTACAGCTGTGGTGGAGTTTTGGCACTAAGGCGGAAGTGGTCTCAGATGAAGAGAAACCCGGCTATGCTTTTGGGTGGGGTGTGCGGGCTTTGGACAGTGCTTCCGTTCTCCGGGTATCGTGTGTCCACTGAGCGATGCGAGCAAGCATCTCCCTTTCCAACTAACAGGGAGGCACCCTGTGTTATCTAAGGTGCTGAGTCAGGGCTCAAAAACTAAATGCCCACAGGGCCAGGGAGCTGGTGGGTAGGGCAGTAGGGAGGGGTAGAGACTGTGGTGAGAACCCAGCTGCCAGTCTGTACTTGCAGTTCCAACCGCCACGTGCCAGGAAGGGGGCCCAGGGTTGCCAGAGCCACTGAATTTTCAAGCAAAGTCAGAAGTCCAGATTTTACATGAACTCTCTGAATTTTAAAATGTTGGCAACTAATTAAAAAAAAAATTAAGTACTGTGTCGGCCATAGTTGCAACCTGAGTCCATTCTAGTGAAAGGCAGTGTGGTAAAGGGGGTAAGAGCACAGATCCTGAAATCAGCCAAGTTGCTTAACCTCCCTGTGCCTCAGTTTTCTCATCTGTAAAATGGGGATGACAGTTATCATCATACTTTCCAGGTTGTTACGAGGCTAAAATGAGGTACTCTGTGTAAAGAAAGCGCTAAGAACCATGCCTGGCGCGGAGTAAGTGCTGTGTATGTGTTGGCTACTATTACTTCTAATGTGGAATTCTAGGCCTGGCTTCCCAAGTCATCTCATCCATTCCCCTGTGCCAAGGCAGGATGGCAAGTAGATGGCAGCAGACAGTGGACACATATCCTGCTTTCTAACAGTTCGAAACATTTGCCTGGTGACCCATGTGCTTAGTAGGCCCCAGGGCTGACCGCTGGGTACTGCCCTCCACTGCCACTTGCCTTTGGAAAGATCCCAGTTCCTGCTGTAAGACAGGTGCCCCCCCCCCAGCCAGCCTTGGTACCTGATCAGTTAATGATGCTTCCAGCCAAGAAGCTCTTTGAGTTTCCCTTCTCTGACTGCAGCGCCAGTCTCCTAGCGTTATCTCTGGGGAGGAAGAGGGTAGTTGGTCTATGAAATCCTCTGAATGCTCACAGCAGCTTGAGGTGGCAGGGGAGGTGATAAGAGAGGAGTGGGGCGGAGGAAGGTGGTACCCAAGGAGCCCAGGAGCCCCGAGTTGCTGGGGGGCTGTGGTTTTTCACTGAACCTGGAGAAGGGGGCTGGGCAGCCCATCTCCCTGAGAAGCAACCTCCCCCCAACACAGCAGGTGTATGGTTTGCTTTCATCCAGCCCCGTCCCTGGAACCAGGCAGCTCTGCTGAACTCCCCCCTCCTCCATAAACACCCTCGGCGTACTACTGGCAGGCCCTGGACAGAGACTTGCTGAGCAGGCTGGGCCCCTCCCATCCCACCCCGCTGTGTAAGGGCTGGCACACTGCTTGCTGCTGGCTAGGCAGGTGCCTCTGCCGGTGCCTGATCACCTTCTAAGCATGAGTCTGGCTCTGGATGGCTACAGAGCAGGACCCCCTGATCTCACCCCCAGGTACTGGCCACACGTAGCGGGAGGGCTGGGGAGCTGTGGCGCGGCTGTGCTCTGCAGAGGAGCCCATGGTGTCGGAGGGCAACTGGCCCACAGAACTCTCCCCAAACCCTGCCCCCTGGCCCTAGCCTCAACTCCCAGGCCAGGCTGTAAGGAAACAAAGTCCTGATCCCCTAGAGGGGCCGAAGAGAGGGAGTCTTTGCTTGGGGACAGGAGTCAGGTAGAGGCTGGGCCAAGCCACCCACAGCCAACAGGGAGCTGGACTCAGTGATCACTGACTGACTACACCAAATGCTGCCTAGTACCAGTCTGGAGGAGACCTGCTTTGACAACCAGAAAAGAGCGCTGTGCAGCCGGTTTCTCAGTGCCCAAAATAAGGTCCTGTGATGGGGTTTAGAGATACTTGAATGTCTGAATTATAGAACATTTAACTTTCAATACTCTACGTCAAAGTGCAGCCTCGCTAAGATCTGTGGGGAACCTGCTTTTTAATGTGGAGTCGAACTTGTCTTTGTAACAGCACAGCAACTGTTCCTGTACCAGCGGGTACTTCTAAAGCGCCTGAAAACAGCTTGTTCTCTTCTGAGGTCTGAACAAACGCCCTGA
Source organism: Balaenoptera physalus (assembly GCF_965194825.1). NCBI lineage: Eukaryota > Metazoa > Chordata > Mammalia > Artiodactyla > Balaenopteridae > Balaenoptera > Balaenoptera physalus. The sequence goes on from NC_138893.1 coordinate 85,061,611, forward strand.
AAGCTTGTTTACACCATCAGGTTGTTCAGCAATACAATGAGATAAAAACAGCCTTTATTCCCAAGTAAGTAGTGCAAAGGCAACATTGAGCCCGTTCACCTCCCCAAAGCTCCCTGGAGCCAAGCTGACGCTGTGACAAGGTATCCCAGCCCATGGTCTTTCTGTCAGAGGGAAGGGCTAAAACTGGAAAGGAAATGCATTTACACTGGTTGTGGTTCTGAGGGCATGTCTGTTCCCAGCCAAACTCCTGGAGTCAGCAGATGGACTGAAATAAATCAAACCTCCCATGCTGTTGATGGGATCATGAAGCAGTACAAGTTTTTTTTTAGAGGACAATTTAGCAATAGGCTAAAAGAAAATACACTTACTCTTTGGCTCAGCACTTTCACTACTAGGGTTTTATCTACGGATGTACTTGCCCAAGTGAGCAAAGATGCCTACACAAGAAGTTCATTGCTACTTTATTAGTTATGTTGAAAATGGAAGAAACCTACATACACACCAGTAGGGGACTGTTTCAATAAATTTTGGGTGAGCCACGTGATAAAGCCCTAGGCAGAATGAGGTAGATCTCTGTGCCAATACAGAGAGGTGTCTAAGCTGTGCTAAGTGGTCAAAGCAATTGTCACGTGATCCCATATATGCTCTACATGCGGGGAATGTATCTAGACTATACACAAAAAAACTGACAGTGATTATGTCTTTGGGGGGGGCCTGGGTAGAGGGGGAGGAAGAAACTTTTGAATTTTTTTTTAACTTGTAAATTTTTTTGTGTGTAATTTAGGAAGTTTAAAAAAATTTAAATGTTGGACAAGGATTCACATTTCCCTAGTTCCTGCCCCAAGATTTTTCCCCGTGAATTGTACATGTGAGATCAGTTTAGAGGCCCCCATCCTGGAGCCAAGGAGTCTCTCCGGGGATAAGTAGGGCTTTTTATTCATTTATTTTTCTTTGAGATAAAACATATATAACATAAAATTTGCCATTTTAACCATTTTTAAGTGTTTGATTCAGTGACATTAATTATGCTCTCAATGTTGTGCAATTATCACCGCTATCTATTTCCAAAAGTTTTTCATCTCTTGGGCTCCTTCTGACCTTGAACTCTGTGGCATGAGGTCTATGAAGGGCCTGCTCTCCCTTTTCAGGGAACAACCTGTCACCCAGGGTGGTCGAGCTGTTCCCAGTGGGCTGGGATGAGGACCCTTCTCTCTCCCCGCTTGAGCTGCCTCAGCTGTAAGCGCCTGGCCTGATTTCTGGTGCTCTGGCCCCCCTGGGGTCCCCAGACCTTTCGTGCCTCTGCAAGTCAGTGAGGGTCTGGCTGTGGGGCCTGGGTAAAGGTGGGTCCCCCTGTTGCCAGGCCTTCCCTCTCTGGGCCTCAGTTACCCCTCAGGAGGTGCCGTGGGAACGGGGCCTCACCTTGGCTGCCTCTGTCCTTTCAGGCATCACGGCTGCTGCCCTGGCTACGAGCGCCTGCATCGTGGGCATCCTCTGCCTCCCCCTCATCCTGCTCCTGGTCTACAAGCAAAGGCAGGTGGCCTCCAACCGTCGTGAGTATCCCTGCCCGCCTGGGCTAGGTGGGGGTGTGAGTGACCTGCCCCAGCCCCCCCTCTCAGCCACGGGGATTAGCAAAGGCTTAAGGCAGGCACAATTCCGCTCTTCAAGAGACAGGAGCTGCTACAGTCCTTGCAAGGAGCTGGGCTCAATGATGGAGAGAGGAGGGGATCCACTAGCCCCTTGGCGCTCAATGAATAACTGTTGAATGAATGAATAATCATACGGAGTAGCTGAAATTGGTTTATAAAAGTGCTACCACCTGGAGATTGTTTGGGACCCTGCTTTAATGTATGGGTGGGCTTGTCTTGGTAGCAAGTGTTGGGACAAAATGACCTTTGGATTATCAGAACTGGGAGGGATCTTAGAGATAACTTGCTTCAACTCTTTCCTTTTACAGGTGAGAAACCTAAGATCAGCAGGGTTAAATAACTAACCAAATGTTATATAACTTAGTAAGTGGAAGAGCTAAGACTCAAACTCAGAGCTTTTCACCTCACGCTTTTCAGGGAATATAGTCCCACCACATAATACAAACGCTCATCAGCATGTGCGTCACAGCAGACGACCCCTAACCAGTAGGACTGCTGTGCCAGGTACCATGCCAAGCTTGCTATATACATTCTCTCACATATTCCTCATAACCCCTCTAAGACTTTGGTCCCACCACTGGCCCCATTTTACAGCTGAGCAAACTGAGACACAGAGCCGTTCAGTAACTCCCTTAAGGAACCACACAGCGAGTACGTGGTGGAGCCAGGTTTCAAGTTGTGACCACAAATACCTTTTCACCCGTCTCTTTGGGTGACAGTGCCCCTTGCCCTTCCTTTGACTCCACCCATGAGCCTCGTCCAGTCTCAGTCTTCCAAGAGCAGGAGGGTGTGGGCCCTCGCTTCGCCTCCCCCACCTCTTCCCCTCTGTCCTCTGCAGGAAGGCTTTGGCTTACACCTGATCGCCTTCGGCTAGACTGTAACGACTTGACACCCCTCTGTCCCTCTGTCACTGGGTCACTCAGAGGCTGTGGCCACCTCTCCCTTCCTCTCAGGACGCCCTTATTCCTCTCACAAAATCCACCACAGTCTATCTACACAAATACCCTGGGGTTGGGGCTGGGGTGGGGGAGGGTAAAGGGGTTGGAGCAGAAAGAGGAACCCAGGGGATCAACCAGGGAGAGAAATCATTGCAGAGCTGCCCTCAGCTCCTGCCCGTCTGTGGAGCACTTCCACGGATGTGGGAATGGGACGAGGAGGGGGCCACACTCAGCTAGGCTTGGCTACCAGCAAAGGAGGTGCTTTCTGTGCCCCTTATTCCAGACCACAGGGCTGTCTCCATCAGGGAACAGGAACTGGGAAACAAATTCCTGGCAGAGGACGGCGTTGGGTGGGGGAGGCGCACTACTGACCCTGTTTGGCGCCGCACAGCCTTCCTTACAGGGCCCTGAGGGGTTGGCCAAGGCTCTGCCCCTGTCCCGGGCTGGAGGAAGGAAAAGCAGAGCGGGGACATCCCCAGGCCAGAACACTGTGGGGTGTCCTGAGGACACGGGGAGCCGGGGTCAGCCCCCAGTATCTCCTATTCCACGCACTGAGACACTTGCAGACTGAGGGCTTCGCAGAGGAAGGGACAGATGAGCTGGGTGCTGAAGAATTGCACTGAAAGAAGGCTCGAGGGGGTGCGGTGGGCCGGCTAGGGCTCTGCCACGACCAGTGTTGAGCACGTCTTCTGAAACTCTAAACGAGCCCCATTTCTGTGATGGGCAGCCACTTCATAGCACCTTTCCCCAGATTTAATATATGCAGTAACAGGAAGGTGTCAATCATTTATCTCCTAATAAAAGTATTTTTGAGGTCAGTCCTCTGTCCTCTCCAAAAAGAAAAAAAAAAAGTGACTTGCATGGTCGAAGGCTTAGAGACAGACACAAGAGATGCCAGAGGGGGCGATGCTAGAGAAACCAGGTACGAAATGGAGAGGGAGTGGAGATTCAGGTCATTCTTCTTGATCTAGACTCTAGAGAAGCAGCTGTTGGAATTATGGCAACAGAAGTCACCTGGGACATGCCAGGCGTGTGGCCACAGGGCAGAGGCCGAGTGGCCCGGAGCGGGGCAGTGGGGAGGCAGGTCGGAGACAGAGTGGACGGGAGCGTGTGTGGTGTGCTTTGGGAAGGATGATGGCACGGAGCCTGGCACAGAGCCTGGAACAGAAAGTGTGCTTGGGAATGAGCCAAACTCAGGAAAAAAGAAAGAGAAAGGGTTGGGAGCACTGAGGAAGGCAGTGTGCTGCGGAGGCCAATGGGTGTGGCAACCTCTCTAGTATCAGAGACTCGGTGTCCCCAGGGCAGAGGAGAGGATGAGGGACCCGCACGAAGCCCCACGCAGTCACCCAGTAAACAAGGAGCCATGATTCTGATACCTCAGAGATTTCAGGAACTTGTGTGCAACTTCCCGTGGGTGTTCTGTTGTTGTGCCCCTCCCCTACCGCTTGTTTCCCCATCGTAATCAGCAGCAAAGCTCGTAAAAAACGAGAAGGATCTGTGGGAGTACATGGGGAGCTGCAAGAAAGAGGGAAGTTGGGGCCACTGCATCTGGTTGGTGGCCAGTTTGGGGGGGTGGGGAACCCGCACAGTGGGGCAGGGTGGCAGCAGCTTGGCTGCAGAGTAGAAAGTAGTAGCATGGCTGATGAAGTGATAGGGTCTCAGGCCCCCTAAGTTTCCTCTAAGAGATGTTGCCTTGAAAGCCACCCTATTAGGCAATGCAGAGGATGGGACAGAGAGGACCAGGAACTCTAATTAGGAACTGACCTTGCAACACTCCTGCCCAGTAAATCATGGCTGACGACCAGAACGTGACAAATGTCCAAACAGGAAACAGCAAATTCAGGAGCCAGGCCTTTGGTTGATCATGAATATCTAACATCACCAAGTTAAGACATGGGAGAAATCATTGGCTGCCTTTGGTTTCCTGGCAACAAATGTTGTCCCAGACACTTGTAAAATGCAGCCCAAATTTCATTTATCACCGGTCAAAATGGGCCGCTCACTGAGGCCTCACCTGCTGGGTAGACACGCAGAGCACTGCCTGCCATACGGGCTTCCTGAGTGAACAGAAGTGGGATCCAGGGCTAAGCACGGCCCTGTCCAGGATTGCTCCCGTTCCCCGAGGGGCATCTGCCAGTGAGGGCACGGATGCTGTCTGGGGAAGCCTTCCCTTTGTGACTAGCTTCTCTGTCTGTTTGTCCCTAGGTGCCCAGGAGCTGGTGCGGATGGACAGGTAAGGCCCATGGAGACCTTCCTGAGAACACTTCCAGCAGCTGTGCCACCCCGATTCAGAGTCTGGCAGGCTGTCTCTTTTCCCTGGGCTGTCATCTCTGAAGGGCAGCATCTACACCCAAACTCCTTATGCAGCAGTTAAGGGGGAGGGGGACCTTTTAGCCAGGACAGACTGATTCTCCCAACTTCACCAGGATCTCTTCCCCTCTCCTCTCTGGTCACTGCTTATACCACGACAGGGCTGAGAACACAGATGTGGCCTCCCTGGTCCTCCCTGTGCTCTGGGCCAGCTGTCAGGAAGGAGATATTTCTGGGCAGTAGGGCCCCTGTTTAGCTGCCTGGCACAGCTGGTTAGAAGAGCATTTGCCATCTGCCACTGAAGCCTACACATCTGTGCCGATTGGCTGTTTTCCCTGCCACCCCTCACCCAGCAGTCTGAGCTCCAGGATGCTTGGATGAACTACGCAACCACCTTCGGGCCTCAGTGGTCAGCCAGGCCAGGGTGGGGGAGGGGAGGAAGCAGCTGGGCCCAGGCAGACACTGAAACATGCAAAGGAGGCCAGCACATCTGGAGTTGTGGCCCCTCCCTGCAGGGCACCCCAAGGAGAAGGCTGTCAGGCTACAAGGGCTCAGACGGAGGCGGCAGGTTGGGGATAGAGTGAACAGGGAATGTGTGTTGGTGCACTCTGGGCAGGAAGCTGGCATGGAGCCTGGCATGGAGGGCGTGCTTGGGAATGAGCCACATTTAGAAATTTGGCCCCGGTACCTGCAACACCAAATTCAGAGCTCCCCCCTGATGTTTGAAAGGGATGATATTCAAGACAGGTCACAGGAAGTTCTGCTAGAATCTCAGAGTCGGAGGGGTCCTCAGAGGTTGTCCCACTCCCAAGCAGGAAGAACGCCTCCCTTCAGCTCAAGACAAGCTGTGGGGACATTCAGTGCTAGTGCCATTAACTCTACTGACCAAAGAGAGACCTGTCCCCAGATTCCTGAGGCGCCTCTGACCCTGGGCTTCCTTCCTGGGCCTGGGGCAGATGGTCAGACCACAGGGTGGAGCTGGGGTCAGATGCCCTCAGCTCAGGGCAGGTGGGGAGGGCAGCCCATGGCCTTTTCTCTCTGGCCCTGGATCCTCCCTTCCTGCTAGGAGAGGCTGCTGAGGCCTGGGGTGGGAAGGCAGGTGAGGGGAAGGGAGCAGAGAAGGAAGGCAGGCAGGAGGGCAGAGGCCTAGCCCCAGGCAGCACGGATGACCTTCAATTCTGATTCTCTAGCAACAACACTCAAGGAATTGAAAACCCCGGCTTTGAGATCTCTCCACCTTCCCATGGGATGCCAGAGACCAAGCCCAGGCAACCCCTGACCTATGTGGCCCGGAGGCAGCCTTCTGAGTCTGGGCGGCATCTGCTCTCTGAGCCCAACACTCCTCTGTCTCCACCAGGCCCCGGGGATGTCTTCTTCCCCTCCCTAGGTAAGTGCTTCTCTTCCCTCACAGCTCTATGGCCTGCAAGGTCATGACCTCTCCATGGCGTGCAGGGCATCGGCCTCACTCCCTGCCCTCCCTGGGGAGTGCTCACAGCCTCAGGGTGTGGGGTTGTGGGGGATGAAGGACAGAGGAACCCCCACTTCACTCTGCTTCTCCTTTCCTTTGCAGACCCTGTCCCTGACTCTCCAAACTCTGAGGCCATCTAGACCAGCTGGGGGCCGTGGGCAGTTGTGGCTGGGCCTGGGGCAGGTGCATTTGAGCTAGGGCTGGCCCTCTGAGTGGTCCCTTGGCCTTGGACCTGGTTTCTTCCCTACTGATCTAAGCTCAGACTCTTTGAAATACTCCTGATGGCCAGACCCTCAGCCTCTCTGGATGCTACATGGCAGAAGGGAGAAGGTGTTGGATCGCTCAGCTCCTGTCTCGAGAATGGTGGGGTGCTGGGATCCCACCCCAGAGACCTGAAATTCACCAGCTACTGATGCCAAATGACCTCCATCTTAGAAGCCCCAGAACTGCCAGCTGTGTGGCAGCCTCTCTCCCTGGGACATAAGCCTTGGGACCTGACAGCAGAGATGGGCACCGGGCAGACTCCCCAGTGCCACCCTCCAGGCATGAGACACAGGACAAGATGTGGAGAGACTCGTTCCCACCGTGGTGGACCCAGCTCCCCCATCTCGCCTGAGACTGCTCATCTGTCAAACCTCTTTGTAATCATGAGGCTCTGGGGCTGGGCCTGCCTGACCCTGGGCCGTGGGAGCCTTCCCCAGCTGCCTTCTACCAGCCAACTCTGAGGAGCCGTCAACAGGTTACACAAATCTGGGGCTCCCACTGCCTGCATTCTGGTCCCCAGAATTCATTGGCCAGAAGCCCCAAAACGGGAAGTATATGCTGCGGCACGGTGGCCACTGTGAGCCAACTGGCATCTTGGGCAATGGGAACCAGGCCAGAGGTTGCACCACCCACCGCAGATGGGAGTGGAGGGGAGAGCCAGGGGCCTGCTGGGAAGGCGAGTGGAGAGGGCTCCACCGCCTGCTCCCTGCGGTCGAGAGAGATGGTGACCACATAATGTACTGCTCAAACTGTGACACTCTTGGGGTGCTATTCAAAACTACTTGGGCAACAGTGCAAAACCTGTGGGTGGATTGTAAGAGCTGGGTTTAAATCCCTACCCTGCTTCCGAGGTGCCTGAGGCCCAGGGAGCCCTCTTCCCCCACCCCCCAGTCTTTGGTCCTCTGTTCCAGTCAATCTGTGCTGAGCCTTCACTGCAGCGTGATCCTGTCGGGTGGGAGGGGCGGGCGTGTCCCTAGAAAGTCTTATGCCCGCTCTGCTCTGGACCCTCTGCTCCCATCTCCCGCTTCAGGGCATGACCCAAGTTTGTTTTTATACACATATATGAGGGGAATCCTTTGTGGAATTTCGATTAAAGAGTTTTAAAGCATGGAGAGGAGTGGGGAGGGGTCTCTGTACACTGTGGCGTGAAAACGGGTGGTGGGGCCTGAGAGGGGGAGGAGAAAGTTTGAGCTGGACAGGAGCCCCGGGCACTGCACTGTGGAGGGCGTCATTTCAACTGGGCATTCATCTGCCAGCAGCCTACGCTGGCTCTACTGATCCAGGCCTGGGTGCTGAGAGCCAGGGCTTCAGGCCAGGGTAAGGGCCCAGCAGGCAGGGAGAAGCCCGCCTGGCCTGGTTGGGGACGGGAGTTGGGGTGGGAGAAGGGAACAGCTCGAGGCTCTCCAGCAGCAGTGAGCCCCGGGCCTGCAGTTGAAGCCAGGGAGCCCCTTGGTTGCCTCCAAAAGCTCCCTTCTCAGGCCCAAGACCGTAGGTCAACGTGGGCCTCTAGCTGTGCCTGGGGGCCTTGAGGAGAAGGTGGGCGGGGGCCTCGGGCCTCGAGACTCTGCACTGACTCCTCCAGTGGCCAGAATGCCAAACCCTGGCTCCTGCTTTGTCCCTGGGGATCTACCCCTCGGTTTCATCTGCTGCTGTGGACTCTTAGTGCCAGCTGCCCCAGAAAGAGGGAGCTATTCTCACAGCTTGTGGGGACCCAGAGGGCAGGGATGGGCAGGGTGATACCTGCTCGAGGCAGGGCCAGGCTACCCCTAGGGTTGAAGGACAAGCCCATGGACCAGACTCCTCACGCTCCAGCGCAGAAAGAATGTTCCTGCCCAGTGGAGAGGCTGGCCTGGCCCAAACCTCAGCTTCTGACCTCAAGGCAGAGACAACTTCTAAGAATTTGGCTGCCAGACCCTAGAGCCAGCTGCTGCTGTGTGGAGGAGGGCGGAGGCCCCGCAGCAGAAAGACACCACACTTCCTCCCCAGCTTCCTCCTGCATGGCCTTGACTTCTTCTTCTCTGGACCCTTACTAGTGAACGTATCGCTTCGTGGTTTCCTGTTTTCAGTGAAATTTACTCTGAGCTCCAGGCTCCATCTTCATCCATGACAACACGCCCTGCCCCTAGCAACCCTAAGGGCACCCTCCCTGACGCTGTGGGGAGGGGCAGAGCACTAGGGTATCCCTCTGTGCTCGCCCCAGGGTGGTAGTGCCTCTGGAGATGCCAGCTCTGGTGGCCGGTTCCTACAGGCTCAGTGCCGTGGGCTGGGGTGCATGGAACGGAATCGGGGAGCAAGAACATGGTGCCTGCCTCCAAGGGGGGCTGGGAGGAGCCCTGGGGCCTTCTGGGCAGGGTGGGACTGAGGCAGGAAGCTCATGGATCATGGCACTGTCTGAGGCCGTGGGAGGGAAATTTGTGCTTTTAGGCACTAAGTCATTGTTAAGAGATGTATCAGGAATTCTGGGACCTGTAACCTATCTCCTGATGTTCACATTTAATAAAGATCTCCTGCCTTTATTTTCTTCAAGTGATAAGCTAAGGGAATGGAATTGACACTCTCTGAAAACACACTGCAGAGGCCACTGGATATGCTGCTATTGGATCAGGCTGGCCCTGCCTGGGGGTCTGTGGTGATGGACTGGGGTAGGTGTGCAGGAACCCCGGGGCCACTTCTCGAAAGACCAGCCCTGGGGATACCCTGGCTCCTGCCTGGCCAGAGCTCCCTCCTACACGCGGCAGCCTGGGATAGAGGGGCTAATGCATCACCTTCTTCACGGAGTGCTCTGTGGTGGGGGAACTGGGAAGACGAGGTGGGGCTGGGGGTTGCAGAGGCCTTATCACTCTCCACCCCAGCTGGGGCTCCGGGGCCCTGCCTCCTGGAAGAGGACTTCCTGGGTGACAGCTAGAGCTCTCCAGGGCTGGCCTAACTGTGCTGGGGGCTGGGCTAAGATTTGCTCAGGGAACTCAAAGGGAATAACAATGGCAGAAAGAAGAACTGGGGTTGGCAGCCAGGATGCTAGGTGCAAAGTCCTCTTGAGAAGCTGACATTCACAGCCCAGATGAGCATCTGTCCCAGCCCACTGAGAGCACTGACCATCTAGCCCCTTCACTGGGCATTCACTGTACCCGCTTTGCATGGTCACCTCTCCTGCGTGGACGCTGTGTCTCCCTAACTATTCTGTGAGTTCTATGGCAGGGATCCAATATCAGCCTGCCCTTTGGACCTGGTTGTAGAGCTGATGACTGAAACACAGCCACTGGGTGATGGGCTGAACCAGGATGCCAGGGTTCTGTCCTCTGGACCACTCACAATCGGCAGAGCCACCTCTGACTTTCGGCTAGCTCGAGTTCCCAGCAGCTTCGTCTGGGCTCTCTCCTCAACAGCAATGATGCCCTGAGCTTTTGCAGGCCAACGGGCATGGGTTTCATTTTGTTTTGCAATTCTGATCTCTTGGTATGGCTTCCTGGAATATATGTTAAGAGGGATTCTGAAGTATCAATATAGTTTAATGAGAAAGTGCTGACATCCGCTAGCAATGCATGCCTTGGGCACAGGATAGGGAAGGGCAGTATGTGTTCCGTATCTTTGCCTCTTCTGTGATAATACTGTGCTTTCCAAAACACTTTACCAGGTGTTATTACTTCTTTGGTTCCTACTCCTCCCCACCCCTCCCCTGGAAAACCCTGGAAGGTTTTACTGTCCCATTTAATGCATAGGGAAACTGAGGTTCCAAAAGGTTTGTGTCTTGTCACAGTTGAATGTGGAACTGGGACTGAAGCCTGGGTCTCCTGCTTCCCAGGCCTGTGCTCCTTCCTCTGCACTGAAGCGAGTGGCATTACAGGCCAGGACTTGGACTTGCTCACAGTACATACCGGGCCCTGGGGGATAAACCTGTGCCCACAAGCCCGTGGCTCTACTCCTTCCACATCAGTCTTTTCACTCCCCTTCCTGCCTGGCAGCCCTGAAACCACAGGACTCCTGGTGGGCATGGCGGCCCGTGCACCCCACTTGCTTGTGGGAGGGGAATGGGGAAGGGAGAAACTCATCTGCCTGCAGAGCCCCAGGGTCTCTTGGAAGAACTGAGCCAGTTGCATGTGTAGCATTTGAGCAGCTGCAGAACACTCTCAAGAAGCAGGGCTACGGGAAGGGTCTGAATTTAATCATGCTGGGCCAGAGAAGGCCAACTTACTTGGTGTGCAGCACAGGGAAGGGGCCGGGCTGGGGTTTCCTGAGCTTGAGCCAGGGGAAGCAGGCTTCACAAACAGCAGCAGGGTCCAAGTTTAATTAACAGAGGAGCCTCAGCTCTAAAACTATGAGGTGAGTTGCCAAGAGCAGCATCCCCTGCTCACAGACTTTCATGGGGCTGTTGCTGGCGACTCTTGTACCAGAAGCGGGTGGTGGGAGATTTTCTGTCTTTCTGCCTGGACAGGTGTCTTCTGCAGGTCCCCACCAGCCTGAGAAGCCAGGGCTGGTTATCTGGGATTGCTAACCTCTGGCTGTGATTCGCACGGCAGGGAGGCCCCCCTCAGGAACCTCCGTCTCCCCATCCCCCTGCCAAGGTACCTCTGTGCCTGGGGCTCAGCTCCTGACCTCCCAGTTGCCTTCCGTCCTTCCTCCCTGGGCCCAGCCCTTCCTCTTGCAGGGGTCTCCTGACGGCCACTTGGACCCCTCCCCCAAGCCTGCCCTCCCTGTCTGTGGCCTGGAGCGAGGCAGAGGGCCGAGGCTGTACTACGACTTCCCCTGCTGGGTGCACACCATTGTGTGACAGGCCTAGGCTGGCCCGGATGGCCCTTGCAGCACAGCTGTTCTGAGCTCTGGGTGATATGGGGCTGAGAGCTGGGTGGGGATGGCCTGGGCTACTTGCAGGAATATTCTGCTCTCAGGAAACTGTGGGGGAGGGGACCCTAGGGAGAAAAGAAGAGATGGGAGGCCTCGGATATAGGATTTCTCTTGGTTTTAGGGAGACTTTGTAGCCGAATCCCACCCCCACCCCTGCTTAGAAAGCCTCATCCTTTAAGACATGGATGCAAATGCCTTGTCCTGAACCTTCCCTGGCTCCTGGCTCTGACCTCCTAGCATTCTATCACATCCTAGAGTGTCAACTCTCTGTTATGTGTCCATTTCCCCCACTGACTGTAGGCTCCTTGAGGGCAGAGCTGTGTCCAACTCATTTCTGACTTCCTGGCCTCCAGCACAGGCCTGGCACATACTTGGTGTTGAATGAATGAATGAAAGAATGAATGAATGAATAACTCTTACTTGCCCTTGTCCAACAGGAAGGCTGGTCCTGTGCCAGTGAGGGCTTGCTTGAACCAGGCAGGTACTTGTAGGTGGGAACAAGAGGACGGCGTGTGGGTCTGCCGGGCGTCTCTGGACAGATGTATGCACCCCTATTAAACCACGGTGACCTTTCTTGGAACCTTGAGATGGCTGGTCTGAGGCTTCTCAGGGCTCTGGCTGGTCTAGGAGATGCTGGAGTGATCCTACTTCCTCAACACGCAGCCAGTGAAATCTGCCCAAGAGCAGACAAGGTCCCTCCTCTGGTCACCTCTGGCTTGGGGGGCACTCATGACCCCGGAGGGTTCACTGTCCAGAAGTAACTGTCTGGTCAGTGGCAGCAAACCTTCAAGGGTCCAGCACTCCTCAGAGACAAATGCCAATCATGGCGGGGCACTGGCTGTAGGGCCCTGGCTTAGCTGGGCCAGGAGGGAGTGGAGGGGGCACTTGGGAAAGTATTGGGACCGGCCCTTGGAGCCTGCCCCAGACAGAATGTGATGGGGAGGATATGTAGATAGAGAGCCCTGCTCTGGGCTCTGAATGCTGCCACGGGTCTAGACTACCTGCAGCTCCCTGGACCCACCCCGGATTATCGCTTGCTCTTAGGTCTTTGTTCAGGTTGATGCCCAGTTCCAGAATATGCTTTCCCCCTTTGCTGTGCTAACTGTGACTGACTGACAAGACAATCCAGGTGTCACCTGCCCCGGGAAGCCTTCCCCTAGGCCTTCTCTGTGCCCCATCTGCACCCTGGCCCTGCACAGGGATGTCCTCATCGCCTCCCTTACTCAGCTGCACTTCATCGTGGCAGGACCCGCACTGCCTTCATCTCTGTATCTCTGGGGTCTGGCACATAGAGGGTATTCAGGGAACACTGGCTGAATGAATAAATGAATAACTGAACAAATATGGTCCAGTGCTAAGTTCTCAACAATGCCCCTGTGGTCCCTATAGTTCTTCACTGTGGTGTCGCCAACAAAAATCAAATAAAAGTGATCTTTTCCCATCATGAAGAAGCAGAAAAAAAATGGAAAGGATGGATACTTTTTGACTTAAAAGTTTTCTCCTTTAAATGTTTTTCCAGCTGGTACCTGATGCTGTTTGTCTGTATTATTATAGTATAGCCCAGGAACCATATACACACATATACATATACCCCATTCCTGATCTTGGTCTTCCTGAAGTTGTTTTCTTGGAGCAGAGTTGGTGATGACCAAGATGAGGAAGGTAGACAAAGGGAGACTGCATTTCTCACCACCCAACTTCCCACACTCTTACCAAGGAGTTGGAACAGGCCAAGGCCTGCTTCAAGGAGGGCCAGAAAGTCAGGGGCCCGCGTGTGAGAAGGCAGTGCTCACAGGTCTCCACCAGGCTAGGGTGGATCTCTAAGGAGAGTTTGGTCAACAGATGAAACTTCTGGCCATGGGGACTAGTCCCAAGTTCTGCAGGGACTGCTTGGGGAATGGCCCACCATTCGGGGTGGCTAAATGTGGCTAGGGTGATTTCACATTTCTCTAATTCTCATTTCTTCTGGGGACCAAAAGGAAACCAGATGTTGCCTCCCAAACTCAGGGTCTTAGAATATTATGGGTCTCACCATCTGCCTCCCTGGAAAACTCTAGGACTATGGGTTATAGAGAAGGGTGGGGAGTGGGGGTAAGAGTGGTGTGTTCACTGGCCTAGGTCAGGATGAAAAAGAGCAGCACGGCAGATGCTATGAGTTGCCCACCTCTTCTTCACTAACAGAGCCCTGCTTTTATTTGAGGCAGTGTTATACGTGGCCCCCAAGTAATTAGCCAAAGGGCAGAAGTGGCTTGCATAGCTCTTTTTTTTTTTGTCATTTCCTGCCTTGAACTCTGACATGATGGCTGGAGCTACAGCAGCCATCTTTCAACCATGAAGGAAAGGCCAAGAAACATTAGCTCTGACATCACTGAGCATGAAATCAATGTTTGTAATTCTCTCTGGAATTGTTGTTATGTGAGAAAAATGCATTCTCATTTATTTACGAATCCATAGTTAAGTTTCTGTTACTTGTAGTCAAACACATCTGTAAATGCTATTGGAGAGATGACCAAGAAGATGATTCACTCTGAAGCTAGGTGCAGGTAGGGAGGGGTTATGTCAAAACTGAGTCCCTCCATGTCGCCACAATAAATGATACCCCTACCTGTCCTCCTCTCAGTTAGTTACACGTGCCCTGTAAATGTGTCTCTGGCCCACTGGGTATGACTGGCTGAAGTGATTAGTATTATCCTGGGCTTTTCAGAATGTGGTTTCCTGGGATTGACCCAATTCCACCATCCTCCCCAGAGACACTCCAGATAAAAAGCCCCGCCCAGACCTGCTCTGATCCCACAGTCCACAGTGCTATTGCCAAAGGAGAGGGGTCCAAGAGAGTCACCTTTTGGGGGCAGAAGGATAGAGCTGAGGCCTCATTTACAATCAGGGTCCCTAGGGTAGACAGATTATACAAATGTCCCCAATTCTTACACCTCCCTGTATCTATACTCTTTGCAATGTGGCTTTGCAGTTCATTCCTTCAAAAGAGAGAGTTTATTTCCCCATATTTTGAACCTGGGCTGGCCTTGAGACTTGCTTTGGCAAACAGAATGTGGCAGAAATAACCCTGTTCTAGTTCCAAGCCTGGGCCTTGAGAGGCCTTACATGCTTCTGCTCTTTCGCCCGGACCTTTTCTGGCACCATGAGAACCAGCACTGACCAGCCTTCTGAAAGGGGAGAGAAAGGTGGCCCAGTTGCCCTGTTATCCCAACTGATGGGCAGCCAACCCCCAAAAGAACAGCCATCCAACCGACACACAGCTGCCCATGCACACATGTGGGAGCCCAGCTGACAGCAGAAGAACCACACAGCTAAGCCAGGTCTCAATTGCCAGCCTGCAGAATTGGAGCTAAGTCAATGGTTGTTTTATGCCTCTCTGTTTGGTTTATAATGCAGGGTTATTGTGGCGATAGATAGCTGATACACTCCTCCTCCTCGTGGTTTACCAAGTGCTTCCACAGACAAGAGCTAATTCAATTCCCCAAACACCACCTATGAAGGAGATATTATCTCTCTTACAGATGACAAAACCAGTTTTCAGAGAGGTTCTGACTTGCTCACAATCATGAAGCCAGCTTACAGTAGACATCGTCATCCCCCAGCCCAGCACCCCACACAGCGGCAACACCATTCAGCCCTGCAGGCCCCGCCTCCTTCTGCAACTTTGTGGACTTTTCACATTGCCTTGAGCAGCGGCCCCACCCATTCACGCATCAGACTGGACCATGGACATCAGCCCTTTCCGACCCTGATGTGTTGCCACAGCGTGTCACACCAACATGATGCAGGGGAAGAGGTCAGAGGGCACCTTTTCCCATTTGGCACAGAGGCCCCACAGGTACACGGCACAGCTTGGCAGGCGGAGTGGGGACTGGCCAGACCCTGAGGTTCAGGCTCAATCTGTACCATCCCATAGAGCTACACTGGGCAAGCAAACACGGCTAAATAGAGGCTGAGTGGCTGCAGAGGTGGGTGAACCGACACCCTAGCTTGGCACACACTGGCCCTCTGTAAATACTCGTAGGCTGATGGACTCAAGGCGCGATAAAGGAGTTGTGGAGGACTCATCGGCGCGTGGCATTCCACTCCCACCCATTTCGTCCCTGTCACACAGAAGGCGGAGCTGCCCCTCCCCCACCCTCTTCTCCCCGAGGCCACCCCCCATCACTCACCGACAGGGTAGGGGTGCCCTCATCCTCCACGGTGACCACCAGGTGGTAGAAGCTCTGGCGCTCGCGGTCGGGTGGTGCAGGCCGCGTGGCAATCTCGCCACTGATGCGGTCCATGCGGAAGGTCATGTCCTCATTGCCCCCAGTGATGTAGTAGGACAGGATGCTGTTGATCCCGATGTCACGGTCAGTGGCTCTCACCTGGACCACAGCGGTACCCCCGCCCACATTCTGGGGGGAGAGCAGGAAAGCGGTCATTCCGGATTCAAGGCCTTTGGGGCAAAGTCTAGCTCCTGTTCCTGAGAGCCCAAGGGCTGCACCTGGACCTCTAGAAAGCTCTGCTCTGACTACCCTGGGGCAACGATGAGGAAGATAAAGATGACGGTGGCGAACATTCTGTGGGTATCTACTACATGCCGGGGGCCTGAGTTAACTCATCAAATCCTCTCTATAATGCTACAGATTAGGTCAACCCCATTTACAGATGAGAAAACAGGTGCCAGGAAGGAATGTGTGCAAATCACACAGCCAGTCACTGGGAGAGCCAGGGTCTGAATTGAGAGAGGCCTTCATGAACATCCAACTGGGCATGATACCCAGCAGTGCCTGGGCAAAAATTCTCCTGACATGACTCAATCTTATTATTGAGTAATAAATGAGCTGTTTTTACAGATATCGGAAACAAACTTATGGCTGCCAAAGGGGAAATGTGGGGGGAACGGATAAATCAGGAACTTGGGATTAACATGTACACACTACTATATGTAAGCTAGATAATCAACAAGGATCTACTGTATAGCACAGGTTATCAATATTCTGTGATAACCTATATAAGAAACTGAAAAAGAATGAATACATGTATAACTGTATCGCTTTGCTGTACACCTGAAACTAACACAACATTGTAAATCAACTATACTCCAATAACATTTTTAAAAAATGAGCTGTTTTATTTAAAAGCAGCTCTCCCAGGGCAAACCTCAGTTTCCTGTTGATGGTGAAAGGCCACTTTCTTCTTTCCCTCTCCTTTCCATCCAAACCACAAAAAGTTACCACATTCCAGGACCTGGCCTAGGTGTTAGGGATAGAATCATGAATGAGTAAGCCACATCCCCATCCCTGTGATCTGAGAAACTATGGGTCAGGCAGATATTTATGCATTGTTTTTTTTTTTTTTTCTTTTGGCTACACCACATGGGATCTTAGTTCCCCGACCAGGGATTGAACCTGCGCCCCCTGCAGTGGAAGCATGGCGTCTTAACCACTGGACCGCCAGGGAAGTCCCCAGGCAGATATTTAAACAGGTGCTTCACGGTCGGCTCACACCCACTGTCCACTCCAGACGTCCAGCTATATGGGCACCAGAGCCACCCTCACCTCATTGACGCTGACATTGTATCCAAAGGGGCTCTCGATCACCGGGGGATTATCATTGACATCCAGGATGGTCACCTGCAGGATGTGGTCCTTCTTCCGTGGAGGGGTGCCACGGTCGGATGCCACAACCTGCGAGGAGGGGGATGACTGGAGTCAGGGCTAAAAGGATCAGGAATATGGAGTCCAAATGGGCTGTCTGCTCAGTGCGGGGGGGGGGGGGACTGAGAGGCCAGAGAGACTTGCTGGCCCATCCCTGCCCCCTGCCCCTTGGGGTCTCCACAAGGCCTTCAACTTCTGCCCCATGCTGCAAACAATCGTTGCCCAATACTTCTCTGTTTGGTAACCGTCCTTTGCAATCTGACTCCGATGTGCACGGTGTTTACCTCCCCATCCTGCCCCTGACTGTGACCCTGGGCCTGCAACCAGACCCAGGGCTCCTGCCTTTAGCTTCAAGACCTCTGTTCCATGCACTCAGACCTGCTCTCTGGCAAATAGAGGAACAGTCTCAAATAATCTTTTTGGCAATGAGCTGGAGTCCTAACCATAGCCTGAGCCTGTCCCTAGGAGCCCTGATGTTTCCTGGAGGCCTGTAGAAAGTGTTCTAGAGCTCAGACCCCTGCAGAAGCATGGCCCTGGGGTCCCCAGAGACCCCTCAGGAAACATGGTAGTCTCAGCAATTCAGCAATAGTGGTGGCCTTCGTTATTCCTCACCTCAGCAGAGGAAGCCAGGTTTTTCTGCCCATTGCACAAGAGGGGAAACTGAGGCCCAGACAGAGTAAACAACTTGCCCAAGGTCACACTATGTCTGTGGAGGAGTCGGCTCTATCAGCTGCCAGGCTTTCTCTCCTGGCTCTGGCAGCAGGCACAGACACCTCTGCTGTTTCCTGCTCTGGGTCCAGAAACCCCTTCCAGGATGCCCTTTCCGGGTCAGCCTCACTCACGCCCTTGGTCCTAAGGGGTGCTGCCTGCCCATGGCACTTGGTGACAGCAGGAAGCTGACAGCCAGGGCGTGCTGATGGGCTGAGCTCTCTTGGGATGGAAGGCAGTTGGTGCTCACCTTGAGGATGTAGTGGCCCAGCTCTTCTCTGTCCAGGGGTCTGGCCACAAACACTTCGCCAATGGAGTCGTTGGTGGTGATGATCTCAAAGGCCCCGGCAACGTTGCCAGAGACCAGGGAGAAGATCACCTGTAAGGGAAGAGAGAGGATGAGGGGCGAGGGGTGAAGAAGTGGGGAGGACAAGCGGCTGGCCAGGCCAAGGAGCACTCTCCCGCCCACCTGAGCAGTCTGCTTAGCCTGGGAGACGGAGAAGAGTGTGTTTCATTCAGAAGCGGTTACGTCCTTCAAAATGGGGGTGGCAGGTCCACAGAGCGGGTGCAGGGCCTATGACAGGCTAGGGCTGGGGGGGATGCGAGCATACTGGCCTGGGGCCAGGTGCGAGTCCCACCACATGAGATTTCCCAGGGCGGGGAAGCACTGAGCCCCCCTGCGAGCAGCAGGCACGGCCCTGGTGTCACATGGGCTCTGCTCGGCTCTCACAGCAACCCTGTCAAAGGGAGCTGTTCTCTTCAGCTCCGCGAGGAGGCTCAGGAACAAGAAGTCACTGGCAAGGTCACACAGCTTGCAAGTGCCCAAGGGAACAAGGATTTGAACCCATAGGCTTCCAACTCCAGAGCCAGCATCTCTTGGCCCCCTAGAGGTGTGCAAGCATTTAAAACACAGTGGAAACCTCCTCAAACACACCTCCATTTGTAGGACAGATCAAAGTGGTGTGAAGACTGGTGTGCTCTGTCACCCCTCTTCCCTGTGTTCTGGGGGTGCCCAAACCTGCAGTGGTGGGGAGCACTTCTTGCCAGGGGACAGGGAGGGGGGCCTGAGAAGCAGGGGAGGAGGAGTGTGATCTCTTGGGGCCCCGGGTCCTCGTGGGGAGGGCTGGCCCAGGGCTGGCACGTAGGGGTGAGATGCTTGTGGTTTGTGAATGAGGTGACCAAGGAGTCACTGGGGAAATTAAACCCCCTCTGTGTTCAGCTCGCTGCGGGGACTGAGCCGTGGCCAGCCTTGGGCCTCGTGTTCCCTGGACGCAGGCAGGGCTGACAGCTTGCACAGCTCTGTCTCCTTCCCTGGACCGTGGACTGCGGTGAGGGCAGGGCGGACCCGCTCAGGGCCCGGCAGAGCCTGGATGACCCGGCTTCCTGTGCAGGGAGGGGATGGCTTTGGCGGTCCCCTCCGGCTGAGGGGCTGTGGGAGCCCCTACTGACAGGGCAGATCTGGACTATTCCACTTGGTGCCCACCTGCCCGTTGCTGCCGGCGTCGGGGTCCCGGGCCTTGACAATGGCCACGCGCTGGCCCACGGGGCAGTCCTCGGGCACACTGACGGCTGAGTCGGACGTGAAGTCGAACCGGGGGCTGTTGTCATTCTCGTCCAGCACAGTGATGTAGACCTGGGTGTGAACATGGCCAGAGACCTCCCACCTTCTTCCCCTCCCTGACCCCAAACACAGGGTCCCATCGTGGGCCCAGGGGGGATTGGACCTCCAATCAGTTCCAGAAGGTCAGCAAGCTTTCAGAACCTGCCTAGGCCAACCCTGACTTTACACAGAGGCCCTGAGCGCATTTCTTCTGAAAGTCTGGTGGGGGAGGGCTGCACACACTCAAATGCTGGGGCCTGGCGGGGGGACTCAGAGGTGGTGGGGCCTTGGAGAACCGGAAGGCATGGGCCCTGGTTAAAGGAAACGGAGGCTACTCGGCTCCAGATCCATGAGGGTGTGTCAGCCTGGCACTGGCAGAGCTTCCTGTTTTTCAAAAGGAACTAGGAATCCAGATTTTTACGTGGAATTAGGTGGTGATAGTAAAAAAAAATTTTTTTATGCGGGCCAGCTAAAACACATCTGGCAACCAGATATTGCCCAAAGGCCTCTTCACTTGCACCTTTAGATTAGAGGGAAGGAAACAGGGCTCAGGAGCAGGAGAGGGGTCACAAGGTGGCTTGGTGGTCCCAGTGGGGAGAAGGCAGATGGGGAAGAGACGGGAATTTCCAGCTACCAGATAAAAACAGGGAACATGCAAGTTGCACGCAAAGAGCACATTGTTTTGTGTCTGCAGCTCAGGCTTCTCCTGCAGGGTTTGAATAGCAAGCCTGGAGAGAAGGCCTGGCTGGGGGTGCAGCTTCCAGCCCATGGATGGCCATGGGCCATGCAGCCAGAGTCGTAGGTACCCCTCGGGTTCACTGATGAGGGGATTGCAGTGTGGGGGGAGGGGAGGAGGCTCAGGTTCTAGCAATCCCAAGTCAGGCCTTCTCCCACCACCCTGCTCCAGGCCAGATCCCATCCTCTCCTTCCCCAGGCCTGGGGCTCCGGGGCTGCCAGGCCTACCTGCCTCCTGGTGTGCACAGGACTCCATGGGGAGCCTGTGGAACCTCACCACGATTCAGAGAAGATTCCGCTTCATCCTCCCTCCCTCCTAATCAGGACTATCCCCTTCTCAGTTCTAGCCACGCTTCCATATTTCAGGCAGCTGTCAGAACTGTAGGCGACAAACCCAGGCTTCACAGCAGGACCAACTTTACCACTTACTAGCTGTGTGATTTGGCAAAAGTTATTCAACCTCTCTGATCTTCCGTTTCCTCAGTTGAAAGTAGGAACGAGAACACCTACGGAATCCAGATGTTGGAAGGAATAAATGAGCCTACAAATGTGGTCTTTGTCCTGCTTCTGGCCTGGCAGACAGGCAGGATCTCACCTGCCAAGACGCTGCCCACCCATCATAAATTTTGGTCACGGAGTTCTGTGGAGTACCGGAGCCCCAGTCTGCTCACCCGTGACATAGGCATAATAATGTCTACCATCCTGTTCTCAGGGAGAAAACAAACAAGCCCCCCGCAATCTGATCCCTCCCAAACTCTCTCACTCTGGTCAAGGCCTTGTTGGGACTCTGCATGCTTCCTCCCACCACAGGGCCTCTGCACCTGCTGTTCCCTCTGCCTGAAATGCTCTTCCTTCTCTACTGTGTAAACTCCTATGCTTTCTGAGGAGCTCAGCTTGAGTCACTTCCTCTGGGAAGCCCTCCTTGATTTCCCCGATGTCTTGTTATCCACTCTCTCGTGGCATATATTTATTGGCGTGGTAATTTGATCAGTGTCTTTCCCCCACTCTATCTTATGCCTGTGAAGGCAGAAGCCACGTCTGATTTTGGTTTCCCACTGTATGTACCCTGAGCCCAACCCAGAGCCTGGCACACAGTAGGTGCTCCCTCCACGTTTGCTATTCTGATGAGGTGCTCCCAGCAGTGGGGAGTCTGCATCAGTGAGTGAGTTAGGAAGGCAGGCACCAAGATCTACGGGAATGAGCTATGGGCCTGTGTCCCCACCCAGGGTCTCAGGGCCCAAATCTGCCTCCCCGATCCCTCAAAAGCCCGGGGGTGTTACTCAGAGCTCCTACGGCTCTGAGTAACCCCCCAGCCACCCCCGCCCAGCCTGCCCCTTCTGCTGCCTCCCCACCCCTCTCGGGGCCACGGGGGCTGCTGGGGCTGAGGAGGAGTCAGGTGTAGGTGAGCTGTGGTTTGGGGGTTCCGGCCTCGCAGAGGAAATGGTGGTGCCTTTAAAAGGCCCCTCAGCTTGCCTCCACCCTGGCACCTCCAACAAGTTTGGGACTGACAGGGCTGGTGTATCTGGGGCAGTGGCCCCTGGGAGCCTCTGAGAGGAAGCCAGGGCAGAACAAAGAGGGGTGGGTCCTGCTTCCTGGAAGAGGGTGAAGGGACTGTGGCAACACAGGGGCCCACGTAGGAGTGTGCGTTCTGAAACGCCCTCGCCAGCCCCAGCACAGGAAGCGGCTGCCTGGTCCACGAGGGGCTTCGGCAGCCTCGGGAGGGACAGCCCTACTGCTCACCAGGCTCCAGCTGGCCTCAACCCCCCGACTCCGCACAACAGGCGAGGGGAGACTGGGCCCATTTTGTGAGAGGGCTCCATTCAACCCGAGTCTCAGATCCTCCGGTGGGGAAGACCAGGAGCCTCGCCACGAGCTGTGGGACACAGGGCACCTGCCCACCGTCTGCCACCTGGGGGCTCTGCTCACTGGCTGCCCTCAGGGACCTGGGGATCGAGGGGAGCTGTGTGGGCTCACTGCTGCTCGCCGCCTCACTCACCCCAGGCTCGCCCCGTGGATGGAGGGGCCTTTTGGGTACGGCCAGGCCACAACCAGGGCCACTGGAGCCGGCACCTTGAGGGAGCCATGGGGCACAGGATGCCAAGCAGCTGCATTTGGCTCTTAGCCTGGACACCGGGTTGGTCTATCCCTTTAGGCTAAGGTGAAAAGGACTCAGCAGGGGTGAAAACGTGGCTGTAACCAAGGCTGATAATGAGCTGGACACCCGTGTGGTCTACAGATGGCCTCAGACCTGTCTGGCTGGGGCCCAAGCCGAATCGATTGTTAAATGTTCTCATTATCACTGCAGGATTCCACCCCATGACCCGCCCCTGGGGCCCACCTTCATATCCACCCCTAGGCCTGAGGTCACCACTTCTCTACCCTTCTAGGAATCTTGTCTGCACCTCTGACCTCAGCAGTCACCCTCCCCGAAGTTCACAAGGTCTCTGTGCCATTACTTAGAGCCCTCAAGGGCAGTGGCTCACACCATATGCCCACTGCTGCCCTTGCCCAGCTCCCCTGGCCCTGGTGCCCCACTTCACACGACTACTGTCACATACTCCTTACACTGACCCCGAGAGAGGGAAGGGGTTCCCCTTACAGACCCCGCTCCCATCACCCCTCCTAGTTTACAAAGCCTTCCTATCTGCCATCTCCATCACATCCTCTGAGGAAGGCAGGGCAGTTGGTATGATACCCACTTTAGACCCGAGGAAAGGAAGCACAGAGAGGTTGAGCAATTAGCCTTGTCACACAGCCGCTGAGAAGTAGAGCTGGGATGAGGCCTCAGTGTTCCCTCCACTGGGGGTTCCACATACTCTTTGTTAGTGCAATGCCCACCCCAGGACCCACTGGGGGGGCTTGACAGGACAAGGAGGGCAGAGGGGACAGAGCTGGATGTGGAGTTCGTGCTCGGGAGGGGCCTGGGCTCAGGTGTGAGAGTGGATGGGCGGGGGAATTTGGGAGGGGTCTGAGCAGGGACCAGCTGCAGTCCTGTCCACGTGCCCTCTCCCCCAGGAGAGGCAGGAAGGCCCAGCGCCACACAGGGCCCAAGCCAGCACTGGCCACAGACAACCCACAGGGGAGGGCACCAGTCCACGGGCTACTCACCTTCTGTAGGCAGAGGCGGCAGGAGGCGGCCAAGGGAGAGGAAAGGCAAAGATGCAGGCGGTTAGCAGCCCCAGCTCTTCCAGCCCCGCTCCAAGCAGTGGTCTGCAGAGGATGCCTCCCCTCCCCCACCCGTCTGAGGTCTCAGCCCTGCCCAGGCTGCCCGGGAAGGTGTGGCACGGCTGGCTGCAGTGCCATCCCTGGGCTACCTAAACCCTCACCCACTGCCTGCCTGCATGTTGGGTGGCTGGTGAAGATGTCAGTCTGGGGGGACTTGGAGCGGTGACAGGCTGTACCCGTGGGGCTCTCGGCCGGGGATCCACTCACCACGGTGGAGTCCACCTTGGGGCCGCCGTCGTCGGCCACCACCGTCAAGGTGTAGAAGTCACCTTTCTCCCGGTCCACCAGGCCCTTGACGGTGATCACACCCTGCAGGGAGGGGGTCAGATGGGCAGTGACATCATATCCCAAGCAGTCCTGTGCCCTGGCCAAACTAGACTCCTTGCCAACCCTGGACATTCTGTCCACTTTCCCACCTTCACGTTACTCCCTCTGCTGGCATAACTTCTCCGTGAAGCTCTGTCCGCTGAAATCCTACTTCTCTCTCAATCCCACTCGGATATTACCTCTTCTATGCAGGCTTCCCGCTTCCCCAGCCAGGTACGATCACTCTCTTTATTTGGGCCCCAGAGGCGCTCCATTACACCTCTACTGTAGATCTATTCATATCTTCCCTTGTGATGCTCTGATCTGCATCCTTGATTATTCCCACTTCTACTCCTAGCCTGAGAGCTCTTTGAGGGCTGCGAAGGGTCTTGTTCATCTCTGTGTCCCCAGCATGCCCCAGAACAAGGCCTGGCACATTGTAGCAATTATTACCTTGCTTGTTTTCAAAGACGGGATTCTGAGAGAAAACACACTAACGCAAAGATGGAGGAGTAAGATCCGGGCAGTAGATAAGACATCGCTGCACCAGACACCTAACTGAGACTAGCTGCTGCAGTGAAGCATGAAGTTTATATCTGAGCCACGGTAAAAAGGGAAACACGATGACTTGCACAGCTTTCATTATCTAGTAACAAGAAGACAGTAGGTTGCCTGTGTATAAACTTTATCTTACCCCTGCATATTAAAGGGATGTATTACGGGGATGTTTATCTTTATGACAAAGAAGAGAGTGCTGGGCATATAGAAGGAGCTCAATAAACGCTGGTTAGCTTTACAGGAATTGAGCTTCCTGCCCTCAGAGAGAACCCTTGCTGTGCTTGAACCTTGCTGTGCCATCCCTCACCGTGATGGCATCTATCTTGAAGAGGGCTTTGGCCTGGGCGCTGGTGTAGGCGTCAAAGCGGTAGGTGATCTGGTTGAGGTTGTCAATGGAGTAGGCCTGGACCCGCATGATCTCAGTGCCCAGTGCCAGGTTCTCCAAGATGGCAGCCTCGTAGGAGGCATTGGAGAATTGCACAGCTTCGTCCAGCTCGTTGAGCAGAGTGACGTAGACACTGCAGAAGCCCTGGTTGAAGGGGGGTGCCTGGTCGGTGGCGGACACGTTCATCAGGTAGCTGGTCTTGGTCTCATAGTCCAGGTGATCCACGGTGATAACAAGCCCCGTGCTCTCATCAATCTCGAACTTCCCCTCCGCGCCTGACAGGATGCGGTAGTTCACCAGGCCACCATCCCCTGCAGGAGGGCACAAGAAGCTGTGCAGTCCCAGGTGGGGGTGGGCTGCCTTGTGGCTTTACAAGCTGCCCCAGCACACCCACTGCTGTCCCACAGGGACAGGGTGAGAGGCCTTGGCTCACCTACCCAGTGTGCACCACCCCCCGTCTCTGGGTCGGATTGTCCCAAGAAAAACTGCCGAGGATGGGGTCAAGGTCAAGGACGGCAAGGCCCAGCACACACTGTTGATACCCTCTGGGGCCTGGCCTTGAGATGAGAGAGATGCCAGAGCAGGTTGGTTCTGCTCCTGGAGCTGTAAAGTTCAAGCTCAAGCACCTCTCTTGCGTATCTGGACAAGGAGAGGGTGGGGAAATTAGGGATCCCTTGTAGTGGAGGCTTTGATTTAGAAAGCGTTAGACCTGGGCAGCATCCTCAGAAGTGGCTAAGCCTTCACTTGGTCCCTATAGCCAAAGGGTTCCAGTGCCCGGGTCACCTTTCTCTGTTCTCCCCACTCCCTCCACCCCCAATTCCTGTGCCTTGGAATACACGCTTCAACCAGGAGCTAGAGTTGGGATTCCTTAGCTGAAGTCCACATACTTCAAAGAGAATGATTATAAAATCACTCAGGAAATCCCAGACTTCCTTGAAATTATTTGCAAAACTCTGGGCATGCATTCTTTCTGGGAAGGGATCCATAACTTTCACTAGTTTCTCAAACAGATTCCTGGCCCAGAAAATGTCTTGAACCATTAGCCCCCAGCAATGTATGTGATCTGAACTGTATAAAGGTGCCATTTATTAAGGGAGAACAATCACTCGGGAGTTTTCAGGCCTGTTTCTCCCTCTACTCCATCCCGTGCTCCAGGTGAGCTGGGGATGCTGACGGGGGCTGCGTTGGGAGCCACCAGAGCAGCTGACATGAAAGAAGGGCAGGAGCTGGGAAATTAGAAGCATAGGAAGGAGGTTTTCTCTGGCCGTATCCCTGGCCTGGGGCACAGGCCCAGACAGCCAGGCCCCGTGGAGAGGGTCACAGTGACCTGGCCATCTTTCTCCTTCATTTTGTGCTGCTAACGGTAGCCACCTCTAGGGCTCGGGGCCTCTGGCGAGGTCCGGGCTGCCTTCAGGGATGGCCACAGCCCTGTAGAACAGGACGCTGCCTCTTGTGAAATGTGTGTGTGCCAGGCCCTGGGCTGCGCTGGCTGGAGGAGCAGGCCTCAGTCAGCTTTTGGACAAGTCCTTTACCCCTCCCAGCCCTGCCTAGCCCTTAGCCAAAGGTTAGCCAGGAGCTGCCAGGTTCTGGGATGACAAATCCGGACTTCCCAAGCTTGTGACCTCTCCTCTCTCTGCCCAGAAACCAGGGCAACTCCCCCAGACTCCCATCCTCCTGGGACTGGGAATCTGGTGGGGATGCCACCAAGACTGTCCCACGAGCCCCTCCCCACCTGGGAGCCACTCAATGGGGGAGCCCGAGGCAGCCCGAGGATGACAGGCCCCGCGGGAGAGGGAGGCATGCGTCGGGGCGGGTCACTCTGGGCAATGGACTCCCCGGCTGCCTCCTGCCAGCCTCACCAGTGTCTCGGTCCGTGGCTCGGACGACGATGACCGACGTGCCGATGCCCGCCGTCTCGCGAAGCCCCAGGCGGCTGTACTGCTGCTGCGTGAACACTGGGGCCTCGTCGTTGACATCCTCCACGTACACTATCACCTGCAGGAGGCGGGCCAGGGATGAAAGGTCAGGGTTGTTGGGGGGGGGCTGGGCAAGCCCAGGGCTGTGCCCACCCGAGCCTGCGTGTCTGGTCACTGCTCTCCTGCGCCAGCTGTGAGCTCCCTACGGAGGGCCTAGGGCTGTCCCGTTGGTCACCGTGTTCCCCCACCTTGCACAGTACCTGGCGCATGGCAGGTGCTTAAATATCATGTTAGAGAACAACTTTGTCTTGTTCTTGGCTCTGCTGCAAATCCTGTGGGAACCTGTGGCTAATTAGTGAAACTTGGGCCGTCCAATTTCTCAGCTATGAAACGGTAACATCAATTTAGCAGTTCACACCCTGTGCCACTCCTAGGATGGTTATGAAGACAATATGAGCCAGGGCCTTGCAAAAGTGCCTGAAAAGTTTAAAGGGACCCCATTCAACTATCAAGATACATCTGGGAGAACAGAAATGAAAACGTTAAGTATGGTGGTAGCAGAGGATGCTGGTGCTCGGGCTACTCTAGATTCTCCTGTGCTTTCTCTGGTGCTCTCACTGCCAGCGGCCAGAACTGTGGTTCTTTGTTGGGGACTAACCCCAGCCCCCGCTGCTGCCGGAGCCAGAGACACCCAGAGAGCTGGAGGTGCCTGGGAATTACGTCCCACACTGGCTAAGGCAGCCCTTAGCCACTGACTGACGGGCAGCTGATATGACTCTCTCCAGAGCTCCCTGTGGGACTGAGTCACAGTTTCCTGTGTTCCACTTTGCTGGCTGCCTTTCCTTCCTGGTCCCAAGCCCCTTCTGGCTTTTCCTGGGAACACTTCCTATACTTCCCACTCATCACTTTCACACCAATCCTTGTCTCAGGGTTTGCTTCTGCAGACCCTGCCCAAGACAGTGGCTATGTCTGAATTGTGGAATTATGCATAATTTTCATCACTGCTTATTTACATTTTCTAATTTCTCTTTAATGAACATGTACGTCTTACATAACAACAACAAAAAAAAGTTCAAAAGATGTTTATGGAGAGAGGTGTTACAGATAGAGATCAGCACCCCACCCTTTTTGTGCACCTCCATCCCCCCAACACACACAGGAGCACGGGAGGGTCTGGTCCAGGTATGGGCAGGACCAGGGCTATGTCTAGAAGGATCAGTGTGGTGGGGAGGGGAGTTATAGGCAGAGACCAGAGAGTGGTGGCACTCAAGGAGGCCCAGGGCTCCTGCCTCTTTTCCCAGATGAGGGAACAGAGGCCCAAAGATGGGGAGGGACTTGCCCGAGGCCTCATGGTCACCGAGAGCTGGAAAGAGAGTGGGGCTTCTCCTGGTTCCCGGTCTAGCAACCCTACCACTCTTTGCTATATCCTGGGGATGAGCTGGCCCCAAAACAGGAGAGACACCCTACTTCCAGTCTAAAAGAGCCGGGGCCAGCAGGAATTGGTCAGCAGAGCGGGTGGGGAGCCAATGGGGTAGGGGCAATGACGTGCGGCACGGATTTCACATGTGCTGTCACCAGCACCGATGGCGGCACGAGGCCCCATCTGAGAGCACGCATATTTGGTTTCTGATCTGATCACTGCCTCTCAGATCAGCCCCAGCTCCTCTTCCAGGGTTAGCTGGGAATTAGCTGGACAGAAGGGAAGGGGCTTCCGTTGGTATAAGTGGAAATGGTGCCCTGACCAGTGGAGAACTGTGAGGTGAGTGGGGTGGCAGAGCCAGTGGGGAGGAGAAGTTTATGGGGGTTAAGGTTTCTCTACTTCCCTGCTCTTGGGGCCCGTGTAGCCCTGCTATGCCATCAAATTTTCATGTCCAGACACCCAGAACCCACTATGCAAACTAGCGTGCCTACTTCAGAGCACAGCCGCTCACAAGCCAGAATCTTCTAAGTCTGGCTTCACCAAGAACTTGGCTGGGGAGATCCTGGGTGGGGTGGGGTGGGTGGGTGTGGGGGGGATTTGTACGGATGAATTTCAGGAACTCTCTTGCTGTAAACAGAAGCTGCCCATCCATCTTTTGAAACTGTGAACCTTCACCCTTCCCAAGTCTGCTTGTCCAAATGGCCTTGACTCCGAGGGTCGTGGGGAAAACACCGGGCTAGTCTGACAGTGCAATAAACAGAGGGCGGTGGCACAGAGCCTGGGTGTGGTCCTCCATGAGACTGCTGCATGCCACTGTCCCCTAACCGGTTTCAGCCTTGTTTTTAGCAGCAGAGACAGGAGGTAAAACGGTGTGTGGTTTGCAAACCTGAGAGACACAGATGTACAGGAAACAGCCAGGTCGGCCAAGTTCTTGCTGAGCAGGAAGGCTCAGCGACTGAGCTACCGGGCTCCCTGGGTTCCCAGCCCCACTCTCTGTCCAATGCTGTGCCATCCAAAGGGGACGAGGCAGGAGATGTGTGTGCGTGTGCCCATGCGCAGTGTGCACGTGAGGCCCCAGTCTCTACGAGGACCGTTTCACTTCACACTCCCTGGCCCCTCATCTGTGCTGTCCTGGTCTCTGAAGCAGGAACAGGAGAATACGGATTGTTCCTACAAGCCAGGTCTGCTGCTGCTGGGAAAATGTGTCCAGGGAGTCCCTATACTGTCTTCAGGAAGGTCCTCAGCTTTCCCAGGGCTCAGGGGTGTGGG
The DNA here is from genome assembly GCF_965194825.1 of Balaenoptera physalus. Taxonomy (NCBI): domain Eukaryota; kingdom Metazoa; phylum Chordata; class Mammalia; order Artiodactyla; family Balaenopteridae; genus Balaenoptera; species Balaenoptera physalus. Next base: position 85,090,840 of record NC_138893.1, read on the forward strand.
AGCTGGGTACTGTAAGGGCCATCAAGTTCTGGCCCTAGGGCCAGCAACCAAATTCCCACCTTAAAAATGACTCTTTGGGGATAAGGCAGCAGTGGTCTCTGTGCTCTGGAACCTTCCGTGAGGCAGCATAGTACCGTGGTTAAGAGAACAGCTCTGAGCTGACTGCCTGGGTGTGAAGCCTGGCTCTGTCTACCCTTACTGCCATGTGACCCTAAACACATTGGCCAAGCCCTCCTTGCCTCAATCTCCTCATCTATAAAATGGGTAGAATAACAGTGCCTACCTCAGGGGGTTTTTATGAGGCTTAAATGAGTTCAATATGTAATTCACGTGCTGATTTAATATCTCGCAGTCATGCAGGTGAGCGTGGCTGTGTGGGGCTGCCTTGGTGCACATTTGGGTAACTATCTCACCCTCAGTCACCAGGGCCCTGGAATCAAGCAGCCCCAAGGTATAAATACCCGAGGGATCTGACCCCCTCAGCCATCTCCATCCGGGAAGATCTCACTTAGAGGGGCAGCCTAAAAGGACCCAGGTTTCCCTTCCCATCTCTTCCTGGGGCAGAGCTGCGGGGGCAACAGCAGAAGATGGGCCAAGGCTGAGTCACCCGCTCCCCGGCACCTCCTTCGTGATGGTGACCCGAGGCAGGCTTCTGTTCACTGTTTCCAGTCGGAGGGAAACAGCGGGGTGGAGATGGGGTGATAAGAGGAGCTGATTCAGCCCCACTCAGTTCTGGGTAAAAGTCCCTGCTTGCTCCCCACCCCATCTTTTCCCATCTTCCTCCTACTCTTCACCTCTAGGGTCTGACTCATTTTCCATCCGGTTAAGGGGAAGGGGCTGTGAGTAGCTGAGTATGCAGTGGGGGTAGGACGGGGGTGACTTGAAGGTTACCTCATTCATCTCAGTCATCCTCTTGTTACAGGGCAGGAGAGTACATCAACCAGCCCGGCCAGCGGAATATCTGGGTGCATATTTTTGACCATTCAGGAAGATTAAGGTCGATTTGATTTTAGCTCCATAGGGGAGAGGCCCGAGGTGAGTGAGGGTGGGCAGAAAAGAATATATCTGATGGGAGAGTTGGGAGTGCTGACTGGAATATCTGGGGCACACTTCCAATGGAAAGAACACCGAACTTGGACTCAAAGACCTGGGCTCAAGTCCTGGTTCTATCACGAGTGACTTTTCTGTGCCTCAGTCTCCTCATTTGTAAAATGAAGTTGGCAGCATCTACAGCTCCAAGATCACGTATGTGAGATTTCCCTGGCCCACCCTAGAGAGTCGTGTGGATGCAGAGGGTTAGTATAGTAAGGACACCTCAGCCCTTAGGATAGACATCAGTATCACTGACCCCTTTCTACATCTGGAGAAACTGAGGCTTAGAGCAAAATGACACGTCCAAGATCCCAGGCTCCCCCACTGTACCTGAGCTCCAGATGTCATTTGGCACCTAAACTAGGGGTGGCCCTGCCCCCACCGGGTCCCAACTGGTGGCCAGCTCTGGCCCACCTGAGGCCTTGGCCCAGCCCCAAGGTCAGCGCTGAACAGGATGCAGGGCTTCACCGAGAGCTGTCCCAGGGCGCATCCCCACCACCCACACGCCCGGCCCAAGCGCCCCCGGCCTCACCCTGACGGAGCTCCGCATGGGGCCCAGGTCATGATTGTAGGCCTCCACTATAAGAACGTGGGACGAGTTCCGCTCCCGGTCTAGGGGCCGGGGCCCTCGCATTAGGAGCCCATTGCTGACATGGATCCGGAAGTTGTTGCCATGGTTACCTGCGAGGAGGGATAGATGATATGCATGGGCTCTGCCCTGGAGTAGGATGCTTGTGGGATTGTGGTGGTGGTGGGAGGGAAGCTGGGGAGCCCAGACCCACAGAATGCAGACCCTGCCCCGAGGTCTTAGGAGCTTGGCTGAAGCCCGAAGTGGCAAAGAAGCCTCTGCCTGATGCTGCCCTGGCCTAGCAGGATTTGAGGGAGGGGGCAGATGCTCACTCTGTGACCCCTATGGAAGGCGTGGAGATCCCCTGAGACCCCCATACCCAGCGGTGTCAGTAGATTCAATATTTCAGAGGACTCTGGGGCATTACAAAGAAAGGAACCCAAATCAAATTCTCTGTTGGGGTTTTAGTGGGGAAGCTCCCATTTCCTCATCTTGTGGACGCTGATATTCCTTTGGGATCCACCCACCTCCACTCTCAGTCCGTGTGCTTTGCATAGGGGTGATTTCACCCCTGATTCCAGAAGTGAGCAGATCAGCACATTTTAGTCTCTGGCCATAGTGATTGGTTCAGGCATGGTCCCATGATTCCAGTTGGTCTAGTGAGACTCATTCTGGGGAGCTCACTGGGGGGCTGTCCTAGTGTCCAAGGCCATAGTGATTGGTTCAGGGATGGGCACATGATACATGTTGGGCCAATGAGGCTCAATCTCTTGGGAGCTCACTGCCAGGGGCTGCCTTGGTCCCCAAGGCCCCCTCTGTCAGGGTGATATCCCACCGTGGAACATGAGGAACTTAGGGAGCATAGCAATCGAATGTATCCTCACTTAAAAATACAACCAACTTGGTGCAAATGACTGGAGAACATCCCTGGTTCCTCCCTCTGACCTGCCCGCCCTGTGTGTATTGCGCTTGGGGCCTCTCTGGCTGCACCTCCCAAACCCTTGGCAGCCTAGAGAAGCTCTGCTACCCCCAGGGCAGGAGGGCCTGCCCCCTGCCCCACCATCCTAGGGCAGCCCACTCACCGTGAAGGATGCGGTACCACACACGCCCAAACTCGCCCTCGTCCGCATCCGTGGCTTTTAGCTGAGGGAGAATGAGACACGTGGTTACTCCCTGAATTCCACCCACAGGCAGAGAAGGTGTTTGTGGAGCCCCTCCCCTTCCCTCACACCACTCCCAGCCCATCCTGCCTAAACCCATGGTTTCCCACGAGGCTGGGGGTGTGGGAGAGGAGAGGGACACATCTCTCTCATCCCCCACTAGGAAACCTGTCTGTTGATGGCCCCATGCTGCCCTGTCCATGGCGAGGCACCTGCCAGCTCTGTTCCCTGACCCTCCTCCAGGTTCTCGGGGAGCGCGGAGGAGAAGGTGGGTGACAGCGCTGCAGCTCTCTGGATCCAGGCTTGACCAGCTCAGCCCTCCACACTTCCCTCCTTCAGCCTTTTGAGGTTCCAGGAGCCTCACCTGGGGTAGGTGGATTGCATGACTGCTCCTTGCCCACACATCCTTGGTCTGAAGCTATTCTAGTCACACGGGCTCCCAGCCAGGCACTGTATACTATAACAGCCACACTGGGGAGACCCAGAAATCCCTCCTCCCAGAGGTTCCATATCCATTCACACCAGGATCATTCCAGTGTATTCCAGCCCACCCAGCTTGCTTGGCTGTACCGCAGGCTTATGGACTATCTCCAGGGGGACTTGGGGGTATGCTGCTCTCGCTCTGAGAATGCCCAGCGCTTAGCCCTTTTGACAAGGAGTCTGGCCTTGAGGCTGTTGGCAGTCACAGCTGGCCCTGAGGTGTGTCCTGTCAAACTGCGAGCTGAACACCTCCTCTACCCGCCACATACCGGAAAGGAGTAGAGAACTCCCCTGTAAAGTGATGCAGAGAGAGGCCCGAGCCTGCCTGCCTGCCTGGGCAGGCTCCCATGGGGCCACAGTACATGTGACTTGCTTTATAATGCCTGGGACCCTCCCACTTCTTCTGGATCTGCCCTCTTGTCTCTGCCAATCACTTCAACCCTGTGCTGTGTGTCTAAGGATTTTGAAAAGTGTGTTGATGGTGGGGAGGAGGGGAAGTCTGTTGGTGTGAAAGGAACAGAGGGTCTGGGTCAGGAAGACCCAAGCATGAATCCTGGCTTTGTCACTTACTGGCTATGTGGCCATGGATACGTAACCCCACTGAGCCTCAGTAGGTACAATGATAACCAACCTTGCGGGGTTGATGGGAAGATTAGAAATAATCTCTGCAAAGCATCTGGTCTGATGCCTGGTGCAGAGATAGATGGTGAAGGTTGGACATTATGAGATAGGCCACCTTTTCCTGGGAGGCCCTCTTGATTTATACTGGAGGTGGTATGGCTGGGTTGCCCCTTGCTGTGGAGTTCTCTCCCATGAGAAGTCTTAAGAACTAATAGGTGGAGGGATGTAGTGGGGCACTTCAACAGTCCGGATCTGGAAGGGCTCAGGACAGGGGAGAGGGCCAAGCTGTCCAGTGGGTGCCCTTGGGTGTCTTCCATCCGTGGTGGGACTTCCCCTGGCAGCCTGCACCACCCTGGGAGTGTTGCCTCCTACCATCTAAGAAAGATGGAGGCCAGAGATGAGGTGTGCAGTCAGCTTGGGAAGAGAAGGTGAAGGAAAATGAGGTTCACTGAAGGGCGAGGTGTAAGATGCAGGAATCCCAGTGGGAGCTCTGGGCACTGGGAACATCCTTAGGCTGATGCAGCTCATAGCACCAGAAGCCTGGTGCCCATGCCTGCCCACTCTTTTCAGGGAAAGCACCAAATTCCACCACTAACTTGCTGGCCTTGCTGGCCAGGTCACACCTCTTTAGATCTCAGTTTCATTATCTGAGAGACAGGGGGATGGACGAGATGACCCCTCAGTCGTCTAATGGACTTTGACAATCCTATCCATTTGGGGCTATGCAGAGGATGCTTCTTTTGTTGTCAAGGGCTAAGGGCAGTAGGGAAGAGCTAAATGCCAAAAACTGAGGCTCCAAAACAAGCAGGTGGACCCCAGGCTCAGGTCTTGGGCAGAGCCACAACTCCCCCCATCCGTGTTATATTTCTGGGAGCTTGGGGGTCCTTGATGGGAAAGCTGCTTAAGACTTAGGCTAAGCAGGCAGCTGGTTGCCAGGGAAGTGCTGGCTTCCAGGAAGAAAGGAGGCTGGGGGAGGGGGATGTGTGCGTGTGCGTGCGTGTGTGTGTGTGAGCCACCGCCTGGAGGGTCTCCAAGGGCCCACCCAAACTACAAGCAGCACAGCCCTGGCTGTCTCTCAATCCTGTGCTTTCTGCCCTGTTATCTCTCTGACCTTTGAAAATGCCTCTCTCCCTCACTTCTGCAGCCAGATGCCCTCAAAGGGAGGGTGCTTTGCTGGGAAGCTGAGGGGAGGGGGGCCTGGGGGTTGCCAGGGCCCATCTCTCTGCCTGTCCCCCTCCCGCTGTGTGGCTTGTAGCCCCTCTCCCTGGTAACCTGAAGGCTGGCAGGCACTGAATAGCAACCCGCTGGCTGCCCCTGACCATACTATTCAAACGTCGAAAGGGAAGGTGAGAGCTGTGGGTGCAGAGGCAGGGAAACCCTCCCCCTGCATCCCCCCCAGTGCCTCCGCCCCTCCAGAGGGCTCCAAGGAAACAGGCTGGAGTGAGGCCGTGGGAAGGCTCGGGAGCTCCCAACTCCCCTGCAACGCTCCCCTCTCCCAGCCCAGTTGCCATCCCTACCCTCCTGGCTGTCCCCTCCCCCAAGGCAGGGCCCAGGCTCTTCCAGACAAAGCCAGGTCTAACTGGAGAGTGAGGGGCGAAGGCCACTCTGCCTGGCTGGCTGAGGGGCACAGGGCAAGGCAGAGCCTAGGGCAGGTTGGGTCACAGTGGTGCCCGGTGCTCCTGGGGCCTCCCTTGGACAGCTGAGAAGACCTCTCCACCCGGCTGGGGACTGCTGAGGGCTGGCTCTGAGGTCAGTGCTGGGGGACTGCAGGAAAGTGGGGCTGCACCCTTCCTGGGGTACTCTAGGGAGAATGTGAGGGCGTGCTCAGACCTGGGGAATCCCTCCACTTTTCTAGAGAGTGGAAAGGCCCAGGTAGGAGCAGTGGTTAGTCCGAGGCTATACAGAAAGTCGTGCTGAGGTCAGTCCCCTCTGCTCACAGCGTGCCCTGCTCTATGGAGCTCTGAATGAAGAAAGAAGTTTCTAGACTAAGCTTGCAGAGATATGTCCAGAGCAAGGCCTGCCGGCATGCCTTGGACTCCAGCAGGCAGGGAGAGGCTTCAGCTGCTCTCAAGATCATTCCTAGCCTTGGTCTGATGGAGGTCTCCTTTCCCCGGAACCACTGGCGCCTGCTGGCTGCTCAGAGGGGGTATCAAGGGGGCCTTCAGCTGGCTTTGCTGTGCGTCCCAGGGGGGACGGCTTGATGTTTTCAAGCACTTTGGAACCTCATGCTTTGAAGGAAAATACTCAAATGCTAATTATAGCCTCACTTATCTTTTTTTAAAGCGCTGCCCCAAGGACTGAAGCCTGGACCTGCTTTGCTGGCCTGATAGGGTCTCCAGATCCATGGGAAGGTCTTGAAATAACATCAGGACTAGTAGGATTGAGACTTCTCCCACTTCCGACTGCCCTTTTCTTACTCCCAGCCAAGCACTGCCCTGGGTAGGATAGACGGACGGGCAGTTTCCTCCTCATGGGACATGGTGGTGGGCACACCCCATCCTTCCTCCCTGCTCAGATTCAAGGAAGGGCCAAGCCACGTATGGCCTGGCCAGAGCGCTCTCTAGGCCTGATGCCTGAGAGGCAGAGGCCCTGGGCAGCTAGATGGGCAACAGAGTTTCCATCTGGGAGCTGGGAAGGGTCATGTCCTGTCTGGAAATGCTGGAAGGAGTGGTGGTGGGAGCTGGGTGGGAGGGGCGTGGGGTGCACTGGATGCCCTCCGTCGCTGGGCACAGGGGAGGCTGCAGGTGGGAGGAGGCTGGTACAGGCAGCCAGGAGTTAGGTCTTGTGTGGCTGCTGGTGAGTGCCTGCGGAGCGTGGGGCTGGGCCGCCCCTCTCCACTCCCCTCTGCCTGCTGATTTGGACTCTGCAGCCCACATGCAGAGCCTCGGCACGACCTAAAGCCCTTCCTCCTGCCTAGTGTTGGTGCTAGACCTTGACTGAGTTAGAATAAGCTGCAAGTTGGGAAAAGGAGGGAAATCTGTTACCCATCAGGCTCATGAAAGTCTCCAAGGTCAAAGAGAAATAAATGATTATTTCTTATTAGACCCCCCTTTTGGATTTCCTGTCCTGTGTCTGTAGAAATCAAAGATCACAAATGCTGGCCTGGAAGCTGGATGTAGCCTCCTTATATATTTTGTTTGGCCTGTTGTAGTATTTTAAATATCTGAAAATTCATTTCGATTTTTAAAAAAATCAAGTTTGTCTGTCCTTTGCAGTGTCTCTTTTTTTTTTCCCCCCTCTCTCTCTCTCAACCAGATTTGAATTAGTTGCCAATATTCAAACATCAGGAACGCTCGCCTAAAATAATCCAGATTTCTGGCTTCTCTTGGGAACCTGGAAGGGGACCACAGTGGCTTGCCTTCCGGCATTCCATCAGCCTGGCCGAGGCCCCTCTGCCTCTGCTCTCCAGGTAGGCCTGCCCACCTGTCCCGCTGGTCACACGTTATCTACCATCTGGGCTCTGTAAGCATTTTAATTTGCAACCAAAAGCTCAGCTTGATTTTCCAGCTACAAGGACCACCTGCTGTCCTCCCTCTAGTGGAATGATCCTAAGTGATAACAGGGGACTGTGTCAGGGTTTCGAGCCCCATCTTGTCAACTCAGTTGCTCTCTGTGGGTTCTTCCCCACCTGTTCTCAGAGCTGCTCAGGGAGTCCTGGGAGAGAGTTGGGAGCCAATGGGGTGGCAAGGCCACTGGGCCAGGAGTCAGGAAACCTGATTCTGGCCTTGCTTGCCCACTGGCTCACAGTGTGACCTTGGCAGTCCCTTATTTGGGCCTCAGTTTCCTCACTTGTCAAGGGAGCAGGTTGGTCTTCCTCAGGAAGCACCAATAGGAATTCCCCTGGGGCCAGGCAGGTGACATAGGTGTGCAGGGGGCCTGAGGGCGGGGAGTGCGGTGAGCTGGGGGCCAGCACCCTGTCTAAACAGGGCAGCTATGGCTCAGCTGCAGCCACTGGGTGCCAGGCAGCAACTGGCCCCATGTTGCCAGTGTTGAAATTCTGAAATTTCAAGAGAAGCCAGATGTTCAGATATTTATGTGAAATATCTTGGTTTTCTTTTTTTAAAAAAAATATTCACAATTAATTTAAATTTATAAAAGTACTGCAAGAACCCAACAAAACACACTGGTGCGTCCCCAGTTTGCAGTCTTGGCATTAGATAACTGCTAGGGTCCTTGCCTGCTGCAACCTCCTATGACTGATGAATCGTTCCTGGTCACAGAGCAAGTTAGTGATGGAGTTGGTCTTAGATCCCAAGTTTTCAGTCTAAGACTCTACTGTAATTCATGAAAATTGACTTTAAAATGCCGGAAGGCACTACCCTCCTGCCTCCTCCATGAGTTCAGGTCCAGCTCTATCACTTTCCCAGTGTGTGACCTTAGACCTGTTACCTCTCCCAGCCTCATTGTTCTAACTTGTAAAATGACCGTAATGCTATCTGCAGCTAGTTTAGCAGTGTCCAGAGTCCATCAAAGTTCCCCTCCCTCTCCAGTCCCGAGTCCAGCTGATTTGTTTCTGTCCCATTCTTGTTGCAGGAGCCATGAGCACAGAGGGCCCCAGCCCCCTCTCCTTCCTCACAGCTCCTGTCACTCCGGGGAGGCTCTCAGAGGCAGTTGACCCCATCCCCGTGCTCATTGCCCTGGCCTGCATTTTCCTCCTGCTGGCCACCTGTCTGCTGTTCATGACCCTCTGCAAGCCCGCTGCGCTGGACCCGAGGCGCCGATGGGCCTGCGAGTGCATGCCGCACCACCCCGGGAGCCCCAGTGAGCCCCAGCTCAGGCTCTGGAAGCGCCTGGGCTCGCTGCGCCGCTCCCTGCACAGCTTCCGCCGTGGCTGGCCTGCCCCAAGGCGCCCCCTGCCGGGCAGAGAGGACCACGACGACTGTGACTGCACAGAATCTACAAAGATGTGACAGGAGTGTCCCCCTACTCCAGGGTCCATCTGCAGGCCCTCCTGCCTCAGATGGAACCTGGCACCACAGGCTGCAAGAGGACAGTGGCCCAAACGACATGGGCCACGTGCTCACCCCCACTGGTTCCCTGTGTGTCCAGGCCCGTGGCCTTTCCCAGAAATGGCCCCTGCAAGAATACCTTCCTTCCTGCAGACACTCTAGCTGCTGCCTGCTGGAAGACTCCTGGACCAAGCTGAGCGCCTGCAGCCATGTGGACCCTTGGCCCAAGGCTCTGAACGGTACAAACCTGGGGCCCCCAGGGCCCCTCTCTGACCACCAGGCAGCAACCGTCTCCAGGAAGCAGCGCCCCTGCTTCCCAGCAGAAGCCCTGCCCGCCCTCCAGGTGCCAAAACCCAGCTCAGATTCCAGTGCGAGTTGCTGAATGGCCAAAGGTTCCCTCCAGCCAAGTGAAATACTCAGCCCCTGCTGGGGACAAGGGAGCGTCCTGCCCTCTGTGCCAACTCAGTGCCCAAGGCAAGGGGGAACCCAGGGACTCTTCTCCTCGGACTTCCTGGGCCTGCCGGCATTTGCCTGTGATCCACAGGAGCAGCCAGCACCCTCGGGTGGATCAGATGCTGGGTACCTGCTGGGAGGAGGGGCAAGCAGGAGGATCTCAACACACCCGGCCAATCACAGTCTTGGTTGTCATCTTGGCATGCCCCCCCCCCACCCGCCCCCATGCGCCTACGCTAAGATGGATGAGGAAGGCGCTGAGAATGAGTTAAGAAGCTCCTTGCACAGGCCAGGACTGGTGCTGTGTCAGAGTGGGAGGAGGCACTGCCAGTAGCTGGAGGTGTTGCTATCTGGGCTCTGAGGACACAACATAGCGGCTCCATGCCTCACCCAGGGAAGGAGGCGGCCTTCCTTCAAGTGGAAGGGTCCAGATCTCTCCAGGACAGCTGTGGGACCCCAGGCTTGGACCACATAAGGTGTGCTATATTTTTGGCAATTGCTTCATTGACTGGCTACTGTCAAAGTAATCCCACACCAAGGTGGGCTTCTCAGAATCCCAAACCTTCAAGCTCTCATCACAATGCTGGGGTTAAACACTTTGGTTGGGTCCCAAATTTGGAGGGTGAGCAGAGGGGTCTGAACTGCCCAGCTCCTGCCCCAGAGAGTCATCTGGCCAGGGCCACCTTGTACCCCACCACGGACTGCTCCACCCCACCCTGCTACGACGCATAGTACAGCCAGCCAAGTCTCTCACAGAGTGAGCTCCGATTTTGTCACTCCCCGGCTCCAAAACCTTCACTGGCTCCCTACTGCCAGATCAAGCCAGAGCTCCTTCGTCTGGTGTTTGGTGCCCACTGGGAGCTGGCTGTGAATGATCTTTCTAGCCTCTTCTTGACCCAAGACTCCAGGTAAACTGAAATACCTGTCCTCCCCTGGCTACGGCTTACTTGGCACGCCCTCTGTGAAGCCCTCTTTGCTCTACACCTGAAACCATCTCCTACCTGAAACCAAGGGAGGACAGGGATCACTTCCTCTTGGCAGTGTGGGTCATCCCTGTGTCTCCGCCTTCCTACAAGCCTGGGAGCTCCCAGAGAGCGAGACCATGTCCAACCCCTCACTCTGCCTCACCAGCTCTGGGCTCAGAAGTATGGGGCCTCTGTTGACTAAGTGAAGGGTGGCCCCGTCTAGTCCTGGGGGGCATCCCCTTCTTCCTTCTGATGCCTCTACAGAGAAGCTCTCTCTCCAAGCAGGCCCTCTTGGACAGGCCCAGTGTACCTTCCTTTTGGGTCAGTCTGACATGAAAGAGCGAGCCCGCCTTGGCCAGAAACTTACTTCCAGGGCCTTGGAGAAATCACCAGTGCCTGAATTTCTCCCTGAGAAATGGGGAGAATCAGGCCTGCCTTATATTACTCACAGGCTCTAGGATTTCAGTCTGAGTAGTTTATGTGAATAGAAACCAATTCTTGGGGTTTAGAAAGTGCGGAGGCCCCCTCCTGCAGCGCTTTGTCCCCCTCCCTTCCAGATTAGTAACGTCTCCCTGCTTTGCCTCTCGCCAGCTCTCCCTGAGGCATCCCAGGCTGAATTCTGCCTGCAGCTGGTCCCCCGATCCCCGCTGGCCAGCGTGCTCTGCCTGGCACGTGGTGTCACAGGGGTGGGCAGTAAGGCTAGCCCCGGCCTGAAGGACGAAAAGCTGGGGAGGAGGAGGGGGCCCTCAAAGGTCTGCCATACCCCCAGCTGTGTCCCCAGGTTGGTCCTGGGAGACCTGTGTGAGCTGGGGGAGGCGGGTGTTAGGTTTTAGGCTAGGGGGGGAGGCGGGGCCCCACAGCTTGGTGCGTGTGGGGTGTCTCTAAGCCCCTAGGAGCTGAGGCTCAGAGGGACAGAACCCTTTTCTGGAACCAGCCCCCAGACTCCAGCAACCCCCCGTGGCTTCCTGGACTCTCGGCACCTCTGGAAGTCAGCACCCTGCCCCCGGCTCCCCTCCTGCCCCACGCCCGGCCCTGATGCAGGGAGGGGGCCACACTCCCAGCTTCCCGCTCTTCTGCCCCTCCCAAGCCCGGGAGCCTGGCCCAGTGGGCAGGCCCAGATTCGCTCTGTTTGGCTCAGCCTCCAAATGGGAAACCCTGCGCTCAGCTGGTGAAGAGGGTAATTCATGCCCGGCCTCCCTCCCCACGCAGCAACTGAGGCCTCCAGGGAGGGCTGGGGAGGGCACCCAGCCTCCTTTCCAGGTCCTCCCCTTCCTCCCTCGAGGGCCAAAGCTGTCGTTCCTGCTCCCCGGGCAAAGGAGCCCTTTCTTTTTGTGCCCGTTTATTTCCCAAGAGGGGAGCTTCAGCCAAAAGCCCTGTGAAAGCAGCTCTGTTCTGGGCCTCACTGGGCCCTGGCTCTCTCTCCTCAACTCCTTTCTGGGAAAATGTGACATCTCCAGCTCCCCCCTGCTCTGAAAGGCCCTTCTGGGTGCAGTGGGGGATGGGAGAGGACTGTGGGGGAGGGAGGGAGGAGAGGAGGGCCGAGGCCCTCCTTCTGTTTTGCGGGGAGCAAGGGCCCATCTTGGGCTACATAACCTCGGGGCCTCCTCTCCCCGGGAGGGAGGAGGGAGCCTGGGCCCCCCTTTGGCCATAGCGCTGGCTACTTTTGGAGCAGCAGCTGGACCCTCTCCTGTTTCCGTCCCACTCTGCTGCGAGGCCATTGAGCGTGTGCGCTCTGACCTGAGCGTGGCCCTGCCTGTGCCCCGGCCGCCACCTGCCTGCACGATGCTGTGGCCCTCAGGGATGTCCTCGGGGACGCTGGCTTCGTAGCTGCTCTGCAGAAAGATGGGCCGGTTGTCATTCACATCCAGGACGGTGACAAACACGGTAGCCGTGCCTGTGCGCCGCTTGCCCACGGGGCCATTGTCTGTGGGAGGTGAAAGAGGATGGGTGTTAGCAGCTGCCTGAGGGGCACGTTCCCGGGCACCAGCCACAGGTATGCCCTGTTCCCCCACCTGCTCTGGCCTTTGCAAGGGGGGGCTCTTTTTCTCTTTAGATTAGGAACAACACTGACCGTATCTAATACGTTCCAGACGCTATTCTAACTCATTCAATCCTCACAGCAAGCCTGCCAAGCGGGCGCTATTATCATCACTCCCATTTTACAAAGGAGGTAACTGAGGCATGAGGTGGGTTGAATGGTGGCCCCCAAAGGATACACCCATGGCAGATCCCTGGGAACCTGTACATGTAACTTTATTGGGAAGAAGGGTCTTTGAAGCTGTAATTAAGTTAAGGATCTTGAGATGAGGTATCCGGTATCCTGGATTATCTGGGTGGGCCATAAACCCCATGACAAGGGTCCTTATGAGGGAAAGGCGGGTGGGATTTGACACAGAGAGGAGAAGGCCATGTGAAGTTGGAGGCAAAGACTGGAGTTCTGCAGCCACAAGCAAGGAACACTTAGAGCCACCAGAAACCGGAAGAGGCAAGGAAGGATTCTCCCCTAGAGCCTTCGGAGGGAATGCACCCCTGTCGACAATTAATTTTGAACTTCTGGCCTCCAGAGCTATGAGAGAATAAGTTTGTTCTTTAAGTCACCAAGGCTGTGGTAATTTGTTACAGCAGCCCTAAGAACCAGATACAGGTCCTGAGATGACAAACCCGACTGCTGTCAGGGCCAGGAAGGTAAGATCCGCACACCTGGGCATGCCTGCCTCAAGGGGCAGCTGTCCTCTGCTCCTGTCCACACTGGACAGGCAGGAGGGGACCCAGTGACACTAGAGCTTCTGATTTCTCAAGAGAAATCAAACGTCTGAGCTTTTAAATAAAATCTCCTGATTTTTAAACATTCACAATGAATTGTCAATTCTTATGAAACATGAGTTGAGTCAAACCCACCTACAGGATGGATTGGATCTCTGCATTCAGGGATGTCTGCTCTGCTTGATTTCTAAGCCTAAAGTGTCCAGGGGTTCTGCCCCTTCGGTTCCTTGAAGGACCCTCCCAGGGCTCAGCCCCAGGGGCAGCTGTTGGATAACCTTCCCTGGGAGAAGGAGCTCGTGCCCAGTGCTGCATGACCAGGCAAGGACAGTCACCCTAGCGAGGAGTGCTGCTGCTGCACTTGAACCCAGATTAAGGCTGGGACTGCAGCAAGGACTTGTCACCACGTGAGCCAGAGGATGGAGCCAACACGCAGGGGGCAGAGCCAGCCAATGCAGAGAGACTGAGGCCTGGTGGCATCACCTGAGCCCCAAAGCCAGTCATAGTTGAAGCTCCATCTCCCCGCGGACTGGTTTTGTGAGCCTACACTGTTGAAGTCAGTTTATTTTAAAATTTGCCACCAAGAGTCCTAACTAATTCAAAGGCACTTGTAGAGGCGACTTCCTCCAAGAAGCCTGCTTTGATCACCCCCCTCCCCATGTTTCCACCACCCTTTGTGCTTGCTACACTTGGGCCATCCCTTCTCCCCTTTCTGCTTTGTTCTCCAGGTTTTGCAGTGACTTGTCTACATGCTGCTCTCCCGCATGGCTCCCACATAGCCCCTGCCAAACCACCTTAGCATGTAGCACCATGCACCGAGCCTCACGGCTCGCAAGTGCACAGTAATATACTGAGGGTCTGGTTGCCCTTTCTCCACTGGCATCAGGGCAGAGCCTTGGGCTCAAGGCCTGGCTCCTGGAAGCCCACCCCATGTGAACTCTGTGGGTGGGCTGGTGCCTACCGATGGCCTCCAGGACGAGCATGTATGAGGCTGTGGTCTCCCGGTCCAGGTTCACCACCGTTCTCACGACAGCGTCGCGGTACCCAACGCTGAACTTCCCATCCACGTTTCCACCTGTGGGCAAGAGAGAATGAAGCTCTGGTCAGGAAACAGAGCTCCCGGCCGGGGAAAGGGCAGTGGCACCCAGCTCTGCTTCTGAGCTGGGACACTCCAGGGGCGGTCCGGGAGTGAAAGGCTGTGCTTTCCACTCAGCTTTGCCAGCGAAGGGGGTCCTGGGGGACTCTGATGAGGGCGTGGCCTATGTGGGCTTAGGTGAACTGTCGAATGCCTGAAAATCATAAGGGTCTAACATTCATTGAGCACCTACTGTGTACCAGGCACTTCGTGGAGCATTTCCTCTCATTTGCACTATCACTACTTTGCAGAGAAGGAAAACGGCTCTTTAGTGAGGTTACGGGGTACGGTCACCTATTCGGGGTGTAGGACTCCAACTCAGCAGTCTGATTCCCGAGTCCGAGTCCTTCTCCACTCTGCCACCTGCCTGTCTGGTAGAAGTGTCTGAGCAGTTAACCTGGGTTGGGGCTTTTATATGTGGCCGAGGGCTTTGGAGTCAGCCGAGCGCTCCTGGGCTCTCTGAGTGGGGACACCTGGAGGCTCCACAGAGTAAAGAGTCGGAGCATGTGGACAGGAGACACGCCTCAGTCTTCCTGAGCTCTGGGACAGGTGGGAAGGGTGAGGGCCTCCTCCCTGAGGCAGACACAAGCCAGGAAAGGACTCCATCAGCACAGTGTGGAGACCCTTCCCCTGCCAGCTGGGAGGCAGTGTGGCGTACTGGGCAGCAGAGGGCGCCACTGCATTGGGCTTGGGCTAGCTTGGCTCAGGACACAGCGCAGCGCCCGGCGGAATACGCAGAATTAAAATCCGAGAAACCTAGGGCTGGGAGGGCTCTCAGGTCAGCAGGAACTGGCCACTTCGAGGCACTGGGAGGTCATCCTGGGGGCTGCCGCCAGGTGCTCCCTTGCCCTCACATGGTTTGCCCCCGTTCCCCGAGCCTCCAGTATCTGCTCCCCAGTGCCTGAAGCACCATCTACAAGGGACACAATCTGACTCCAAGGGGCAGGGAAGGAACTAAGACACAAGTAGTGCTGGGGGCCAAGCCATGGCTGGTGCCATGTGGGGGTCTTGGTAACAGCCTTTTCCAGAGCAGTCTTGAGGACCAGCCTGTAAGGAGCTGGCCTGAGGTTGTGGGGCTCCTTTAGGGAGGGGAAGGAGGGAAAGGATCTGGAAAGGAGAGGCAGAGGCCTGGGAGGTCACCTTGGCTGCAACTGTGGATGGGCCGGATGGGCCGTAGTCTGGGATTCCTTGCTCCGGGGGAGAGGCATCAGGGAGGCTGGTGTGTGCACGGGCACGTGTGTATATGAGTGTGTATGTAATGTGGCTGCAGGTAGGCCATGGACAGAGGGAAGACTGAGCCAGTAAAATGGCCGAGGGAGGGCTGAGGAATGTGAAAGAACTGCCCTGCTCCCTGCCATGCATTCCAGCACCTCTCATGTGTGTCCTGGACTGAAGAATGCTGGTAGACTGTTCTAATCCAGGAATGACTAATACATGGCATGTTTGCCACCACCTACCAAGCCTACTGTCGTGGCAGACATCACTAATCGATCATGGCTCCCCTTCTACTGTTAAGCCAGGACATGGCCTCATAGTATTTCTCTGCAGGTCTCTAAGTGGTAGCCACTTGACACTTTTAAGCGAAAACCATTTCACTCAGGGATGTCTAAGCCATCTGCCTCTAAACAGATGCAAATTCTCCTCATGAGTGAAAGGTCCCCAAGGAAGGAAAAGGCCACATTCCTCTAGTCACTGCTTTGTCACCCTGATATGGGGTGGAGTGGGGGGCAGGGCTCCTCCCCAGGAATCACTGGCTCCACCACCCTCTGGAACAAACTTCAGGAAGTCCGCCCCCCACCCCCATCCCCTTACAGGTTCAGGAGGCCCCCAGGGAGCCAGACCACAGGGACCCAGGTGCAAAGCCCTCTGGAGAAGTCAAGAGCAAATCCTCAGGGAGGTCCCAGCAGCGGCAAAACCCGATGGCTGACTCGGGCCCCTTCCCCTCTCCCGGCTGGCTGCTCATCTGGGAGGGGGTGGAGGCAGGGCCGCACCTGTGATGAAGTAGCTGAGCTCAGCGTTGAGGCCCACGTCGTTGTCGGTGCAGTTCAGCCAGACCACCCGGAATTCCCGCGGCACGTCCTCGGACACGGAGACGTTGTACATGGCAGGGAAGAAGGTGGGTGTCTCATCATTCACGTCCAGCACTGTGGGCAGAGTCGGTGGTCAGGGCTAGGCCTGGCTTCTGCTCTAAACGACCAACTCCAAAGGCAGTAGCTCATGCCACAGACCAATAGGAAGCACATTTCCTAGGAGCCGACACCTGCGGGTCACGAGCTGAGGACCCCCATGGCCGCTGGGGCGAGGACAGAACTGACCAGAGACCCGCACCCTCCCACAGCTCCCGTTCCCCTGGGGGCTTGTTGCTGCTCGTGCTGTCCAGACCCCACAGCCTCTTTCCAATACATGCCTAACAACGACGACGACAATGACAACAGTTATGATGATGATGATGACGGTGATCGCCATTTCTCAGCTCTCCCCAGGTGCCAAGCGATGCTAAGTGCTTCCTCTAGAGGACCACACGGGCCCCTCATATCATCCTCACAAGGCAGCCGTCATTAGACACACTATATAGACGAGGAATCTCAGAGCAACTGAATGACTTGTCCAAAGTCACACAGTGAGAGAGTGGTGGTGGGGGGGTCTGGGGAGGCCTGTCCCCAGTTTGTCCCAGGGAAAGTAGCTGGCTTTGAGAGCTACCCTTCCTTCCGCGCCCCACACACCCCAGCCAAAAAAGTCTAATTTCCCTTAGAGATTTGTGTTTTCAGCTCTGCATGCCAGGCCCCCATTCCTTTGGCAGATGGGGCTTGGGATGACCTTCAGTGAAATGAGCCCCATGCCACTTTGGCTCCTGTTTGTGATAACACCAGGAGAAACGATAGGCTCATTTGATGACACGGCTTCTGCTGAGCCCTGGAAAAAAAATCTGGGGTCCTCTCTGAGAGGACTGGACACCTGGCCTGTCAATCATTGGCACAGATGTGGGTCCTCAAACTGGCACCAGGAGCCCACAAGCCTTGGACCAGCAGGAGAGAGAACACTCGGCTCTCTCTAGTCTTCATCATCTTGGGTCGTGCTTAAGGAGGGTGAATGTTTGTGCCGAGCCAACCACCACCCACCCCCCATCCCACAGAGGCTGGCAGGACCCAGGATGGGACCAGGCCTGTCCTAGAGAACAGGCCACATCCTGCCCAGTACACACTGAAATCACTTCCCTGGGGTTACTCCTGGCCCTCTGTCAACAACTCATGTCCACGTCCCAGTTTTGCCTTAAGAATTAAAGATACAGCCAGAGTAGATGAGCGATAGTAACCCTCCTTGGCCTGGCCCCGCCCTGATAGAGGGTGGAGACGGTGGGAATTATCGAGAGGGCCCCAGGAAGATGAGGAATCCTAGGGAATCTGGGAATCCCAGCTGTCCTCTTCCGGGGGTGATGCCCTTCCACCGCGATTCCAGGCATTCCCCACACACGGGAGGGGAGGCTTCCCTTTACATCTCCAAATAGAAAGTCTGTCCCTCCAAAGAAGACGACAAAGGGTTTTGAACCTCCCCTGCCTGCTCATGACCCCGAGGGCGCCACCCACGGAGCAAGCCCTCTCTGCTGCTGCCAGGATCAAAAAGGGGGACCTTAGCAGTGGGTCCAGGCCACTGCCCCTGGGCTCTGGGACCCTGAAGGCAGTGACCAGGTGGGAAGAAGGCCCTGCTGGCATTTTTGACTTAGTGGAGACAGAGAGGGCTCTGCTGTGTCGAATGGCTCCAGCTGAAGAGGGCGCCCGTCGGCAAGGCAGCCTGTGCCGCCCGGACAGTGGACAGCAGTGGTGAGCGTGGGCTCCCAGCCGCCTGTCACTATCCCCGGGCCCGTGCCACGTGTTCAGTGCAGCAGGAGGCACCCCTGCCCCCTCACCTCGGATGGTTAGCGTGCTGGTGGAGCTCTTGGTGGGTGTGCCCGCGTCACTGGCCACCACGCGCAGCTGGTACTCGGCGATGCGCTCGCGGTCCAGCTCGGCGGTGGTGACCACCACGCCGCTGCTGCTGTTGATGAGGAAGTCCATGCGGGGCATGCCCACATGCATGCGGTAGGACACCAGCCCGTTCAGGCCCTCGTCCAGGTCGATGGCCACCACCTGAGGGAGAGGAGGGGCCGCGTGAGGGGTGGGGACACCAGCACTGACGCTCATCCCCTGAGAAGCACTCCCTCCTTCCCGCTGACCCGCGCCTGGCTCCGGCAGACACACCTGCCCCCACCACAACCCAGAGCCTCAGGCCAGGCCCCTGTGCCCAGCGCAGCCTCCCAGATGCTCTGTAAGGGGGCAGCATGTCAGAGCTGAAAGGTATCCAGATGTAACAAGCGTGGCCCGGGAGTGGGGTGGCGTGGGAAAGGGGCTTTTCAGAACAAGAGTCCAGGTCCACAGCCGTCCCCTCTTCAAAACCCTGCTCTCCTCGTTAGGAAGCCCTCCCAGGCTCACCCCAGCTGGCTCGGGACCCTCCAAACTCGGCCGTCTCCCTCACCCCCGGCCCTCGTGCTGCTGGCTAGGAGCAGCAGTTTACAGCTCAGACCCCTTCAACTACATGCAGCTCAACTACACAGAACGCTTGATCAAAAGGACTCCCTTCACTGCTTTGTTTTGCTTTGTAAGACAACAAAAACAAGATGATATCAAGAACTTGTTCTTAAAAGTCACTTGAGGATTTGCTTATTATTTTAAACAGGCCATTCGAGGCCACGTGTAGGCAAACCTCCTTCCAGTCCCTACACTGTTCCCATCTGCACCTCTAGCCCTGATGAGAGCTCCTGACTCAAGACCCTGATATGCTGGAAGTTTTACAGAAGACGATTCAAGACATTTGAGAAAAAATGTACAATAACAGTTAAACTAAGAGCTTTGGGTCAAGCCAAGACTCTCAGGATTGAAAGACAATGTCAAAGTCATCTGGTCTAATTTACATCCAACAAGTTGGATAAGAGGGTATCCAGACTCAGCTTGAATGCTTTCCACGATGGGGGGCTCACTACTTCCAATTTGTCTGCACACAGCTCTAATCCCTGGGGAAAGTTCTTCTGCACATTCAGCAGAAATCATTATTGGTTGAGGTTGTAGAGGGCACCTCGGGAACTGCTGAGCTTGGGTCAGAGCCCTCTTTCTGCATCTGAAGACAGTTTCCCAATTAAACGCTCCCAGCTCCTCCCACCATCTTCTCATGACTCTGAGCCAGTTCCTCTGTGAACTCAGAAGCTGTGCTGGTGGGCGTTTCCTTCCTCTGCTGTCTCTGAGCCCTGGAGAACCAGGTCTGGGGGCTCATCTGCTCTCTCACCAACCTCCCTCCTATTTGGGGGACTTCTCCTCAGGGACTGGCTGCTGTTCCCTGGATCGCAGCTCCCCCTGCTGGGGGTTTGGGGAGAACGTTCTGTTGGAGAGAGTGAATGCTCCCTGGAGCCTTAATCTCCTTTTACAGATGAAGAAACTGAAGCACAGTGGGCCTGCAGGGCATGGCCAAGGTTAGCCACTCTGGCATCCTGGCAAATAACGCTGTCTTCTTCAAATGGGATCAGGCTAACCCCGTGCCACGGGCTCCCGCTGTCTCTAGGGTATAAACCCTCACGATAGACACATAAATCATGAGCACATCGGCTACTGTGTATCTCCTGCAATCCAAGTGCCAGGTTGCTTACACAGGTGTCTGATTGAATCCCCACAGCACAGCCAGCCAGATACTCTTCTGATCCCCATTTCACAGGTGAGAAAATTGAGGCCCAGAGAGGTTAAATAGTGTGCTCCAAGTCACCCAGCACACAGGTGGTGGAGTTGGGACCCACACCCATGTTGGTCGTACTCCAAAGCCCATCTCAACTTTGAGGGCTTTCCAGTGTTTCTAAACAGCCCCTGTTAGGGCATCACTTCCCCTCAACCTGTACCTTCAGGGCCTCCCTGACCAGAAGGGTGATGAAGCAGGAGGCAGAGGGCCCAGGTTCAAGATCAGGCCCTACCTCTTCTTGGCTACAGGGACTTGGGCAAGTCCCTTTAAGTCTCCTGAAAAGCGGGGGAATCCACCCACTGTGTGGCGCTGCCTTGGGGTTTACAGGAGAGCACAGGAGGGGGCTGCCCATGGAGGCGGGATGCCTGGGCTACACTCGTCCGACCTTCTTCGTGTTCTAGAACCACCTATAGGCATAAAGTGCTGAGGGTCTTGGGCCAGACCTCCACAATCAGGCCCTGAGAAACTGATTTGGCTTCCTAGAATTCTATTCTTTGTCCCCCTCCCTCCCTCTGCCTTTAACCATCTCCTGTCGTGCTTTCCCTTCCAGACCCAGCTCAAGCCCCTCCTCCTCCAGGAAGCCTTCCACTTCCATCTCTCAGAGCACTGGCTCTCCAAGTCTGGTGTGGATTGTGTCCTGTCTGATGGTCTCGGGCTGGCCTCCCCTGCCCCGCCCCTGCCAAGTGTCCGTCACAAGGCTGGGCACACGTAGCACCCACTGCTCCCTTGCTGGCTGGTTGGTGAGGGAGATGACAGAGACCAGGATCCCGGGCCAGGAAAGGGAAACTCACCTGGTAGACAGAGACCCCCGCAGGGGTGCCTTCAAGCACCTCGGCCACAAAAGGCAGGTTCTGAAAGGTGGGGTCATTGTCATTGAGGTCCAAGAGGTTCACAAACACCGTGGCACTGCTGGTGGCTCTCAGAGGGGGTGTGCCACCTAGGGGGACCGGGGAGAGGAGAGGGAAAGAGGGGTGCAGGAGAAAAAGGGGGGTGGAGAAAGGCGATTCAGTGGCCCTCCATCCCAGGGGCCCCTTCACGAAGCAGCCTGGGCCTTGCACCCCCAGCTCCCTCTGCCCTCTGCGAGGGCTGGGTCACAACTGGGAAGTGGGTGTCACTCCACTCCTAGTCATCAAGACACAGCCCTCCTGGGTAGGCCCCGGGACGCCCAGAGGACATGCCACTGGGGGAGGTCCCCGGTTCACTGAGTGTCAGGGGCCGCAGCCCAGGCGTGAGGGGCACGTACAGTCCGTGACAGAGACGATGATCCTGCGCATCAGCTCCGCCTCGAGGGGGTCGGGGTTCTCCCGGTCCAGCATGACGTGGGTGGTGCGGATCTTGCCTGTGCTGCTGTTGAGGCGGTAGAACTTGTTGGGTGGCTGGATGCTGTACACCAGAGTGCCATTCTCCCCCAGGTCTGGGTCAATGGCCACCACCTGCCCGGGAGGAACCGACCCCTCCTCTGAGCCCAGGCCAGGGAGGGGGTCTCTGTGGCCCGGGCTGCCCGCCCGGGTTGTCTGAGCTCACACACTGGTCCCGGGCACCCCACTGTCTGGGAGCAGGAGGTATCCTCGCTCAAACTTGGGAAGTGGGTCTCCCTCCTGGCTTCAGCAGGAGGATCTCTGGGGGTTGGGAGGCAGGAGGTTCAGAAGATGAACCAGCACTGGAAAGTCCTGGGCTCCTTGGCTTCTCCATCCACTGTTCTGACTTTAGGTAAGTCCCTTTCCCCACTCAAGCCTCGGCTTCTGATCTGTAAAAGCAACACTTAGCACCTGATAGCATATAGGAGGCTCCCCGAACCTCATAGACGCCAGGCCTTCTCCACCGACTGTGTCAACAGTCTTACGAGGAGGACACCTATAATTAAGCCCATTTCACAGATGAGGCACAGTGAGTCTCCCAAAGTCTCCCAGCCAGGAAGTGGCTCTAGGTCTCTCCAGCAAGCAACACCGCTAGCGTCCTTCCTTTCCAGACATGTGGGGTAACATGTTCATGGAGCTTTTGGGGGAGCAGGAGTCCCTGTAGCCCATGACCATGGAATTCTTCAGGGTAGGGGCTGGGAAGGGCTGGGGAGTCCAAATCCTTGGCTGATCTTTTGAAAGGATTTGAAACCCCAGATTTCGGGAACTGGGTTCCTCATCATCAACCCCTCTCTTCTTTCCTTTGGAGCTTTAGATTGTGAGGCAATTTGAAAAGAACTGGGCCTCTTGTGACACCAAGGATGACAGGGCATGGGAAGGGAGCCATGGATAAGTCCCCTGGTTTGGAGGGTGGGCCAGTCATGGGGCTGGGGATAGGGGAGGCTGGAGGAGGGAGAGGCCTGAGTTTCCCTGAAGGGGAACGCCATCCCCGAGAAGGGGGAGGGTCTCAGGACAGGGGCCCCAGACACTCTGGCCCATTTACCTTTCCAGTCCCTTCCCATGAAAGGATCAACCTCAGCGCTGACCTAACCCAGAGCAACAAACCCTGCAGCCCATTCTCTCCCAGGTCCCCATGCCCACGAATCCCCTGCTCTGTAGGAACTTCTCTACCATCCACCTCCCACAAGGGGAAAGCAGAGCTCAGAGAGGCATGGGCCAGACTCAGTGTCAGACAGCACCAGCCCTGGAGCCGACTCAGTTCCCACCCTGGACAGCAGTGGCACCCACCCCTCAGCTCACCCCCAACCCTGGCTGCAGGGGCCACTGCAGCACCAGAGGTGGACAAGATCAATGGGGGGAGGTGACCGCAGTCCCGGGGCCGCATCAGGACGGTGTCATTCTTAACTCCAGAACACGTGGCGATGACAGCCTGGCCTTGTCAACTCCTTCATCTTACTTGATGTGGGGTCTTTTGTGCTTTGGCAGCAGAATCTGTCCCTCCTCTGGCTTAATCCTCAGCTGGCGTTGTCTCAGGGGCCATTAGACCAGAACAGACAGATGGGCTGGCCTGCTGAGGGTGCCCATCTGCCCCTGGGCCCCAGGGAGGCCAGGGAGAGAGGCCAACGTTGGCACTGAACCCCGAGCCACTCCGGGCCCCTCTTCTGCTTCAGAGAGTGGGACATGGCTCTACTCCCACCCCAGCTGCTCAGCCCATCTCCTCCCTTCCCAGCCTTGCTGTGTCAACGGGGATGGCGGAGGCCCCAGCTTTCCAGGCCTGAGGAGCCCTCACTGTGCTGCGGGCATGGTGCTCAGTTTCCCCGCCTCTATAATGGGGACCCAATCACCCCTGTATCGACAGCAGGGGACAAGGCTCTCCTGGTATCATTTCAGCCAGGCAAAGTCATCCCACTGATGGACAGAGGAGACCAGCAAGCCTTGTGTTTCTACAATGCTTCTCTCAAGTTAGAGGAGGGAGATAGTTTTTATCCCCATTTTTCTGGATAGGGAAACTGAGGTACAGAGCAGTTAAACCACCCGTTCCAGGGCAGCAGCCTGTTGCTGAATGTGCTGAGATACCTTCCACCGCCCCTGAGTGCTGGGGTGGGGGTACCTTGGGCAGCTGCTTGCTTCCAAGTGACCATGGTTGGGTGTGGGCACTGACTCTTGGCCCCTTGGCCCACTCCCTGGTCATGGGATGGGGGCACAGCAGAAGGCGGTGGGCTGGGACCCCTCCTGCAAGCTCCCTGCTGGGCAATTGTATAGAATCTCACCACTTTCCCCTCATTATTTCCCATTTCATGCTCGTCATTTTTCTCCTGGCCTGACGGGGAATAATTCTCTCCTCTCCCCTCTCCTTTATTTTGCTGGAGGGCTTTGAAAGGCTCTAAATCAATGCCCATCAGCCAGGTCCTTGAAGGAGGCTGCAGGAGCGGGGAGGGAGATTTGGGCCAAAATATCACTTGCAAACAGAGAACGGCCACTCTGCAAGCTCAGGCCCGTGCGGGTGGACACCCGCGGTGCACATGTGCACACAGACACCTCCTTGGCCAGCTCCCGGTGCACACGAATATGGCACATGCTCGTCTGCACACATCTCTGAAAAAAATCACTGGCATCACCCTGCACTTCAGACACCAGGGGCAGTGGCCAGGGCCCCCTCTAGAGGGGCCCTTGGGAGAGTCCTTGGTCACACACCCTAGTCTGCCTCTGACAAGGAAGACTCAACCCCACCTGGTGGAGTGGAGAGCCAGGTAGCGTGGGGATGAAAGGCGAACAAGTCCATCAACAGCTCTCACTCACAAATACTGAACCCTTACAATGTGCCTGGCACTGTGCTAGGCACCGGGGCTCAACACTGAACAAGACAGATGTGATTCCAGCAGCGGGGGCAGCTGATGGCAACAACAGCTGCCATTTGCTGACCACTCACCGTGTGCCGGTGTACTTTGTGTATTTTGGCTCATTAAGTATGACTACAACTCTACCAAGTAAAGAATTTATCCCCGTTTTCTACTTGAGAAGGTGGGAGCACAGAGAGGTTAAGTAACTTGCCCAAGGTCACACAGCTGGTAAGTAGTATGGCTGGGATTAGAGCCCAGACATTTTGGTACCAGAGGCACCCACTTAATCACTGAGCTATACTGCCTCTTAATAAGCAACCTAACAAACAGATAAACACGGATTGTGTGGCCATCTCTGAAAGAAACGGAGTGTAGAGAGGTGGCATTTTGAGCTGGGACAGATGGAGGAGAATGAGCCAGCCACGGGAAGAGCAGGGGGGAGTAGAGGAAGGAGAGCACCCTGGGGTGGGGCAGGAAGAGCTTGCGCAGAGGCTCCAAGGTGGGAAAGAGTTCAGCAGGTTCAGGAAACTGAAAGGCGTGCGTGCGTGCGTGCGTGCGTGCGTGCGTGCGTGTGTGTGTGTGTGTGTGTGTGTGTGTGTGAAGGGGGGTGGGAGATGAGTCAGCAGGTAGGCCAGTTTCTGTTCAAATATCACCCCCCCTTGATGTCACTTCTGGGTTAGCTGTTCCCTCCCTGAAGCCCACTTTTCTCACACCTCAGCCACAACCCCTACCTCACCCAGGGCTGTTGTGAGGCCTTAGAAGGTCCCAGGGGGCCCCTCTCAAAGGTATTACAATGTACCCATGTATATATGCATACATACATTTCACGGCTATAAAGTCTGAAAGAATTTTTATGACTATTCCTTTTGAAATTATTTTGCTCTGACAAACTCACTTAATGTATGGGCTTCTTAATTTCTGGCGTCCTGACAATCATGACACATAACCGGGAATTCCAGAAAATCAAACCCACAATTTGTCCTCAAATGCAATGAAATTTTTACACACATTAAATAGCGTAATTCCTAAGGTTGTCACAACATATTTGGCAGATGTTTAATATAACAAGCTTTAATTCTGATTCTGCTCTTTTCTTTTTGAAATTCTGAGTCATTAACATTTTTTTTTTTCAGGGCTCAAACACTACCATTAGTCACTGAAAAGCTGAAGTCCCCCATCCCTGCGGCTGCCCCAAGCTGGGGGAGGAACGGCCATGTCCACTCTCTACTGAGGGGTGGGCTCACATGTCCATCTCCCCAGAGTTAAGGTGGGAAAGATCCTGTGGGCCAGGTAGGTCCAGTAAGGACTCTGGCTTTTACACAGGATAAGGTGGGAACCAGTGGTGGGTTTGAGCCTAGGAGTGACACGAAGCTCCCTGAAGGCAGAGAGGAAACTTGTTGCTTCCTGTACTCCTGCCAAGCACAGGGTCTGGCCCATAGTAGGTGCTCACTGAAGGTTTGTGGAGGTTTCCTGGAGAGTGAGGGGGCACTGGGCAGCAGGCCTCTGGCCCACTGTCCTTACCTGCTCATGGCTCAGAGGATGTGAGGAAAGGCTGGAGACTCGGAGAAGGCCACTGGGGACCTGATCTGGGAACTGCCCAAGGCCAAGTGCAGTCCCAGCCGGGCCGACCTACTTTTTGCCTGGCAGGTGGACTCTTTAATAATGGCACCTCTGGCTGCTGTTCCATGCAGCCACATTCTCTCCTCAGTTCCCTCTGGGAGGAATTTCTCAGTCACGTAAAGCAAAGGTAAGAGTTGACCAGACAGATGTTCAGAGGTGAATATATTCTGCCCCAGCTCTTGGGGTCTCTGGCTGGGGTTGTTCTAGTCTAGACCCCTAGTGTACATAAGGTGGCAGCAGAGAGTGCCCATCGGATCTGTAGCCCTAGAGATCACAGAGGAAAGGGCCTAGGGGAGTGATTGCCAAATCTGGCTCTGAGCTGGAAGGACTCCCCCAGTCTGGGGCTTTGAGAAAACACAGATTCCAGATCCCTACCGCCCGCCGCCCCGCACCCTACAGGAATCCTTGCAAGGCGGGCCTGCGCATGAGTTGAGAGTCATTCGGATCTTGAACTTGTACAAAGGAAGACAGGACAGATGTGATAGTTATCTCTCTCTCTCTCTCTCTGTCCTTCCTTCCAGGTTGACATCCTCTCCCATCTAGAGCAGGTGGACCTTGTCACTACTGGCTGTGGTTGATGTGGCGTGGGGCAGGGAGGCTAGGCATCACCACCCCAAGGTTGCTTGCACTCAGTGTGGGGCAGCCTTCCTGGAGAGCTGCATATGAAAGTTACCATCCCTTCTCTCATCCCACCTGAGTTCTCCAGTTTTTCGGGACCTGGGCCACCTGTCAGAGCACCGCTGAGCCAACAGAGGGATAAAGGCCAGGTGGGACCTGGGTTTCAGTCCTGACACTATCTCTTACTATCTTACTAGCTCTGCGACCTTGGGCAAACCCCTCAAATGCTAACTCTCCACTTTCTCCATCATACAGTGGAAGCAAGGAACCCATCTGCCACGTGGGATCACCACAAGGATGAGAGAATTCATGAGACGTGCCCAGCACAGCATCTGGCATGTCCCAGCAGGGTTGCCGTAATCTGTCAGGTTCACATCTATCACAGGGCTGGCTGGTGTCTGTGGGGCCGGACATCTGGCGAGAAGCCCCCCTGAATGAGGCCAAATGGGGCACAAGTATGAGGGGGAAAAGAAAGCCTCACAAATGTGAATCCCAGAGCAGAGCGGATCGATGGGGTGCTCAAGCCTGGCTTTGCTCAGCTTCCTCAGGGCTCTGCTCTCTCTTCTGGACGCCCTGAGGTTTTTGGCTGTGTCTCCCCTCCCCCACCCTGAGTCACATTCCCTGCACGCAGCACACACAGGAGCCTGTGAAAACCTGGAACATCCTGTGCCAGAAAGTCCCTGAACTCTGAGCCCCTTGCTGGGGCAGCCCTGGGCCAGCTGACCCAGGCCGATGGCTGCAGTGATGGAAGCGGTGAAGGCAGGCGCTGAGGGCAGAGCTGAAGCTTGTGCGATATGAGGGGGAGATGGGAGGTTGGGGGCTCTCCTGAGGGGGTGGCCAGAGTCCTAGGGTCTCAGGGTAAGGGTGGCTACGAGCTGAACCAGCCCTAGCTCCTCTGGCACTGTGGCTGTGTCCTTGGGCTGCCTGTGCTCCTTTTGACAAAGCCTGGAGTCCCCTGTCACTGAGGACTGTGTGAGGGCTTTCCCCCAACCTCTGACTGCCTTTCACCATGCAAGAGAGCTTCTGGAACTCTGCTCCTAGAGCTGGCTCCGAGGAAAACATTAAGTCCATCAGCACCACACTGGCAGGCCCACAGGGCTCCCGTGGGAATGGCAGACACCCCGCGAGGGGCCGCCTAGCAGCTCTGTCTCCCACCACCGCTTACCGTGGTCACGTCAGAGTCTGGAGGGGTCATCTCCACCAGGTTGATGTAGTAGGGAGCGTCCTTCCAGCTGGGGTGGTTGTCGTTGATGTCCAGGAGGGTGATGTTCACCTGCAAAGCCACAAGGGGCGCTGTGGGACGCACCTAGCTGAGCTGTGCGAGGACAATGCCCACGCTGGGGGACACACTCAGATGCCTATGGGGCACCTTGGCATTAACTCCACCAGGTCCACCCACTTTGGGGGCCTCGGGGCAGGGCCTGGGCTTTCAAGGACAGGAGGGAGCCAAGACCCTTCAGAGGGTTTAGGTGCTGTCCCATTAGGAGGCAGAGGAATGGATGAAATGACCCCTGAAATCGTTCCTGTGACTTGGGACTCGTTCTGTCCACCCCTAGTCTTGGCTGAAGGTGACCGACAGCATGGGGGAGGTTTGGGGTGGGGAACCTGATAGAATCCCTAGAGCTTCCCCCGTCAGTCTCAGCTACCAGCCAAGCAATTTCCCTGCTCACCTGCCACCCAGGTAAATTATTTATAGAGCTCTGAGTCTTATTAGCAGGGGCTTCCCGTGACTGAATAGGGCACTGGGGATTTTTCGGCCAAGTGCCTGGCCGAGTGATAGCAACCCCAGCTCCTCTGGCTGGGTAAGGATGGGGGCAGCTGCTGTGGGTGGGATGAGGGCTAAAGGAGAGGTCAGGAGAGGGCTCCAGACGGAGAGCAAATGAGGAAAAGGAGGGGAGTGGCTGGAGTGACCTGTCAGCTGCTCCTCCTGCTTCCTCGCCCACAGAGGGAGTGTCTCACTCCCCCATCCTCTTCTGCAGCTAGGAGCTCAGTCAGGATCCTCGAATGGCTTTCCTCTAGCTTCCTACTCTCGGAGGCACCAAGGCCTTGGATGGGGCTCTGGGCCTTCCTGGGTCCTACTTGCTCATGGCAGGGAAACCTAGGCATCATTTCTCTTCATTTCTTGCAAACCTAGGCTGCAAATGTAGGGGTGGGGTGGTAACAGGCCCCCAGGAACCCTCCAGGGCCCTGCTTCCTGCTCTGAGCCACTCTTCTGGCAGGAATACCTGCTCTTGCTTCTTGGCAGGTGCCAAGGCAGGGAGGGAACTATGGGGCTCATGCCTTCTTCCCAGCTGGTCTTTGGGGGCAGGAGAGAGAGTATTTGCTCCTCCGGAATGCCCCCATGTCCCAAGTGGGAATGCCTTTTTTTTTTTTTTTTTTTTTTTGGCTGCGCTGTGTGTCTTGCAGGATCTTTCCTCACCAGGGATCAAACCCGTGCCCCCTGCAGCGGAAGCACGGCGTCCTAACTACTGGACTGCCAAGGAATTCCTGGGAATGTCTTTCTTCCCATAGCCGTGGAGGTCCCAGAGCTGACCTTGGCTGACAATGAATTGGTACCTGCTACCCTCCCTCCACTCCCACAAGGCCTCACACTGCCTCAGGACACAAGCACCCAGGGGCCTAAGTGGTGCAAGCTGAAGATGAGCTGGGGGCAGCAGCCTGGCTGGCAAGTGGGGAGCTGGGGCCAGGGGAGGGCCAGGCACTCACAGTGGCGATGCCGGTTTTCTGGTTGTGGCCCACGCCCCCGTCCACTGCCCGTACGATGAGGATGTACTCAGACTTGGTTTCACGGTCCAGCAGGGAGGTGGTGGTAATTTCACCTGCAGGAGAGAGGGGTGCATGAGAGAGGGTTTGGGTGGGCCAGGGAGGGATTGGGGAAGGAGGGAAAGAGCAAGTGTGCAAAAGAGAGACGCTTGCAAGATCCAGTGACCTGGCCGCACATGTGTGAATATACAGGTGTGCATGGGGGGTGGTGAGATGGTGCTCACAGGAGAGAGGGCATAGCACCCATGCCTTGGGAACCCAGATCCCAGAGCTGGGCAATATAACCCCGTGGGGAGGAGGTATTTTCAGATGTGGGAAAATCTAGGTTGATTATGGAGTTAGGGGCTGGAAAACAGGGCAGGAGGGACATTTGGCCTCAAGCTCAGTCACAAACGACCTCTCACTTAGACTGCTGACATTACCTCACTAGCTTTATCAATTGGAACTAATTACTTAAATCCCCTGTGCTTCAGTTTCCTCATCTGGTTAAAAAGGAACAATAATGGGGCCTACCTCATAGGGCTGTTATGGGATTAATTCACCTAGTTTAGTTCTAAAGCTGAGAGCAGCACCTGGCACTGTTTATCCACATGGTCACAGAAATACAGCAACAGGACTGAAACACACCAAGTGCTTCACGCGTGTTCCAACTTGTGGCTCATTCTAGATAGCTCAACCTATAGTGCACTGAGATTTAACAGTTATAAAATAATTTCCTTAATTACCTTGTACGTGATAGAATTATAATGCCTTGAATTTTTTTTAGTGTATAAACAAGTTATTCTATTAAATATAAACATTTAAAATAGACCATAATCTTTGTCAGCCTGTTTTGGGCTTTTCTTTGTATTTTGGTGTAATTAAAATGTGGAAGTCACCTGGCAGTGGTGTGACGGTAAATGTTTGACAACTGGCTCCCCAAATGAACAAAAAATGGTATTTGCCGATTTCCATAGTTATAAATATTCCCACCAGGGCCCATTTTAAGCTGCCCACTTGATGGCATTGAACCTGGAGTTAGGAAGAGATGTATACAGTTGGCTCTCGCGAGCAGGTGTGAGCCAGCACAAGCCAGCTTCAGTACAGTACAGTAGCCAGGTCATCTACCACGTGGGCCACGGGAAAGAGCCGATGCTTTGAGGACAGTGAAGCCCAGATCTGAATTCTGATTATGGCCCTTTCCAGATGCCTGGCCTTGGAAAAGTCACTTAATTTCTTTGAGCCTCAGTTTTCTCATCTGTAAAAGAGATCAGTATGCTTTCAAATCAGAGCTTTGGAAGGATTAAATAACTCTAGGTGAAGTTCCCAACACTCAGAAAATGCTCATTTCCTTCCAAAGGACAGTGAGGGTTCTCCAAGGGCAGGGACTGTGTGCTATGCCCCTTGCCTGAGCTGTGTGACCTGGGGCAGGTTACTTAAATTCTTTGTGCTTGATTTATTCTACCATAAAATAAGGGAGCGGGGCCAGTGGTCCCTAGGACTCTTTCACTCTCACATTTCCCTTCCTGCCATGCTGGCCTGTCTCTGGCCTGTGCAGGGCTGACAAGGGAGCTGGGGGTGGTGCTAAAGCCAGGAACAAAAGCCTGGCAAAGGTCTGCCCACCGAGCCACGCTCCTTGCTGGGGTGGTATCAGTTAATTGGCAGCGTGAGGAAGAAATTAAGCTCTAAAAAGTTTTAAACATGAACTTGTTGGCATGATAGATGGCTCCTCCTGTCTGGGAAATTAGATCCAATTAAGGCTACCTTTGTGGAGCAGGCCTGGCTAATTTGACCAAGTTGCTCAGAGGAAAATGCTTACACCTTTGGAGCTGAAGGAGCCGTGTTAAGGCAGCAAGAAAATGTCCATGTCATTATTAAAGGCCCCGGGGTGGAGATGGAGTCCCTGACTGGGAAGGCTGGGTAGGTGCTGAAAGGTCAGTGTGCCCGCCATTGTATCTGGGGGTGGCACGCGGCTCTACACGGCTTTATAGAATGGAGCGTTGACAGTGTGGGCTCTGGAGTTGGAAGTTCAGGCTCTGCGAGTCCTCAGTCAAGTGACTTTAACCTCTCCTACGCTTCAGTTTCCTTGTATGGAAAATGGGGATGCTGTGAGGCTAGAACCTGCCTCGGAGTGGCGGCGATGCTGGTCAGAGCACTTAGAACAGTGCTGAGCACGCAGTTAATATTCGTTAACGATATTCCTCTGAGCTCCCTAGAAACACTGGCTCGCTGAGGGTGGAGGCTCCTGAGAGCAGGGAGGGAGGCACCTGTTTTGTCAGAGGTGGAAAGGGAGGCTCAGGATAGCCCTGGGTGTGTTCAGTCTTTGTACACGTCAGCACCAGCCATCTGTTCCCCAAGCTTCCAGGAAAGGGGGATGAAAGAGAGATTGAAGGCAGACTTTGAGCAGGGAGGCATGAATAACAGGAAGACTCGATGCCCTGCTGGGCCACCGATCACCTGTGGCAGGGATGGCCAGTGTTCGTCAAAAATTCCTGCTCCCCTCCCAGGCCAGAATGATTGCTGGGGAGGGGCTGCCAGGCCAGGGACTATGATGTTCCCCAAGCCCTCCTTGCATCTAGGCGGGGCCATTGCTTGGTTCTGGCCAACAGGATGTGGGCACAAGTGATGTATGTGTATGACCTCTAGGTCTGACCCATAAACATCTCCTTGCACAAGACCCCATATTCCCTTTTCCTTTCTGCAGTGACCTTGGAGCCACAACATGGAAGGTGCCTGGGTCCCAGAATCACCATGTGGAAGACTGTCTCCTGAACACAGCACTGGACTGCTGTGTAAGTTAGAATTTCTATCGTGTTAAGCCACTGAGGTTTCAGGGTTTGCCTGTTTGGCATCTACAAGTTCCCTTACCTAATACACAAGTGGGTACTTGGAAGTGGGGAGCCTTGCATGCCCACTAAGCTGACTTGGAACCCCGTGAGGGTGAGACCATGTCTTATTCCATCCTGTTCCCCAGCATAGCACCTGGAGGGGAGCAGGCCCCCACTGATATCTGAATGAAGGTATGAATGAATATCGGGGGCCTCTCATTCCTTCCCAGCTTCTTTTAGAAGGCTGGGTTCTCTTATTTCTTTTTTCTGAGCCCCTTCCCTCCCTGCCTCAAGGAGGAGAGAAAGCTAGAGGGAGGCATATGGAGAAATGAGGAAGAAAGGAGAGTTACATGGGCTGAGCAGGGAGCTGGGGATGGGGGCCCCAGGGTGAAAAGACCAAAGAAAATAATGGTAATAACCTAACTTCGTCAGCACTTACTACGTGCCAGGGACTACTCTGAGTTCTCTATAATGACTCACTGAATTCACACAACAGCCCTGATACGCGCATCCTCTGTAGGTGGGGAACTGAGGCACACACCACGTTAGGAAGAGGAGCCAGGATTCAAGAATGAGGTCTGCAGCTGAGGAGGGGAGACACTTAGGCTTGAAGAAAGGTGTCCCTGAAGAGCAGTGGGTTAGCCAGATATTTGTAAAATGGAACACATTTTAAACATAACAGGGCTCTTCATCACCGGAAGACATTCTCTGGTGAATGAATGAATGTTGTGATTTTTTTGGGGGGGTAAGATCAGTCATCTCACACAAATGCGTATTTCAGGGATAAAACCAGGTGCTCAAAGCTGACTTGCTCAGAAACACGGGCCTCCCGTGAAAGGGAGGAGACCCCGGCCCGGAGGCCGGTCCCCAGGCTGAGCACGGAGCGTCGGCCTGAGGTGCAGAGGACGAGGGCCACGGGCAGGGGGCTCACCTG
The DNA here is from genome assembly GCF_965194825.1 of Balaenoptera physalus. NCBI lineage: Eukaryota > Metazoa > Chordata > Mammalia > Artiodactyla > Balaenopteridae > Balaenoptera > Balaenoptera physalus. The sequence continues at coordinate 85,123,717 of NC_138893.1, forward strand.
AGCGGGCGTTGATCCGAAACCGGGAGGAGCCCTCCAAGGAGTAGAGGATGGACTCCTGACCGTGCTCCCGGGAGCGGTCCAGGTCCGTGGCGTTCAGGAAGAGCACCGTGGCTCCTTCCGGGAGACAAAAGGAGTGGGGTGCTGCTCACCGTGGGCTCACAGCCCCAGGCTCTGGGGGCAGGACAGGGGCACAGGCCCAAGGGGAAGGAGCCCTCAGGAGGCAGGAAGCCTGCCGCTGGGGAGACCCAGGGATGAGAGCGGGCTCAACCGCCTCTTCCTGTGGCCCAGGTTCCCGGGCTGTGTGGGGACAAGGCTCCGTGGGAGGGGGTGGAGCCTGGGATGGATCCGGTCCTCCGCCTCCGTCCCCGACTCACTCCTGGCCCGGCCTCAGAGAGTGCACCACTGCCCCACCCCATCCCCCCCTGCCTGGTCACCATATTAAATACGCTCAGATTGACCAGCTTTGACTTTGACTCAAAAAGCAATGAAGCTCCGTATTAAATTATTCTACATTTATTGTATTCAATTTTGGTCTTATTTTATCTTGATCACAAGGAGAACTTATAAGGGTTTTTATTTTCTCTTTAATGTCCAGTTAAGGCCCTCACCTTCATTTCCATCTCTGTGAAATCTTGGGTCAGGGGACCAGCCTTGCCAGCTGCCTGGCCAGACTCTGAGGGCAGTCTGTCTTGTAGCCGTGCCTGCAAAGGCATTCAGCCCCCGCCTGCCACCCAGCTGCCAGCTCTGGCAGGGTGGCGAGGAGGGTCAGTGTGTGGCCTTCTAGAGTCACCACACCCAGGCTGGAGTCTGGTAGCACCTCTGGCAATTGCCTTAACTTGTCTGAGCCTTAGCTTCTTCCTCTGTAAAGTGGGTTTAACTATAAAGACCAACTTGTGGGGTTGTTGGCGAGGATCCCAAAGGATAAAACATGCGGGGCACAGGCCTGGCCCACGGTAGCTCCCACTGAACTGCAGACCATGGTTACTATTATGCTGATGAATCAATAGTCCCAGGGGGCATGAGGGGCCAGGCAGGGGGCTGTGGACAATCAGGTCATTCTGGGCCCCTCCAGGTAGCTGTGGGGCCTCTGATCTGACTCTCAGTCCTGTCCTGAGCAGGACAGGTACCTTTGCCCCGACACACTCCTTTATCCCAGCATACTCAACTTGGAAGAGGATTAAGTGCCATGATGAAGGCCTCTCCTTCTCAGAGTCTCTGGGGATGATGGGGAGTGCAGGAGGCTGCTTCAGAGTGATATTCCCCAGGGGATGCCTGAGACTGGGATGGGTAAGGGTGGGCTGGGCACAGTCTGGCACCTGCCCAGCAAAACATCAGGTACCAGGAAGGTACCTGAAGGTTCTCTTTAGAAGACCCTGTGATGCCAGGGAAGGTTACCTCTGATTCCACCGTCCCTGATTCCTCCAGCTGCTGCAGCAATTCCTGATATGAGAGTTTCCCCCACAGAACGTCCACTCTGGGTGTAAGGGTGAAGCTTCCGGCCTGCCCTGAGGACACAGCAGGTCCCCTGGAACCTGAGTGTGGAGCTGGTGGCCCTGGGTCTGCAAGCTGGGCCCTGGCACTTGAGACAGCCCAGGGAGGAGCCTCCCATTCTCGTCCTCACCTAGGAACACATGCCATCCTCCAAGGTGACCCCTTCGGCCATTATGGGCCCTGGGACCGGCCTCACAGCCCCGTAAACTCAGAACTATCTGCATATTCTTCTTTAACCAAGGTTGCTGAATTAATCATTGGTCATTATTCTCTTCCCTGCAGGAAAACTAGCTGCAGGGAAGCAGGGACCAAGTGCCTAGCCGAGCACCTGCACACAGTAGGTGCTCTGTAAAGAACTGTGGGCTGGCAGACAACTGGACATCTCCAGAGGTTCCACTTGTCATGGGAAACACAGGGAAGGCACGGGCCTCTGGCGTTCGTGTGCAAGGTCAGGTTTTCATGCCGTCGGCGCCATGCCTGCTGGCCTCCCGCCTTCGTGCCTCCCCAGCCCAGGCCGTACCTGCCATGATGTTCTCCACCACGGATACGAAGTAGGCAGGCTTGCTGAAGGTGGGAGGGTTGTCATTCTCATCCTGGAACAGAAGAGAGACACGTTGCAGGAGCCAGGGAGGCATTCGGGGCTGCTCAGCATCGCAGGCTGGCACCGAGGAGCTCTGGCTTCAATGTATAACCAGAGCCAGGTGGGGTGTCACAGGGTGGCCAGGTGGCCCCCTAGCTGGGCTACAGTTCAAGGTGGCAGGATAGGCCTTGGGGAAACATGTGGGGTCAGGAAGGGACAGTGATGGCCAGAGAGATGGAGAATGAAGGCAGCGGCTGGGACTGCCCGGGACCCCCAGCTCCCCTGGCTCTCCCTGCCGGTCTCCCGGCTGAGCTCCGAGCTCCCTCCAGTTCTCGCACCCACACCCGGACCTTCCCATCCAGCTCCGCCAAGGTGGCGGTGGAAGGTTCTAGGAACCCTCGTATCAACATTCTGCCTTCTAGAAACGAAGGGAGAAAGGAGTACCTGAATCCTGAAGTATGCAGTGGCAGGCAGGGGCAGGTGGCTCCCAGAGCCTGAATTCTAGACCCTTCTGCACACACACAAGAACAGCAGCTCCTCCACCCGCCTGGGCAAACCCGGCCCGCCACCACCAGCTGCGGCTCTAGAGCAGTCCCTCCTCTGGCCCAGCCCTCACCAGTGGCCAGGGGATGCTGCTGGGCCCACGGGCTGAGCCAGCAGGGTGGGCCCGGGATGCAGCCTCCGCCTGCTCCTGCAGCTCCTCCACAATCGGGAGACTCTCCTACCCTTTAAGACTCCCTCGCCCTCGCCAACTGTTTTTGCAGTCACTCCGCAAGAGTTCCTCCCTGCTCCCCTCCCGGAGGAAGCCTCGCTGGCCCACCTGACTCAGCACCTCCTCCCCTTCCCCCAAAAGCCCAGCACGGAGCTCAGAGGTCAGACTGGGTCGCAGCCCCCGGGGGAGTCTGTAGGCCTCAGTTCTCAGCCATGCAGGCTCCCAGGGCCTCCCTCCCCCAAGCGCTGGGGGCCCTCTGAGAGGAAAGCTCCCGTAGCGAGTCACTCCTGGCTGAGCACATATGAAGAAGGAGGCGGCCTGAACACAACCTTGTAAATCAACTATACTTCAGTAAAACAAATTTAAACAAAATTTAAAGGAGAAGGAGGTGGCCCGGTATCTGGCTGTCCACCCCGTGGGACTTTAGAGAATCCCATCGTGCCGGGACTGTGGGTGGAGGAAAGCTCTTCTTCCCCAATCTGGCCCCTGGCTCTGGACCAAACACTGGTTCCCGCTGACCTGCCCCTCTCTCCAGCCCCCGAGAACTGGCAGTGAGAGGCCCCACCCCGTGTCTGATGCCCCAGCAGCGCGCCTGGGCATCCCCGGTGTGGGCACGAGTGCCTCATACACGTATATATTTAAGTCTTCTGCTTGGCTGCACGGAACGGCGCGGAGAATGTCAGTGACAGAGCGTGAGGCAGAAACTTATTAGCGGTGATATTTCCCTGGATCCTGGCGCTGCATTCACTATTAGTTCTAATTCAGTGGCTCCCTCTACAAAAGCTTATTGTCCCCTAATGGGAAATCTACAAACTGAGTTTGACTTCTTTATTAAAAACCAACAAGCAGTGGATGAAAAGGAATCACCTGGCTCTGCTGGCCCAAATCCTCCTTCCATAGCCCTGTCGCCTCGATCTGCACCCCCCCACAACCTGTGCAGTAAGTGCTGCCGTCACCTCCTTCATCTCTGCTGGGGCTTTTTCTTTTCTTTTTTTTCAGTTGAGAGAAGATCCGTTTGGTGGAGGGAGGAGGCAGCTCAGCCAAGTGACAGCTACTTAAAAATCACCCACATGCAAAACCAACCCGGAGACAGTGACCTTTTCAAGTGTGGTCCTTAGACACAAGTGACTACACCATCCCAAAACTCTGCTCAAGAGGTGATGTTCACTCACAGTCAAGGTGGCACCTGTCTTTGTTGCCAGATCCGCCCTGCTGCCACGGGCAAGGGCAGACCTGGAAGGGAAGTGCAGGGTTCCTGCTGACCCGCATGACAGCTTCGAGGAAATCTGAAAACGGCGCCCCTTCCGTGGGGCTGAGGTGGCTCCAGGCCAGGGCACATGCTGGCTTGCTGAGAGGGGAGCGAGGTGGACTCCTGACCCCACCCGCCTCTGGACATGGAGCCCCCGCTCCCCGGTATCAGGGAGGGAGGCTGAGGCTGAGGCTGCTGGTAACTCTTTTATTCACAGTGGATAAAAGGTTAGTTCTGTCCCTGGGCCACCCACTTCCTGCTCTGGCTACATGTGAGGGGTTGAGGCAAAAAGAGAAAGAGGCCCTCCCCAGGTCCCTTCCTTAAGTGGCCACAGGTTGGGACTTGGGCTGGGATTTGGGGCAGTCCCTGGGTTTCAAGATACCATGAGGCCGGAACTTTGAAGGCCTTGCTACTCAAAGTGTGGTCCCCTGACCAGAAGCATCAATGTCTCCTGGGAGCATGTTAGAAATGCAGAGCTTCAGCTCTTTCCCCAGATGCACTAAATAAGAATTTGCATTTAAAGAAGATGCCCAGGGAATCCACGTGAACTGTGAGGCACCCTGGTCTCAGTCACATGAAGATTGGGATATCCAAGCCTCCAAGCCTAGGGCTGTGGTGGAAAGAATGTGAACCTAGGAGTCAGACAGGTCAGGATTCAAATCCTAGCTTATTAGGATTGGAAGTAAATTCAAATGCCACTTACTAGCCAGAAAGTGAGGAAGGCACTGGTGACCTTGTACCACCTATGTTCCCTCCCTGAGCCTCATTTGCTGAATGGGATTGAGAGAGACTGTGAAACGTGAAAGCAGTTGACACAGTATGGAGCTAGAGGCGTTTTAATTTCCATTTGGTCAATTCTGCCTGCCCATCCCTGGGTGGCGTGGAACACCTCAACTCATTTCCCCAAACCTCCCCTACTCTCATCCTCTTTCATTTCCATTTCCCTAAAGCCTGGAGAGGGTCCTTCTCTGCCCAGCTGAGTTCTCTGGAATTCCCCTTGCACCAGAGAGCCTGGCGCACGGATGCTGCTGCTGGTACGCACATCTGTCTTACCAGCTGTACTGACGGCCCACCTTACCGGGGCCAGGTACCACCAGCAGGATCTCATTTAATCTTTACAGTATCATGAGGCAGTACCATGAGTGTCCCCATTCTGTAGATCAGGAAACTGAGGCTCAGAGAGGACAAGAGGACAAGGCTCAGGTCACATGGCTAGAGGGTGGCAGAGCTGGGTTTTGAAGCCATACGCCTCCCAAGCTTTGCTCCACCCTCTATTCACAGTGTCCCTTTGCGGGGGGGAGCCGGATTCATAGTCACCTTCATATCCCCCCAGGACCTTCTACTGCACCGCGCACACAGCTTGCTTGAGTAGAGCAGGATTCTGGTTGAAAGTGATGGGGGTGGGGCGTCGGTCAGGGTTATAAGTGTGGCCAGGATTAGGGGGGGTTTGGGGGCTGTGGTCAGGGTTGGGGCCATGTGGGGACGAATACCAGGACTTGTCCAGGATTAGCGGGGAGCGTACTCTGCTTCTCTGCCATCACCCTCGGCATTTCAAGGTGGGAGGTTGCAGGTTAAAGGCAGGCATGCGTTTGGGCTTCTGTGGATCTCCTCCTGGCCACTCCCTGGAGCCTGAAGTGCCAGATCTAGGGTCCCAGACTCGGACTTTCCATTACTGGACCTGGTTCTGCAGAGACTCTCCATCCTCTCCTACCCCGAAATGCTGCTCCCACAGGCCCAAGCTGCAGGGCTCCCCGCAGGAATCACCATCGACTTTTCCATCACTGCCCTGTCCTATTCCGTAAGCAAGTGGGGTCCCCTGCCCAGAGCTGGCCCTGGAGCCTTGGACTTGGGTTGAAAGGATGAGACTCATTAAAGCCAGAAGTAAGGCAGCACCAGAGGCTGTTGGCGAAGCCAGCTGGGACAGGAAGGTCATCCAGCAACCTGCTCTGGGCAAGATTTTGCTGAGTGTGTGTCAAATCGCAGAGTATCTCCTAACCTGGCAATCTGATCGAATCCTTCTGGAGCCAGTAATGCACTAACTCTTCCATCAACACGTGTTCACCCTCTCTGCAGGCAGCAGCCTTTATGAGATGCGGGTGGGTGTCTTGAGGGGCGGCGGGGAAGGCCCACTGATCTGCTGTCAGACTGTGATCTGCATCCCCGGGATTGCTCGGGGAGCTGCATGGGGTCAATGAACCAGTGTGGAGATGGATTCAGCGACATAATTTCAGACACGGAAAGCACTAAGGTGTGCTTGATATTCATGTCAGACAAGCTGTGGTTTGGTTTCAGGCTCTTTTAGATCTTCACAGGAATGGAAAAAGGAAGTGAAGAAGAAAGAGGGGACCAGAGAGAGAGAGACAGAGAAGATGACCTTCCAAGAATTCCCTTGAACTTCACGGAATATGGCTATAAATGAAGGAATCTATGACATTTCCTCCCTGCTTGAGACCCAGCTCCTGTTCCCCCTCAGAGGGTGTCCTGAGGTCCATGAATGAAGTTAGAGCAGGACCACTGGGCTCTTCTTGGGTCCCAGGGCCCTGTGCCTTCCATGGCTGAGCTGCGAGGCAGTTTGCTAGGGGACAGCCTTTGGGACAGTCTGCTGAGTTTCTCTCTGAGCTGTGGGGACAGCAGGTTCTGGCAGGGCCCCAGTACTCTGGGAAGCACTCACCACCCCATATCCTGGAAGGGCAAGGCCAGTGCACCCCTGGGTACTTACAAACACCTCGATGGTGACAGGGACAGTGCTGTTCAGAGGCGGGTTGCCAGCATCCTTGGCCATGACCGTCAGATAAATCAGCCCGTTGGGTATCTGTTCATAATCCAGGGGGCGGCTCACGCTTATCACTGAAATGACAGGATAGGGCCCCAGGCCCTCTGTGAGCAGACTTTACATGTCCATCTAGGCACGGCTCCCCTTTGGGCAGAGAGGGTGTGCCTGACTCAGCCTGAGCCAGCTCTGCCTTGTTTTCCCCTCCTGCCTCTGAACTCCCAGAGCCCCATGGTCCTGACTTAGGTTTACTGACTGCCTGATATGTGCCAGGCACAGTGTTGAGTCCAGCAGGTGGTAACTATTTTGGTGGTAACGTAAGCCCCACTTTACAGATGAGGAAACCAGGCTCAGAGAGGTTCAGTGTCTTCCCTAAAGGCACACTGCACATGCCTGGACTCTCACCAGGAGTATCTTTCATGCTCAGCCACTGATTCTCAATTTGGGAGGGAAGATGTATTGGCTTGGGAGGGGGGGGCATGGGTAGTCTGCAAAGCCATTACCACAATATTAAACTGCCACTTTCTATTTGGAAAACAGAAACAAAGTTGTTGCTTTAGTAATATAAAACCCAAGGAGGGTTCCTCTAGCTGAGAAGGTGGTGAGGTGTGAGAGTGGGCAGAGGCAAGGGACTGTTAAGTTTTTAAAAGGGGGGACACAGATTTTACAGAGGCCATCGGGCTGTAGCATCCAGAGCCAGGACTGCAGCTTCTCCAAGAGCATTTCTCTGGCACCAGTGTGGGGTGGGAGGAGGAGTGAGCACTGCACTCAGAGTCATCCGGTGCACATCTGCTCTGCCTTGGGGACACCTAGACCGCCCTCAAGCATTAGGGAGGCTTCACAGAGGAGAGGATGTCCAAATGAGCCCTAAAGCTAGCCAGAGGTTAAAGGGAAGCAGGGCAAAGGGACAGGGAGAAAGGGCTTTCCCAGCAGAAGGAACAGAGTCTTCAAAGACATGGAAGTGACCCCTGTAAGGGGAGAGAGTGTCAAGGGGTTCAAAGAGGTTGGATTCTGGTGGGGAGGCAGGTGCTGAAAAGCCACCAAGAGCCAGATCACAGGGCCTCCCCTGGACAGCTTTGCTGTGTGGCTTTGGGCAAGTCACCCCCCCGTCTCTGGGCCCCACTTGCTTCAACAAAAAAACCAGGTGGTCTCTTGGGATCTTGAAGCTTGAGGTTGTTGCTGCTATTCCCTTCCTGGACTCACAGTGTGGCAGGCAGGGCAAGGTCCAGAGTATGGACCTGTGCCTGGCCAAGCAGGGAAAGGCCATAGCCCAGAAGATCTGGGAAGTGGCCACAGCATGCCCAAAGGATGGGGAAACTTGGCTAACAAGCCTCTCCCTGGCTCCCCTCCCCCTCATTCCCCCACCACAGATCTGGCCAGGTAGCCTTTCTTAATAGGAACCCCACACACTGTGGTAACTTCAGATGCCTGACTGGCCACAGTCCTAAGACTCAAAGAAAGATCTGGCTGAATTGAGACACAGATCTTGAGCCTATGAAATGGTGACCCCATATCACGTGCTGCTCGAGATGACAGGAGCTGTGGGGCAGCTTCCCAAGTGGTCCAGGGTGTCTGGGAGACAGAAGGGCTCCCTTCTGAGACAGGTGTGATGTGCAACCTTGCTCCCACCTGCCGACCCTCCTCCCCAGGCTGGGCCCTCAGGCCTGCCCCACGCGTACCTCCATAGCCCTCATACACGCTGATGTCGAAGTAGCTGCCAAAGGCGGAGGCACTGACTATGCTGTAGGTGATCTTGTTGTTGGGAGGAGAGTCTTCATCCGTTGCCTGGAAGGAAGAGGGCGGACAGGGCGCTTGAGCTTTCGGTGACCCTGGGGCCAGAAGAGGGCAGGTGGGAGGGGGGGGCTGGCCCCTCTCTGAGCCCCCTTTTCTGGGTGATCCAGGCCCTCCCTGTCCCTCAACTGGAGGCTACGCTCTGGCTCCCAGCAGACACACCTCATGTTGGGGTGTAGAGGTATCCTGGGGAATCTAGAGGGCAGGCTGAAGGCCTGGGGGAATAGAGGAAGGCCAAGCCTTACCCAGAGGATGAAAAGGGTCGCCACCATACCTGGCACGGCCATCTCCTAGACCCTCAGTACCAGCTGGAACATCTCAGGCACAGAGGCCTTCCCTGACCTCTGGACTGGGTTAGAGCCCTGTGCTGGGCACCCCATTCGTCCCCCCTTCCAATTGTAACTTCTTGTTTAATTTCTGCCTTCCTCGTTCTGCCTGCCTGTCAGCTCCATGGAAGCAGGAACTCTGCTTCCTGACTGAAGCTGGTAGAATCCAGCACAGTGTTTGGAACACAGTAGGTAATCTAATAAATGCATGCTGCAGGAATGCAAGGAGGGAAGAAAGCACTTGGAATTGGGTAAGGGATCCTCCTTTCTCTTGACTGTCTCTGGGGTGGTTGCATTAATTAGCTCTTTCCAGATGTCTTTGACCCTAGAGAGCCTCCAGGGGCCTCCCTCCACTCTGCAGGTGAGAGGAGATGGGCGGGGAGGGAGGGCAGGGTCCACCAGGGAGCCATGGCTACGTTAGGAGGGCACGTGGTCCTGTCTTCTGTGTATCCCCTATGCCCACCTCCTCCACCTTGCCTTCATCCCTGCCTCCTTCAGAAATAAGTTCTAAATGGAGGCTCTGGGTCCTGTCATTCTGGGTCGGCAGAGTGGGGAAGGGGCACGAGGACATTAAGAAGTTTCTGGTCACAGGTCACCAGCATGCGGTGGGGACTCATTGCAGGAGGATGCTTGGAGCACAGAGTCCCAAGGCCTAGTGCTGGCTCTCTCCTCTACTAATTCATGGCGTCTGCCGCTCCCCTCCTGCTTCCCCTTCCATGAACTGGGTTATGCCCATGGTTTCCGGTGCCTTCCAGCTGCAGCAGTACCTGATTCTAAGCAGTCATGAAAGGGCTTGGATGGGGGGCCTTACACAGGGAACTGCTCAGAACTCACCAAGGGAGATGGGGGGTGAATGGAGACCTAAAATTTAAGCTGAGACAGACACTAGCCTCACTCAGTAACCAGGGACATGAAGTGCCGCTCAGAGGTGGCCTGATACAGATCAAGAATGTGACCCCCAAAACCGTGGTGGGGTGGGGATGGTGGTGTGCTGAATTGGGCGATTGGGATTGACATGTATACACTGATGTGTATAAAATTGATGATTGATTAAAAAATTAAAATTAAAAAAAAAAAAAGAATGTGACCCCCTATCTGAGCAGAATTCTTTGTGGATGGGCAGTTTGTACTTCTTGCAGTGGCTTCCTGAGCAGGCGGGCAAGGGGAAACCAGAGAGAGGAGGACAAGGTAAACAGATCAAAGGGCACCCCGCCATCTTACCCGGAGCCGCACCAGCTGTGTGACGGAAGGCTCATTCTCTCTCAGGGCACCCACATAGGTGTCCTTCTGGAAGGTGGGCACATTGTCGTTGACGTCCAACACATTGATCCTGACCCGGCCTGTGGTTTCCTCACCACCCCCGTCCCGGGCGATGACTGTCAAGGTGAAGCGCTGGATGAGCTCATAGTCTAGTCTGGCAATCAGCATGATGAGTCCCGTGTCCTTGTCCAGAGAGAACCTATGTCAGGCAGGAAGGAGGAAGGGAAAGGACACCTTGGTTTCAAGCAGCTTGCAGATAAGGGCCTGCATTTACCAGCCTGTCCTTGTCCAAGTTGATAAACAGAGAGAAATTAATGAAGTCTGAAATCCGCCTTCTCTTTCATTTTCCCTAAATAAGAAGAACAGTTATGTTTAACAGGAGGTGGGGCAGGATGTGGTGGGCAGGAATCAGTACCACATGAGGGGTGGAGTGGTGGTCAGGTAATGAAAGGGCAGGAGTGTGTTGATTTAATCAAAGAGGAGACAGCCAGAATGACCCTTTTCTTGCTGTGAACAAGAGTTTCTGCCTACTGGAGACATTTAGATGTTGAAGAACTGTGATGGTCAGAAATTCTTAAAACTGATACCACAGACATACAAAGGATCATTAGTGACTACTAAGAAAAATTATACGCCAACAAATTGAACAATCTAGACAAAATGAATAAATTCCTCGAAACATACAACCTGCCAAGACTGAATCATGAAGAAATATAAAATCTGAACACACTGATTACTAGTAAGGAGACTGAACCAGTAATCAAAAATCTCCCCCAGGATTAGCTTCAAGACAGCAGAAGAGTAAGACGTGGAGATCACCTTCCTCCCCACAAATACATCAGAAATACATCTACATGTGGAACAACTCCTACAGAACACCTACTGAACGCTGGGAGAAGACCTCAGATCTCCCAAAAGGCAAGAAACTCCCCACGTACCTGGGTAGGGCAAAAGAAAAAAGAAAAAACAGAGACAAAAGAATAGGGACGGGACCCGCTCCCGTGGCGGGGAGCAGTGAAGGACGAAAGGTTGCCACACACTAGGAAGCCCCTTCGCGGGCAGAGACTGTGGGTGGCGGAGGGGAGAAGCTTCGGAGCCATGGAGGAGAGCGCAGCAACAGGGGTGCGGAGGGCAAAGCGGAGAGATTCCCGCACAGAGGATCGGTGCCGACCAGCACTCACCAGCCCGAGAGGCTTGTCTGCTCACCCGCCGGGGCGGGTGGGGGCTGGGAGCTGAGGCTTGGGCTTCCGTCAGATCGCAAGGAGAGAATTTGGGTTGGCGGCGTGAACACAGCCTGAAGGGGGCTACTGCACCACAGCTAGCCGGGAGGGAGTCCAGGAAAAAGTCTGGAGCTGCCGAAGAAGCAAGAGACTTTTTCTTGCCTCTTTGTTTCCTGGTGCGCGAAGGGAGGGGATTAAGAGTGCCGCGTAAACGAGCTCCAGAGACGGGCGCGAGCCGCGGCTATCAGCGCGGACCCCAGAGGCAGGCATGAGACGCTAAGGCTGCCGCTGCCGCCACCAAGAAGCCTGTGTGCAAGCACAGGTCCCTATCCACACCTCCCCTCCCGGAGCCTGTGCAGCCCACCACTGCCAGAGTCCCGTGATCCAGGGACAACTTCCCCAGGAGAACACACGGTGTGCCTCAGGCTGGTGCAACGTCACGCCGGCCTCTGCCACTGCAGGCTCGCCCCGCCTCCTCCATACCCCTCCCTCCCCCGGCCTGAGTGAGCCTGAGCCCCCAAATCAGCTGCTCCTTTAACCCCATCCTGTCGGGGCTAAGAACAGACGCCCTCAGGCGACCTACACGCAGAGGCGGGGCCAAATCCAAAGCTGAACCCCAGGAGCTGTACGAACAAAGAAGAGAAAGGGAAATCTCTCCCAGCAGCCTCAGGAGCAGCAGATTAAATCTCCAATCAACTTGATGTACCCTGCATATGTGCAATACCTGAATAGACAACGAATCATCCCAAATTGAGGAGGTGGACTTTGGGAGAAATGATATGTATATATATTTCCCTTTTCCTCTGTTTGTGAGTGTGTATGTATATGCTTCTATGTGTGATATTGTCTGTAGAGCTTTGCTTTTACCATGTGTCCTAGGGTTCAGTCTCTCCATTTTTTGTTTGTTTGTTGTTTTTAGTATAGTTTTTAGCACTTGTTGTCATTGGTGGATTTGTTTTTTGGTTTCATTGCTCTCTTCTTTCTTCCTTTTTTTTTAATTACTTAAAAATTTTTTTAATAATTACTTTTTATTTTTTATTTCAATAACTTTTTAATTTAATTTAATTTATCTTCTTCTTTCTTTTCTCCCTTTTATTCTGAGCTGTGTGGATGACAGGCTCTTGGTGCTCCAGCCAGGCATCAGGGCTGTACCTCTGAGGTGGGAGAGCCAAGCTCAGGACATTGGTCCACAAGAGACCTCCCAGCTCCACATAATATCAAATGGCGAAAATCTCCCAGAGATCTCCATCTTAACACCAAGACCCAGCTCCACTCAACAACCAGCAAGCTCCAGTGCTGGACACCCCATGCCAAACAACTAGCAAGACAGGAACACACCCCACCCATTAGCAGAGAGTTTGCCTAAAATCATAATAAGGCCACAGACACCCCAAAACACATCACCAGACGTGGACCTGCCCACCAGAAAGACAAGATCCAGCCTCATCTACCAGAACACAGGCACTAGTCCCCTCCACCAGGAAGCCTACACAACCCACTGAACCAACCTTAGCCACTGGGGGCAGACATCAAAAACAATGGGAACTACGAACTTGCAGCCTGCGAAAAGGAGACCCCAAACACAGTAAGTTAAGCAAAATGAGAAGACAGAGAAACACACAGCAGATGAAGGAGCAAGGTAAAAACCCACCAGACCTAAAAAATGAAGAGGAAATAGGCAGTCTACCTGAAAAACAATTCAGAATAATGATAGTAAGTATGATCCAAAATCTTGGAAATAGAATGGAGAAAATATAAGAAACGTTTAACAAGGACCTAGAAGAACTAAAGAGCAAACAAACAGTGATGAACAACACAATAAATGAAATTTAAAATTCTCTAGAAGGGATCAATAGCAGAATAACTGAGGCAGAAGAACGGATAAATGACCTGGAAGATAAAATAGTGGAAATAACTACTGCAGAGCAGAATAAAGAAAAAGAATGAGAGAGGAATCAAGATGGCGGAGTAGAAGGATGTGCTCTCACTCCCTCTTGCGAGAACACCAGAATCACAACTAGCTGCTGGACAATCATCGACAGGAAGACACTGGAACTCACCAAAAAAGATACCCCATATCCAAAGACAAAGGAGAAGCCACAATGAGACGGTAGGAGGGGCGCAATCAGAGTAAAATCAAATCCCATAACTGGTGGGTGGGTCACTCAAAGACTGGTGAACACTTATACCACAGAAGTCCACCGACTGGAGTGAAGGTTCTGAGCCCCACGTCAGGCTTCCCAACCTGGGGGTCTGGCAACAGGAGGAGGAATTCATAGAGAATCAGACTTTGAAGCCTAGTGGGAATTGACTGCAGGACTTCGACAGGACTGGGGGAAACAGAGACCGCACTCTTGGAGGGCGCACAAAAAATAGTGTGTGCATCGGGACCCGGGGGAAGGAGCAGTGATCCCGGGGGAGACTGAACCAGACCTACCTGCTAGTGTTGGAAGGTCTCCTGCAGAGGCTGGGGGTGGCTCTGTTTCACCGTGGGGACAAGGACACTGGCAGCAGAAGTTCTGGGAAGTACTCCTTGGCGTGAGCCCTCCCAGAGTCTGTCATTAGCCCCACCAAAGAGCCCAGGTAGGCTCCAGTGTTGGGTTGCCTCAGGCCAAACAACCAACAGGGAGGGAACACAGCCCCACCCATGAGCAGTCAAGCAGATTAAAGCTTTACTGAGCTCTGCCCACCAGAGCAACAGTCAGCTCTACCCACCACCAGAGCCTCCCATCAAGCCTCTTAGATAGCTTCAACCACCAGAGAGCAGACAGCAGAAGCAAGAAGAACTACAATCCTGCAGCCTGTGGAACAAAAACCACATTCACAGAAAGATAGACAAGATGAAAAGGCAGAGGGCTATACACCAGATGAAGGAATGAGATAAAACCCCAGAAAAACAACTAAATGAAGTGGAGATAAGCAACCTTCCAGAAAAAGAATTCAGAATAATGATAGTGAAGATGATCCAGGACCTCGGAATAAGAATGGAGGCAAAGATCGAGAAGATGCAAGAAATGTTTAACAAAGACCTAGAAGAATTAAAGAACAAACAAACAGAGATGAACAATACAATAACTGAAATGAAAACTACACTAGAAGGAATCAATAGCAGAATAACTGAGGCAGAAGAACGGATAAGTGACCCGGAAGACAGAATGGTGGAATTCACTGCTGTGGAACAGACTAAAGAAAAAAGAATGAAAAGAAATGAAGACAGCCTAAGAGACCTCTGGGACAACATTAAACCCAACAACATTCACATTATACGGGTCCCAGAAGGAGAAGAGAGAGAGAAAGGATCAGAGAAAATATGTGAAGAGATTATAGTCGAAAACTTCCCTAACATGGGAATGGAAAGAGCCACCCAGTCCAGGAAGCACAGAGAGTCCCATACAGGATAAACCCAAAGAGAAACACACCGAGATACATAGTAATCAAACTGGCAAAAATTAAAGACAAAGAAAATTATTGAAAGCAGCAAGGGAAAAACGACAAATAATATGCAAGGAAATTCCCATAAGGTTAACAGCTGATTTCTCAGCAGAAACTCTACAAGCCAGAAGGGAGTGGCATGATATACTTAAAGTGATGAAAGGGAAGAACCTACAACCAAGATTACTCTACCCGGCAAGGATCTCATTTAGATTTGATGGAGAAATCAAAAGCTTTACAGACAAGCAAAAGCTAAGAGAATTCAGCACCACCAAACCAGCTCTACAACAAATGCTAAAGGAACTTCTCTAAGTGGGAAACACAAGAGAAGAAAAGGACCTACAAAACAAACCCAAAACAATTAAGAAAATGGTTATAGGAACAAACATATCAATAATTACCTTAAATGTAAATGGATTAAATGCTCCAACCAAAAGACATAGACTGGCTGAATGGATACAAAAACAAGACCCATATATATGCTGTCTACAAGAGACCCACTTCAGACCTAGGGACACATACAGACTGAAAGTGAGGGGATGGAAAAAGGTATTCCATGCAAATGGAAATCAAAAGAAAGCTGGAGTAGCAATTCTCATATCAGACAAAATAGACTTTAAAACAAAGACTATTACAAGAGACAAAGGAGGATACTACATAATCATCAAGGGATCAATCAAAGAAGAAGATATAACAATTGTAAATATTTATGCACCCAACATAGGAGCACCTTAATACATAAGGCAAATACTAACAGCCACAAAAGGGGAAATCAACAGTTACACAATCATAGTAGGGGACTTTAACACCCCACTTTCACCAATGGACAGATCATCCAAAATGAAAATAAATAAGGAAACACAAGCTTTAAATGATACATTAAACAAGATGGACTTAATTGATATTTATAGGACAGTCCATCCAAAAACAACAGAATACACTTTCTTCTCAAGTGCTCATGGAACATTCTCCAGGATAGATCATATCTTGGGTCACAAATTGAGCCTTGGTAAATTTAAGAAAATTGAAATTGTATCAAGTATCTTTTCTGAGCACAACGTTATGAGACTAGATATCAATTACAGGAAAAAATCTGTAAAAAATACAAACACATGGAGGCTAAACAATACACTACTTAATAACCAAGAGGTCACTGAAGAAATCAAGAGGAAATCAAAAAATACCTAGAAACAAATGACAATGAAAACATGATGACCCAAAACCTATGGGATGAAGCAAAAGCAGTTCTAAGAGGGAAGTTTATAGCAATACAATCCTACCTTAAGAAACAAGAAAGATCTCAAATAAACAACCTAACCTTACACCTAAAGCAATTAGAGAAAGAAGAACAAAAAAACCCCAAAGTTAGCAAAAGGAAAGAAATCATTAACATCAGATCAGAAATAAATGTAAAAGAAATGAAGGAAATGTTAGCAAAGATCATTAAAACTAAAAGCTGGTTCTTTGAGAAGATAAACAAAATTGATAAACCATTAGCCAGAGTCATTAAGAAAAAACGGAGAAGACTCAAATCAATAGAATTAGAAATGAAAAAGGAGAAGTAACAACTGACACTGAAGAAATACAAAGGATCATGAGAGATTACTACAAGCAACTCTATGCCAATAAAATAGACAACCTGGAAGAAATGGACAAATGCTTAGAAATAGACAACCTTCCAAGACTGAACCAGAAAGAAACAGAAAATATGAACAGACCAATCACAAGCACTGAAATTGAAACACTGATTAAAAATCTTCCAACAAACAAAAGCCCAGGACCAGATGGTTTCACAGGCGAATTTCGTCAAACATGTAGAGAAGAGCTAACATCTATCCTTCTCAAACTCTTCTAAAATATAACAGAGGGAGGAACACTCCCAAACTCATTCTACGAGGCCACCATCATCCTGATACCAAAACCAGACAAAGATGCCACAAAGAAAGAAAACTATAGCCCAATATCACTGATGAACATAGATGCAAAAATCCTCAACAAAATACTAGCAAACAGAATCCAACAGCACATTAAAGGATCATACACCATGATCAAGTGGAGTTTATCCCAGGAATGCAAGGATTCTTCAATATATGCAAATCAATCAATATGATACACCATATTAACGAACTGAAGGAGAAAAACCATATGATCATCTCAATAGATGCAGAGAAAGCTTTTGACAAAATTCAACACCCATTTATGATAAAAACCCTCCAGAAAGTAGGCATAGAGGGAACTTACCTCAACATAATAAAGGCCATATATGACAAACCCACAGCCAACATCGTCCTCAATGGTGAAAAACTGAAAGCATTTCCACTAAGATCAGGAACAAGACAAGGTTGCTCACTCTCACCACTATTATTCAACATATTTTTGGAAGTTTTAGCCACAGCAACAGAGAAGAAAAAGAAATAATAGGAATCCAAATCGGAAAAGAAGAAGTAAAGCTGTCACTGTTTGCAGATGACATGAGACTATACACACAGAATCCTAAAGATGCCACCAGAAAACTGCTAGAGCTAATCAATGAATTTGGTAAAGTAGCAGGATACAAAATCAATGCACAGAAATCTCTTGCATTCCTATACACTAATGAAGAAAAATCTGAAAGTGAAATTAAGAAAACACTCCCATTTACCTTTGCAACAAAAAGAATAAAATACCTAGGAATAAACCTACCTAAGGAGACAAAAGACCTGTATGCAGAAAATTATAAGACACTGATGAAAGAAATTAAAGATGATACAAATAGATGGAGAGATATACCATGTTCTTGGATTAGAAGAATCAACACTGTGAAAATGACTATACTACCCAAAGCAATCTACAGATTCAGTGCAATCCCTAGCAAACTACCAATGGTATTTTTCACAGAACTAGAACAAAAATTTCACAATTTGTATGGAAACACAAAAGACCCCGAATAGCCAAAGCAATCTTCAGAAAGAGAAACGGAGCTGGAAGAATCAGGCTTCCTGACTTCAGACTATACTACGAAGCTACAGTAATCAAGACAGTATAGTACTGGCAGAAAAACAGAAATATAGATTAATGGAACAGGATAGAAAGCCCAGAGATAAACTCACGCACATATTGGTCACCTTATCTTTGATAACGGAGGCAAGAATATACAATGGAGAAAAGACAGCCTCTTCAATAAGTGGTGCTGGGAAAACTGGACTGCTACATGTAAAAGAATGAAATTAGAACACTCCCTAACACCATACACAAAAATAAACTCAAAATGGATCAAAGACCTAAATGTAAGGCCAGACACTATAAAACTCTTAGAGGAAAACATAGGCAGAACACTCTATGACATAAATCACAGCAAGATCCTTTTTGACCCAACTCCTAGAGAAATGGAAATAAAAACAAAAATAAACAAATGGGACCTAATGAAACTTAAAAGCTTTTGTACAGCAAAGGAAACCATAAACAAGATGAAAAGACAACCCTCAGAATGGGAGAAAATATTTTCCAATGAAGCAACTGACAAAGGATTAATCTCCAAAATTTACAAGCAGCTCATGCAGCTCAATATCAAATAAACAAACAACCCAATCCAAAAATGGGCAGAAGACCTAAATAGACATTTCCCCAAAGAAGATATACAGATTGCCAACAAACACGTGAAAGGATGCTCAACATCATTAATCATTAGAGAAATGCAAATCAAAACTACAATGAGATATCGTCTCACACTGGTCAGAATGGACATCATGAAAAAATCTACAAACAATAAATGCTGGAGAGGGTGTCGAGAAAAGGGGACCCTGTTGCACTGTTAGTGGGAATGTAAACTGATACAGCCACTATGGAGAACAGTATGGAGGTTCCTTAAAAAACTAAAAATAGAATTACCATATGATCCAGCAATCCCACTACTGGGCATATACCCTGAGAAAACCATAATTCAAAAAGAGTCATGTACCAAAATGTTCATTGCAGCTCTATTTACAATAGCCAGGACATGGAAGCAACCTAAGTGTCCATCGACAGATGAATGGATAAGGAAGATGTGGCACATATATACAATGGAATATTACTCAGCCATAAAAAGAAACGAAATTGAGTTATTTGTAGTGAGGTGGATGCACCTACAGTCTGTCATACAGAGTGAAGTAAGTCAGAAAGAGAAAAACAAATACCGTAAGCTAACACATATATATGGAATCTAAAAATTAAAAAAAATGGTCATGAAGAACCTAGGGGCAAGATGGGAATAAAGACGCAGACCTACTAGCGAATGGACTTGAGGATATGGGGAGGGGGAAGGGTAAGCTGGGACAAAGTGAGA
Source organism: Balaenoptera physalus (assembly GCF_965194825.1). Classification (NCBI taxonomy): domain Eukaryota; kingdom Metazoa; phylum Chordata; class Mammalia; order Artiodactyla; family Balaenopteridae; genus Balaenoptera; species Balaenoptera physalus. The sequence goes on from NC_138893.1 coordinate 85,142,851, forward strand.
GAGTGGCATGGACATATATACACTACCAAATGTAAAACAGATAGCTAGTGAGAAGCAGCCACATAGCAGAGGGATCAGCTCTGTGCTTTGTGACCACCTAGAGGGGTGGGATAGGGAGGGTGGGAGGGAGGGAGACGCAAGAGGGAAGAGATATGGGGATATACATATATGTCTAACTGATTCACTTTGTTATAAAGCAGAAACTAACACACCATTGTAAAGGAATTATACTCCAATAAAGATGTTAAAAAAAAAAACTCTCCCAAACAAAAGTCCAAGACCAGGTGGCTTCAGTGGTGAATTCTATCAAAAATTTAAAGAACAATTAATTCCAATCCTTCTCAAACTCTTCTCAAAAACAGAAGAGTAAGGCATACTTCCAAACTCATTTTATGATTCCAGCATTACCCTGATACCAAAAGCAGACAAGGACACCGCAAGAAAAGAAAATTACTGGCCAATATCCCTGATGAACAAAGATGTAAAAACTTCACAAAATATTAGCAAACCGAATTCAACAGAACATTAAGAGGATCATATACCACGATGAAGTGGGATTTATTACAGGGGTGAGAAGATGGTTCAACAACTGCAAATCAATGTGACACACTACATTAACACAGTGAAAGATAATATCATATGATCATCTCAATAAATGCAGAATAAGCATGTGACAAATTTCAATATCCATTTATGATAACAATTCTCAACAAACTGGGTATAGAGGGAAAGTACCTCAGGAAAATAAAAGCCATATGTGACAAGCCCAAAGCTAGCATTATACTCAATGCTGAAAACTTGAAAGCTTTATCTCTAAGATCAGAACAAGATAGTGATACCCACTCTCACCACTTTTATTCAACGTAGTACTGGAAGTCCTAGCCCGAACAATTAAGCAAGAAAAAAAAGCCATTCAAATCTGAAAAGAAGTAAAATTGTCACTACTTGCAGATGACATGATATTATATACAGAAAACCTAAGACTCCACCAAAAAACTGTTAGAATAAAAGGAATTTGGTAAAGTTGCAGTATACAAAATCAATATACAAAAATCGGTTTCATTTCTTCACACTAATAATGAACTATCAGAAAGAAAAATTAAGAAAAAAATCCCATTTACAGTTGCAACAAAAAACAATAAAATACTATCTAGGAATAAATTTAACCAAGGAGGTGAAAGACCTGCACACTGAAAAATATGACATTGATGAAAGAAATTGAAAAAGACCAATAAATGGAAAGATATTCCATGTTCATGGATTGGAAGAATTAATATTCCTAAAATTTCCATACTACCTAAAGCAATCTTCAGATTCAGTGCAGTCTCTATCAAAATTCCAATGGCATTTTTCACAGAAATAGAAAAAACAATCCTAAAATTTGTGTGGAACTGTAACAGACTCCCGGTAGCCAAACTAATCTTGAGAAAGAAGAATAAAGCATCATGCTCCCTGATTTCAAACTATATCACAAAGTTATAGGAATCAGAACAGTATGGTACTGGCATAAAAGCAAACACATAGATCAGAGGAACTCTGGTCTGAAGTGCTGGGTGGAGTCCTCTGTCTGTGGTATCCTATGAGCAAGTGAAGCTAGATGAAGCACAAAGGAAAAGAAAAAAAAAAAGTTCTTGTTGGGAGAGAAGATGGCAGAATAGAAGGATGTGACCTGACCTCTTCTTATGAAAAGACCAAAATCACAGCTAACTGCTGAACACCCATCAACAACAAAAAAAAAAACGCTGGAACCTACCAAAAAAGATATCCTACATCCAAAACAAAGAAGAAACCATAATGAGATGATAGGAGGGCTGCAATAGTGAAAAAATCAAATCCCATACCCACTGGGTGGGCGGGCCACAAACTGGAAAATAATTATATCACAGAAGTTCTCCCACAGGAGTGAAAGTTCTGAGCCCCACATCAGGCTCCCCAGCCTGGGGGTCTGGCAACGGGAGGAGGAGCCCCCAGAGAATCTGGCTGTGAAGGCCAGCAGGGTTTTATCACAGAAATTCCAAAGGACTGGGGGAAACAGAAACTCCACTTGTGGAGTGCACACACAAGGTCTTGTGCACACCAGGACCCAGGAAAAAAGCAGTGACCTCATAAGAGCCTGGGCCACACCTACCTTCTGGTATTGGCAGGTCTACTGCAAATGTGTGGGCAGTCGTGGCTTACTGCATGGACAAAGACACTGACAGCCACAGTTCTGGTGAGTACTTATTGGCATAAGCCCTCCTGGAGGTGGCCATTTTCTTACAAAGACCTGGCCCCAACCAACAGCCTGTAGGCTCCAGTACTGGGATGCCTCAGACCAAAAAACAAACAAGGAGGGAAAACAGCCTTACCTATCAGCAGACAGGCTCCTGAAAGTCTTCCTGACCACACAACTGCCTGCTAAACACAATCCCTGACAAAACTCTGCCCATCAGAGGGACAAGATCCAGCTCCACCTGCCAGTGGGCAGGAACCAGTAGCTCCCACCAGGAAGCCTGCACAAGCCTCTCAGACTGCCTCATCCACCAGGGTGCAGAAAGCAGAAGCAAGAAGATCTACAACACTGCAGCCTGCAGAACAGAAACGGTAATCATAGAAAGTTAGACAAAATGAGACAGCAGAGGAATATGTTTCCAGAAGGAAAAAGATAAAACCCCAGAAGAACAACTAAGTGAAGAGGAGACAGGCAATCTACCCAAAAAAGAATTCAGAGAAATGATAGTAAAGATGTTCCAAGATCTCAGAAAAAGAATGGTGGCACAGATCAAGAAGACACAAGAAATATTTAACAAAGACCTAGAAGAACTAAAGAACAAACAAACAGAGATGAACAATACAATTACTGAAATGAAAAATACACTAGAAGGAATCAATAGCAGAGTAACAGAGGCAGAAAACCGATAAATGACCTGGAAGAAAGACTGGTGGAAATCACTGCCATGGAACAGAATAAAGAAAAAAGAATGAAAAGAAATGAAGACAGTCTAAGAGACCTCTGGGACAACATTAAAGGCACCAACGTTCACATTATAGGGGTCCCAGAGAAGAAGGAGAGAGAGAAAGGACCTGAGAAAATATGTGAATAGACAATAGCTGCAAACTTCTCTAACATGGGGAAGGAAATAGGCACCCAAGTCCAGGAAGCATGGAGAGTTCCTGGCAGGATAAACCCAAGGAGGAACATGCCGAGACACAGAGTAATCAAAATGACAAAAACTAAAGACAAAGAAAAAATATTAAAAGTAACAAGAGAAAGGCAACAAATAACACACAAGGGAACTCCCACAAGTTTATCAGCTGATTGCTCAGCAGCAACTCTGCAGGCCAGAAGGGAGTGGCATGATATATTTAAAGTGATGAAAGGGAAGAACCTACAAACAAGAATACTCTACCCAGCAAGGCTCTCATTAAGATTAGATGAGGAGGGACTTCCCTGGTGGTCCAGTGGTTAAGACTTTGCCTTCCAATGCAGGGGTTGCAGGTTCAATCCCTGGTCAGGGAGCTAAGATCCCACATGCCTTGGGGCCAAAAAACCAAAACAAAAAGCAGAAGCAATTTTGTAACAAATCCAATAAAGACTTTAAAAATGGTCCACATCAAAAAAAAAAAAATCTTAAAAAAAAAGATTCAATGGCTAAATCAAAAGCTTTAAAGATAAGTAAAAACTAAGAGAATTCAGCACCACCAGACCAGCTTTACAACAAATACTAAGGGAACTTCTCTAGGCAGAAAAGAAAAGGCCACAACTAGAAACAAGAAAATTATGAATGTGAAAGCTCACCGGTAAAGGCAAACATACAGTAAAGGTAAGAAATCATCCACACACAAATATGTATCAAAACCAGCATTCATGAGAAGAGGAGATTACAGATGCAGGATGCTGGAAATGCATTTGAAATTAAGAGACCAGCAACTCGTTTATATATAGACTGCTATATCAAAACCTCATGGGAATCGCAAACCAAAAATCTACAATAGATACACACACACACACAAAAGAAAGCAATCCAAACATGAAACTAAAGATAATCATCAAATCACAAGAGAACAAATGAGGAAGGGAACAAAAAGAAATCCACAGAAGGAAATCCAAAACAGTTAACAAAATGGCAATAAGAATATACTTATTGATAATTACCTTAAATGTAAATGGATTAAATGCTCCAACCAAAAGACACAGACTGGATGAATGGATACAAAAACAAGACCCGGACATACGCTGTGTACAAGAGATCCACTTCAGATCTAGGGACACATACAGACTGACAGTGAGGGGATGGAAAAAGGTATTCCATGCAAATGGAAATCAAAAGAAAACTGGAGTAGCAATACTCATATCAGACAAAATGGGCTTTAAAATAAAGACTTAAAAGAGACAAAAAAGGACACTACATAATGATCAAGGGATAAATCTGAGAAGAAGATATAACAGTTGTAAATATATATGCACCCAACATAGGAGGCCCTCAATATATAAGGCAAATGTTAACAGCCATAAGTGGAGAAAGTGACAGTAACATAACAATAGTAGGGGACTTTAACACCCCACTTACATCAACGGACAGATCATCCAGACAGAAAATCAATAAGAAAACACAGGCCTTAAATGACACATTAGATCAGACAGACTTATTTGATATTTATAGAACATTCCATCCAAAAGCAGTAGAATACAGTCTTCTCAAGTACACATGGAACATTCTCAGGATATGTCACATGCTGGTCCGTGAAACAAGGCTTGGTAAATTTAAGGAAACTGAAATCATATCAAGCCTCTTTTCAGACCACAGTGTTATGACATTAGAAACCAATTACAAGAAAAAAAAAGTAAAAAACATAAACACGTGGAGGCTAAACAATATATTACCAAACAACCAATGGATCACTGAAGAAATCAAAGAGGAAATTAAAAAATACCTACAGACAAATGACGACAAAAACACAATGATCCAAAACCTATGGGACACAGCAAAAGCAGTTCTAAGAGGGAAGTTTGTAGCAATACAGTCTTACCTCAGGAAACAAGAAAAATCTCAAACGAATAACCTAACCTTACAACTAAAGCAACTAGAGAAAGAAGAACAAACAAAACCCAAAGTTAGTAGAAGAAAAGAAATCATAAAGATGAGAGAGAAATAAGTGAAATAGAGACAAAGAAAACAATAGAAAAGATCAATGAAACTAAAAGCTGGTTCTTTGAAAAGATAAACAAAATTGATAAACCTTTAGCTAGACTCATCAAGATAAAAAGGGAGAGGCTCAAATCAATAAAATTAGTAATGAAAAAGAAGTTACAACAGACTTCAGAAATACAAAGGATAATAAGAGACTACTATAAGCAACTATATGTCAATAAAATGGACAACCTAGAAGAAATGGACAAATTCTTAGAAAGGTACAATCTCCCAAGACTGAACCAGGAAGAAATAGAAAATATGAACAGACCAGTCACAAGTACTGAAATTGAACCTGTGATTTAAAACCTTCTAACAAACAAAAGTCCAGGGCCACATGGCTTCACAGGCAAATTCTATCAAACATTTAGAGACGAGATAACACCTATCCTTCTCAAACTCTTCCAAAATATAGCAGAGGGAGGAACACTCCCAAACTCTTTCTACGAGGCCACCATCACACTGATACTAAGACCAGACAAAGATACCACAAAAAAAGAAAATTACAGGCCAATATCACCAATGAACATAAACGCAAAAATTCTCAGCAAGATACTAGCAAAACAAATCTGACAATACATTAAAAGCATCATTCACCATGATCAAGTGGGATTTATCTCACGGATGAAAGGACTTTTCAGTATCTGCAAATCATTCAGTGTGATACACCACATCAACAAACTGAAGAATAAAAACCTTATGATCATCTCAATAGATGCAGAAAAAGCTTTTGACCAAATTCAATACCCGTTTATTATAGAAACTCTCCAGATAGTGGGAATAGAGGGAACATAATAAAGGTCATATATGACAAGACACAGTTAACATCATTCTCAATGGTGAAAAGCTGAAAGCATTTCCTCTAAGATCAGGAACAAGACAAGATGTCCACTCTCACCAGTTTTATTCAACATAGTTTTGGAACTACTGGCCACAGCAGAGAACAAAAAGAAATAAAGGAATCCAAATTGGAAAAGTAGAAGTAAAACCATCACTGTTTGCAGATGACATTATACATAGAAAATCCTAAAAATGCTACCAGAAAACTACTAGAGCTCATCAATGAATTTGGTAAAGTTGCAGGATACAAAATTAATACACAGAAATCTCTTACATTCCTATACACTAAAAATGAAAGATCAGAAGAGAAATTAAAGAAACAACCCATTTACCATCGCATCAAAACAAATAAAATACTTAGGACTAAACCTACGTAAGGAGGCAAAGACCTGTACTCTGAAAACTATAAGACACTGATGAAAGAAATCAAAGATGACACAAACAGATGGAAAGGTATACCATATTCTTGGTTTGGAAGAATCAATATTTTCAAAATGACTATAATAACCAAGGCAATGTACAGATTCAGTGCAATCCCTATCAAATTACCAATGGCATTTTTTCACAGATCTAGAACAAAAAAATTTTTAATTTGCATGGAAACACAAAAGACCCTTAACAGCCAAAACAGTCCTGAGAAAGAAAAATGGAGCTGGAAGAATCAGGCTCCGTGACTTTGGACTATACTACAAAGCTGCAGTCATCAAAACAGTATGCTACTGGCACAAAAACAGAAATATAGATCAATGAAACCAGATATAAAGCCCAGAAATAAACCCACACACCTAAGGCCAATTAATCAATGACAAAGGATGCAAGAATATAAAATGGAGAAAAGACAGTTTCTACAACAAATGGTGCTGGGAAAACTGGACAACTATATGCAAAAGAATGAGATTAAAACATCCTTTAACACCATGCACAAAAATAAACTCAAAATGGATTAAAGACCCAAGTGTAAGGACAGATACTATAAAACTCTTAGAAGAAAACATAGGCAGAACACTCTTTGACATAAATCGCAGCAATATCTTTTTCAATCCATCTCCTAGAGTAATGGAAATAAAAACAAAAACAAATGCGACCTAATTAAACTCAAAACTTTTGCACAGTAAAAGAAACCATAAACAAAATGAAAAGACAACTCACTGAATGGGAGAAAATATTTGCAAATGATGCAACTGACAAGAGATTAATCTCCAAAATCTACAAACAGCTGATGCAGCTCAATTTCCAAAAACATACAAGCAAGCAAACAACCAGACAACTCAATCAAAAAATGAGCAAAAGATTAAACAGACATTTCTCCAAAGATGACATACAGATGGCCAAAAGGCACATGAAAAGATGCTCAACACTGCTAATTATTAGAGAAATGGAAATCAAAACTACAATGAGGTAAAACCTCACCCCCATCAGAATGGCCATCATAAAAAGTCTAAAAACAATAAATGCTGGAGAAGGCATGGAGAAAGGGAATGCTCCTACACTGCTGGTGGGAATGTAAATTTGTAAAACCACTATGCAGAACTACATGGAGGTTCTTTGAAAAAATAAAAATAGAGCTACCATATGATCCAGCCATCCCACTCCTGGGTATATATGTGGAGAAAACCATAACTCGAAAAGATACATGCACCCCAATGTTCACTGCAGCACTATTTATGATAGCCAAGAAAGGGAAGAAACCTAAATATCCTCTGACAGAGGAATGGATAAAGAAGATGTGGTACATATATACAGTGGAATATTACTCAGCCATAAGAAAGAATGAAATTATGCCATTTGCAGCAACATGAATGGACCTAGAGATTATCATCTTAAATGCAGTAACTCAAACAGAGAAAGACAAATACCATATGATATCACTTTTATGCAGAATCTAAAAAAGAATGACACAAATGAACTCATTTCCAAAACAGAAAGAGGCTCAGAGACTTAGAAAACAAACTTTCCCCTTTCCAAAGGGGAAAGGCCGTGGGAGAGGAGGGATAAATTGGGAGTTTGGGACTGACATATACACACTACTATATATAAAATAGATAATCAACAAGGACCTACTATATAGCACAGGGAACTCTACTAAATATTCTGTAATAACCTATACGGGAAAAGAATCTGACAAAGAATGGATATATGTATTAGTATAACTGAATCACTTTGCTGTACACCTGAAACTAATGGAACATTGTAAATCAACTACACTCCAGTATAAAATAAAAATTAAATTAAAAAAAGAAACACCAAAAGAATTAAACTGGGCCACTATTTTACACCATATACAAAAATCAATTGCAAATGGATTAAAAACTTCAATGTAAGACCTGAAACCACAAAACTAGAAGGAAAGCTAGGCAGTAAGCTTCTTGCCATCACTCTTAATGATGACTTTTTGGACTTGACACCAAAAGCAAAAGCAAAGGCAACAAAATAAAAAAGAAGTGGTACTACATTAAACTAAAAAGCTTGTGAACAGCAAAGGAAGCCATCAACAAATCAAAAGACAGCCTACGGAATAGGAGAATATTTTTGCAAATCATGTATCAGATAAGGGGTTCATATCCAAAATATGCATGTAAAGATCTCATATAACTCAATAGCCAAAAAAAAAGAAACAAAAAACCCCAAAAAACAAAAGACAAAACAAAACAAAAACCAATTTAAAAAATGGGCAGAGACTCTGAATAGTCATTTTTCTAAAGGGGACATACAAATGGCCAGTGGACACACAAAAAGATGCTCAACATCACTAATCATCAGGGAATTGCAAATCAAAACCACAGTGAGATATCACCTCACACCTGTCAGAATGGTTATCATCAAAAAACCAAGAAGTAACAAGTATTAGCAAGAACGTGAAAAAAGGGAATGCTTGCGCACTGTTGGTGGGAATGTATCAATAAATTGGAGTAGCCACTGTGGTAAACAGTATGGAGGTTCCTCAAAAAACTAAAAATAGAGCTACCATATCATCCAGCAATTCCACCTCTGGGCATTTATCTGAAGAAAACAAAAACACTAACTTGAAAAGGTATCTGTACCCCCATGTTCACTGCAGCATTATTTATAATAGCCAAGGTGTGGAAACAATGTAAATGTCCATCAAAGAATGAATGGATAAAGAAAATGTGGTGTGTGTGTGTACACACCACACACACACACACACACACACACAATGGAATATTATTCAGCCATAAAAAGAAGGAAATCCTGCCGTTTGTGACAACATGAATGGATCTCCTGAGGGCATTATGCTAAGCGAAATAAATCGGACAGAGAAAGACAAACACAATCTGATCTCACTTATATGTGGAATCTAAAACAAACAAACAAAAACAGAGTTCATAAATACAGAGAACATTGGTGGTTGCCAGAGGCAGGGTGTGGGAGGTGGATGGGAAATATGGGTGAAAGGGGTCAAAAAGGACAAACTCTACAAGCAACTAAATGCCAATAAAATGGACAACCTGGAAGAAATGGACAAATGCTTAGAAAAGCACAACCTCCCGACACTGAAAGAGGAAGAAATAGAAAATATAAACAGACCAATCACAAGCACTGAAATTGAAACAGTGATTAAAAATCTTCCAACAAACAAAAGCCCAGGACCAGATGGCTTCACAGGTGAATTCTATCAAACATGTAGAGAAGAGCTAACACCTATCCTGCTCAAACTCTTCCAAAATATAACAGAGGGAGGAACACTCCCAAACTCATTCTACGAGGCCACCATCACCCTGATACCAAAACCAGACAAAGATGCCACAAAGAAAGAAAACTATAGCCCAATATCACTGATGAACATAGATGCAAAAATCCTCAACAAAATACTAGCAAACAGAATCCAACAGCACATTAAAGGATCATACACCATGGTCAAATGGGGTTTATCCCAGGAATGCAAGGATTCTTCAACATACACAAATCAATCAATGTAATAAACTATATTAACAAATTGAAGGAGAAAACCCATATGATCATCTCAATAGATGCAGAAAAAGCTTTTGACAAAATTCAACACCCATTTATGATAAAAACCCTCCAGAGAGTAGGCATAAAGGGAACTTACCTCAACATAATAAAGGCCATATATGACAAACCCACAGCCAACATTGTTCTCAATGGTGAAAAACTGAAACCATTTCCTCTAAGATCAGGAACAAGACAAGGTTGTCCACTCTCACTACTATTATTCAACATAGTTTTGGAAGTTTTAGCCACAGCAGTCAGAGAAGAAAAAGAAATAAAAGAATCTAAAGCAGAAAAGAAGAAGTAAAACTGTCACTATTTGCAGATGACATGATACTATACATAGAGAATCCTAAAGATGCTACCAGAAAACTACTAGAACTAATCAATGAATTTGGTAAAGTAGCAGGATAGAAAATCAATGCACAGAAATCTCTTGCGACAGAAAGAACCAAGATGGCGGAGTAGAAGGACGTGCTCTCACTCCCTCTTGCGAGAGCACCAGAATCAAAACTGGCTGCTGGACAATCATTGACAGGAAGACCCTGGACTTCACCAAGGAGGATACCCCACGTCCAAGGACAGAGGAGAAGCCACAGTGAGATGGTAGGAGGGGCGCAATCAGAGTAAAATCAAATCCCATAACTGCTGGGTGGGTGACTCACAGACTAGCGAACACTTACACCACAGAAGTCCACCCACTGGAGTGAAGGTTCTGAGCCCCACGTCAGGCTTCCCAACCTGGGGGTCCGGCTACGGGAGGAGGAATTCCTAGAGAATCAGACTTTGAAGCCTAGTGGGAATTGATTGCAGGACTTTGACAGGACTGGGGGAAACAGAGACCCCACTCTTGGAGGGCACACACAAAGTAATGTGTGCATCGGGAGCCAGGGGAAGGAGCAGTGACCCTGGGGGAGACTGAACCAGACCTACCTGCTGGTGTTGGGGGGTCTCCTGCAGAGGCGAGTGGTGGCTCTGTTTCACCGTGGGGATAAGGACACTGGCAGCCAAGGTTCTGGGAAGTTCTCCTTGGCGTGAGCCCTCCCAGAGTCTGCCATTAACCCCACCAAAGAGCACGGGTAGGCTCCAGTGTTGGGTTGCCTCAGGCAAAACAACCAACAGGGAGGGAACCCAGCCCCACCCATCAACAGTCAAGTGGATTAAGGTTTTACTGAGCTCTGACCGCCACAGCAACAGGGAGGGAACCCAGACCCACCCATCAACAGTCAAGTGGATTAAGGTTTTACTGAGCTCTGACTGCCACAGCAACAGTCAGCTCTACCCACCACCAGAGCCTCCCATCAAGACTCTTAGATAGCCTCAACCACCAGAGGGCAGACAACAGAAGCAAGAAAAACTACAATCCTGCAGCCTGTGGACCAAAAACCACAGTTACAGAAAGATAGAGAAGATGAAAAGGCAGAGGGCTATGTACCAGATGAAGGAACAAGAAAAAACCCCAGAAAAACAACTAAATGAAGTGGAGATAGGCAACCTTCCAGAGAAAGAATTCAGAATAATGATAGTGAAGATGATCCAGGACCTTGGAATAAGAATGGAGGCAAAGATTGAGAAGATGCAAGAAATGATTAACAAAGACCTAGAAGAATTAAAGAACAAACAAACAGAGATGAACAACACAATAACTGAAATGAAAACTACACTAGAAGGAATCAATAGCAGAATAACTGAGGCAGAAGAACGGATAAGTGACCTGGAAGACAGAATGGTGGAATTCACTGCTGCGGAACAGACTAAAGAAAAAAGAATGAAAAGAAATGAAGACAGCCTAAGAGACCTCTGGGACAACATTAAACGCAACAACATTCTCATTATAGGGGTCCCAGAAGGAGAAAAGAGAGAGAAAGGACCAGAGAAAATATTTGAAGAGATTATAGTCGAAAACTTCCCTAACATGGGAAAGGAAATAGCCACCCAAGTCCAGGAAGCGCAGAGAGTCCCATACAGAATAAACCCAAGGAGAAACACGCCGAGACACATAGTAATCAAAGTGGCACAAATTAAAGACAAAGAAAAATTATTGAAAGCAGCAAGGGAAAAACGACAAATAACATACAAGGGAACTCCCATAAGGTTAACAGCTGATTTCTCAGCAGAAACTCTACAAGCCAGAAGGGAGTGGCATGATATACTTAAAGTGATGAAAGGGAAGAACCTACAACCAAGATTACTCTACCCGGCAAGGATCTCATTTAGATTTGATGGAGAAATCAAAAGCTTTACAGACAAGCAAAAGCTAAGAGAATTCAGCACCACCAAACCAGCTCTACAACAAATGCTAAAGGAACTTCTCTAAGTGGGAAACACAAGAGAAGAAAAAGACCTACAAAAACAAACCCAAAACAATTAAGAAAAGTCATAGAAACATACATATCGATAAT